>NC_069657.1:339659173-340859173 GCF_027244095.1 Hemicordylus capensis
TCAAGCAATAAAATATTCTAGCCTCTTTTGGGAGGAAGAAACAACATCTCAAGTGAGGGGACTGAAACATTGTAAACCAGTCTTATAATGTAGAATTAGCTCAACCCTCACAGAGCATCTGTGCACTAGTACTTGATTGCTCCCCTTAAACCCTGCCACACCCCATTCAAATCATAGCTGGGCGGGGGAGCACACGCAACTTGCCCAGGGTCAGCCAGTAGTTCATACTTAAGCTGGGATTTTAAGTGGAAGCTGGGATTTTAAGTGGCACTTTCCATTCATAGCTTATGCTTGGAACCACAAAATTGCAATGGAAGTGTGTAATGGAGATATTGAAAGCGAGAAATTTACTGTAATCTCTATTTATTATACCCAGTTGTTGGGAATTCTTTTGAAAGGATGAGATCAAGAATAGCAACAGCAGCAGTAACAACAACAATCTATCAGTGTTACATAATAGGGCCTTTCTCATAATTAAGTGGGCGGTGGGGAGGAAGCCTTGGGAAGCTTACCTCCCCTGCAGATGATCGTCCAGTTTGTGCTGGGCACTCAGATCAGCTCTGGTAATGTGGAGGTGTGGGGACCAGGATGCATTGGAAATTCCACAATGCACTGCACATTAACCAGGCAGAATGTTCAATCTGTTTCCTCCTATTTTCTGCCCAAGATAAACAGCTGCCAAAGATTGATGCTTATTTGTAAATCATCTTGGCTGCCGAATCTGCTCCTTCGCATTCAGAGTTGCTTGAACCAGTTCGGCATAAGACCTTTGAGATGTTTTGAAACTTCCAATGTGCTGCCCCTGGCTGTGAAGAGGCTTAAAACACAGCCTGTTAAAAGGCATTCTCCAAAGCCCTTATCTCAACCCATAAGGAAAACACTCCAAACAAATGGAAACAACTGCCTTGGGGTTTTCTTTTAACGGAAGGCGGTATAGAAATGTAAAAATAAAAATAAATAATAAATAAATAATGGGACTAAGTGTCAAGGTCACTTCTCCAGTAAAGATTCACCCAGCGTTTCAAAGCCCTTTCTGCAATCAGAGGCTCTAAATATTCCTATCCATCAGGAGCCCTCTAAAGCCAAAGCTGTGGATACACAGCATTGCCTGACTCCCTTAACAAATTCCCTTAGGAATCTCCATGATACTCTTACAACTCTTGCTGATGACCTTATAATTTTATGAGAGCAATGAGTCCTCCCTTCTCACCTTAACACTTGAGATGCCTGAGAAAGCAAATAACAACCCTGAGCACTTTAATGGGGGATGTATTCAAATGAGCTCTCAGCCTCCTTCTGAGCTGCTGAAGGACCCCAACCTTGTGAAGCAAGCTACTATGGCCTTACAAGAAGCCGGCCAAATTTCATCTGATACCCTCGCCGGTCTCTCGTTTGATCCTCACTTTGATTCGATCTTGACTCTTCTAGACCCTCTTGCCTCAATTCCCTCCATATCAAGCGTAAAGACCCACCTCCCAGGTTTATTTCCAGCTCATGATGCTTTACCCTCTACACCAGTAGCTGCTCACCCTCCCCTTACTCGGGAGGATGTCTCCAATAAGATGGAAGACGGTGAAGAGGATTCTGGTAGTATGGACATTGTCCTCCCTCCTGAGGTTAGCTGTGAGAGCAAGCAGAGCCCAGGTGGCATTAGTATGGTGCCACATCAAGAGGAGAAGGCAGTCATTGTTATCGATTCCGAGGATGGAGTGCCAGCATCTGACAAGAGATGCCAATGGCCCTCAATTGAGACAGTTGTTCCTTTAGAGTTGGAACCCTTGTGTACTTTTCCCTTGAGCGAGGGCCCCGGGACGGATCCCACAGAAGACACAGATCCTCCAACTTGTACTCCCCAGGAGATCTCTATCGTTGTATCTGCCAAATAACTGCCCCAGAGAAACCTAAACGTTTTGAAGATCATCTCGTGGAACGTGGCGGGCCTTAAGGCCAAGTTGGCTGATCCATCATTTATTGACTATGTTTCCAAAATAGACATCCTTATATGCCAAGAGACATGGATGGTGGAAGATGTGTTCCTGGAGGGATTTCATGTATATATGGTCCAGGCATCTTGGGGCGGGGTGGGAGCGAGAGAAAGGGGAGACCAGCTGGTGGCCTTGCAGTGTTTGTGTCGATATCACTTAGGGCGCAGGCTAGGGAAATTGTATCTCTGGATTCCATTGCTATGGCCGTTTATATTCAACTGGGTAACCTATCCCTTATAGTGGTTAATATATATCTACCCCCGAGACGCCAGAAAGCCTATGTCAACCAGACTTGGTTACGTCTTGAGCCATATCTCTCGGAATTCCAGATTAAATTTCCTGATGCCTCCCTTCTGATAGTGAGGAACCTAATATTGACGGGCGAGGAACCTAGGGAATGTATAGATGCCTACCAAGGACTAATTGAGTTACTCCGGCCTACCTTGTGTGTTCAGCAAGGAGCCCACAAGAGGAGGGGTCCTCCCTCTTCGAGAGTCTGGTTTGATGATGAGTGTAGAAAGCTGAAAAGGGTCTTGGTTAATGAATACAATAGATACCGTGAGTCATCTGATCCAACTCATGCTACCAATTTATTACTTCTGAAGAGGGCATATAAAAAACTTATCAGAGCTAAAAAACTTGAGGCAGATAGAGGGGACTGGCAGCAGTTGATCTTTGCCGCCCAACAAAAAAACCACTCTTATTTTTGGTGTTTGATTTCCAAATTTTTGGGAAGGGGAATATCTAGAGTCGAACCTCAAATTCCAGCAGCTGTATGGGAAGACCATTTCACCAGACTGTATGGCTCGGATGAGCGGCCTTCCCCTGTAATGCTGCTAAATCTGGAGGACTCTCCAGTCTGGCCGCTGGTCTCATGCTCTGATATAGCATCGCTGGTAAATCAATTTAAAGTGGGCAAGGCCCCTGGGCCAGATTACATTTTGGTGGAGTGTATTAGGAACAACTTGGAGTGGTGGGCCCCGATATTGGCAGCCCTCTTTTCTCACATCGATCGGACAGCCCAGATCCCCAAAGATTGGGGGTTGGCGATTATTGTTCCAATATATAAGAAAGGTCAAAGGGACCAACCAGGGAACTTCCGCCTCATCAGCTTTTAAAGTTTTATAGGCAAATTATATGCCAGGCATCTGCTTGTTCGCTTCATGGAGTGGCTTGACAGCAACCAGATCCTTGCCTAGGAACAAAATGGCTTTAGGGCGGGAAGGTCGATTATCGACTCGATAGTTGTGCTACAACATCTGGCAGAAAAATATTCGGGGAAGGCCCCAGATGCATTATATACAGCATTTGTGGACTTAAAGTTTGCATTTGATTCGGTCCCGAGAGGTAGGTTATGGGAGAAACTTGCTGCAACATCCATAGACAGGAGACTGCTTTACCTGATATTTAAACTCCATTATGATACCTCACTAAGGGTCCGGCTTAACAACAGAGGACAGGTGACTAGGCCGATCAGCACGAGACGGGGGGTTCGGCAAGGGTGCATTTTGGCCCCTATGCTTTTTAATTTTTATATAAACTCCTTAGTCACTCACATGAAGAAACCAGAGTTCCATCCGCCTAAATTAGCTGGCAGGCATGTCAATGTTTTACTTTATGCAGATGATGCCGCACTAGTTTCAAGAACTCAAATTGGTCTTAAAAGAGCGCTACGGGCATTGGCAGATTTTTGCACAACCCAGGAGCTAGCCATAAATTATGACAAAACCAAAATTATGGTTTTCTCAAATAGACCTAGAAACTGTGCCTGGTCCTTAAATGGCCATAAATTGGAGCAAGTGAGGCAATTTAACTACTTAGGATGGGTTCTGCAGGCAAATAAGAGCTTTGCTGCCCACAGGGATTATGTAAGTCTCAACGCCCAAAGAGTCGCCTCGGCAATTCAATCTCTACATATTAGAAAACGTGCCCAATCGGTACAGGTGGTCCTTGAGCTTTTCAAAGCCAAAGTTTTGGCTTTTCTTATGGTGGGTGCGCAGATGGGCGCTTACACTAACTTCCAGAGGATAGAAATTGTTCATACCAAATTTCTGAGGGGTATACTGAGGGTTGCTTGGCCTGTCCCCAATGCATGCCTTAGACTGGAAGTGGGTTGGCCCACTGTTGAGGCTAGAATCTGGAAGGCTATGTTCAGTTTTTTGCTCAAGTTGTTTTTCTGCCCTGATGGGCTTCCCCATTAGTCCTAGAAGATTCTTTTAAGACCCAATGGAAACGGGCCATTGACAACAGATTAAGTAGGTTGGGTTTTTCATCTTTGGTGATAAGACAGATGGGCCTCGAGAAGGCCTCAAACGCCATAAACCAACGGATAATGGACATTGCCAGGCAGGAGGATGTTAGCAAAATAAGACCTGGGGTTTTTATGGGGGTTCAAACTGATAGTCGGCTCCCGGCTCAATACTTGATAAAGCTATCCTTCATTGAACACCGTAGAGCAATGACTGCGGCCAGGTTCAATGCCCTTCCTTCAGCCGTCCTGGAGGGGCAATTTCTGAAAATCCCTTATCCCCAGAGATTGTGCCCGTGCCATGCAGGAGAGGTTGAATCCACCGAACATGTGTTGTTGAATTGTTGTTTCTATAAAGAGCTAAGAACAGAATTAATTTCCCCCCTTTTAAGAGGTCGTAGATTGACCTCAGGTCAGGAGGAGAAGGTGGAGTTTTTACTTGCAGACTTGGATGATTTCATCTCGACAAAAGTAGCCAAGTTTCTTTGTATTGCAAGTAAACTCTGCAGAAGACATGTTGAGAGTTTAGATGCGGGCATAGTATAGTAGGAGGGTGAACTGATTTTATCTAGACAAAAATTTTATGTATGATATTTTTACTGTACTGTTTTTATTGCAGTTTCTTTTGATGTTTCTGAAGTGTCGTGTAGTGTTGTGTGTGTGTTTATGTTGTATTGAGTGGCCATTGGCCGTAATAAAGTACTACTACTACTACTACTGCACAAGTGTGTGGGGATCCCCCCACCAATGGGAGGATCCTCATCATGTGGGGATCCCCCCAGGAATGGGTGGGCACCCATCAGTGCTTCTAAAAGCATCTGGCACTGGCACACAGTCAAGTAAACATGGTTAAACATGGTCTTGGCTGCTTGTGAGCCATTTTTGGAAGGGCAGTATAGAAATCGAATTAATAATAATAATAATTGTGAGAACAGCCTCAATATCTTATAGTATTATCTTTAGTTTTTAGTTTTTATAATTCTCAATTTTTAGCTTTTAAAAAAACTTTTAATTTGAAACTTAATACTGATTGTCGCTTTTAACCTGAATTTTAACTTGTTTACTTAATTTGGTTGATTTTATTACTTTTATTGTATACAAGTGATTTTCGGCCCATTAAATAACGGGCGCTAGTAAGCGCTCCAGGCCCCCCGCTGCCATTCCCCCTCCCACCGCCTGCCACCATGCCGCGGCCGGTCTCCCCGGCCGGGCAAGGGCCCCAAAGTCTCCCCCCGCCCGGCTTCGGCAGCGGTGTCAGGCCTCGGCGGCGGCTCCGCCACCACCTCGACCGGCTTCCCCCGCCGCCTCTTCCCCCTGCCCAGCTTCATGGCGGCCGCTTCTCCTCGGGCCCGGCGGCCGCTTCTCCTTGGGCCCGGCGGTCGTGTCTCCATCGATGTGTTCTGGGCATGCGCTCTGCGCATGCCCAGAACCGCCGAGGGAGGGATGGACACACGCCTGGCCGACACGGACGGACATCAAGCCTTTTATTATAGAGGATTGCATCTATTTTATTGTTGTGAGCCACCCTGAGCAGTAGTGTACTGGAGGGGCAGGGTAAAAATATTTTGAATAAATAAATAAATAAATAAATAAACAAACAAATAAATAAATATCTCACAAGTTCAATTTCTTAATAATAGAACATTTATGGGCTGACAAAGAAGTTCTGAGAAGTTACAGTCACAGTCACAGTCCAGGATTTGTGAGAAGAGATGTGTTAAGGTTGAAGTGGGCCACGAGACAAAAAGTGAAGGTGGGACCCTGCCCGCTCCACCTTTTTGTCAGAGAGGTGCAAGCAGGAGAGCAAAGAGCAAGCTGTCACTCAGTCAGTGCCCCCTCCCTTAGGGGCCCAGGCAGGGACATTTATGCCCCCCCCCGAACTTGTCAAATTGTCTATCCCCCTGGTTCAGTAGAACATCTGTAGAGGACCCCTACACTGGGATCTTGCTTCAACAGATGTCCTAATTAATTAATATGTACTTTAACCCTCACAGAGCATCTGCGCGCTAGTACTTGATTGCTCCCCTCACCCCCTGCCACAGGCCCCCTCACCTCAGAGATCTCTCCACTCCTGCTCCTCTTTCTCCATCCCATTGCTTCCATCCCTCTCACCCCTCTTGGTCACTCCTCCATCCCTTTACTCCATCCCTCTCACCCCTCTTGGTCACAGCTGCAGCTTTGCTGGCACCTATTGGCCAAGCTGCAGCCCCCTATCCCCAGAGACCTCCCCACCCTCACCAAAGCCCCTCTCCTGCTCTTCCCCACAGGAACAGCAGCAGCAGTGGTTGACCAGGCCCCTCCTCACTGCTGCCACCACCATGGCCGCTTGTTCCTCTCAGGCCACTGAAAGGCCTGGGCCCATCCCTTGACTGCCTGCCTGCCTGCCTGCCTCCTCCAATGGCCTCAGTAGCCCCAAATAGTAGCAGTGGTTGACTGGGCCCTTCCTTGCTGCCAATAGATGCCACCATGGCCGCTCATTGCCCTCAGGCTGCTGACAGGCTCGGGCCCATCCCTCCCCCTTCCTTCTTTCTCTCTTCCCCTTCCTTCTTTCTCTCTCTTTCTCTCTCCTCCACTCGCTCTTCCTGTCTGTCTTTCCCCCCTCCCTCCCCCCTTCCCGAGTTAAGAGATCTTGTTCATCTTGTTTCCTCATCACATAACCGGCCTCCTTCACATAATAGTGGGCTCCTTCTCCTTAAGGGGCTCTTTCCTCCCTCACAAGCCCTCTCTTTGCAGACCCCTGGCTACTATCCTTTTATATAGATAAATTCACCTCCTCTACAATCAAGAACAACTTCTGACCAGTAACAGTTACATTTCAACTGACCTTAACAATCACAAGCTTCTTCCCCCAATCTGCATATGGAATCCCCACTGCCCAATCACCATGGTTCAAGATCCATTAGTTTGGATTGAAGTGGTGCATATTTAGAGGAAAAACTGCTGATCTGGGATTTTGTTTGGTATTTTTCTACCTTTTGCCTCCCTCAATTTCATTTCATGGAATTAAGGATCTTCACAAATTATAGACTGGCTTATATTTAAGGTGAACCCCATGCATACACTCAGGAACATGTGGGAGCCTGTGGCCAAGTAATGCTCATGCAGATAGATCATTTGTAAGAACTGGTGATTCTATGTGAGGGCTGCACATACAGATATGGTTCTGACTAGGGTTGTGCACGGGACTGGCAGGGGGAGGCTCAAAGGGGGGGCATACTTGTAAGGGAGGGGGAGGGATACCCTTACCCCTCCCACCACATTTTGCCCACCAGTACTCTATTTAAAAAGTGTCCATCGGGGTGGCAGCGTACCTCCCTGCCACCCCAGCGTCCTCCTTGTCTGGAAGTACCCGGAAATACTGGCATGCATTCACACGCTGGGCACACGTGTGTCCATTTTGCGCTCACTCGCTGGACCGCTGGTCATTTGAACTCGTTTAGAGACCCATAAAGCGCCTCTGAACCAGTTCCATGCATATCCCTAGTTCTGACTAGGGGTGTTCATGAAACTGGCTGGCCTAGTTCGGTTTGAGTCCGAACTGGATCCGATACACCCACCACTTAAATATAGTGTGTGTATATTTATTTATTTATTTTATTTAACATACTTTTATACCACCCAAAATGAACGTCTCTGGGCAGTTTACAACAGAACAAAATAAATGACAACAAAAAATTAAAACATTAGCTAACACAATAAATAACAAAAATTAAAATATTAGTAATAATAAATGACAGCAGAAAATTAAAAGAGAACAATTTAAAAAAATTTAAACAATATTTTAAAACAATATTAAAACTATTAAAAGAGTATTTAATTAAAAGCCTGGATGAACAGATATGTCTTTGAAGATTTTTAAAAAATTGTTGGGGATGGAGAGGGTCTTATTTCAGTAGGGAACGCATTCCAAAACTTCAGGGCAGCAGCGGAGAAGGCCTGTCTCTGAAGGCCTGTCCAGATGAGCCGGTGGCAACTGCAGACGGACCTCTCCTGAAGATCTCAGTGGGCGGTGGGGATCATGACAAAGACGATGTTCTCTTAAATACCCATGGCCCAAGCTGTTTAGGGCTTTATAGGTAACAACCAGCACCTTGTATTTTGCCCAGAAACATATTGGCAGCCGGTGTAACTTTTTCAATACGGGAGTAATATAATATCTCCGAGATGACCCAGAGACCAACCTGGCTGCATTCTGAACTAGCTGTATTTTCTAGACTACATACAAAGGCAGCCCCACATAGAGCACATTGCAGTAATCCAGTCTGGAGGTTACCCACATATGTACCACTGTTCTGAGCTCATTTATCTCAAGAAACGGACTCAGCTGGCATATCAACCGAAGCTGATAGAAGGCATCTCTGGCCACTGCCTCAACCTGGGACACCAGGGAGAGGCTCGGATCTAGAAGCACCCCCAGACTGTGTACCTATTCCTTCTGGGGAAGTGTGACCCTATCTAGAACATGCAGATCAAAATCGTCTCCCGAGTTCTGACCCTGCACAATGAGTACCTCTGTCTTATCTGGTTTAAGTCTCAGCATGTTATCTCTCACACACAGACACACACACACAATATTGAAAATTGAGTAATCATCTAAATATCCATAACTGGAGAGGGCCAGTTACTGATGCCACCAGCTTGTTTGGTAGTGACCCATGACCGGGCTTTCTCTGTGGCTGCCCCAGGGCTTTGGAGTATGCTCCCTAATGAAATAAGAGCATCTCCTTCTCTGTTTGTTTTCAGGAAGAACCTCAAGACTCTCCTGTTTTTTCAGGCTTTTAATTAAAATTAATTTTAATAATTTTAAAACCTTGTTTTAATATCTATTTTATTCTGTTTTTATTGTCATGTATTTTAATTTGTAACTTTTAAATATTTTAAGTTTTGTACACCACCTAGAAATGTATATATTAGGCGGTATAGAAATATGATAGCTAGCTAGCTAGCTAGCTAGATAGATAGATATGGTGATATAAATAAAGCATGTAAGGCAAATTTGCTGGCAAAACATAAAATGCATCCAACAACAAAGAATTGAACAAGAGAACAGTATAGTCCATCAAATAAAAGAACTAACTGTGCAAACAACAGCACCTCGATAATAATGCTGTTTCGAATATCTTTTCCAAGTGTCATAAAAGTTCATATATTCTTTCAAAATATATTATTCCAAAAATAACAATAAGACTCTCTCAGAAACCTTTGAAAAGTATTCTCGCATTATAGGAGAAGACCTGCGGTCTCCCATGAAAAAGATTTATTCCACAGCATTAAAGTTCTGAAGATCTTATTGATAATTTTGTAAGAGAAACACCTATATTGGGCAGCAGCGATATAGGAAGATGCTGAAAGGCATCATCACACACTGCATGGGAGGAGGCAATGGTAAACCCCTCCTGTATTCCACCAAAGAAAACCACAGGGCTCTGTGGTTGCCAGGAGTTGACACTGGCTCGATGGCACAACACAGCACACTTTACCTTTATATGAACTTTTATGAATGCTTGAAAAAGATATTCGAAATAACATTATCAGTTTGCTTGGATTGTTTTTCTGCGTTGGATTTGGATTGTTTTTCTGCGTTGCCATTGAAAGACTACAGATTCTTTTGAAAGTAGACCTGTAACTTGCATTGTTCTTGAGACTGGATGACTTCTATGGACCAAGTAAAAGAACAAAATAAGAACATTAATCTAGGAAAGCAAAAACCATATTAAAAAAAATAAGCTAGCAGTTCATGAATTGGTTGTTAACCAGCCAACCAAACGGATACTATCAGTCTGGATGAGCAGCAGCAATGGCAAAAAAAGGCTACTTATCAGTCATATCATAATCTGACTTCCTCTGATCCAGCCATAGTACCATGTTTTCCACATCATCCTGGTCCACTACATTGTGGATCCATTTGCTCCTCTCCTCCTTAATAAGGATCATATGTAGAAGTGAAATAATAGTGGCTAAAGAAGCTTCATTGTATGTGGAACAACTCTTTGTACCCACGGTGAGGGATGTGCGAGCTGGCTCGCTTCGAGCTGGACTCGACATCGGGCTGGTACAGTTCAGGCGGTTCATGAAATGGCAGCCAGCCCAGCTTGTCATTTGGGCGGCCAGTTGGGGAGGGGGAGTTGGAGGATCCCCCCCCCCACTCTCTGCCATCCCTCGGCAGCTGATTTCTAAGGGTAAAAAGAAGCCTTTCTCCCACCACCCCTTGGGAAAACCCCTTGTAATCCTTGCCAGATTCCCTTTTACAAGCATACTTCCCAAAGTGGCCCATGAGCCAGCTCAGCCAGATCGATGGTTGAACCGGACCTGGTTCGGCTGAGCCCAGACTGGGCCAGGTGAGTTTGAATCTGATTCAGATTCATACTGAGCCGGTCTCACAGCTGACTCACACAACTAAATGACACT
The DNA here is from genome assembly GCF_027244095.1 of Hemicordylus capensis. NCBI lineage: Eukaryota > Metazoa > Chordata > Lepidosauria > Squamata > Cordylidae > Hemicordylus > Hemicordylus capensis. The sequence continues at coordinate 339,669,815 of NC_069657.1, forward strand.
AATAGGTGATTTGAAAGTATGTATCACTTGCTGTGAAATAGGTATAGGAGTTGAGGGCTGGCTATTTTATTTTATTTTATTTGCAAGGGAATAGTCTCAACTATGCCAGAATGATATGTCCTTTCCTTTCCCCTTTAGCTACATCTCTGTTGCAAGCCACGTACTGTATATATACACTTATTATTTGTTATATATATTCATATCCCACCTTTCCATTTCATTTTCACAGCATCTTACAACATACGGAATCACAGTAAAACCAATCAAAAATGAAATACAAAATCAGAAATACAGGTGGACCTCATTATCTGTAGGGGTTCTGTTCTCTGCTATAACTGTGGATAATGGAACCCCGGATAACGAGACCTTAAGGATATGGAAATTTGGGGGGTTAGGCTCCTGAAGGTTAACAAAAAGTGCTTTGAAAGGCTGGAAAAGGCAGAAATAATATAAATAAAATGCCGTACTATACTCTGCGAGAATCCATCTGGCCAGCAATGTCCCCCAAGTTCTCCAATTTTGGCAATTTACTATGAAAAATTGTGGATTTTTTTTTAAACAGAAGAGCCACAAAAATGGCTCCTTTCAGGAAAATGGTGTCCTGCCCATTCATTCATTCATTCATCCATCCATCCATCTATCATCTTTTTATACTGCCTGATATGTACATCTCTAGGCAGTGTACAAATTTTAAATATTTAAAAGGCAATACAGATTAAAATATATAAGACACAATAAAACAATAATATAAAACAGTTAGTAAAACCATTAAAATTACTAAAATGAATTCTAATTAAAAGCTTGCAAAAACAGGAGAGTCTTGAAGGTCTTCCTGAAAACAAACAGAGAAGGAGATACTCTTATTTCAGCAGAGAGCATATTCCAAAACCCTGGGGCAGCCCAGAGAAAGCCCAGTCCTGAGTTACCACCAAAGTGCTGGTGGCAACTGTAACCTTGGAGGTAATTTCCGGCCAACTAGGAACCACAGATAGGTCCACCTGTACATAAAAAACAGGGCAGACTATCAGCAGCAGAAGCAGATAGGAAACATAAAATCAGCAGCAGAGAATCATAATAGTAGTCAGATGAGATAAAAATGTGGTAGAAGAGAAATGTTTGAACCTGGTGGTGAAAAAATACCAAGGCGGACGTAAGACAAGGCATGCCTCTCTTGGAAGGGAATTCCACAATGTGGACATGATCACAAAGAAAGCTAGCAATCGTCTGGGCAGGAGATCCGCCTTCCCAGCAGCAAGGAGAGGATCATCTGCGGGGGTGGTAAACGTGTTGAGGCTTCCTCCCCTCACCCCTTCAAGCTCTTCTCATGGATCGCGAGAAAGGACTATCTGTGTTTCAACCAAGTGAATGTCAGGTTTCACCCAATGCTTTGAATTTTTTTGCATTCCACAATGAAGCAGCTTAACTTTACTTTCACACAAGGCACATCACTTTTGTATGTATTTACTACATTTACTTTAGATACACTCTTGATTATAAACACAAACAATTCTTCCATTCATAAAAATACTGCCACCCTTTTTGTGGTTAGAAGAAGCCATAATCTCAGAAGGTAAGCCCTTTGCACAGGGAGTGACAAGCCAAATGGTGTGCATCTGTAATACAATTTCTGTTCAAAGAAATAGGAATACACACATCCATCACTTCACTCAAGTTAATAATCACATTTCTAAGAGCTTTCAAGTTACAATTGTCTGGTTCCTGCCTTATACACTGCATTAAGCACATACGTAGTTTTTATTTTTTATTTTTATTAATGTTAGATACAAAATGATGACTTGTGGAAGAACCCAACATTAAATTCCGCTGTTACTTCTATGAAAAAATGTATTCATTTCAAAAGTATAACCAAAAAAAGAATAAACCTTTCTTAATAACAATTTCAGTGCTACCTGAAACATAAGGGTGTGTACTCTGCTGGTCATAATTATCTTGTCTAATGTGACTCAGTGACTACAGCGAATGGAAGATGTTTCAATTTTGTTTGACTGTTCTGCTCATCATAAAATTACCTGCTCATCAAATGCCATTCAAATCGTTATTACATGGTCTGCAAACCTACTATTTGATGTCTGCAAAGCAGACTTTTGAAATTAAACACACACACACACACACACGGTTTTATGGGAACAGAATATTACATTCTTGTCACTAAAACAATTCACTATATTTGGAAACACATGTGATCATATGGTATCATTGCTGCTTTTGTGGGAGAAACGTTTTGAGTATAGTAGCCTTTGGTAGCTTATGATTCTTATACTTTATAAATTAGTATTTGAATTTGGTTCTGGAAATAAGGACCCAAAATATAAATTACAAAACAAAAATCTGTCACTGTTCCATATTCCTACTTGATCTTTGCCTTGAGCTTTTTCAAACAGCGACTTAACCGTAACTTTACTTTGGGAGGGTGGGTGAACGTTCACATATTGAACAGATTTACCCCAAAGTCAGTGTGATATTTCAGAGAGCACTTCACATACGATTCAGGTTTCCCCCTCCATATTGGAACCTAGCCCGATTTATGTCCGGAGTTTTAAAAAAACCCTCTTTTTGCACTGGCGTATCCATTATGCCCCAAACTTGCAGTTAAACCTTGCGGTATACCTGTGGTAAAACCTGCTGTCTGAAAAACCTCCTTGTAACATTTAACATAAATAACTTGTGATGGATTGTCGTCGCTGTGCATTTCCTAGCCCTCTGAGTAAATGATCCAAAGCCAGGGTGAGAGCTGCAATGTGATGATATCATGCCAAGTTACTTGTGTTATGAATTACAAGGGGGGAGGGAGATAATGTGGTGGCCACTCCATGTCACCATGTCTAGCTTGGCCCTAAGACAAGAGTACAGCCCTTAGGTTATACATGCATACATACATACAGGTATTTGTACACATATACATGTGTTTGTGTGAATAACTGTACATGTAGGGAAGTGCGAGCTGGCTCGTTTTGAGCTGTGCTCGACATTGACCTGGCCCGGTTTGGGCGGTCCAAGTTTGCACTGGACATTTCCAAAGGCTGGAAGTTTTGAGACTGCAGTTGAGGGTAGAAAGCTCCTCCCTTTCTCCTCTGATTGGCTGCCATGGCTGCCCTTCATGAGAAAGAGGAAGCCTGCAATTTAACATTATGTGTGACATTGGCCATTCTCTCCAAGCTGCCTCAGAACTTCACCCCCAAAATTGAGGGGTGGGGTACAGAGGAACCCCCCTTCTTGAGGGGTTACTGTTGCCCTTCCACCCCCAATTCTGGGGGTACAGTCCTTAAAAACCAGGTTGGGATAAAGTCTCTCTGAGCTGGCTTCAGACCTGTTTTTTAAGCACCGCACCCATGAAATCAGGGCATGGGGGCCAAGTTAACCCACCACGAAGTATCCACTGGCCAAGTAGGGACCTGCTGGGGAATTACATTGATTAGGGGTGTGCATGAAACCAGCTGGCCCAGGTCAGTCTGAGTACAAACTGGACCTGAACCAGGCTGAGCCAGTTCAGTTTTGCCCCCCATCAAACCCTCCTGGTTCGGTCCAGTCCGGGGGGGGGGGGGTTGCGTGCATTAAAAAAAATCTACTTACGCCCTCTAGGAGGCTTTTCCGAGGCCATGGGGAGGGTCCACAGAGGTTACCCTCCCCCCAGCGGCCTCCATTATGTAGTAAATCACCTAGTTCAGGCATTCTTCAGCCCTTTCTGGGCCTTCCCTCCATCGCAGTGGCCATGTTGGAGGCTGCTGCACATGCCCGATGGGCCTCTGCATGGCTGGGTCATGACTCAGGTGACTGGGCATGTGCGGCGGCCTCCAAAATGACCACTGTGATAGAGGGAATGCCCAGAAAGGGCCGAAGAACGCCCAAATGGGGCAATTTACTTACTGCATAATGGAGGCTGAGTGGGGAGGGGGACCTCTGTGGACCCCCACTGGCCTCAGAGAAGCCAGAGGGGTTAAGTGATTTTTTTTTTAAGTTCATGAACCCTCCCCCAGAACGGCCGGGGGGGGGGGGCGGCTTGATCTGGGGTCAGACAGAACAAGGGATGGTTTTGTTCGACCCTGAACTGTTGAACTGAACTGGTTCGATGTCGAACTGGTTTGACATCAAACCAGTTTGCACATCCCTAACATTGATCCCACCCCAAATTTCATGGGTTCTGTGCTTAAAATTCAAGTCAGGAGTGGCTTAGAGAAAAAGTGATTCTAAGCTGGCCCCCGAACTCATTTTTCAACACTGTGCCAGCAAACCCACTGGGCCCAATTTCACAGGTGCAGTCCTTTAAATCTAAATCTGGAGAATTTTCTCTTCAAGCTGACTTCTGATAAAGATTATAGGTCAATACCAACCCAATACCAATACCCATTTTCCCATATTGTTATTGGATTAGCATTGATCTGATATTTCTGCTGGTGCACAGGGTGAGCTGGAGGGGAAAAGGAGAGAAACTAGCCCATCACTGAAGGAAAGTCAAGGACCAAATCCACACTGATGCATAATTGAACTCAACTTTTCAGGAATTAGTGGGTAATCGGTTCCTGAAATTTATGCTGGGGGCTCTTTTCTAATGTAATTTATAGCTAGAAGAAAAGTCTGAATTCTCTTGTGTTTTCCTACTTTGTGCTAAGTACCATGTTCTTTCCCAAACCAATAATTCACTCTGTAAAGAAGCACATTTTGACAAGAGCAGCATGCATAATTTTGAAATTAACGGTAACAAAACCCCTGACTTATGAGCTTTAGGCTTTGTCATTTCCAAAAGGTTGAGGTAATCTAAACAAGAGTTTGCCTTTAATTCGGCTTATTTACCACTGCACAGAGCCAAACAATCAAAGAGTCTTTCAACTGTAGCATTCTCTTAATGCTACACTGAAGAAAGATATTTTCCTTGCTGGCGTTAGTACATGGTGATGCTGAAGCTGCATGCTTGAACTATTTTGCTCAAACCTGCAAGAGTTTCTGCGATTGAACAAATAATTATATTACTAGCTGACTTGGTGCAGAGCATCTGCACCCCTAGTTCTCCCTGTCTCCCCCCATCTCTTCAGCCATTCTCCCCCCTCCCTTCAGCCCTGGCCACCACTTCCTCTTGGCGGCTGGCCGGCCGGCTGGCCTGGCCACTGATTCCTCTCTCTGGCAATGCTTCCTCTTGCTGCTCAGTGGCCGGCCTGGCTGCCGCTTAACTTCATCTAGCCACCCAGCAGCTGCCGCCGCTTCCTTTCACTGGCTGCTCACCTTCCTCTCCCCCTCCCCTCACTCATGAAATCTTGCAAGAGATGCCACGCATGGGATTAGTCATGGGTATGTTTTAGCAAATTATATATATATAGATTACAATCTGAATCTTCAGAATTTAAAATCTATAAGGGGTGTGTGTATCTCCTGGGCAGGGTGGAGGGGACGGAGACAGAGCACAGCTAAGAGTTGGGAATATGAGGCTCTGTGTGTGTGTGTGTGTGTGTGTGTGTGTGTAGCCCTATTCCTACATTATGTTCTCAGTATGTACAGCAGTACATTTTCTATCTGTACCCTGCATCTGAGGGGTCCAATAGCCAGGTTCACCTTTTAAGTGAGAGGAGAGCTGGTCTTGTGGTAGCAAGCATGACTTGTTCCCTTAAGCTAAGCAGGGTCCACCCTGGTTGCATATGAAAGGGAGACTAGAAGTGTGAGCACTGTAAGATATTCCCCTCAGGGGATGGAGCCGCTCTGGGAAGCGCAGAAGGTTTCAAGTTCCCTCCCTGGCTTCTCCAAGATAGGGCTGAGAGAGATTCCTGCCTGCAACCTTGAAGCCACTGCCAGTCTGTGAAGACAATACTGAGCTAGATAGACCAATGGTCTGACTCAGTATATGGCAGCTTCCTATGTTCCTATGTTCCTAAATGAACACATAAACAGTGATTTCCACAGAAACACATTCAGGCACCTAAAGTACATGCACATAACACTTACAGTATATGCACATACCTGATAATGTCTGAATGGGATTTGTGTGTGCATGGAATCTTGAGACACAGAGCAGACAAAGTCAGCATTTTATAGTCCCATTGATTTTCCTAGAATAAATTTAAGCATACACGTCATTCCCTCATTCAAACCTATAGGACTTTAATGAGGAGGGCAAATTTCAGAGTTGGGGGCTGGAATATTTATTTATTTATTATTTATTTTTACATTTTATATCTCGCTTGTCCTCCAAGGAGCCCAGAGCGGTGTACTACATACTTCGGTTTCTCCTCACAACAACCCTGTGAAGTAGGTTAGGCTGAGAGAGAAGTGACTGGCCCAGAGTCACCCAGCAGGAATCATGGCTGAATGGGGATTTGAACTCGGGTCTCCCCAGTCCTAGTCCAGCACTCTAGCCACTACCCAGTTTGGAAATCCATACCATATTTACAGACCCTTCTGAATTTTGGTCTTGCCAGCTTGTCTACAGAGGGATGGCAATGTGCAACTCCTATACACCCTGACAGGACAAGACACTCCTGAGCATGCTAATGCCTCTCCTGTCACCAAAACTGCTGTTGGTTTCCCCACCTCTTTGCAAAGAAAGGTTGGCTGGCATGTCAGTGGCTGAGAAATCCAGCTGTAAGGAGCTCCCATGTCTTTTGGGGATTTTGGAGCTTTCTCAGAACCCACCCCCCCTCCTCAGGGGTTTTCTGGGAAGCTTGTAAAAACAGTAATCTGTGAAGCAAGCCAGGTGAACTTAAATGCGCTTGGGTGATCATGTCCTTAAGTTTCCCTCAGAAGCTTGTTCCAAGCTGGATGTTCAACCCTTGCTTTAAGCTCAAAAACATCCCTGCACCTGAGATCAGAGTTTCCTTGGTGTAGGATGGGGATAATGGCTTTTTACATGAATCATATTGTACACATTGTACCACTTCCAATTAAAAGAATACGATTACTAGGAAAGTTGTTCCTATGAATATCAAGGCTGGTTTGTTTAGAAACTCTCAGTAGACTCATCTTAATTGGAGACAGTGGCAATAGAGTTAAGCATTGTTTTTGTTGGGTTTAATTTATAGTTGAGCTGTGCATTGAAAAGTACGATTAACAAGTCTGAAGATGAAATTTTGGCATAACCTTGCAGCTGAAGAAGTTTTATGAGATGCAATAAAGTCCCCAAATCATATATATTTTAATTAGGCAGTAATGATAACAATGCAAGGGCTTGGTTTAATAACAATGCCAAGGCTTCGTTAACAAGCCCTTGTTTATTAACTTTTGTTTATTGACTAGTCAGAAAACTCTAATGGGCTGTGAATTTCAGAGGGGACAGGCAAATGGAAGTGCAAGAGTATAATTCTCAGCTGGTTTAAATTTGGAAATGATTCCATGAAGTGCAGTGCAGGCCTTCACAGTAAAAGAAATATATTTTGGAGAGATGACGTTCAGCATTGCTACAGACAATTATACAAAGGCACGTCTCACCTATTAGAAAAATACCAACAAAGATCAGACACAGGGACCCTGATTGAGATGGATAACAGTGAGCCTTTCCTGTTGGATAGCCAGAGGCGTATCTAGGGAAAATAGTGCCTAGGGCAAGCACTGAAATTGTACCCCCTGTCCAAATATCTGACACCCATCTTTCAGATAACTTTACCATAATATCAGCTGAAAAATACAAGTCAAGCTCGTTAATCTTTTAATATTTCAAAAACTATTTAGCAGTGGACGTAGCCAGACCAAAACATGCTGGAAAACTACAAATTTCAGTATGCTGGGGCTCATGAAATACCCAAATACTATGTGGAGGTGTACTTGGGAAACTAAACAGAAGTGCCTATCTAATTCTTTACTATGCATTGTAGCATCACTATTACATAAGTTTTAAAAATAAATGGAGAATCTGACTTTTCCCAGATACTCTGAAAATAATTAAAGGATATGCAGAGTAAACTGTGTCACTGCTTGGAATATATTCTAGTATTTCAGAAAGACAGTTAAAATGAGAGAAAGAGAGCAAGAAACTCCCAGTGGACCTTAATACTAAGGATTTCATACTGATCCAAAGACAAACTCACCATTAATAGCCATATTCTTAAGACATCACATTTAACTCACTTATCACAAGAAGCAAAGTAAGAGCAAATGAATACAATCCTAGCTCATAAACGTCAGCTCAGTATTCACAAGCCCTGATTCTCTGTACATAGTGCCAAACTGAATATGTGTACAGTGACTTTATTATATTATATTATATTATATTATATTATATTATATTATATTATATTATATTATATTATATTATATTATATTATATTAATATTTTAAAACCTGTATCCCCTTCGGGGGGCTTCCTAAAGGCCGTGTGGGGTTCTGCAAAGGTTTCCCCTCCCCCTGTCAGCCTCTTAATTCACTGCCACAGCCCATCTCTGGATGATTTTCAGGCCTGTTCGGTCCTAAAAAGATCGGCATGGTGGCCATTTTTGAGGTTGCCATGCATGCTCAAATGGCCTCTGTGAGGCCTGGCAAGGCCTAGGGCCTAGCAGGGACCATTTGAGCATTTGTGGTGGCCATTTTTTTTTAAAAAAAAATTTAAATGGCTGCCAAAAACAAAATGGCCACTGTGCATTATCAAATGGCCTCTGCAAGGCCTGGCATGGCCTAGGGCCTCACAGAGGCCCTTTGAGCATGTGTGGTGGCCATTTTGTTTTCAGAGGCAATTTAAAAATAATAATTTTTAAATAATATTAAATAAAAATAATAACTTCCCTTCATGTGGCGCCCGGGACACATGCCCTGCCTGCCTCACCCTAGATATGCCCTGAAACTGCAGTTCTGAAGGTGATTTTAGTTGATACCACTTGTGGGGGACATCTCTCCACTCACTCCAGGCTCCCAATCCAATTGCCCTCTTCCTGGGGCTGCTATTTTTTATTTGTATCTTTTGAAAGAAAGAAAAAGATGGGGAAAGCTATGACATGTTTGATGTCACATTTAGTTTGAGGTTTTGTGCTATCACCTGCTAAATCTTTCTCTACATCTTTGTACTTTGTTAGATGTCTTAAAGAGTCTGTAAAAGAAAATGCATCCATTTCAAAGTTGCCTTCCACCCTAAAGAAATGGAAATAAGAAAACACTCCTTTGTTCTGTCCCTTTGTGCTCTTTAATTTCATATAGACTTTAAATATCACAATGGTATGTAAGCCCTAAACAAAAGCTATATAAATAGAAGCATTATCTGCTGCCTGGGTACCATTTCTCTGTTGAGTTGAACAGAGCTATATGCTGTATGCTGTCTGATTTGTGACTTGAAAGCTGAACAGTTGAAGGATTTTGTTACATTTCCCTAACACTGTCTTTTTCTCTTTTCTTACCCTTTTTACTGGAAATAAATCATTCACCCTCATTGTAATTCACAGTATGGCTATTCCCATGACCAAAGACACACCGAGGGAAATATGATGTTTCAGTAAGTATTGTGGGATATCTCATTCAGATTAAGATTTCATTATAATACTTTGATCTGTACCCATTTAGGTAAAGGCAAAGTTGTGCTGTCAAGTCAGTGTCAACTCCTGGTGACCACAGAGCCATGTATTTCTTGTGGTAGCAAGCATGACTTGTCCCCTTAAGCTAAGTAGGAGCCACCCTGGTTGTATACGAAAGGGAGACTAGAATTGTGAGCGCTACAAGATATTCCCCTTAGGTGATGGAGCCGCTCTGGGGAGAGCATCTAGGCTCCAAGTTCCTTCCCTGGCATCTCCAAGATAGGGCTGAGAGAGATTTCTGCCTGCAACCTTGGAGAAACCGCTGCCAGTCTGTGTAGACAATACTGAGCGAGTTGGACCTATGGTCTGACTCAATATATGGCAGCTTCCTATGTTCCTATGTTTGGTAAAACCACATGGAGGGGTTTATAACTGCCATCTCCCATGCAGTATGAGATGATGCCTTTCATCATCTTCCTATATCGCTGCTGCCTGATAGGTGTTCCCCATAGTCTGGGAAACATACCAGCGGGGATTCAAACCAGCAACCTCTTGCTCGCTAGGCAAGTTACTTCCCCGCAGTGCCATTAAGTAAAACAATTCACATCATGGGGAGAAAAAGAAAGATGTACTGAAATCTTTGGTTTGGCCTCTCATGATCAATTCTTTTTCTTTCATAGCTGGAAAGTTTGTGAGAGTGTTGTGAACCAAGCCTGATTTGTTATACTAGATATACTCCGGAGCCAGCATATGAAATTAGGCTTGTTTCATCAGTGTCTACAAAGTGACCAGTTCTTTTATTCGGCGACCATGTATAGTCTGGGCACAAGATAGAAAGGAGACCAAAGCGATCCTAAATGATTCAGTGGGTTTTCCTGAGTATAAAAGAATAACAAAATCAATCTAACTGAGCAGAAAACAGAACAATCTATCAGTATTACTAACAATATTTCAACCATAGCCAGCAACAACTTTCACCCAGTGTTCCTAACTATCATATGTGTGTGTATTAAATCCTCCTATAGCCTAATATAATTCAGATATAGACAGAAAGTGGGGTTGGGGGTAAGGAAGGTGGATGACTGGCATGGTTTGGGGAGATCAGGAATTAGTAGAGGGAAGAGGGGAAAGGAGAAGAAGGGGGAAGGATGGAGGGATCCAAGGCTTGTGGAAGCAGCATATTGCCAGAGTTAGAGGCTTGAGAGTGGTGAGAATTCAGCTGGAGGAGAGATGCTGTAGCTGGGAAAACAGGAGCTTGGCACCGATGCAAGCTTCTGGCAGTCAAGCAGGCTAGTCAAGCAGGCAGTTTGCTCAGAGAGAAGCAGAGAGTGAGAGCACCATGGCTGAAGAAATCTTGAATTCTCACTGCGCAGAAGAAGTCACAGACAGTTCCTGTCCATGGACAGAGTTCCGGCTTGTTGCCCCATGGTTTAGGCAGCAAACTCTAGGATGGCTCTTGAGCAAGTATGCTTGTTAGGCAAAGATTGCTAATCTGCCATGCCAACAGACTCCTTCTTATAGGGGTTTCAACCATCCTTTGAGGTCCATTTGAGTCTCCTGGATCACAAAAGGTGTTCATTCCTGTTATCCTCTGGATATTGTCTTTTAATTATCAAAATTAGCTCAGGATATTTTGGTCAGTCCAGGGTAAACAGGGTCTCAGTTCATATCCTGCTAGCAGAGTATTGTTCTATTGTCATTTCGAAGTAAATTTGCCTCTTGGTCCCAAGAATGTTAGAAGTCAGGAGTTAGTGAAAGAATTAGCTCTATTTGTGTGAGACAGCAATTAAGTTACTTCTTGTGTACATCTATCTAGTGTGTAATTATAACAAAAGAATGTTTAAAGTAACATTGAAAGGGGTGCATGTGTGAGGCGAGTTAATCAATACATTAGACTAAGGCAGAAGCATCCTGTCAGCGAGGTAAGGGGATTACGAGAGAGTAAGTTAATTTCAGCAGTGTGAGACTGGTAATTAAGCCTGACTCATTGTGTCTCTTGTGAGTTCCACAAACACTGATAAACAATGCTGGATTACCCCTGCCTTCACAAATCATGTACCAGGCAGTCATGAGATCTGGGTGTCATGCACTGGTCAGTTCATCTGAATTCAGGCATTAATTGATTCCTTAATAAAATGGAATCAGACGCAGGCCTGGGTTCCATATAATTCTGGTTTGGTAGCTCTGGGTTGAATGTTGGGGCCAGGGGGTCCCCACCATGAGGTACATGGCACAAGCATTACACCCTGATGTTAGATGGAGGTTTATTGTGCACTGAATGTGATTGGTCAGTCCTATGTATTTAACAGCATTTGCGGATATGTATGCGAAAGAGTTAGCAGCCATGGTAAGTGTTAGCCATGTACCATTTTGTCATGGCTAGATGCTACTGCTAGGATCAGAGGCAGGCCCTGAATACCAGTTTGCTGGGAAGCAACCTTGGGAGAGACCTGTTTTGCCTACAGAAGGGGGCTGCTGTTTTAAACTATTTTAACTCTTTTAATTGAATGTTTTTAATTGTGGGTTTATTGTTTTAATTGTGGTGTAAATTGTCACAAGAGACAAATTTTTGGCATAAAGAAATGCACAAAATAAAGGCCTACTAGCTGGCCTGGCACAGAACATCTGTGCCCTAGTTCTTTGTCTCTCACTCCTCCTCAGACAATGCGGCTACCTGCCCTGCCTCCCCACTCCTTAAACCGCTCCCTGCCATCCAGGATGGCAGCGGAGGTGGCAAAACCTCCCCCCCACGCAACTCTCTCTCTTGCTCGCTCCCCCACAACTCTCTCTCTCACTCCTCACACACACACAAACCTCTCTCTCTTGCTCCCGCACAACTCTCTCTCTTTTACTCCTGCCACAACTCTCTCGCTCTCCCGACACATAACTCTCTTGCTCTCCCCCACACAATTCTCTCTCTCGCTCCCCCTACTCAACTCTCACTCTCTCACTCTCCCCACACATACAGAACTCTTGCTCTCTTACTCTCCTGCACAAAGAGAGGGAGGCGGCGGCAGCAATCGATCGACGTGGAAGCCCCGTAGAGGCGACTTCCGGGTTAACGGCGGCGGCGGGGGGGGCATGGCCAAGAAGCAGGAGGGGGGCCTGCGGGGTGTCTCTGAGGAGAAGTGGTGCAAGAGAGCTTCTCAGCCATGGGTGGCTTTTTTTCAACTATCTTTTCCAGTTTATTTTGTACCCGGGAGATGCGAATATTAATTTTGGGATTAGACAGTGCAGGGAAGACTACAATTCTCTACCGGTTACAAGTTGGAGAAGTTGTGACTACCATTCCTACAACTGGTTTCAATGTTGAGACAGTAACCTACAAGAATCTGAAGTTTCAAGTTTGGGACTTGGGAGGACAGACGAGTATCAGGCCATATTGGCGGTGTTACTACTCCAATACAGATGCAGCCATCTATGTAGTAGACAGCTGTGACAGAGACAGAACTGGAATTTCAAAGTCTGAGCTTGTTGCCATGTTGGAGGAAGAAGAACTAAAGAAAGCCATTTTAGTGGTGTTTGCAAACAAACAAGACATGGAACAGGCTATGACTCCCACAGAAATGGCAAATGAACTTGGACTTCCAGCTCTGAAGGATCGGAAGTGGCAGCTATTCAAAACATCTGCAACCAAAGGCACGGGACTTGATGAGGCAATGGAGTGGTTGGTGGAAACCTTGAAGAGCAGACAGTGAAATGGACCTGAATTTTCCCTTTAAGAGTCATGTGAATTAATGCAATGCTGTAAATAGGACTGACAGAATATTGGCTTTGAAAGCATTGGGTTTTCTTTGCACTGTAAATCACACTGAACCAACTGAATGTTTGTTCCTATACTATGATCCAAATATTCAGTTTCTTTTATCTTGTGTAAGTTATGTATGTAACATCAATTTTTATGGCAGACATATAACTGAAGATTGACCATAAGAATAAATAATTGGAATAAACCTTTGTTACTTGGAATTCTAAGTGTTTAAAACTATTTAACACAAAGAAATCTCTCTCTCCACACACAACCACAACTCTCTCTCTCTCTCTCCTCCCCCACACAACTCTCTCTCTCACTCTCCCCCCACACCAGGTGAATGCACCTCTGGGGGGCAGTGGGCGGCTTCTTTTAGTGTAAACGGAGCCAGTGCTCCATGCTGCCCAGCAGCCCCCGCGACAGGGAATCACCTCTGCCACTCACCTGGCAACTGGCGGGGGCTCGCCTCTGTGGGAGCCAGGTGAGTGGCGGAGGCGATTCCCTGCCACGGGGGCTTCTGGGTGGCACAGAGTACCAGCTTCGTTTACACTTAAAGAAGCTGCCTGCCGCCCCCTCGGAGGCACGTTCATGGGCCGTGCCTGCCCCACACACTACTCTCTTTCTCTCTCATTGCCCCCCAAACTTTCTCTCTCCCCACACACAACTCACTCTCTCTCCCCCACACAGCTCTCTCATTCTCCCCCATACACATCTCTCTCCCCCACAACTCTCTCTCTTGCTCCCCCCACAAACCCTCCCCCTCTCTTGCTCTCCCCCACAACTCTCTCTCCCCCACACAACTCTCTCTCACACTCTCCCCCAACAACTCTCTCTCCCCCATCCCCCAGCCTTCCCCTCTCCCAGACACCCCCCCTTCCTAGGGAGAGTGGTATTGTGGTGGCGGAGATCAGTTCCTACCAGCGGACTCTGCTCTGTTGCATCACCCTGCTGAGTCTCCTCATGATGAAGATGGCCAATTTGGGCGGGAGAGGTAGAAGCTGGTGGGGTTCATGGTTGTTTTTTTAATGATTTTTTTAAAGCCTTCTTTTCAATGAATGGATGATTTCCATTGAGCTGTGACCTGACCTAGTGACCTGTGTATGAACATGTGGATGCTGTTTCTGAATGGAAATAATCCATTCATTGAAAATAAGGCTTTGTTAAAAAAAAAAATCCTTTTAAAAATCCATGAACCTCACCAGCTTGGGACTTTAGGGGGAAGTTGTGGTCCAACGTGCCTTGCCCCCAAACCTACTTTGGAGTGCCCAGGCTTTCCCCAAGGGGGCAGATGGGGCAGCCTCAAATCCCCATTATTTCCTATCGAAAAATGTGAAATCTTTTGAAAAATCCACAAAAATTCATTAAAAATTGCAGGAGTGTCCAATTGCTTTGGTGGTAGTCAGCACCCATGGGTGCCTACCACCCAACCCAGATTTGTGCCCCTAGATGCTCTGCATAGAGAATAATGGGCCAGTTCGAGTCCCTGTTATACCCTATGAAGAAGCTTTTAGAACTGGTTTGAGTTGGGCTTGAATTCGAACTGAACCGGAGGGGTGGGGTTGAGCAAAACCAAAACCAAACCTACCCACCCCAGTTTGAGGTCAGTTCAAATTTGAACCAAACCACCCAAAACGGTTTTGTGCACACCCCTATGCTGTGTTAGTCAAACTCATCAGCAGGAGGAGGGGACAACCAACCCTGTGTCCTGGTGCAGAAGCATCATTTAGGAATTGTGGCTTTGCTGAACCCACAGGTCTGCTTTGAGCATACAGTGCCTGAAAATAGGCCAAACATTTATCTGAACGCAAGAACAGGCAGTTGGATACTGTGAGTTACCACAGTATTATGCCCCACTAAAACAGAGTTGTCACTTTCATACTCACAAGACCTACACCAGGGTTTCTCAACGTGTGGGTCCCCAGATGTTATTGGACTTCAACTCCCATAATCCCCAGCCCCAGTGGCCTTTGGTTGGGAATTATGGGAGTTGAAGTCCAATTACATCTGGGGACGCACACGTTGAGAAACCCTGCCCTACACAATCAACTGCAGTGAAATATCTGCCCTCCCTGATGAGAGAAGGGAAACATGAATTTAACCAGTTTATAAGGCAATTTATGGTCACTGTTGCATGCCTTCATAATAACGATGGGAGTTCAGATGGTTCAAGTAAACAGAAATGTAACATGGTCGCTCATTTTTCTCTCTTCCCCAGATTATCCTGTCACTTCTTCAACTGTTCTTATGCAATCATTAGATTAAATTATTCACTAAATACTAATAAAGCTGTGTGAAGCTGCAAACGGGGAAAACAGAAATCTCTCTCCAGTCAGTCCCTTCTGGCAATAAAGCTACTGACATGTCAGCAAAACAGGTTGCAAGTTCAGTGCTGGTGGCAGCAGCAGCCACAAAAGCTGTGTGCCCCCAGAAATACTAACCCTTCCTTTATTGTATCAAGTGGTATAGTGACAGTGGGGTGAGAGGGAGCTTTCAGAACTGTGAGGTACTTCCTTGAGTTGTGAGTTGCCTTGTTACAGATGTGTTATCTGAAGCAGACTAAAAGGCTGTTGTGAAGAAGAAGAAGAAGAAGAAGAAGAAGAAGAAGAAGAAGAAGAAGAAGAAGAAGAAGAAGAAGAAAGGTCAAGTTTAAACTCAGAAGACCAAAGTAGTGTGAAGTGCCATCAAAAGCTGGGGAGGGACAGATTTTCCCCTAGGGAAGAAGTGAAGATCATTTTCTGTTCTTTTCTTTTCACAGATGTGGCCTTATCTTATTGTTGGTTATAGCAGGGCAAAGGGGAACATTTTCAGGGGACAAACTCCTGATGTGAAAAACACACAGGGGGTGGAGTGTCACAGGCTCCTTTTCTGGGCAAGTGCAAAAACACCATCCTGGCTCTCTAATAAAGTTATGCACTTTTAAGTCTCACTTATTTCAATGAGAGCTGACCACATGCTTAAGTTTCTGCCTTTAAAATCAATGGAACATAACAATATTTAAACAAAACAAAAGAGGGAATGAACGTGATCCAAAAGGTAAACCAAAGCAATATAAAAGATTAGGAAAAATTATAATATGGTCCTAGATTATTAATATATATCTACAAAAAATAAGAATATAAATGGATATTTTAATAACAGAAGTTGATGGTGCTTTATAAACATACCTAAAACTCAACAAGATTTTCTTTTTTTTAAGTAATAAGTCCTCAGAAATATGCTGGTTAGGTAATTAGTTCTAGTGTCATAAATGTCATCATATGTAGTCTAAATTGTGTAATCTTGAAGATCCAGGTAAGTTTGTGTCCTTATAAAGTCAGATGCATTTTGACCTTTGTTCTTTCTCAGTAACTTTTCATATATTGTTCTCATGAGAACAATGCACTTCCAGAATCTATGAATCAAATATCCCAACTCTGTAAAGACTACTTCCATCCCCTATTATACCCCTATACTCATCACCTTATAAAAATAAAATATAATTTTTAAAAATAAGTTTGCCTTGCAAACTTATATAAGATGTTTGAATTTTAAGTCACTATATATGGATAACTGGCTTAAAGTTTTTAATATTTATAATAAGGACATAACACCATACAGAGGAAAGATGTGCAATTAAGTGAGAAAGAGAGCTTGGGAAGATTGTGAACATTCATTTGGAGTAGAAGGATAAGCTTGTTCCCCTTTTAATAATATGAGAGAGAGAGAGAGAGAGAGAGAGAGAGAGAGAGAGAGAGAGTATTTTATTTTATTTTATTTTATTTTATTTTATTTTATTTTATTTTATTTTATTTTATTTTATTTTATTATAAGGTGATGAATAAAGGGGTATAACAGGATTCAAGTAATCTTTACAGAGATGGGCTATTTTATTCATGGAATCTTGAGGCACATTGCCCTTGTGAGAACAATAATAGAAAGTCACCGAGGAAGACCAAAGGTCGAAATGCGTCTAACTTTATAAGGACACTAACTCACCTGGATCTACAAGATTACATGATTTAGGCACTATATGTCTGAGGATATTTATGATACTAGAACAAATTAGCTAACCAGCATATGGCTGAGGACTTCTATTAAATTTTAAGTATGTTTATGAGGCACCTCAACTTCTATTATTAAAATATCCATTTATATTCTTATTTTTTGTAGATATCTATTACTAATCTAGGACCATATTATAGTTTTTCCTAATGGTTTGTATTGTTTTGACATAAAATAGTTAGCCTTGTCCTTTGTCTATTTCTTTCCTAAGAGGAACTCGGAGAAACCAGGACCACACAATGCAGAGTTACAGAGGCACCATCTCCAGTTACCGCCAACTCGTTTGGTGGCTACACAGAGACCGGCCTTCTCGGTCGCTGCCCCAAGATTGTGGAATGCACTCCCTGCTGAGATACGATCCTCCTCATCTCTGGCAATTTTCAAAAAACAACTGAAAACCCATCTTTTCACCCAAGCTTTCTCAGCTTCCTAAATTTTTTAGGTTTTAATCTCTGGTTTATTTTTAAATTGTTAAATTGTTTTAAGTTTTTGAAAATGCTTTTAACTTGTTTTATGCTATTGTTAACTGCCCAGAGATGAAAGTTTGATTAAATAAATAAATAAGTAAGTAAGTAAATATGCAGACTAGGTTTCCTACGGTACAGCTCACTGAGGCTATTCTCATGACCAAGTGGGCATGCAGGCAAGTGTGCCCCCCACCCACTCATAATCAAGTGAATGTTGCTGGGAGTCCAGAGTGCACTCCCAGACGATCCGTGCAGCACCAAGCAGCTTGGATCTCCAGAGGCCGGGACGATGCCCACTTCTGAGTGCGGTGCATTGGGGAATCCCCCCATCAGGTGGGTGCTCTAGGCACCTCTTTCGGTGTCTCTTCGGGATGTGTGAGACTTTAACACACTCGCTCCTTTAACCTCAGCTAAGATCCAGGCTAAGGTGTGGTGTTAGGCTGGGCGGGAGCACTGGGATCCATGTGGATCCCAGCACTCCACACGAGCACCCTAACCCAGGTTGGGCTGCCCTAGCCTCAGGTTGCTCATGAGAACAGCCTTATTGCTTAATAAGACCTGATTATTACAACGGGACCAGAACAGTTGGCAATGTCACCCAGATAATCTAGTATGCCATATTTCATAGGTTACCCATGTTCACTACTTCCACATTCACTTCATTTAGGCTGAAGATTTGAGTAGGTTGTGAAGCAGTGTGGTGTAGTGGTCAGGTCTCAGATTAGGCTCAGGAAGACCACAGTTTAGATCCTTACACAGTCATGACATGAAAAAGATGACCTTGGGCCAGTTGCTGTCTATTAGTCTAACCTACTCAACAGGGTTGTTGTTCAGGATAAAATGAAGAGGACCATGTATCCCACCTTGAGTTTCTTGTAGGAAGGGAGAAAAACAAAAGGGACAAATGCATCATATTATGTCAACAATGGAAATTGAGTTTTCCTGTTCTGTAGTTGCTGGTGGAAATCCTGTGTGCTGTTTGTGGATTGTCGCATATGAATATTCTAAGCTTTCAACATGGAATCATCTTTTTCCACTGCCAGCCTAGAACTTCTTTCTCTTTGAGTTCCTCTATTGTCTTACAAGCAGAAAGAATACTGTTTAACAAATGTGCCTATTTTTAGTAGCAATGATACAATGCATTTATCCCCTGAAGCCAAGTTACTTTAATTTTCAGCCTAAGTAGTGAATAAGGAGGGGGAAATGTGTAAACATATAAAAATATGATGCTTATTAGATAATGTGGGTGATATTGCCAACTATGCTGGTTCCATTCTAATAAATCATGTCTTCTTTTTAAGCAACAAGTTATTTTGGTTCAGATGGAATAGTCTATTGCCAAGATTAAGGCAATTATTATGGGATCTCTGTACAGAGCTCCAAATCGAATGTTTATTCTGGTTAAGATTTCTTTTTATTACATTTGAAATTCTAATCTGTGTTTAGTGATCAAGTCAGACATTTCATGATAAAGAGCTAAAGTACAGAACAAATGTGTGTCTGTTCTTGTTTAAAAAACAGTCTTGAAAGATCTGTGGTACAATTGCACCAGTATTAAATACCATTAATTTCAGAGGGAGAGTTGAGCATGTGCTTTACTTTGTCCCATTGAAATCAGTGGAAATTAAAGGTGTATTTGACTGGATTGTTACCACTGTAACAACATCGGTTGGGTTGTTACCAGACAAGCTGTGTTTCGGAGTAGCACAGAAAGCACCTCCTATGTGCATAGGATTCTCCCATTGGTATCAACAGAACTTAAACATGCTTAATTTTAGATGGAGTGTGCCCAGCTCTTAGAAGGACAAATTAATAACCTATGATAGTATTGTGCTGATTAATGAAAAGAAAATGAATGTTGGGTCCTTGATATTTCCAAAACTTAATATAAACCTCTCATACTCTGGGATTACATTTTGCAAATTTAATACAAAAGGAAACCTTTTCAAATAATATTTATGTTAACCTTTTTTGGAAAAACATTGCAATAGATTGATTTATTAATGTATTAGTTGTTAACTCATTTAAATGGTTTATTTCCTTTTTACCATTTTGTTCTTCAAAGCAGATCATTTTGAATATGTCCGAATCAAGTTGTTTACAGTCTCAGTAAGAGTGGGCTTCCACATAGATACCCTACCCTAGAACACAGGAACAGGGTCCCTCATCCTACACCTGATGCCTGCTCGGGTTCTGGTCCTTCCTCATTAACATGAAATTGCTGGGTGAGGTCATCAGGAGACTTGGGGAAGGGGTGTTATCAGTATGCTGATGACACCCAAATCTATTTCTCCATGGCATCATCAATCATTATCATCACCATAATCATCATCATCAAATAGCATTCATTCCCTAAATGCCTGCCTATATGCAGTAATGGGCTGGATGAGAGATAACAAATTGAAACTGAATCCATGCAAGACAGAGGTGCTCATCGTAGGGGTTCAGAATTTGAGGGATGAGTTATACTGGATGGGGTTATACTCCTCCGGAAGGAACACGTATGCCGCTTGGGAGTTCTCTTGGAACCAGGCCTCACCTTGCTATCTCAGGAGGCTATGGCCAGGAGTGCTTTCCACCAACTTTGGCTGATTTGACAGCTGCATCCATTCCTTGAAGAGAACAATTTCAAAACAGTGGTGCATCAGCTGGTAACCGCCAGGCTTGTCTATTACAATGCACTCTACATGGGGTTGCCTTTGTATGTAGTTCAGAAACTTCAGTTAGTTCAAAGAGCAGCAGCCAGACTGGTCTCTGGGGTATCCCAGAGAGACTGTATTATGCCCGTACTAAAACAGTTGCACTGGCTGCCTGCCGATATGTTTCTGGGCAAGATACAAAGTGCTGGTTATTACCTTTAAAGCCCTGAAGCGCTTAGGTAATTTGGGTTACCTTAGAAAGTACCTTCTTCTGTTTGATGCCCATCATATGTTAAGGTCATCTGAGAAGGCCCGACTCCAGTTACCACCGGTATGCTTGGTGGCGACTCAGAACCGGGCCTTCTCTGTAGCTGCTCCTGGGCTGTAGAATGCACTCCTGGCAGAAATCTGTAGCTTGGGTTCCTTGTTGGCCTTCAAGAGCACCCTTACAACCTATTTGTTTGATCTGGCCTTCCACAGTTTTTAAACTGTTTTAAAATGATTTTAATTGTTTAATGGTTAAAAAATGTTTTAAAATTTATTTTTGTATTGATTTTTTTTAAATGTCGATTCACAGGTTTTGTTGTTGCTGTGCACCACCAGAGCCTTTTGAATGGGGCGGTATACAAATCTAACAAACAAACAAGCATCTCTCTTGAGAAGTTAGCCTTCCTTCATTTATTGACCACATGCTCCTTTATTGCCCCTTCTGGGGACATCTGTAGATTCAGTGTTTCACTGCAGACGGCAGTGCTGAATGCAGAGATGATTCCTTCTTAGGATTTGGGGTTTGATTGTATTCCAATATTACAACTGGAATATGTTTTAGAGAAATTTGAAACTTGGGTTTCTTAGAGTCAAGGCACTTTCTCAAGAACTAGATAATAGGACTATTCACACAATAATAAAAATAAAGGTAAGAAGCATGCAGCCCAGGTTTGTAGGCTCATGAGAATCCATGCAAATCCCTCCAACTTTTCCAATATTTGTCATATTCGTATTCGCAGCTCAGTTTCCTCAATGTGAGTAGCCCAGACGCTGTACCCTGTTCTTTACCAACATAGGACAAAAACAGAAGCAGTCCTACTTCAGTGTGTTGATCATGTGGGTGCATTTGCTGTTTTTAGGCATCTCCTGGACCAAGCAGCCATGTTAGTAATAGAGAGCTGTGGCTACGGGGGTTACCATCTGTGAATGTACTGCTCTGCATAGCACACTCTATGGTCCTTTTCTAGCAATGCCTTCAGTAGGGCTTGGTCCAACTCTTGTTCCTTATTGGCAATCAAAGGTCAGTCTCCTGGCAGCATGATATTTATTTATGTATTTATGTATTTATTTATTTTATTAGAAACATTTAATATACCGCCTGAAGACTCCAGGCAGTGCACAAAAACATGCAAACAAGGCAACATTAAAAATTACTTTCTAAATAAAAAACTAAAGTGACTAACAAAAAACAAATAGGTAAACTACAGGGCAAAAGCCTGGCGAAAAAGAAAAGTCTTCAATAGAGATTTGAAGATCAGTAAGGAAGGGGCTAAATGAATCTGGAGGGGATGAGAGTTCCAAAGATGTAGGGCAGCAACCAAAAAGGCCCTTTTGCGGGTCCTAGAGCCCCGAACCTCTCGGAAATCAGGGACTGACAAGAGGACCATCTGAGATGATCTAATCGGATGGGATGTAACTGGATGGGAGAGGTGGGTCTGTAGGTAGACAGGTACCAAGCCCCGCAAGGCTTTGAAGGACAGAACCAGGACCTTAAATTGAACTTGGAAGCAAATAGGCAACCAGTGTAATGACTGCAGGTTTTGCCCATCTTCAGAGGACCTTTTTTGCAGCAATGGAGCCTGCAGCTGCCATGATCATCTGGGCGTTGTGTTTGCAGACTCAAACAGAGTGTCTGTCTATGGGAAACATGGCAAGAGCTCTTTATTCCCTCAAACCACCCCATATGATCATGTACAAGGCCCTATTATCATTCATCCGCATTTTCCCTTTCTTACCTTCCTTTCAGTGAATGAAGCATTTATAACACTCATCTTCAATCTACAGCTTGAATGGCCTTCAATAAGTGTGAAGGAAATACTGGTCATGTCAAGATCTTACAAACACTCCTGTGCCCCCCTCTCCCCCTCCCTTTCCATGCAACTTCCATACCACTGTCTTTGTATTATCATAGTTTGAATTCAGCTATAACAGTGCAAGCGCTGCCAAATCCAGACTTTTAACCCACTTGGGACTTCATTAGTAGATGTCTTTTTCAGTTCAAAGATGGCACTTGAGAGTTTTAAAACTCTCTAGTTTACTAATTAGCTTACCTCCGAGGACTGTGTTTAACATTTTACAAACCATTTTTTTTTAATTGATGTGGGCATTTGTGCAGAAATCCATTCAACTTCAAGTATTCCAGTCCCCAAATGTATTCAAGGACAAATGCTTAAAAAAACCCCAAACCAAAACAAAAAAAAACAAAAAACACCCTAACCTTCAGTGCATTTAAATAAAAAGGTTTCCCTAATCTATGAACTTTGCTTTTGTGAACCATCCTCTCTGAGAATTAAAAAAGAAATTTCTTTCTTTCTTTCTTTCTTTCTTTCTTTCTTTCTTTCTTTCTTTCTTTCTTTCTTTCTTTCTCTTTCAAATTAAGGGCAAAAATTCAAATGATTTCAATATTTTGAATAGCTGTTATGAAGCATCCAGTATAGCTTCAGATTTTAAAATGATACACATGTTCCTACTTACAAGTGGAGTTATGCTCTCCATCCCGGGTGGAATGCTAATCACAAACCTTTGACATGAAATTCAGTTCATCAGCTATGATGCCAGGGATTATACAGATTCCATAATGTGTAAATTTGCTGATCAGACCTGTGTAACCAACCATATTAATGAGAAACTGCTTTGCAGAACTTCTTAAAAATAAATAAATATTATATTTCTGTTTCTAGTTATCTCAGAGACCAATGCACCAGCATTGCTATTTGACCCTCTTACATCTTGATTCAGATTGGACTTTTGTCTTTCTGAGCCTTTTCAGAGAATCCTCAGAAAAGGTTCAGGTTTTCCCTGAATGTTTTCTGAAAGCATGGAAAAGATACTAGCCATTAAGAGACAAACTATTAGCAATGACATGCAGAGAAATCCTCTTCCCTTTTCCTGAGGAGACCTGAGGGCTTTTGCTTTCCTGAAATCCTACCTTCCACTGCAGTGCTGCAGGGAGGAAACAGTGGGAAAGACAGCTCTTTGGGTCTCCACTAGGCATAAAGCCTTTCCAGAATTATGGTCCCAGGGTAACGGTCTATGGGAATTTTAGCTTGCTGGGGCTTGTGGGTCCATGCTAAACATTAGAAGTAAGTTTTGGGACAAGGGAAAGGGAAACAGCAGGGCTTAGAATGGGCCAGACCTATTTACAAGCCAAGTTGATATTTCTTGACAAATAAGTATTTCAAGTCATAGGGAAAAATTCTACCTGGGTTTCCTGTAGACAAATTCCATGCCCAAGAGAGCTGAGGTGTGTGGATGAGGGCAGTCTTGGGTAACTGGTTGATTATGGACTACAACTTCCATGATCCCTGGACTTCAGCCACTGTGGCCAGGGTAGATGGGAGATGTAGTCCAATTTTTTTTTTAACCCAGGATTGCTTAAGGAGTATGCTGATGAAGGAGTCTGTATCATATTTCCATTCACCCTGTGCCTGCATATATTGTATCCAGTTTGGATAACACCTAAAAAAGTCTTGGAAGATGGATAGCTGGTTAAAATACCAAGTTCAGTTATGGAAGTGATCTTTGCAAACTTCATGTCATGTCAGAAGACAATAGATCTGCAGACCATGGATGTTCTTTTCATGCAGCTGAAGCTGTAATGAACCAATAGATCCCCAACAGATGTGGGAACATCTGTTGCATCTGCCACCCCAAGGAGAGAAGCTCTTTAAGGTCTTTTAAGACTTTTTTTGTATGGGGAATATGCTACATTGCACATTTCAATTGTGTCTGTGGAAAGATCTAAAATCCTATGATGCAAAGTGGGCTTGTTGCTAGGCCATAACTCGTGTAGTGCTGTTCCTGCAGCCTTTGTTGGCAATCTGTTTTGCAGGTAAGTAGCAGTCGTCAGTGCCTCTCTCCAAAATTTAGTAGCCAAACCAGCATCTACACGCATGCATCTGGTAATTTCCATAAGAGAAGGGTTCTTTCTTTCTGCCACTCCAATTCCCTCCGGAGTATAAGGAACAGTCTTTTGGTGTTCGATGCCCTCCTCCTTTAGGAATCTTATGACATCATTCCCAGTATACTCATCACCATTGTCAGTGCTAGAGGATCTGTGGCTTTCTCCAAAACTTGTTGCTCACTCTTTGCAACCTATTATTTTAGTCTTTCTAGTACTTGTCCCTTTTCACTTAACAAGTACAGTATGTATATGTGTATGTGTATCTAGAATAGTCATCAATGAAAGTAAGAACATATTTATTACCTCCCAATGTATTAAGTTGCATAGGTCCATAAACATTACTATGAATCAGATCCAAAGGATGCTTGTTTCTCTTTCTTTGCAAGAAAAGCAGGCTGTGTTCCCTTTGCTCTTATGCATCATGCACACTTTGATTCAGTGCTGCAGGTGGCTGTTTTTAGACATTTTGCCAAATCCAACTTTTCAGCCTGACATCTCATTTTGGCATCTCTGTGGCCTAACCGTCTGTGCCACAAATTCAGACATCCTTTGTATGTGCATTCCTTCACAGTTTGGGCCTTTATAGTCACACATTCTATGTCAAACAATCCATTCTCTTGTGAAACTGCTTTCATAAGCAGTTCCTTATGTGCCTTCCTTTAGTGCCTTCTTTTAAATTTTACTTTGCAGCCCCTTCCTGTAGCATATTTCACAGATATCAGACTTGTTTCTAGAGTAGACACATACAAAGCATCATCAATTGTTAATCCAATGGTTTCTCCTTTCTCCAGATAGCAGAGCAACTTGCAGATTCTTTCCCTTTTGCATACAGCAGTTTTCCATCTGCCAAATATATAGGGATTTTATAACTTGTATTTAGGTTTATAAATCTTCCTCTTTTTCTAATCAGGCTGCTGGTAGCACCGGAGTCAATGCAAATGCCACTGCTGCATTTCTCAGGCTTAGCTTCCAACACATTGAGGCTCTTCTCACGTTTAGTGAGAAGAGCCTGGGGAGGGTTGAATGAGCAGTCTGCTCTGGGCGGCCGAACCGGCTGCCCACAACCGGCATCTGCAGGATGTTGGGTGTACAGAATACTGCCAAATACATGACTCTTGAGGAGTATCTTCATCTTGAAAGACCAGAGCTTGTACTCGGGACCTTGCAAATTTTCAATTGTCTGGAATTCTTGTACTGTCTCCATTTTCAAAACTTTTTTCATTACTTTGCTTTCTATTTAACACTCTAGGTGTTTCTCTTTTATTTATTGTCTTCTGGGCCCATAACCCTTTGTAGGGGAAGAATGGCAGTTCAGTCTCCAAACAGCAAAGCAAAACCAGTTTGGCGAGAAAGAAGCAAAGCAAGAGGTTTTCAGATAGTTCTGTACTATTGAAGAGCTACAAGGATTTATTTAAAGAAAAGGTTACCAAAAAATTTGAAAAAGCCTGCAGCTTAATTTCAGCTGTAGCTCATGGCTGATGAGAGAGACCAAAACAAGCAGCCATCTCTGGAGAGGCAAAAATGGAGACTAACACTGGAAGAACAAAGAGGGGAGGAGTCCAGCACTTTTATCCAAGACCCTAACTCCCCCCCCCCAGTGGTTACTATGAGACATTGCAGCTGAGAGCTGATGCTGCCAGGGTCCTAGATCCAACACTATTTGCATTTAGTCTTCTGCCATGTGGCAAGTAAACCTTAAATGAATCTGACCAAGAACTGAGATCAGACCATGTCTCACGATGAGACATTGCAGCTGAGAGCTGATGCTTCCAGGGACAGGTCCTAGCACCAACACTTTTAAGGTATTTTAAGGCTCTGCTCATTCTTTCTTGTTGCTCCTTATCCCTGGAGCTCCTTCCTAAAACTTGCATGGATTGGACACAAACTGGACTTGAAGTGGCCCTTTTTAGAAGGGGGGAAGGCCAGGGGAGGGAGGGGGTGATGGCAGAGGAATCCCCCCACATGGCTGCCTCTGTCCTGGACCCACCAGTGAGTGTTAAATGTAAACAAATTTTCCCCCAACTTAGAACACCTGAACCAGCTTGAATTTGAGCTGAACTGGGGTATTTTTTTTGGGGGGGGATAAAACCAAACATTCCTAATTCAGTTCGAGTCCAGTCCAGATTCAAACTGAACCAGTTTTGTGAACACCCCTAGCATGAGGTGCCATCACTCTCTCTTCCTTCAATTTGCTTCATTAAACCTACCTCTTCAATGACACCTTTGCTGAACCTCTCAACCTTCATCCTCAATTGCAATAAAATCTTATGTATAATTGCATACTGATGGGTAGGACCATAGCTCAGTATCTGCTTAGCATGAAGAACATCCCAGGTTCAATCCCTGGTATTTCCAGGCAAGGCTCGGAAAAACTCCTACTCAGAGGCATAGCAAGATTGGAGTGGACCCTGGGAGAAAAAGTGAAGATGGGCCCCTGCCTCCACCCCACCTCACCCAGACTTTTGAGGGGTCCTACCTCAGGGCCCAGGGACATTTGTCCCCCCCCCCAGTTCGATTGCAGCTACATCCCTGCTCCTGCCTGAAACCTGCTGCCAGTACTGTAGGGATGTGCAAATCTATTTGGGTAGAAATTGATTTGTACCAGAATCTAGCTATTTGGGTGATTTGGAAATAAAACACATCACCCCTGTGGTCCATTGGCTAGATTTGGTCCAAATCGAATTGTGCAGGTTCAGTTTGAATCACTTTGAGATGTTAATCCCTCCTATCATGTTTTCCATATTCCCAGCTTACTTTTTTTAAAAAAACCTAAGCTCTAGCCCTTGTAGAAGTGGATTTATGGAGCAAAATGTGCGATCACTATTTTTCAAGTGTTTGGATTCTATGGTGTATAATAACTTTTCCTCAATGAATCCCTATGAGGAATGTGTAGGCACATTCCAACTGCACCCCCTCCCACCCACAAGGCAGTGGGGTACTATTCAATTTATGTTCTAGGAATTTTTTCAAGTGTTTAGACTCTTTGGTGCCTAATAACCTTTCCTCATAATGAATCCCTATGAAGATTCATTACACACCAAAGAAGCTAAATACCTCAAAAATATCTAAAATATAAACTGAGTACCCAGTGGCTTGCGGATTGGGGGGTAGTTGGCACATGGGATGGTACTAATTCCCCACCCCACCCACAAAGCAGTGGGGTCAAAATGAATAGAAGAAATGAAGGTGTGTAATGAAGACAGCAAAGAATCTAAACACTTCAAAAATTCCTACCCCCCAAAAAACTGATTACCTAAGAGAGAGAGAGAGAGAGAGAGTGTGTGTGTGTGTGTGTTTGTGAGACGGGGGGTATTGTAGTTGACAGTTGGTAGTTGACAGCTGGCACTGTCCAATGACAGTCAAAATGAACAGAAGAAATAAATGTATATATTGCATCCTCATAGGGATTCATTATGAGGAAAGGTTATTAGACACCAAAGAATTATCACTTGAGAAATAGTGACTGTGCTAGCTTCTTCCTCTTCTTTTAAATGAAAGCTGGGGATCCATGTAAAGGTTAGGATATAGCAATTTGAAATCCCCATTATTTCCTATGGTGGAAATAGTCAAAATCAGATCATCATCATCATCATCATCATCCAAGTGCCTCACTGCCTTGAGGTTTGGGTGGTAGGTGGCACTCATGGGGACCTACCATCCATTCAAATTTGGTGCCCCTAGGACCTTTATAAGTAGTTCAAATCAATCCAAATTTGAAATGAATTGAATTGAATCCAAATCGAATCTGGGGTTATTCAGGGGGACAGATTCCAACACAAAACAAATCAGGGGTGATTCAAATTGTGTACAAATCGAATCAAAATATAAATTTGTGCACATCCCTACAATACTGAGCTGGATGGACCAAGAGTCTGATTCAGTAAAAGGCAGCTTCCTATGTTCCCATGTATTTATTTACATTTGCCTCTTGTTTCTTCCTTTCCTTCATGGTCCTGACTGTCAAACTTTAGGCAGTAAGCTTCTTGAGACAGACAACAGCCTCTCCCTCCTTATGCTGGAATATGAAATGTTGCATATGGTGGGAACCTATAATAATGGCTTCACAGCTTCCTAGTCTGCCTACCACAGGCTATTCTACCTCCCCTTAGATTCATATACAAAAGACTTTACTTACATACCACTTGAGACAATGGCCACATTCACATGAAACAGGGAACCAGATTTGCAGGGACCTGAGGTTTTGTTACTGTTAGATCCGAACATGTGCAACTCCAGTCTCGTGTGTTGCATGACCCAAGGAAACTCCAATTTTAACCCTTGGTTTGTAGTGCGTTCTGCTGCTCAAAACCAAGGGTCCATGGAACTTTTGTTGCATCTAAATGCAGCACTGGATGCTGCTTTTGGCTGGACTGGAGTTGAGGGAGGGAGCTCCCCCTCCCTCTGTGATTAGCTGTATAGGTTGTTCTTCAAGCAAGAAGGAAGCCTGAACAGCCAGTTGCCTCTGCTCTCTGCAGTCTTGCTAAATGCAGAGAGGATGCTCTCCCTGTCATCCTAATGTGGACAGGAGGCAGCTGAAGGAGTGGGAGTGGAACCCATTGGACCCATGGTTCCGTGTTATGTGCGAATGCAGCCAGTGTTGTATGCCTGATACCAGATTGTCTAAGTATATCTCCCCACATACCTGGTAGTGTGTAGCTGGGAAAGCTCTCCATACAGGTGCTGTGACTGGTCGAAGAGATCAAGGAGACAGTTTTGGGAAAGACTCACAACCTGGCATTGAAATTATGAGTGCTCTCAAGTTTTGCTAGTACTATCATCAGCTTAAGTTCAATCATGCCCAACAGCACTACTGCTGACGAGATCACACATTCCATTATCTGAGGGTGGCTTTTACAAGGCTACACTTTCAAACTATGCCAGCTGCCTTTCACAATGACAAATTCTCAAGAACTTCACTTGAATGTGTGTTCAGAGGAAGACAGAAGACCCTGTACATTATTTATTATACTGTCCGTTTTACAACCATAAAACTCATTTGTCCACTCGAGAACTAAGTTGGATTTCTTTTCTTCTGAATTTTCAGATATTATAAATATCTGTCCTATCACTTACAGAACTTCTCGAGTTGCTGCTGTGGCTTGCATACATTTGTCCAAACAATTGCCACTGCTGTGTTGATGATCATATGATATAACTGTTTTGTTTTAAACTTGCATATAGATAATTTTTTCCATTTTTACATTCAAAGAACTCTGCATTTCATTTGCATTCTATTTCTAACTCAGTGCTTCCATTTTCCTTTGAATATGGTTATATATTATGATGGCCATGGTTATAAACAATAAACCTGACTTGACACAGGATACCACTGTATCTGAGGTTATTGTGTTTTACAGATGTAATCCCTGTCCATCAGTACAAATATTTTTAGAGTGGCTTCATTTCATCCAAACCAACCAACAAACAAGCAACAACAACATGACAGGAACACACAATATGTTTTATAGCCATCATACCCATGCCCGTCTTTAGGATTGAGGTGATAGGCATTCATTTTATTTATGTATTCCAGAACAACAAATGACTTGTGGAATGAGTACATCTGAGGTAGCACAAAAAGTTAGCTTAGCTGTGCTAAAGATAGGAATTTCACAAAAACTCTCTTGCACTATAGCTCTCTTGTGCAAAAGTTACCATTGAAGTAAAGGAGATGTGCTGCAGTATTGCAACTGTTGCACAATCACAGGCATGCTTGTAGTAGCACAAAACTCATCTGGAATGCACACTTCATACTTACTGCTGCTAGCATTCCTTCCAGAAGCAATTCATTCTTCTGGATGTCAACCCCATACTTACTTACTGGCCAGATTTGGATGTGACATGAAACTGGAGTTAAACAGGGCAGAACTTGGAACTCCGTTATGTCAGAATGCATGCAACTACAGTTTTGTGGAAAAAGTGACTTGCAGTTTGCCTTGTCAGACTCCAATTTCAACCTTCAATTTCCAGTAAGGTTCACCACCGAGACCTGAGGTTTGGCTGCTGAAGCGTTACATCCAAATGTGGACAGCACCATAACTGCAGTTCAGTGTGGGTTTGGGAACCACAATCATAGAGACGGTGGGACAGACCCACCCAGGATTGCACCAGCTCTATTCCTATGCACTTCTCACAGGCTGCCTCTCTGAACACCAGCCCCGCCCCACCTGTCTCCAATGGAGCAATGTGGTTGCCTGGCAACAGGGATGCTACCTCATCCCATTCCAAGCTTGTCAGCCTGTCAAGTGGCAAAGTCACACAGGGGCATTCCCTCTTCCTACTCTGTCCCTCTCCACCCAGGGCCAGCAAGCAGGAGGGAAAGGGGACAGGATGACAGGACAGGCAGTAAGTGGTTTGTTTCCTGAGAATAAAGCAACAAAAATGTATGTTCACAAGCACAAATACTCTAGGTGGCAAAATAAGTAGGCCACCCCATGACAACACTGAGAATGGAACATATGGTGGTAGGGTACCCAGGGTCAGGTTTAAAATGCAGTCCCAACCAGGGATTCCTGAACAGCCGATTTCTATTTTCTACACAGAAAGTTGGGGAAGAGGGACCAGGCCCCCCTTGGGGTTATCTGAGTGGTCCCTAAGCTTACTCATGAGAAGTAAGCCAGGCATCAGGAACAGCATTGCCAAGACTGAGAAGGGAAATTCTTCATACAGTATGTGGTGGCAATGGATGCTGATCCCGAGCATACCGCTCACTCATGAGAGTGTAAGGCCATGGGGGCACCCACTCATAACTCAATGAGTGTTTCAATGAGAAGAACTGTCTGTGAGGGCTGGGATGTCGGGTAGAATTGCTAATAATGTGTGATAACAAAACAACCCCTTCTCCCACATACAGCTGTCTCATGAGAGTATCAGGCCATGTGGGCTCTATATTAAGCCAGGTTGCTCTATGCAGGAAAGTTGCAGGGACAGGTACCCTGTCTACCGCTCTCCCTGTCTTGGCGACTGCTGCCAAGTAGCTGCTAGCCTGTCTGCTCATGTGGACATTTGCACCCATGCTTGTGCCCCCAAATGGTGACCCTGCTTTCCTTGGGTCGCTGGAAATTTGGCCTCCCCTCTCCTGCAAATCCCCATGGCAACAGATCTGTATATGGTGCAATGCTGACCTGATCCCAGGAATTTTGAATGGGAGTAAATATCCATCCCCACACCTGGTGTTCACCATGCCTGCAGGGTTCTTTGGAGATCTCTGGTAACAAGGTTCTGACACATGGAACATCACAATCTCCATTGGGTCCATGCAGGGCTTCCCAAGGGAGGAGGGTGTTGCAGCACAAAAGTTCTATCTTTAACCACAGAAGGTGGGGGCCCCCACACAAGCAGAGACCCTTTTGATGGGTTAGCTCAACTCATGAGTGCACAGTCCGATGGAAGACCTAGGGAGGGTGTTCAACTTAGTGGTCCTCTTATAAGAGTACTAGTCCACCGGAAGCAAGCTGCCAGGGGAGCAGGAGTGTGATTTGGTCTGCATGGATTGCTTTGCTGGGGTCAGCCCTTGCAAGAGCTTCCTAGCCTATGGTGGGACAGCCCCCCCTCCCCCTGGATCCTTTGCCTTCCCTCATATACATATCTCCTCCTAGGAAATCAACATGTTCCCTTGAACATGGCTTCACTTTTTTGAATTTGTTTTTCAAACTTTTGCAACATCTCTGGACTGGTCTGATTAGTCACAGTCCACATAGTTTGCTATGTTACAGCACTGGTCAAGAAAATCCTGTGAACATTCTTGAGTCATATTCTAGTTCACAAGAATTTTCCCTTTTGAATGTTTCCCCTTTGAATTGGTCATTATGTATACTTACATAACAAGCTAGCAGGTCAAAATATTAGTTAGAGATGGATGGGATTTTTTGTCTAAGAAAGTCCAAACTTGTCATTCAGCCTCCTTCCTTTCTGATTCACACATTAGGAAGAATGGGAATGAATTTCCCTTTCTTTCCTTCTTTCTTTTTGAGAAGAAGCACCATAACATATATATACCAGACAGAACTAAAGGAATTGAATTTGTTTGTTGAATTGTTTAATAGGTGGGCTTGACAATTAAACCCAATGCCATATGTTTATGGAAAACATATTGAGGCACACGACCGGAGGCAGGGTGGGGGCCGGGTAAGGCTGCACTAAATTTACCTACCCCACCCCACTCCAAATGAACCCAGAGCTCAAATCTCAGAGGGGACCCATGTTCAGTAAATGATGTGGTACCTAATTTTTTATGCACTGTATTCTTTGGCAGCAGCCACGGAGGCTGCCAACACAAAATCCCACCCCTCCAAGTCCTCACTCACATGTGACCTCTTGCTACTGCTTCTCCCCAGCTGCTGCCCCACCACTGCTTGCAGAGCCTTGCTGCCATTGCAGTTGCTGCGGCCACTGCTTGTGGAACCTTGGCACCATTGGCACTGCTTCTCCCGCCTGCTGCCATGCTGCTGATTTGGGCTCCTTGCTGCCATTGCTGCCACTCCTCCCATCCGCCATCTCACTGCCATTTGTGAGCTGGCTCACACAGTGAAAAGGGGCTGGATGGCCCTTTCCCTTCCCAGTGAAGGAGAGAGAAAGAGGGGCCATCCAGCTTCTTCCCAGCTGGCCTTGTCACCGGCTGGGAAATGGAGGGCATGCATGCGCCCTGTGTGCATCTTCCCAGCTAGCTCTTATGGGCAATGTTGGGAATTCTCTCTGGTAAGAGATACCCTTCTATTACAGCAGAATGCACAGAGGCAAAACACAGTGGAGTCTGCCTAGGCATGTGTGTATGCTGAGAGCAAAAGAAACTTGGAGCCAGTTCATAGTTTCAAATCAATATAAGGGGTCTTTATATTGGAGAACTCCATTCTAGATAGGAAAGTGGAGAGATAGGATCTCTAATCTAGGTAGCTAGCTAGATGCAGAGGGATGGTTTCTGCATCTCTGCATACATGGTGCAGGGAGAGAGGACCGTGTGTGTTGCAAGGGAGAAGAAAGGGAAAAGGAATAGACAAGGCAGGCAGGCAGGAAGTCCCTGAGAGTAGCAATTTACATATCAAAGGGATAGTATCAGAGCAGTAGAGAAGGGATGACCAATGTCTTGACCCCTCTAGCCCTCTGACTCACTAATCTGTCCCCCTCTGTCACTGAGGCATGAGCCAGTGCAGAGTCCTTCACTTCCAACAGGCAAGTGGGTACATGCACTGTTCCTCCTCATATGAGAGAGGAAACAGCCCATCTACCTGCTCCCCACAGGAACTGAGTGCAACATGATGGCAAGTGGTGGCAGCAGTGGAATGAGGAGACCAGAGGCAGTGATGGTGGGCAGAGGAAGGAGGAGGAGGCAACTCTTGGGGGCTGAGCCCTTGATCACAGGACACCTTTGAACATTGATAGCTATGCCCCTGGTTCTAGTCCTGCTCCCAAGAGCATCAGAGAGCGAGTCTGCTCCTCCTTTTGTGTGAAAGCCCTTCTGATATTTGAAGACGGCGACCCCATTTCCTCTTTGTCTTCTCTTCTCTGGGCTAACCTCATTCAGCTTGTAACCATTCCTCATAGGACTTGGTTTTCAGATCCTTCCTCATCTTTGCTGACATCTTCTGAAGCCCTTCTAGTGTCATGCCTTGCTTTAAATGTGGTGACCAGAACAGGACACAGTATTCTAAGTGAGGTCTGACCAGTGGAACTATTACTTTTCATGATCTGAACCCTCAAATGCTGTTAATACATAATACAGCTTACCATAGCCATGAGATTTACAAAGAGAGTTTTCAGAACATCAGCAAAAGAAGTGCTCTTCAGTTTGTGTTGAATTTTGTGGTTTCACTTTGTGCATGTACAATTCTCTGCAATCATTGCATTCAACATGATCTATTTGATTAATTTCCCTCTTATTTCCTATTCACTTTAGACACCAAGGTTAGGACTGTAGCTTGCTGTTTTCAAAACCCATGTTCTCTCTAAAGGGACTTAGTTCAGACTGAATTTCTAATTGGATATATTAATAGTTTGGCCCTGGTTTTGAAAAGATTTTCAATGATATACTGAGGCTGGGAGGCATTTCAAATGACCCTAACAGAACTGCTTCAGTTTAAAAGTAAATGTTTGATATAAATGCCAGAATGGATTATTGACCAACTGCCCATTAATCTTGCATGATAGAATGCAGACAAGGTTCATTTGTCATTTATCTGAGGAATTTAGCCATGACCTCTAAGGATAAATCACAATATAGCTTCAAAAAACCCTGTCCTTCTCAAGATTATGAATTATAAAACTGAATTTTATAGAGATAAAACAATATATAGAGACAGACCTAGAGGCTATTCACACGAGCATGCAAAACCAGGCTAAGGGACCCCAGCCCAGTTTTGCATGCTCATGTGAACTGCCGGAATCAGGCCCAGTCCCAGTGGCTACATGGCAGCAAACCTGCCTGTGAAGCCTCCCTCTTAAATGAGGCTAAGGGAGCGAGCACTCCCTTGACCTTATTTAATTGATGGTGTGACAGCCGTGGCTGCTTGCAGCTACAGCTGGAACACTTGGGTCAGAGGGGAGTCCCAGTAATGCACCGCACACTTGTGCAATGCATTATTGGGGCTTCAGGGGACAGGGCGGCATGCAGCAGCACGTCCGGGCACCCCGACCCCAGGATCTGTAATGGGAGTCACTGCTTGTCTGGGCAGGTGATCCGCCCACCCAGGGATTTGAAGGAAATCATCTGCGGGGAAGGTAGGTTGGACCCACCTTCCCCACGGCCCACCCATGAGCTCTTCTCACTGATCATGAGAAGAGCTCTCTAGTCATGGATCGGGATCGGGGCAGACCAGTTGACCAAAAGATCTCTAATACTCAAAAGCAGTCCAAAAATGGCTTTTTAGGGTCAAACGACACATTCCAGGAAATGTATGCTTCATGCTTCTGCATTTGCTTAAAATAAAAATAAAAATAAAAATTTGCTTAAATAAATAGCAGCTAGATCAGCATCCCCATGGACCTCTGGAGATGTGGCTATAGGTGAGCTTTAACTTTACACACAACCCATCCAATCATCCAGACCAGTTGTTCCCAGTGTGGGTCCTACATGCCCACTGAAGCCATGCTTCTGGGGGATGTGTGTGGAGGGACTACTGCAAAAAATTTTTTTAAAAGCTGTGCCAAAGTGCTAAGCACACACTGCCTGTAACGTGTAGCTTGATCCTTACACAGCTGAGTAGGTTAACCAAGTTTCACTCTGGCTCAGGGCCACTTTAAGCATACTACAACTACTGCCACTGCAGGGGGCCATAGCATTGGAGGGGGGATGCTGGGCTGGGGTCTGTGCAGAAGAACAGCAACAGGAGGGGAAAAGGGATGTTTGTGTGTGTGTGTGTGTGAAAGCCTTAGTCTTGTGAGATGGGGTTTCAAACAGGCTGGCCCTCTGCTGATATTGAGAGGAGCCCCATGAGGCAGCTGGGGATGACACCAGCCATGGAGAGCTGAAGGACCTGGCACTGGCTATCCCTTATGTTTTCCCTGGACATAGGAAGCTGCCTTGTACTGAGTCAGGACTTTGGTCAACCTAGCCCAATATTGTCTACTCTGACTGGCAGCAGCTCTCGAAGCTCCTCCCCACCTCTGCTATCTGAGAACCTTGCAGCTAGATATTGAACCTAAGACCTTCTGAATGCAAAGTGTATGTTCTACACACTGAATTCCTTAGATTAATGATCGACCGTGTGAAGAAGTCTTTCCTTTTCTCCATCCTAAATCTCCTGCCAATCAGCTTCATTGGATGACCTCTGCAATCGGTAGAGGTACATAAGAATATAAGAACAGCCCTGCTGGATCAGGCCCAAGGCCCATCTAGTCCAGCATCCCATTTCGCACAGTGGCCCACCAGATGCCGCTGGAAGCCACAGGCAGGAGGGCATGCCCTCTCTCCTGCTGTTACTCCCCCGCAACTGGTACCCAGAGGCACCCAGAGGCAGGTAGATCTCTGATCTCTGCAATAGGTAGATGACCTAGATAGAGCTGCTCATGAGAACAGCAGAGGTGCTTGCCTAGTCTCACAAGGGAAGAAATGTGGGAAGAAATCTTCCTATAAAAAGTGGAATAAGTTCATGAGAGCCACTTTCCATATATAGTCTTCCTTATTATGGTTTGAGTACACCATTTTCTTTTACAACAGTATGATTATTGTCATGAATCTAACTTCTTATAGCCAATTTTCTCATTTACAGTTCTGTTAATACGCAGTGACAGAATTTCCCCCCAGAAATATGGAACAAGATTAGTAATTAGCCAGCCAATTCTGAACTGGTGTTAAGTTTTTATTGTTAGAGGTCCCTATTTGCCCTTTCAGCCATTTTTAATATAGTTTCAGGAATTCATATTGTACTGACAATATTTGTCAGTACAGTATTTGTCAGTACAAACCAAATTGCAAGTTAGGGTTTTAAGGACAGGGAATAATATCACAAATCTAACATTTCCGGGGCTAACTTTATGTTTCGTGCAACAACACATATTGCAATCTCAACATCAAGGTTTCTTTTAAAGTACCTTTGGAGGAGAAATTTGGAACCAACAAGCAATACACTTGACTCATCCCTGTACCGTCTTCCTCACTCAAAATCACTCTGAAGCTGCTTTCTCTACATTTTGAACCATATGGGAAAGAAATGCAGATTGAAGAACTGTTTTAAGTGGAAAGGCTGTGGGGAAAATGGTAATGCTTATGAATTTTCAAATCTAAGGATGTGCCAAAATGCGATTCGGCTGTCCGAATCACAGACCTCCCTTTAAAACTGAGGGCTTATACAGCCTTTTAAAGCAGAGGAGAGCAGGCCTGTACCTGCTCCTCCTTTGCTTGCCACCACTGCTGCCATCCTGGTGATCCTACGCCACTGGCAGGATGCCTCCCAGCTGCCCCTGCATGGCGCTGACACACACATGGCCCCTGTGCATGTGCAGCAGCCATGTGCATGCCAGTGTTGCACTGGGGCAGCTGGGAGATGCCCTGCTGCTGCATGGGCATAGCTGGGGGAATGCCGGGATGGCAGTAATTGTGGCAAGCAGAGGAAGAACTGGTACGGACCTGTTCTCCTCTGCCTTAGAGGGGCTGTGTGAGCCCTCAATTTTAAAGGGAGGTACCAACAATTTGGACAGCCGAATCACATTTCAGCACATCCCTACTCTCAATTCCTTCTTTGTTCCAAATGTTCCTTTCCCTGGACTACTTTAAAAACAGTGTTGGCACACAATCATGTGAATCTGTATGGTTCCATGAAGCAGTAATTATTAACAAACAGTGAGGCGAGTCTCACGATCAGTGAGACCCACCTTTAAAGGATTTGCAGGGAGTGAGGGCTCACTTTGCCGCCCACACGACTGTCAGCTCCGTCACGGAACCAGTGGGGGCTGTGGGGATCAGGGGCTGTGTGGCCCCTGGAAGTTCCAGGATGCCCCGCGTGCGTGCGCAGAGCATCCTGGAGAGACCCCCAGGGACAAGAGCCTTGTTTCAGCCTCCCGGTGGGGGTCTCTTCATATGTTGCCACAGCAACAGAGCTGTGCCACAGCAATACACGACCAAATAGACGGGGTTAGCAGAGCATTCACTCCATTAACCTCATTTACAGGGAGTGGGAATTAGGAGGGTTTGCTGCCGGGAGCCACGTGGCTCCCGTGGCAGCAGATGATCGAGCAAAAGCGGGCTAGGCTTCCTTAGCCCACTTTTGCCCGATCGTGAGAATCTCCTCAATGACTTTTTAATGGTTTTTGCTCTGGAAAGCTACACTTTAGAGCGAAGGTCATTTCTTGCATCCTGAGGATTAGGTCCTGGGGACCAGGTGTGGAAACATTCTTTTGATATCTTTGAAGAGCACTTCATGAAAGTATGTGGAAGAAAAGGAAGCAAGCGTTGTGGTGAGCTTTTCCACAAGCCAGTAGACAGCATTTGGTTTCTTTCTGGAAGGTTGCCTGAGGCCTCTTGCTACCTTCCTCATGTGGGGTTTATCAGGTTACCATATTACCACACTAGGGAATTAAAGGCTCAGTAGGAGGAAGATTGTTGTCATGAATGATAATGCATCCCAATTGTTGCTCCCTCCATTTTCTGAAATCCCTTTGGCCTTTTTAAAGGTAAGGCACAGGAAGAAGAAAAAATGCTAAGGAACATACAGTACTTAATATAGCAGCTAAGACTCTCTTTGATTCATGCAGCTGGATACAGGGGTGCAGATTAGGAATCTCAGCTGGGCCTGCCTTCTCCTGTGGAATTATGGTTTAAGAAAGGACTCCTGGTTTTAACAACCCTTATTCCTGGCCTGATAGCTACGTGTATATCATATTTTAAAGTTGTAATATTTTATATGTTGTCTTTTATCAGTGTTGACAATTCGTTTTAATTATTTTATTTATTATTGATTGATTGATTGATTTGATTGATTTACCACCCATCTTAAAGTGGCTCTGGGCGATTTACACTAAAATAAAAAAATACACAACAATTAAAATCAAAAACCAACTAAAAGCAGATTAAAATTACAATTAAAACTAGATAACATTTAAACTAGGAGGTGATTCTCACGCTCGCCCAAACGTGGCCTAAGGGAGCCTAGCCCACTTTTGAGTGGTTGCGTGCTGCAACGGGGACCATGCGGCTCCTGGCAGCTAGCCCTCAAAAATACCCCTCCCCTAAGATGAAGTTAATGGAGCGAGAACTTTATTAGCAGTGTCTTTTTGCTTGTGTGTCGCCGCGGTGTGCAGAGACACATGAGTAGACCCCCGACTCAGTAGTAGACCCCCAACTCAGGGGTCTCTTCAGGATGCCTCACACGCTGGTGTGGGGCATCCTGGAACTTCCGGGGGCCACGTGGCCCCCACTCCCTGCAGCCCCCACTGGCACCATGACGGAGCCAGCAGTTGTGTGAACAGCTGATCTAGCTGCCCAGGGCTGCCTGCCGATCATCTGTGAGGAGAGCGGATCCTCTGTGGAGACTGCAAACCCCCTTCCAGCGAGTCTCACTGATCATGAGACTCACCTCTAGATATTATTAAAAGCCAGGCTAAAAAGATGTCTCTCTCTCCTGAAGGCCTTTATTGTTGATTCATTTCTGAAGTATGGTAAACTGCTTGGAATTTTCTCTCTCTGATTAGGTGGAATAGAAAACAAATAAGGAGAACTAACAGTGCAGAACATGGCAGGATTTGTACTGTAATGGCATCTGCGGGATTAGTATCCATGTCCCTTAGAGCTGCAGAATGAAGTATCTACCTCATATCCTCAACTCATCTGGTGTCTACTCAGGAACGGGCCTTCTCCATTGCAGCCCCTGAACTTTGGAATGCGCTCCCTGTTGAAATAAGAGCCTCCCCATCTCTGGCAACTTTTTAAAAGGCACTGAAGACACATTGATTCACCCAGGCTTTTAATTAGATTTATAGTTTTAAATAATTTTAATACTGGGTTTTACATGTTTTTAATCTTTTAAATGATTTTAATTGTTAATTGATTTAATGTTTTAAATGATTTTAATTGTAAACCACCCAGAGACTCAAGTTTTGGGCGGTATAGAAATATTTAAAATAAAATAAAATAAAATAAAATAAAATAAAATAAAATAAAATAACCATAGTTTAGAGATTGCTTCCTCCAGTATGGGGACTTTGGAACAAGCCCAGAACTTCTGGGGGAGTTCTGCTTTCAGCACCCTAGCATTCAGAGACAAGACTGGTGAGCATAAGCAACAGGACCTTGGCTGTGGCACCCGCTCTGCGGGATGTATAATCTAGTCATATCAATCAGACCTGTTGTCTCAAGGCTTTTAGCAAAGGGGGGAACCCCCCCCCTTTCGGAGGGTTTGCAGGGCAATAGACTTATCTGCTTCTTCTACCTATTGTTTTACTCTGTGTATTATGCCCTTTGAAGTTTATTGTTTAGTGGGTACATTTTTATAATGATTTTGTTTTATATGTGTTTTTAAATTGTGATCTGCCTTGAGGGTTTATTTCCCCCAGTATGAGATACTAGTAGGTGAGACCCATCATTGCCTGGCCTTTTTGCATTGATTACACTGGTAGGAACATTCAAGAAATGAAATCCAGGACACCTTCTTATACCATGGGGATAATGTTTTTGGAAACTGCAACATTGGAGTGCTTGACCTAACCCAACAAAATGGGATTAGGTTCCTTAGCTTCACAATCTACTTTTGCAGTGAGAGTGGACGGAGCATGGGGAAAGTGGCTAAGTAAAATTTAAACAGCCCTGTGTGTCAGCTGAAAAGCAGGGAGAGTGCTTATTTAAATTTTAAAACTCCCTGCACTTCAGCTGGGAAGCATGGGGAGGTTTAATGTTTCAAAAGCCATTTTTCCTGCTTCTCAGCTCACACATGAGGAGGTTTAAAGAAGCAGCACAAGAGGCAAGAGTGGATGGAAAAGCCTGCACCTCTCACACTGCTTTTTAAAATCTCTCCATGCGCAGGTGAGAACCAAGGAGAGTTCTCCCTGTACAGTATA
Organism: Hemicordylus capensis; assembly: GCF_027244095.1. Taxonomy (NCBI): domain Eukaryota; kingdom Metazoa; phylum Chordata; class Lepidosauria; order Squamata; family Cordylidae; genus Hemicordylus; species Hemicordylus capensis. Next base: position 339,710,800 of record NC_069657.1, read on the forward strand.
CCAATTTAGTTAGGGGGGATAGAAAACTACAAATAACTGAAACTACCCCCCACCTGGTAACTAAATTGGTATACAGGGAGTTGGTCCATGAATGGGTGAAACCATGGGAAATGAATCTGGATATTCAAGGGCCACCTATATATGTCATCAATTTTTTTAGTAATGTGTTTGCAAATGGGAAGTAAAAGAACAGTTTGAAATTTGTAGGATTTCGACTTCACAAATTATTCATTTTATTGAATAATTACCAAATATGGTCAATTTAAATCTGAGAAAGATCTTTTGTTTCTCTTAAGCATGATGTGTTTTTGGAATCATGATCTCATTATTGACTGTTGAAATCTGTGGAGAACATAACAGTTCAAATATGATGTTCATCTTCAAAATTTCTTCAAAAAAAAATTTAAACCTTTCCCCCAGCATATTCGGGTATAAAAAGTAGAGCATTCAGCTAATTTAAGTGTCAGGATTGTTCATGCAAAATTTGGTATCTGTAGGTACTTAGGAAGTATGACTTTATTTCACAGCAGGTATTCAGAATATAGTCTAAAAAATACAAGAACAATTTGTTAACAGAGCATATTCCAGTTTAAAAAGTAGTGCAGTCAGCTAATTTCAGTGGTAGGATTGTGTATGCAAAATTTGTAGGTAATCAGGAAGCTTGACTATTTCACACCAACCAACCAAATCCTTCAAAATATATAATAGGTAACGAGGCTGTTCACATGAGCAGCCCTACCCAGGATTGGGCAGCCCTATCTGGCTAGGACTTCTCATGTGAAGTGATGGGATTGGGGCTGATTCTGGCGCTGCCCTGCCAGGTAGCCCAGGAATTTACCCTGGGCTTTTACCTGAGTTAAAAGGCACAAGTACCCCCTTTTACCCAGGTGCCTGGTCACGTGAAAGCTTGGGCTGCATGCAGCCTGAACATACACAGAGATAGGTATCTAGAGCACCTAACTCATGGGGGAATCCTGAATGTACTGCCCTAATTACACAGTGCATTGTGGGATATCTGGAGGCAAGGATGCATTTTCCTGGCCTCCAGAATGCCACACAGCTCCTGGCAGTGCAGGTTGTGTGGGCTTGCAATCCACGTTCCTACAATCGCTGCTAGATTGTCTGGGTGGAAGGTAGGTGCTCTCCTGCCTTCCTCCTACCCACCCTTCCCTGCCCAGCAGAAGGTTGTTTGAATGAGCTTAACATTTGAAAAATAGAAAAAAGAAAACAACAAGAGAGCCTTCTCATTTATTTTTCTCAAGTTAGCATGAGGAAGATAATCTTCCTCACCTTCAAATCAATTCTTCAGCTGCCCTGTCAGTTCTGTATAAATCTCATTTGTCAGGTGTACCTCCAGGACTGGACATTCTGGAAGCAACCTGGCTGCCACTTTGTGTTAGAACGCCTTTGGCTTTCATTTTGTCAGTCAAGCATAACTTGCCCTTTCTTGATGTCCTAATCGCTAGTTCCTACCTTCCCGTGCTCTGTTGATCTTGGTGGTGCACAAAGTAGAGTGAGGAACAGAATGAAGTGTTTAGCTGTCACTCTGTTACAGTAGGATGGGTGCAAAGCCCTCCCCTTTATAATTTTGTCATGACTCTCCTCTTGTATCTGCTGTATAATATGGCCATCGCTATCTCCACCTGCTACTGTTTCTCTAGCTGGGACTAAGTGCCTCTTGCTCTCACAGAGACAACAAAAACTGCCTTGTGAGTAGAGGAGGAGGAGATGAGGAGGAGGAGAAGGAGGAACCATCAAGACAAAACCCTCCCGTGTTTATGGTTTTAATTATTTGTTATTTTTACTGATGTTATGTAAACTGCCCTGGGAGCCTTGTTGTTTGGCTAAAATACTTAAAATGAATGAGTGACTGATTGACTGAATGAATAAAAGGCCAAAGTGCTATGAATAATTGAAGAGCTATGAGACAACACTCAGCACAGATGTTCCCTCAGGTACTTTTTAATCACTAAGTTGCTGGTCAGACCAGTTGATTAACTGAAAACAGGGTTGTGTTGCTAAAGGTTCTGCTAGCAGCAGTGCTATTTCTAAAGACATTTCACTTACTTATGGACACAGCATAATTCTAGCAAGTTGGGCTATGAACCAGTAAAGAGTGTCATGAAAAACCTTCTGGAATGTTCTATGAGAAGACTGCAATAGATACTATTTCCATTACAGGAGAGATAATCAGAAGGAACTGCTCAGGCAAGAAGTAATACTGGCTGATATTCTAAGCAGCAGCTTAATTACTAGAAACTGTAATAGAGCCTTAAAGAAGGATTGTCAAATGTGCCGGTAGTTAACTATATCAAGAGGAAAAGCAGCAGGCATTCCAGTTAGATACCTGGACACAGCCTAGGTGAATATAATATTAAGAGTGAATGCATTAAAAGGACTGTGAAGTTGCTTTGGTGACAAACAGACAGACAGACACACACACACACACACGAATCCTTAGAAGAAACTTAGGGATGCCATTCAAATGTTGTGCCTGAGTGGAAAATTGCACAAAATGTCAATCAATAAAGAAACATACACAGAAGTTTAAATCATTGCATTAGGTTAAATACATGGGAGTGTGGACCCAATCTTTACAAGTTACCGTGTGTGTGTATATATATATATTTTAAGAAAAGTAGAGCTTTAAATGCATATACGACATCCTCAGTGGATGTGAACTGCGCATATTTTGTACCCAAGTAAAAAACATACAGTGGAAAGAAGCCCTGTGTAGCCACATGCATTTGTTTTCAGGATGAATGGAAATGCATCTGAATGGGTTTGTATCCACTTACATGTATTTTGAAACAAATGTGACACAGGATGAATGGAGCTAATGATGACAAAGGTGGGTGCTGGCTCTATTTTCAGAACCTCTATTCATTTCCACTTATTTATTTTTTATTAAAATAAATCGGAGCTCCAACTCACAGCTCCTTCCATACAATAGCCATTTTAACTACTCATAATCCCTGTAACTAGGGGTGCCAGCAAAGATCTTCTGAACCAAGTTTGGAGATTTGTTAAGTCTGCCTAAAAGAAAGGTGAACTTCACAAGCCTCCAAAATCTTATCTGGCTCAAATTTGAATCTGAGCTGGAATAGAATGGCAGCTTCTGTTTTCCCCGGTTTAATGTAATGAAGCTGTGGTGTTTCAGTACATTGTATAGGAGGTGAACTGCGATGCTGCAGGGGCAAAAACTGAGTTGGAGTGAGAAAATCAGCTGCCCACAAGAGAGTTGGTTCCCCACATCACTGCTTTCCCCCAGCCTCTTTGGCTCCATTGTATTGTGTAGGCATGAAACCAGATGCTGCACCAGAAGCAATTGAGGGGGGTGGGAAGAAAACAAGCCCTCTTTAAGTGCTACAAAGTGAGTTTGCTTTCTTGCCTCACCCTACATTTGGTCCCAGCAGCATCTGATTGTGTCCAATGTGATGGAGCTACAGAGCTCCATTACATTGGTTAGGGGAAATTTGGATGGTGCTGGGTCACTGTGGCAAAAGCCAACCTCTACAGTTCCTCCATGGAGTATTAGCTTCTTTTCTACCCTCGTTTTCACCAATAATTCCAACAATATTCCCCATTCAATGTAATGTAGCAACTCAATTACTTTGAATGGGGGGAATTAGATTTCTGCTCCCATTCCCCAGTCTTGTATTGCCTCAGAAAAATGATCCAAGGTTTTCAACTTGTGTGTGTGTGTGTGTATGTATGTATGTATGAGGGAAACCTTGGAATGGTTTTGAGTTAATCCAAGGTGAGCTTGGGAGAGCTTGTTAAGAGTCAAGAAGCACTTCTTTTTTATTTTGAAAAAGAATAGCAAAAAGGAATGGGAAAATGAAAATTAATGAAAATAAGAACAGAATGGGGAAAACTGATAATCATTTTCCCGTTTTACATGACTTATCTCTGAGAAGACAGGAAAATATTCCTGTTTTAGAAGAGTGGTTGTATCTGGTATCCCTATTTCTACCAAGAGTTTTGGGCAATCAGAGCTCAATTTCTACAGTTGACCTTCCGCCCCCCCCGCCCTGGCCCAGGTTACAGTTTGCTCATAGCAAATAAACAGTTTATGTGACACCACAAACTCTAGGCCCAGACTGCAGTTGGACATGGATTGAGCAATGGCACATTCAGTCGTAAGTTGAAGCCCTCACTTATTTGCCGTAGCAAACTAAAATCTGGGTTGAAACAAGTGACATACCACTTGGTTGTGTGAATTAACTTTGATAGTAGAAAGAGATATAAGAAAACTACTACCTTTCTTCTTAATATTTACCCTCTGGTTTATATACTTATTAGTGGGGTAGAAATGTAAGAAGTTTAAAGTGTGAGGTCTTCTTAGTTGTAGTTTCCTACAAAATAAGCCTATTCACACGGGCAGCCTAACCCAGACTAGGGCAGCCCAGCCTGGGTCGGGCTGCTCGTGTGCTCATGTGCAGCGCCAAAACTGAGCCCGATCCCGGCATTGAGCTCCTGCCCAACTCGACTTTTAACCCCAGCCTTTAGCCAAGGTTAAATGAAGCTGAGGTTCATTTAACCTCAGCAGGAGATTGTAAGAACCATTGCCATTAAAAGGCTTCTCCCCATCCCACCGCCATTTCTGGCAGTGAGCCGCAGAGAAGGAATGGCCATGACAAGCATGGCAGCGGCTCTAATGTGAGTAGCCACCACACTTGTGGCACAGCACACCATGGCATGCAGGAGGGGGGAAGTCCTTCCACTCCCAGCTTCAGCCTTCACTGTGCCACTTTCTTGTGCACAGCATGGCAAAAGCACAGGCAGTTGCCACTTGTCTGCCAGGGAAGGCAGACAAGCTGCTGCCTTCCCAGCAGCCCTTGGGAGCCATGGCCAGAAGTCATCTGCACAATCTCAGCGATTGGCTAATACTTGTTCATGAGCCAGCTTTGGGGAAAATGTGTTGCTAACTCTGCTCTCACATATAAGTAATGTGTGCAGGTACTCAGTATTCCTGGTTTTGTATCAATAACGAACTAAAGAATAGGAAGCCTCTCCTGGATTATTTCTGACTAGCAGCATGTCTCCACTCAGCTACAATGCTCTCTGACTGACACTTGGATGAAAACTGCATATGTGAGCACAGTATTTCAGTGGCAATGACAGGAAAGAGGTGGGAGTCCATGGCTCAGGAGAGAATAAGTAGGGTGGGATCAGAATTTGCTTGAACGCTGGCTAATTTTCTCCTCCTGCAGAGCCATCAGTCAATTTATTTTACTTTTTCTTTTCATCTCAGCTCATTGACTCATAACAGGAGAAAGAGCAGAGTATGATGGTTATAGCTTGTGAGTCTCTCACTTGCTAAATGCACAGTCTAAAGGAGACAGATTCACCTTTCTTTCCCGTTTTTAGTGAGGTACTACTATTTCCCTAAAGCCTGAAGAAGAGGAGATCTCCGTCTTTATGGCCTGATTCTCAAATTGAGTTGCGATGTGGTAGAGCCACTATGAGGTGAAATTACTGTGTCAGTTTCTTGTGGTAAATATTTCAGTTGAAGGAAATGTCCTATGATGGGTACTGATATTTACCACTGGTAATAAGTACTGCACTGAAGACACATTTATTCACCCAGGCTTTTAATTAGATGTATAGTTTTAAAATTTTAATGCTGGGTTTTAAATTTTGAAATGTTTTTAATGTTTTAAATGATTTTAATTGTTATTTGATTTGATGTTTTAAATGATTTTTATTGTAAACTGCCCAGAGATGCTAGTTTTGGGTGGTATAGAAATATTTTAAATGAATAAATAAAATAAATTCCCAGTTTTCAATGGCTCCCCTTCATGAGGTGACTGCCATTTTTTACCAAATATGTACGGATGAAAATCCTAAGTATATACACATGAAATATCCATCCTATTAAATTGGTGTGATAAAGTCAACTTGTAGCACACATAACATGCCAAAAAGGTAATATGAGAATCAGATCAGTGCTGTAGTTACACAATGATAATATAATCTGTTTAGAATTTATAGTAGGGATGTGGAAATTGATTTGGGTACAAATCGATTTGTACCCAAATCTAGCTGATTCAGGTGATTTGGAGACAAAACAAATCACCCCTGTGGTCCATTGGCTAGAATTGGGTAAAAATCGAACCACGCCTGATTCAGTTTGAATTGATTTGAGATTAGAATCCCTGCTATTAATTCCCCCGGATCCCCAGCTTTCATTTAAAAAAAGAAAAAGAAAAAGCTTAAGCTCTAGTCCTTGTAGAAGTGGAGTTATGGAGCAAAATGTGTGGTCTCTATTTTTCAAGTGTTTGGATTCTATGGTGTATAATAACTTTCCCTCAATGAATCCCTATGAGGATTCATTACACACCTTCATTTCTTCTATTCATTTTGACTGTCTTTTCAACAGTGCCAACTGTCAACTACCATGTGCCAACTACACCCACTCCCACCTGCAATGCAGTGGGATACTAATCAGTTTATGTTCTTGGATTTTTTTCAAGTATTTAGGCTCTTTGTTATCTAATAACCTGTCCACATCATGAATCCCTATGAAGATTCATTACACACCAAAGAGTCTAAACACCTCAAAAATTCCTAAAATATAAACTGAGTACCCAGGGGCTTGTGGGTTGCAGGGCAGTTGGAACATGGGATGCCACTAATTCCCCACCTCCAACTGCAAAGCAGTGGGGACAAAATGAACAAAAGAAATGAGGGTGGTGGCACCCATGGGGACCTACCCACCATCCAAATTTGCTGGCCCTAGGACCTTGTTAAGTGGTCTGAATGGGTCTGAATTCAAATCAAATCAAATCAAATACAAATTGAATCTGGGGTGATTTGAAGGGTGTAGATTTGGATACAAAACAAATCAGGGTGATTTGTTTGGGGCACAAATCGAATTAAAAAATCAATTTGTGCACATCCCTAATTTATAGTGCTTGTTGAAGTGTAGGGATGTACTGAACCACAGTTTGAGCAGCGGTCCGAGTGCTGGTTGGGAACAAGGAACGGAAGTTTAAAGAAAGAAGAGAACATATCCTTACTTGCTCGCTGCTTCCCCATGCAGCTTCCTGCTGGGGCAGTGCTCAGCCCCCAAACCCCCACATGGTGCCAGCATGCACCTGGCATCCATGCATGCACAGGTGCCATTTGCATGGGCAGCAACACCATGCTCACCACTAAATGGTGCCTGCACATGGTGCCACACGGGGGTATTTGGGCTGAGTCACTCAGCAGGACGCTGCATGCAGTGGCGTACCGGGGGGAAACGGTGCCCAGGGCAAGCTCTGCCCCTGAAATTGCGCCGCCCCCGCCCCCGCCCCCCCCACATACCTGAGTGCGCCCCCTGCCCCGAGTGAGCGTGGCGGTGGCGGGAGTGAGCGCGGTGGCGGGGGCGGGAGTGAGCGCGGCGGTGGCGGGCGGCAGCGGATCGTCGCCCAGTGCGGCGGTGGCGGGTGGCGGCGGATCGCCCAGTGCGGCGGTGGCGGGTGGCGGCAGCGGATCGAGTGCAGCAGAGCGACGCCAAGGCCTGCCTTCTGGCCCGGCATCGCTTCCCAACTGCGAAGCGCGCCTGCGCAGTTCATTCTATGAACTGCGCAGGCGCGCCTGTGCAGTTGGGAAGTGACGCCGAGCCAGACTGCAGGCCTCGGCGTTGCTCTGCTGCACTCGATCTGCTGCTGCCGCCCGCCACCCACCACCGTCGCACTGGGCGATCCGCCGCCACCCGCCACCGCCGCCCTGGACGATCCACCACCACCCGCCACCGCCGCACTGGGCGATCCACCGCCACCCGCCACCACCGCGCTCACTCCTGCCACCGCCGTGCAATCCGGGGGGCGGGGGGCATGCCACTTTTGGCGCCCCCCCACGGCCCACCAGAGTGGCGCCCAGGGCACGTGCCCTGCCTGCCCCCCCTATCGTTACGCCCCTGGCTGCATGGGGTGGTGGAGAACAGGTAAGGAGCTGCTCTCCTCTTTCTTAATGTTCCCACTCCCTGTTCCCAACCACAGCTCGAACCGCTGCTCGGACCATAGTTCGAGCACATCCCTAATGAAGTGATAGCATGTTTCCTCATTTATAATACTGGCTAACAAAAAAACCAGTTCAAGCATCCACACAGGCATTAATTTTGTTAGAAATGTCACTTTTCTCAGACTAAAAAAAAGTTCATAATATCAAAGGGTGCTGCAAACTATCTTTTATATAAGGCATTTATCTAAATGCCAGAGTCTATGTTCCTTGTTTTGGAGGACTCCTGACCCTGTGATGGCAATATCTCCCTGCGGCACCCTTTTTGTTGGTGATCTGCCAGACCAATCTCAAATCTAAAGCCCAACAAATCTTGGCAGTCATTGTTGCTCCCTGCAGTCTCAATATACTTTGAAATATTTCCATGTTTTTGCTCCTAAGGCTGCACACTTACTTGGGAGCAGGCAATTTCTGAGTAAACAGTCATGAGAGTGGGCTGCAAGTTTGTTTTTCATGAGAGGGCTTTTTAAATTAAGCCTTCCTCAAAGCAACCTAAGCAATAGGCACCCCCCCCTCCGCTTTTTTCTTCTTCAATTTTTCATGTCTTCCTCTGTTTAGCTCATGTTATGTCATGTGATATAATTCCTTAAGCAGCAGCTGAAGATAGCTGACCTCCATCTCACTTCTGACTTCAAGTGATTATGCTGGATAACCAATGATGCTTTTTTCTGGGTCAGCTCCAGAGATGCAGAAGCCTTTTTTCTTTGAATGAGGTTTGTAGAGTTAAGGAGAATGTGCTTCTCCTTTCTATGAAACCGTACTTCATGGGAGTATTGAGGGACCTGTTGCAAGATCTAGCTTTTGAAAAGATTATTATTATAGCATGACATAGACTTGGATCCAAAGGTGCTCTCCCACTAGTGAAAAACCTCTTCTGTTCATAGAACAGAATGTCCTTTCCAACGTAGTGGAAGATCATTGCAATATATGCAGCAAAGAAGCAGTTCTTTTCTGCTCTCGTTGCATCCAAAAGCTCACATCCAGCACAATTGTTCAGGGTTGTAAGGGGTCTAGTATGTTCCCCTCCTTTAGAGGGGGGACCTCTAAAGGAGAGCCATTGGTTATTTAGAGCCATTGGTGATTTGCTGTGACACTTTTAATGAGTTTTTGTGTGTGGATATAATCTCTCGGATTGCCTTGACTGGCCTGATGGATGATCTCCAATTAGGAATTGACAGGGGGAGTGTGACCCTGTTGGTCCTCTTGGATCTCTAGGTGGTTTCCAGTTCATCCAGGGGCATAGTGTCCATTGTGGAATGAGTTCAAATTATCCAGGCCGCCATGCTCCAGGGGCCTGACATCAGACACACAGGGGTGTGTGTGTCCGTGTAGCAAACGGGGCTGCATGCCCTGTTTGCAACGAAAGTATGGTCAGCACTGAGTCTGCGCAGCTTCATTTTTCAGCAGCTTCAGCCAGTGCTGGGTTCCCAGCCTGGCCGAGCACATATCTCCCTGCCTTTACAAGCAGGGAAAGGTGATCCCACGGCACTGCAGACATGGCATTGGCTGTACTTTACTTGCAAATGGGGCGCGTGTCCCTGTTTGCAATGCAGACACTCACCCTGCGCATCTGATCTCAGATGCAGGGACACGGCTAGAGACCACGGGCCGGAGGTTGTGCTTGCAAGGATTTCCAAGCAAGTACAACCATCCTCCCGCTCTCCTCCTCTTCCTCATCCCCCCTTTCCTCTTCACCTCTGGTGCAGAACTATGATCCAACTACTCTTGTATGTTAAACCACAGCTGTTTGTATTGTCACAGCTTGAGCGTTGCGGTTATATCTTGCTTTCTAAGTCCTAGGGAAACCATGATTCCCAGGTTCAGATGACATGTGACAATCATTTGAAAAATAAAGATTTCCAAGTGTGCAAGGTGAGGAACAGGGAGGGGGTAGGAAGGAGAGCATGGGTTTGCCACATGTTCAGGTTGCAATCATAAGCCAAGGAGTCATGGCTTGTTGGGGTCATCTAAACTAGCTCTTAATTTTGACTTAAGCCACAGAACAGCTGAACTGATGTTTGGACTCCCAGGGCTTATAGAGTTGGAAAGGATGTTACAGGTCAGTTCAGTTCAAATCAAATCCTTGTATTGACAGGATTCCCTTGGTCTAAATTACCTCAATGTATGTTTGGCCAGTTGATAGAAATATAAAAGTAGCTATGATTGGATGAGAGGAAACAGAAGGCTCATTCACACAATCCTAATAAGGGTAGGAGATTGTCCAGTCAGGGTAGGAGAGCTTCTGATTGGTGGTAGTGTGTAAACCCAAACAAGAAGTTAGGAGGAGGGGAGTGTGATTGTTTGGGAGGCAGGAATTGGGTAGGACAGATTACCCTACCCTAATTACCTCTCCATCATTTTCCAGAGAGTGGACAAAAAGTTGTCCTACCCAGCTCCTGCCACTCACACAATCACTCTCCAACTTTGTTGTTTGCACCTTGTAAATGACCGCTGATTAGGAGCGTACCTGGTTCTTCTACCCTAGCTGGACATTTCTCTGACCCTTTTTCGGACCATGTGAATGAGCCTAATGTCTGGTCCATAGTTTTCCCCAAACAACTTTTCTCTACTTTTGCCCTGGAGTAACTGGTGAGTGGTCATTTGCAGCATGGATGCAAAGTTCCAGGGTAACTGATGAGGCAACTGTTTCCCCTGTAAGACTATGAATCAACTCTGTGAGGCTGTTCTCACGAGCAGCCAAGCCTGCCTATGAGAACTGCCAAGATCCGTGCAGATCCTGGCAGTACCGCAGTGCTAAACCCAGTGCCAAAACACAGCTCCATGTCAGGATTGCATGTTAGCCTGAGCTGCTTGCAGCTCACACTGACACAGAGATGGGCACCTAGAGTACCCATCCCCTGGGGGGAATCCCCCAGTGAGATTCTCAGAGGCCAGGACATCGGGTTCCGGCCTCTTTTTACCCTCGTTGTTGGGAGCAGTGCAGAGAGACATCCGTGCTGCTCCTGGCAGTGCTGGTCATTTGGGCTTGAGGCTTGCATGCCACAGGGACTCAGAGCAGTTGTCTGGGGGAAGGGAGGTTGAAACCTGCCTTCATCCCTGCCCGCCTGGCCGCGCAAGGTCATGGGAATAGCCCCTGTGTTTTCTTCATTCAGCACTCTTGTGGCTTGTGTGTTTTTAACCTTTTTCAGAGTGTTTGGTGGTATTGACTGATAACGACCTCTAATTCTGTTATTGTAACATTTGTGCTTCCTAATTACCTGCTAACTACTTTTCAGTCTCGGTACAAATGAGAAATGCATTGTGCCTTGCAAGCAAGACTTACATCCCTCCGTTGCAATATATGCTAGGCTACTGCAGGCTAAGTTTGTTTACTCTCGCACTGTTTTTATTATCCTTGTCCAAGATGACTTTATGATTATGAGTTCCCCTGGAGTCTGCTCAGGGTTCTTTGTTGTTTGCTTGCATGCCATCACGTTGCTTTAAGTCATAATGCCTCACAATATGCTGCTGAATGTATTGCTGGGTAAACAATAGACATGTTTATTTCTCCTCCTTATAGGGTTTTAACTTGACATTTGTGCTTCAGATGCTGATTCAGTAGAGAAGAACAAATTCAAGACGGTAGCAGGGAATAATTACCACTAAAATTCCAAGACGTCGGTTAAGCTACACAGCATTCTCCCTGCACCTGTAGATTAATAAGTTATTTGTGTTAATCTAGTTTCTGCTTGAAGGCTCTTGAACAGATAATGGAATGTGTACTACACTTATTTGTTTATTTATTTGATTTATATACTGCCTGACTCCAAAGGCTCTAGGCAGTTCACACAAATAAATACAATAAAAACACAACAAAATAGCCATGTAAAACAATTTAAAACATCAATCAATTACTAAAAGCCAGGCTAAAATAATGCATCTTAAGGGCTCATAGGAGCATGGGAAGCTGCCATATACTGAGTCAGACCACTGGTCCATCTAGCTCAGTATTGTCTTCACAGACTGGCAGCGGCTTTGCCAAGGTTGCAGGCAGGAATCTCTCAGCCCTATCTTGGAGAAGCCAGGGAGGGAACTCTTTTAAAGGCTGGTAAAGATGCTTTGCCATATGCAGTGCCCAAATCCAAATTTTGTTGATTTTCCATATGTTGGCGATGATTTTTTACAAGCCATGTTAATTAATAACCTATCTCGTGTCTATATGTCCTAGTCCAGATCCAGTGAAAGCATTGATGTTTCCTTTCAATATGTAATGGGTGGAGAAATATCCTTGCTGCTGGGGCAAAAGGGGAAGAGGATAGCATGTTTGTTTACACCTACACACCCTTTTAGGACTCAGCTGACTGAATCTAGACTATCTTCTGTAACATGAGCATCCAAGTCAATGTAAACTTGTGTACTGGCCCAACCTGTGACATCAGGGCAGATCAGCCACCAGTACTGCTGCCATCAGCATGGTGAGAGGGAGATAATACTCTTTAAGGGGGGAAAAAGTTTATGGACATTATTTCAAGAAAAGGAGAAGCCTCTTACATTCTTTTTAATGGGCCTTTTAACTATTCCAGTGCCTAAGTGGTAGAGAGGGGGGAGTGCTTGACCTTGAAAGAAGTTAAACAAATAGCAAAATATTATAAAACTTTATTTTAAAGGTGGCAAAGTAACATGGGTAAAGCAAGGTATGTGTGTGTGTGGGGGGGGGGAGTGAGTTGAATTGCTTATTATCTGTGATGTAATGGGAACTATCCAGTAGGTATCCTGCTATATGTGCAAGCACATTCCATAAAGCATTAAAAATAAGGCCGGCCACATTTTCTTGCTGTTGGGCTCCCCCGCCCCCCTATCAGGGTGAGGCACTTACCTGGCCAAGTGGCGGAGGAAACAACCCAGCCATGTGGAGCTGGTGGCACTTGTTTGTGGAGGCCATGGAGGGCAAAGAAACCAGGAGGCCAGCCACACATGGCTGAGCTGGGCTGGCCCGACAGACCATCACCTAACTACAGCTGGGAAATGGCAGGCTCCACCCCTTTGCACAGGCTCTGTGTGGTGATGTGGGGAGAGGAGGCAGGTGAGATCAGCCTGGTGAGCTTTCCCTGGAGATCAGCCTGTTCAGAGGCTGTAAGGGGGAATGATGGAAGGCTACAATGGAGGGCTGGGGAGGGGCCAGGAAGGGTGGCTGTGTGAGTTGAGAGGAGCTATATAATGGGCTTTGGGCCAGTGATGAGAGGGCCAGTGGAGATGGAGTGTGGCAAACTGTATGGGCTTCTGGTGAGGAGCAGAGCATTCCCACTCCCTGGCAAGTGGAGAAGGACCACGGTGTTTTAAACATCCTCCCCACCCTTCTCAGTCCTGTGCGCCCTCTGGTGTGAGTGGCCCACTGAGGAGAAGCGCCACACTTAGTAATCATGTATTGTAATTTGGTGATGGAGAAGACTTTTGAGGACAGCCAGGAAAACAAGCAAATGAATCATAGAACAAATCAATCCAGAATTTCCACTCGAGGCACAAATGACCAGGCTCATACTATCAAACTTCGGACACATTATGCGAAGACCAAGCTTCCTTGAGAAGTCCATAATGCTGGGAAAAGTTGAAGGAAAGAGAAGAAGAGGGCGACCAGCAGCAAGGTGGATGGACTCGATTATGACAACAATGAATGCACCACTGAGAGACCGTGAAGACCAAGTTGAAGGCAGATCATCCTGGAGAGAATCTATCGATGTGGTTGCTAAGAGTCGACACCGACTTGACAGCACTTAAGCAATCAATCAGTTTGAGCAACATAGTATGTGTGAGTTTGTGTCTGTATCTGTATCTAAATGTATGTGTGCGTGTTAGGAGTGACATCTTTGCCACACTTATCCAAATAAAGGATATTGCATCAGCTGCTGTGCTTCTGATGCAAACTTCAGAACCTGCCTGGCCATCCCATCCCAGGTGGCAATTTTAACTTAGTTTTTATCTCTGTTCTGTTAATTTAGACTTTCCAAACCAGAATTTATGGTACCCATTTGAGAAGATAGCACAAGTACTAGGGATGTGAATGACATGGATTTTGTGTCCTGTTTTGAGTTGGGGGGGGGGGACAAAAAACCACGGCTGAAACATTTTGTTCAAACAGTGATTTAGCCAGCTGTTTTGGTGGTACAAACTTGAAGTATTTTGATTGCTTTGGCCCTAAGGAACAATGAGGAATTCAAAACACCCCATTGTTCCCCATGGGCAGCTTCTAGGGATACTAATGTATGTTGTGTGATAGGGCATGATGGGTGCTACCAACCACCCAATCCACAAAAGAAATTGTCAAGCAGGTGATTTTTAAACAATTTTTACCCTCCCCCACCCCCCAAACCTATGGAAGGCCATCCACTTTGGCATCCCTAGGAGCCACCCACGGGGATCAGTGGGTGTTTTGAGTTTCCCCATTGTTTTCTATGGCCGGAACAAGCTTCACTCACAGAGTGCACTGCCCACAACTTTTGTATTGCAATTTGCAATGCATCTTTCAACCCTGTCTTGAAAAACACTGCAGAAGCAGGCAGTAAAAGGGAATCTATCCTTCCCAATACAGAGCATACATTTCAAACTGTCCAAAAATGGTTAAAGAAGAATCATTGACCCAGAATCCACTGCCAGTCAAAGTGCCTGTGCTGCAGTAACCTCTTTGACACAGGTTGCTCTTTCTCTCATGATTCCTTACATTACTTTCTAGCATTGCAGCAACTGTCAGAGCAGCACCTTTACCTAGCAGCAAGCTCAACTAGAGTGACTTCAATCATATTTTGACTGAGTACATCTTGCAGTGCAGACTGCAGAGCAGACCAGAGCAGTGAGTGAAGCACAAGTTAGGCTCAAGGCCAGACAAGGAGCTCATCACAACAATCATAAAAAAATATTACTCACACACACCCATAGCTGCCACTGTCCATTTCTCACCACAACACTATTTCACAAACAAAACAAACCACAACTCAAGGCATGCACCCAAGTTCTGCCTTTGAGATCCAGCAAAACCAGAGAGCTATAGCAGCAATAGCACAGCATATATATTACACTCAGTGCTGAGAAAAGGAAACCACAAAATCAAACCTTCCTTCCTCCTCTCCTGATGTATCATCTTCTTCAAGAGAGGCACAGTATAAGGGTTCTCTCTCTCTCTCTCTCTCTCTGCCTCACAGTCCTTTTGAATACATTTTTAATTTGAAATTGCCTATTTTTGTGTTCTCCCTCCCTCCTCCCTCCCCCCAGCCAATGAGGAAACAGTTGCCCATAGCAACACTTGATTTGTAAGATAACAAGCCAACCAAGAAGCAAGGAGATCACAATCCAATCAGAATAGAGTGCCAGAAAAAAAGGGGGGGGGGGTTTGAACCAAGCTCAAAACAGGCTCTGAGCTGGGTCTCATGATCAGTGAGACCCGGTTTGGGAAGGTAGATAGGGAGAGCGGGCTAAGCCCACTCTCCCCACAGACAAGCAGGGCAGGAGCCCTGGGCGGCTAGATCGGCCGCCCACATGACTGTTGGCTCTGTGATGGAGCCAGCAGGGGCTGGGAGGATTGGGGGCCACGCGGCACCCGGAAGCTCCAGTATGCCCTGCGCGAGCACGCATACTGGAGAGACCCCCGGAGCTGGGAGGTGGCTTTTTGCCTCCCCTCTGGGGGTCTACTCATGAGTAGCCGTGACACAGAGCCATGCCATGGCTACTCATGATAAAAAAACCAGGTTTGCGGAGCACTCACTCCGCAAACCTGGTTTAAGGGGAGGGGTTGTTTGGCAAGTTAACCGCCGGGAGGCAACCGGGCTTGCCTGCGAGCCTGGTGGCTCCCATGATCAGCCGAAATCGGGATAGGCTCCTCTAGCTCAATTTCGGCTGATTGTGGGAATAGCCTCTCTATATTTAAAGGTGTTCTGTTTTGAGCTTGAAACACTCAGAATGGCCCATTTTGCACATCCCTAACAAGTACATAATTAACAAGGGAAACAGAGAAAACAACCTTACCTCAACTCGCAAATAGTTTTTAAACTTCATTTATTGAATAGCTGGGTTAATACCTGTAATGTGAGTCTTACACAAACAGAATCTGGAATAAAAGGACAACCTTCGTAGCTGATCAAATCCATTTGGAAGCCTTTCACCCTTTCGAATCCTGAAGTCAGTGTAACAAAATTCTAGAATTAGCATCTAATGAATGAGTGACATGTATATGGCTAATTTCATTTAATTACACATAGAATTGACTTTTAGAAAGTAGTGATTATAATAGTGCTGTTTCAAGAATATTGCCAATAGGTCATAACAACAAAAGAACATACTAAAAACTTTTATGAACAACCATGCCTATCCCCTGAACCTTTGGATCAATATGCATTTCTTCTTTCATTTTTCCTTTCTTAAAGAAAACTAAAATATTTTCTTTCATTCATTTGCATGGTGACTGTTACATTTGTTACATGATTTAAAAAACAATGAAATTACTGATAAAGAGTGTTGTAAGTCTTGTTTTATCTCGTGACTGTCATGCTTAAAAAAACTTTTCATGTTCTCTAATTTCTCCTTTTATATGGAAATTTACATTGTATTCTGCTGAAAAACAAAGTGATTGTATAAAACATCTTATTATGCTTCATCATCTCTTTTATGCACAATACTAGAAATAACGGGCTGAGATGCTAATCTACTGGCCTTTCAGTTAAAGGGCTAGTCCAGTAATCACCTTGAAACAATGACGCCTTAACACCATAATTATAAGGAATCAAAGAATGATTACAATACTTTCTCTCTCTCTAATTTGCTATCCTTAACTCCCTTGTCTACAATTCTTTTTCCCTTTAGCAATCACTGGTGGTGCTCCATAATATCTGTTGTACAAGAAAGGATGAAATACTTATTCATACTACTAAATGATCAACATCTTTGCACAACAGTTTGACGGCCAATTATGTTGGCTCAGTATCATTTTTTAAAAGCAGTAAATGTTCATTATGACTTCTCTGGCAAGCGTTTTTCACAAGTTTCAATTCCTGAGCAGTCAAGGAAAATGAAGAATGAAATGTTTAACACGACAGAATAGCAGTATTCCTAGAGAAAATTATCCCAATCCAAAATGGGAGTTCTGTGCCCAGAAGCACTTGTCTTCAGTAAATAGATCCCCTTGCAGGATTAAGAATTATTTGCAGAACAGGCGCCACACACACATACACCGTTGTTGGATGCCTGCAACTAAGAACTGAGGTGCAAGCATTGTTGCAATTTGCTGCACAGAAATTAAATGTGCATTGTTGAACTGATGGTTAGTGCAGTTATCTTTAAGAGGATCAGTCATCTCTTTTGCAAGAGAGGAAACAGAATCCAGGCTTCCTTTCCAGCTCCCTTCACCGTCATAGAGAAAACTGGTTCAAACCTTCCTATTCCCATCAAAGAGCTAATCAGTATGGCTAAGGTGATGGATCCAAGCATTCATTAGACATATGTAGATCTATGCTCACCAAATCTCATACCCAGTCTACCACTGTCCATGTGGGTATTTACATCAGGGCAAGTGTCCCTTAGATTTCTTTATCCAGTGTTTATGTATGCCACTCAAACATTCCTCGCTGAGTGGAGCGTCAGCATCCTTGATTTGGGGGGAAATCCCACTTGTGCCTTCAGGAAGTTATGAAATATGACAAGCTGAATGTTTGCAAAGCTAAGGAGGAATCATAGGGTTGAAGCCATCAAAATGCCACTAGACCACTGGATGTGTCCCTTTTCTCAAGACATGATATTTCACCAAGAGCTTACTCCCTCCTTTCCCACAGATCGGTTTATGCAATCCAGACAGATCACAGTGTCCTGGAGGTATATAGTAGGTGCAAAGGGTTTACAATGCAAATTCCTCAGGATAATTAAACCTGAGCTAAGCTACATATTGCTGCTGCTTCCTCACTTATCAACAAAGTTCTCAAAGTGATTTTACATAGCAAAAAGAATTAGATGGCTATTGCAAGTTGGTTTTAAAATTAAAAAATATATGTGGAGTATCTCTTTAAAATGAGATGCATTATGACAGCTTAACTGTCATATTTTTCAAGAGGATTAACATGCAGATGGCCAGAAGGTCCAGATATGTAAAAGTAGTACCCATGGAACATACAGAGAGAAATATCTGGGTACACATTGTGCCCAAGATTCAGATGATGTACCATAATTATACTTATGACTATCTTCTTTACACTCCTTTTTTTATTTACAGCAGCAGATAATTGTCCTATTGGATAAGAAGCACTGCAGATATGGATAGCACTTCACCCAAACCAGTTTGTGCACTTATTGCTACTACTTTGAATGCATAATGCTATCCTTAAATGTTTCATGAATGAAGAAATCAAGGCCTTAGGGATACTGCAAAAATTGATCTATGAGTCTTATAAAACCTCAGATATTATCTATTTTACTCAGAATATTTTATGCATTTTCTCCTCAGTGGAAAATGTACAGGTACCAATTAGTGAAGCCTTTGAGGTTTACCAGTCTTGGGCCAAGAAGTGGCTCATAACAAGATGAACTGCAAGTACTCAAAGTCTTCTCTGGCTCAGATTAAAGTTTAAGATGTAGAATTCCTCGCTTATCCCCCCTCCCCCCTCCCAGCCACCAAACCCCTCCTTTCCTTGTAGTCATTGTAGTAGCCCTTGGGGGGGAAATGTCCTAAGGACCAGCAGGGTTCTTTTCCTCTGGGGTTTGTAATGGGCACAATGGTGTGATGAGGGAAGGGAAAGACAGATCAAACTGCATATGAAAAATTGCTGCTGCCACTGTCCTGGACTGGCAAGTTTTGTGGAAAGGGAAGGTGGTGGGGAGGAATCTATATGGCTGAATGAGTGGGAGGGCTTTGGGGAGAATGGGTGTGTGGGAAACTTCCACATGCTAAATTAATCCAAGAAAATAATCCAAGATATTCCCAATTTTTTTTGGGGGGGGTATATTGTTTCCAATCCAATTGATATGAGGATGGAAGCTTGCCGATGAGCTTGTTCTTATGACCATATGGAGAAGAGGCAAGCTCACATCCTATGCATTCCAGATGATTTAAGCCCCCAGTTGCATTTACTTACTTACCCGACCCCCCCCCCCCCAAAATTGGCCTGCCGCATACTCCAGGAGGAAAGAAAAAGCCAAGCTAGGTCCTCCAGTATGCCACAATGCATCACATGAGCAGTGGAGAGGCAGCAGCTCTCCTCTCCCTGGCCCCACCTTCCACATAAAGGAAAAGGCAAAGTTGTGCCGTCGAGTCAGTGTCGACTCCTGACAACCATAGAGTCCTGTGGTTGCCTTGGTAGAATACAGGAGGGATTTACCACTGCCTCCTCCTGGGCAGTGTGAGATGATACCTTTCAGCATCTTCCTATATAACTGCTGCCCAATATAGGAGTGTCCCATATTCTGGGAAACATACCAGCGGGGATTTGAACCAACAGCCTCCTGCTCTCTAGGCAGGTTGCTTCCCTGCTGTGCCATTAGATGGCGTAGAGACTTTCCACATAATAACACTTTGTTAAATACAAAGAGTTCAAAACACACCAGTTCTGCAGATGACCCAGAGAAAAAAGTAGGACAGCTCTTTTTGTGTCCTACCTCACTTTTTACCTGGGTAGCAGATCTGCGTTACCTAGGTCCAAAACTGCTGGGTCAGGAGGGCTCCCAGTGCCCCAGACGACCACAGAATTCTGGGTTAACTTCCTCCTACTCAGGAATATTTGGTCATGAGAAGAAGGGCCTCTATCTTTAGTAGCTGTAAGTTTTCCTCTATAGGACAAATAGTAACTTCACGAGGACAATTTTAAACCTGTCCTGTGGTCATGATATGATTCAGGACTCCACCGCCTCAGCACCTTTTTAAAAAGAACAAAAATAAGATCCCAATCACACCATTTGTGCAAAAGGTCTAGTTGACCCTTAAAGCCAAGGCTTGTAAAATCATGAAACTGCTTGATTTCTTTTAAACTATTGCTAGCGCTTATGGGTGCAGAAAAAAGCCTGAGTATAGGAAAAACCTTAAGGCTAAGAAAGCAAAAGACTCAAATTAATCATTGATGTGCTTGTTTTAAAGAAATCATTATCTTAGGACTGATTTGCGCTTGGTTTCTTCTAACTTATTTAAGAGCCTTTTAGAGTCAATTTGGAATCAAGTTATTGTGCCATAGTGAGGTGGTTGTCTGAGTGATTTGCCCTGAAGTACAGGACACTGTCTAACACTGTGGAGCCAAGGGATCGCAGGCCGGGTGGGGGGGGGAGTTGGTAACATGAGCAATTACTCCCAATTACCATTTACATCACTATATAATCCATGGAGCATTGCACATTGCAATCACAAAGGTAGTACTTGGAAGAGAGCGAGCTTGATAACTGTACGCAAGGATGCCAACAGTGGTGGTTGACTGAGCATCGGTAGTTTCTTACGGGGTGTGAATGAGCATTCTCTTTGGGAAAATGTGTCATTGGCAGCATGCAACATATATTGTATAGAGATTATATACATTGTTCAAATTGCAAACCAGCCGTACCATACATTACATGAATCTACCTATTACTACTAACTGTGGAGATTCAGTCTAGCTTTATTTTCCATTAAGCCTTCATTCTCCACTTCTTTGCACACTCCCACTTTCCATGACAAGGTTTTACCTAACCCAAGGCTTTTACAAAATAGAATTATTTTTAGTACTGGTAATTTAGTAGGTTTCTATGAGTTTCCTTGCCTTTAATACCTGGTGAGAATGTAATGTTTGCCTTTCTTGGGGCCAATTCCAATGTAAATTTTTTCTTCCACAAAGGAACACCCATGGAGGACTACATAGAGATATTACAGGAAGAATTTATGGAGCAGGAGATTACTATATTCTTGCCTTCTCACAGATCTTTTTGGGAAAATCCTTGTAAAGTTTGAATGCCATTGTGACATTGTCCACATATGCTCCCCTATCGTTTTTCTCCCACAACAGCAAAATGCTATGAAAGTGACATTTAAAATGCTCAAATATCATTAGTTGATCTGTGTGGGGAAAATGTGTACATGTGGTGGGTGAGATCCTAAGAAAAATGACTATTTGCACAAGGGTTGGAGGATAATTTTCACCCACTTTCCTTTCCAACTGCAGCCTCCCTCCCCCAGTCTACCCCTTTGAACTGGGGAACCCTCAGAAGCAGAGGCTTGGAGTTTCGTGCTATATGTGGAAGAGGAGATTGTCAACATTTGTGCCCCTAGTGCAATGTCACTGCTCACCTGAGCCTAATCATGGGTGCTGCACTTTTGCCCTTCACAGGTTTAATGACCGGCCAGAACCTATTCTGTTCCCGGGGTGGGAAGGAGGAATTCCTCACAATGCCAAGTGAGGAGCATAGCAGATGGGAAGTTCCAATGGATTTGACACCCCTCCAGGTGACAAATCCATTGGAGATTCCCATCTGCTATGCTCCTCACATGGCATTGTGAGGAATTCCTCCTTCCCACCCCAGGAACAGAATAGATTTTGGCTGGTCATCCTTTTGGGGGCCAAGTAAGAATTTTTGCCTGTCTGATTTGCCTGTCTGTGTGCTTACCTCACCCTGCTCTTTCTAGTTAGTTTGCTTCACCTTGGTCACCATGGCAGGTACAGTGTGGGTCTGAGCAATCATGGATAGCTTTAACAGTGAGCACCCTAAGGCACATGTCAAGCTAATGAGGCATTGAGCTCCAGGCAGCCCTAGATGAATCTGATTACTTAGATCCTTTCCAGTCTGGCTTCCGACCTGGATATGGAACTGAAACTGCCTTGGAGATAAGATAGAGGGAGTATGACTCTGTTGATCCTCCTGGACCTCTCACCTGCTTACGATACCATTGATCATGGTATCCTTCTAGGACATCTCTCTGGGTTGGGACTTGGGGGCATGGTTATACGGTGGCTCTGCTCCTACCTAGAGGGTCATACTCAGAAGGTGGTGCTAGAGGATGTCTGCTCCACCCCTTGGCCTTTGGCCTATGGGGTATCACAAAGATCTATTCTGTCCCCCATGCTGTTTAACATTTACATAAAGCCCCTGGGAGAGGTCATCCGTAGGCGTGGGCTGTGGTGCCCTCAATATTCTGATGACACCCAACTCTACCTATCTTTTAAATCAGCAGACACCAAGGAAGCAGTGGAGGCTCTGAACCAGGGCTTGGAGGGTGTTCTGGACTGGATGGGGGCAAAGAAGCTGAAACTCAATCCAGATAAGACGGAAGTGCTCTGGGTTCGTAGAACTGACTATCCAAGTAATGTGGTAAATCTGATCTTGGACGGGGTCACACTCCCTCTGAAAGAAGAAATCCGCAGCTTGGGGGTGCTTCTGGACCCAATGCTGTCCTTGGAGGCGCAGGTGTGCAGAAGTGCCTTTTACCAACTACAGCTGGTACACCAGCTGCAACCCTACTTGGAGAAGTCAGACCTGACTTCAGTCACTCATGCATTGGTAACATCCAGCTTGGACTACTGCAATGCGCTCTATGTGGGGCTGCCCTTGAAGACTGTTCAGAAGCTTCAGCTGGTTCAGAATGCTGCCGCAAGGATGCTAATGGGTGCAAGTCACTTCATGAGTATTACACCCATCCTGCATCAGCTTCATTGGCTAGAATCTAGTCTGTCTACTTCCAGGCTATATTCAAGGTGCTGGTATTGACCTTTAAAGCACTACGGCTTGGGGCCATAGTACCTGTCAGACCGCATTTGCCCATATGAATCTGCCAGGGCCCTCCGCTCATCATCTCAGGCCCTGCTCATGGCCCTGCCACTAACAGAGATCCGGTTGGCGGGGACTAGAGACAGGGCCTTTTCAGTTGTGGCCCCTTGGCTTTGGAACGCCCTTCCTGAAGAGCTTTGCCATGCTCCCTCCCTCAGTGTTTTTCAAAAACATCTTAAAACACACTGTTTTAAGGGGGCTTTTTAATGCTCCATTTTTTTTGTTATATCTGGTAGGTTCTTTAGCTTTTTATAATGTTTAGTGCTTAGCTTTTAAAATAACCTTTAATTTGAACCTAATAATGATTGTGGTTTTTAACCTGACAACTTTTTTGTTTAATTTAGTTAATTTTATTATTTTTATTGTATCTTGTATCTATTTTATTGTTGTGAGTTGCTCCGAGCAGTAGTGCACTGGAGGGGCGGGGTATATTTTGAATAAATAATAAATAAATTATTGTAGAATTCCCTACAGGCTTTGCAGCTCAGGGAGTTGCAATTTGGAATCCTCTTTGATGTGAGAGCATTGCCAATCCTGAAGGCTTAACAGCTTGTGGGTGTGTGGGTGTTATGCTACCTTGACTTCATTTGGGGTTAGCTAGGATAGGCAGGGATGAGCCTTCTGCTTGTGATGCTGCTCTGAGCAGAAGTGTAATCACCCAAAGGATTTAAGAGAATAAAATTTCCATCTTGGCTCAGAGTCACTGCTAGTTCCTGTACCGTGGAGTAAGGTGGAAAGCCCAATTCTGTTGCTATGTTTCTTCATTTGGCTCTTTTGTTTAATAAGATTGTAAACTTTTCTTTCCATTATGTTGTCTTGTGTCTATTGGTGTGGGGGAAAACAGAAGTTCTTCCATTTGTGAAGGACTCTGGGCTGGTTATGATACGATATGGCAGCACACATGAAGAAGAAGTGTGTTTGCCACAACTGTCAGGTTGTCCTCCGTGGATGTCTCAATGCTCTCCTGGTGTGTCCCTTGATTGCCTGTGGAGGATGTTCATCCAATTGATTTCACAAGTACTTGGAGCACATATTTAGGGGTCATTTTGATAAAGAGCCTCCACATGTGATCAGAGGATGTGTAGAGAAGGTGTTGGGTCAGCTATGGGCGAAATCCTGCTAACTTGGCAAAGAGGCACCTTTTAATGTGGTGATTCTCTTTATTTAGCAGGGCGAGAGTAACTGGCCCTATCCACCCCCAGCACAGTGACTCCAGTGACTGTTGCTGGTGCCTATCTTTAATTTGGATGTTTCTTTTTAGATTGTGAACACTTTGGCAACAAGGATCCATCTTATTTATTTATTTGTTATTTCTCTGTGTAAACTGCCCTGAGCCATATTTGGAAGGGCGGTATAGAAATGAAATAAATGAAATGAAATAAATGAAATGAAATGAAATCCTGCTGGGTACTCTCGGCATGCCTGCTTCCTGTTCATGTTTCCTGCCAGCCATGCTGTTTGAACTGGCCCATTATTAGGATGAAATCCATAGGGAAGTGCATGAATTGATTTTTTTGATTCGATTTGTACCCAAATCGAATCACCCTCAATTTTTTTGAGTCCAAATCTGGCCAGTTAGCACAGAGGTGATTTATTTTGTCCACAAATCTCCCGAAACAGGTAGATTCAGGTTTTGGATACAAATTGTTTTGTACCCAAATCGATTCGCATAGACAGCAGGTGCAGGAAGTGATTATCTCGGCAGCAGGAAAGGGGTGAAAAAAAAATATCTTTTCTTTTCCTCAGTCAGGAAAGCAGGAAGAAAAGCAGAGAATCCACTCCAAGTGGCAGGCAAAGCAAAGCTCCTCTGGCGCTCTCTCTCTCTCTCTCTCCCCCCCCCCAACAAGGCAAACAGGCAGAATGGTGGCTGGCTGCCTCCTTAAGTACATTTGAAAATCCTCCTTCAAATTCCCCCACCCTTGTCCCTTCTTTGATTCTTCCTCTAGCCAATGTGGGGGTCAGTCACCCCTGGCAACACAAGATTTAAATGAAAATGAGCCAATCTCAAACCGTGGGGAATCGGCAGCCAATTGTTGCACACTGTAAGTCAACAATCTGAAGCTTGGGAGGGTGGGATTTTCAAAAATATTTCCTGACACAAAATGGAGACAGCAAGAGAGATTACCACAAAATGGAGGTCTGAATCAACAAATTTTTCAGGTCTGAAATCTGGGCGATTTGTTTTGTACCTGGATCTGGCCAGCTAGCACAGAGGTGATTTGTTTTGTCCAAAACAAAATAATTTTGTACCAGAATTGATTCGAACATCCCTAGAAATCCAACATCATGTTTACTTGTATCACTTGTATGATAGAGTTTGCTCAGTGCTGGATGTACATGTCACACATGAGGGGAATACATTGAGTATTTTTGCCCACAACAAAGAATGCAGTGCCCACTGGTCAATATCTGCCTCTGCTTGCACTCAAGGGGGACATGAGGAATCAAAGGAGCTAAGTTGTAGCACAGAAGAAACCTTCTCTTGGGTGCCAGCTTTGAGTATTCCCCATCTGATGGGTGACATTGCCATCACTACTCTGATGCTACTTTCCACTGTACCTGATTCCACAGCTCCCATTGTGGGAGTGTGTATGCATCCAGGAAACGAAGCACGCTAACAAGCTGAACCAATTCAGAACTCAAAGTATTTTTCTAGTGTTATCTGATGATACTTCTAATTATTCACCCAATTCTGAATTGAGTCAAATGGAGAGTTTGCCTGTTACTAACAGCAGACTGCCTTTGAATATGAATACAACAAATATTTATATACTGCTTTTCAACCAAAGTTCCCAAAGCGGTTTACATACAGAAATTAATTAATTAATTAAATGGCTGCCTGTCCCCAAAGGGCTCACAGTCTCAAAAAGAAACATAAGAAAGGCACCAGCCACTGAAGGGATGCTGTGCTGGAGTTGGATAAGGCCAGTTGCTCTCCCCCTGCTAAATAAAGAGAATAACCATGTTTAAAAGGCAATAGTTATTGGGCTGTGTGGCTTTGACTGCTGTTCTAGCTGTACTGGGTTATTGAAATAATACTAACTGTTGGAATAATTGAAATAATACTAACTGCTGGAATAATTTTGTGCTGGATGGATTGCTATTACCATGAGATGTTGTATCAAGTGTGTAGTTGCTGCTTCAAGTGCTGTAAATTTTGTAAAATAAAGTGCCGTTGAGTAAATTTTGACTCCTAGTGACCACAGAGCCCTATGGTTGTCTTTGGTACTTTGTAGCTAGGGTCTAATTTTATGAATTAGAAAGTAAGTGTAAGCTATGAGTGGGGGTTGCAGGCTGTGCCAAACTTACCTTCCTCCCAGATGAACCTTTGTTGCTGGTAGGGATGTGCACAAATCAATTTTTTTATTTGATTTGTGCCCAAAACAAATCACCCCTGATTTGGTTTGTATCCAAATCTACCCCCTCCAAATCACCCCAGATTTGATTTGTATTTGCTTTGCTTTGATTTGGATTCAGACTGATTTGGATCACTTAACAAGGTCCTAGAGGCACCAGATTGGGGTGGGTGGGTAGGTCCCCATAGGCGCCACCTACCACCCAAATTTCAAGGCAGTGGGACACTTGGTTGATTTCTAATGATTTTTCATTACTGATTTTGAACATTTATGCCATAGGAAACAATGAGGATTCGAAGTTGCCATATCCTAACCCTAACAGGGATCCCCAGCTTTCATTTTTAAAAAAATCTAAGCTCTAGCCCTTGTAGAAGTGGAGTAATGGAGGAAAATGTGCCTTCATTATTTTTCAAGTGTTTGGATTCTTTGTATAATAACTTTTCCTCATAGTGAATCCCTATGAGGATTCATTGCACACCTTCATTTCTTCTGTTCATTTTGGCTGTCAACTGCCATGTGCCACCTACCCCTCCCCACTGCATGGCAGTGGGGTACTCATTTTAACTTTTAGGAATATTGAAATGTTTAGATTCTTTGGTGTCTAATAACTCTTCCTCATAATGAAGATTCATTATACACCTTTGTTCCTATTGTTCATTTTGACTATCATTGGACAGTGCCAACTGTCAACTGCCATGTGTCAACTACACTCTCTCTCCCCACACCCCCACACACTGGGGTACTTAGTTTATTTTTTAGGTATTTTTGAAGTGTTTAGATTCTTAGGCATCTTCATTACACACTTTCATTTCTTCTGTTCATTTTGACCTCACTGCTTTGCAGGTGGTGTTGGAGAATTAGTGGCATCCTATGTTCCAACTACCCTGCAACCCATAAGCCACTTGGTACTCAGTTTATATTTTAGGAATGTTTGAGGTGTTTAGACTCGTTGGTGTATAATGACTCCAAATAGGGATTCATTATGAAGAAAGCCTATTATTATTATTATTATTTATTATTATTTTACACAGTCAGACAGGTGTTATTGACTGGTCTGACTGTGTAAAATAATAATAAATAATAATAATAGGCTTTCCTAGTTCCTTTAATATTATTTCTTATTATTTCTTGTTTACACAGTCAGACAGGTGTTATTGACTGGTTTGTTTTATTATTTCTTGTTTACACAGTCAGACAGGTGTTATTGACTGGGTTCTTTTATCCAGACATCGAGTCCTTCCCAAGGACCTGGGATGCCAGAATTTTATTGTCCGTTGTTGTAGATATCGTCGCAGAATAAAGGCTGTTCCCAGTAAAGCTGCTTTTTGTAATTGGCTGATGGTGATTTCTGTGGCCCCTATGGTGTTGAGGTGCTCTTCAAGGTCTTTTGGAACTGCACCCAGGGTGCCAATTACCACTGGGATTATTTGGGTCTTTTTCTGCCACAGCCTTTCAATTTCAATTTGTAGATCTTTGTATTTGGTGATTTTTTCTATTTCTTTTTCTACTATTCTGCTATCCCCTGGTATTGTTATGTCGATTATTTTCACTTGTTTTTCTTTCTTCTCGATTACAGTTATATCTGGTGTATTGTGTGGCAGATGTTTGTCTGTTTGCAGTCGGAAGTCCCATAATATTTTTACATCTTCATTTTCTACCACTTTTTCAATTTGATGGTCCCACCAATTTTTGGCTACAGGTAGCTTGTATTTTTTGCAGATGTTCCAGTGTATCATCCCTGCTATCGTGTCATGCCTTTGTTTGTAGTCAGTCTGTGCGATCTTTTTACAACAGCTGATTAGGTGGTCCACTGTTTCATCTGCTTCTTTACAAAGGCGGCACTTGCTGTTGGTTGTTGACTTTTCTACTTTTGCTCTTATTGCATTTGTTCTTAGTGCCTGTTCTTGTGCAGCCAGTATTAAACCCTCTGTTTCTTTCTTCAAGTTGCCATTCTTAAGCCATTGCCAGGTCTTGGTGATGTCTGATTTTCCACTTATATTGTGCAAATATTGACCATGCAGTGGCTTATTTCTCCATTTTCCTGCTCGGTTCTTGACTTGTTCTTTCTTGTAGGCCTGCTTTCTTTCATTGGTGTTGAATAGTTTCACGTTATTGACCATTTTAAGTGCATCTTCTTAACTGTCCTTTATATATTCTTCAAGGCCTCTTTTCTCCTCCTCTACTGTTTGATGGACTTGCAGCATTCCTCTTCCACCTGAGCTGCAAGGGAGGTATAGCCTATTGACATCACTGCGGGGGTGCAGAGCATGATTGATGGTCATGATTTTCCTGGTCTTACGATCTAGTGTCTCTAGCTCTGCCTGGGTCCAGTCTATTATTCCTGCAGTGTATCTGATAACAGGTATAGCCCAGGTGTTTATGGCTTGTATGGTGTTCCCACCATTGAGTTTGGACTTGAGGATTTTTCTAACTCTCCTGATGTATTCACTTCCCATTTTTCTTTTAACTTCAGTGTGTGCAATGTTATCAGCCTGGAGAATGCCCAAATATTTGTAATGTTCTTTCTCTTCCAGGTTCTTGATCTTGCTTCCATTGGGCAGTTCTTTTCCTTCTGTTTTTCTTATTTTTCCTCTGTTTGTTATTAATGCAGCACACTTGTCTAGTCCAAACTCCACTGCTATATCGCTACTGAATATACGGACAGTGCTTAGCAGTGATTCAATTTCTGACTGGGACTTTCCATACAATTTCAGATCATCCATGTACAGCAGATTGTTGATTTTGCTTGATGTTTTAGATGTTTGGTATCCGAGGCCTGTTTTGTTGAGTATTTGTGAAAGTGGGGTCATGGCGATTACAAAAAACAGAGGGGATAGTGAGTCCCCTTGGAAAATGCCTCTTCTAATGCTAACCTGTCCATGTGTCTTGCCATTGATTCTTAACTGTGTACTCCACATGCTCATTGCTTTTTTAAAATAAATATCTGAATGTTTTTGCTGACACCATTTGTTTCTAAACAGTTTAGTATCCATGTGTGAGGCAATGAATCAAAGGCTTTCTTGTAGTCAATCCATGCAACACTGATCTTATATCCGAGCTCTTGTGTTGTTATTGTTGCTGCATTGTACATAAGTTGGTTTGTTTCTTGCAAATTATTGGTTGTTATCTCTGCAAGTGCAGCATTGACATCTTTTAATGCCTGAGCGAGTTTTTTTTGGCAACTGTTTTTAGAGGCGGAAGTCGAACCCTGGTGGTTGTTTGGTTCATGTGCTCAGTTATTTTTTGCTTTAGTTCTTGTTGCTTTTCTGTTAAACGGCATTTGGGTTTTTGAGATGAAGGCAAAGGGGTGGTTGCCTGGTTTTGATTTTGAAACAATTCAGTAACAGTGGCATCCTCGATTTCCAACACCTCCTCCACCTGCGCCTGAGCAACTTCTTCAATTGGTGGTAATTCTTCTTCCATATCTTGATCCTGTGTTGCTCTTTGCAGTTCTTCCAGCTCAACTCATGTGAATACTTTATTTCTTATTATGTATCTTCTCTGGTCTGCTAGCCTTTGTTCCGTTATTTCTGTATCTGGATGCTTCTCTTTCCAAATTTGGTACATTCTTTTAAAATAACCTCTTCTAGTTGGATTTGACTTGTAATAGCAGATCATTATTTCCTTGTTGGCATTTTTCATATTTTTTTTCGGTTAAGCGACGTTTCTTCCAGTAACTTTGCTGTCTCCAGCCCTGGTTGCTCAACTGAAGATCCTGAGTCCTGTTGCCCACTTGCCACCAGATGTCCAGGGACGCCAGCACCTGGCGCGGTCCTTGTTGACCTGGGCGACGACCTATCCGGTATAGATTTATTAAAGTTACGTCTCACCATATTGTTGATGGGAGAGGCACTCTTTGTCTGGCTCCTCTGGTGAGACCTGTCCAGTATGGTTGGACCTCTGGCATAGCTCTCACCTTCCTCAGAGCACACAAGCCCCACAACCACGCCAAGGTCGTGCCTCACTACCTTACAATAATAATTACACAACAACAACAACAACAACAATAATTATTATTATTATTTTGATTTCTATACCGCCCTTGCAAAAATGGCTCAGGGCTGTTTACACAGAGGAATTATAAATAAATAAGATGGCTCCCTGTCCCCAAAGGCCTCACAATTTAAAGAAACATAAGATAGACACCAGCAACAGTAACAGGAGGCAGGCTCGGACTGGCCCACAGGGCAACAGGGCATATGCCCGTTATGTCCTACCCGCGCGGCGCCCCTGCACCCCAACTCCCACCATTAATTTCCTATTCTGCTCAAAACTTGGCGCCCTCCTCACATACATTCCACCACCCTCTCAGTGCCCCCAGTCCGGCCCTGACAGGAGGTTCTGTGCTGGGGGTGGATAGGGCCAGTTACTTTCCCCCTGCTAAATAAAGAGTATCACCATGTTAAAAGGTGCCTCTTGCCAAGTTAGCAGGGGTTATTAGACACCAAGGAGATTAAACACTTGAAAAAAATCCTAGAACATAAACTGAGTAGTGCCCACTGCTTTGTGGGTGGGAGTGGGGTGTAGTTGGCACATGGCAGTTGACAGTTGGCACTGTCTAAAAGACAGTCAAAATGAACAGAAGAAATGAAGGTGTGTAATGAATCCTCATAGGGATTCATTGAGGGAAAGTTATTACATACCAAAGAATCCAAACACTAGAAAAATAGTGACCACACATTTTGCTCCATAACTCAACTTCTAAAGAGCTAGAGCTTAGCTCTTTTTTTTAAAATGAAAAGCTGGGAATCTGGGCGAATTGATAGGAGGGACCCAAATCTTGAATCGATTCGAATCGAATCAGGTGCAATTCGATTTTTACCCAAACTAGCCAATGGACACAGGGGTGATTTGTTTTGTCTCCAAATCACCCAAATCAGCTAGATTCAGATACAAATCGATTTGTACCCAAATCAATCTGCACATCCCTAGTTGCTGGTGGGGTGACCAGGCTGCACTCTCACACAATCCATGCTGCTTGGAGGCTGGGACAATTACTCCGGAGATCCTACAATGAGTGCAGTGCATTGGGGGAATCCCCCAGGAGTCAGACACAATAGGCACTCAACTCTGTATGCGCTCAGGCAACATGCCACCCAAGCACCCCCATGACCCCAATGCCGGGGTTAAGGGCTAACTCAGGTGGGTGAGCTGCACTGGGATGGGCTCTTGGTGCTGCACACCAGCAGCCTAACCCAGACTGGGCTGCTCTAGGCAGGGTTAGGCTGCTTGTGTGAACAGTCTTAGTGTTTCCTCATAAGCATTATACTTAGGGATGAACAAAAATGACTCCTTTAATTAGCATGCCCCTACTTCAAGAGCTCCTTAGCAATGCCTAATGAAACAGATCAACTGTTTGTTTATGTGGCTTCCTCTTGTGTTCTTTCTCAGATTGCTTTGTTTGCCCTTTGTGACATCATCACATAGCCCAACTGGCTACATTGTGTAGGGATATCAACCATTTCACTACATGATCTCTTACTGGCTGGCATCACCTAACTGACTAATTCAGTAACAAAAAGAAGTCAAAGGAAAATAGCACGGAAGCAGCAGCAGATAAATGGCATGAATGGGACTGAAAAAGAGGCAAATCTTTCTATAACCGAAAGGTTTGAAGAAAATAAACAAACTAACAACCAAGGTTCGAGTTCCACTTTGCCCAATCACTATTTTAAGCCTGAAAGTTGAACCAGAAGGATATTCATCACAACCATAATTGTGGTATTTCCAGTAAATGAGGTGTAAAAGGGCCGTGTATACTCTGATGCATACAAATAACTTTTCTAGGGGATGGAACTTATTTCACTTTCTTTGTTTCACTTTTTCAAACCCTCAGATTTTGGCATGGAGGTTGAATTCCACCGTTAAAACACCTGACTTTTGTGGAGTTTGAAATTCTCTGTCTACACTTGAATCTGACAGTTTCAAATTACAGAAGCCTGTCAAATGTGTGCAGTTCTTCCATTTCTGCAGTTTGATTGATACAGTTGGGAGAATTTTACCATAAGATGTATAGATGGCTGCATAATGATATGGATACCATATATTTAAATGGTGAGGCAATCTTTTTATTTGTCTTGGGAAGGGAAAGCTAACCTCCTTTTAGACACAGCATCTTCAAAAGCAGACTTCTGTTGTCATTACACTTTCACGTACACTCCTTGAAAAGGAACAACATTATTGATAGCTGTATTTATTGCAGTTGCTGTTGAATTTATTTGAGAGTTGTGATTCATTCTGATTCCTGCAAAGAAAGCAGTAACGGCTTTGTTAAAGCCAGACATTGGCCTGGGCCTTCGTACAGGCAGATAGGTATTGACAAGACCAGCACCCGACAAGTTTGATTCACTTTGTTCAGGCCTTTGCTTCTCAGTGAAGCATGCTGGACTGTCAACACACCATTCATCACAGTTACTGATGTCAGACATGTTAGATGAAGCAGCAGCTGCTATGGCAGCCGCAGCACTGTGAGGAAGAGTCGGCTTTCAAAATGGGGAACAGGGCACACTATAAAAGAAGAGGAGAGAAAGGCAAAGACTCTGCACTGGATGGGATTTGTATTCCCTTCCAGCCTTTATATTTATTAAAAAATAAAAATAAAATAGCAATCGCAGTATGGAAAACTGTAACGGCCATTAGTCATTGATTCGCAGTCTGTCAAGGTATTGGGACTAGTAAGTTCTCACTCAGTAGTAGCTAGTGGAGCAGTTTGCTGAGTGAAATTACTAGCAGCTGCTGTGTGGAGACTGAGGGGGCAGGAAATTCCTGCCCTTACCTCAGGGTCCGCCAGCTGTTTCGGGGCTACAGTTCCCATAATTCCTAACCACAGTGGCCAATAGTCAGGGATTATGGGAGTTGTTGTCTAACATCTGCAGGAGGGCTCAGGTTGTGCAGCCCTGCCTTACCTTCAGGCACCAGGTGGTGACAGTGGAGAATGACTGGTTGATGATCGAAGGGTCAGCAGTTCTGGTTGCAACACCTCTGTCTCTACTACCCCCTTCTCACTCCCAGCAAACAAATGTAACATGGGAATTTCCCTCCATACTTCACTGGGAACTGTCATACTGCTACCACAAATATTTAAAAACTGCTTTTCAACAGTTCTCACAGCAGTTTACATAGAAAAAATATATAAGATGGTTCCCTGTCCCCAAAGGGCTCACAATCTAAAAAGAAATACAAAGCAGAGACGACCAATGACCATGAGAGGGATGCTGTGCTGGGGGTAGTTAAGGGCAGTTCCTCCCCCCCTGCTATGTATAAGAGAATCACCTGTTTAAAATGCTTCTCTTTTTTCAGTTAGGAGGAGTTTCAGTCATAAGCTGTTGGTAACTAGCCTCAGATGTTCACTGGGAACCCTTTTTTAAAGGCTCTATTACAAAGTGGGCTTTTATATGTAGCCTTTTTTCCCCCTAGCCTGTTTTCCAGTAGGCCTATAAGATCACCCGGCAATTCCCTGTGCCCGTGTGTCTGTGTGTATGCCCCCCTATCAATTTCACAATGCCTGGACCAATATGAACCAAATTGGGTACAGTTGTAGGGACACCTCAGTGGTGTAATTTGTGATGATGTCATCCACCCCAATGCAAGATGGTGGATGCGTAAATTTTGAGGCGCAAGGAGGCTAACTTGTGAACGGCCTAACAGATTTGAACCAAATTTGCCACAGCTGTAGGGGCACACTGGGGAAACCTCAATGGCACAGTTTGTGATTATTTACCCCAATCCAAGATGGTGGACATCTGAATGTTTGAGGTGCAAGTAGGCTAACTGGTGGACTGTATAACCGATTTGAACCAAATTAGATACAATTGTAGTGAGTGACACACAGGGACACCTCAATGGCATAGTTTGTGATGAGGTCATCCACCCCAATTCAAAATGGTGGCTGCATACACGTTTGAGGTGCAATTGGGCTAACTTGTGAATTTCCTAATTGATTTGAACCAAATTTGCTACAGCTGTAGGGGCACATGAGGAAACCTCAGTGCCATAGTTTGTGATGATGTAATCCACCCTGATCCAAGATGGCAGACATGTAAACTTTTGAGGGGCAAGTGCACTAATTTGAGGACTAGCTAACCGATTTGAACCAAATTTGGTACAGTTGTAGTGAGTGGAACACAGGGACACCTCAATGGCATAGTTTGTGATGATGTCATTCACCCTGATTCAAGATGGAGGACATGTAAACCTTTGAGGCACAGGTGGGCTAACTTGTGAACCGCTTAACTGATTTGAGCCAAATTTACTACAGCTGTAGGGACACATAGGGACACCTCAATGGTGTAGATTGTGATGATGCATCATGATTCAAGAAGGCAGACACTAACACTTTTGAGGCACAAATGGGCTAACTTGTGAACTGCCTGACCGATTTGAACCAAATTTGGTACAGCTGTAGGAACACATAAGGATGCCCCAATGGCGTAGTTTGTGATTATGTCATTCATTCCGATTCAAGGTGGCGGACACATGGATGTTTGAGACACGTGGGCTAACTTGTGGTTTTTCTAACTGATTTGAACCAAATGAGGTACAGTTGTAGTGAGTGACACCCAGGAAGACCTCAATGGTGTAGTTTGTGGTGATGTCACCCACCCATTTCATGAATGTGGACACGGGAACTTTTGAGGTGCAATCGGGCTAACTTGTGAACTGCCTAACTGATTTGAACAAAATCTGCAACAGCTGTAGGGGCACATAGGGATGCCCAAATGGCATAGTTTGTGATGATGTCATCCACTCCAGTTCAAGATGGCAGCCATGTGAACATCTGAGGTGTAAGCGGGCTAATTCATGGATTGTCTAACTGATTTAAACCAAATTAGGTACAGTTGCAGTGAGTGACTCTATCACAAACTATGGCATTGAGTCACTCACTGCAATTGTCATCCACCCCGATGTCATCCACCCCGATCCAAGTTGGCAGATGTGTGAATATTTGAGGTGCAAATGCACTAACCTGAGGACTGTCTAACTGATTTGGACCAAATGCGGTACAGTTGTAGTGAGTGAAACACAGGGATAACTCAATGGCATGGTTTGTGATGATGTCATCCACCCTGATTCAAGATGGTGGATGCCTAAACCTTTGAGGCACAAGTGGGTTAACTTGTGAACCGCTTAACCAATTTTGAACCAGATGTGAACCAATAGTGGCCAATGTCCAGACTAGCATTGCACTGGTGGAAAAATGTTTTCCACTGCACGGGGGGAGGGATACCATCATGGGGGTATATGCATCATCGCAAACACATCATTGTATACCTTCTGTTGTAAACCACCCAGAGACGTAAGTTTTGGGCAGTATAAAAATGTTTTAATAAATAAATAAATAAATCATTACACTCCTTAGTAGGCATTGAGCCTCCATGCCTTCAGAAGTGCCACGGGCAGGTGTAGAGTCTGTGGAAGCAGTGAGCATACCTAATATAAACCTTTATTCTTAATGGGGAGTGTTTATTATAATCCTGCTAGACTGTCGGAGGAATCCACTTAGTAAATGTAAAGTAGTGAGAGAGCAACTTTTGCTTGCATTTCTTTCCTGTGCTGCACAGACCTCCTGGGTTCCCTGGTGATGTTTCTTTTATCTCCCATGAAAAGCAGCCATGTAGGGCCTTGATTAGATTCCATTGGCCTAAGGATAGAAAGAACCTTCTGCTTCTCCCTGTGGCATGGTTGCCTATTTACTCATGCATGGGTTTTGCTGTTCCAGCACCTCAGGGGTATTGGCATTCCTTGTTTCAAATGAGGTAGTTTATTATTATTGTGATTAGTTTTCTGTGATTGACTCTTTGGAGTTGTGGAATCACACACACACACACACACACACACACACACACTTCATTCATATATATATATATATATATATATATATATATATATATATATATATATTGCTCTGCTGTCACAGGCAGAAAAGACAATACGGCACCCATGTATAACATCAAATCGTTCTGCTAAAAACTGCCATGGACTCAGCATTTCAGCACGGGAAAAAGATGCTGCAGGTCCTATACTCAGTAGCACATGCAATTCCCCTCATCAGTTTGTTGTTTAAGGAAACTATGGGGGAGGGAGGCATCAGTTTTGAAAATGGGTATTGCAATACTGATATTATTGTGCACAACTGGGAGCTTAGCACTGCCATATGCCATTTAGTGCATCCTACTCCTAGTCAAATAGGATCACATTGTATATGATCACCAGTTCAGAATGTGGGACAATATTTCCCCTCCCCATAGCAGCCCACACAATTAAGAAGGTGGGTACAATGAAGGCAAGGCATGCCCATCTTGAGATCTTAGACATTTTGAACGAGCATGCTTCTTTATCATTTGGAGAGGTTCATTCTAACTCCCACTCTACATGTGACCTTAGGGAGTAGAGCTGTTCTTGTGGTAGTGAGCATGAATTGCCCCAATTGCTAAGCAGAGTCTGCCTTGGTTTGCATTTGGATGGGTGACAGCATGTGGGGCTATAGCTCCATGGAAACGCATCTTCATGTTTTTACATGCAGAAGGTCCCAGGCTCACTCCCTGGCATCTCCAGGTGGGACTGGGAGAGGATCCTGCCTGAAACTTTGGAGAGAGAGTAGACAATACTGAGTTAGATGGACTGATTGTCTTCTTGGAGCTAGAACCCTGGCAACTTCAGCTCTCAGCTGCAATGTCTCATAGTGACCATTGGGGGCATTTTAGGGTCATGGATAAAAGTGCTGGACTCCTCCCCTCTTTCTTCTTCCAGTGTTAGTCTCCATTTTGTCTCTTCAGAGATGGCTGTTTGTTTTGGTCTCTCTCTTCAGCCATGAGCTACAGCTGAAATAAGCTGCAGGCTTTTTTACATTTGTTTGTATCCTTTTCTTTAATTAATCCTTATAGTTCTTCAGTGCTAAAGAACTGTCTCAAGACCTCTTGTTCTGCTGCTTTCCCACCAAACTGGTTTTGCTTTGCTATTTGTTTTGCTTTGCTTTGCTATTTGGGGACTCATTGGACTGCCATTCTTCCCTACAGGTCTGGCTTGGTATAAGGCAACTTCCTCTGTTCCTATGGGTAGAATGGCAGTACAAATGAACTAAAAACCTATCATGTGGCTCATGTGATAAAGGAACATGCTGGGAGAATATCAGAGCAGATATCAGGATGGGCACACTCTTGGTGCACCCCTCTTCTTAATCATGCAAATGAATATGTTCTCAAAAATTCTCTTCAAAAAGTTCCTGTGAAAATTTTGCTTTGAAATACTTCATGACAAGTTATTTGATGCTGAATATTCTTCAGAAATTCCCTAGTTGCTCAAATGTTTACCAATTAGTATTTTCTGAATCTTGGCTATATATATATCTTTTATCCAATAATATTCATTGTCAATATTTATTTATTTATTTATTTAGATTATTTCTATCCTCCTTATTAATTTTTTTAAAAACCCAAGCTACAAGAGTTTACTGAACAATTAGGAGTAAGCTTTAATGAATGCATTGAGACTTACTACCCAGTAAATATGCATGGGATTGCACTATCACATAAAAGATTATCATAAAACAGCAGAAACACAATAAAAGTAAATGCATACATGATTAATGATCTTAAATAACTTTCAGTTGCTATATTGCAAAATTTGATCATTGACAGGCAATTGTAATTAGTTTTTGACAAATCATATTAGCTGATAAACAACAGAACATCACAGTGGTTTTCTAATGTTCCGGCTTCAGGCCACATTTTCCACTTGGACTTGTCTGTTAAACCATCTGCCAACACTTGTCACACACATTGCAGAAGATTCTAAGGCATGTTTTAGAGTATACATTTAACTAACACCAAGCACTTTGAGGGCTCTCCATCTTTGGTTGTGAACTGGCAACTCTATTTTGCAATGAAGCTCCCACCTGTTGCTTGATCATGGCTAGTATATTTTAAAGTACTTACCAGAAAGTTCTAATGCCATGGACCTAGAAGTCCCTTCCTCTTGGCCTTTTTGCTGCATTGTTTCCTACACATCTTTCTGGTAGTACAATGACTTCCACTGGTACTTGCAAAGTCGCAATGTGGCACTTGGGATTCACTGCAGTAGAAACCATCAACTTCTACACAGTTTGTTTTCTTGTTTGCTCAGCACATTATAGAATCCTCACCGCAAATAAATTAGCTTGGCCATAAAAGGTAAACATAGTTATTTTTAAACAGCACATTTGAGCAAGCATTGAAATAGAGCACAGGTGCTGCTAACACTCCCCAGTGCTACTCTGTCCTGTACTTAAGTGGCATCTCAGCAGTTATCTTTCCTTATTAAAGAGGCAACCTGTCCCCATTCTTCAATACTGCCATCAGGAAAAAATGGGGGAGGGCGCCAGACACACATAAAACTAAGCAGGTCAGAAGGATTTACAGTTTCTTGGTAACAGCATTTTAGTCCTCTCACATTGTGGACCTCTAATAAATCACAGCACCAAACCAGACAAAGCATATGAGGCCAAACAATTACTTTTACACTGCTGTTACACCTCCAAGTGACCACAGAAATGACTGACTTCAGCAGGGACCTTTCCTCCGTTTCTGATGTCATCAAATTGCTTGGTCATTTCCAATTTTGAAAATGTGCTGGTTGAACATTTAATTCCAGGACATTTTTTAGTTTCGGGTTTTGGTGCAGTTTGGGGAGGCTACTCATTAAGGGTAGATAGGATATTGTCCTTCCATCATCCAAGTTCCACCACTCTCCCACCTCATAGCCTTGCTTTGCAGAAGCAGTGGACATCTGCAATGCTTTCTGTCAGGCAGCAGGAAACTGTTTCGTCTGACCCCTTCCCCCTGAGCTTAGCACCTCTCCAGTTAAAGATTAAAAAACAGAAAACATCTCTAATCTAATACAGCAGTTGCCTGGCAACAAGGATGACACTATGTCCTATCCCAAGCATGTCAGCCTGTCAAACATGGAAACCACATGGGGGCATGCCCTCTTCCCACTCTGCCCCTTGTTCCCCCCTCCTGGCAATCAGGAGATAAAGAGGACAGGATTGCTCAATGGGCACTATGTGCTTTGCTTTACAAAAATGAAGCGATAAAGATCTATGTTCACAAGCACATGCAGCTGCAGTAGCAACATAAACAGGGCAACTCCATTAGATCACTGGAATGGTATCATGTGGCAGGGCGGCGATACCTGGGGTCAGATTTTAAAGGGAGCCCTACCTGGGAATTCTTGAATGGCTCAGGTCTATTTTCTGTACAATGAAGTTGGGTGAGGGGGCCCCAACCCTTTCCCCTTGGGTTCACATGTATGGTCCCTAGGCTTACTCATGAGAAGAGCCATGTAATAGGAGCAGCATTGCCTCCAGTGAAAGGAGAGATTCCGCATATGTTATGAAGATGGATGCTGCACCTGAGAGGACTGCTCTCTCATGGAAGTGGAAGGACATGGGGATACTCCTTCAAAACTCATGAGAAGAACCATCCCTGGGGAACAGGGGGATTGGACAGAATCTCTAATAATATGTTATGAAATCCCTTCTCCCATGGACCACTCTCTCATAAGAGTGTTAGGCCATGGAGACACGTACTGGGCCAAATGGCAGATGCTGCCCGGCCTGGCTGCTCCACACAAGCAAGCCACCAGGATGGGTACCCCAGCAACACCAGCAATGGGTACCCCTCTCCCTATCTTGGTGACTGCCGCAAAGAAGCAGTCAAAGCAGGCCCTCTGCCAGCCTGTCCACCCATTTAAACATATCCATCTTTATTTTTGCCCGGAATGGTGATCCCACTCTCTTGGGGTCACAGATAACTGGGTCCCCACTCCTGTGATTCCCTAAGGTTGCAGATCTGCATATGCTGCAATGCCAGTCAAAATCTGGGAAATTTGAATGAGAGTAAAGATCTACCCCCCTCCTGGTGTTTCCCCAGTCTACCCACCCGGCAATGCCTAGACATATGGAGTGTCAAATTCTTTTTTGGGTGCATCAAAGGCTTCCCTGGAGAGGAGGGGATTGCTGTGCAAAAGTTATATCATTAACCAGAGAGAATGGGGCCCCACACAAGCAGGGTCCTCTTTTTTTTTTTTTTTGAATGGCTCAACTCATGAGCATGTAGTCTTATAGAAGACAAAAAGTTTATTAACCTAAGGTCCTCTCCACTAGACTAGCCCTCTCATGATCTCCTGGTGGAAGCCAACACAGGAGTGGGAGTGTGGGTCTTCATGGACTGCTTTGCCAGGGTGAGCCACTGCAGGAGCATCTTTGATCACAGTGGGCCAGACCCCAGGACTCTTTGCCCTCTCTCATATACATATCCCCTCCTAAGAAGTCACCATGTTCCCTTCCCTTTCCTGAGTAACAGAAAATTAGTGCCCCTCAGCATCCCCACGCTGCCAGAAATTGTGCTTGTGTGAGACTGCTTTGTTGAGGGGCTCTTACAAG
This sequence comes from Hemicordylus capensis, assembly GCF_027244095.1. Taxonomy (NCBI): domain Eukaryota; kingdom Metazoa; phylum Chordata; class Lepidosauria; order Squamata; family Cordylidae; genus Hemicordylus; species Hemicordylus capensis. The sequence goes on from NC_069657.1 coordinate 339,751,273, forward strand.
AGTGGTGGTGCAAGCTCTGTCAGCTGAAGGGCTTGCATGGCATTTAAAGGGTCCCTGCTGATGGCAGGCAGTTCATTCTGAAAAGGCACAATTGTGTGCCACCCTCTAGAAGACTGTGGCGAATGGCTACTGCCCTGCAAACGTTCTGGTGACACAAGTGCCATGGAGGTTGCTGGAATGCAGGCTCTCTCTCTTGCTGTTGCTCCCCTGCAACTGTTATTTAGAGGCATTGTGCCTCTGAGGCTAGAGGTAGCCTATAGACAACAGGTACATTTGGTACATTTTAGGCTCCTTAAAATTTTGTGTTCAAAGTGTGCATCTACTTTGTCAGTAATTGAACTGGAGATGTTGAGCAATGTGGGGAGGAGCAACCAGCAGAGACTGCGCATGGGGCTGTCTCTATTTTTTTTTTCTATTTCTTTCCCTGATTAGTTTTTTTTTACTCTTCCTAAGGGAGGTGAGGTGGGATGCATTGCAATCATACCCTTATGAGTCCCTTCCTTTCATAGGAATGTAAGAAGATAAGAAACTGCCTTATACGAAGTCATTGGTTCATCTAGCTCAGTATTGTTTACACAGACTGGCAGAGGCTGACTGGTGAGACCACATGGTATGACCACATTTGGATTATTGCAAACAGTTCTGGTCACAGTATCTTAAGAAGCACATTGCAGAACTGGAAAAGGTACAGAAGAGGATAACCAAGATGACCAGGGGCCTCGAGCAACTTCCTTATGAGGCAAGACTACAACATCCAGGGCTTTTTTTCATTTGAAAAAGAGGTGACTATGGGGAGACATGATAGAGGTCTATAAAATTATGTGTGGAGTAGAGAGAGTGGGCAGAGAGAAATCTTTATCCCTCTCTCACAACACTAGAACCAGGGGTCATCCCATGAAACTGAAGGCCAGGAAATTTAGGACTGACAAAAGGAAGTACTTTTCCACACAGTGCATAATTAATCTATGGAATTCTCTGCTACAGGATGTGGTGGTGGCCACTAGCTTGGATGGCTTTAAAAGGGGCTTAGACAAAGTCATGGAGGACAGGTCTATCAGTGGCTACTAGTTAGTGGCTATAGGCCACCTCCAGCCTTAGAGGCAAGATGCCTCTAAATACCAGTTGCAGGGAAGCAACAGTAAGAGAGAGGCTATGCCCTCAACTCCTGCCTGTGGGCTTCTCAGGGACATCTGGTGGGCCACTGTGGGAATTTTACAGAATGCTGGACTAGATAGGTCTTGGGTTGGATCCAGCAGGGCTGGGTGTTGTTGTTTTTTTGTTGTTTTCTAAGGTTACAGGCAGGAGTCTCTCTCAGCCCTATCTCTTCCCAGATTGGCCCCATCCTTTAAGGGGAATATTTTACAGTGCTCAAACATATAGTTTCCTATTCAAATGCAAACCAGAGTGGACCCTGCTTAGCAAAAGGTACAATTCATACTTGCTACCACAAGACCAGCTCTCCTTTTGGAGGTGATGATTGCTATGCCCTGTCTCTGTGTGTAGATGAGGCAGTGAATATGTTTGTGAAGGGCCTCTACGTGTATTTGTGAAGGGCCTCTATGTGAATTTGTACACTTTCTGTGTCTCTATGCTGTTTCTGTGAAAGAGGACTAAGGCTTCATATGCATGCATGCTTGTTTGAGAGAAAGTTTCATTGAACTCAGTGGAATATTCCTGAGAAAACATGCATAGACGTCTCATGATAAAGCGGGGGCGTGGAGCTGTGCTTCTTTCTGAGTTCTCAGCCATGGATCCATCTGCTGTTACCCTTGGCTCTACCTACTGTTAGCTGCCCTGCCCTTCACCCCACCAGCTCCAGGGTGGGGGATCAGCTGCCACTGCTTCCCTGCAAAATAATTGTAAATAAATACATCCATCACAGATGTATCCATCAAGGTCACATAGCATCCTATTTATTATATGTATTAGTGAATCACACAATGGCATGCAGGCTCTTTCATGAACTTCTTGTTAATTAGAAGCTGACAATAGAAGGACGACAGTTGATTGGTTGACCCCATAATCAGTCTTTCCCCACGAACCTTTCTCTGGCATACAGATGAAATAAAATTCAAATTTTGATTTTAAAAAGAAAGAAATGCAATTTGATTTTTTATAGTGAGTTTTTACTCCCAAATCCTACATTTTTAAAAAAGGAAATTGAAGTTGAAATTTAAAACTGAACAGTTTGGGGTTTTCAGTTTCATGAGGATGTGTTCTGATTGGACTGATGGATGAGGTTTGTGCAAAATTACTAAACATTGTGGGAAGTCAGCTCCCAGATATTGGCAATGCTACTGCATGAACACTTTCTTATTATAAATTACTGATTTCTACTATATTTCAGGTATCGGTTACTTGGGTGCTTGAGAAATACTGCATGCTGCTGCCTGCATGTCTGATAATGTTGTTGCATGCAGATACCACCCCATTTAAATTGCCACATGTGGTTAGAAGGTTGGACTAGAACCAGGGAGACTCTAGTACAAATCCTCGTTCAGCCATGAAATCCGCTGGTGACTCTAGGCCAGCCGCTTATCTCTCAGCCTAACCTATTTCATTGAGTTGCTGTGAGGATAAAAATAACCATATATACTGCTCTGGGCTCCTTGGAAGAAAAGTGGGATATAAATAAACACTGGCCTACTGAAAAATCATTGGATGGCAAATCACACTCATCCAGAGAATATTCACTTTTGAAATTAACTGAGGAAAATGAGAACTTGAGGAACAACAAACTGCTTTAAACTTTTCTTTGACCGTACAGAGGAGCTATTCTCATGATCAGTGAGAAGAGCTCCAGGGCAGTCTGTGGGGAGAGTGGGTTACACTCTCCCTCCCCACAGATGAGCAGCTGTCCCTCCTTGGGCTCCTGCCGGTAGCTCCGGGGGTCAGGATGCAGGGAAGCACAGTCATGCATCACCCTGCCCTCTGGAGCTCCAATGATGCATTATTAGGACCCCTCTCCTCCCATGAGTGTGCCAGCCACAGATGCAAGCAGCCGAGGCTGGCAAATGAGCACAAAAATGGGGTGTATGGAGCGCTTGCTCCCTTAACCTAATTTAGAAGGGGGGCTACATAGGTGGGTTTGCTGCCATGATATCATCGGGATTGGGCCCAATCCTGGTGGTTCACACACACATGTGCAAAACCAGGCTGGGATCCTTTAGTTCAGTTTCTCAGGCATGTGTGAATACCTCATTAAAAGATTGGTTAAAACGTGTGGTCCCCCGCCCCCATGGATGTATTTCCTTGCAGAGCCAGTTGGGTGTTTTTTTCTCCGAAGGCTCCACCAATGAAAACGTATTCTCCTCATTTCTAGGTTGCATGAAAATATAGATCATGCATTTAGCTATAGCTGTCTTTTGGTTCTGGGTCTGCCTTTGCAGCTTCCTACCCAGGCTACACTGGTAGTTATTGAAAGGAACACAGCATTTCTTCGTTCTGTTAATGACCACCAATAATCTTTCATTTCATGTGATTGCAGCTATTATCTGCTGTGACCCATCCAAAATAATCTGGACCTGAAGTGCACTAATGGAATGACGTTGCTGCTGTTATTAACCTCTGTGCTCTATTGGTGAGTGTACCAGCATTAAGCATTTATTAGTATTGTCTTGTCTAGGGTTGGTAGACTGATATGAGCAGACCAACTGAGAAGTGATGGGGATATATACTAGCCTAAGGTTCTATTAGACTGAAGGTATCACATAAAGATCTATGGAGACAGACAATGCCTGTGAGATCGCTGCTTTTGTTTTACAAACTTGCAAGCGCACAATGACACTATTGGAACATCTGCAGAAGTAATATGCTAGGCTTGATTGAACACAGACATTCCCATGTGCTTGTCCCAAAGGTGTCTGGTACAACCTTGACTTTTAGTTAAGGGGTCTAGGTTTGACTGAGCTTTTAGCTATTCCATGGGTAAACATTTCAGGGATGTTACACAAAGTAAATGTGACCGGTCTCCCTTTTGTATAATTTGTAGCTCGTAGCATTTGTGAACTGAATGGCAAAGAAGTGCTTACCACAAACTGTTTCATATGTTGGAAGCAATTCATTGTCTGATTTTCAGTTGCATTGCGTTATTTGTGCTTGTACGTATAGCAGGATGTAGCATGCATATGTAACAATGTCAATGGTAGGGGAGAGCATACTTTGAAAGCAGCCCTTTAATCACTCCCTATGTAATGTATCACTGTTTGGTATCATTTCAGATTGCAGGTGGAGATAACATGTCCTCCCATCTATGAAGTCTCTGGACAAAGATAACAGTATGCCTGTTTCCTGGCTAGAGGTGTGCAGAACCAGTTTGTATCGGACCTGGTTTGATTCAAACCAGCCCAGTTTGACTGGTTTGAGCTCAAAATGGACCAGCCCACCCAAAAGGGCGGTGGTCTGAATTCAAACCAAACTAGACTCAATTCGGATCAAACTGGTTTGGGTGGCTATGCTTGTAAAGGAATCCAGTGAGGATTCCCCTTTACAAGCAAAGGGGATTCCTCACTCAAAAGGGGTGAGGGGTGGGCAAGAGGACACCTTATCGGCAGCTGAGGCTTCTCTAGGCCCTGCTAATGCTCCCCTGCCCAGCAGCATGAGCATGCCGATTCTAATCAACCAGTTTGGAGACTGGTGGTTCTGTTTGAATTTGGTTTGAATTTGATCCAAACTGCCCAGAATGGTTTCGTGCACACTCCAATTCCTGGCTTTTCTGCCATGATCACTCTGGAATTAAATTCACTTTGCCTCCTGCCTAGATTCTGTCCCAGACTCAAACCTGTCAAGATTCTTCTGACCATGTAGGGCAACCAGATCCTGTGAGACTGTGGACTTGTTAGTCCCATTCCTGACATCTCTTGACAAATAGCTGCCTGGTGAGTTGCTTAGAGCAGGGATTCTCAACTTTGGGTCCCAAGATGTTGGACTTCAACTGGGTATTTAAGAGAACGTCTTCTTCGCTATATGCCCCACTGCCCATTGAGGTAACTTGAGGAGGTCTGTCTCCAGCTGCTGCCAACTTGTTTGGTGGCTACACAGAGACAAGCCTTCTCAGCTGCTGCCCCAAGATTGTGGAATGCGCTCCCTACTAAGATATGAGCCTTCCCATCTCTAGCAATTTTTAAGAAACTTCTGAAAACACATCTCTTCAACCAAGCTTTCTCAGCTTTTTAAAATTTGTTTTTAAATTGTTTTGGCTATTTAATTGGTGTTTTATGATGTTTTAATTGTTTATTATTTTATGCAGTTTTATAATTTTTGTTTTAATTGTTAATTGATTTTAATGGTGTCTTAATGTAAACCGACCTGAGCCTTTTGGAAGGGTGGTATGATTTTTTTAACAACAATAACAACAACTCCCCAGTGAGGCACTACCTTGGCATGGTTGTGGGGCCTGCGTGCTCTGAGGAAGGTGAGAGCTATGCCAGAGGTCCAACCATACTGGACAGGTCTCACCAGAGGAGCCAAAGAGTGCCTCTCCCATCACCAATATGGTGAGACGTAACTTTAATAAATCTATACTGGATCAGTCATTGTCCGGGTCAACAAGGACCACACCAGGTGCTGGAGTCCCTGGACATCTGGTGGCAAGTAGGCTACAGGATTCAGGATCTTTAGTTGAGCAACCAGGGCTGGAGACTGCAAGGTTACTGGAAGAAACGTGGCTTAACGAGAAAAAATATACAAAAAATGCCAACAAGGAAATAATGATCTGCTATTACAAGTCTAGTCCAACTAGAAGAGGTTATTTAGAAATAATGTATCAGATTTGGAAAGAAAAGCATCCAGAAATAACAGAACAAAGGCTAGCAGACCAGAGAAGATCATAATAAGAAATAAAGTATTCACAGAAGTTGAGCTGGAAGAACTGCAAAGAGCAACACAGGATCAAGATATGGAAGAAGAATTGCCACCAACTGAAGCAGTTGCTCAGGCACAGGTGGAGGAGGTGTTGGAAATAGAGGATGCCACTGTTGCCCAACTGTTCCAAAATCAAAACCAGGCAACCTCCCCTTTGCCTTCACCTCAAAATCCCAAATGCCGTTTAACAGAAAAGCAACAAGAACTAAAGCATAAAATAACTGAGCACATGAACCAAACAACCACCAGGGTTCAACTTCCAGCTCTAAAGACAGTTGCCGAAAAAAAAAACTTGCTCAGGCATTAAAAGATGTCAATGCTACACTTGCAGAAATAAGAACCAAGAATTTGCAAGAAACAAACCAACTAATGTACAGTGCAGCAACAATAACAACAGAAGAGCTCAGATATAAGATCAGTGGACGTGTAAAAAAAGAAAGTAGAACATCACCTAAATGGAAGATTAGATTAGAAAATAAGATCTCCAGGCTTAGATCACATAAAGTAAATTGAAAGATATGAAAGACAAGAAGCTGAAGAATGAAAACACCCAACAGTATCTGATCCAAAAATACCACCTAGATTCAAGGAAAATTAGAGAAGTCCTGGAAATAATAAAGCAGCAAATAACAGCAGTGTCAAAGAAGATTAGCAGATACGAAGCCAGAATTATACAACACAGGCAGAATCGCCAATTCCAGTCGAATCAGAGAGGTTTCTACCAAAGCATAGAAGGAGAAACTGCAAGAAACCTAGAAACACCAAATAAAGAAGAAACAGTGCAATTCTGGGGGAAATTTATGGGACAATCCAATAAATCCAATAGACTGCTAACTGGGCAAAGAGGCACCTTTTACCGTAGAAATTCCCTTTATTTAGCAGGGGGAGAGTAACTGGCCCTATCCACCCCCAGCACAGTACTTCCAGTGACAGTTGCTGGTGTCTATTTTATGTTTCTTTTTAGAATGTGAGCCCTTTGGGGACAGGGTACCATTTAATTTGTTTGTTGTTTCTCTTGTAAAAAGCCCTGAGCCATTTTTGGAAGGGCGGTATAGAAATCAAATTATTATTATTATTATTATTATAAAGCAGGCTGGATGAAAGAGGTTGGAAAATGTAGCCAACAAATACAAGATCTAATAATAACACCAGAATTAATAAGTGAAAGAGCAAAGAAAATTAAAAATTGGACTGCCCCAGGTGACGATGAACTGCATGGCTTTTGGCTTAAACACCTAACAAGCCTCCATAAACAACTATCAAAACAGTTCAATCACATTTTGCAAGGAGGTGATATATAGAACAATGGCTAACAACTGGGAAAACTCATCTCATCATGAAAGACCCAGCAAAAGGTACAGTTCCAAATAATTATAGACCGATAAACTGCCTGCCAACCATGTTCAAATTATTGACTGGAATAATAGCAGATGAAGTGATGCACCACTTATTAACTAACAAACAGCTTCCAGTTGAACAGAAAGGAAATTGCCCGAACACCAGAGGCACAAAAGACCAGTTGCTGATTGACAAAATGATTTTAGAAAATTGCAGGAGAAGAAAAACAAATCTAAGTGTTGCATGGATTGACTACAAGAAAGCCTTCGACTCATTGCCTCACACATGGATACTAAACTGTTTAGAAACAACTGGTGTCAGCAAAAACATTCAGATATTTATTTAAAAAGCAATGAGCATGTGGAGTACACAGTTAACAATCAATGGCGAGGCACTTGGACAGGTTAGCATTAGAAGAGGCATTTCCCAAAGGGACTCACTATCCCCTCTGTTGTTTGTAATCGCCATGACCCACTTTCACAAATACTAAACAAAACAGGCCTCGGATACCAAACATCTAAAACATCAAGTAAAATAAACTATCTGCTGTACATGGACGATCTGAAGTTGTATGGAAAGTCCCAGTCAGAAATCGGATCACTGCTAAGCACTGTCCGTATATTCAGTAGCGATATAGCAATGGAGTTTGGACTAGACAAGTGTGCTACATTAATAATGAACAGAGGAAAAATAAGAAAAACAGAAGGAATAGAACTGCCCAATGGAAGCAAGATCAAGAACCTGGAAGAGAAAGAACCTTACAAATACTTGGGCATTCTCCAGGCTGATAACATTGCACACACTGAAGTTAAAAGAAAAATTGGAAGTGAATACATCAGGAGAGTTAGAAAAACCCAAAGTCCAAACTCAATGGCGGGAACACCATACAAGCCATAAACACCTGGGCTATACCTGTTATCAGATACACTGCAGGAATAATAGACTGGACCCAGGCAGAGCTAGAGACACTAGATCGTAAGACCAGGAAAATCATGACCATCGATCATGCTCTGCACCCCCGCAGTGATGTATATGGGCTATACCTCCCTCGCAGCTCAGGTGGAAGAGGAATGCTGCAAGTCCATCAAACAGTAGAGGAGGAGAAAAGAGGCCTTGAAGAATATATCAGGGACAGTGAAGAAGATGCACTTCAAATGGTCAACAATGAGAAACTATTCAACACCAATGAAACAAAGCAGGCCTACAAGAAAGAACAAGTCAAGAACTGAGCAGAAAAATGGAAAAAATAAGCCATTGCATGGTCAAAATAAGCCATTAGCACAATATAAGTGGAAAATCAGACATCACCAAGACCTGGCAATGGCTTAAGAATGGCAACTTGAAGAAAGGAACAGAGAGTTTAATACCGGCTGCACAAGAACAGGCACTAAGAACAAATGCAATAAGAGCAAAAGTGAAAAATCCACAACAAACAGCAAGTGCCGCCTTTGTAAAGAAGCAGATGGAACCGGGGACCACCTAATCAGCTGTTGTAAAAAGATCACACAGACTGACTACAAACAAAGGCATGACAAGGTAGCAGGGATGATACACTGGAACATCTGCAAAAAAACCAAGCTTCCTGTAGCCAAAAATGGGTGGGACCATAAAATTGAAAAAGTTGTAAAAATTAAGATGCAAAAATATTATGGGACTTTCGACTACAAACAGACAAACGTCTGCCACACAATACACCAGATATAACTGTAGTAGAGAAGAAAGAAAAACAAGTGAAAATAATCGACATAGCAATACCAGGGGATAGCAGAATAGGAGAAAAGGAAATAGAAAAAATCACCAAATACAAAGATCTACAAATTGAAATTGAAAGGCTGTGGCAGAAGAAAACCAAAATAATCCCAGTAGTAATTGGCGCCATAGGTGCAATTCCAAAAGATCTTGAAGAGCACCTCAACACCATAGGGGCCACAGAAATCACCATCAGCCAATTACAAAAAGCAGCTTTACTGGGAACAGCCTATATTCTGCGACGATATCTATAATAACAGCAACAACATTGATAATAAAATTCAGCCATCCCAGGTCCTTGGGAAGGACTCGCTCTCTGGATAAAACAAACCAGTCTATAACACCTGTCTGACTGTGTAAACAACAACAACAACAAACAACAATAAATAAACTCTTTGAATTAAACCCTAAACTCCCATAATCCCCAACCAAAGGCCACTGAGGCTGGGGATTTTGGGAGTTGAAGTCCAGTAACATCTGGGGACCCAACACTGAGAATCCCTGCCTTAGAGGGTTTTGGCTGAGGCCATGTGCCAGGTCTTGGGAGTGGGTTGTCATGGAGATGCATACGTTCCAATTTCTAAAGCTCCACCTGTTATTTTTTACTGGAAAATCCCTCATTTTTCACTCCATTAACCATTCTGTGAAAATGCACTAAATATTTCATTGGGCATATGGATTTTGCAGAAAATTGTTTTGTGCAACCCTCTGGGTGTGATTGTCTAATGAACGGTAATCATTTGGCATTTCATTCACTATTTTTACTTTGAAATGACCATGTCTGATTTGTTAGCTTTTGCCAGTAATTATTGTTTTATGACCTTGGCCTGATACTTTTCTATTCAGATCAGAGATACAATAAAAAATCTAAATAAATAATACATAGCTGAATGGTTATGTTGACTGTTATGTCACTCCATGCTGCAGTAACAATATTTCTTAATAAAATTTAAAAGAGGGGAAATTTAAATTGCAGCCTGTTGTTTCAGTTAAACCAAGTTAAGAGCAGAATCTGATGATCCAGTTTCCTGCCATTAGGAAATGTGAAATATCCATATCTGACATCCTCCAAGTGAGCAAAGGAGTTGGCTGGCTGTTGTTCTGTGCCTTTCCACCCTGTATATTTCCCTGTCAAAAGGGTGTTATCTGCAGTGTGTATTCAGCGTCCCCTCTAACAGGGATTCCCAGATGTTGTTGACTACAACTCCCAGAATCCCCAGCTACAATGGCTTTTGCTTGGGTATTATGGGAGTTGTCAACAACATCTGAGAATCCCTGTTAGAGGGAACACTGCCTGTGTTATAAGTGGATTTAAACCTCCATCTGCAGGGATTCCTGGGGACCATCAGTTACCAAGGTCATAGCTGAGGGTGCTGTGGTATTCTTGTGTCTGCAGGGCTGGTGTGTGTGTGGTGAGATAGGTTGACATGATGGTGGCATTTTCCTATTGCTGTATATGGATTGGCTCCTTTTATGCATGGCTATGGAGGGAGCATTATTAGCTTGCTGCCCCATGATTGTTGAGGGTTGGCAATAGTGGTACTCCCATGGATTGTGCAGCTGTGCCTGTCAGAGCTACGATAATATGTTTGCAGTGCTGTCATTTTCTTTTCATTTCAGTGCTGGGGGTGCTTAGAATCCTAACTATGGCATATTTTATGCCGTGTTTTATGAATAAGCCCATGTGCATCAAGAATGGAGTGATGGGGAACATACTCAATTGAACGTATCCTGCTTCTTAACAGGGTTTCTTTGAAAAGATGCAGCCTGTAAGGCAATAGAGGTCCCTAAGGACCAGATGGTCCCCTGTAGGGGTTGTCTCCCCTCCTCCAGGTTTCCAGGGTGCACTCCTTTTTAAAAAAGCCTCTTAGTTCAGAAAAGGAGATGTTTATCTTTTGCTTTGGCAGGAGCTGTTTTTTTGAACCTCAGATGGGCTCAGTTGAGGAACCAAGTTTGATTTTTAAAAAAACAAAAACACCCTATCTGAGGTAATCCTGAAGCAGCTTGCTCATCTCTAGTTTCTTCTCACCTTGAGCTCTGAAGTGTTCTATGTGGAATTCCACTTGAAGAACAAGTTGTGCTCCCCACCTGATGGGGCAGCGCTGACTGGATAGCCCGTGTTACAGCTGTTTCTAGGTCAGTTTGGACAATACCACCCTGGTACATGTAACAGAAAGGGGTCACTCCAAGAGCACACCCATTGGGATGACCTTCATGGACACTTTGACACCCTCCTGGCCTGTCCCTTAATCATGTTTGTTTATGTTGTGGGGGGCTGGCTGTTCATCTAAATAGCCCGTATAGCATGTATGTTCCAGATACATGTTTATATAATAATAATAATAATAATAATAATAATAATAATAATAATAATAATAATTCAATTTCTATACCGCCCTTCCAAAAATGGCTCAGGGCAGTTTACAAAGAGAAATAACAAATAAGATGGCTCCCTGTCCCCAAAGGGCTCACATTCTAAAAAAAACACATAAGACACACACCAGCCACAGTCACTGGAAGTACTGTGCTGGGGGTGGATAGGCCAGTTACTCTCCCCCTGCTAAATAAAGAGAATCACCACGGTAAAAGGTGCCTCTTTGCCCAGTTAGCAGTGGTTTACAAGTACTTGGGTATACAAGTACTTGGAACATGTGTATAGGGGCCATTCAGAATAGGTCCCTCCCATGTGATAAAGGAATGTGCAGGGAGGGCATTGGGATATCCACAGGGGGGATTCTGATAGATGTGCTCTTGGCACATCCCCTTCCTGTGCTAGGGGCATTATCGTCCAAACTGGGCCTTTGCCCATTTACATCAACTGTCAGTATATTTGGGGATTCTATTCAATGTGTTGGCTATAATGATAGCAATACAAGCTTTCAATTGGTATCATGCAGGTCCCTGATCCTAAGGACCACTCCTTACTGTGATGCATTTTATCCACTTTCTTCCAACCTGGGACACAAGCAAAGGACTCTGCACCCCCCACTCCCCTGCTTGGAGCCAAGGTTTTGGCAGGCCTCCCCACTTAAGTGTGAATTTCCACTACAAGCCAAGATACAGGGAAGTGAGAACAAGCAGTTGAGGTGCCTGCCTTCTAAAGGAATGAAGTGCTCTCAAAGCCTCCTTTGTTGTAAGGGGATTAAGGAGCCTTTGGTTGTATGAGAGAATCACTGGACAAAGCTATTGTTCCAATCCTGACCCTTCAGCCTTGCTCAGGCCCCTAACCTTTTCTTGCTTAGATCCCTGTTCCTTCTTTCCTTCCTTCTGTAGACACTTCTGTGGATTCAGAGCAGATCAACCAATAGCAGTCCTTTTACGATCCCTATCCCTTTGTGATGCCACAAAGGCTATAATGGTAGTAGCTGACATCACAGCTCAGCTAATCATTACAAGAGGCTTCCTCACCACCACTTCAGAATCTCTTAGTGTGTTACAATAAATGTGTAAATAATTATTTGGCAGTTGCAAATCAGATAATTTTTATTTGTGGTATGGAAGAGGATGTTCTTGAAGGCAGACATACAAAATGTCTGTGTAGGAGGTATTATCAATGGGATAATTCTTATCAGATGAGAATTGAGGCAAAAGACTTAAATGGCCATTAGACTGCTGCAGCAGGCAAAAGACAGATATCTTATGGTCCCATTATGGTTCTAATGAAATCTGGTTAATGTTCGTATTAGACCAATTTGATATACTTATTCTTTAGGAGTGGGGGATAAGTAATACATTATTAAGTGTGTCATTATTATCAATTATGGGAAGTGCAGATGGGAAGATTGTGTACCTGTGCTCACAACATCTCCAAGGTGATTTTTCAATGCTGTTGTAAACACTCATTACTGTGTAGATTAAGAGCTATTTTGGTGTATAAGATGCCTTGAGAGTGGAGCTCCTGAAATTGGAAGAATAGAGAGGTTTTCTAAATTATCCTTGCCCAAGTGCCAATAGCCTAGTTGAAAAGATCACTGAAGAAGGAAGGCAGTTTCCTTGTTCTGTGGATTGAAAACCTTTCAGTTCTAATTGTTAGCTAGCAACCTTCCATTACCCTTTCTTATTTTGTTCTCTGTGGTTTATTAAAAGCTGAGGCATTCTGTCTCTCAGGACTATAGGACACACGTTTCCACATGGCAAATTTTGTCAGCTTTTGACAAGGGTATATTAAGGAGTCTTTTTCCATAGCATTTGTGTGACCTAGTGCATAAGAGAGAGACATTTTCTATAAACCTGGGTTGCCTGAGGTTGCACTGGGTGCTCATGCGCTTGCACTTCACATGGAGGGTAAAGGCGGAGGAAAGATGTCAGGTGCGACTGCCGGAGGAAACAGCAGTCAGTTAAGAGCTGATTGCTACAAGGAGATGACAGAATGCTCGGCTATCAATAAGGCTTTCAAAAGGGAAAGGGAAAGGCTGCACCAGACACTCAAAGCCACTCTGAGTCCAGTGAACTGTATGAATTATGCAAATTTGCACATATTAACTTCTGTTTCATATTTCCCTCTGCTTTGGTCAGTCAAAATGAGAGGCAAGGATCTAGACAGGACAATGAAGTCCCGCCCCATGATCACTGGAGTTTAGATTCTCCTCTCCTGCTTTGGAGATTTCACCAGACAATGCACATATCTATTTAAGCTTCCCTTTGGCATAAGATACTAGAAAGCTTTTTTTAAAGCTCAGATATTCATAATGCAGAATTCTGCACATGGATTACAGAAATAGGTTGTCCTGTCCAGGAGACGTGTTGAAGCTGGCACACTAGCTGTACCTTGTAATAGATATTACAGGTCAAAGAAGCCATGTGGGCCTCTAGTGACAAAACTGGACCTAGTAGAACTCCCATGCTATGAACATGATCCTTCAGGGGAAGTGGGACTCAAAGAACTGGTTGAACACCACTTCCCTGATCAGCAGGATTAGCTATCCAGAGCACTTTCACTTTCTCTGGATTGAGCTTGAGTTTATTGGCCCTCATCCAGTCCACTGCTGATCCAGGCACCAGTTTAGTACTTGTACCACTTCACCTGAAGCTGATGACAAACAGAAATACATCTCGGTGTCATCACTCTACTAATGGTATCCAATCCCTAGAATACCTTACTCCAGTATTCTGAGAGACCTTATTCTGGGAGACAGAATAAAACTCTGCAGGACTCCGTCATGCAGAAGACATGGGATTGAACACTAGTTCCCCTACAGCACCTTCAGGATTTGGCCATCCATGTTGGAGTGGAAGCACTGAAAATGAGTTCTCCTGACCCAGCTAGTCTGTCCAGAAGAATACCATGGTCAATGGTACTGAAGGCTGCTGAGAAGCCAAGGAGGATAAGCAGAGCCATGCTCCTGTCCTTCTCCCAGCTTAGGCCATCATTAGGGCAATCAAAGCTGTTTCCTTTCCAAAACCAGACCTGAAATCAGATTGAAATGGATATGAATAATCAGTTTTCTCCAACAGCCTGGAATTGTAAGGCTACCACTTGCTTGAGCACCTTGCCTGTAAATGGGATTATTCTGATAGTTTGCAGACCACTTGGAAAAGCATCTGTATGACAATGTGCAAGTGCAATGCCAGCAAAGACTTAAAGTTTCTTTACCACCATCGCTGCCACAATATAAACCCAATAATTTTAGTTATTTATTTATTTGTATTTCTTTTCTTTTTTTGCCATTTTAAATTTTTATTGGTTTTTACAATAACTTTTACATTTCAAATTACATTCATTTATCTAATTCTACATTGACTTACTGCTTGCCTAACTGCGCAGTTCACAATAAGTATACATATAAACCATTGCTATAATAATTCAAAATGTACATACTCACAATGCTACTCAATTTTACCCAGCCCAACGTGCTGTTATTACTATATTTCAAACCCTACTGAAAAGTCCATATTGGAAAAATAATTCTTTAAGTAACGCAAAAATAGTTCCCAATCTTCTTTAAAACATTCAAAACTTTCATCTCTTATAAGTGCTGTAAGCTTTGCAATCTTGGCATATTCCAAAATTTTTATCAACCAGTCTTCTTTTGAGGGCATTTTAGTGTCTTTCTATTTCCGCGATATACTATCCTGGCCACCGTGGTTGCATACATGAAAAATGTTAAATTTCTTCTGGAGAACTCTCCTTGAGTTATTCCCAGCAGGAAGGATTCTGTCCTCTTAGGAAATATCTCTTTAAAGATTTTCTTCAACTCATTATATATCATATTTAGTTGTATTTCTATACAGCCTGATATAGAAAGCTCCACAGTTTCTCATTGTGAGCTCTCATTTGTGTTCACACAGATTCTTTACAAGTTTTCCTCCACCTGCACTCTAATCATCTCCCAAATTGCTTCATTGTCCTTAGCTACACAAAAGAGCTAAATGGACTTTAGTCAGTGAGAGATGACATTTAGGCTCAATCACCAATATCACTTTCATATCTTACAGACTTACTAGGGTTTTGACAGGAGCACCATACATGTTGACTGGGAATTCTGTGAGGGTCTTCAGGAATCTCTCTGGATCCCTGGGAGTGTACCATTCTAATAGGTGTACTGGCCCTGCAGAGGGGAATAGTCACTTACAGTCACAACTTAACCATAAATGATCTGACCATGGCAAGCAAACCATTGGGGGAAAAAATATCTGTCAAATCCAGGTCATCAGCCCATCCACTCAAGAATACTAGGTCCCTGTGGTGGAGTTATGGCAAGCTGGAATAGTCCCATGGTTATCATGGCTACGGGTGTGCACAAAACCGGCTGGCCTGGTTTGGTTTGAACCAGATCCAAACAGGACCAGGCCAGTTTGGTTTTGCCCCCCGCCATCAAACTCCCTGGTTCGGTTTGGGGGGAGGTTCATGAGTCAATATTAATTACTTTTAGTACTCACCCCCTCCTGGGGGGCTTCTCTGAGGCCATGGGGGGTCCATAGAGGTTCCCTCTTCCCCGCCGGCCTTCCTCGTGGCAAAAATCACCCGGTTGGGGCATTCTCCAGCCCTTTCTGGGCCTTTCCCCCTAGTAGCAGCCGGTTTGGAGGCTGCTGCACATGCACAAGGGCCTCTGCATGTCCTGGGTCATGATAGCAGTTTGCACATCCCCAGTCATGGCAGCCATGAAGTTCTGTGCTGGTTCTGATAGGGTGGCCATTGCATGGCTGAAACCCCAGAATCACCACCCTAGGGGTTCTTAACACCACATCAAAGACTGCTTCTGCCAGCTCAAGTAGGGAGATTGATTGGAAGCGGGGCAGTTGGTACATTATCAAGAACCCCAACCCATCCTTATTGCCCTAAATCAGGTACAAAGATTAGAACCTTGGCTTCTGGCTAGACAGGAGTCTGGGGAAGGAGGGATGGTACCCATATAGACCACAGCAAGTGCACTTCCTTGGCCCTCCAGCCTATATTGATGCTGCACTGAACACCCAGGAGGACAGAGCTATGAGAGATCAACCTCTCCTAGCTTGTCCACCAGATCTCAGCACTTAGGATCAGCATCTGTGGGCTGATAAGGATTGAGCTAATATTAGCATTGGATACAATGTCTTTTGATTTCTATTTAGTTATATTTAGTGTATATTTTGCCCCCCACCAAAAAAAATCTTGTGGACACCCATGATGCTTCATGAAAGCCAGGTCAGCATCACTATCTAAAATCCAGATATATTTTGAGATGAGTGGATGCCAAACATGCATGGGAGAACAGGTCAGTTTATAGTTGCCCTTTAATCATTAGCAATTTAGTGCAGTATTTTTGAACTTCATAAGACTGAGAACAATGAAGTGCATGCAGTCATAGCATTACCATACTCCTTTTGCCTTTAGGGCACAAAAAAGTATTGATTGTGTAAGCTTAAGTCTGACATGCAAGTCATCACAAGGAAAACAGGAAGGCCCATGAGTGTCAAAGGAAGACAAGCACTTAGGAGATCCATTAGTTGTAAAAGTCCCACCCCACCCCAGCTCTTTGCCAGTAAAATGCCAAGAAGATCCAGCACAAATACAGCTCCTCCTTCATTCTTTTTCTGTCAAGACTCCATAGACTTCTTGCTGGTGCCAAAATGCATGTTGTGACAAAGGAAAGGGGCTTCTTAGGCTTGTAAAGGTGTCATGGGATCGGGTGGAAAAGCATGGATCAGAACACAGCTCACTTTAGTTGGTAATATAGTAAAGGAATACATATTAGGGACATGCCAACCAGTCTGATGTTGAGCCAGCTCGACATCAAACCAACTGGCTTGATGGGATTCAGGTTGAGCCAAACCAGCTCTGTTTGGCCCAAATTCGAGCCAAACTGGGCCCACAAAAATAAGCAGAGGCCTTTTAAAAAAAACTTCCATGAACATGCAGAGGCCCAAACTGGGCTTGAACAGGGCCTTCCCACTTCAGTGGGAGTGGGGGGAGGGGAGCCCCGCCACCCCCCCAACCACCCCTGTGGCTGCCACTGGCAGCCACAGCAAATTTGAGGTAAAACTTTACTTTCCTTCCAGCCCAACCCTTTTTATTTGTCCCCTTGTCCCCCACTTCTGATATACTGTTAGAGGGAAATCCTTACCAGAATCCCCTTTAGCAGTACAGCCTCAACCCCCACCCCAAATCGGGCTCAAATTCAAGCTGAACCGGGCTCAGTTTGGGTGAGTGCAAAAACTGGACTGGACCAGGTTCATCTTGAATCTAGTTTGACTCAAACCGAACTGGGTTTTCCGGTTTTGTGCACATCCCTAATACAGATTTCTGTAGCACCCTATGACCATACTTTATATGGAGTGAATGCATTTGATGTTGGATTGTAAATATATCTCCTGGAGCACTTGATGTCATTGCAAACTTGGTCATTAACAGTATGCTGTGCTCCATTCAACCCTTTTAAGGAGGGACAATAATAAATGACAAGTGCCTATTTATCACTTAATCCCCATCATAGCTCAAAATAGAGATATCATGTGATGGGGGATTATCCTTGTGCTGAAGTTCTGCAGAATGCAGCACTCGCTCACAGAGGATGAAGTGCACTCAGTTAGCCTTGAATTGCTGGGCTATATAATTTCCCCAACAGCAGCTCTTGCCTATGCATGAAAACTACTTAGCAACAAAAATGAGAGCTCACTTTAGCCTTGTGCTTCATCTTGGAGTGCTCCTATTTAAAGAATACAGAGAGCTTTCTTTCTTAATGAGCTATAAATGGCTGGTTTAAACATTCCACAGATGATTTGCGGGAGGTAGAAAAGAAAATAGGTTTGTGGCTCAAAAACTAGACTTGGTTTATGGTCAGATTGCAGTTGGCAATAAGTGAAAGGAAACAAGAACTGAGAGGAAATAAGAACTGGGCTGATTATTCCTTTCAACTGGGCCCATGGCAAAAGAAAGGTGACACTGGCTTCCTCTCTCCCACTCTTTATGGGTTTTATCAAAGGCTCCAGCAAGCTGCCACCTCCTTACCTAGGACAAAGAGTGAAATGGTGCCAGAACTAGATGTTGTGGCAGACACCAGGTGGCCACTCAAAACAGCAACCCCACATTTTCTCATTTCCCTCTCTCTCGTAAGCAGTCAAATAAAATGGCATCATCATATACTGTGAGTTCCTCGTCCTCCACAAGAGCAGCCAATGAACTGGGACAAGTGAGGAATCTCAAAGTGAGATGATGTTCTGCTTTCAGTTTGTTTTCCTAGTAGACATTGCATGGAAGAGAGGAGGGGGAGATGTGGGGCTGCTGACTAGGGTAGAAATGTGGGGAAAGTATCTGAGAAAATTCACCAGTGTTTCTCTCTTGGGAAGAACCCTGAAATTCTGTATTTTCAGCTTCATTGATGGAATGATATGATTGGTTTGTGTAATTATTACAATTCTTACAGTTCTTATAATTGATAACTATGAGGGTCCGCCCTGGTTGCATATGAATGGGAGACGAAGTGTGAGCACTGTAAGATATTCCCCTCAGGGGATGGAGCCACTCTGGGGAGAGCAGAAGGTTTCAAGTTCCCTCCCTGGCTTCTCCTAGGTAGGTCTGAGAGAGATTCCTGCCTGCAACCTTGGAAAAGCCGCTGCCAGTCTGTGAATACTGAGCTAGATGGACCAATGGTCTGACTCAGTATATGGCAGCTTCCTATGTTCCTATGTAAAAGGAACCATCTGTTCATGATTTCTGTGCTGTCTTAGCTTTCCATGCGTAGTCTGTAGCCGTTGTTGCAGTTAGGGAATCCAGACTGAAGTTTCGATAAGGGGTTGCAACCTAAGTTGTTGTATCACTACCAGTAATTCTGTTCTGTTCATGCAAAGTGGGAAGGGTGATGTTTGCTGATCCTTCCATCTCTATGCAACTCCCTGTGCCACCCCCCAAATCTGCTCCAAAGGGTAAGGAAACCCTTTGGAGCAATATGATATGCGGCACTGGGGTCTGTAGCAGGAAGGGGAATTTAGCAAAAATTCCCCTTTGCACTAATGAAATTTATAATTATTTGGTGGTCCAAAATAATATTTGTAGTAGGGTTGTGCAAAACTTCAGTGGCTAAATTGATTGCTTTGGCCTGATTCTATTTGAATCAAAGTGTTGGCCCGTTTGGAGCAAATCAAATCAAAGCAGACATACTGTGGTCACTCTCTTGACTTTTAATATACTTTCTGGACAGAGAAAGTACAAGCTGTGTTCTTGATATCATGGCAGCTGCTGCTAGAGATGAGCAAATCAATTCAAGTTGAATTTATTCAAGCTCAAATCGGGGTGATTTGAATGATTTAAACTTGAATCGAATCGCCCCTAAAATGGAGGGCCTGATTTGAGTTCAAATAGAATTTGGCTCAAATTGATTCTAGTGATTCCAGCCCCATTTTGAGGCAATTTTTTCTGAGGAGAGCTGGCTTACCAGTTGGGGTCCATGGGTAGAACAGCCATCCACCCCAGACTTAGCGTGTTGGCCCACTTTGGAGTACTGGTCTACTGGATTTGAGTGATTCGAGGTTGATTCACGAAACAGACGACCAAGACGGCTGTTTCAACAAATCTGTTCAAGGATTTTGCGATTGGATTGCAAAATCCAATTTGTGCACATGTCTAGCAGCTGCTTCTGCAGTTTCATTTAAAAAATGACTTATGGCAGAAGGTTTAAAAAATAATTTAAAAAACTTTTTCCCCCTGCAGTCCTGAAAAAGGTGGAGGGTATCTTGGGAACTCTTTCTTTTCTGGGGCTACAGCAATGACTATACCCCCAGGAAATACAACGGTTCTCAAAATACTCTGGCCTTTCCTTGGACTTCAGGGGAAGGAGCGTAAAAAACACAGGTGGGGTTATTTTAAAAATGAAGCCATGGAACCAGCAGCTCCTTTGCAGAGTACAGCCTGCACTGACTAGGCCTCATGCCAAGTAGGAAAACTGGGAGTGGGGGTGGGTGTCAGTCAGAGATTTTGTCCACTTGTAAGCAACCTCTTTGAATCAGGCAAAACAAATCAGACCCCCCACAAAGCACAATATCTACTTAAGGACCCTTTTAAAGCACTGGTGCAGACCCTAAACGGAATAGGTTGTCCTTCACTCAGACTGCCATGTAGGTATAGTGTCTGCAAAAATCCCTACCAATTTGTGTTTAAAGCAGATAGGGATAATGGGCAGCCCTTCAACATAACAGATACTAGACAACTTATCTGCAATCATGGAAATAACATCTTTGGTTTTCAGCTTTTGAGGCTACATTTACAACACGAATCAATGGTCCCATTCCTTTTCATTTAGCAAATTACAATTAGCAAATACATTTAATGTCTCCCCACTTTCAGTTCATGACTAACATCTATCTTCAAGTTGCATTAGTTAATTTTGGAGCTTTTTCATGCTGAACAATTTTGTTCTTTCCCGCTTAATGATTTGTTAAACGATATATCTCAGAAGTCAGTAGTTACTTCCAGGACTTAACTAGCTCTGTACTCTAATGTTCTGCATGATATAAGAGCTGTCAATCTGAATGAAATCAGTGTAATTGCCAGTATTTTCTTTCAGGCCATTCTGTATCCATTTCCATTCTTTGCTTCCTTTTTGATCTTTAAAGATCAGTCTATAGGAGAAACTTCTGCAGAGAATGATGTGCTACATCAACATGGCCTCATTTCAATAGGTCTATTCATTTAATAGGCACATAGAAAAAAAAATACCCTGCCATTTTATGAAATCTAATGTGAAGAAAATAGGTTTATGGAATGGAGCAGTTCACTTCTGGGGTCACTTCTTGTTGGAGGAATAAGATATTTTGTAAATTACCAGGAGCTGTTCAGATACAACTTTTCTCCATGGTTGCTCCCATGGAAGCTTTTAAAATTCAGAGAGGATGTTCACCCGAGCAGCCCTATCCTATCCTGGGTAGGGCTGCTTGTGTGAAGCTCCAGGATCAGGGCCAGTCCTGGCGCTGCCCTGCTGGGTAGCCCAGAAATTTAGCCTGGGCTTTTGCCTGAGATAAAGGGTGCAAGTGTGCCCTTTTACTCAGGTCCCCTGGGAACACCCCAAGTTGCATGTAAGGGTGTGCAGAACAGGTTCAAATTGAAGCCCCAAAGGGGCCCGGTTCAATTTGGCCTGGCTCAGCCCAATTCAGGAGGCTAGTAAAAGGGAATCTAGTAAGGATTCCCCTTTACAAGCAAGCAAAGGGGATTCCTAATCCTAACTCTAAAAGGGGGTTGAAAGGGTGTGTGGGTGAGAGGGCACCTTATTCGAGGTGGAACAGCAGTGGTAGTGGGGCCTAGAGGTGCTGCTGCCCCCAGGGAGCTGCCTCTGCCATGCTGCGAGTAAGGTGACATCTCACACGCCCCCTTTTAGGATTAGGATTAGGAATACCCTGACATTGAGGCTATGCTCACATGCAGGCAAAATCTGGCTAAGGAAGCCTAGCCTGGTTTTGCCTGAACATGAGAAGCCCCCCCCCGACCCCGGGAGCCGCTTGGCTCCCGGCAGCAGCATGGTGGCAAACCTGCCTCGGGAGCCTGCCTTCAAAACAAGGTTAAGGGAGCAAGCTCTCCCTTGACCTCATTTTTCTGATCATCTGCCAGCCGCAGCTGCGGTGCTCCTGGTCAACTTCGGGAGTCACCATAATGCAGCCATATACTCACTCAGTGCATAATGAGAGTCCCAGGAGGGGACAAACCACCTCCCCAACCTCCCTGCTGCCAGCAGAAGATGGCAGCTGTCTGGGTGTTTCTGAAGATCATCTGTGGGGAGGTAAAAAACACCACAAAATACAGAATAACATCCTCATTAGCTCAGCTCAGCTGGCAGTCAGGTTAAGTAAGTTTCCACATACAAAAGAAGCATTGCTTCTATATATTGGAAAGTTATGGCAAACATGGCAAAATCTACTGTATGTTCTTGGTTGCTGATCACCCATTTTGACTCAATGTTGAATGTAGTGGTGAAACAAAGATTCCTGGAGCAAAGGAGCAGTGTGTGGGGAGAGCCGTTAAGTGTAGCCATAGGAGGATATGCAAAGTATTTGAGAGGTCTGTGGGGGCTATGATTTGAAGACATTTTTTAAAAAAAAAAGTTTAGGAGAATATACCTATCAGGAACAGAATATTATGGGGTTGAGGTAATGGATTGGATGAGTCAAGCCATTAAATCCCTTCTACTCCTACTCCTATGATATCCCCCCCCAAAAAAACCCCGAACCCTCAAAATAAGAGGAGAGCAGAATGAGCTAATGCTGATTCCTCCCCCTATTTTTGCCACCCATTTTGTAGGTGTTGAAAACTGGTAGATTTTTGTCGCTTTCAGAGGGCATATCATTTTTTTAAATGTTAATGTTGGGGATGGCTATATCAATGATGGCAGAAGTGGCATTTGTCCTTTTTTAAAACAAGAAAATGCCACCCCTCTGGTGGTGATGGAAGCAGTGGCAGCAGCACTGTAAGTGCCGCTCCTCTTTTTGGAGACTTCCCCCCACCCCACCACCATTCTTTCCTAGAATGCATCAAGGAATGATGCTGCAACATCATGACGTTCCATCATTTCCTGAGGCCAGATGATGACTGGCAGATGATGATTGGCAGTAGCCAGCCCATGGGGAGTGCTGCTACCACCACTACCACCACCCACCACCACCAAGAACAACCAACCAGAGAAGTGTAACATTTTCTGTTAAAACAGAAGGATAAACATCCTCCCTGTCATCAGGAGAAAGCCCCCCAATCCCAAAAATTTCCAAACATTTCAGGGCTCCCTGAGTTTTAACGAGGTCCATCCTGCTCTTTTACTCACTTCCAGCACACCAAGAATTGTCACATGGGCATATTTTGCAAGTTTCTGATCAGTACTAAAATAGGAATGATTGTTGTGCTGAGCAGGTGTTTTGTGTGTGGGGGTGGGTGCGTGGGTTTTGGCATAGTACTAACAGCACAAGCTAAAATTTATGCAGAATTAAACTGTCAGACAGTGTATTAAATTTTCTGATGAGTAACTCAATTTTGTACATTATACAGTGGAATAGCACCATGCTTTCCAACTCTGGAGGTACTGTGATTTTTTAGTTCTGAGATACCAAGTAAACAGCTGTTTAATGGTAAGCAAAGGGTTTTACTGAGAATGCACAGTGCTAAGCAAGCAGATTTAAATATCAGTACACCATTAAAACTGTTTCTGAATCTGAATATATGCCAATAACATTTGGTGAAATGTTACATTTCTATGAAATAATATAATTATGGAGGAATTGTGTGCCCCCCAAACAACAACAACATTTAAACACCATTATATCTGTAGATGTATAAACCAGCTGGCTGATCTCATGTTTTCTTATAAAACTAGAAGCTGCAAGGCAAAATGTGCACATGCCATAGCTTGGAATCAAAGAGCTGTTTGGACTCACTTAAGGGGTGCTTGCTGGCCAAATATAATGTTTTTCCTTTGAACAACTGACTCCCACCATGCCATACCATGGCTTACTTTTGAAATGGAGGGGAATTTCAAAAGCAGTTTGCCATGAGCCAGGGAAGGAAAAACACATCCAAATCCCTCTTGGATTCATGGAACACCTTGGATCCTGGCCCAAGTATACAATGGAGTGCCTCATTCTTTTTGTTGAGGTGATAAAATGTGTCTGGACAATGCAAGTAGCATCGTATGCATTCAACTAGGGGCACCTGAGCAAGCAAACACCTCTCCTTGAACGCTTGCACACAGGATCAAGGTGACACAGCCCTGCTGTTAAGAGACAAACACAGGTGAGCAAAACTGTGTTTGCTCTGATCCTCAGAACTACCTCAATTTCCTCACCTTCACCCTGCCCTAAGCCATCCAGAAACTTATCTTATGGCCAGGGGAGAAATCAGTGGTGGCAACAGGTGCCTCTATTCCTTCTGGAATTAAACTGGGGCTACAAGAAGTCCCAGCAGTGGGGAAATACCTGGCCAGCCATCGGCTCCTGCAGGTACAGCAGCATACACTGCTCAGCACTGCTGCAGGGCTCAATGGGCTCCTCCCATATCCCAGGCAAGGTGTCAAGCAACCCTTCTATGAACCACAAGGTAGAATGCAGAGACAGCTGTAGGGATGTGCATAAAACCGGTTCTCCCGGTTCGGTTCGGGTCCGAACCGGGTCCGGACCGGACCGGGGTGGTTCGGTTTTGGTTTTGCCAGACCACCCCCCCGGTCCGGTTCGGTTTCGAACCGGTTCGGATCTGAACCGAACCGGTTCGGATCACAAAAAGTGGCTGGTTTTGAAGGGGACATTGTGTTCTACCTGCCACCCAAATTTCAAGTCGATTGGACCTTCCTCTGATTTTTTACAAATTTTTTCCAAAAAATAAATTTTTGCCCATAACTCACAATGTGGAGCCCTTAGGGGCAAAAAAGCTGGGGTGGGTGGTAGCCACCCATGGGTGTCCTCCACCCCAAAAATCCCAAGGCAATTGGTGGCTCCTAGTATTATTGGTGAATTTCTGAAGAAATTTTTTTTTTCCATTGGCTAGAATGGGGGTTTGGGGCTGCCCCAGACCCACCTCTATGGGGTGGCAGCACCCCCAAAGTGGGTCCGGGGCCATGGCAAAAATGCCCTCAGTCCCTCCCAGCAATCCCCGTAGAGATAGGAGTGATGGTTCTGTTGTTTTTCTGAGGTATTCTGAGTGTAGATTCTATGATAGCTTATGAGATTTCCAATGAGACACCATGAATCCACTCTCATTTGCTATCACAGAATCCACACTCACTCAGAACGAGGACATACTCCTCCCTGTCTCCCAGCACATCAACGAGCCGCTTGTCAACCCCAGACCTCAGCCTCCCAGCCAGAGCACGACCCTCTGGCGTGGTCAGAGAGATATGGAGTCCACCCATCAGCTTCTCGAGACAACAGCTGTGGGCAGCGCCTGGCTCAAGGGAGTGGTGTCGCCACACAAGCCCTTCGTGGCAAGCTGGAAGGGCTCGAGTGCCGACACCACCTCGGACATCTGCTTCCACTCTGCGTTCGAGAAGTCGCAGACATCCAAGGACTCGTCCCTCGCCAGGGCGACAAGGGCTCTCTCCTGCTCCAACAGGCGCTGGAACAGGAGGAAGGTGGAGTTCCACCGCGTCTCCACATCCGTAGGGATGAGATGGCGAGGAAGGCCAAGGTCATCCTGCTTCTGGCGAAGCAGTCTCCTGGACTTCTCGCTGCGGTGGAAGTGGGCGGCCAGCTTGCGGGACTTATCCACAAGCGTGGCCGTGGCAGCAACAGCAGCTGGGATGGGGCGGGCCCCCTTCTCCTGGGACGCCTTCAGCTCCTTAAGGCCAAGGGCGTCCCTGACGGTCAGATGGAGCGTGTGTGCCATACACCGTATGTTCACACAGTCCATGACTGTCTCGACAGCGGCGGTAACGTTGGCTCCATTGTCGGTGACAATGAAGCCGCGGGAGAGGTGTGGACACCCGCCAATCCACTCCTCTATCTGGCGGTCGAGTACGGCCGCCACCTCCTCCGCGGTGTGCCTCGTGTCCATCGTCTCCACGTGTAGGACGGCCCACCTGTGCCGTAGTGCAGCGGGAGCCGCGCCGGACCCGGAAGCATCGCCCGCGGAGGTCCCCTCACTCTCCGGTCCCCACCAGTGGGCAGTGAGGGCCAGGAAAGAAGCGTGCATCCCACTGACACTGGTCCAGAGGTCAGTCGTGAAATGCACGCTTGTCCCGGCCGGAGCTGCACGCAGCTCGGCCGACACGAGCTCCCTGCACCGGCGGTACAGGGAGGGGACCACGTTCCGGCTGAACGTCGTCCTTGAGGGGATGACGTATTCGGGAGCCAGGTATTGGAGAATCCGGCGGAAGCCGTTGTTCTCGACCACCTGAAACGGCTGGTCATCGGTGGAAATCATCTCCCCTATGAGGCGGGTGAGGTGATGATGGTCCACGCGAACAATACGCTGGCTGCCTGAGGACTGCGTCCACCGCTGGACGGGCAGTGTAGCCTGCCTGCTGGCTGGCACACTGCCGCTGCCCGCCCTAGTGGCAGATGCACAAGGCGCACTAGCGCTGCCAGCCTGTCCCCTGAGACCTGGGTGGTGACGCTCTAGGTGTCTCCACATAGGCGTCGTACCCAGGTGCGCAGGGTCCCTTCCACGGCTGACAAGCATCCTGCAGTGGACACAGCGGGCGTGGAATGGGGCATCTTGAGGGACCTCAAAATGCACCCATGCACCACTGCCCTTGGCCTCCTGCGCCCTGGGCGCCGTCCTAGGCCATTTCTCGCAGGGTGGCTGCAGTCCTAGGGGGGGGGTGGCCGCCGCTGCCTGCCCACTGCTGCCACCCAACCCGCCCCTTCCGCCCTCCACAGCGGAGGAAGGGCCCGGCTGAACTGGCATCGGAGAGGCAGGCCTCTCCTCCACCACCTCGCCAGACCGCTCCCCACCAGAGTGTCGGGCTTCACGAGGGGGGGGGGGCCCACTGAGCGGCGAAAGGATAGGGGGAAGGGGCCCCAGAGGGAGGGAGAACCTGGCTGCATCGCTGCCAGCCGCACGGTCCTCACCGCCCTCTACCTGCTCTTCCAACTCCACAGTCTCCTCCACCTCAACAACTGGCGGTAGCTCAGCAGCACCTGGTGCCGCCGGCGAGGAGGGACCCGCCACAGCCCTAACGGTGCCTCTGCCTCTGCCGCGATTGGCGGCAGCAGGCGTGGGGAACTGAATCCTGCGCACCAAAGATGGGGCCGGAGCAAAGAATTCTCCAATGGGGAGAACTGGGGTGTCCTCAGGCTCCCCGTGTCCTCTCCCTCCCCGTGCCGCAGGCGCACCCCGCACCTGGCCTCTCCCACCTCTGCCTGCCAGCCTTGAGCGAGCCCTGCCCGCCACACGGCGCTCAGACATGCTGCTAGGTCAGAAGGAGGGAGACTTTAGGAGGAAGGCCAGAGACAGGGTCAAAAAAATAATTTGGAGGGGCTTAGGGGCCAAAAAAAAGGCAGCTGATTTGGAGACGGCGGGGGGGGGGGAGTTTGTTTTTTAAAAAGGAAGCCAATTGGGGGGAAAGGAAGACTTTTTGATGGGGGGGGGGAAGCCAATTGAAGTGAGGGGGAGGGTGTCCTTTTAGAATTTGGGACTCGGGAGTCAACCAAGCCAATTGGGGAGATGGTGCTGGGAGGGTTTTTTAAAAAAATAGGGGGTTAAAGGGTGGACCCCTGGTGTGGGTGGCACGGGCAGTTGGGTGGAGTAGTTGTGGTGTGGGTGGCAAGTTTTTAACTTTTTTGGGGGGGAGAGTGGATGGGGGGAGGGCACAGCACCTACCGGGGGTGGGGGAGGGACGCAGTCAACGCTTGGGAACCTGCAGATCAAAGGAGGAAAGCCTTATTTAGTGAACTGGAACACAAAGTGTGGGTTCTGGGGGGTGGTTCTCAAGTAATGCTCCTGTGGGGGGAGCATCAAACTCAATGCAGCCTATTTAGTGACTCTAAATTGCACACAACCAAAACCAGAACCCAGTCACACCTAAACAGAGGTTGAACCCACCCACTCTGTGACTCTGCCCGCCCAATGCCATGGCAAGCAAGCAGCAGCAAACACTTGATGGCAGCATCATGGATTGAACATCATCATCATATGTGTGTATTGGCCCAGCATGTAGTGGCAGCATCCGATCCCCTGACCCCACTCAGACTGCCCCAGAGGCAAGGAAGCACTCTGGCATGGCATTGGCCCAGCATGTAGTGGCAGCATCCGATCCCCTGACCCCACTCAGACTGCCCCAGAGGCAAGGAAGCACTCTGGCATGGCATTGGCCCAGCATGTAGTGGCAGCATCCGATCCCCTGACCCCACTCAGACTGCCCCAGAGGCAAGGAAGCACTCTGGCATGGCATTGGCCCAGCATGTAGTGGCAGCATCCGATCCCCTGACCCCACTCAGACTGCCCCAGAGGCAAGGAAGCACTCTGGCATGGCATTGGCCCAGCATGTAGTGGCAGCATCCGATCCCCTGACCCCACTCAGACTGCCCCAGAGGCAAGGAAACACTCTGGAAGAAGGCACCTGTTCAAAAACCACCTGCAAGACGCATGCAATGCAACGCAACACACAGCAGCAGCAATTTCTTTATTGGGCATGAAGACACAAGTTACAACGGTACATCTCCTCTCCCTCCTCCCCACACCCAAATGCATTTCAAGATAGGGGTGTCCCTATTTAAAACCGCCAGCTAGGGAAAGAAAGGGGGCAACAAAAGGTGCACAATTGCACACGCACTAACCCCTCTTCTTCCGGTCCTTCTCCTGCCGCTCACTGCTGGTCATGGATGCGCCGCCAACAGCCAACCCCCTGGGCTGGGACACAACAGGGCGGCCGCACGAGGCACAGGCAACCGGGGTAGTTCAACGATGGAGGGGCAGAAGTGAGGAGACCACACTATTTATGTGTTGTTGCTCAACTCACCCCCAAGCAGAGACAAATGAAATAAAACAACTTTCAAAAGAAAAATAACCGATGGCGGGGACCTCCAGGTGAGGTCGGAGGTAGGATACTGTGTGGCTGCAGCTGTGGGAGGAAGAAGAAGTGAAGGGATGAGGAGAGAGAAAGAGAGAGAGAGAGGAAGAAGAGAGGAGGAGCTGTAATGTAGCAGCAGGGAGGGGGATTCGGGTGTGGGAGGAGGACAGCAGCAGCAGCGGTGACGGTCCCAAGAGGGGGAGAGACCAACAGAGGGTGTTTGGGGGGTGGAGTGTGTTTCAGGGGGTCTGGGGTATGTAGCGGGGAGTCGGGGGGCAAGAGGGGGAGAGACCAGAGGGTGTTTGAGAGGTGGAGTGTGTTTCAGGGGGTCTGGGGTATGTAGCGGGGAGTCAGGGGGGCAAGAGGGGGAGAGACCAACAGAGGGTGTTTGGGGGGTGGAGTGTGTTTCAGGGGGTCTGGGGTATGTAGCGGGGAGTCGGGGGGCAAGAGGGGGAGAGACCAGAGGGTGTTTGGGAGGTGGAGTGTGTTTCAGGGGGTCTGGGGTATGTAGCGGGGAGTCGGGGGGCAAGAGGGGGAGAGACCAGAGGGTGTTTGAGAGGTGGAGTGTGTTTCAGGGGGTCTGGGGTATGTAGCGGGGAGTCAGGGGGGGCAAGAGGGGGAGAGACCAACAGAGGGTGTTTGGGGGGTGGAGTGTGTTTCAGGGGGTCTGGGGTATGTAGCGGGGAGTCGGGGGGCAAGAGGGGGAGAGACCAGAGGGTGTTTGGGAGGTGGAGTGTGTTTCAGGGGGTCTGGGGTATGTAGCGGGGAGTCAGGGGGGCAAGAGGGGGAGAGACCAACAGAGGGTGTTTGGGGGGTGGAGTGTGTTTCAGGGGGTCTGGGGTATGTAGCGGGGAGTCAGGGGGGCAAGAGGGGGAGAGACCAACAGAGGGTGTTTGGGGGGTGGAGTGTGTTTCAGGGGGTCTGGGGTATGTAGCAGGGAGTCGGGGGGCAAGAGGGGGAGAGACCAACAGAGGGTGTTTGGGGGGTGGAGTGTGTTTCAGGGGGTCTGGGGTATGTAGCAGGGAGTCGGGGGGCAAGAGGGGGAGAGACCAGAGGGCAGGGTGTGTTTTGGGGGGATTAGTATGCGTCAAGGGGGATGAATCTGGGTGGGAGGGGGCAGGCAGGGCAGGAGTGGAGGAGGAGGTGGTGGCAGTGGGGGGAGTGGGTTTCTGGAGGGGAGGGAGGGGGGAAGCTGGGAGCAGAGGGCCACACAGAGAGGGGAACAATCAATGAATCAATCAAAGCAAACCAAACAATATGAAAAAAAGTCCAAAAAAAAAACAAACACCTGGGAACAATGGGCAGAAAGTCTGGGAGGGGGGGGGGGAGAGGAACCAACAACAACCAGCAGGGAGGAATGGGACACACACACAGCAAAACCAGAACCAAAAGAAGCTAATTGATTTCACACAAAAAACCAAAGTAACTAAGACAGGACTCAACAGGCAGCAGCAGCAGCACCAGGGAGGATGGGGAACAACACTCAGTCTGGGTGGGAGGGGGCAGGCAGGGCAGGAGTGGAGGAGGAGGTGGCAGTGGGGGGAGTGGGTTTCTGGAGGGGAGGGAGGGGGTAAGCTAGGAGCAGGACCACACAGGGGAACAATCAAATTTGAATCCAAACAATCTATACACAAAGTAAAAAAAAGGAAACCAAAGGGCAGCCAGAAAGTCTCAGGGCGGGGGGGGGGGGGTAACAACTACCAGGGGGAGGGACTGGGGGAGTGGGTGGGACACACACAGGGAGCAAAACCAAAACCAGAACCTAATTCCACAAAGAAATCCAAAGAATGCAAGGCTCAACAGGCAGCAGCACAGGAGGGAAACAATCTTATCTGGGTGGGAGGGAGGGAGGGAGGGGGGAAGCTAGGAGCAGGGCCAGAGGGGAACAAATTAACAATCAAAATCAGAACACAAGGAATCAAATTGCAGCAATAATATAAACTAAATCCTCAGAAACACAACTCAGACAGGCAGCCAGCAATAACAATAGCAGAAGTTATTAATTAAAAACCAAAATCAGCAAATATATAAATTTACACAGAAGCAATAATTGAATGAAACTCAAAAAGTGGAACAAAAGGCAGGCAAGGCACAAAAACAGGAAAGCAATGCAGAAGATGGGGGGGGGGGGAGGAGGGAAAGCCAAAACTTTGGGAGAAGGGTTGAGAGAGAAAGGGTGAAGAGAACAGAAAACACAACAGGAAAAGTTGGAAAAAGTTGAGGGGAAAGTATTAAAGAGGTTTGGACAGAGACAGACAGAGGGCAGATGGACAAGGTGGCACACAACAACACACAGAGAGAGCAGAGAGACAGACACACACTAATGTGACACACAGTCAGCAGGGACTCACAGCAGACACCAGCAGCAAAAGAGCAAGCAAGGTCTCAGAGATGATCCCACAACTGCAGCCAAGAGAAGTTTCCAGAGAAGAGGCTTGGGTTTATATAGGTTTGAAATTCCCTCCTTTGGGAGCCCCCACCTTTGCACTCCCCCCACGGCCAACAGGGTGCCAGCTCTCAACAGTGCAACAGCCAAGCAGCCTACCAGACCAAAGGACTCATTCTGGCCAATCAAAGGATCAATAGCGCAGCCAATACAATGCCTGAAAATAGCATCACAAAATGGATGCTAGGAGCAAAAGTTTCAGGAATGAGCCACAAAATGGAGGACACACTTCAAACTTTAAAGGGACACTCCACACTGACTCCAGAGACTCAATTGAACTCCCGAACCAGTTCGGGAAACCCGAGCCGGTTCGGAGCCGAACCGACTCGGATTCGGTCCGGATCGGTGCCAGAAGGGCCCGATTCGGTCCGGGATCGAACCGCCGGATCCGGACCGGTTCGGGACGAACCGGTCCGGATCCGGACCGAACCGCACATCACTAGACAGCTGGTAAGGGGTGACCGCTTTGTCTGTCATCCTTGGGTCACTTAGGCAGGACAAAACATGCACTGCCAATACACCCAAGGGTGTGCTGAGCTGATCCACCACTCCAGTCTTCAGCTGACCTGCCAAGGTAACTGCTTCCCCAGAGGTCAGCTAGGTCTGAGCTCACCCATCATCCTCTCAAGGGAGTAGCAAGGTTGGAGTGGGCCCAGAGACAAGATTTTAAAATGGGCTCTCCTTACTGAAGCTCAGCTCAGCTCATGAAGTAAAGAAATCTTAAATGAGGCTGAATAGTGGTAACAAAAAGCATAGTATGTGGATGATGCAAGTCATTAAATGGTACTAGAGAAAGACATGTTGTTCTGGTCTCTCCAGGTCTTAACATTCCCATCAATTTTGGAGGATGAATCCAACTGAAGGAAGCCTGGGCGGGTGCGCAGTTGTGGGAGTCAGTCATGTGACTTGCTTCTGGGGGGCCCCCAAGGCAGTGGCCTCCCAGACAACTATCTCCCCTTGCCCTATTATAGTTACGCCCCTGCATCCTCTCATGGAGAAGAGAGGCGGGCAAAGCCTGGCTCAGCATTGCTGTCTCAGCACACAAACTGTTCATGGCAACAAAAAATTGCTCAAATGCCAAGACAACCAAGACAACCTCGGAAAGGAGTGCCCAATCCTGGTTGGACAGATCACACACTTCCAAGCCATAGCTCTTTGCCAGGGCATGGATGGCTGTTTCTTGCTCCCGCTGTAGGGGTGTGCACGAACCAAAAATCATGGTTCAGTTCAAATTTGGATCAAATTTGAACTGAACTGCCTGTCACCAAACTGGTTTGGTTGAACCAACCAGCTGGTCTGGTCTGTTTGACTGAACTGGTTCGGCAGTTCAAGCAGCTATACCTGTAAAAAGAATCCGGTAAGGGGCATCTGCCTCTCCACTAGGAGCTGCTGGTACATTTTTTTAATTGGAAAAAAAGCAGCATAGAACCCCAGTTATTAGAGCCACTGGGGGCTGGTTACAAGCAAGAAAAAGAAGAAATCCAAATAAAATAAAATTCCAAGCAGCACCCAGTTAAAGCCTGGTGGTTGCTGGTACATTAAAATAAAATAAAATCTCAGCACCCCAGTTATTAAAGGCAACTGGCAACAAGCAATGAGGGGAAAAACACACAAGGAAATAAATTCCAAGCAGCACCCAGTTCAAGCTACTGGTGCTCTGTGGTGTTGTTTTTTTTTTAAATAGAAGAAAATAAAAGCAGTTGCTGGCAGCACTGCATATTAAATGGATTTTTTTAAAAAGTAGAGAAAGTCAGATAAGCTTCTTTCTCTCTCTCTCTTCTCTGGGACAGGCAAGCAGGCAAGCCCAGACCACCACAACCACAAGTTTCTGCTCTCTTCTCAGTGCTGCTGTAGGCTCTCTCTGATCTTTCTGTCTCTCCTGAGGCACAAATGGCTCTCTGTCTCTCTGCC
The DNA here is from genome assembly GCF_027244095.1 of Hemicordylus capensis. NCBI lineage: Eukaryota > Metazoa > Chordata > Lepidosauria > Squamata > Cordylidae > Hemicordylus > Hemicordylus capensis. The sequence goes on from NC_069657.1 coordinate 339,784,471, forward strand.
TCCAAGCAAGCCCTCAAATACATTTTGAAACTCCCTTGTTTGGCCTCCCCCTCCCTGCTCCCTTCCTCACACCAATCGGGGCACAGTTGCCCATGCCAACACTTTATTTGAATGACAACAAGCCTACCAAGAAGCATGGAGATCTCAAACCAGAAAATCAAGCAGCAAGGGAAAAACACTGAGACAAAATGGTGCCCTCAACTCAAATCACTCAAATCGATTAGTATCAAATTGAGGGTGATTTGATTCAATCTTGAATCAGGCTGTTCATTTTAGGGGTGATTTGATTTGAGGTTGAATAACTCAAATCAACCCAATTTGACGCAAATCAATTTGGGCACGAACTGAATTGCACATCTCTAGTTTAAACTAATATTTCTAGCAGATGCAGAAGGACAGTTTGCATGACCACTCACCATGAGATTAGGAAGAGGTACCCATGTGGACTATGGAGGAGGGAAGGATATGTGTGCTCATGAGTTGCGTGCATCCTTATCGCATGCAGTGGGTCAGGCAGATGAAGGATCATCCAAACCCATTTCATCATGTTAAAAAAAGAAGGCTGGTTGTGGAGAAATTGTAAGGCCCTCCACATGAGCAGTGTGGAGAGCCTTAATGGGGTTTGCGGGGAGAGCAGGCTTGACCCTCTCTCCTTACACATGAGCAGGAAGCCTTCCCTAGGCAGCCAGATTGGCCGCCCAGATGATTACCGGATCCATCACAGAGCCAGTCGGGGTGGTGGGGTTTGGTGGCCTCCTGGTCCCCAGAAGTCCCAAAATGACCCGTGTGAGTGCATGGGGCATTCTGGGGAGCCCCATGATGCCAGGAGGCTTGTTGTAGCCCATTTAAGTGGGCTTGCTGCCAGGAGCTGTGCAGCTCCCATTGCAGCACATGACCAGCCAAAACCGGTCTCGGCTCCCTTGGCTGGTTTCCGCTGGTCGTGAGAATAGCCTCATTACTTCATAGGCAGAGATGTCACCTCAGCTGTTCAGGAACAAGTCAGAAATTACTCATATCATTCAAGAGAGATTGTGATCTAGTCCTCACACCTATACAAGCAACAACAATCTTCAAGATAGGGCTGAGAGAGACTCCTGCCTGTAATCTTGGAGAAGCCACTGCCAGTCTGTGAAGACAATACTGAGCTAGATGGACCTATGTTCTGACTCAGGATGTGGCAGCTTCCTATGTGCCTGTGTTCCATCCATCATTCAGATAATGTTACGTAATGGTATGTATGGTAACTTTCAGGGTCTGCTGGTGACACAGAATCAGGGCATGCATTCCAAGCATGTAAATGTAGTATTACAATACAAGGAGTTCTAGCACAAACATCCCTGCATATCTTAGCCACTGTCAAAAGCAAATAATAATACTCATTGAGGCTGTTCTCTTGTGCATTGTAACTCAGGCTAGGGAAGCTCAGCCTGGGTTAGGCTGCGTACAAGAACTGCTGGGAATGGGCCCGATCATGGCTTGGCAGCACTGCCTAGCCTGGCTTTTTGGTCTGGCTTTCAGCCTAGTTAACAGCATCCGGGATTGTGTGTCTCCTCAGGCTGCATTCAGCTTGAGGAGACACAGAGATGGGTGCCTATAGTGCCTGCCTCCTGTTGAAATCCCCCAATGCACTGGTCTCAGCACTCGGTGCATTGTGGGATACCTGGAGGCTGGAATGCATCGTTCCTGCCTCTGAAGCTCCATGCTGCCTGGTGCAGCAGCAGATCATCTGGGAGCATGGTTAACGCTCCCAGAAATGCTCCATAGATTGTCCGGGGTGAAGGTAAGATTCTGCCCACCCGGTCGTGTGAATGGCCCCATTGTTTTAAAACCTTAATGAAACCATATTGTGTCAAGGAGGGTGTGTGTGTGTGTGTTCAACATTTGTTCCATAATCTGAGTGATAGTTAAGAACAACTAATGCACAAAGCTGTAGCATTTTATTCTTTTGAAATTCAGATTCATTATTACTACTTCAATTAATCCATTGTTTTGTTGCAAAGATGCAAAACTACTTTACAATGTGCACATTTAATTTGCTTTGCTTTCAATTTCATTATCAGTGACTCACTATCGCTGCAAAATACATCTGAATCTTCAGGATGACAGTGGGTAAGAACAATTGCAGCCAGCCATAGATCTGAAGAAAACAGATGGGAACCATGTGAGTGGGAATCTCTTTCCTGGCACTTACTAATAGATGCTCTTGAATCAGGAGCTTCTTAAGGACTCTCGGGCACACATTTGTTCCCTGTATTCTTGGGCACATTTAACCTTGCGTATGAAGGCACCAAGACTACCAGCCAGCAGGTTTTTCTTTAATAGCACTTGGTTATGTTATCAGGAGAGGTCACTGCTGTAGTTTTTCAAGATCTGTCATTCTCTCAAGGAGGCTGCATTGCCATCAAAACAGAGGAAGTGGGGAAGTTTCCTGGTTTCCACTATATGGATAATAATGCTTAGCATTTTTATAGCACTCTAGTGTCCAAAGAGTGAATGTACATTATCTCAGTCATCCTTTAAGGTAGATTAGCATAATTATTAAATATGGAGGGCGGGACTGAGAGTTGCTTGCATAAGGCCACCATATGCCAGAACTGTGATCTGAACTGGGGACTGCTAGTATTTTAGCCATTCTGCTACATTAGCTCTCCAATGGGCCTAGACATCTAAAGCAAAATTCCACTTACCTTCCCAAAGCTGACTGGCAGAAATGGCATATTAAAGTGAGTGCTTATTGCTCTCTGGCTGAAACCTTGGGAACTAATTTGGTACGCAGGTCGGAACATTTTCTCTTCCTTTTGCAGTCTTTCTTTCAGGGGAAAGGGGAGCTATGGCATCGACAGTGAGAACCAGTATTAGTTCCTCCCTTTCCACTGATGATTATGGTTGTTGTTATGTTTCAATTTATACATATATCCATCAGTGAACATGTCACCTTACAGAGTAACATAAAACAGCATAGGCAGGTCCCTGCTCCCAAGGAGCTTGCAATCTAAAATACACCCCTTTCTCAGGCTACAGCAGGGAAATGTAAGCCAGCTGAGATTCAAGGTTAGAGAGCTGGTTGGGAATGGAAACCAGAGGATAGAAATGAGGATGGGAAAACAGTATGAAAAAGATGAAACTGGGATGGGGAAGATGAAAAAGAGGATGGAAACCAGATTAGTGCAAAAAGGAATAGGTTTATACTATTCAAAAATGAATAGTTTATACATATATTATACTATTCAAAAATGAATAGTTTATACATTCTGTATGTGTGCCTACAAAGTCTCATGATCAGTGAGACTCGCCTTAAGAGGGTTTACGGGGAGCCTGCTCTCCCCACAGACGATCACAATTGCAGCCCTGGTGGCCACCCACACGACTGCCAGCTCCGTCATGGAGCCAGCAGGGACTGCAGGGATCAGGGGCTGCGTGGCCCCCAGAAGTTCCAGGATGCCCCGCATGAGCGCGTGGGACATCCTGGAGAGACCGTCAAGCCCGGGAGGCTGCTTGCAGCCTCCTGGCCGAGGGTCTCCTCATGTGTCGCCACAGCTCGGAGCCGCTCTGTGGCAACACATGATCAAAAAGATGAGGTTAACGGAACGTTCGCTCTGTTCACCTCAGCTAAGAGGAGGAGTAATTTGGGAGGGTTGCTGCCCGGAGCCGCACAGCTCCCGTTGCAGCACATGATTGGCAAAAAGCGGGCTAGGCTCCCTTAGCTTTTTGCCAAGCATGAGAATTGCCTTGCTGTGATGTTCATTCTTTGGCTGGGTCCAAGATTTGTTTCTGAGGACACTGATAATTTAAATAATCTTTTATAGAGGGCAGCTTCACACATTGCTTGCAAGCCAGTAAGTAGGGAACATTTAGATGAAATTTTGAGAACTAGGAGCGTACGTGCTTCCAATGATCATGACATCTGAACCTGCCCATGTCTGGTTTCTACACTGGTAAGCAAGTTCCACCTGACTTTAATGCAAGGTTTTCGGCTCTACTTCAACTCTCGGTGACAAGCGAGTAGAAGATTGCCAGCAAAAATTGGGCAGAACTTGGCAAGCCAGTGTGGGAACCAGACTTGGGCAAGTTCCAACATCACTCCTGTTGGGAGTTTGTTCTCATGGTTACCCAAATTTTACCTAAATGTTCCCTGCTCCTGGCTTGCTGGCAGTTGTGTGAAATGGCCCAGAGATGTATATCTCTTTTTCATGACATAAAGGGGCTAACATTTATACATTCTGTATGTGTGCCTACAAAACAGCCTGGTCAATATGTGAATAATCTGATTTACATTCTGAGCTGCAGAATAGTTTTAAAGAAATTAAGTTTGATTTATATACATGCCAAGCATTACAAGCCAAATTTGTATTCTGTGACTTCACTCGATAACACATGTTCTTATGTGTACAGACTTAGGCAAACCAGCCTGTATCTAAGAGAACAGGAAACTCCAGGGCTTGTAAACAAAATGACTTCTAAAGGGTTCTACTTATATCATGTTTTTTAATGATGAAGAGAGGAAAATGGGGAAACTTTGAGCCAGTTCAGATAATATTCTTGTCTGACTGGTTCACCCCATTCGATAAAGATGTAAGTACATAATGACTGCACACATCTCCCCTCTCTAATGCGCTGTTCTTTAATCATGTGAGGGGTAGTTTGTTCAAATTGCTCCTCTACATGTGGTCCATTTACTATTTGGACTGCCTGTAGTGGGGAAATTTAGATAAAGTGCATCCCCCATGGGATTAAGAATGACACATTAGAGATGGTTACACTCTCTGTGCACTCATCTTTATCTCATGTGGTGGGCCAGTTGGGCAAAGTATTGACCAAACAGGCCCATAGTGGCATTCTGGGGTGAATAATAGCTGAGTAATAATCACTTCCCTTTTTCTAGTGAAAGGCAGTGATTATTGTACAGTATAGTGGGATGGACAGAAGGAGCAGTGCCATTGGCTCAGAGGTGGCTGAAATAAACTTTCACAAAATATAAAACACAGTCCAAAGACTTGGAACACTTTCTGTATCTCTTCTGGGGGTTGATCTGTCAGAGGAGGGATTACAGTGGGCTGTATGCTTTGGACAGGACAGTAAGGAAAGAAGGGGAAATGCTGGCAGAGGTAAGTGGGATGGAGGCACCAAAAGGATAGCTGAAGGAAGAGTGGAAGAACTGGTGGCAAACTAAGAATCCAGGACCTAATGGGAGGATAGGAGGAACTGCAGGAGGCCTGAGAGAAAGGAGACAGAAGGGGCTAAGATCTGAGGAACTGATGGGCTGGACTCTCTATGGCCTTGTCTTAGGCAGTAAATTGGTGGAGAGAGAGCAGCGGTCATTGGGGCCACCACTGTTGCCATTGCCATTGCGAGCCACTCCTCTTCTTCATTCCCTGTATATAATAAATATGGAATAGGCAGGAGAGGAAAAGTGGGGAGAGGAAAAAGAGTCGCGGAAAACACCCTAGATCTCTACTTCCTCCTCTTCACCAAACTTCCTCCTCCACTCTGTTTCCCCTTCTGTTTAAATATAGGGAACAGACAAGGAAAAGAAGTGGAGGCTCCTTGTGCATTGACCTGTGCTTGGAGGGGTGGCAGCAAGGCACCACGCACCACCAATGGACTAGAAGGTAAGGGCTGCATGCTGGTGGTGGGCAGGCAAGGTGCCTCATTCTGCTGAGCAAGGGAGTAGTGACATCATTTGATGTCCTGCCTGAAATGCAGGCTAGTCTTGGAATGGCTCAGAGAGGAAACGTCTCAAATAGCTTAAGAAAAGGAGGGGGCTTTGCTCAAAAGGAAGGAGCATACTAAAAAGTTAGTTTGGGGGTATTGGCAGATAACAAAGGTGTCAAGGCAAATGGGGAGCTGAATTTTACCTATGGATTTGATCTTACTAGCCACATCTCCAGCGGCTGGTCACTAGTGACAGGAAAAAAGAAGGAATGTGAATGTGTTGAATCCTCTTTTATTACAGCAATACAAAGCATTTTTCCTGCAACATTTATCCAAGCCTGGTGTCCTACAAACTGTAAAGAATAAGGAAGAAAACATTTTCTTTTGGCCCCCAGCCATTTCCCTCAGGCAGGACAACATAGCTCACATCATGAACTATGTGAACTGATCCAGAAAGGTCCACGAAAATAAAAATGGATGTCTGCCCTCAATCCATCAAGAAATCATTTATCAGAACTGCTAATACTATTATCAATTCACTGGCCTGAAACTGGAGCTTATGAACTGGATTTGGCTAAATGAACTTGAAAATGACCTCTGGCTGGCATCTGTGTGACTTTGTTCATTGTAGATGAAAGGCTTGCTTTAGAAATCTACATTAGTAGTGTGCAATGATGAGTGATTATAGAGCTGCATGTTTGTCAGGTCCTTTTGCCTATTGCTCAAGAGAACATTAGGTAAGGCAAGTCACTCTCATCTTTCAAGTAAAATATAGGTTGTATTCTATGCAGTGTAGCCACCTAATGGTGCAGAGGGGAAATGACTTGATTAGCAAGCCAGAGGTTACTGGTTCGAATCCCTGCTGGTATGTTTCCCAGACTATGGGAAACACCTCTATTGGGCAGCAGTGATATAGGAAGATGCTGAAAGACATCGTCTCATACTATGCAGGAGATGGCAATGGTAAACCCCTCCTGTATTCTACCAAAGACAACCACAGGGCTCTGTAGTCATCAGGAGTTGACACCGACTTGACAGCACACTTTACTTCACCTCTATCCAGTATGTTTTGTTGTTTAGAAATTTGTCCAGCTGGGGATCCTGTAGCGTGTGTGCAGTGGAATCAGAAAGGAAAGGGAGAGAAAGGAGAAGAAGAAAATGGAGTTGTTTCTGAATAAACTCTTCATTAAATCTATATAAGATTACCCTGTGTGAGGGAAGCAGCTATAAAACAATCGCTGAATTCAGACAAGAATTTGGAGGTCCCCAAATAGCAGGAAACTGGAGGTCCTTTCACCTCTGGTTTCCTAACCCGAGTGTCCAAATTTGGGGAAATGGAGTTTGTGGGGGGAAACAACCCACAGTTTCCCTCCCCAAACTCCACTCTGAGCCTTTGGTTCAGAGTGGAGTTTGGGCATTGCAAATTCCATTTCGGTGGCGCCACATCTGAATGCTGGCACTGCAGTTTCAGCCCCACAGAGCCAGAGTTGAGGGAAGAAGTTCCTCCCTCACTCCAACCCGATTGGCTGTGTGGGCTGTACTTCTATCAAGAAGGAAGCCAGCACAGCCAGCTCTCCCACTTCTCTGCAGTCTCGCTGACTGCAGAGAGGCAGTTCTCCCCAACGTCCAAACGCAGACAGGAAAGCAGGAGAGGAGGGGGTGCAAAACTGCGGGTCCATTGGCTCTGTGGCTCTGAGTTACGACAGAACAGAGCCAATATGTTATAGGTTATTTTACTGATTTTAGTCTCAGTTTTCCTTTCCTGAGTGGACTTTTTGAGCCGAAGCTTTTCTTCACTTTTCAGTAGCACAAATTAGCAGATTCATCCCCTCCCCCCTTTTCTAGATAGAATAATAGAATTTAAAAGGCACATTTGGCCACTTTGGTTCTTAAACATCCCAGTGTTCTCACTTTTCAAAACAGAAATGTTCATACCAGTTTAGACCATTTGTTTAACGGTGGGTGACAGGATGTGCAGTGGCATGGAGCCATTGAGCACTCGTCAGGGCTGCTGTAGACTCATAAGGTAGTCTCAGCACTGTAGAGAAGGGATGGTTGTGCAAGCAGCCCTTCTGTAGTTGCTCCCATTCACAACAATGGAAGAAACTGCAGCAGGCACCAGGGCTGTCTTACATGTCTGCATCATTCCGATGCAGTCTGCAAGAGCTCCATACCATTGTGCACTATGTCAGTCATTATAAGCAATTGTATGGCAACTTTTCTGCAGGACCGTACAGAAAGCTGGTTGCAAAGCACCTGCAGATTCTCATACAGTGAGCTACATGCTGAAGGGTACAGCCAAAAAAAAAAAAAAAAAAAAAGCATCTAGTGGGCCATTAACAGGGATTAATTGCACCTTAGATAAAGGTAAAGTGTACCGTCAAGTCAATTTCAACTCCTGGCACCCTGTGGTTGTCTTTGGTGGAATACAGGAGGCGTTTACCATTGCCTCCTCCCACGCAGTATGAGATGATGCCTTTCAGCATCTTCCTATTTTGCTGCTGCCCGATATAGTACCACTGGGGTTTCGAACCAGCAACCTTCTGCTTGTTTAGTCAAGCATTTTCCCACTGCACCACATAAGGTGGCCTTAAGGATGTGCAAACTTATCAAATGGGTCATCTCAAGTATTGAGGGCAAATTCACACTACCCAGCATCCTGACTCTAATAATGACGAAGTCTCCCAAGGAGTGGGACCCAATGGCCTCAACTGAGACATAGGAAAATCACAAGGTTGTTCATCACCAATTTTATATTTATATAATAAATTTATATTAATTATCCTGCCTTTCATCTTAGAAAGCCCTCAAGGTGGCATAAAAACCGATTCAATTAAAACAAACATCAATAGAAACAAAAACAGCAGAGCAGTAAAAAAAAAAGTATTAAAGAGAAGATTAATAACAGCAGCTAAAAGTTAAATAAAAAGGAATCCTAGATACCATTAAAAGCTTGAGTGAACATGATACACTTTTGGTGATACCTAGAGGATGAACAATGAAGATGCAAACATATTTAAGGAGCGAGTTCTGTGAGCGTTGGGTGCTATGACAGAAATGGTCCTCTCACTGATAGGAGCAACTGGACAAGGGCCTCAAAGATTATCTTAGGTAATGGGCCATAGGTCAGCGGACCTGGGCTCAGAGGCTGCCTTGGTGCTTCAAAGCCCACTCATCTCAAAATCAATCCAGCATTTTGCCAAAGTGTTGCACCTTGATTAGGCACCTCTGAAATGAGAACTCTGAATTGGGCCCATTGCCCACAGGAATGTTGAACAGAAGAGGCAAGAATTAATCTGTTTTTAACTTTACTGTGCTCCTGTTGCTGAGGGAGGTGCAGTTGCCATGACTTGACTTACAAAAAGAGCTCCCCCCACATTTGCATCTACATGTCCTGGGAAAGACATGGGTGCTCCTGGGAACTGTAATCTTTTCAGAGGCTGCTGCAATGGCTCAAACCTTGAAAAGACCATTTCCAGGAGCACCCATGCTTTCCTCAAATTTGCAGAAGAACTTTCCAATGCTTCATCTGGACATCTTCTTGAAAGTGAAGAAGCAACAGCCATTATTCCCTTACTTCTAGGAGCAAAGTCAAGTTAAAAATAGATCAGTTTGCATTTCTCCTGCCAGGTAAGTACAGGGACCAGAGGACTGCGCGTCTGCGGCAAATCGCTAAGGCTGTCCTCATGAGCAGTCTAACCCAGGCTAGGGCAGCCCTGGCTAAGCTGCCTGTGTGCAACACTGGGGATGAGGCTGATCGCGGCACTGTCGCCTCACCTAACCGTACTTTTAACCCTGGCTTTTAGCTAGGGTCAAGGGCGCAAGCGCACCCATAACCCTGGCGCTGGTGTTGTGTGTGTGCTCGGGTGGCATGCAGCCTGGGGCATACAAAGAGTCAGGTGCCTAGAGTGTCCAAGTCCCAGGGAAATCCCCCAATGCACCACACTCATCGCATGGTACATTGTGTGATTTCTGGAGGCTGGGACATCTAGTCCGGGCCTCCAGAGATCAGCGCTGCATGGAGCAGCATGGATCATGTGGGGGCGCGTGAGCCACATACCACATGGAAGATGACAGATTGTTTGAGGGGAAGGTAAGCTTGGTCTTGCCTTCTCCCCTCACCCTCCCCACTCACCTCAATTGGTCGTGTGCATGATCTCCCTATTTGGATCTGAATTGCAGCAGGCTGACTTCAGAACAATTTGACCCAAATCAACCAGTGGCTTATTTTGGGTTATTTCAGGGCTTACCCTGGCCAAACTCTCTTTATTCTGTACTGAATAGTAATCAAAATCAATGCACTGCTCTAAATTCTCCCACTGTTCATGTGGGAGAAGCTGGTTCTTCAGAAACTGCAGTCCTTTAGTCCTTAAGGCTTTACAAGTCAAAACCTCTGTTTTGTATGGATCCCAGAAACACACCAGGAGCCGGGGAGATCCTTTAATATTGAAGTAATATGTACATCATGTACATCTGAAGTAATATGTACATCATGTTAACTGTGCCAGTTAACAATCGGTTAACAGTTAACAATCTGAACCAGTTGATGTTTCTGAATGCAAGATGAAGTTTATTTTTTAAAAGCCATAATAAACAAAACACATAATCCCAAAACGGCAAACATAACAGTTTCCTCATCTTGTCCTAATGTATTACCAAGCAGCAGCCTGGACCTTAAAGTCTCTGCATCAAGAAATAGATGCTTAAAATGATGTGTATAGCATAACAAACCACACTTTTACACCAGCCATTTAGGGATATTTTATCCTGATCTTGCCAGTACCTAACTAGATAGCTTTAGGAGCAGGGGGTAAATCATGGTTTATTCTAATACTCAGCTAGGCACATTTTGTGCAGTGTTCCAAGAAACAAAACAAAACAAAACCAACTGTGTGGTGTGAAATAGGTTTTGTGCAGTTGAGTATATGAGGCTTAATAGCAGCAGTTTTCCCTTAAAAATATAGATGAGGAAAAGAAAAAAGACTAAAATAGGTTTCCAGGCAAAATACAAAGTGCTAGTTATAACTTATAAAGCCCTAAACGGCTTAGGCCCTGGGTATTTAAGAGAACGTCTTCTTCATTACGAGCCCCTCCACCCATTGAGGTCATCTGGAGAGGTCCATCTCCGGTTGCCACCAGCTCGGCTGGTGGCCACGTGGGAATGGGCCTTCTTGGTTGCTGCCCCGAGACTGTGGAATGCGCTCCCTACTGAGATACGAGCCTCCCCATCTCTGACCATCGTTAAAAAGCACTTGAAAACCCACCTCTTCACCCAAGCTTTCTCAGCTTTTTTTTTTTTTAAAAAAAGGTTTTAATCTCTGGTTTATTTTTAAATTTTTAATTTATTTTTAAGTTTTTGTGTATGTTTTTAACTTGTTTTATGCTATTGTTAACCACCCAGAGATGAAAGTTTGGGGTGGTGTACACATTTGATTGATTGATTGATAAATAAATAAATAAATAAATAAATAAATAAAATGTAAACGCAAATGAAAATGAATACTGTTTCCTTTCAGTCTTTATAACCTTACTAGTATTTTTAAGCCCGTTATGATAACGGGCGCTAGCTTTCTCTCACGCCTTTTAGGGTTTTTTTTAAAATGTTTTTTTAAAAAAAAAAAAATTCTGAGGCCGGGACTGGGGGTGAAGCGGTGGCCCTAGAAATCCTTTTTAAAAATGCAGACGACGACGACGACCTACCACCCTCCCTCCCAACTGCCAAGCCCACCTTACCCCGGCCTGTGTCAGTCGGGCAAAGATAATCCTTAATTTCAGAGGCAGAGAGGAGCTTGCAAATAGAGCTCCTCTCTGTGCAAAGGCTGTGCCGGAACTGGCAGCATGGACGTAAAGGACACAGTTGGTGTCCTTTGCGCCCAAAACGCCATTTGGGGAAGAGGCTTTGCACATAGAGGAGCTCTGCTTGCGAGCTCCTCTATGCCTCTGAATTTAAGGTCTAGCTGCGCCCGACTGACACGGGCCGGGGTAAGGTGGGCTCGGCAGTTGGGAGGGAGGGTGGTAGGTCGGCGGCGTCGGCTGCAGCAGCATTTTTTCCTCCCTCCAGCCTGGCTCCGACGGCGGCGCCAGGCCTCGGCGGCAGCTCTGCCGCCACCTCGGCCGGCTCCCCCCGCCGCCTCTTCCCCCTGCCCGGCTTCGGCGGCGCGGCCAGGCCTGGGCCGCGCCGCGTCCTCTGGGCGAGGCGGCGGCTCTGCCGCCGCCTCTGCCAGTGTCCCCCGCTGGCGCTTACCCGGCTTCTTCGGGGCGGCCGCTTCTGGCCGCCCAAGATGGCCGCTGGGTGCTGGCGGTCGTGTCTCTCAGCTCTGTTCTGGGCATGCGCTCTGTGCATGCCCAGAACAGGTGAGGCACGAATGCACGCTTGGTGTCCGTCCACGGACGGACACCAAGCGTTTTATTAGAGAGGATATTACGGGACTAGTTATTTGACAGATCAAAGGCATTTACTTGTACTGACATCTGCTTAAACTCTGGCCACCTTCAGACATACATATAATTGTGGGTCCAGCGGACCTGGAGTTTGCCTCCCAGTCCCCCAGCGGTCTCCCAGATGATCAGGAACTGAAGTCTGGGAGAACACAAAGGGGCACAACTGGCTGCACGGTCTTCCTCCGGCCCTTGAAGGAAAGCTGTGTCTGCCAGTGGGTTTTAAGGGGAGGGGGTAGTTTCCTTCCTTAACTCCAGTTTGGGCAAGATGTCCAAACTTGGTGACACAGTGGAGGCTCCTGACCCTCAGTTTGGTATGTATAACTCACTACAAACCAAAGGTTCATTCTGAGGTTTGGGGGAGGAATTGGAACCGTGGTTTGGTCCAGGAAGTGCGGTTCCAATTATTCGGATGCCACAGAGGGCCAGCCTGAGGTGGGTTTGCCTTGGGTTTCTTGTAACATCTGAAGACAGTCAACATATGCAGGTATGCAATAGTTACAAAGCAGTACAAAACAAGGGGGGCAGGGAGAGAATTCATTTCCCCTTCCCTCTCTCCGGTTTTCTTTCTTTCATATACAAAAGGTAGAATGGGCTGGTGGCTGCTTGTCTGGTAGGAGTGGGCGGGGGGAAGGCTTAGAATAAACCTCGGAGTAAAAATGTCTGAGAACACAATTCAAGATGGCATAATGGTCTAAAAACCTTTGCCCCATTTTTAGTTAGTATGTAGCTGCTTTCGCCAGGGGAAATAAATCATATACTTACGTGTAATACAAATGCATTATTATATTTATTTGGTCTCTCATTTTTTAAATTTATATAGGCCTGTAATGAACTCAAAGCCACTTTGAGCAGTGTTGAGAAAAGCAGGGTAAAAATATCTAAATAATTAAATGCATGTGTAGAATCAGAATTGGAAGCTTTTTGGTTGGGCCTTATTAGCTTGATTTTATCAAGTCCCTGAAAAGTGACTCTGGGAGCTAATTTCCCCTTATGACTCATTTTTCACATATTTACAATATGTAGTTTGGGCCAAACTAGATATGATGTTACACATCTATGAGGCGAGTCTCACGATCGGTGAGACCCACCTTCAGAGGGTTTGTGGGGAGAGCGGGCTTAGCTGATGATCCCCAGGGCTGCCAAATCGGCTGCCCACATAAATGCTGGCTCCATCATGGAGCTGGCAGGGGGTGTGGGGATTGGGGGCTGCGTGGCCCCTGGAAGTTCTTGGATGCCCCGCGAAAGTGCGTGGGGCATCCTGGAGAGACCCCGAGGGTCAGGAGGCTTGTTTCAGCCTCCCGCTGGGGGTCTCCTTATGTGTTGCCATGGCGTGGAGCTGCGCCGCACTGTGGCAATACACAATCAAAAAGCCAGGGTTAGCTGAATGCTCATTCCACTAACCTCGGCTAAGGGGAGGGGGAATTAGGAGAGTTTGCTGCTGGGAGCTGTGCAGCTCCATTGGCAGCAGACGATCAGCAAAAAGCGGGCTAGGCTCCCTTAGCCCGCTTTTTGCTGATCATGAGAATCTCCTCATTGTCTAGTTTGGGGCTTTTTAAAAACTCTAAAGTAGCATGTTGCAAAGGGTTCTACCAAGATTGGAACCATAGCACAGAGGTAGGAAGTGCTTCATCATTTAATTCTGTGCCATTTTCCTGCTGAAAATTATCCCATCTCCCTCCAGATTCCACCATAGTCTCTTTGAGCCTCTGATGCCATTTGCTCAGGGATCCAGAGAACCTTGGGGTGGAGACAGGAAATTTGGCAGGAAATTAGTGCGGAGGCACCTCCACATCATGATCCTAATCTTGACTGAAACTCCTGTGTGGTTGCTAGATGATGGTGTGTTTAACATCATGCTTAGTTTGGCCCTTTTTGTTCTAAGAACTAATGAATATACAGTCCAACTCTGTTAATACTGGTTCACGCAGGCATGTAGAGCCATCTGCACTTATCTGCACTTGATTCCTTTATATATGATTGACAACTGAGTGTATGAGCCCACCTCATTGAAAAGCATTGTTTGGGAAGATGTACAAGTTACACAGGCAAGTGTTTGCTTGATGTGAAGTCAGCAGATGATGAGCATGCATGTGTGAATCTGTTCTTGGATGATAAGAAAATAATCGTACCAGAAGCAGCCCAAGACTTTTGGGTGCCTGAAGCCAAATGCTGCCTCCCTCTCATTTCCAATCCCTCACTGCCCCCTTACTTGGTGCATGGACAATTTCATTCTGCTTGCTTGGCCAGCAGGCAGGCATATAGCTGCTACTCTTCCTCTTCCTCCTCCTCCTCCCATGCTGAATTTGAAAAGGAGGATGGGGCAGAAGAAAAAGTGAAGGAGAGGAGAAGAGTGTGTTGGGCTAGATTGCATCTTCTCTTCTCTTCTCTTCTCTTCTCTTCCATAGCAGCAGCAGCAACAGCAGTAGCACTGCCCAGCAGAGAGCCTGGAATGACCCTGTCCACTGGTCCACTGCCCCTGCCTGGGTCCTTGGTTATCTACCACCTGAGGCAACTGTTTCAACTCACCTCCTAGATGGGCCAGCCCTGAACCATATATAAAGAAACTATGATGAATTTTTTGGTTTTTCCAGGCCTAACAATTTTATTGTGGCACAAGTTTTCATAAAGAGAGCGCAATAAATATGTTTAATGCACAGTGTTCTATGCCGCTGTATAATCTTGCATCATTGATCTCCACTCTGTTGCCCATATGATTAAAATGCAAAAGGCTTGCCCATATGAACAGAATGTTAATCACACCTTTCCTTCTTTCCTTCTTATACAGCTCATAATACCTGGTTCATTTTCTTCCAGTGAAAACTTCCATCACTGGTCGTGGTGTGTGTGTGTGTGTGTGTGTGTGTGTGTGAGAGAGAGAGAGAGAGAGAGAGAGAGAGTGTGTGTGTGTGTGTGTGAGAGAGAGAGAGAGAGAGAGAGACAGAGACATTATGCTGACTATGCTAAAAGACACAGATCTAATACAGGGTTCAATCAAGTCTAGAGAGAAGCTGTAACACATGCTGACATTATACAGTAGCTGCTTTGTCATCACTGCTCTGAGTGATGTGCAATGTCATCTCAAGATGACAGGCCACAGCTCAGTGAAAACGAAAGCTTCGAACATAGATCCCATGGTATTCTACACAGCACATTTCAGCTCGGACTTTTTTTTGACAAGTGCTGACTGACAGAAAGGCCAGACAGGTCTTCAATTACATTATTGCCTGACAGGCTTCCAAAAGAACCCCCTACATAATGCAAAGGAGGGAAAGGGGTGGGGGGACCAAACCACTTGTTGACAGCCTGAGCTAATTTGTTTTGACTTTCATCTCAATCCTATAAAGATCATTCTTTTGTGGGGGTGGTGCAGGTGGGTGAGGAGCAGATTTTTTTTTTAAATGAGTCTTGGTTTTAACTTCCTCTATGTTGGCCCATTTCCCCTCACTTTTTGCTTCTTTGGAAGCCTTAATTAATCTGTTCTGCAGCTTACAAAAGCCTGATTTCTTGCCAAACTCACTTTCCTCAAGTTCCTATGGATTTTTTTTTAAATTTCTCCAAACTCATGTGCATTCATTGTAAAGTTAATAGTCTGCTTCAGAAGCTAATTACTATCTGTAGGCTCACCTCTATGACACATAGGTTTATTTATGGTCTAAAAGCCTTGAACTTTGCCCGAAGTGTAAAACTTCCAGCATCTGATATACTGTTATATTGGCAGTAGCACAAATACTCTCTGGTTATTACTGTAGTCCAGTGGAATATAAATGAAGATGATGGATCAAATGAGAATGTGCAGACATGTGAAAAATGTTTTCAGTGGTGGCAGGGGACAGGGAAGAAAGGAGCAGGACAAAAAGAGGAAATGTTTCCCTTCCTTAGGCTCTCTTCTCCACCCTCCAGGCCCCATGGTGTTTGCTCTCTGGACAACCCCTGAAGTCTCTCTGTTGGAATCAAGAAGTGCCCAGCTCAGGCAGTGGAGCTGTGACAGAACTTCCCAGACTTGTCAGTGTGAAGCCAAGAGGCAAGAGGGCCCAATCAGCAGCTGTGCCTTGAGTGTCTGGGATGTGGTTGCTGCCTCTCAAGCTCCCTCTTGTCCATGGCTATGTGAAAATGAAAAGCAAGGGGACACAGTTGTTTAAGTGTGCCCCAGGAAATTGGGATGGAGCTGTTGCTTGGCAGAGTTTCCTGGAGCTGCCCTGAGAGCTCAGGATGTGTTGCCTGGCAAAGACTCCTCTTGCTCAGCATCTCTGTAGAACTGGCAATCAAAAGTACTTTGGTGGAAGCCACACCTCAGGAGCCTGGAATGCAGATGATACCTGATGGAGACTCTATGGAGCCAGTCGGCAAGAGGATCAAGTGGGGCCATGTTAGCTGAGGGATGTGGAGAAACCCTCTCTGAAAACTCTCCAAATTTCTCATTGGGAGGAACGATGAAATTCTCTCCACATTTCACTTTGGAGGAATTTTGGTTCCAACTCTAAGGTTAAGTGAGCTGTGCTAAGCTGGCTTCAGGCCTGTGCATCTTGTCACTGATATTCACTGGCAGGATAAGGGTATTGCATTTGCATATGCAAATCTATCAGAGAAGAGTTTTTTTAAAGCCCTCATGATTTTTCTGCATACCACCAGGTGATGGAAGCACCCTACCCCCACAACACACACCTTTGCTCCATTTCCCCACCCATGGGGAAAGCAAGGGGGACCCACACTGAAAATGGGAAGGGTGACTAATTTTTTTTAAAAAATGTGGTCTGAATTAATCAGAGTCTTTTGTGATAGAGCTAAGAGTGGATATATACTTTTTTGTATCTGTGGGCAAGACAAAAATATTTGCATTAAGGTAAAAATAATCTATTTTTCCCCCCAGGGAGAGGAAAGGTGAAAATAAGTTATTATACATGTCCCAGAAAGGCATGTTGATAAAAGCAAATCTTATCAAAATCTCATTGAACAGAAATGCCAATGTGTAATGCTGCTGTATAAAAATCTTATTAATATTTGATTACATTTTCATTGTTTCTAACACATTCCATTAGCAATGTCATATTTGTACCACACTATAAGGCACTGATACAATACATTAAATGGAAGCTTTATGTTCTAATTATTTGATAGAAATGTGATGAACTATGCAAATCATTATAGCAGAGTGCAACTCTTGAGCACTTAGTATTATGCAAATATTTAGTTTGTTTGCTCTTGATTTGGTATCCTCGATGTCCTCACATTATAAGTCCAGGCTGCTTTCCAGCAGAGGCACTATTTCAGATGTCAGTGCTGAGCAGAGAGATTTACTCAGGTCCAAAGGTCAGCTCTTGGATAAAGTCAGGGCTAAATTGACTTTACCCAAGAGCCAAAAATAAGCACAATCTAGGAACAGTTAAAATGGTCCTATTGAAATCTATGGGACAACCTGATCACACATCAGGAAACTCATTTGGGATTCTTGGGACAACTTTTGGTCATATCCTGAGATGCATGTTTGACTTGATTAATCAGTGTAATAAATCAGGCATGCATCCTAACTGCCTTGGACATTTTCTGGGTGGAAAGGTGAGAACAAAGCCCCCAAATAAATGTATTAAAATGTACCACTCATTTGCTTGCCAACCACAAGCAAAAATGTTGAGAAACAAGTCTCTTCACATTCCCATCATGGTGCAGATCATGCAGTTGTATGAGGTACATTTCCCCACTCCACCTGCAGTTTCAAATATTCTTCAAATGATGAGAAAAAGAATCATGAATTTGGTTCTTTGGGGTTTATACCCTGGAAGCTGGAAGATAGTTTGAAGCTAGAAGACAGTTTGAAATGGCAAGTTACTTCATGTTTCGGAGAAGCCGTTTTCCTCTTGAGCCGCAAAGGGGTACTTGCTTCGAGGTTTGACAAGGCAAAATGTAAATGTATTCTAAACAACTAAATCATTGTTGAATTTAATTAATTGCTTCAAAGCCAGATGTTAATTGATTACAAAGAAACCCTTTAATCAACTGACCGTTCTGCATTTCATATAGACATTAGTGGTTTCAAAATCTGTCCCTTGCTTTCCAGGCTTGCCACCTGTCAAAAGTAGCTTGATGTCTGAAAACCAAACCATGCTCTTACATGGATATGCCACCTTCAATTTAATACAAACATAAAAAAGAACAAACAAAGTCCCTGGCAGATGTCACTGTTTTTTTAGCTTATTGAAAAGAAACGTAAGCCAGCCAAGAAGATGAACTTCAACAGCTATCACATAAACATGCAATTGTATCTTGGAGCTAGAAGATGGTCTGCATTTGAACAACCATGGTGGGCTCAGGGTTGAGGGAGGTCAAAAGAGGATCCTGCATCTAAAGGTAAAGTTGTGTCATTGAGTTGGTATCGACTCCTGGTGACCACAGAGCCATGTGGTTTTCTTTTAGTAGAATACAGGAGGGGTTTACCATCGCCATCTCCCATGCAGTATGAGATGATGCCTTTCAGCATATTTCTGTATCGCTGCTGCCCAATATAGGTGTTTCCCATAGCCTGGGAAACATACCAGCGGGGATTCGAAACAGCAACTTCTTGTTCCCTAGGCAAGTTACTTCCCCACTGCACCATTAGGTGGCTTCCATCTTGCATCTAGAAGAAGCTTATTATAGAGTCTTGAAGAAAGATCTCTAATGGAGCTTAGAAAACTTAGGCAAAGTAGATCTGAGATTTTCTTCATTTTGGCCTTCAAAGGGATCCAAGAGCTGAACCACTCACAAAGGGCTCAGTGGTCCCACTCTGGCAAAGCTGGGTTGCCCGCTCCCTGTCATGGAATGTCGAGGGGGGCATCCACATGGAATGCATTATTTAAAAAGTTGGCAAACAGATGGTTTTAAATAGTGCTTAGTATGGTTGCAACAGAGATTTCACTGTGAGAAAATCTATTGCACACATGGTACCAAGGTTAAGCTGGTAAACAAGAAAATGCCAAGGATGAGGCTCTTCACACTTCATTAACTATGACCCTTGTGTCTACACATATATTCAATCATCACTAAAGGAGCTATATATCCTGTTTCAAATTTTTCCCTTTAGATCCATTTCCCCCCGTGACATAGTTGCATTTTCTATCCTTGCGTGTGTTTTTGAGTATATGCATGACGGAGTCTGCTGAGAGTCATTTTTCTAATATACAAGGTCCTGTTATTTGCCCTTACTTTTGCAACTACAAAACTGTCAACAGATTTCACATAGTTTAGTTTCTATATATGCTATGTAATGATTTTCCAGTCCAAAGATCAGAGTTCTTATATCTAACACTGCATAACAAAACAATGCGGTTTACTGCCTGGGGGCACAGATTTGTGAATGCTAGCAGAAAACAGTGCCATATTATTTATGTGAGATTATCAGACAGATAAATTGATGTAAGACTAGCATAAGCTTAAAGGAACAAACACTATCTTGGGAGCCAAAATCTTACTTGATTTAGTTCTGAGCTAGTAATGTACTTAGTTTTGACCCTAATGCAGTGCTAACATACAGAGACAAAGATTGGTGACAAGAGAATAGCATAGCTACTGCTGTGCCATTCTTGGCCTGACCTCAGCAATACCTCTCACTTCATCTTTTCCTTCTCAGAATCAGATTCAGGCCTATTGTATTTTCTGTTTAGGAATGAACCAAACAGAATAGATCACTTCAGAGCTTCTTTTTTTAAAAACTGAGTCTCCTGGTCATGTTAGTGATCTATCCTCGCATAGTGGCACCATTCTACAACACTGTGACTTGGTTCCCTCGCACTTCTGAAGTCCATAGTTTATTCAGTGAGGCAATTCTCATGATAGGCAAAACGCGGGCTAAGGAAGCCTAGTCCACTTTTTGCCGATCGTGTGCTGCAACGGGAGCCATGCGGCTCCCAGCAGCAAACTTCCCAAAGTACCCCTCCCCTTAGCCGAGGTTAATGGAGCGAGCGCTCTGCTAACCTCATCTTTTTGATCATGTATTGCCTCAGCGTGGCTCCGTGCCACGGCAACACATGAGGAGACTCCTGGGCTCAGGGGTCTCTCCAGCATGCCCCGCACAATCACGCAGAGCATCCTGGAGCTTCTGGGGGCCACACGGCCCCCAATCCCCGCAGCCCCCACCAGCTCCATGACGGAGCCAGCAGTCGTGTGGGCAGCGGATCTGGCCGCCCAGGGCTGCAATTGTGATCGTCAAACCGTCTTAAGGTGGGTCTCACTGATTGTGAGATTTGCCTCATTGTTTTTCATCAGTGGGAGTTAGCAAAAGGAAGTGACCCTAGCTGGAAGCCTGAGATAGCACCTGTAATAGGCATTTCTAGTTTGGAAAACGATGCTTTCCCAGCCAATTTTACCATTTTTGTTAGCTCATATCCACCCAAGCCAGCTGATGTACATAGGCATTATGGAGAGATCCCATCCCTGAGTCATGCTTATCCCCTCAAGACTTATCCCCTTGTACCTACATAAATCCCCTTGTAACTACATAACATGCAAATTCTGGGTAGAGATGTTATTCTGGCATTGTGAGAGCATTATGGCAATGAAGTATGCTTGGTGCAAAGGGCAAAAATGGATATGCCAGGAAGAAACAGAGCTTATTTGGATTCCTGTGTGTGCTCAGAGGTTTTTTCCATCCCCTGTTGGAATAATATGATTCTAAAGACATAGGCAGTCGAACTAACCATATTTCATTGGTAAATCCAAATGCAATGGAGCTATATGAAGTGGAAGGGTGAGTCAATACTCAAGTCTGCTGGAAAAATATCTAGCAGGCACTGGCAAGCAACCTTCTGAACATGAGGGAAGTATGGCTGGCTGGGATGAAGGGGACTGGGCAAAATTGAAGTCATCTTTGGGCATGACAGAGTGAGACAGTTACCTGAATTAGATCACTGGTCCATGAACCAGTCACTCTGACTGGTTATGCACTACACTTTCTCAGGTCTCTGGATAGAGCTTCTTAACCCTTGTTCCTAGGAGGGTGTAGCAAGAAATCAACTTTGCAAGGTGCAAACACATTGTCCACTAAGCTTGCGCTCGTCCACTAAACTATGAGGCTAATCATATGAGTGTGCAAAACTGGGCAAAGGGAGCCCAGCCTGGTTTTGCTCGATGGTGTGAACCACCGGGATCATGGCCGATCCTGGTGGCTACACGGTGGCAAACCCACCTAAGCAGTCTCCTGTTTAAAAGAGGTTAAGGGAGCAAGCACTCCTTGACCTCATTTCCCTGATCATGTGTCTGCTGTGGCTGCTTGCAGCTGCGGCGGGCACACTGGGGGGGCATTATTGGGGCTTTGGGGGATGGGGCACTGCACAAAATCGCTTCTCTGCACCCAAACCATGGAGCGGCCAGGTGAGGTACGGGAGAGCCACAGGTGAAGGTTAAGTGAGCATCTGGAGGGAAGGTCAGGCAAACACGCTCTCCCCACAGACCACCGAGGAACTCTTCTCCATGACTGTGAGAAGAGCTCCTATTAATTTGTATATCGTCTATTCAGTACAGATGTTTATGGCTGGGAGTCCTATTCAGGGTGGAGGAGAGGTTGTGTCATGTCTTAAGTCCCTGGAAGACTACAAGGGGCCCAGGCTGGACTGCCAGGCTGTACCTCAGCATCTTTCTGGAGCAGAACCCACCTCTCCTATTTTCACTGCAGTCCTCTTTCCCATTTAGCTTTTGGGAAACTCACAGGATTCCCATTGTAATGTTAATTACTTGATTAATTTCAATTTTTCAACCAACACATTTCTTAAAAAACAGTATGGATTTCAAAAGGAACAAGAAGATGGTTCCCTGTCCAAAGGGGGTCACAGTCTTAAAAGAAACACCAGGGAGACAACAGCACCACCACTGGATGGATGGAGCAGAGATAGTTGCTCTCCCACGACTAAATGTAGCCATCACTTTAAACAGTGCCTCTTTGCCCAGCCAGAAGGGGTCACATCCATATCGCTCCTTACCATGACCTTGCTCTTGTAGTTTCTAGTCTTTCTTGTCCATATGCCCCTCATCCTCCTAATTGTAATATTCTTGTTCCCATTACACAGATCTGTTGTGTGCAGTCTTATTAATATTGCCTGTGCGGGTACATTGGTACCCCACTGGAACTCAAACCCTTTGTCTTATGGATTCTATATTTGAGCCCCTTAACTACTAGACTAGAGAGGCCTGTTTGGGGAAGATGCTGAGTGTAGGGAATAAATTCTATGACATCAGCCGGGCATGTGGTGACTGGGGCTTTCCATGCATGCTTAATATAGAGACATCATGATTATAATTGGTGAGTGGCATTAGAATTGCCATTGGCATTGTGAGACTGACCACCAGTGCTGATATGTTGGTATGTGTTTCTACAGTGCTTTTGATATTGCTGTTGGGGTACACTGAAGTGTGGCAAGATCACATAGGCATTAGACTTGGTGTAGCAGGGTAACTACAGTGGGGCCATAGGATCAGCCTCCCCAGCTACAATGCTCTTGCGATTAAGTTACATTGTGGGATTTATTTCTGATTATTCAGTCATTGCTTTAAAACAATGTTTTAAAATCCATATACCTTGATGTAAATGGACTATGGACTGAGATATCCATATATTGTCAGATATGGACATCCCGGTCCATAGTCCATTTAAATCAAGTACAGATATGCACCAGCATTATAGCACAAATAGACACGAGAAGGCTGCAATAAAAGTTCCAGTTATTTCTTTGATGAGTTCCTACATCAGGTCATTTTTCCTGAAAAGAAACAAGAGGAAAAGAAAACAGTTCTCCCTGTTCCATTATATCAAATTGTGTGTGCCTGTGTGTGTAAACACGCACACAACTGCTTCCTCTTTAATTCCAGAAAATGAAAGAACAGCTTATGAAGTGGAGGAAGTTCTCCTCCCCCAACCAACGTTTATCAAACTTCGTCTAACTATTAATTTCTCTGTTCTATTGAAATGTGTGGAGGAGAATTCTTTGTGCTGCTCTTGCCACAGGGCTTTCTGCTACTTTCTCTTCCAGAACAGACGCCAGGGAGGATGGCAGAGGACGGACAAAGTCATATTTTTGTGCACGCTGTGAGAATTCAGCCGAGCTATATGCTACCCATAAGAAAGTTATTAATTGTTTTTCCAAACTTGAGGAATCAAATGGGGGCACAGGTCCAAGATTCCAAAACTGAGACAGGTACTGATTTAATGACATATTACTGCTTTTAGTCCTTAGAGGCACACTTTGATTCCATCTATAAAGCAGGTCTGATTCAAATGCAGAAGATAATTAATCTTTGCGGCTTTCGGTGACACTGTTTTTTGTAACGTGAATGCACTCTTCAGTATACCTTGTTCCAACCATAATTACTGCATTAAAATGTGTAAGCAATGCATGCAGAGCAGCCTTTGTCTTATGTTTAAAAATTGGACTTGAGATGTTAGGTGGCTGAGAAGAAGTAGCAGTGTAGTACTTAGAATTTAAAAAGAAGACAAATTTCATAAATACAAGACTAACAAATGAAGGAATTGTATTTGTGCAAGTGCTGGGGAAAAAATTGCAAGGTTGAAATGACAAGGAAGCAGATTTTGGTTTCACAGGCATTTCTGCCAACAGTCTGCCTTGTAGAATGGTCAGCTCTCCTTTGCTGGAGATTTCCAAACAAAGGCTGGGCAACCATCTGTCAGGGCTGCTATAGCAGTTTCCTACACTGACCAGGGGGTTGGTCTAGAAGACCTCCAGGGCCCCTTCCAACTCTATTACCCTATGAATTGTAGCCTGAGGTTTCTCAGAGGCTGGCTGCTCTAGCAGTGCTTTTCCCATGACATTGCATTTGTTGAGTTATGTGCTGCAGGCGTCAGGTTCTCATATACACCTTGATGTTTCCATAATATACGTATCAGGGACTTTGGGGCTTGAATTTAATTACCCTGCAGTTAAAAAGCTCATGGGCTACCAATTTTGGCAATGAATATCACCAGTCCTGACTGAGGGAGAGTTAAGGGTAACTCACCCTCCTAATTATAACTCATCACTATGAATTCATATGTAAGAAAATAGGCTAGCATCATATGCATATCAATGAGCTTATGTGCCTTACATTTTGTAGAAATCCTGACTGTTCTAAATGGATTGTGCTCCACACACTCACAAACCCACCTCCTTCCCTGGACCATAGCAGTCTCCGCTGAAACCAGCTTCCTCAAATCTGAATGGGGAGGTGGCATAGACATTCACAATAGCTGCTTTAGTCCAGCTCTGGAATTCTCCGCAGAGCTGCTACATATCCAAATCGAGCCTTTGAATTTTCTAGAAGCTGTGCGTGCCTCAAGTTGTGTGTATCAAATGCAGTGTGTATGTCCTAAAAATCATTAGGGCAGATAATCATGCATGATTATCTGGAGGTTGGTGAGACTCGATGACTTGCTGCTAAATGTTTGCAGGAGGCTAGGCAGCTCCCTCTTGACTGCATGGGGCGGGGGGTCGTGAAGGGCTCCTGAGTGCAGTCTGAAGGCAGCTAGAACCCATCGACAGTCCTTTCATAAGGTGAGATGAAGTGATTGTCTCAAGTTGAAGATTATGGGGTGCCAGCAGGGAGTAAAGATGCTCCCCACTGCCTCACCTGCCTCTTGCTGCTGCCTGCCACCCACCACCACCACCACTAGAGCAGCTCTGCCATTAAAACAGGGGAGGGAAGCGGAAGACAAAACAGGGGTACAGCACTGAAGATGTTCTGTAGAACTGCTCCAGTACTTTATTCCCCTTTCCATATTTTTCCCCTTCTGTTTCTTTCCCCTTTTCATAACTAGCTTAGCTGCATGCAAGGGAGGTAGGAGGGCTTATGGTGAATTGGGTGGCAACAGAGGGTGCCCCCTCCCTAAAGAAGGAGGGGGAATAGGCAAAATAAATGATGGTGGATGTGCACATGTGTGTGCGTGTGCACATGCTGAGTGAGGCAATGGTGTCAGCTATCACCACTGCTGCAAAGAAATAAAGGAGGTGCACATAAAGAAGGGGCAGCATTTCATGTCCTGCCTCAGGCACAGTGAGACTTTATCATAATCTTATCACCATTTCTATGACTTAAGAAGAATGCCTTATCTTGTAGAAAATATGTTAAAAATGGGCTGCGAGCCCAGTGGTTCTTACGACCAACAAAAATCGGGCTAGGCTCTCCTAGCCTGATTTTTGTTGGTCGTGAGAATTGCCCCCATATCTGATGTCATAGCTCCTTTCATGATCAACTCAACTGCTCTCATGATCAACTCAACAGTCTCCTGTCCTGGAGATGCTAGTACTGAAGGAAGACTCCTCATATATAAACCTCTTTATATGTAAAATGAAACAATGATAGTCACTTCAGAAATAATAATTACCTTTCAGAGGCTACTTCACTTTCTGTTTCCTGCAGCCCTTTCAATCTGTGCATCTTGTGAGGCATAACCAAGATGCTTATGCACCGTGACTTTCAAGTCAGGCTTAATTTGAAACATGGCTGTGATATTGAAGAAACTATTTCTTTTGCCCATTAATGCTGAGGTTGCTGTTATGGATTGGTGGTTTTGAGGTTTGTCTCTAGTGCAGCAGTCTCCTTCAAGCAATCTGGAAAAGTGCTTTCATGTTCTGAATGACTGCATTGTGTTGTATCACCTTTAATCACTTTGATGGCATTCCGATATTTGGGGCATGCTTCATACCCCCCCCCACACCTGTATTTGGAGCCTTTTAACTCCCCTTGGAAGGAGCAGGATGGCTGCATTGCTCTATGGAAGGCATCCATAGTTTTGCAGCATCTCTCCAACTCTGCCTATGATCAACCATATCCTGGAATGGGAGGACTGTAGTCATTTGCCATACAGCAATCTCACTATCTGGCTCCGCCTCCCATGGGCTTAATGTATAGGCTACTCAGGCTTCTGTCTTCCTATTACATGTCAGGGTTGGATGTGTTGCAGAGCAGGAAAGAGGGAGGTGAAGGGCCCTACTACCCTAGCTGGGCAAAGGGATAAGGGATGGATCATCATGGCCTTGGAGCCCCTGGTGGCGCAGTGGTAAAACTGCTGCCCTGTAACCAGAAGGTTACAAGTTCGATCCTGACCAGGGGCTCAAGGTTGACTCAGCCTTCCATCCTTCCGAGGTCGGTAAAATGAGTACCCAGAATGTTGGGGGGCAATATGCTAAATCATTGTAAAACCGCTTAGAGAGCTTCGGCTATAGAGCGGTATATAAATGTAAGTGCTATTGCTATTGCTATTGCTATTGGTATTGCTATTGAATGTTGCTGTTTCTTGTCTTTGTCATGTATGACATGTTGATGGGCTTCATAAGTAGCCATGAACTTCTCCATATTCTTCATCTAAGATCCACTCTTCAGCAACCTCAAATGAAAAGCAAGAAACAGGCCAATAGGAAATTGGGGAATCTCTATACAGGTTATTGATTTATTTGTATTTATCAGGGTCTGGACATTTATATTTATTTACCAGAGTCTGAGCATTTATATTTATTTACCAGGGTCTGGGCATTTATATATTTATTTTCCGGGGTCTGGGCATTTATATTTATTTATCAAGGTTTGAGCTTTTATATTTATTTTCCAGGATCTGAGCATTCAGATACTGAAGGGCTTGCTATCCTTCCTTAATATGGGCCCAAGTTCTCCTCTTGGCTGAGCTTACACAACTCAGGGCAAGCGTGTAGTTTGCAAGAGATCACCATCATACAAACATAGTATTTGCTTCAATAGGAGAAAGAGACCTTGTTGGACCTTACATTACAACTCCAGCTTGCTTGCTAGTATATCACAATGTTTGTGCAGAATATTTTGTGATAGTTCACTGTTATGGAACCTAAGTGTGTGTAACTGAAATAATCACATGTTCTTCCTGTTTACCACTGCTTGCATGTTTCTGCCGTACCCTGTTGCCTCTCCTATATTGAATTACAGATCGTAAGCCTCTTGGGAGAGAGACCTGTCTTGTACGCAGTGCCTTTAGTATGATATTTTTAAAAAATCAACAAAAATAATAAGTGCACCATAACGTGTGGACTAGTAACTCTGCTTTTGTTTAAACAGGTGTGGCTATGAACTAAGGCAATGGGATATTTTCCTAAATTACATCAATGTTATTTTAAAAGGTTTTCAATATTGGAACATGCAACACCATTTCAAATCTTTTGTAAGGCCCTATCAATATTTTTTAAAATGCCTACATGCTCATAAGTAGATTGATCCGATGTGTCATTAAGTCAATAAACATTCTTCCAGCCCAGCAAAACCTAATTTGTTTAGTCTCTAGTAACTGAGATATGCTAATTTTAACTTTTTGGTGTTTATACTAATTTGTTTTTTATCATTGTTATGGTGAGTTCAGCTGGGTTACTTTTTAAAGTGACAGCTTGTATATCTTTGCAGCAATTTCCTTCATAACGTTTTGGTGGTAGCAGCTTTAATATTTTCTCCCTTTATAGTGCCTACTGACTGCTGGGGTGCAGATTAATAAACTATTTTTAGTTATTTTGTTGGCACTTTGTTTCTTGTATTCCGTGGCAGTGATTGCTTAAATAAATTATTTTTTTAAAGCAGTTGCTTTGAGTGTTTTCCTCTCTCTTTCCTGCTGTGGTGACAAGTGCCTTATTAAACAGCTTTTTAAATGAATGTTTTGAGTGGCTTTTCTCCTTTTTGAATTTCCTGTTTTATTGCAGTACTGGGTTTAATGAAGTGCTAGCAACTATTAAAAGTTAGATGTCTTGAGGAAAATACATTTCCTTGCTTCTGTCTTCAGCTTTGAGCACTTTGGTGATGATAACAAATGCAAGGAGGACCTAGGCCTCTCGGTTCACTAGATATCAATGACCTCCAGCCCTCCCATCTACACAGATGGGAAGACACAGCCAACATTCCTTTGTACTGTATTTCAGGGTTGGCACAGGCTAAACTGACATGTGGGAGGCTAAACTCCCTTCAGACTGTTGGCAGACACACTACAAACCCTACACAGTCAAAATACAGAGGAAGGTTTTATTACAAGTTTAGGAACAAGGACCAGGTGAAGATGGAAAGAACAGGAATATAAAAAGTAGAAAAGAAAAAAAAACCCTTGCAAATTAGCCTCTAGCCCTACAGGCCGAATTCATGGAATTAAGCCTGATTCAGACATTATGCTGTACGTGTGTACAGACGTCTGTGCACCCGTAGATGTATTTGTATGAATGACTGTACATGTATTTGTTTGAATGACTTTGTATGAATGATGTATTTGTATGAATGACTTTTAAAAATGAACCTGGATACAGGCCCTTGGAAGGCATGGTACGGATAAGAAGTATTCTTCTGTATCTGCATCCAAAATCACACCTGAATGACTGCACCTGTGTACAGATCTGTAGCTGTGTACACTGTGCATTCGTACAAAGGCCCATTCACACATTATGTTTGACATAAGTGTACAGTGTACACAGGTAAAGATCTGTACACAGGTACAGTTTTAAGTAGAACTACTAATGAAGCAGTAATGCTTATTTTAGCACTACGACTTTTACCTAGAACCCCCTCCTGTGAATTTGGTTTGTATCTGACTGTCAGAACATGGGTTCCAAAGGGGTGTTGCTTATACCGAGTGCCTGCCATCTTGCAAATCCACAAGGAACCTAAATACAAAAGTTGTAATGGGGAGACACAGAAACACACAGAGACATGGTGATTTCATAAGCCTTCTTCCCTTCAGAAAGTATGTTATAAATGGATGCAGCCGTGATGCACTTAGACTTTTAGAGTCATGTCGGGTTTGACCCTTAACAAGAGAGAAGAGGAAGTCAGTCCTGTATTCATTTATTTTATGTTATTTATAATACGTGTTCCCATCCTTCATGTTAAAGGCTCTTAGGGTCACTCAATTAAAACAAAGCAACAAATGCAACAAAACACAGCAATTAAAATCTGCAGAAAGCATTTATGATTAAGCACGGAGAGGCTTTTGAACAGGTTGGCTTTGTTTAATATGAAAATTAAATTATTTGAATTTATAAGCAAAGCAAGTCAGGAATTCCAATGCTCTGATAAGTTTTAATCATTAGTTTACTGGTTTACTATTTTATTTATTTATTTCTCTATCCAATCTGTGCGCCGCCCCAAACTTTCATCTCTGGGTGGTTAACATTTCCTTTTGGCGCAACAATGAGAAGAGTGAGCTCTGCAGCTTCAGTTAAGCTGTGCAAGAGGTTGGTTGTCAGGAATTTCGATTTTAAAAGTATACATCTTACTAAAGTTTGACACATCATTGACCCCAGCTACCGTATCTTCCCAACCTGCAGAAGATGACAATTAGGGCGGAAAGAGCAAGGGAAAGTGTGGCTTTCAGGCTAAGTGGTAAAGCAAGCACGGATATACAATAAGACTGTGGGATGTGCTTACTGTATTCATTCTGCAGAAGATAAGACTTACATTGTCTATGATTGCTGTCCAGAGACTGAGAATTAACTCCCAACTAGAGTTAAGGGAGGAAGCTAACTCCCGTGGGCTGTAATGCTATTGGCTGGTATGGGCTGTCCTTCTAGGGTTGGAGGAAGCCTGCGCCGCGAGTCCTGCCTCTGTTTCTGTTTCGGGGGATGGTGGCCTATGTGTGGCTCCCTGCCTAATTGTTTATTGAGCCTCTGTGCAGCTTCAGCCAAAGCTGAATACTTTGCATAGTCCTCCGGCACCATGCAGAAGTGAACATTCTCACTGTGCAGTGCTGTAGTTTGCCCAGCACTGGGAAGTCCTTTAAGGGAAACAGAGCCCTGTTGAGCCCCTGCACCAACTTGGAAGGTGTGCACAGAGAGCTAGGAAGCCTTCCCAGTGTTTTCCTCCTAGAGCTCTTAAGAGAGAGCTCAGTCACTCTTAAAGGGTTTTCCCAGCATTCAGGAAAGTGCAGTACTCTGCAGGAACTACTGAAGTACTGTGCAGCACAATGGGAAATGGCTCTTATATTGAAGGGTGTTGGTTTGGTTTTTGGGTGGGGTTTTTGTTTTTTGGGGGGGGCCAAAGTGGCCCCTGCTTGGGAAAATAGTGAAGACCACTGCATTATGGAATGCCTTCACCCATATGGAACCTCCACTTGACTGTTCTGTTCATGTTTGTCTGAATGTAAATATAGCGGGGAAGGGATTGTGTCCATGGCATCCACTGGTCCCATCTTGTCCCATAGGCATGGCCAGATGAAATTCTGGAATGTCTATGGGCATGCAGATTGTACATACATAGGTTTATCCATGTGATTGCAGATCCTGCCTATTCAAGAGTCCATAATTATGAGGGCACAGCCTATGCACATGTCTGGTACATACATAGGCTCTTTTATACCATCAGCTGAACGAATATACAGATGGGGAATAGCCAGCAGCTGCAAGTGGGTGCAATCCAGTCTGTTTTTAAAGATCATGATGCTCTGCTCAAAGTTCCATCAGCCTGAGAGAGTAAATCGGCAAAGGTTCAATGTAAGTCATTTTCAGCGGTTGCACCATAACTGTGAAATCCCCTTCCTAGAACACCTTGCTAAAGTTCATCCCTTTCTATTTTTTTTTCCTTTTTAAAGGTGAAGACAGGATTGTCTTCACCTAAACGGACTGAAAATTTAATGATTTTATATGCACACTTAGTATGAAATGTGTACAGGAGAATAGTCTCTTGAAAAGGGAACACACATTTAAGATATGTTGGCGGGGGGAGTGAAGAAAAGTGTTGAACTTTTGACATAAACTGATTTAGGATGAATAGCAAGAATTGCTTCCTAAATATAACAATGGTTGGACATTGGCACAAGTTTCACAACAAAGTTGTGGAATCCATTCAGAATTTTTTCAGTCTAGAGAATCCTGTCAGAACAAGCACCTTCCTGGTCTATGGTTCATTGTACAGACAGCATCACAATTGCTGAGGATGCTTCTGCAGTTGTGAGGCTTAAAATCCTTGGTCAAATGCAAAAATGTATCAAGTGGACAAATGGAGATTTTAGAAGTCAACCACTAATTATGGTCAAATGCCAACTTGACACTGATATATGCCTTCTGTGAGAGAAATCAGACCAATACAACCCACAATGAAAAAAATAGATATTTGCTGCAGCATATTGTAAAGCACATTCTGCGCTGAAAATCTATTCTGGTCCTCATGGCCAGACTCATAAGAAAGAAGAAACAGGGAAACCAAGCCAGTACCTGGGATCCATTTGCCCCCATCTAGCAAATTTTAAGTAAGAAAAACAGCTGATAACCAATTGCTACATTCTCAAGAAGATATCTGGACCACATAGCAAAGCCACAGTGAGCTTCAACTATTGACTATTCAGTGTGATATTCAGTGTTGACTATTCAGTGTGATCTTATTCATCTGGCAAAATTTCCTTCCTTTTACTGCACTTAACTAGAAAAGAGAAGGAGAAGATCAGAAAAATAATACAAGTTCTGCCTAACCTTTGACATTGTATATAAACTGGGTGTGTAACGATAAATAGCTAAACCGATTTTCTCTTGACTTGCACATTGCTGTCGTGTTAAATTCTGGGATGCACTGGCAACACATTAAAAGCCAAGGCTTAGCAATAATGTTGAGGTTATGTAAGACCAGACTGGTGAACTCTGTGTCAGCTTTAATTCCTCCATGGATAATAAGGTTTGTATTCTCCCTTATCATACAAGTTAAACAAAAATAAATTGCTAATATTGACTCTTCCATATATTTCCATTATTTTCATTGTCACACAGCTTTTACAGCATCTTAAGTCTCATCAAAAAATTTGTTCAACCATTACATTTTATCAAAGGTACCTTGACATGAAACCTCATGAGCAGAAGATTACATAATTGATCATAGCAAAACAGTAGATAGTGTTGCTGCAGCTGCCAAATGAGGGTCTTTTTCATGTTAATTTTTCAGCATGGGTACCACAAGTTCATAACTCCTGCGCCATGTAGGAAAAGCTGATCTGTGACTACTCTTCAGACCTCTGGGAAAGTTGCTTCTTCATTGCATGGCTTCCTCACACAGGACCTTTGGGGTTAGCAACATGGGAAGAAGACATGGAAGAGCTGCTCCAGGTGGCTCCAGGGAAAGTGCCCCTTCAGACAAGTAGTTTGTCCTTCCACCTGCACCATATTCCTGTTAAAGACTCTAACATGTGGTACTTAGCTTACCCACCCAGAATTGTACTTTGCCCCTTCTGTGCATCCCCTCAGGTTTTTTCTAGTTCCACCACTGCTGTCACACCACCATGGTAATGAGACAAGGAAGCTTTTCTCAGGCTCCCGTCAGTGGCGTGGTAGCAAGCCCTCTTAGGTAGCCCACTACTTAAAATGGGTTTGGGGTGCAAGCCCAAAACCTGGGTTAATAATGTAAAAATAATAATGCATTTTGTACTTCAATTCTATTCATATTTGCTCAGAACTAAATCCTACTGTGATCAATGGGGCTTACTTACAAATAAGTGCACATAGAATTGCCCTGCTTTGGGGGCGAGCATGCCCCAAACCCGGGCTAAGTGTTCGTGTGTCTGCCCTGGCTGCTTGCAGCCACGGCTGTCATACCTGGGGGAGAGGGCTCCCAGTAACGCAATGTGCACTTGTGGAGTGCATTATTGGAGCTCCGGGGGGGTGCTTCCCTGCGCCAGACCCCCGGAGTGCCAAAGTGAGGCATAGGAGCACCACAGGGAAGTTGTTGCTCTCTGGGTGGGTGATCCGCCTGCCCAGAGACCAACGGAGAATCGTCTGCGGGGAAGGTAAGGTTAACTCTCCTTCCCTTCAGTTAGCCCCAAAGCTCTTCTCACTGATTGTGAGAAGAGCTTCAAGGAGTCTTCAGACTGGTCAATGAAGAGGCATTTTACTCATCCTGCATCTTGAGTAGATGGGGCTATATCTGATCATGGTGAAAGATAGTTCTATGGGAGTACGAGCATTCATTTATTGGTTTATAGGGAACTCTACCCTGCTTTTCCATTTCAAAATGGAGCCACTCAAGGCAAATGATGAAAAGTCAACCATCTGATGGATATATAGAAGGAAGAGTGGAAGAATTAGGTGAATCGCTTGGATTATTTTAGAGTTATAGCAGCATGCATTCCTGATGCAGTGGTAACTCTGCGGTTCTTCTGTACTAGATGTACCAAGGCCCCATGTAAGTTCAGAAGCTTCTTTCATATTATAACATAAGAAGAGACTTTTCTGGTTGAACACAATTATATTTTCTGCTTGGGTAACTTCAGTTTGTAAGATTTTTATTTTGCTCTTTCTGTCAATGCTGCCCTCTAAAGTGCCAGGTTAACACATTATCCCATTAAAATTTCAAAGGCAAACCTCTTCAATAATTAGTTCCAATGGCAATGGAAACTGAGAATTATAGGCAACACAAATTGCTTTTTTATGCAAATCTCCTTTTCTCATACTTGCACAAAAATGGAAGTTTTTCATTACAATCGAAATGAGTTCTAATATGCTATATTGAATTATAATTAATATAATTAGAAATTATAAAATATTATTTAAAATTTGTTTATTCAATGAAATCTGTTTCCATAGAAACTGGGAGGGAAAAGGGCTCCATTTGTTTAAGCTTTTGTGGCACACAAATATTCGGAGCACGGCACGTGTTTAATATATTCCTATGTCTCCATTTCACATGTCAGTGGAAAAAATCAATACGCAAGTAAATATAGGATACTTCCTTTATTCTTTTTGTCACATTTGTTGTCTAAAAGAGTAAATGAGTTTTTGCACCAGCAAGAGTCACAGATGTTTTTTAGTATTGATCTTCAGCAATAATGATATTTAGACACTGAAAAGTTGCATATGGGATATTTGATATTGTGTGCAGGCCAGAAACAAATGGGGGAAATGGGAGGCTACAGAGTTCCATCAAGACTGCCAGCAGTCAGAAAAATCTCTTTTTCATCTTCCTCAAGGACCGGAGGCTTGTGTTTGCAAAGGCTCGTGATTTATTTAGAATTTTAATTAAAGAAAAGAAGTTGTTGGAACTGCATCCTACCAGGACCTAGCATCTGCCAACCACAGCTAATGATTTTTACAACCTCATCTGCAAGTAATCTGTTAAAGACGTCAACGATGGTGAGAGACTACTAAAGCAGACCAAGAAGGGAAAATGAACTATGCCTGAAGCCATGACTAACTCAAGAAACATGATGGAAATGTGAATATGGAAGTATATAGAGAGGGATATGGAGAAAAATCCACCTGAGAGACATTTTGGAAAATTTTTCCCAGATGTTTCCACATCCCTCCATGATCTGGATAGACAGGTGTAGTCCAAGATGTTCGTTCTGACATGAGCTTCTCAGGGTTGTCACTGCTTTATTTGTGTTGGATTGCAAGCTGATAAGGAAATGCATAAAGTCTTCCACTCATGTATGCTGCTGTTCTGCAATAGTCAGTCACAACACAGGCAACATATGTCCCCAGATATGTTTTCTGTGGTTTTTAACCATGCTAATGAAACAATATAGATGGAAAAATTTAGACACTCCTTACCAGTTCAGAGAAACTGTAGAAGCAGCAGCAGCCTTGCTGGGTCAGTGAACATCTAAAATAGGGATCTGATGATGCACACAAGAAGTTCCATTCATTCAGAGGCTTTCTTCAGTGTTGGGACTGAGGTTATTCTCACAGCCACTTACCCAGGCAGTGGGGAGGGAGAACAAGGAGGCAGGCTCCTAGCTGCCTCCCTGCAGATGATCAACCAATGCCCCAAACTTCACCGATGGCACACTCACACGTACGCCTAGGCGGCGATTGGCTGAGTGTGGGAGAGTTACATTGGTGGGAGGGGAAAAGCTCATGCTTGGATCTCTATGAACCCAGAATGCAGTGCATGAGCAGCGGAGTGGCTGCTCTTAGTATTACAGCTGCTCCACTCTGCATGGCTGCTCCTCCCCCCCCCCCGATCACTGCTGAAAATAGTGGTCGGCTGGTAGGGAGCCCAGCTACACCGGAGACAATTGTGCACATGATTGCCTACCAAGGTAAGATGAACCATAGGTTCATCTTACCTTGTTAAAGCCCTGGGTAGAAGAGCTGGGCTACCCAGGATGGGAGCAGTTGGGGCCACTGGGATCCTGGCACTCCAGAAGACACAAGCTGCCTGGAAGCTCATGAGGATAGGTTCACTCTCTGTGAGTACTGCTCACCATTAAAGAGAAGGGGGCTTTCCCAACTCATGTGGAGCTCTATGTACACAGGAGCCCCTAAAGTGGGTCACACCACAGGTATATAAGTGTTGCCCCATAAAGTGTACAAATAAGAGCCCTTTCATTCATAGAATGTTTACTCCTCATGTGACATGTTTAGTCCTCATGGGACCAATCCACTTAAGTATGCACATAGGGAGCATCCCCAAATCACAATTTCCATACAGCAAGGCCAGCAAGCAGGAGAAGACATTTCTAGCTTAATTTACTTCCTGATATCCTGATATTTCCTTACTTACTATCCTGAGCACCTGGCTCAGATAGATTATGACACAGAGGTGCATCCAATTGCACCTGAAATCCTCCATGTGAATATTGAGGCTAATTTCTGAGTTGGCTGCAAGGCTCTCAGAAGTTAAGGCTATTAATCAAGACTATTAATACCTATAAATATATGAACAGCTTCCCCCCACCCTTCCCCAGCATAAACACTTTTAAAGAATTTATTTTTTGTTATACCAATTTAAGGGGGAAATCATTATTGCTATTATTAGCCATGCTGGCATCTTATTTAAGCCTCCTTTTGGGTTTGCCACTAACAGTAGATGCTAATTAATGAGTAATCAATGCAATGAATTGCTATAGCCATCTGCAGAGGGGAAGATTGCTGTGAACCACCATCTCCAGTTTGGGGGCCAAAACAGATGCGCTTGCTCATATAAATCTTTCATGCATGCCCCATCATACATAAACACATTGACTGCATGATTTCTTTTTAAAGTAATTTTTTAAATTTTACATGATAGATAGATAGACAGACAGATACGAAATTCCCAGACCAAACTACAAAATACAGAAACATGTCATTTTACAGGTGGGTTCCAGGCCTCACCCACACTACCAGAAAAAACAAACCCCACCAGAAACCCCTCCTCCCCACATTTTTGGAAATTTTTGTTGGAGGGAAAGGAAAGGAAGTGATGCCTTCTGACAAAGTTTGGCAGTATTCTCAGATAATTTTCAGGGTTTTTTATTTGTTACACGAGTTTCATGGAAATCTGACATGGATAGAAATCCAGTTAACTGAAACAATATAGCTGGTTTGTGGACTTCTTATTGTTTCAGTTAACTGGATTTCTATCCATGTCAGATTTCCACGAAACTCGTGTAACAAATAAAAAACCCTGAAAATTTTTGCACTAGAGATCTTCATTTGTCAACCTTGAGCCCCTGGTGGCGCAGTGGTAAAACTGCTGCCCTGTAACCAGAAGGTTACAAGTTCGATCCTGACCAGGGGCTCAAGGTTGACTCAGCCTTCCATCCTTCCGAGGTCAGTAAAATGAGTACCCAGAATGTTGGGGGCAATATGCTAAATCATTGTAAACCGCTTAGAGAGCTCCGGCTATAGAGCGGAATAGAAATGTAAGTACTATTGCTATTGCTATCCGAGTGCCCAAGTATGTCTATCAGAGTGCTTCATTCATTTGCTGTGAGTGCCCTGCCAAATGAGGTGAGGAGCGTGGCTACTCAGGAGGGGGCATTCTTGGTAGTGGTACTCCATTTATGGAATAGCCTCCCATGAGGCTTGCCTGGCATTATCACTTTCCTCTTTTGGAAGCCAGATGAAGACCTTTCTGTTCCCTCAGGCTTTTTAAAATTGTTTTTTTAAAAAAAGTTTTAAAAACATGTGGAGGTCATTCACATAATCAAAAACTGTGTTCTACCCAGGTTTGAGAGCTGTGTGTGCTCCCAATTTTCAGTTGTGTGGAAGCAAGGTAGAAGAAAAAACTGGGTAGCTTTTCCTCCTACCTTGTCTTCACACAATCACTTCTACCCCGGTTTTCTTCTAATCTTGCTTTCACACAACCAAAAACTGGGAGCACACAGAGCTCTTAAACCCGGATAGAACACAGTTTTTGATTGTGTTAATGACTTCATTGTATTGTATTTTCTATTTTGTATTGTAATGTTTATGTGTTTTTAATTGTATGTTGTTACCTTATTCAACCTCCTAGAATTTGCTTTTTGAGGGTTCTTGGCAGCAGCCTTATTACATGCTCAACATAAAGCAGCTCTTCTGAGAATCTACTAGCAAAGAGTGAAGGGAAAGTGCATGGGCATTTTGGGATACAGGAGGAATGCCTGCAAACGGCAAGACCTTTTACTGGTACCAGTATACAAATACATACAGAGGAGGGTCTCACGATCAATGAGACCCACATCCAGAGGGTTAGCGGGCAATCTCCCCGCAGATGACCAGCCAGTCTGCTCCGGGCGGCCGAACTGGCCATCCACACAACTGCCGGCTCCATTATGGAGCTGGTGGGGGTTGGGGGGGATTGGGGGCCATGTGGCCCCCAGAAGCTCCAGTGCACAGGGCATGCTGGAGAGACCCCTGAGCTGGGAGGCTGCTTTCAAGCCTCCCGGTTGGGGGTCTACTCGTGAGTTGCCATGACGCAAAACTGCACCGCGGCAACACATGAGCGTAAAGCCTGGGTTAGTGGAGCACTCGCTCCGCTAACCTGGGCTTAGGGGAGGGATACTTAAGTGGGTGACCCGCTTGAGAGCAACTGGGCTTGCCTGTGAGCCTGGTGGTTGTCATGGTAGCCAGAAAGTGGGCTAGGCTCCCTTAGCCCACTTTTTGGCGATCATGAGAATCCCCTCTCTGTAAGACAACACTGCTTTGCACATATCTGAAAAAGAAAGCCCCAATGCAATGCCTTCTGGCACCTTATTACAGAAATTGGTTGTCTTGTGATATTGTATGCATTGTATATCCTTAGTGAAATCAAAAATGATAGTTTCAGTCTTACTGATTGACCATGTGATTTCACCCAGTGGCATGTAGAGTTAGCCAACCAACAACTGGTAGATTGGGCAAGGGTGGGGACAAAACTCACTGCTGACAGCAGCTGAGCAACTCCTGACAGCTGCAAGCTGTTGGTCATAATTCCTACCCCTCAGAAACCTCTGAAAATCATGTGAGTGCTCTGCAAACCTGGGCTATTGGATCATGAGTAGCCACGGTGTGGCTCAGCGCCATGGCTACTTGCGAATAGATCCCCGAAGGGGAGGCGAAAAGCCGCCACCCGGCTCTGGGGGTCTCCCCAGTATGCCCTGCGTGCTTGCACAGGGCATACTGGGGTTTCCCAGGGCCGTGCGGCCCCCGAGCTCCCCAGCCCCCACCAACTCTGTCACGGAGCCGGCAATCGTCCCTGCCCGCAGTAAGAAACCGGGTCTCACTGATCGTGAGACCCGGTCCTATGACTGCTTGGAAAAGCCTAGGACTTCAAAACAGGCAGGGGCAGTTAAAAGGAGACCCCATTTTATCCCTAACACCAACTCTAGCAAAAATTTCTCAGTTGAGACATTTCAGCTCAGATCTACCTTTAACTAAAGATGCTAGGGATTGACGCTGAGACCTTCTGTGGGCTGATCATGTCCCCTCCCTGAATTCAAGGTGCAGACATAAAATTCCTATTTACATGTTATGTTCAACACTTGTACAATGTGCAGTTTATACAGGTACAGATGTTTACATAGGTTCAATTATTCACATGTTATGTTGTTGAATGCGAGTACAGCACTATACTTCCTATCTGTACCAGGCGTTTGAAAGGCCTGTATCCAGGTTCAATTTAAAAATGAATGCAAGTATAGTCATTCACACAAAAAAACCTGTTTGTGTGTGTATAGACATATGAATGCGGGGACAACATAATGAGGCTATTCTCACAATGGGGGGAAACCGGGCTAAGGGAGCGCAGCCCAGTTTCCACCCATTGTGAGAACCACCAGGCTCGCAGGCAAGCCTGATGGTTCCCTGACAGCTAGCCCACTTACCAACCCCTCCCCTTAAACAAGGTTAATGGAGCTGTTAACCTTAAACAAGGTTAATGGATTTGTTAACCTTGTTTTGCTGATCATGTGCCACTGTGGTGTGCCTCCACGCCACAGCACCACGCAAGTAGACCCCAGACCAGGAGGCTACAACCAGCCTCCTGGCTTTGGGGGTCTGTCCAGAAGGCCCCATGCACTCGCACAGGGCTTCCTGGGATTTCTGGGGGCTGAGCGGCTCTCATCCCTGCTGCCCCTACCAGCTCCATGACGCAGCTGGTAGTCATGTGGGCAGCCAATCCAGCCACCCAGAGAGGAGGCAGTGATTGTCTGCAGGGAGGTAAGTGCTTTTGGGCTTCCTCCCCACAGAAGGGGGTAGCCTCCTGCAGAGATTGTGAGGATTGCTTCAATGTCTGAATTGGGGTAAAAGGCCAAAAAGAGAGAAACAACTGGAGTTTTGGAGCTGCCTAGAAAATGCTAAGGTGTTTCTGGGTAGTAGGGGCAGCTTTTGTGATTTCAGAGGCTAGGTGTTGCTTTGAGATGCCCCTTGCTGTGTGAGTCTTTCTGTACCTCCCTAATACTTAACCCATTTCTGCTTTTTCTCCTTCCCTGATCCAGTTTCTGCTGACATTTAGTTTCCCTGCTAACCTATTTCAAATGAAAAAGTGCTGTGGCATACTTTGCTCTCAATTTCTCTGGCTAATCTGACAAAGCTTTATGTACATTGAAGGGGCTTGTAACAGATATCACTGTCAGTTTCTAATGGTTTTGTTGACTAAACATAACAGTTAATACACCTGATGGTACTGCTTCGCTTCCACAAATCTGTAATAAAATAGCATGTGAGTCTTGGCTGTTATGACTTCCAGTGAGTTTCAGAGATTTCCACAGAAGGAAGGCATTATCATAAAGTGCAGCTCACATCAAGATGTTCAAAAATCCCCCTTCCCTCCTGCCGAGACTCAGTGTAAGGAGTTTCAGCAAACATTAGCATTTGTTTTAAAACACAGAAAGTGATGTAATTCCTACAGTGTCAACTATAATACACTATTAATTATACAGCAAGAATACAATAAAAATGTAGCAATGAAAGAGTGATGTTTCAGCAGCAGTTCAATCGCAGGTTACTTCAGGTATATTTCTTGCAAATCAGGCGTGCCCCCAGCATAGTGACATGAAATGAGATAGTATTGATCCTTTGTAATAATGTGCAGCATAAAACTGAAATCTTTGCATTTTGATCCTTGCTTTTACAGAGAAAAGTAGATTGAAACACGGGAAGCTTTTGTGACTGTAAAGATGTGGCTCTTCATTATGGAGAGGAAGAGGAAAATCTAAGCCAAAGAAGAACTTCAAGATTTCCTGACTTTTTTTTTAGTGTAATGGTGCTCTGTGGCTCTGTTATATTAAGTTGGGATCGACAGCAACTAACTAAACTAACTATTAAGTTGGGAATGAATTCAGTGCATGAGGGGCAAAAACCAAGAGGATGGGAGAGGGAGCCAACCACTCGTGGAGGGCCCCTCTCAGTTGTAGCCCCATAGCATCTACATTGGGCCCCAAGGTAATGTTACGTAGATTTCTGGTTCTGTTGCTTTAAGTAGGAGGCAAGAGAAGTCAGCATTTTAATCTGAACCATAGAAGATTGGGTGAGTGGGGGGGGGGCTTGTAAAGTTAATTACAAGCTTTTGTTAATTACCAAAAGTATCAGTTTTTTGTGGGGGCTTGTAAAGTCAATCAGTAACCTGCAACAACATAATTTCCTCATGTTTAATGTATTTGAGTGAGGCCAGGCTCCATTTTGAACAGGGGAAGCTAAAAAGGTGGGCCATTTTTCTGGGCCTTGGATTGGCTTGGGAAAATGATTTGAGATTTTCCAACATGTTTTAGAAGATCTGGGATCACTGACAGATAAATCCGAGGTGAGTTTGAAAGAGCTCACCTATCTCTAATAAGAACATAAGTATATAGGAACATAAGAAAGGCCCTGCTGGATCAGGCCCAAGGCCTACCTAGTTCCAGCAGACTGTTTCACACAGTAGCCCACCAGATGCCTCAGAGAAGCCTACAGGCAAGAAGTAAGGGTATGCCCTCTCTCTTGCTGTTGTTCCCCTGCAACTGTTATTTA
Source organism: Hemicordylus capensis (assembly GCF_027244095.1). NCBI lineage: Eukaryota > Metazoa > Chordata > Lepidosauria > Squamata > Cordylidae > Hemicordylus > Hemicordylus capensis. The sequence goes on from NC_069657.1 coordinate 339,825,657, forward strand.
GAGGCATCTTGCCTATGAGGCTGGAGGTGGCCTATAACCACCAGACTAGTAGCCATTACTAGACCTGTCTTCCACAAATTTGTCCAAGCCCCTTTTAAAGCCATCCAAGCTAGTGGCCATCACCACATTCCATGGCAGAAAATTCCATAGATTAATTATGCCATAGGTCCTAAATTTCCCAATCTTCCATTTCATGGGATGATCCCTGGCTCTAGTATTGTGAGAGAGGGAGAAAAATTTCTCTCTGGCCACTCTCTCTACTCCATGCATAATTTTTTACATCTCTATCATATTTCCCCATTGTAGCCTCTCTTCCAAACTAAAAAGCCCCAGATGTTGTAGTCTTGCCGCATAAGGAATAGGGATGTGCAAAAAATTTCAGGCACAGAACGATCTGTGCCCGAAATGAGCAATTTTGGGTGATTCGGGGCCGAACCGAATGACCCCCGATGTCCCCCGATATTTTTCGGGCCCGAGCCGAATCACCCGAATTTTGGGCACGAAAAATTTGGTGATTCGGTTCATGGCTGATTTGGGGGGATTTTTTGAAGTTTTAGTGACTTTGGGGCAGTTCGGGGGCATAGCATGGGATCTGGGCAAAAAGAGTGGGGTGGGGTGGTAGTGCCTAATGGGTTCAGGCTACCACCCCAATTTCAGGGGGATTGGGCAAAGGGCTGATTTTTTTTAGAATTTTTGAAGTTTTAGTGACTTTGGGGCAGTTTGGGGGCAGAAAGTGGATCTGCCCCCAAAGAGTGGGATGGGGTGGTAGTGCCTAATGGGTGGAGGCTACCACCCCAATTTCAGGGGGATTGGGCAGAGGCCTAATATTTGGGGAATATTTGAAGTTTTGGTGTCTTTGGGGCAGATTGGGGGCAGAAAGTGGGTCATGAGAGTTGTCTAATTGAAAAAGCTTCTGAGGTGTGAATTCTCATTCTATCATAGCAAATGAGATTTTTCTCAATTAGACAACTCTCATGACCCCACTTTCATTTTTTCACACTCTCAGTTACTATGAATATGAGGAAGTAATCAATTTAGCACACTTCACCTTATGAAGACAAACCTCAGAATTCACCAAAATTCACCCCTCTGCCCAATCCCCCTGAAATTGGGGTGGTAGCCTCCACCCATTAGGCACTACCATCCCACCACACTCTTTGGGGGCAGATCCACTTTCTGCCCCCAAACTGCCCCAAAGTCACTAAAACTTCAAAAATTCTCAAAAAATCAGCCCTTTGTCCAATCCCCCTGAAATTGGTGTGGTAGCCTCCACCCATTAGGCACTACCACTCCACCTCACTATTCTGCCCCAGTCCCCACTTTCTGCCCCAATCTGCCCCAAAGACATGAAAACTTCAGAAATTCACCAAAAATCAGCCCTTTGCCCAATCCCCCTGAAATTGGGGTGGTAGCCTGCACCCATTAGGCACTACCACCCCACCCCACTCCTTTTGCCCAGATCCCATGCTATGCCCCCGAACTGCCCCAAAGTCACTAAAATTTCAAAAATTCCCCCAAAATCAGCCCTTTGCCCAATTCCCCTGAAATTGGGGTGGTAGACTCCACCCATTGGGCACTACCACCCCACCCCAAAATTTTGCCCCTGGGCCCCTTTTTACCCCCCGAATCGATTCAGATTCAGATTAAATATGAATCCGAACCGAATCAAGGGTGATTCGGGTGGCCCACATTCGGGCACAAAACAGAACAGGGGTGATTCGGTTCGGGTCCCGAACCGAATCACCGAATTCCCAAATTGCACACCCCTAATAAGGAAGGTGCTCCAGGCTCCCGATCATCTTGGTTGCCCTCTTCTGCATCCTCTTCTGCATCCGTTTGAACACAAATAACATTTTTGTGTTTTTGACACAATAGCATCCCTCATGCCCCCTTTCTGCTCCCCTTCACAATTACTAGCTTAGGCTAATGTAGTACCTAAAATCAGGAAAGCCTTTGTACAAAAACCTCACCACAGCATGCAGTCATGTGAGCCCCCCTCTGCAGTGTGAAGTGGTATAGCTGGAAAAAAAGCTTTATGTGCTCATCAGCTGTTTGTGCAAATGAGGCCTCTGACTGCTTTGAATTGAGCAAATGAAAAGGATCTGTTTTAGGCTCAGTTAAAAAAAAACATATAGTGAGACAGAGTGGTTATATTTCATACTTTACCAGGACTGCTGCTTTTAAGAGACTGGGAAGTTCTAGAAAAAGGGATTAAAAATTAGTATGAAAGCCTTTGCCAAACCTTCCCCGTATCTTTTGGAACCAAAGTATGCAGGACTACATTTGGCATAGCAATACTGCCTTTTCTCCCCTCCAATATTTTGTCAATACATACATGTAGCTTACACATTTGCATTGGTCAAATATTGCACAAGAATCTGGATGCAATTGTATGTATGTGATTGCATCAAGGCTCATCATTTGCAGTATTCATCAATATGCACATGCTCACTAGAGGAAGTAGGACAGGGATGATCTGACAGCTGCAGCAAATTGTGGATGTGCACCACTTTGAATAACATTCAGAAATTTAAAAAAAAAATGAAACAATGGAGGAAACTATATTAATTTCAGAAACAAGAAGCAAATAAACCAGAACTCCAAAATCCAGGAAGATATGTGGCTGTGAAGAATTACAGAAGCATCCCCAGTTACAATGAATGCAGCTAATGATGATTCACAAGGACCCCAGACTGACTTCTGTGAATGTCATAGGTGAAACAATTCACTCTGTGGTTTTAGAGAAAACCTCATCCACTCAATATTCTGGCTGATGTCGATAATGAAAATCAATATTAGGTTTGTGCATTCCAGAGTGTCTATATTAAGAGCACTGAGAAAGGAGTCCTTTTTGTTGTTTTTAAATCTCATGTTCATTTCTTGCAGTGGGAAAGGTTTATTATAAATGGCATCACAGGGGAAAACTTGCTTTCATTAGCAAATGACCAGCCTCCTTAGACACACTTTATTTTACACCACCCGAAGCATAGCATCTAACAATGTTGTTATCATTCTGGAACACAGCGTAGCCATATAATGAGCATTGCTAGCGGTTAACACAACCCCCTCACACCAGGTGCTTTTTGTGAGTTGGCATGGTCTGTGTTTTACTTTGTTATCAGTTTGGCAGAATTTTCTGCAGTTCTCCATACAACTGCAGGCATGTTGGTTCTTGCAGCACAAGAAGTGAAAAATCTCTAACTTTGCTCTAAATACTTGCCTTTCCCTGTGCTTCACCTAAATGCTATAATTAAGCTTGCTTTTGATGTTCCACATCCTCCCAGCGTGTTACCTTTCAATCACACAGATAACCATGCCATTGATTTGGGGGAGAGCATTTTTGGATTTTTCAGCAACAGCCTAGAAGGAGTTGCTTCACAAAGCAGTGCAGAGAGCAGCTTTCCAAGATTTCAGCTGTGATCCTCTAAAAGATCTAAAAAGCTTTAAAATATTCTATATCGATCTCCAGGGGGAGGGGGGGGGAGCTACAGGACTTTTTGCTGCTTTGTGCAGTGCTGCTAACAACTTTCACAGGCTGTCGATGAAAAAGTCATTTGGGCTGTGCTCAGTAAAAGCTCTGTCTACTTGCAGTGCCCATCTTGCAAGCTGATAATGCTCCACTTGGGTAGCTGGCCTCAGGCACACACAATCTTAGTACAGCTTTATGAGCTACTGGAGTTGAAGAGACACTTGCAGGTCCAAGCTCAGCTGTGCTTGCTTGAGCAAAGTGATGAAAGTTTGGTACTTCACATCTGGCACTTAACTCCACAGTTAGGTGCATAGATTGAAGGTATGCAATGTTAGGGGCAGGGCTTCCCAAACATACAATAGGAATATAGGGAGCTGCATTACATGAAGGCAGACCATTGGCCCATCTAGTTCAGTGTTATCTACACTGACTGGCAGTGGATTTCCAAGGTTTCAGGCGCTGGCAGGAGTCTTTCCCAGCCCTACCTCGAGATGTCAGGGACTGAGCCTGGGACCTCAATGGCAGATGCTCTTCCATGGAGTTCTACATCTGATAACTGAGATGTGTTTGTTTTTGGCATTCAGACTGGAGGAGGCAGTCTTGCTTTGACATTTGGTTTTATTTTATGTGTGAAAGGGTAAAAATGATCTGCCCTCAGAGGAGTCTGCCACCTGGACGCTTTCCAGATTACACTCTGTTCAGCAGTAAAATGCTTCAGCTTGGCAGGATCGTTTTGAAAACCTCAATAGCGTGTGCAACTCTCCTATACCAGGAAAATGCAGCTTTTTATTTCTGACACACATGCTATGTTGTAGGACTGAAACGAAAGGATAAAATCCAAAAGAAGACACTGGAAATGTGGAGGAGTATTAGTATTTATTACAGCCAAAAGACCCAAAATACAAGAGAACAAGAAACGACAAAAGAGTAACAGCAGTTTGATATGCCATTGTCAGACTCCCAGGGGACAAAGTGGGCTCCTAGCCCTTCTTCAACTCCAGAATGACTGGAGCAACCCCAAAAAGGTCAGCCTCAGGAACAGCCAGGGGAGGAGGTGAGCTTGTCACCTGAGTCCTCCTCCTGGCTTGCTACATTCAGCCAGTTCCCTCTCCTGGAAAACTCCTAGCCCCCAAACTCAGAAGCAGTCCCTCCTCATCAGCTGCCTAGTCTTTAAATACCCCAGTGCAGAGCTGACAGGGCTGAAGCCTACTTCCAGCCCTGCCCCCTTCCTGACCTTGCTTCCTGTTTCCTGCCACACCCAAGCTAGCTGTCTCCCTAGAGCTGTTTCCTGCAGATGTCCCTGCCTTGCCCTCTCAGCCCTGCTGGGATCTGACCAGCCTGGGCCCTTCTCATCCCTACTGTCCCCTAAAGGGAATGAAAGCCTCAGAGGAGGGATGCCACGCCCTTCTCCAGCCTCCACAGGGTCACCCAAGCGACCTGGTAACATGGCATCCTGACAACCATTAAATACAAAACAGCCATTTTAAAGATATTAATTTCCTCCTACATTTGATCACAGCTGCTAAGAATTTAGCTACAGCAAGAGTTACCTCAGACCTGGAGTCAGATAAGTGGAATTTCGTGTATACCTGAACTGATCGACCAGGTTGTGATATTAATAATGGACAAATAAGGTTTTGTCTCAAATCAACATAAAATCCACAGACCAAAAGTACATGCTCCACAGTCTCTATTTCTAAATTATTGCATGGACAGAATCTTTGCGTGAGTGGTATATCCTGGAATCTCCCTAACAACACCTGTGAGGGGAAAGCATTTAAACAGGCCTTTGCAAAAGCAACCTGATGGAAACTGTTAGTAAGATTATTTAAGTATGAAGCCATACACCAATTATTCTGGTAGTTGATATCCAAATAGACTAAGGAGCAGGATGGACTAAGTTTACCAACCAACTCTTGAGAGGTTATATCCCAAAGTACTTGTTTAATTAAAGAGAAGGCTGAAGTGCGTCCCACCAAAAACAAATGGTCAGGAGACAGACCAATCTGGCTTATTTTTCAGGATATAGCTTTAAACCAAGAGCTAATAAAAATAATCCTCAAAAAAGTAGCAAAGTAACCCCGAGGTGTTTTGAAACATATAAATGCTAAACCAGAGTTTAATCGCTGCTAACCATGTTTGGGTTTCCAATGAACATTGCCCCAAAGGTTCACATCATTTGATACACAACTGGGCAATGTTAATGGGCCCAGTTACTGTAAGAAACGGTCCTGAATATTACAAAGCCTGTAAGATGCTGCTTTTATCCATACAGAGACTCCATATAAAAATTGTGAGGAAAACTTTGCATCAAATGTTTTAATTGCAGCTGGAATGTAGCATCTGCTGTTAGAACAACAACAACAACAACAAAAACCCACAGAAGCACACACACACACAGAGAAAGCATCTGATTTCTGTACAGCAGAGCGATGATGCATTAACCAGGACAAAGAGTGGTGAAACAGTAAACCAAGATATCTAAAACATCTAACCTGCTGGCAGCCCAAGCTTCCATAGAGCTGGGCAGATGGAGTGCCCAGCAGTGCTGAACTCCTCCACCCGCAAGCACCATGCTCCTTGCATGGTGTATTGTGGGATACCAGGGGACATCCTCCTCCAGATCCCAGCTCTGCAAATCACTGCCACGCTGGTCATCTGGGCACATGATCAGCAGAGCAAAGAAGAGCCTCTGGTCATCTGGGAGGGGACAGGTAGGAGCCTGCCCCTCCTCCAGCCAATCCCAGTATGTTTGTGTTAATGACCTTATTATGTTATATGCATTGTTTGGCCCAGTGAGCTTGCTTTTCCAAACTTAAATAACAGCTGCAAAGAGGACACCCTTAGAGGTCATACACACAATCAAAAACTGAGGCTATTCCCACGAGCAGCAAAAAATCAGGCTAGGAGAGCCTAGCCCGATTTTTGCTGCTCGTGTAAACCACTGGGCTCACAGGTGAGCCTGGTGGCTTACAATCGGCTAGCCCACGTGGAGCAGACTGCTGCTCATGTGCAGGGAGAGCGAGCTAAGTCAGCTCTCCCTGAAAACCCTCTCCAGGCTCTTCTCATCATTTCTCTGAAGATGGAAGAAATAGCAGCTGTGGGGGTCCTGATCTGGATTGGTGACATGAAAGGGTTAGAGACCCTTTCTCTTTAAGGGTTAAAGACTCCTTCCCTCTCTCTCTCTCACTCATGCCATGGTCCTAATTCCTCCCCATTACAAATGATTCCCCACTGTGTACTTGCTAGCCCCACTTGCTTTGAAAAAGCAAGCATGAAGGGGCAAACTATGCACATAACAAAACACCCTGAATGTGTATCCTGACTGGGAGGAGGGAAATCCACAGCTGTAACTTATGTAGAAGTGCAAAAGGCAGGTTGCTCTGAGGATGGGTCATTCTGCTGCGTCTCCTTCAGTAATGAAGTGAATGCGCCAGTCACACCTGACACAGAACAATGCCAGGCTTACCTTTAGAGATCGCACACTGTGGAAGGTTGCCCTGTGTGAAATGGGGCCTTTCTTTTATGCCAAAGTGGACATATACAAGGCACACCAGAATGAGCCTTCCTGTTAGTCCTGTCATCTCCACTGTGTCTGCCATCATATTTAAATACAAGACCCCAGAACAACTGATCCCATTGCTGTGGACCCTATCACAGAATCCGCCTCGTAATGTCTGTGTTTAATAAGCTTCCCAAGTGCTTGAGAAAGGAAACATAATGAATATTGGTTCATATGCTTGAGCACAAATGATTACAATAATGCCATAATACTGCAGGCAATTAACATGCACTTTATTTAAGATTTAGTTGTTCACGGTTAGCAGGGATACATCCCTCCTGGGTTGTGACCAGATGTTTGTAGCACGCAGGCTGTAATTTCGGCTTTTATTGCAAATCTATGCCTCAGTGGTAATGCAACCAGCTCCGTCCAGCACATATCTGAAATGGGGTTGTTTGGCGGACAGCACAGTCGCAGCGATGCACCAGCCTGTGCTGCTGAATGCAAATAGATCCTGCAGACCCAGCTGTTTTAGCTAATGGAGTCTGCAACCGCCCTTGTCACTCGCAGGGGGCACATGTGTATGCACAGGCAGGCACCACCTCCCTATCGGAGTCTCATGTCAAGATGAGTGCAAAATCATTTGCTTCTCATATGCTTGGGAATCGTGCCAGTGAGAGTAATTCTAAGCAGCACAGGGAATGAGTGGAGCTGGTAGCTAGGACACAGACTCGTAGTCTTCTCTTATACTGGCACTCTGTTCATTCAGTTGCAGTAAGGTTGGAGAGGGGTCCAATCTAAATGTCTCCCCCTGCTATTCAGTGGGAGCAAGGTAACGGAATAACCACTAGACACTAATTCAAGTCCATGCACAAATGCATGTAATTAATGGCTGGGGCCAAAGACAGCTTCTTCCGTGCTATTTTCCATCATTCTCTAAGAAAGACTGAGATGGACTGTAATAGGTTGGGCAATATGGACTAAGGAAAGTCCATTCTGTCCTCTTTTCAGGGAGAGGCCATAACTCAGTGGTGAGCCTCTGCTTTGCTTGCAGAAGGTCTCAAGTAAATTGCTGGCTGGGAAAAAGCCTCATCTAAAAGCCTGGAGAATTGCTGCCAGCCGGTGTAGACAATGCTGACCCAGATGGGCCAAAAGTAGTCTAATTCAGAATGAAGCATTTTCAGGGGTGGAGCTATAAGAGGGTGGATAGGATCAAAGAAGCCATGCCACCTAGCTCCTGGGAGGCACTGATGCCACCTAATGTGGCCCTCCCTGTGGCCAGAGCCCTGGAAGGACCGCACAAGCCCACTAGAGCTCATTCCTAGCTGACATTTGCTGGCTGGGTGCATGTTTTGTTTGTCCTGTCTGTGAGGGAGGAAACAAAGAAAACGCACACCCAGGCAGCAAAGGCCAGCTAGGAATGAGTTCCAGAGGGGTCATGCAGGCCATCCAGTGGTCTGGTCATGCCCCCGGGCCACTGTGGTTGGGAACAAACACAGGCCCCCATTCCCTTCACTCCGCCACTGGTCATGTTTATATGTCAAATATTCTGTTTCCAAGAGTTCAGTAGTCAATAGTTCAATAGTTGGATTTAAGGGACAAAAAATATACCTCAGTATATTGAGGTAACTGCTCAAAAATCCATGCATATGCCCTAAAAGCACTTTCTGGCTTCTTATGCCAGTCTCTAATCTAATTAGTCCAGTCTTGCAGTTTGCTGTTCCTTCCAGTGTTTTATGGCATATCATCTTGGGAATGGGCCATAATGCTTTGCATACATATCAAATCAGATAGCAAGGGAGAGAAAACAGAGGTTGCATTTCTCCCCTCCAAACAAAGAAGCCAGCAACAGCTAGCCAGCCTACCTGCTCTCTAACCAAAATGGTAATTGGATTCTTCTGAGTAACTAAAAAAAAGGAGGGGGGAAATTACCCACCTTATGGGAACTCTGATTGGCTGCCTGAGGAGTCAATTAGCTTAGTCCCTTTCTGATTGGTTTATAGGGTGATTCTAGGATTGCCCACTTTGCAAAACAAAACTGAGCATGCTTATTGCCCCCTGCATTATTAATATTCATATTTTCCAAGATCTTGGGCTTTTCATTTGTTCTTTGGTGCTACCGTTGCCCACATCACAACTCTTAAAGCAGCAGTAGGCTGCAGGCAAGAGCAGCAGAGAACAACAGAGGGAGGCAGCAGGGACACAAGATGGAGGCAGAAACAACGTGGCTGATTGAGAAATTTAAGTTGAGCATTGCCCACTTTGCCCATAGATAAGATCCACCCCTGCCAGCAAGGTAATTCTTATATACTTAAAAGAATGTTTGGCCTGATGTCTTTGTGAATGAATAGTGCATGAATTCTGTTTTAAATAAATATATGGAAAAGCTTTTATTATGTGACAAGTCTTTGACACAGAAAGCTTTTTTCCCCCAAACAGTTTTTTAAATGGCAGATCAATACATATCTATAAATTAACAGCTGCTTTCAGATCTGCCCTTAAGGCGGCAGTGTAGCTGGGTAGCAACTTGCCTAGGGAGCAAGAGGCTGTTAGTTTGAATCCCCACTGGTGTGCATCCAGACTCTGCCTAGTAAATATACATTTGTAGTCACCTATCTTGGGCAGCGGTGAAATAGGAAAAAAGTGCTGGAAGTGGATGCTCACTTTCGTGGCATCATTTCAGACTGCTTGGGAGAGGGCAATGGTAGATCACTCCTGTATTCTACCAAGCAGGGGCGTAACTATAATAGGGTAAGGGGAGACAGTTGTCTGGGGGCCCACTGCCTCAAGGCCCCCCCCCGAGACAAGTCACATGACTTCCCCCACCTGCCTGCCTGGGCTTCATTAATTATTAATTAAATTGGTTCTTTTTTTACCTCTTACTAGTCAATCCTTCATTCCTGGGTTGCTTTCCTCAGAAACAAGCCTGGGAACAACAGCTCTTCTCAGAGCAGCCCCACCCCCTGAATGGTATATCTTACAGTACTCATCCAAACACATACCAGGCACTGCTTAGCAAAGACGACAATTAATGTTTGTGACCACAAGACCAGCTCTCCTGGTGGGCTTCAACCCAGAGACCGGTTTAGCTCTCCCCCAAGTGCTGCTGCTGCCCCCTCCACCAAGAGCTGCTTGATGAGTGTCCAAAGTAAGAAAGTAAAGTAAGAGTAAGAAAATAAGAAAACTAAAGTAAGAAAAGTTGGCTTGGGTGGTGGTAAGAAAAGTGGGTTGTGGGCTGGTAATTATGATGATGAACGTGGCTGTTGTGTTGCTTAAATGAAAAAGGTTCTCTGTAGGCTGGTCATTGCATTGGACTATGTTATGCATTATCATGACTCTGCTCTAAAGAATTCCAGGGTGCCCACTCCATCCCATGGACTTTCTTCTTTTCCTCCATCACATCTTGGATGATATTTTTCTCTCTCTTCCCCCCCTTCCCCCCACCCCTCTTGTATTAGGAGAGGAAGGCAGTGACGGCGGGGGGGGGGTCCATTATAAAATCTCGTCTCTAGGCCCACTCCACCCTTGCTATGCCCGTGCTACCAAGAAAACCACATGGTTACGTGGTTGTCAGGAGTCGACATTGACTTGGCAGCAAAATCTTTCCTTTTCCTTTTTCAGATCTGACACTGTTCAGTGTAACTGAGAACCCACTCCAAGCAGTGTGTCCCTGGCCTAATTCAGATGTCACTTTTGTGGCAAAGAAGCTTCCTTTGCTTGGTCTGCTCCCACACTCTACTGGTCCCTGTAAAGAACAAGCATGCAAGTTGAATGAATGATGTGGATTCTCACCAGTGTCACCCATCCCTGGTGTCTGGCAGTCATGGTTACAGCCTTCCTTCCCTTCAAATACCTGACACCTAGTGTCTCATATCTTCTATTTATACCTGGACATTGTTAAATGAGCTCAGTTTTATGGTTGTCGTGTATGGTAGGAAGGGAGGTAATGCCAGGCCAAATTCCTCTTCAGCTGTTGCACTCTGTCTGAAACTAGGAGGCATTTTGGCCAAGCTCTTGTGCTTTTCACTGAAGCAGGGCAGACCAAAGTGCAGTATAAAGCTATGCAGTACCTACCTATTCTACAAAAGCTGCACAGATTGCACTGTAGTGGTCATGGTGCCGGATAAGGGGGCTTGGGTTCAAACTCTACTTAGCCATGATGCCTTCTGAGAGACTTTGGGCCAGTCACTGAGCCTGTTTTCATGACTAGGACAGCGTTAACCCAGAAATCTGTGGTCATCTGGGGCAGCGAGAGTCCTCCTGACCCAGCAGTTCCAAACCTGGGTAGCCCAGATCCTCTACCCAGATTAAAAGTGTGGTAAGAGGACAATGGAGCTTGTCCTCCCTTTTGTTTTGGCCGTCTGTGTAGCCCACACATTTCAAGCTGTTCCTGGGCTGCCAGTGGCCATGTTAACCATAGATTTGGATAGAAAGCAAGTCCAGGGCTTGCCTCTTTGCTGCTTGTGCAGTGCATTGTGGACTACTGGTGGACTGAGCTTTGGTTTTATTTCCCTCCTGGAGCACACAGCAACCTGATTGTGAGCAGGTTGGATAAATAAACCAAACTTGGAGCTTGGGTCATCTGGGAGGCACAGGGTAGGATGTGCCTACCCCCATATGGTCATTTATTTATTTTATTTATTTATTGTTGCATTTATATACCGCCTTTCATTAAAAGACAACCCCAAGGCGGTCATGAGAATGGGCTCACTATCTCTTAGCCTAATCCACCTCATAGAGCTCTTGTGAGGATAACCCAAGGGAGGGTGAAGAATTATGTATGCTGCCTTGAGTTCATTAGTGGAAGAGAACACTATAAATAAAGTAAAAACAAACCCAAAAGAAAAAAATTAATTTCTCAGAAGCTCCCCAACGAAAAAATAGCAAATCTGTGTGTCGTCACCCATGTGCCTCATTGTTACCGGAGCTCTTAATCTCATAATATTGCCTCAGAAAGATAGTAGGGACCCTCCTATTCTACTGTTCTCTTTGTGGGATAGAATAAAACATTTAACCTCTCTAATGCCACTGGAGTTGTCAAGCTCGGAAAGGGCTGCTGCACTTTCGAAGAGAGGTATCTCTCTTGGTATGGCTTCTCAGACAAATCTGGGGAGACAAAAAAAACTGGCATACTTTCTTGGAGGCTAGGAGACAGGGTCACACATCCATATTAAAGTATGAACTCCAAAGGCTACAATTCCTGCCATACAAATGGTCCTATCCTCCTCCTCTAGCTCTTGACATGTCTTCTTCTCAAACATCTTTAACATGTGTATGGAATAAATATTTCTTTAAAAGGAAATGTGAATATATTACAGGTAAATCCTGTTATCTGCAGGGTTTCTGTTCTCCACTACAGCTACAGATAACAGAACCCCAGATAATGGGAATGGGGGCGGGGGAAAGGTTCCTGTAGGCTGCAAAAAAGTGGAGGAAATGGTGGGAAAGGGCAGAAACAATGGAAATAAAGTGCCCCACCATGCTTCACCAGTCTGCAGCTGTCCTGCAATGCCCCCCTCCAAGTCCAAAGTCTGCCATTTCCTCACTATTTTTAATGGGTTTTTAAAAAATGACAAATGAGCCACAAAATGGCTCCTTTCCATAAAATGGTGGCCAGAAATGACTTTGGAGATCATTTCCAGCCACCTCAAAATTGTGGATATGCAGGAATTAACCATTTTACTCCTCCCCCCTGTGTATGCTGAGGTCAGGTATCAATTACCCAATCACGGATATGCAGAACCCCAGATGCCGGGTTCGCAAATGGCGAGATTTGTCTATATTTAAAAACATTCTTGTTCTGCAACATAGAACAGCCGTAGCTTTATAAAGTCCCATGAACAAATTCTTGAATTCCTATAGAATCTTCCATTCTTTTGTAAAGGTCTTCATCTTTCTATGTGCTATGTACAGGAATTGTGTCTTGCTTATTGGGTATGTCATTTCTCATATACCTTTGTACCTTACTTGAAGATGTGCCATATCAGGCATGAAGATAACCTAAATATTTCAGAGTCCATCCTCTATTCTTGGTGCTCCATATTTTTCCAGGTATGTTGTTCTCCTATTTCTCCCACCAATCCTGACATTGCGTTGGAACTGTTGGTACACAGGCCCATCACATTCAGTGTGGTAGCAAACTGTCCAGAGAATTTTCAGAGCCTAATACTTTGCAACTGCCTTGTTGATTAAAATAGGCTTCTTTTAACTCAGATCATCTCAGTTCCAAACAAATCCCTTGCTAACTGAAAAAAAGAGGCACCTTTTAAAAGTAGTGATTCTCTTTATTTAGCAGCACAACATCCCTCCAGTGGCTGTTGGTGTCTATCTTGTGTTTCTTTTTTAGATTGTGAGCCCTTTGGGGACAGGCAGCCATTTTTATTTACTTACCCACTTACATCTATGTAAACCGCTATGGGAACTTTTGTTGCAGTCTATAAATAATCGTCATTGTAAACAATGACGTATCAATCAATATCAATACCAAATCCACAGGATAAGCAACATAGATTAATACTGTTTCCTATTGTTTGACATTTATATTTGGCAACCCTGATTTACAGTAATTCAGAAGTTGATCTGGGACATTATTAATAGGGATGTGCGTGAAGCCAGTTCTGTGCACACCCGGGAGGGCAGGGGCTTAATTTAAGGGGCAGGGGAGGCGCTGCCTACCTGCCAGCCCCCGTGCCGCTAGTTTTCCTCCACCAGCGCTCTCATAAAAAGTGGGCATGTCATGCACACACGCATTGGCCATTTCCGGAGCGCCACTGACCGGGTCTGCAGGGAGGCATGCTGCAGCCCTGTGCACCTGCTTTTTACGAGAGCACTGGTTGGGGGAAAGTGGCAGGGTGGGGACTGGCTGGTAAGCAGCATCTCCCCTGCCCCTTAAAGGAACACCCCACCCTCCAGCTCAAACGCTGGTCCGCAGAACTGGTTCGGCACTCCCAGAATGGTGCGCCCAATGGTTCTGTGCACATCCGTAATTATTAAGGCTCAGCCATTCTTTAGGCTAGAGATTTCACATATGACAGTCAAACATTGTCCTATTAAGACAATAAGAGCTGAGTGGATACATGTCATCTTCACTATCTTCATGCAGCAAGAGGTGTCATCATAACAGAGTTTAAATTTCAGGCGTTCAGAGCTTCCCAAACAAAAGACATCCAGAGCTTCACAAAGTTGGGAAGCTGTATCTGCAGGCACAAGCTGTCTGTGCCCTCTGATAGCTAGGACAATTTAGAGAAGAAGAAAGCACCCTGAACTAGTGAGATAAGCACAGGTCGGGTGGTGGCCTTCACTCCTTACTTTCCCATTACTGCATTGACAAGACTAAAAGTCTTCTGGTTAGTTTTCATCTGCCCAGTTTAGTTCAAGCCCGAGATCTGGCTTGTTTGCTGCTAACGACATGCTCTCATTTCCAGGCACAGAGTAGGTGAGTAGGAATACCTGTTTGTTTGTTTGTTTAATTGAGGGTTATCAAAGGAGGGAGAGCAATGAAAAGACCTACTGCTGCTCTGCACGGTAATGAGCAGCTGTTCTCTGGCAATGCTGCTGGATGCCATTGGATGGTTCATTTAGAGCAGCTTAGGGAAGACAAAAGAGCAGTCCTTCTGGACACCATTGTGAAGATATAACAACCATTGTTCTTCTAGTGGATAGAACTAATTATGTGAATGCTGCACAATAGAAATTATCAATTACAAATAGAAATAGGGGCATATGGATCCCAATAGCAGCTGATACTAATTTGTTTCTCCAAGAATCTATGATTTTTGTTGTTGAATAGTCTCCAAATATCCTTTGAATATTTGCCAAATAATCCCCAAATATTTGCTGTCTTAATTTAATATCTGATAATCAACTCAAGTTAGAGAAAGGATATTCAGCTCAAGTGCAACATAGGAACATAGGAAGCTGCCATATACTGAGTCAGACCACTGGTCGGTCTAGCTCAGTATCACCTACACAGATTGGCAGCGGCTTCTCTAAGGTTGCAAGCAGGAATCTTTCTCAGTCCTATCTTGGAGAAGCCAGAGAGGGAACTTGAAACCTTCTGAGTTCACCATTCCAATTTCCTAATTCTTTTGCAAGGATCAGTTAATGAGTTTTGCTCATACTCGGTATTTGATTTATATGTTGAGTCATAAAGAGACTGTCTTCTAGGTCAGATTGGCTAGAGGCACTACCTTCTATTCTTTCATCCATCCATCTGTCCATCCATCCATGTAGTCTGATCTGGCTGTCTTGCTCACGTCATAGGAAGCCATTTGCTTTGCAGTATTTATGTAAACCACTGTTTATCTGAACAGTTGACAAAGCCACATGTGAAACCCAAACCTATTTATCTGGGAACTTTTGTGGTCTTCAGCATCACTTAATTTGAATCAGAGGTTAAGTTGAATCTTGACTTGACAGAGCTGAAGCCTTGAACATGGGAATTAATAAACAATATGAATTAATGAACAATATGAAAGCACTGTACCTCTGAGCATGTTTATTCATTTGCATTTTAGACTGGCAAACAAATAAGCAATAACCAATCAATGAGCAATCTGTCATTGGCTGGCCTAACTAAGGAATGCTCCCACTAACAGGTGATAATATGGATTATATGAAGCTTAGTTACCACACATATTCCATGCTCCCTTTGTTGACTGGAGTGTAGCCATCTCCTCCAACTCTTTTTTTCCTCTTAGGAAGATTTACTAATAGCCTGCTATCTTAAACAGACAGTTACAAAGGCCCTACAGAGTTGCTGATTTAGCAGAAAAAATGAAATGGCCTGCTCTTGTGCCTTAGCAGTGGTTAGGTCTCCAGAAATCAGAAAGTGAAGCTTTTCATGGCATGGATAGATACCAGCAACAGCTACTGGAGAGATGCTGTGCTGGGGATAGATAGGGCCAGTTGCTCTCCCCCTACTCAATAAAGAGAATCACCACTATAAAAGATACCTCTTTTGTTCAGTTAGCAGGGAGATATATGATATATGACTCACATAAAAGTCCTATGCAGATGTTATGTTCAATGCATGTACAGCAGTATACTTCCTATTTGTACCTTGCAGTTGGGGGTCTTGTACCCAGGTTCACTTTTACAATGAATGCATATACAGTCATTCACACAAAACACCAGTACACACATACAACATAATATCTGAATAAGGCTAAAGATTAGGAGATAAGGGGTTTTGTTCCATTTTTCAGATAAATTGTTGATAAATTGAATGGTTGGCCTAAGGCCCCATGGGAAATCACTGAATGAACCGGAAGGTTCCTCAGTCATAATCTGTTTCCTATCCACTAAGTCATGCTTCCTTTTCTTGTTGTTGAAAGACTTAATGAACAGTTGTGGTGGGGTGGGGGATCAATAAAGGAGAATTTAAACCAGCCTTTAATATTCCTCCAAATGCTGATACCATGCAAAGTTATTTTGCACTGCATTTAAGAATCAGTTGTTTCCTTATTTTCATGAGGATTTTCGTAAGAGTTTTTAAAATGAAACAGCAGTTGGGCCTTAAGAATACTGGTTATGTTTACCAAACCTTTAATTGTTCCTGATTAACATAAAAATGTCCTTTTGAAATTGCTTTTGCTATAAAAAATAACTGTAAAAATAACATAGTTCTTCAGCCCATTTTCTGCTGGTGTTATGTGTTTCTTTAGGACAACCTTATCCAATTAGCAAAGAGATCTAGGATTTAGGCATTCCTTATTCAACAAAGTGCTATTATGACATTTCCATTACAATAATCCTTTCCATTTTAATGCATCCAAAAAAATCCCATTTAGCACTTTAACTATGCAGAAACAGTATCTTCACTGGGCAATCTGGTTCATCAAATGTCAGGCTTACCTAACACTGTATTTCAACTCCAAATGCTCATCTCTAATGAGCTTTTCTATGAGGGTGTCAAATGAAAGCTGTGCTCCTGTTAGCTGGAAATCATTCTGTACCTTTTACAGCTAATTACTGTCTTGTCCCTCCTTCACAAACATACATTGGATTTATAATTCAGTTTGGAACTAGTCATATTCAGAGAGGGAGGCTTCATTTTGCAAATAGTAGTCATTATCTACAGCCCCTAAATATGAAATGATTGCCTTGTAAGAGTTTGTATTGATGAAGAGCTCAATCCCAGATGGACCTCATTAGCTCTATTCTCATTACATATTCATAGTGAGTGAATATATAAAGAGTGGGTGGTAGGATCATGGTGGTAGCTCCTGGCCTGACTAACATTCACTTGAATGTCTGGATGGAGTCAGTGCACACACAACTGTAGATGAACATTGGGAACCAATTGCAGGCAAAGAGCCCTACAAGCAGTTGTACATGCACTGACTCCATCCAGACATTGAAAGGAACTCACAAAGGTCTCGCCTATAAGTACATTGACACATGTCAGCTATATCATCAGAATAGGGCTATTACATACAAACAAACAAAATCTAGGTCTATATGAAATATATTTAGGGGTTAATTAAACATATTCAATTAAAGCAAAACACCTTTAGTTTCCAGAAATAGTTATGGGTGGCAGTTCCAACCGAGTTTGAAAAAGTGAGGAAATTTGATTATATGTGGTGATTATCTTCTATTTGCTTATCATACCAGGGGGGTATGAGACCTGATGGCCAGTCTGATATTTTACAACCTGCATTGTACAATATCTTTACTAGGGGTGTGTGCATAGAACCAGTTTGGCTGGTTCAGTTTATCCAAACCGGATTCAAACTGGCCTGGCCTGGCCCGGGTCTGGCCAAACTGGGTCTGGTCCAGTTCAACCATCGGACAGCGCCAAACTGGTTAGGGAGATATACTTGTAAAGGGGAAGCCAGCAAGGATTCCCCTTTACAAGTATGGGGATAGGGGCCTGTAAGGGGCTAAGGGGCAGCCGATCGGGAGCGGCAAGAGATAAAAAAAAGCTGCTCACCCAGCTCGGCTGTCAGCACTGCCACACATCACCACTCATCTCCTGGCATGACCCTAAACAAGCTATCCCCTACTTTACAAAGCTGCTGGCTCTCAATTTGTGTGGCTATGCAAATGGCCTTTGTGCATGCTTGCTGATTGATTGATTGAGTGATTGATTTGATTTGATTTGATTTGATTTGATTTGATTTGATTTGATTTGATTTGTAAATGGCTTCCAAAATGGCTCAGTTGCTTGGTAAAGGTTGTGGGGAAAGCATGGTAAAGGAGGCTTAGTAAAGTAAGGGGAAGTGCTTGGGGTCATGCTGAAAGGGCAAATGGCAGCACTGGCAGCTGATCTGGCCTGGGTAGGCATCTTTTCCCCTCTCTTGCTGCCCCTGCCCAGCTGCCCCTTACTGTGCAGAACCAGTTTGCCTGAACCAGGCCAGGTTCAGTTTGATCACAGACTGAACTGCTCCCTGTTTAGTCCATGAATGAACCTTCAAACCGGCCCTGGTTCAAGGGAAACTGGTTCTGCATGAATCATTCATGCACACCCCTAATCTCCACTAGCATAAGCATAACTGGGGATTAGTGTTACAGCAATATTTAATAAGAATTTGGTAACATGTGCCTCTGAGCATATAGTGAGTGTTCTTACCTCACCAGGCAACAACTACAATCAGCACAATTAGTTAAAAGAGGTGATAGCAAGGAAGCACATGTGACCAAACAGCACAAAAGCACATGTGACTAAATATGCACAGAACCACATTGGTTGGTTGGTTGGTTGGTTGATTGCTAAATTTTTATACTGCCTTTCATCAAAATAATCCCAAGGTGCTTTATAAAAACATTTAACACAATATAAAACCATAAAAGCTACACAATAAGAATTAAAATGGAATATAAACATACAAATCTAATTAAAAGTTTAAAAAACATGTACAATATAACCATAAGATACAAAGCGGCAGTGAACAAAACACCCATTACCCATTTAATACCTGGGTAAAAAGCCAAGATTTTACTTGTTTTCTGAAAACTGTGATGGAGACTGGGGAGCGGATGCATTCCAGAGTCTGGGAGAAATGACTGAGAAGGCCCTGTCCTAAGTGCATGACTGGTAAGCTTCCTTCATTGTTGGCTCATGGAGCAGCCCCCCCTCCCATGACTTTATTGAGTAGGCAGAAACCCTTGGGAGCAGGCGGCCCCTCAGGTATCCAGGGCCCAAACCATTTAGGGCTTTAAAGGTCAAAACCAGCACCTTGAATTGGGCCCGGAAACAGATTGGCAGCCAATGTAGCTCTTTCAAAATGGGGGTAATATGGTCCCAGCAGGCAGCTCCAGATAACATCCTAGCTGCCACATTTTTCACTAGCTACAGGGAGAGGCGGCAAAACCGAGAGATAACTGAAGGTACAAAATAGAGTTTGGGGAGGAAAACCGAGGGTCCATTTTTTGCTGTAACTGTTGTTGCCCACATTCGGATGTGTAGTTGGCAAAACCAGAATTGAAGGGACTTCTGGTTTCGTGTTACGTGTGAAGGCAGCCGTTTCCTGATGCCACCAGCCTTTGCAGGTAGTGAATTGGAGCATGAAGGACTTAGCCAATTTTGTTTCCATAGTTATGATTTTGTAGGCCAGTACAATATCTCAGACTGGATATCTTATGCCCCCAGTCTTATGCCCCCAGGCTGTGAACATCATGGGCCATCAAATTTCCTCGCTTTTTGGAGCTCAGTTGGAGTGGCCACACCTATAATGTATCCCTGTAAACTTAAGGTTTTTTGCTTTAATTAAATTTGCTTACTTTTTAAAATGGACAGTCCTTTTTAAAATTATGGCTGGTGCAGAATGGGGCCAGAGGACCAGGACTTTTAGCAGTTGTATGACAGGCAGACATTCAAGGGGTGCAACTTTGCCTAGCATATGAAGGTGTACTTCAGCTACATGACAGCCAAAGCTTCAATGGGTGAAGTTTGCATCTCCAAATACTGGAGGAAACTCCATTTACAAAGTTTCTGCTGTCATTCAGCTGTTAGACACAGAGCTTCAGCTGTTAGACACAGGTGGAAGCACGGCAATTTTTATAGTTGAAGCATTAATTACCCCCACTATGCCCGGTGCTCCATGTCTAACAGCTGAATGGCAGGCAGAAACTCAGCCAGTGGAGTTTCCTTCATCATTTGGAGATGGGAACTGCACTAACTGCCAAACATTTGTTTCTTTATGCCAAATATATGCCTTGGGTTGCTCACTAATGTGGTAGCTTAGGCCTCCTCATACTCACACTATATCTGCAGTTGTGACCAGGGAAAAAGCTCCTATTGCACAAGAGGTAATACTGTGAGGTAGGCCATCACCAGTCAATCTAATGAAGGCCACAAATGTCCTACCATCCAAAGCCCACACTATTTCCCAGGGAAGGAGAGAGGGATGCCTCAAAAATGCAGCCCTCTGGGTGGGTACAAACCTGAACAGCTTACAAGGTGGATGGCAGCATTTACACTTGTTACAAAATAAATGGGAAAAATGGATAGCATTCATTTGCATATAATTTGTTTCCTTTGGTCACTTGTTTGTTTTCAAAACAGGAGGATTGCAATGAGTGAAAAAAATTATCATTGTCACAAAGACATCAAGTGCCCACTGGCATCACTTATTTTCTTCTTCTCAAAGTATCAGAATGACACAGGGGAGGCATTCACATAAATGGGAGGAAGGCCATGGTGGGTGGGGGAAGGAGGTGCATAGGCAGTGGGGAAGGCTGCTCCAATTCAACTCCCCCCACAGACAATCACAGGAAGTCTGCTGGGAATGTGGACCACGCAGTGCAGAGCTCTGGAGGGTGGGATGATGTATCCCAGCCTCCAGAGATCCCACAGTGTACCATGACATGAATGTGGTGCATTGATGGGATATCCCATCAGACAGGCACTCTAGGCACCCATCTCTGTGTCTCCTCAAGCTCCATGGAGCCCATGGAGACACACAAACCCAGCAGCTGGGTTAAGGGAGTGCTAGCTGCCTTAACCTCAGCTTAGAGCCGGGCTTGGGAGCGGAGTTAGGCTGGGCAGGGGTGCCTGGATCCACGCACACACAGCTCCCAAACCCTGGCAGAACACAGTTTTAAATTGTGTGAATGGCCTCCTAAATGAGGTTAAGTTAAAGGAGGATGGATTTCAGTTGAACATTAGCAGAAACAGTGGCTGACATACAGTGCAGCACCCTACTAATCCAAGAGTAGATTGCACATGCTGCCTCAGTGTACCCCTAAACCCCATCAGTGCTGCTACTGAGCTTGCAGAGGCTCTGTCATTACTAACAATTGTGTCATCGCTGTAGCGATGATCCTCTCATTGAGAATAACTAATTTTATTTATGTTTATATTTATATCCTGCTTTTCCTCCAAGCAGCCCAGAGCCATCTACATAGTTCTGCCCTCACAACAACCCTGTGAGGTAAGTTAGGCTGAGAGATAAATGACTGTTCCAGTGTTACCCAGTGGATTTCGTGGTTGAATAGGGATTTGAACTCAGGTTTCTATGGTCATAGTCCAACACTCTATCCACTACACCACACTGGGTGGATCATCTCTACGGTAATAGCTCAATCGTATGTATGTATGTATTGTATGTATGTATGTAAGAGTAGATTGACAGTCAAATCAGTTACCTAGTGGAGTGGTGGGATTTCCTTCTCTGCATCTTCAAGCAGAGGTCAGCTGGCTTTAAGCACACACCCCAACGCCTCAGTTCTACAATTCTATAATTCAATCTCCATATCAAGGCCCAAGTCCAAACACCTTATGATTTCATGGACAACTATTTATAAGTGTATATAGCAGAGGAGGGGAAGTTTAGAAAGGTATTATGTTTGAAATGCTATTTTAAGATGTGGGTGGGGAATCTAACACAAAGAAGTTCATTTTAGCTCCTTTGAAATGTAAAACTTTCAGGTGGCTCATATTCCAAGCAGAGCTAATAACCTTGACTCTTTTTTTTGTAATGTAGTCAACGTGTTCAGCAGGGGCATATTGCTATTGAAATTCATTCGAAAATAGGTTGGCATTGAAGTCACTGGGACTATGCAAATTCAGTAATCTTGTTATGTGAAGCTAGTTTTGTGGGTAGCCAGAGAAAGCAAATGTAGAAATTAAATTATTTTGTTTATATTCAAATGTTGGTGCTAAGTGATTCTGAGAAACATGAGACCTATCGATATACCTTAAAGAATGGTTCACCAAATGAAATAAGAGGTTTGCCAGAAAGCATTCTGTTGTTTGAATGCTAAATAGAAGAATCATTGTTTGCCTTTGGTCACCTGCAATCATTCTGACTTATGACTGAGATCGTTTTGTGCACATGGATAAATGTAAGAACCACCATACAACAAATTTTATAACCTGTCTGTATATGCTGAACTGTGGCCAAAATGTATAAATTGCATAGACTGGTAAGATATAGACCATAGCTGCAGATTCCTACAGCAGTAACTGACATCTGCTAGCACTTTTTTTAAAAAAAGAAATGTATTAAGTCTGTTCACATAACCATTTGGGGGTTCACTGAAGGGTTGGGGAGTTCCTACCTCATTAGCAGCACCCAACCAGGACCTTTGTCTGGGTCAGCAAACCCAGGAAACATAATCCATTTTTGAAATCAGGAGCTAAAAATGATCTGTGCAAATGTCAGTTTCTGACTTTCAGATATGTACTTTTAACAGTCAGAACGTAAACCCTTTAGCAATTTCAAAATTGCTTCCTCCAAACTTCTGCCCCAACATGTTATCAAAAGAAAATCATCATCATCATTCTGAGATTATGAGGCTATTCACAGGATGGGAGAAAATAGGGCTAGTGGAAGCTAGCCCAATTTTCTCCCATCGTGTAAACCACTGGGCTTGGCTGCGAGCCCGGTGGTTTGCAAGCAAGACACCCGCTTCTGCAACCCGGTGCTTAAACCAGGTTTGCGGTGCGAGTACTCAGCAAACCTGGTTTAAGCAATCATGAGTAGCCACAGTGTGGCTCCACGCCATGGCTACTCATGAGTAGACCCCCAATAGGAGGCTGAAAAGCAGCCTCCCGGCTCGGGGGTCTCTCCAGTATGCCCTGTGCGCTCGCGCAGGGCATACTGCAGCTTCTGGGGGCCGCGTTGCCCCCGATCCTCCCAGCCCCCGCCAGCTCCACCATGGAGCCGGCGGTCGTGTGGGCGGCCGATCTGGCCGCCCAGAGCTCCCGCCCTGCTCATCTGCAGGGAGAGCTGGCTTAGCCCGCTCTCCTCGCATACCTTCACAAAGCAGGTCTTACTTATCGTGAGACCCAGCTCTATGTCAAATGCCTTCCCACCATGATTTGTGCTGCCAGCAGACTACTACTACAACTACTACAAATATTTATATGCCGCTCTTCAACCAAAGTTCTCAAAGCGGTTTACATAGATATAAATAAATAGAAAGCTTCAGGACTTTAGTGGCTGCCCTTGATTGGCCATGAAGAAGCAGAAGGCAGACCCAGCCTTGCTGAAGTGGCTCCAGCTTCAGGATCATAGAATGTGCTTTGCAGAGCGGCATATCTATGGATGGCAGCCCCTGTAGCTACAGCTCTCTATTGTTTCCATGGAATGGGTGGGGGTTGGGCCTGCCGGGTCTCAGTGACTGGGTAGAAGAGGCAAGTGAATTCACACAACATGTTTATCAAGGTAGGAGAGCTTTCCTCTCATCTTACCTTGGTTAAGAACAGGGTAGGAAAGCTGGGTTGAGAACTGGGTAGGAAAGCTTTGAACAACTTGGGCTGGAGAGATTGTTGTAAGTGCAAGCAGTCATGCAAATCTGGGTAGCCTGCCTCCTACCCTGATTTTGATGACTGTGAACCAGACCAATTGTCAGCGGTGCACATTCCTGCAATAAGTTAAAGCAGCTGCTAGAGTGCAGAGAGTGAAGCCAGTGTTTAGCAGCAGCCAAAATGCAGTAAAGTACATTGGGAATAGAAACAAGGGAAATTACCCCTTCTAGAATCACCAGTCCATACATTGTAGTCAGTGCCATGTCCAAACAGGGCCATAGCCAAAAGAAGGGTAGAGTTGCCGTTCTAAAGATTCCAGAGAAAGTCACATGTCGATATCCAGGCCAAGGTTGGGGGTCCAGCAGGAAACAGCACAAGGGTTCTGGGAGCCTGAAACTGAATCTGCACAACAGAGTGATCAGTTGAAACCAGTGTGATACAGAGGAAGAGGTCTGGCTCTATAGTTCTCCAAGGTCCCACACCAGGCAAAGCCAATTAAGGCCCCCATTTGCCTTCAGGCTGCAAGTTCAGACACCACCCATCAGACTTTGCAGCCAACCAGCTGCTTCTATATTGCCCAACATGCTGCTCCTTTCTGTGTTCTCTTTGGCGTTTCATGTGGCTCACTGGTCTGCTGCTTGGTCCCGGCTTCTCCCCATCGGAAGAAAGCAACGGCTGCCTAGCAACCTCTTGCTGTTCTACAGCAGCTCACTGCTCCATCTGAGGGGCTTCTTCCTCAGCATCCTGCAGGAGGGTCCCCTCTGGGGGCTGTGAGTCAGACAATTCTTCCTCGGAGTCCTTGGAATCAGACCACTGCTTGACACCAATATTTGAAAATCACAGAGGATGAACTCACACATTGGGCCTTTTCTCACAATCAGAGACCTAGGCAGGAGAATGTGCAGGGAGGAAGGCTACTTTACCTTCCCTGCAGACCAGGTCCCAGTTGTTGGGCATGCAGATCATTTGCTGAGACGATCAGCTGCTGTCCCAGTCAGCTCAGAGTTGCAGGGGCCAGGATGCATCTTCCTGGCCCCCAGAAATTCCACAATGCACCATGTAAGTACATGGTGAATTATGGGTATCACTCCGGCGATGGGCAGGCAACCCTCAGTGTCTCAGCACCGGCTGAAAGCAGCTGGCACTGACACACGCTCAGTTAAACAGGGTTAAGGGGGTGCTTGCTCCCTTTACCTCATTTAACAGCCAAGCTTCATAGCCAGGTCTGCTGCCAAGGCACCACCAGGAGCTGCATGGCTCCCAGTGGTTCTTATGAACAGTCAAGCCCAGGCTTGGCTGCCTTAGCCCTGTCTTGGCTGTTTGTGAGAACAGCTTCATTTACTATGAGTGGCCACTACATAATCGTCATATATATTTCTCTTAGGCATACCTGTTGCTAATCCCATGTGTGGCAGTTCTCTCGAGAGTTCGCAAGCAGCTGCTAGAAGGTGATGGGGACAGGTGGGAGGGAAGAAAATGGCGGCAGTAGTTGGCCGGCCAATGGGTTAACAAAATGGCAGAGCTGGCTGGCCAGATGGCTGGCCAATGGGGGAAGAGGGCAGGCAGCTGGAAAGAAAACGGTGATGGTAGCAGGCTGGCAGAGGAAGTAGTGGCCAGCAGGTGGGCAGGAGGGGGAAGCACAGGAGGGAAACAGCAGCAGAGGCTGGCTGGCGGGTGGAGGGGAAATGGTGGGGGTGGGTGGGTAGGTGGGTGGATGAGGAAGATGGTGACGGCGGTGGCAGGGGGGGACAGTGGCGGCGAACTAGAGGTGCAGATGTTCTGTGCCTGGCCCAGCTAGTTAAGAATATTGCAAATATTTCTGACATTCAGGACTGCCTGTTCATTGCTAAAGATAAGTATTGTGAATAAAGCAATAGGTTTCCAAACTTTTATCATGGAACTTTGGGGGAAAGTTAGCTTCTTGTGGAAGTTGTCTAGTAAGCGCCAGCCAGTTAGCACCTTAAAAGGCAACAGTGATAAGCACTAGCAAATGGCTGTGCCTGAAAGAGAGAAAAACAACAAGCAACAGCAAGCTGGTCAGCATTTAGATGTGGAAAGAGGATAAGCAGTAGCAAGCCATTAACAGGGAACAAGTATAAGCACTGGCAGTAGCTGCAAGCTACTCAACACTTATATGTGGGACAAAGAGAAGTAGCTGCATACTGGTTAGAATTTTATGGAAATAATAGTGTGAAATAGCAAGCCAGTCAGAATAGGGAATGCTCCAAACCTATTCTAGGGAATGAATTAAGTTGCAAACTAGCCATTTGGAAATGCCTGCACTTGTGAAAATTACGTATCTTCTTTGTGCTTACATGTTGCAAACATGCAATGTTGTTTTTCAGTGAGGAAGAAATACTCACAGAAATAACAAGGCAAGTTTCACACGCTCTGCATGGCAATTCTAACTTCAAAGGGAGTCAATTGTTTAAAGTCTCCAGGCATATGATGAAACAGCTGTCACCAGGCCTTCTGTTTTAATTTCTAGGAATTATAGAAGTGTGGTTGGTGATATCTCAAGGCAGGTCAGACCACAAATGACCAGTGCACTGTAGAGGTGTGCACAAAACTGGATTTCCCAGTTTGGTTTGAGTCCAGACTGGGCATGTTCAGTTTTGTGCACCCCTGAACAACACCCCCTGGTTCAGTTCATGTTTCGGGATTCGCGACTCTACACAGTAAACCACCGATCGTCTTGGGGGAAGCTAGGTTCACGATCCTGGGGGTGATCATGAGAATAGCCTTAGTGTTTGAAAAGGTAGCGCTGTGTGTGTGTGTTTTTGTGTGTGTGTGTGTGTGTGTGTGTGTGTGTGTAGAAGCAGGGTACTCTGATTGCCGGAGACTGAGCAGTGGCCCAAAGCGATTTCTTCTCGCTATTTACAGTATTTATTGCATCACTGAACAGTCTCCTAATGTGATCATTCTCCAGATATCCTATATAGCTTTGGTCTGGGGAAGATACAAGTGACTTGAGCGGAGGGAACAGGGAGAGGAACTGGCAGCAAATTCAGAACCAAGCAGTAAAAGTGACCAAGGGAGCAGTATATAAAGAAGACACATGAGCAGAGACCGAGGGAATGAACTGTATATAGTCTAAAAAAGGCAGAAACTCCAAAGGGACATGTTAAAAGTTTAGAAATACCTTCCAGGTAACAATATAAATGAAGGAAGGGAATTACTCACAGTTTCAGAAGTTGGTTGTAGAAAGTACCATAGCCTGGAGCTATGGAAGGAATATGTAGGTTAGACAAAGAAAACCTTTTAATAGTTAACAGCTAGTAGGCAGATGAATAGGCTCCCCAAGGAGGTGGTCAAAGAACTGTAACCATAGCTACTCAGAAGTGTGTGTGTGTTAGGAGTGTTGAACTCTGGGGAGCTCATTTTAGATTATTTTAGGCCAATGTGGATCTAATAAAAATGATGACATTTATTTAACTGCAATCAATTTCTATCATATTGCTACTTAAAGAAATAAGAGCCAGGAGGCTTTTTTGTGTGTGCGCACCTGTGCGTGCATGCATGCATGCCTAGGCAAGCAAGGATGATATGTGTGCAGAAATGGGCTTGTGTGGGTTGCTCTTTTTTGTATGGCATTTGCTAATATTTGCTGGCATGCTTGTTCAGCAGCACAGAATCTCATGCACAGGTTTGTTGCTGCATGAGATGATTTCAGGATGGAGGCCATTGCACCTATGGCAACAGTCTAAAACTGGGTGTGTAGTCCAATGTATGTGAAGATACTTGTGTGGAACTGCTGCCATCCAGTGAAGTGAATGGACTGGATGTGGGAGGTCCTGCCTGTGGATGGCAGATCCTATAGAGACAACTGTCAAAAGAATATAAGATGTGCTTGCTGTGTCATACCAAGGTCCACCTGGTCTGGAATTTCATTTCTAACAGTGGTCAACAGCATGCCATTGGAATCCGCAAGCTAACTTGGCAAAGAGGCACCTTTTTAATGTGGTGATTATCTTTATTTAGCATGGGTAGAGTAACTGGCCCTATCCACCCCCAGCACAGTACCTCCAGTGACTGTTGCTGGTGTCTATCTTATGTTTCTTTTTAGATTGTGAGCCCTTTGGGGACAGGAATCCATCTTATTTATATATTATTTCTCTGTGTAAACTGCCCTGAGCCATTTTTGGAAGGACGCCTTAGTTTGTAGCCCTCTTCTAGCACAGAGATCTTCCTTTAATTTTCCTTTTCACTTATCTTAAAAAAATTATCCAATAACCATTCCTGGATCTTGTGGAAATGAATTCCATATGCTAATTACATGTTGTGTTAAGACAGACTTCCTTTTGTTAGTATTGTGTTCAGTTGGCTAGCATTATACATTTGGCTGTACTATAATGGCAAGAGTCAGGAATGGTTCACTTTTGTCCCAGCTTTCAGAATATTTGAATTTAATAATCCATACATGTTCTGATATTTAAGGATGGCCACTTAAGTTTAGCTGATCACTTATCAAGATTATGCTTATTTAAGATCAGACAACCTTTTAGTTGGTACATAGAGGATGGTAGTAACAATAATGACAAAAGTAGAAGCAAATTGTTCCAAAAGTGTGATCGTTCTAGCCAGGCTGCAATACTATTTTCTGTGCTCTAAGTTTCCCAAAACATGCCCATGATTGAAACGAATGGAATGGAGTACTCAAGAAGTCTGCTAAAAGGGAAAATACAGTTTCCTTCCTGAGACTACTGCTCATCTGTAAAGAATACATGACTATAATGGAAACGGCAGATAGAAAAATTAAGTCTTGTGTGCCAGTGGATTTGGTGTGATGTACAGGGTTGCGGTGGTTTGCTCAACTCTGAAGGAAGGGACCTGGGGTAGCGCGTGGGGAGGTTGTGCCAGTTGAAGTGGCACATAGGTTCCAAACACAAACTATTACTTTCTGCTCCATTTCCAAACCTTACCTTGTCCTACATGAGCTGCTGAAGGAGTTCAGGCGGGGGGAGGAGGCAGACATAAAAGAAGAGATGGACTGAAGTGTGCACAAAATCATATACCACTTAAATAATCCGATCTTGCATGCCAGCTGTCATAACATTTAAAATGAGTAAATATCATGAGGTTGTCATGGAAGGGGCGGGGCGGCGGCTCGTTCCTACCTAAACACAGCCATATTGTAAATGCCAGGTACAAATTTGATAGATTGCCCAAGTTGGTGAAAGAAATGTCTTAAGAGGTTGAGAACACTCCAACAATGGAGATGCAAGAGCATACTTGAAACAAAACTGCAGGATTCAGCTAGGGGTTTTTTTTTTTTGGTGAAATATCTACATTCCCCCTCAGAGAACATTAAATCTGTGCCCTCTTGTAAGATACAGCAATTGGTTTAGCTACATAAATGTTTTATAGAGCCCTGTGGTGCACAAGGAATATTCTATCTGATGTAACATGGAATTGCGTGGCTACTGTTGCACTCTTCCTTCTCTCTAAATCTTCTTGAGCAAATTCCAGTTGAACGGTGTAAGGGGCCAAAATCAACAGGAGAGGAGTCAGTTTTCCATTCAACCTACTTACTGCAGCATGAAGAGAAAAACCAGTTAACCATGTTTCCTTGTTGAGAGAAGTTCTTCAGAGTGTTGGAAATGAGTAGTCAAAGCTGATATTGTGATAGAAATCATGAATTGTCTGCTTTGCTAAGCAGGGTCCACCCTGGTTTGCATTTGAATGGGAGACTATATGTGAGCTCTGTAAGATATTTCCCTCACAGGATGGGGCCACTCTGGTAAGAGGATCTGCATGCTTGCATGCAGAAGGTTCCAAGTTCCCTCCCTGGCATCTCCAAGATAAAGCTGAGAAAGACTCCTGTCTGCAACCTTGGAGAAGCCGCTGATGATGATATGGCAGTCTGTGTAGATAATACTGAGCTAGATGGACTTCTGCTAATCTCCAACCTCCCTTTCCTTGCAAAGGTTTTGGAGAAGGTTGTATGTGCCCAGCTTTAGAGAGTTCTGGATGAAGCTGATTTTCTAGATCCTTGTCAGTCGGGTTTCAGGCCACAGCATAGCACGGAAATGGCATTGGTAGCTCTGGTTGATGACTTGTATCGTGACCTTGATGAGGGTAGTGCCCCTCTCTTAGTCCTTTTAAATCTCTCAGCAGTTTTCTATACCACCGACCATGGTATCCTTCTGGAGTGCCTGCATGGGTTGGGTATTGGGAGCACTGTTTTGCAATGGTTCCATTCCTTCCTTAGTGGGTGCTTTCAGTTGGTGTGTATTGGTGGCAAGTGCTCTGCCCTGTGGCCACTCTTTTGTGGGGTGCCTCAGGGCTTGGTTCTTGCACCCATTCTTTTTAATAACTACATGAAACCATTGGGGCAGGTCATTGGTTTGGGGTGAGATTCCATCAATATGTTGATGATACTCAGCTGTATATTGCCACCCCAGGCCACTCCGGAGATGCCATTTCTGTGCTTTCCCAGTGTCTGGAGGCTGTCAGGGTCTGGATGGGCCAAACAAGCTCAGACTTAATCCCTCCAAAACTGAGTTGCTTTTGCTTACTTCTCAACCTGGCCAATTGCCGAGTCTGAGTCTCTCCCTGGATGGGGTTGCACTGCCCCTGAAGGAGGTGGTCTGCGACTTGGGGGTTCTCTTGGACTCACAGCTCCTGCTTGAACAGCAGGTGGAGGCTGTGGCCAGAGGTGCCTTTGCCCAGCTTCGGCTGGTCCACCAGTTGTGGCCCTATCTTGACCGGCAGGCCCTGGCAATGGTAACTCATGCCCTCATCATCTCTCATTTGGACTACTGTAATGGGATCTACCTGGGTTTGCCTTTGAAGATGACCCAGAAGCTTCAATTGGTCCAGAATGCGGTGGCCTGCCTGCTTATGAGTACTATTAGATATGATAGGGTGTCACCTTTCTTGCGGTCACTGCACTGGTTAACTATCAGCTTCCAGGTCCAATTCAAAGTGCTGGTTCTCATCTTTAAAACCCTTGATGGCTTAGTGCCTGTTTACCTTCAGGACCGCCTCTTCTGGCCAGTCCTGTCTAGACCTGTGAGATCTTCTCAGGTTGCCCTCCTTTCAGTCCCTGGTCTCAGAGAGGTCCATAGTACTAGGGCCTGTGGAAGGACTTTCTCTGTTGTTGCCCCTTTACTTTGGAAGTTTCTGACCCCTCAGATTTGTTCTCCCTCCTCCCTTTCAGCCTTTGAAACCTTATTGAAGACATTTCTTTTCCTCCAGGCATTTGCCGTTTAAACCTTTAAAATAATAATAATAATCTCGGATGTTCTTGTTTTGTACACTGCCCTGTGTCTGTGGAAATAAACAAACACTACTGCTACTACGACAAATATTTATATACCACTTTTCAACAAAAGTTCCCAAAGCGATTTACATAAAGAAATAATAAACAAACAAACAATTAAAGTAAATTAATTAAATAAGATGACTTATTTAGACCAATGGTCTGACTTGGTATAAGGCAGCTTCCTATGTCCCTAAGCCAATCATCCCATCGTCAAGCTTACTCTCACATATTAACAATATGTCAAGTTGTTGAAAAGCCACAGATGGACTTCCTAGAAAGAGCAATTAATATGTGACATTTATGGAATGCTGCTGTGTATGACACCCGGTGGCTATATATACATTATATTGATAGTTTGATTTTTTTTTTCATGGCTCCCCCCTCCCCAAGTACCAAAAGGAATTATAAAATCTACAACAATCCCCCTCCCCTTGCCTCGTGCAAGTGGGAGGGTGTTTGTCCCAGCCCGGGACTCACGAGCCCAAGAAGAAGCCTGATTGGTTGGCTGGCTCGTGGTGGGCGGGGCTTGCTGAGAAGCCGAGCGTTTCCCCGCTCTGGCCTCTCAGTCGGCTGTTTGTTTCCGATTAGGAAGGAGCTCAGTCCGGGAGCTCCTTCCTCGAAGGCCTTAGTTGGGGGGGTGCGCCCGACAAGCGGGCGAGGCGGCATTCGGCGGCGTTCCGTCGAGGGGGCCATAGTGTCAGCGGTGGCCCCGCTGGTAGGGGGGTACTCCCGGGACTGCTCCCGGCTGGGTTGCAGCTGCAGCAGCAGCGTCTTTGGGCCTCTTCAGCGCGGCATCGGCACTCGGCTTCCTGGGCGTGGTTCTCCTTCTGGGCGTTTGCCCTTTTGGTTTGTGGGGTATTTGGGGGGTTTCCATCAGCCTGGGTGGCTGGGCAGCGGCCCCTTTTCCGTTCCCTGGAGCACTACTTTTGATGCCAACATTCTTTTATTTGTTTGGTGGGTAGCAGGTGGGTGTTTGTGCTCATCGGTGCCCTGGTGGGCCTGGCCTGGTTGAGAGTCAAAAGGCCTTTTCAAGCCTTCTCCTTGGGTGGGGGGCTCTGGTGCTTTCCTGGATAGGATTGAGTATTGTTTTTGATTCAGGACAAGGGCTTGGCTTTTGTTCTATATCCTTGCTACCTTCATTCTGTGTGTGGTTGGCGCTTTTTTTTCTCCAACCCCTTTTGGAATCCCACTATTTGGAGGCAGTATGCCGGGGAAGGCCAAGGGCAAGAAAGGGGGGCGCCCTGTTAAGCAGCCCAAGAGGCCTGCTCCCCCGCAGTCCTCCTCAGAGGAGGAGGATGAGGAGATGACTCTGATACGGGGGTTAATTAATAGGATGGAAGCTTTAGAGAAAGCAAAAGCAGCCCCCTCCGACAAAGGTGCGGGTCCTTCAGGTGTGGGGGGGGTGCCTCCTCCTAAGGTCCCTCGGAGGACCAGGGGTTCTGTGAAAAGCCAGCTGCTAACTTCTCTCTCTAGTAGGCTGGCTGCGCTGGAAGAAGGGCTGAACCCTGCTGGACCGGGCCCTTCTGCTCCTGCGTTACCGCTTCCTGAACCTGAGTCTCCAGTTCCGGAGTCGCCTTCACCATTGCTACCTCCGCCTGCGGCACCAGTTGTTCAGCCTCCAGTGGATACGGCTACTCCTTTGGCCCAGGGTGAGCCTGCAGCACCTACACCGCCCGGCGTCACCGGCCAGTGGCTTTGTCCCTGGCCGATGCCTGCCATGGGTGGATGGGGCCCAGCTTCTTACTGGCCCCCATATACACAACCTTGGGTGGCGGGTTCCCCGCCGGTTTTTCCTGGAGTTATTGCAGGCTTACAAGGCGCTGCGGAGCAGGTCTGGTTGGGCAACCGGCCCTCCAGCGGGTCGCTCCCACTCCCGGGGGTGGCCTCCTCTGCTGGATCTGCCACGGGGGTGCAGGCAGGTTATTATCCGATGGGGATTCTGCCGTCACCTCAGCATGCGCCCTATGGTAGCATGGGCCTCCCGTTAGGGGATCACTTACTCCCTTCTACAAAAGAAAAAATCCTTAAGGGTGAATATGTGGACATTTTTAGCTTGTTGTTCAGGGAACCTGAGGTTAAGCATAAAGAGGGGGAATCTTGTAAGGAGCACGAAGCCACCAAGAGAAAGCCGGTCGAACAGACTTGGAATAATTGGCTTTCTGGCTTCACGATTTATATGGGGGTTATTGTCCAAGCCCAGCCCGCAAGGGGCCCTGCCCTGTTAAAATACATGGATATAATTCACAGGGCGGTCTCCGACTTTGCTGGATCTTCCTGGGTACGGTACGATGAGAGTTTTAGAATGAGGGCTGCCCTTGACCCCACATTGCCCTGGGATGCTCCGTTGCAGGAGTTGTGGCTGGTTACTATGTCTCCAGCCCGGCCCATAGAGGGAGATAGGTCTGACAGTGGGCATTTGCTTTCTAAACCATCGGGGGTTTTGCCCTCAGGGAGTCCTGGGCAACAGTGGGTTCAACCCCACCTTGTTTGCTGGGAGTTTAACTCCAATGGCAAGTGCTCCCGTTCCCCTTGTCGGTTTAAGCATGCCTGCGGGGTCTGTGGGGCGAGGCACCCCAGTTCCTCCTGCCCCAGGGCCAAGTTTGGGGGTTCCGGGGCTAAGTATAGGCAGGGGAGCAGTAAAAAGGGTGGCCCTCCTCCACCCGCTCCGAATAAAGGGTCCTAGCCCTATCAAGGTGAAGGTGCTTGAGCAGCTGTTGCTGGACTATCCTGACCAGTCAGCAGCTTCTTATTTGTTATGTGGCTTCCGGGATGGTTTCAGAATTCCCTCTTCGGCCCGGAGGGGATTAGGCAGTTCTCGCAATCTGAGATCAGTGGTTGGTAAGGAGGAAGTCGTTGTTAGGAAAATTGGTAAGGAGGTGGCTGCGGGCAGGGTGATGGGGCCTTTTGCCAGTCTCCCCTTCCCCAGCCTTAGGGTCTCCCCATTAGGGGTGGTCCCTAAAAAGGTTCCTGGTGAATTTAGGTTGATTCACCACCTTTCTCATCCCAGGGGGTCCTCAGTAAATGATGGCATCCCTGATAGCTTATGCTCTGTACGTTATACCTCATTTGATGAGGCCGTGGAAGTGGTCAGGGGTAGGGGCCCCGGGGCCCTTTTGGCAAAGTGTGATATTGAATCCGCCTTTCGCCTGTTGCCGGTACATCCAAATGACTTCGAGCTGCTGGGCTTTGCATTTGCTGGCCAATTTTATTTTGATAGGGCTTTGCCTATGGGCTGCTCGATTTCCTGCGCAGCATTCGAAACATTCAGCTCCTTTTTGGAGTGGGCAGTTAGGCGCCAGGCGGGTCTTCCCTACACGGCTCATTTTTTAGATGATTTTCTTTTTACAGGCAGGGGGAATTCGAGGGAGTGCCACCATTTACTTCGCTCCTTCATGGAGCTAACAGACCGGCTAGGTGTCCCTTTGGCACGGGATAAGACGGAGGGGCCGGTCACGTGCCTCGCCTTTTTGGGGATTGAGTTGGACACTGTTGCCGGTTGCTCCAGGCTGCCTCAGGCCAAGCTGCGGGTTTTATTGGACATGGTTAGGTCCCTTGGTCGCGCCCGTAAGGTCTCCCTTAGGGATCTCCAGGTTGTTTTGGGTCACCTCAATTTTGCCTGCAAAGTGGTGGCTCCGGGCCGGGCCTTTTTGCGCCGGTTATGTGACCTGACTGTGGGCGTTAGGGCTCCCCATCACAGAGTACGAATTACGGAGGGTGCCCGGGCCGACCTGGCTCTTTGGGAAGCATTTCTCACTGATTTTAATGGGGTGTCTTTCTGGCGGGATGTTAGACTTCTGGAAACCGACCTGCAGGTCCACTCTGACGCTGCAGGTGGAATAGGTTTCGGGGTTTATTTCAGGGGACGTTGGTGTTCCGCCAGGTGGCCCGAGGACTGGTTCAGGCAGGGGGTTTCCCGGGACCTGACTTTCCTAGAGCTCTTTCCAATTGTGGTGGCTGTGCATATTTGGTCCGCTGAGTTTGCCAACTCCTCAGTTGTGTTTTGGTGTGACAATCTGGCAGTTGTTCAGATTGTCAATAGTCAGACTTCCCAGTCCCCGAGGGTCATGGTTTTGGTTAGGGCATTGGTATTGCAGTGTCTGCGGGCTAACATCCTTTTCCGGTCCCGCCATGTTCCGGGTATCCGGAATGACATAGCTGACGCTTTGTCTCGTTTTCAGTTAAACAGGTTCAGAGCGTTAGCGCCCGAGGCCGCCCTTCACCCGGAACCCATGCCAGCTTTTCTGTGGGAACTTGGCAGGCGGAGGCACAGCGGGCCATAGCGGCATCTCTGGTGCCTAGCACCAGAGTGAGCTACACAGCCAAGCTTGAGGCTTTCTCTCTTTTTCGAAAGACTGAAGGTTTGGCGGAGGTGTGGCCGGTCCCTGTAGAGCAACTTCAGCAGTTTTTGGTCTTCCTCCGCAGGGCGGGGCGTGCGGTATCCACTTTGGGGGGCTATCTTGCCGCGTTAGCTTTTGAAGCCCAGGTTCGTGGGGTTGGTGATTCCTCCTCCGACCCGCGGGTGCGGCGCATGTTGGAGGGTTGGGCTAGGGGGGAGCCTAGGACTAGGGACCCCAGACGCCCTTTTACTCTGGAGTTGGTGGCTTCAACGCTGGGCCACCTAGTGGGGTGCTGCTCTGGCCCATGGGAGGTGTCGCTGTTTAGGGCTGCACTGTTGGTTGCCTTTTTTGGGGCCTTCCGTCCAGGGGAGTTGCTTCCCCGCAGCGGGTCTTCCCCCAGGGACCGCTGCTTGCAATATTCTGATTTATCGTTCGGTGACGGGGAGGTGCGTTTGCTCCTTCATCGCTCCAAGACGGATCAGAGGGGCAGAGGCCAGACGGTTCGCCTCGCGGCGGCTGGGAATATCAATGTATGCCCCGTGGTGGCCCTGAGGCAGTACGCTGGGCTGGGCCCCTTTTCGGGGGGATGTCTTTTTACCCACAGCAATCAGACTCCTCTGACGCAGTATCAATTCTTGGCGGTGGTGAGGAAGGCTCTGTTGGCCGCGGGGGTTGCGCTCCAGGGGCTTACTCTACATTCATTTCGTATTGGTGCGGCCACCACCGCTACACGTATGGGGCTTCAGGAGGTCGAAGTTCAGAGGATTGGACGTTGGAGGTCCGTGGCGGTCAGGCGTTATGTGCGCTGACAGCGGACAGGTGTGGGCTCTACTGACCTGTTGCTTTCTTTTGGCAGGTGCTGGCGGGGCGGCGGTCCCGGTCCGAGTCCTGATGTGTGGCCATTCGTTGGTCTTCTGGGCTTTCAAGCGGGCCAGCACCACCCGCTGGGGATCCCAGTTGGGTTTAGGAAGCAAGGCTTCAGTTTATTGGTTGGGCATGAGGGGCATGCTCTGGAATCAGTTGCTTCCAGCATTGAGGGAGCATTTAGATAGGTTTCCCATTCCCGACATCCTGGTTCTTCATTTAGGGGAGAATGATTTGGGCCGGCGGCCTGGCCTCGCCATCCTTCAGCAAGCCTCCTCGGATTTGTCTATTTTGCGCAACTGGATGCCTGGCGTGCGCATAATATGGGTTAATTGGCTCCAGCGCAGGGTGTGGCGGGGTGCTCATTCTTGCCTTAGCTTGGAAAAGGCACGCAGGAAGATTTCAGCCGCAATAGGTAAAGTGGTTTTGGCGGCCGGGGGGTCTGTGGTGCGGCAGCCAGATATAGCTGCTCGCTTTCCCGAGTTATTCCACCCTG
Source organism: Hemicordylus capensis (assembly GCF_027244095.1). Classification (NCBI taxonomy): domain Eukaryota; kingdom Metazoa; phylum Chordata; class Lepidosauria; order Squamata; family Cordylidae; genus Hemicordylus; species Hemicordylus capensis. The sequence goes on from NC_069657.1 coordinate 339,862,291, forward strand.
ACGGGGTCCACCTGTCTGAGAAAGGTTGTGATTTGTATCTGCATAATATCCGGGAAGTGCTTGCTGAAGGTTTGGAGGGGGTGGGGCAGGAAGGTCAAGCGAGGGCTAACCTTCCTGGGTGGCGGTAACAGTGCGGGCTGTGGGTAAGGAGGTCTAGATTTCGGTGAGCACCCTTGGACATTTTAAGGTGGATTGGTCAATTGCTTCCTTGTGGCCTGTGCGGCACGGGAAGAATTACATTGCCAAGAAACCTGCTTCAGGACTTCACCTACCTTTGGGCTGTGCGGTCCGGGGAGGTAAAGATCTGAAGCTGTCCAGATCCCCTCTTCTAAAAGGGGTGGTTGGCTTTGAAGGAATTGGGCGGGAGCTACCTGCCTCTTTCCTGAGCCAGGGTGTGTCGCCCTTGCAGGCGATGGGTAGGACGTTTTGAATCCTAGCCCACGCCTAGGTGCCCGCACTGTTTTTATGTTGGTGATTAATCACCTTGTTTCCAGTCCGCCACAAATGTTGTTATATTAATAAAGCGTGGCCCGTTTCTCCCATTAAAAAATGTCTCTGTGTCTTCTTGGGCTGGGGTCTGGGTACAATCCCCCTCCCCTTGCCTCGTGCAAGTGGGAGGGTGTTTGTCCCAGCCCGGGACTCACGAGCCCAAGAAGAAGCCTGATTGGTTGGCTGGCTCGTGGTGGGCGGGGCTTGCTGAGAGGCCGAGCGTTTCCCCGCTCTGGCCTCTCAGTCGGCTGTTTGTTTCCCCCTCCCTCCCTCCCTGTTGCAGAGCGGGTCTAGTGACTGGTCGCCTATGGGCCGAGTAGGAATTTTTTGCTCTCAACTTATTGGCTGTTGTTGGGGTTTTTTTCGCCTACTCTGTTCTGCAGTCAGTTGGTAGTTAGGTTCTAGGTTGGCCACGTTGGCGGTAACAGTGCGGGCTGTGGGTAAGGAGGTCTAGATTTCGGTGAGCACCCTTGGACATTTTAAGGTGGATTGGTCAATTGCTTCCTTGTGGCCTGTGCGGCACGGGAAGAATTACATTGCCAAGAAACCTGCTTCAGGACTTCACCTACCTTTGGGCTGTGCGGTCCGGGGAGGTAAAGATCTGAAGCTGTCCAGATCCCCTCTTCTAAAAGGGGTGGTTGGCTTTGAAGGAATTGGGCGGGAGCTACCTGCCTCTTTCCTGAGCCAGGGTGTGTCGCCCTTGCAGGCGATGGGTAGGACGTTTTGAATCCTAGCCCACGCCTAGGTGCCCGCACTGTTTTTATGTTGGTGATTAATCACCTTGTTTCCAGTCCGCCACAAATGTTGTTATATTAATAAAGCGTGGCCCGTTTCTCCCATTAAAAAATGTCTCTGTGTCTTCTTGGGCTGGGGTCTGGGTACAAAGTACCAGATCAGGACTATTTTATTTAGCCAATGTCTCCTTTTGGGGGTGGATAGAGGAGTTATTTCTTTCCTTTGCAGTGTCAGAGTTACTGCTACCGCTTGAGTCTTCCTTTAATGGCACCAGCAGCTATATAGGTCATCTTCTCATAGATCTGTAGAGGCTGACACAGAATGTATAATCTGTTGAAATGTTGTCTACTGGCTATCCTGATACGATGACAGAAAAGTGCTTACTTTGTTTTCTGAGAGATGTTCCTTCAATGTGAAAATGAACTAAGTCACTTGAATCACCTAGCAGATCAGCAAATCTTTGCCTTCAAATAGCAATAAAATGTCTCTTGCATTATCCCTTCACACCTGCCTTACTGTGTTACAACAGGAACAATTAGGCTATAACAGTCATATCAATATGTCTGTTGAGGAATCCATGTTGTGGAGATTTCTGGGACCTGTGGTAGGATGCACACGGAGTTCACCTGGGGGGCTTCCATTGCCCACTCTGTGGATATCATTACCCTGAATGACTGAAAATGTGCCAGTCTCACCCACAACAGGCCATGGTGGGTTTTACATTAAAGGTAAAGCAAAGGTAAAATGTGTCATCAAGTCAATTTCGACTCCTGGAGTCCACAGAGCCCTGTGGTTTTCTTTGGTAGGAGGGGTTTACCATTGCCTCCTCCCACACAGTATGGCATGATGCCTTTCAGCATCTTCCTATATCCTGCTGCCCAATATAGTACCAGTGGGGATTCAAACTGGCAACCTTCTGCTTTTTAGTCAAGCATTTCCCCACTGCGATGGAATCTCAGTAGTGGTGTGTAGCTTGTCTTCAGCTGCAGATCTAGAGAGATCAGATAAATCTTTGGAGTACTTCTAAGAAGCCACAGGGTGCCCACACTAAGTTTGAAAATAAGTGACTATAATTGATGTGGTTTTCCCTAATATATTTTCATGACAGAATTCGTGCTTCATCAAATTTTCAGCTCTGAAAAAATTGGGGTGAACAGGGGTCTGAGGGGAGCTCCTTCAATACACCTTTGTTCAGCTCTTTAAAGATTGTTCACAGCCTCCTGTTCCTCCTTACTGCTGCTCCTCTGAGCCATTTCCCCCCCTCTTATTGAGTGATCCCAGCCAATCAGGGTTGGGTTCACATAGTACATGAGATGATGCATAATCACAGAAGCCAAAGGAAACAAGATCGCTCTGGGAGGTAAGGGTGAAAGGTGTCCCTGCATGGATGAGGCAACTTGGAGACACTTCTTGTCTTTCTGCACTGCACTGCCAAGCCTTGTTCTATCACACAACACAACAAAGGAAATAGGGAACAAGGCTGGAGTTGCTAAGGCAACTGAGAGATGTTCCCTGTCTTCTAACATTGTAAGGGGCAATGAAACCACCCTCTCAATACAGCACTGAAAGACAAGAAGCATTACCTGGTTGCTCTGCATTGCCTTTTCCCCTGGCCCTACATGATATGCAAAGATTTTCACCCGCTACATGTGCAGCCCAACACATTGTCAGAATGCAGAATCCCTTTTCAAAGGGTGCAACCAGCCCCCAGTTTTGATTCAGTCCTAGTCAGAATGTCAGAAGCACACAAAAAGGGCAACTCAGTGAGCCTGGAAGATTGTTAACTAGGGCTGTATACATTCAGTTTTGCTCCAAAAGGGATCCAGCCCAATCTGCCAAAACTCCATGATGGATGGTGGAATCCAAAATGAATGTTGCAATTCACTCTTTCTTAACTGTGCACAGGGATGGCATGGCAACCTCTCCAAAACTAATCTTGCAGAAGGGAAGGTAGTGGGTTATTTTTAAGAGAACTCAGTCTCGTTGATGTAATATAACTGTAGCATCATTTGTCTTAAGGCAGGAAGCACTTTTGCTTGTGACTTATTATGGGTTTATTCTCCCTAAATTGTGAATACTATTTAGTCTGGTCTTGTGGTAGCAAGCATGAATTGTCCCCTTTGCTAAGCAGGCTCTGCCCTGGTCTGCATTTGAATGGAAGATGACATGTGGGAGCACTGTAAGATCTTCTCCTTAAGGGATGGGGCTGCTCTGGGAAGAGCACTTGCATGCAGAAGGTTCCAATTTCCCTCCCAGGCATCTCCAAGATAGGGCTGAGAGAGATTTCTGCCTGAAACCTTGCCAGTCTACATAGACAATATTGAGCTAGGTGCACCAAGGGTCTGACTCAGGATATGGCAGCTTTCCATGTTCCTATGTTCCTTTTTAAAACACTCATAGGGGTGAGTCACACAATTGTCCTGGGTGGGCTGGGAGGGCAGAGGGGGAAGGCTGAACTTAACCTACTTTCTCCCCAGATAATCAAACCGTCCATCGTCTGCATGCCTTCCATGTGCCCACACGGACATTCCTGCTCTGTGCAGCTTAATGAAGCACAGATCAGGGTGGAGGGATCCAAGGACAGAACTTGTTGTTCTGGCCTCCAGGCATCCCTCAATGCAATGCGTAGCACACATATTGCATTGGGGATTCTCCCGTGAGATGGGTGCTCTATGCACCTGTCTCTCTGACTCCTTGGGCTGCATGCAGCCTGAGGAATCACACGATACCCAGGGGTAAGGGTGCAAGAGCATCCATAACCTCAGCTAAAAGCTGGTTGGTCAAGGGGGTTAGGCGGGCTGGGAGTAGAGGGATCTGTGAGAAGCCCGCCACTTCTCACGACCAGTCTAACTCTGAGTTAGGCTGGTCGTGAGAACAGCCTCATAATATAACAGCATTGAAACCCTGAGTGTATTTTAGCCCATGAAGGCTTTATCCCATATGGTTTCCATGATTCTGCTTTAGAACGTCTTTTTATTAGCTTTGGTACTGAAGATATAAATACAATCTTAATTGTGCTCATGGAGTTTTTCTAAACAAATCAACAGAAATTGAGTTTTGTGTTGGCGTGGTCCCCAAAGGTTTCTCCAGGGTTGTCAATGCAGCATACAAAGGAAGCAACTCAGTCAAGTAGGTTCTGGGTCCCTATTAATGTTATTATTTAACTTATAGGCAAGGGATTACTTATTTATCTCTCATATTTATATACAGCCTGTGAGATATATATATAGAGAGAGAGATAGACAAATAGATAGATAGTGTACATAATCCAAGTTATAATAAACAAAACCGTTCCACAGAATAAAAACAATTAAAAACAATTCACAGAGTAAAACAATTAAACAATTTAAAATTAGTTGTAATTAAAGCCAGACGAAGGTGAGTCTTAAGGGTCTTTTAAAAAGTAATTGGAAATGGAGAAGCTCTTTGTCAGGGAGTGCATTCCAAAGTCTTGGGGCAGCCAGAGAGAAGGCCCAGCCCTGAATCGCCACCAGATGAGCTGGTGGCAACCGTAACTGGACCTCCCCAGAGGTCCTCTTAACTGGATCTCTTAATAGGTGGCAGTGTTCTTGACAAAGAAGGTGGTCTCTTAAGTACCCTGGACCCAAATAGTTGGGGTTTTATAGGTAATGACCCAGCACATTGTATTTCACTGGGAAACATATTGGCAGCCAGTGCAATTCTTTCAGAATTGGTGTTAAATGGTCCCCTTGGGTTGTCCCAGAGACCAACCTAACTGCCACATTTTGTACCGGTTGTAATTTTTGGACTACATATAAAGATAGCCCCACATAGAGTGCATTACAGTAACCAAACCTGGAGGTTTCCAGTATATGCACCACTGTTTTAAGGCCATTCACCTACAGAAATTGGCATAGCTGACATATCAGCCAAAGCTGATAAAAAGTGCTCCTGGCCAATTCCTCAACCTGAAAAACCAGAGAGAGTTTTGTATCCAGGATCACTACCAAGCTACCTACCTGATTGTTCAGGGGAAATGTAACCCCATCTAGAACATGAAGCTCTAAAGCATTTCTTGGGCCTTGACCCCCACAAAATCAGTACCTTCATCTTATTTGGATTCAACTTCAGTTTGTTATCCCTCATCCAGCCCATCATTGCCTCCATGCAGGTATTTAAGGAAGTTATGCCATTTCTGATGAAGTTGATAGGGAGAAATAGATTTGGGTGTCTTCAGCATATTGATAACATCCTACACCAAATCTCCTGACAATCTCTCCCAGCAGTTTCATGTAGATGTTAGAGAGCACTGGAGACAGTATGGAGCCTTGCTGTATGGAGTTACACCATACAGTAACTTTTGCTTTGCATAACTTTTGTACTGTTTTTATGCTTGTGTTTTAGTTTATTATTATTATTTTTAATCAGATTTGTTTCTATACTTTTTAGCTCAATATTTTAATGTGTCTTTTTTATAATTGTGTTTTTAAATTTTATTGTGAGCCACCTTGAGATTTTTGTAATGAAAAGTGGGGTATACATTTAACAATAAAAATAAATAAATAAAAATAACAACAGTCTCCATCTGTTAACTTCTTTAACAGATAACTCCAAACATAACTCCATCTTGTTATGTTAGCATAACAATAGTCTCCATGATACCATCTGTAAGCTAGGTAGGTAGGAATGGAACCAGGGGCGTAGCTAGCCCGCCGGCGGCCTGTGTGCAGCCGTGGCGGGTGCCCCAATAGCCCCGCCCCCGCATCTGACATCAGATGCAGGGTATAGCCACACCCCTGCGTCTGATGTCAGACGCGGGGGGCGTGGTCTGGCTCCCGAACAGAGCCTTGAGGCTCCGTTCGGGATCAGATTGCTGCTGCAGCTTAACTGCTGAAGGGGCTGCGCAGCCCCTCTGGCAGTTAGACGAAGGCTGGTGCTGCATTTGCAGCGCAACCCAGGAGTGGCTCTTCCCTGCAGGGAAGAGCCACTTCTGGGCTGCATTGCAAACGCAGCGCCAGCCTTTGTTTAGCTCCCGAAGGGGCCGTGCGGCCCCTGCTCGGGAAATAAACTACCACCCCAGCGTCTGACGTCAGATGCGGGGGGCGTGTCAGAGCCGCAAATGGCAGCTCCTGATTGGGCACGGCTCGGGTTCTTTGAACCTGTTCACCCAATGATAGCTCCGCCCCTGAATGGAACCACTGTAAAACAGTGCCACCTAATCCCACCTCCCTGAGGTGACCAAGAAGGATACTATGGTTGATGGTATCAAAAGATGCTGAGAGATTCAAAAGGATCAGCAGAGTCACACACCCTCTGTCAATAACTAATTGGAGATAATCCATCAGGCCATCCAAGGCAGTCTCAAGCCCATAGCCCACTCAAAAGGCAGCTTGAAATGGGTCTAGATAATCATTTTCTGACATGACTGTCTGGAGCTGAGAGGTCACCACCCTCTCAATCACCTTGCCCAACCATGCGAGATTAGAGACCGGCCTAGACTTGCCTTACTCTGAGGGGTCCAATGTAGATTTTTTCAAGTATTGTCTAAAGATAGCCTCCTTAAGACAAAGAGGCATCCTACCCTCTGAGAAGCATTTATGATGTTTATCACACTCTTTCAGATAATCTGACTGTTTGATAAAATAAGCCAAGTTGGGTAAGGGTTGAGAGAGCAGGTGATAGGACATACAGTCCAAAACAGCTTCTCCACATCCCCAGGAGCTACAAACTGAAAGTGATCCAGTCTGACCACATAAGAGAAGTTTCTGGATACCTCCATAACAGATATCGCCCTAATTGTAGGATCCAGTTTGGCCCGAATACAAGAAATTTTGTCTGTGGAAAAAATAAATAATATTGTATCCAGCTCTACCCTTCCTTCCTTCCTTGTATGGAAGTTTTTAAAAAATGTCCTGAAACCTTCAGAAGTGGAAAAATTGCCAAAAAAGAAAAGAAAGAAAGAAAAAGAAAGAGGAAAATAAGGGGGAAAGAAAGAAAAAGAAAAAATGACTGCTGTTCCATTGCTCTGCTTTATTGAGCCAGCACAAACAAGTACAGGCAGTGACTTCCGCTGAGAATTGTTCTTTATGCTCTTTTCTATGCAAATGAAAGCCGCAGAGCACATTGCAAAGATCCAAGCACTGTGAAAAATGACTGGCTAGTGACTTCTCATTGATACAAGACAAACAATGTGAAAAGAATATAAATGCCTGGGAGTGGATGGGGCAAAGAACTGACCTTGAACTGCCTTCGGGAGCTGCAGTGCAAGCCCTCTCTCATGGAGGGAAGCTGAATGGGAACCAGCAGTGTTTTCTGGTAATTCAGCAAAAAGAAAAAGAAAAAAGAGACTAGCTTAATTTAGGTCAGTGAACAGCAATCCTTAGCATTTCTATAGCACATATCTTTGCTAAGCCCTCCATTAAATAGATGCCCTCTATAGAAAATCTGCAGGGTTCTTTATTGCAAGACACCTATCAGGTCACTTTTCTTTTAGGGTTCTAGGCAGTGGCGGCCAGTGCAGGCACTGCCTGGAGGAGTGGGGTGGCAGGAGTCAACTTTAACTGTACAATAGTAGGTGCTTACCACTCCTCCCACTGCTCTGATCCTCTGAAAGCTGTTCAGAGCAGTGGTGCGCCACCCAGCACCCACTGCAGCAGAGCATCAGCGCCACCACTCAGCCAGCGGAGGCCGTTTGAGTGGCCAGCAAAAGGCCTCCATGCATGTGCGGAGGCCAGCTGAGTGGCGGAGGCAATCCTCTGCCGCAGCAGGTGCTGGGCACCGCGCCACTGCTCTGAACAGCTTTCAGGTGCAGCGGGAGGAGAGGTCAGCACCTAGTAATTTACAGTTAAAGGTGCCTCCCACCACCCCCTTGGCAGTGCCTACACTGGCCAACACTGGTTCTAGGTGTGAAGGTGGCATTTGCATGTCCATGGTTGTCTCTCCTGAAATTATTGCCAACCATTTTCAAGAAAGAAAATTCTGTATCAATACTGTGCACAAATATATAAACCAGTACCTTGCCCTCTTAATAGTAATATTTTCTCTAAGTAAATCCCACACCATTCCTTTCCTTGTAGGGAAGGTACTTGAGAGCACACAGGCATATTAAAACTTACTCTCTCACCAGGTCCTGAGCACCACTCAGAATTGTCCAGGGTAACCTCCCCTCTAGTCAGTTGCATGAGCAACTGGTCTAGACACAGTCATTTATTGTACTTAGAAATTTCATCTAATTGTTCTCTTATGAACATATAGTTAATAACTATTAGTTATCCGGTCAATTAGATTGTACTTGAAGTTACCTGTTATTATAGCTCCTCATTTGACTACCTCCCTGATATTCTCAATTGTGTGCCCTGTTTTAAATTCCTTTCCAAGCATGGTATTTCTACCCACAACAATTCTGTGGAGGAGCTTCTTCCGCCTAGATTTTCTAATATATTGACCTCCTTGACATATAGAGCTCAGTAAAACCATCCTACTATACTAGAATTCACTTCCCATAGATGCTAGGAACATGTGTAAGCTGTCCCTACCCAATCTGAGCAGTGATTATTAAAGGAGATCCTAAGCTAGCAAATTTCCTAAGGAGATCCTAAGGAGATCCTAAGCTAGCAAACGGAGAAAAGTTCCATATATTACTGGGAGTGTCCGGGAGCAGCCATAATATGCAGATGACTGTACAGTATGTAGTTCTGCATTGGTGTCACTTTCTCCTATGAAAGCACCATGACATATACAATAAGGGAAACTATGAAGGCCTAGCACAAAGGCCTTCATAGTTTCCCTTATTGTATATGTCATGGTGCTTTCATAGGAGAAAGTGACACCAATGCAGAACTACATACTGTACAGTCATCTGCATATTATGGCTGCTCCCGGACACTCCCAGTAATATATGGAACTTTTCTCCGTGTGATTAGGGTGGGTAGGTTATAAGATATGTTAGTCACCACCCAGAGCCTTTTGGATGGGGCTGTATAGAAATTGAATGAATGAATGAATGATAAATGTGGGTGGGTGTTATCAGTCTGGAATGTTACTGACTGATCAACCATAACTATGTAGGCAGATGCCGCATATGCTACTTGGATCAGCATTGGAGCAGTCATGTGATGACAGCAACTTCACCACTGCTGGTAATGTATGAATTGCTCAGTGGATAGCACTGATCTAGTAATTTCTGTGTTAGAGAGAGATGGCTTCCAGCCTCACTTCATATGTGCTTCTAAGTACATTCTGAAAGACCACTACTTCTAACTAGGACATTGGCATGATCATCTCAGATGTATGTCCGGGTTATGGTATACACACAGGACCTGATAATCGTGACGACCCCATGTTGCAATTAGTGATGTTGCTGAATTTGTATTACCTGATTCAGATTATGAACCAGTGGTGGTTGGCTGGTTAGTAAGGGCAGGAGGGGCTGTGCCCCCCCCCCAAATATGTTAGTAAAAGTTCAGACTTACCAGCATGCAGGGAATTCTCTAGAGCAGGGAACTTCCTCCAGCCCATCCTCCCTTGCCTGTAACTTCTTGTTATGGCTGGAATTACTGGAATTAACTTCTTACTGGCTGGAATAGCTGCTACTCAAGTTGCTCCAGCCCATCTGATTCCCAGGGGGCTCCTCCTAGCACTGCCTCTAGGAAGAACTTTAATAATGGGTAAAAATTGCACTTCCTGGTTGCTTCAGGGTGTATATTTTTAATATGTATTTTTCCTTCCTCCTGGGGGCAGTGCCAGGAGGAGCCCCCTAGGAATCAGATTGGCTAGAGCAGCTTGAGTAGCCAGAAAGACCAAAAGAAAAAGTTGCCAACAGGGGAGAAGGGGCTGGAGGAAACACCCTGCTCTGGAGGATTCCCTGGTAAGTCTGATCTTTAATTAGCTTGTTTGTTTGGTGTGTGTGTGCGGGGTGGGGGTGGGAATGCAATCCTTGCTTTCCCCCTTCTGTCCCGCTTTCTGCCTTTTGCCCTTACTTTTATGACTTCCCCCTTGCTTTTTGCTCTGCTTTTCTGCTTCTGCCTCCCCCATCAACAAAACTTTTATCTTTTCTACTTTTGCCCCTGCTTTTCTGCTCCCCCCTTTTCTGTTTTCCTCCAAGCTGGCAGGCTTGGGTAAATATCCCAGCCTGCTGGCGTAGAGGAAAGAGGGGGTAGGCTTCAGCCTCGGTGACCAGGTTCTTCCCTGCCCCCCATTCAATGCCCACTAGCCACTATTGTTATGAACCTCCTCACTTCATAATACTTTGAACTATTATAGACTGAACATAATTTCCTTGATAAGTTCTTCTAGAGCTTGGAGTATAAACAGGATTTTTTTAAAAAGTGTGTAAATGTGATTTTAATTTAGGCCCATTTTATTCCACATCCAGGACAATAATCATAGCTCAAAGATAAGCGATGTGCCCCACCAAAATCACCCTTTGGAGGTGTTTGCATGGCTTGCTCAGCTGTGATTAGCTTCCATGATATGGTTAAAAATTAATGAAATTGTAGCGGGGCCGCTGATATGACAATATGAGGTGGGGCAGCAAACATTATGAATCAGTTTAAGACTCTGAAAAACCCTGATTCATTTGTTACCCTGCTCCAATGATGTTCCTGATTGCTAACTCAACTCTGAATCAAGTTGAGCTCACCCGTCACTAGCTGCCATATTGGTGATGGTTCTCAAAAAATCAGAAGCATAAACACTTCTTATGCTCATAGTGACTCTGTGATGAATGCAGCCAGAGTTTATTCCCTCACCATTCCTCTCTCCTCTGCAGAACTCATGAGTAGCAAAAGGAGGAGGTCATCATGCCTGTCAAGCTTCTCTTTGAACAGATGGTTCCACCTCTGCATAACCCTGGACCTGTGTGAATACAAATGAAAATTGTTTCCTCTTATATTCCTAGAATGACCTCCTAGAATTGATCGGATTCTTCTTGTTAATCTTCCTTAACGCTCCGAGCTTTGCTATGTCACTCATTTCAACCCTTTTCTTAAAACTCTTTAAAATCAGTTTTATGTATTGTAGTCAGTGCTGGAGGACAGTGAGCTGAACATGCTAGCAGAAGAAAAGTTAGTCTAAAGATAAACTTATGAAATCCATTGTACATGTCATAATATTTTATTTTATATAGGAATTTTTCTGTATAAAATTAGACTGTACAGAACACAGCCCTATAAATAAAAACAGGGAGGGAGAAGCATATCAGTCCTCACTAAATATTATATATGTTCTGGATATTATTTTATTGCCTCTAAATCAGGACTTACATAACTAGCTTTTACAAGCAGGTAGGTTAATACTTTGAAGTGATCATCTGACTCTATAGTGAGCAGAAGAATCAGGCCTGTGCCTGATTTTTGTTTTTGAAAGCTCTTTTTAATACAAATATACAGGACTTATGAAATGTAAGGTTGCTTCTTTATTCAGCTACCAATTATGTGTAGTGATAAGTGAGGGAAGAGGTTGCTGCTCTTTTCTGTTTTCCAGTGTTGATAGCAATTTATATTGTTCGATATTTCTTGTATTTTGAACAATTTTGTTGTATTTTTCGTTAATTAAAAAAAATAATAAAAAATTCTATTTTAAAAAAAAAAGAATCAGGCGTGTGGTCAGAGGGAAAACGTGAGGAGTAGCTCCTCACTGAAATTTTTGTGGAGGAGGAGAAATACACTTTTGGGGGAGAAAATAAGGTCATTCACACAACCCTGTATGATGGGGTGGGGAGGGCTGTGGGGTGGGGAAGGTAGGATTGCTCTTACCTTCCCCCCAGATGATATTTCAATTTCCTTAGGCCACATGGCTTTTGTGCCCATACGAGTGGCACTGCCAGGAGCTGTGTAACCATCTGAAGGCTGGGGGAATGCAGCCTGGCCTCCAGAAATCCCACAATGCACCATGTGAGGCAGGGGCATAACTACTATTAGGCAGGGTGAGGCGGCTGCCTGGGGGCCCCCACGCCTCGAGGGCCCCCCCAGAGGCAAGTCACATGACTACATATTGTGAAGTGTGTGTGTTTGTATCAGCGAGGGTCCCATTTTAAAATTTTGTCTCCGGGCCCACTCCAGCCTTGTTACGCCCCTGATGTGAGGATTGTGATACATTGGGGGACTTCCCCGCCACTGGGCACTCTAGCTACCTGGCTCCAGGGGTGTGTGTCGAAACGTTTGTTGAGGTTTGGTTCAAATACGAGCCAAATTTGAACCATTGTGAACTAGTCTGGTCAGACCAACTGTGCAGTCCACACAGACATATTCCTGGACATGAAAATGGCTCAGGCTGTGGGGGGTGGGGGGGGGAGAAGCAAAAATAACTTTCCCCTTCACTTCCCTGCATGCTACAGCTGTGAAGGAAACTTTGCATACAGTTAGTTATATTCTTGCAAAAACCAAGCTCTAGCTCCACCCACACAAGCCTGAAGGAAACATCAACCACCATCTCTTGTCGCCCAAGAAAATTATTGAACATATTTTAAGGAAAATACATATCTTATGATAATGAAGAGTAGGGAAGAAAAAAAGTAACTCTCAGAGGCCAATCAAGTTTCCATTGTACAGGGAAAGGTTTTTGCTTGAATAGCCTCAGCGAAATCGTATCACCTTTAAATCATCAATGAATTGGAATACATGTTGACTGAGGAAAATTCAGGAACATGTAGTTATCATTACATGCCATACCAAGAAAACTGACTTCAAACACACTGCAAATCAGTAAAACCTGGACTAAGGTATGTAGCATCCTGCTTCCAATGACTATTAATTATGTAATTAAAATATTAGTTCATTGGGATTTCATTACTCCTGAGATAGCTTTAACAAGAAATCATCATCCATGCCATAAAGCTGAATATTATTAGACTGAGCAATTTGCAAAAATTTATAACACTCATTTTAATTGCATATAGGTTTTATGTGTTTTTTTTAAAAGGCTTAGTACTAATTTTTCCAAGACTGACTGTATGTATAATTGAAGGTCTAAAGGAGGAAGCTGCTACCTCAGATTCATGGATGGATTATGTGAAGCAGTTAACATATTTTGTGTATATATTTTAGGTATGTAGCAGTAGTGGTCGGTGAGGGCAGCATGGTGGTTGGGTGGTGGCGAGAGCCACCTTTAAAAATAAATCAGCAGGTGCTTACCAGCATTAGGGCTGCACCTGCAAGCTACCTCTAGCGGTGGCACTCTACCTGGCATCCTGTCTGAGATGGTGGCACTCTGCCCAGCATCCCACAGGGCATTAATGTGACCCTGGCCTCTGCATGTACACGGAAGCTGAGTGCATGTGTAGAGGCCAGAGACATGCCATCGCCCCGTGGGATGCTGGACAGAGTGCCACCACCCCACACGGGATACCGGGCAGAGCGCTGCCACCCTGCATGGGATGCCAGGCAGAATGCCGCTGCTTGAGGCAGCGTGCAGGTGCTGCCCTAATGCTGGTAAGCACCTGCTGATTTATTTTTAAAGTTGCCTCTTGCTGGCTGCTACTGGTATGTAGTCCCCCTCCCCAGGAAAAAATCCTGCAGATACCCATGTCTTAGGCATTTGCGAAGGGTTTGTAGACTAGCGGTTCTATTTAAAGCATGGAGGTTTTCGGTTTTCATAGTGACTTTTGAGATGCTTTATTCCGCTGTCAGACTTGTGTCTTTTCTGATGGATGAACCTTCCTGTTTCCTTCCTGACTTGTAACATGAGATGTCAAATTCCAATTGGTCAGAAAAAACCATGGAAGGCAATGAATGAGAACAGGTGCAAAGAAGAAAAGAATCTTATTTATCTTTGATATTTCTAGCATGTTGATTGAAGGAGCTGGACCAAGCTCCATGGTTCTCTAGGTGTGAGGCAAGTCCTGTTGCTATTGTATGACATTACTTAAGGCCAATTCATACATGTACATTCACAACTTTGCCTTGCCATCACAAATTAACTACTCACCCCCAAATGGCAGTGTCATATAACATGATGACATTTCAGGGCTTTTTCACATATTACATAATGAGGTCATTCACACAATCAAAAACTATGTTCTCCTTGGGTTTGGTAGCTCAGTATGCTCCCGATTTTTGGTTGTGTGGAAGCAAGGTGAGAGGAAAACCTGGGTAGAAGTGATTGTGTGGAAGCAAGGTAGGAGAAAAACCCGGGTAGCTTTTCCTCCTATCTTACTTCCACACAATCACTTCTACCCAGGCTTTCATCTTACCTTGCTTCCACACAACCAAAAATTGGAAGCACACATAGCTCCCAAACCCGGTTAGAACACAGTTCTTGGTTGTGTGAATGACCTTGGGGTATAATTAATTGTTTATGAATGAGAGTGCCCACCTACATGAGGAACATTTTTTGAAATCCACATGTAACATTCACATTTTCTACATATAGGAATGTGTTTGAAACAAGTAGGGTAAACATTTAATATTTGAATTGATTCTCAAACTGATAATTTTCAGATCACATGATTTACTTGAAACAGAATCCTTATCCAGACCTACTTGGTAGAAAGACACACTGAATTCAGTTAGTCTTACCTCTGAGAAAAGATGAATAGGACTGGGTTGTACAAGTCATCAAGTGTTGAGTAATGAAGTGATATGAAATAAATGAACATGTGAATCACCTTATTATCTTCTAATGTCATAAAGTACTAGTGAACTCAAAAGAGGTGTTTTGAGAAATTTCTTCTCTATAACTGTAACAGAGATATTTTCCCCTTGCGAAAAGCAGACCAAAAAATGGGTTGTATAATTTTCAACATTACGCCCAGGTCTTAAGCATGTTGATACACATTGGGATGAAAAACCCAACTTCAAGTATATGTTGATGGGATCTGAGCTGTTGGTGACTGACCAGGAGAGGGATCTTGGGGTCGTGGTGGACAGCTCATTCAAAGTGTCAACTCAATGTGTGGTAGCTGTGAAAAAGGCCAATTCCATGCTAGGGATCATTAGGAAAGGTAAATAAAGCTGCTAATATTATATTGCCCTTATAAAAAAATATGGTGCAGCCACACCTGGAATGCTGCATACAATTCTGGTCACCACATCTAAAAAAGGACATTGTTGAACTGGAGAAGGTGCAGAAGAGGGCAACCAAGATGATCAGGGGCTTAGAGCACCTTTCTTATGAGGCAAGACTACAACACCTGGGGCTTTTTAGTTTAGGAAAAAGACGACTGCAGGGAGACATGATAGAGGTCTATAAAATCATGCATGGTGTGGAGAAAGTGGATCGAGAGAAATTCTTCTCCCTCTCACATAACACTAGAACCAGGGGTCATCCCATGAAATTGATTGCCAGAGAATTTAGGACCAACAAACGGAGGTACTTTTTCACACAATGCATAATCAACTTGTGGAATTCTCTGCCACAAGATGTGGTGACAGTCAACTACCTGGATGGCTTTAAGAGGAGATTGGATAACTTTATGGAGAAGAGGTCTATCGACAGCTACTAGTCAGAGGGCTATAGGCCACCTCCAGCCTCTAAGGCAGGATGCCTCTGAGTACCAGTTGCAGGGGAGTGAGAGCAGGAGAGAGGGCATGCCCTCAACTCCAGCCTGTAGGCTTCTGGCAGCATCGGTGGGCCACTGTGTGAAACAGGATGCTGGACTAGATGGTTCTTGGGCCTGATCCAGCTGGGCTTTTCTTATGAAATCACTTACTCAGAAGTGATTTCAGTGGCTAACATCCTGACTACATTTACTCAAGGAAGTCTTACAGAAATAAAGGGACTTCTTAATTAAAAGACTTAGAGATGAGGCCATTGCTCAGTGACATAGCATCTGCTTTGCATGCAGAAGGCTCCAAGTCCAATCCCTGGCATCTTCAGGTAGAGCTGGGAGAGACGTCTGCCTGAATCTTTGGAGACCCACTGCCAGTCAGCGTAGACAGTACTGAACTAGATGGACCAATTGTCTGACTTAATATAAGTTACTTTGCCATATTTCTGTGAATCAGAAGTAACTTCGGTAGCTGACATCCTCACTAAATTTAGGAATACCTAACTTTTCCTTTTTATTACATAGCGAATCCTTGAATACATTTATTTATTTATTTATTTATTTATTTAGTTATTTATTTATTTAGTTATTTATTTATTTATTTATTTATTTATTATACCGCCCTTCCAAAATGGCTCAGGGCAGTTTACAATTGAAAACAAACCACTAAAACAATAAAGAGCTAAAACAAAAATTAAAAACAATATAACAACAGTTAACAATTTAAAAACATATTTAAACAAGAATTAAACCATTGCAGTAATTAAAACCCCCGACACCGGGTTAAAAAATTAAAACCGATTTAAAAACCCTGGAAAGCCAGGGCAAACAAATACATTTTAAGGGCTCTCCTGAAGGCTAATAGAGAATTCAAATTATGGATTTCCGCAGGAAGCGCATTCCACAGTCCTGGAGCAGCTATAGAAAAGGCCTGCCTCTGAGTCACCACCAGACGAGCTGGTGGTAACTGGAGACAAATCTCCTCAGATGACCTTAATGTGCGGTGGGGATCACTCAGAAGAAGGTGCTCTCTGAGTTAACTCGGGCCTAAGCCATTCAGGGCTTTAAAGGGCTTAAAGCCATTCAGGGCTTTAAACCAGCACTTTGTATTTTGCCCAGAAACATATCAGCAGCCAGTGCAATTGTTTCAAAACAGGCGTAATACAGTCTCTCCAGGTTACCCCAGAGACCAATCTGGCTGCCGCATTCTGAACTAACTGAAGTTTCCAAACTATGTAAAAAGGCAGCCCTACGCAGAGTGCACTGCAATAGTCAAGCCGGGAGGTTACCAGCTGGTGCACCACTGTTCTGAAGTCATCCTCTTCAAGGAATGAGCACAGCTGTCACATCAGCCGAAGCTGATAGAAAGCACTCCTTGCCATGGCCTCCACCAGAGAAACCAGGGTGCGGTCTGGGTCCAGGAGTACTCCCAAGCTGCGCACCTGTTCCTTCTGGAGGAGTGTAACCCCATCCAGCACAAGAAGGTCTAACTCACTCTTCAGATTCTGAGCCCCCACAATGAGTACCTCTGTCTTGCTTGGATTCAGCTTCCATTTGTTATCCCTCATCCAGCCCATTACTGCCTGTAGGCAGGCATTTAGAGAATGAGTGCCATTTCCTGAAGAAGGAAGGGAGAAGTAGATTTGTGTGTCATCAGCATACTGGTAACACCCAGCACCAAATCTCCTGATGACCTCACCCAGTGTTTTCATGTAGATATTGAAAAGCATTGGTGACATAATGGAGCCCTGAGGGACTCCATATAACAGCTCCTGCTTTGAGGAGTGACTGTCACCAAGCTCCACCATCTGGGATCTACCCAAGGGATAGGAACGGAACCACTGCAAAGCACTGCCCCCTATTCTCAATTTTCCCAGGCAACCCAGAAAGATACCATGGTCGATGGTATCGAATGCCGCCAAAAGATCCAAGAGGACCAACAGAGTCACACTCCCTCTGTCGATTCCCCAGTAAAGGTCATCCATCAGGCTGACCAAGGCTGTCTCAACTCCATAGCCCATTCTAAAGCCAGTTTTAAATGGGTCTAGATAATCATTTTCCTCCAAAACTGCCTAGAGCTGGTTAGCCACCAAGCTCTCGATTACCTTGCCCAACCAGGGGAGATTGGAGATTGGCCTATAACTATCCATCGCTGAGGGATCCAAGGAAGACTTCTTAAGAAGAGGTCTAACTATTGCCTCCTTCGAACAGGGAGGCACCATACCCTCCTTCAGCGATGCATTTATGATATTAACTAGGCCATCTCCAACAATCTCTCTGCTAGATTGAAGCAGCCAGATTGGGCAAGGATCCAGAGAACAAGTGGTAGGCTGTACTGCTCCAAGCAGCTTGTCCACGTCATCAGGAGTCACAGATTGAAACTGATCCAACCTAACACTGCAAGAGGGATCGCTGGATACCTCCCTCACAGACCCTGCAGAAATAGTGGAGTCCAAGTCAGCACGAATACAGGAGATTTTATCCACAAAGAACCCACTAAAGGCTCTCCAGGAGCTGATTGGGGCAGAAGGAACAGAAATTATACTCCTCACAACCCGGGATAACTCTGCCGTACATGAACCCACAGATGCAATGCGCGCTGACCAAAAACGCTTTTTTGCTGCGCACACTGCCATTGCGTAAGTCTTCAAATGGGTTCCATGCTGCATCCTGTTGGATTTGAGCCAAGTTCTCCTCCACTTGCATTCCAGTCGCCTACCAAGCTGCTTCATCCCCTGCAACTCCTCGGTTTACCAGGGGGCCATCTTAGAAGCAGGCCTGGAGGGATGCTTAGGAACAATCATATCTACTGCCCTGGTGAGTTCTCTATTCCAGGTTACCACCAGCGTGTTGACAGAATCACTGGCTGCACCAACATTGAAACCCTCCAAGGCCTTTTAGAAACCTACTGGGTCCAGCAGCCTTTTTCGGTGGACCATCCTATTAGGTCCATCACCCCTGCAGGGGTGGGTTGTGACTGTGATACAAACCTTAACCAGGTAGTGGTCTGTCCATGACAATGGGGTAACCACTGGATCCCCCCCACATGGAACACCCCCCCTGATCCGAACAGAAGACCAAATCCAGTGCGTGGTCAGCAACATGAGTTGGTTCAAAAATTAATTGGGATAGGCCCATAGTTGTCATGGCTGCTATGAACTTCTGAGCCACACCAGACAAGCCAGTCCCAAAGTGGATATTGAAGTCCCCCATCACCAAGAGCCTGGGAGACTCCAACACCAACTCCACCACCAGCTCTGTCACCTCAGTTAGGGAATCAGGTAGTGGGGTGCAGAGGCGTAACTAGGGAAAACGGCGCCCGGGGCAAGCACTGAAATGGCGCCCCCCCCACCGTGCCCCCCGCCCCCCAACATACTACATTATACTTAGGTTTTTCCTCACAAGCGCCCGCCGCTGCCGCCAAGCCAGGCCACTGACTGGCCGCCAGGCACCAGCAAAGCAATGGGGGGGGGGCGCAGGCGGCGCGGAAGGGACCGCTCGTGGGGAAGGGGGCACCGACCCGCTCCCTTGACTGCTGCAGCGCTGCTGCACTGAGCAGGAAACATTTGTATTAACAAAAAAATAAAAAAAAAATTAAAAATTTGGTCATGGCGGCGCCCCCCCCCACGTGACCAGAAAAGATGGCGCCCGGGGCACGTGCCCCCCCTGCCCCCCCTATAGTTACACCTCTGGTGGGGTGAATGGTACACCAACAGAATCCCCAATCTATCCCTAGTTCCCAGCCTCAGAAATACACACTCAAATACACACTCATCCTTCAAACTGCAGCAACATCTTTCCAGCAGCTCCATGGGGCTAGCAACAGAGTTGTTTGTGCTCTCCTTTTCTGCTTGCATCACTGTGTATGTGAGCCATTAGACAAAAATATCTAAAACCCACTATCTCTAGTTTCTGCCTCTTTGTCACACTGAACACAGAGTGCGGCTTTGCTGGTGGAGCAGTTTCAGAATAGCCCTGCTGAGTTTGCCGGGAAAGAAAACTGCATTGTAGGGTACAGTGACAAAATCCATGGCATATGAACATAAAGAGAGAAAGAGAGCATTCTTTAATTGCAGTCTGTTTACTTTCTCCTACATCAGTCAGTGGCTACCACTGGCCTTTATGGGACAAAGTACATGATTCTGCTAGGGCTGAGCTGAAAGTTATTTGGGTAAGGACTTTGGACTTAAATTTGAGGGGCAAAAGGGGGGCCAGTTTGCAAAGGTGGGGGGATGAACATAATTAAAAACCTTTCAGGGTTTTTAATTAATTTTAATTGTTTTAATGCTAACTTGGTTTTCAGGGTTTTAATTGTTCTGATAGTTTAATTGTTTTTTAAGATGTTTTAATTGTTAATTGGTGTTTATATTTGTATTTCTGTTTTAATTGCTGTAGGTTTTAATGGTTTCTGTTTTAATTGTAAACCGCCCTGAGCCATTTTGGAAGGGCGGTATAAAAATCACACACACACACACACACACACACACACACACACACACACACAATCTCAACTATCTCACAGGGGCCCTGGTAAGGGAGATAGTATTTCTATGGACCACAGCCACTCCACCCCATGCCCACTTCCCCTAACCTGCTCCACAACAAATTGGGATGTCAGCCAGCAACACTAACTGCCATGTAAGTGTATTTAGGACTTTAGCCTGAATTTCAATCCTTACATACTGTATGGGAACAATCATGTTGTCATTTTCTAAACATTTCCCCCCCACACACATTTTGACTACTGACTTTGAATAAATTCCTGAGAGATACTATTGTAGAATAAAGAACAATGGGTCTTGTGGCACCTTGAAGACTGAGTGTGGCATTTTTTTTTATTTTTTTTTGGTGGGTTCACTTTATCAGATACATGAAGTGATTACTTAAATGGGTAATTATATATACCCAGAGAAAGAAAGAAAAACTTTTCCCCGCCAAAGTGATCCCAAAATGTCAAGCCATGCAATAGGCAACAATAGGTATGTCGAACTGATCCCAAATAAATACAGGCTATTATCAGATGAAATGCAAGACCCAATCAGCGTAGATGTTACCAATTCCTGTCTAGCAGCCACTGGTGATATATGGCCTTTAAGGTGCCCCAAGATACTTTGCTGTTTTGACTTTGTAAGATTTTAAAATATAGACAGAAATAAATAAATCAAGTGTATTGATCATGCAGTATTTTTGATACTCTCTCTTTTTCCTCTCTACAGCTACTTTTCTAAAAAGAATAAATATGAATTCTTTCTGTTGTCTCTTCTCAGCAACCAAATGTGTGAGCAAAGTTTAATACATTACAGTGCTAGCAGTTCCATAGAGCTAAAGGCTCTTTCTTGAGTTTTCAGTAAGTTTTTGACTCCATCTAGGAGTATAACAGCACTGGAAGCTATTTCCTGTTGGGGATGTTTGGTCAACCTTCAAGACCAAGCATACATATCCCAAGCATCAGTGAATCTTTTGGCATCTTATTTTTCTGTCAGCTATTAATTCTGCATGGCTACATTGGGTAGGCCAAGAGGAGAAATCTATTGACCTTACCAGGCAGGTACAAGCAAGTCTGACCTATTAGGATATGCAGGTCAACATTGTGTACCTGTCCGTGATTACAGGAATTGAGGTGGTTTTAGGAAAAATCTATCACAATGATTACAAGCAACAACTACTTGCTAGCCGTGTTGGGGTTTTTGTTTCACTATTCCTGTTAGTATATACAATGACTGCAACAAAATGTTCATTCCTTAGCCAATGAGTCTTGAAGTCACCACTACAAAACCCCACATGACAGATAATATTAATGTGAATGTAATACAATCTGTGACTAGAATACATTATTCAGACAAGGTGACTTTGCATAAGTGAGCTAAATGTACACAATTTCTTTTAGCTGCAAGTTTTGAGGAGAAACAATCACATAAAAAGTAGGGGAAAGATTAAAAAACCACTAGCATTAGGAAAATAGCTATGTGCGTTGTTCCACAAATGTTTGTGCAAGAGTTTGCAAAATGCTATAATAAGTGGGTTCTATCCAGTGCTCCCTATAACAGGGATTCTTAGATGTTGTTGATTATAATTCCCATCATCCCAAGCTGCAAAGGTCTTTAGCTGGGGATTATGGAAGCTGTAGTCAATGTCTGGGAATCCCTATTTCAGGGAGCACTAGTTCTATCACATTTTTGTTTTTGGACAAATATAATTGGTAGAATAGCCCTTCTGTGAGTAAGACACACATGTGGGAGGGCATCTTTGGAACCTAGATTTTTTTTTCCACAAAAAGATTGGCATTATAAAAAGGGAAAGGGGAGTGCATGGCCTTTTAGAAGGAATTACTATGCTGGCTCAGTGTTTGGGAACCTGCTTCAGTCTAAAGGGGGAAGGAGAGAGCTGTCCTTAGTGCTGAATCCTTTGACCTTTAGCAACTCTGTTCAGATCTGTTTGGTCATCTCAGCAACTGCTGTTTACACATTAAAAGTTTCTTTCTCCAGTAAGTGCTAGTAACTTTAAGTTAAGTACTTAAAATGAAATTCAGGATTCTAAGGAAAGGCACAATAATGCTACACTATAATGCAGCATTTGAAGCAGGTGTATCTAAGTCACACAGATTGTTAGACATGTTCACTGTGTTTTGTTGCATTTTTGTTGTAGGGATATTTCCTTTTCTTTTCACTCCAGCTGCATTTTTCAGAGTGCATTAGAAGCACATATGGTTCATATTGACTGGAGGTAGTGTGACGGTATGTCAAACAGCTAGCTGAAATGGGGGATCTAGTAATTGTGTTTCATGCATAGATGTTGTTGCTGGATACAATCTCCTCTGTGCTTTGACACTCATTACACAGGCTCCTCAAGAATTATATTAAAAACAAGTCAATATAAACTCCATAAGCAACTTCAGTTACCTCTTCTGCACAACTGCAGCAAAACAAAACCTATACTCAGGACTGTGACAATTCTGATTTTTATGTTTACATCTTCCCCCTCACCTCAACCTTTTTGTGCTCATTTTATTCGGCAAGCAAACTGTTTTGTTTCATAGACCTGTCTGCTTTTTAAAAAACTCTACAGTATCTTAAGATGAAGGACTACATAGCAAATTCACTTCCAGGTGTTAAGTTTAGCAATGATTATATTGCAAAGATAGGTGATGGATTATTGGAAAGGCAGGGGAATATTGTGCCTGTTAGGCATCCATTCTTAGTGGGAAGGGTGTAGGTATGTGTGAGTCAACTTAATTCAAACTGTGGTTCAAATCAAACTGGCCCGGTTTGGTAGGTCCAAGTTCGAACCAGACTAGCCCCAGTTCTAAATGAACTGGTCCGAACTGGTATTTGTTATATACTTGTAAAGGGGAATCCAGTGAGGATTCCCCTTTACAAATAAAGAAGGGCATTCCCTAATCCTAAGGCCGGGGTGGTGGTGGAGAGAAAGGTACCTTATTCCAGGCAGAGGTGGCAGAGACATCAGTGGCAGAGGGGGAGGTGCCAAGCCCCCCCCCCAAGCCCCTTGCCAGCCTCCTAATTGATAGCTAGGACTGGCTGTGGACCAGTTCAGGCCTCCGTGCACCTGCGGAGGCACAAACTGGGCCTCCACCAGCCCAGGCTGTCATTCGGAAGCTGGCAGAGAGCTTGGAGGACACCTTGCTGCCTCCCCTCACTGCTGCTGATGTCTCTGCCACCTCCACCACGCCCTGGAATAAGGTATCTTTCTCTCACCTGCCCCCCATAAGAACATAAGAACAGCCCTGCTGGATCAGGCCCAAGGCCCATCTAGTCCAGCATCCTGTTTCACACAGTGGCCCACCAGATGCCGCTGGAAGCCACAGGCAGGAGTTGAGGGCATGCCCTCTCTCCTGCTGTTACTCCCCTGCAACTGGTACTAACCCTCCGCCTTTAGGATTAGGGAATACACCTCTTTATTTGTAAAGGGGAATCCTCACTGGATTCCCCTTCACAAGTATATAGCTAAACCGGCCCACTAATCAGTTTGGCCTGGTTCAGTGGTTGAACCAGACTGAACCCAACTGGACTGGGTCATTTCAAATCCAGTTCAGATTCAAACTGGGAAAGCCAGTGGCTTGCACATCCCTAGAAGGATGTGCCTGATCAGCAGTACAAGTTTTCTATTTTACCTATTTTAGTATTCCCTGAAGGACCTTCTCTAGTTAGTTATACAGTACTAAAGTGTCAGACACTTATCAAAGTGAGTCATTGACAATATTACAGTGAGCAGCAAGACATGTTCAGTATTCTTTCTGCATCCTTTTAATAGTGAATTTCCCCTAAATAGGATGCTGAGTTTTTTGTATTTTCTACTGTACGATGTTTACTTCATTGTAAAAGAATGGGAATGTTTTAATATCACAAAGGAATGCATGTATTGCATTTCCACTACTCATTGGACTAAGCAGCATTGTTTTAATGTAGTGACTCTTCTCTAATTTATCAGAAGGAGAGCAACTGTTCTAATTCAGACCATCCCTCCTAGTGGTTGTTGCTGATGTCTCCTTTGTTTCTTTTTCGATTGTGAGCCCCTTGCGGCAAGGAACAATCCTCTCATTCCCTTTGTAACCTGTGTAACCTATCTAAACAACTTTCAGAACTTTTATCTGTTTTAGAAAGTAGTAAATACATATTCTGAAGCCTCAACAACAGCAACAGGGACAACTTCTGGTACTTCTCTGTTGGTAACTTTCTCTGCTATAATTGTTAATAATCTCTGTGTATCGCCTCTTCACATTTACTTGGAAATAAATCCCTTAATTTCAATGTCTGACAGGGTGAGGAAAATTACTCAAAGTAGTCCCACTGAAATTAAAAGCACAAGTAAGGCATTGAGGCTATTCTCACAATGGGGAGGAAATGGGCTAAAAGAGCCCAGCTCAGTTTTCCCCCATCATGAGAACCACCAGGCTCGTGGATGAGCCTGTTGGTTCTCTAGCAGCTAGCCTGCCAAAGTAGCATTCCCCTTAAATGTGGTTAGCGGAGCGAGCACTCCACTAACCTCAGTTTGGTGATCTTGAGCTGCCATGGTGCAGCTCCACACCATGGTGACTCATGAGGAGACTCCTGCTGGGAGGCTACAACAAAACTCCCAGTCTTGGGGGTCTCCCCAGGATGCCCCGCACACTCACGCGGGGCATCCTGGGACTTCCACGGGCCAGGTGGCCCCCGATCCCTGCAGCCCCTACCAGCTCTGTGGGTGATCGTCTGCGAGGGGAGCAGGCTAAGCCTGCTCTCCCAGCTGAACCTTTCCAGGCTTTACACACCGCATGTGTGTAGACCCCCATTGTCTTTTTAATTTCAGTGAACTACCTTGAATTATTTTCCTTATGTCAGCCAGTGGGGTTTACTACTAAATAAGTATCCATTGCATTGCATCCTATTTCCAATATTTTCCTATTTCCCCCCACTTTCAAAGGGGGGAAACAATAAAAAACAGATACTCTGATTTTTAAAATGAATAATTAATTACTATTTTCTATAAAAGTGAATGAATCTTCACACATATCAAATGACCTCTACTAATCTGCTAATGGTAGTTCTAGTTTGCTAGTTTTGCTTGGTAAAAAACTGCATAGGGAGGTAAACAGACTAAAAAGATTGGAAGTGTATCAGTATCATTAAATCTATGTACAAGCCTCAGTGAAATGAATGGAAATTGGAAGCAGGGGTACTTGGTCAACTCTGTCTGTGGTGTGATGCTATTTTCCTCTCTTTCCTTGGGCTGCTTAGAATTACAGATCATCCATTAATTATAACTTACTAGAAAGGGGCTGACAGAAAACATTAACATTTTATCTATTTTACTGATATTTTCCATGTGCCAACTGTATTATAATTAAGGCACCAGGTGAAGTCTGTTGTGTTCTCCTAATTGCCATTTTTAATCTGCTATTTTAATAGGTTCATATTTTAGCTGCTGTTGTTGTTGGCTTGGAAATTGGAAATAATGACCATTGGAAATAATGGCCATGCATCGCACAAGTAGATCACATTTGTACAAGTTTCTGTGTTTGTGCAAGAACACTCTTGTGCAACGGTGACTACATTCTGTAACCAGGCAGATAGAATGCCCCATGGTATGTAAACAATTGTTTAATCTTATTGGCTGGAACTGGATTTATTGTATTATTGTATTTCATTTGTTTTTTAAATTATTCTAAGCTGCCTTGAGGCTTTTTCATAGTGAAAGGAAGTTTAGAAATTCTACACATTAATTCATTAATTGATTATCATTATTCCTTTAAAATATTAGTGCATGGGGTCACATGAAAAATTATTTCCTTGCTTTCCTTAAACACACACACACACACCCTCATTCAACAAACATGACTGAAAATTCTGTTAGTGCATTCTTTATGCACAAATCTAGCAGTCAACCCCAAATGGAGTATGGTGGTATTTTACGTACCTCCAACTGCAGGCTGCCATGTATGTGGAATTTGCAAAAGGAAGCAAGGAGAGAAATTATAAGCATTGCTTCACTTCTAGCAAACTGTGAAAGTGCCTTAACAACTAGAATTTAGCATGTCAAGGATGAACAATGCTGGATTACAGAGGCCTTCAAAGATCCTTTGTATATGACAGGAAGGATAAAAAGGCTAAGAAGGAAGGGAAGTATAAAAGTAAAATGGTGAAGTGTGCTGTCTTTATGAGGCAATATCTGGAGTTTGATACATGCCGGCATTTTTCCAGAATCTTTTGATGATGATCATCTGTCAAGCCCCAATGACTTTACAGATACCTAATACTGATCCCTGGAGCACTAGAGACCACTTCTGAACACTGAAGGCCCTTATACTCAAATACTCCAAAGGTGTAATTTTTCTCTTTCTAGCATTCTGAGTGCAGACACTTAGCCCTCCTGTCTAATCTGTCATATTTCATATTCTCCCCATTCTTCTGTTGCAGAGTCTGACGCTTATGCTTCCCGTAGCGCTGATGAGCAAATCATTGGAGTTCTGTGTGACAGACGGAGGCATCAAAAGAAGAAATGGATTCATTTACTATGATTTCATAAGTCTTTTTTTTATACTGGTGCCCTTTTAGATGCCTATCTTTGGCTACCTAGGAAAAACACTAGGGAAAAATGGGTGGCAAGGGAGGGAGGGAGGGAAGGTACATTGAAATATATTTTCATTTTTTTTCTTCATCTTGTAAAAGAGCCCATTTGTTTCCATATTTTATTTATGTAGGTCTTCAAAACTAAGCTCTGTCCTCAAAACAGTGCATTCTTCAGCTTTCAAAGAGCTGTATATATTGCTCCTCTGGAGTCTGGGGCCTAGCAGCATGGCAGCTATGGCAGTGGCAATGGCTGATGGGGCTGGACAATGCAGCATCAGCCATGTTACCTGACAAACTGGGTCTGGGTGAATGCTTGGGAGTGGGGGGCGGGTGGATGGAGATTGGAAGTGCATTGATTGGAGCAGGCTGAGTGGGTATCAGCAGGAAGTGGGCTGGCTTCCTACTTGGTGGGTGCAAATCCCCTGAGGGGACTCTGGCCTGCCCCTTCTTCTCTGCTTTTTGGGTGGTGGTAGTAGTAGGTGGGGCTCACACGCACTTTTGCTTATTCATGCTCTTCCCTTCTTGGGTTGTAACCCAGTCAGACTTCCTACCCACTCCATCCTCATTCATTATTCTAGCAAATAAGAAAGGGCAAGGGAGAGAGATGAGAGGGAGGGAGAAATGCTGATGTGGGGCAGCATCCAGTGTTTTTCCATGCCACATTTTTAAAATCCAATGAGAAGAGGGGGAAAGGCCGTTAAGATTCCACACCCCAACTTTCCTCTTCCAATGAGGAGGAGACATGAGAGGTCTCAGGGTTTGTATGGTGCAATGTAAACAAACAAACAAACTAAGATGGAGGGACTAAGAGAGAAAGAGAGAGCTAAAATGTCTGGGGAGTGTTACCAAGATTGCCTGTTTGTGGGCTCCCCGCAGCACCCCTGTACCTGATTTGTAGCTAAAGCCTTGTCGTTTCCATTGTGTTCCTCTGAACTCATGGGATCATGAGCTCACCATCTCCTTGCGTGAGCTAACTCATGAGGATATGTCAGTTGGCAGAAAGTATGGGGAAAGGTAGCTCCAGGTCAAGTCTAGCTCATGACTGAAAGAGGACTATTCTTCTGCTTTCCTCTCTGATTTCAGTGCAGGTGAGGAAGCCGAAGTAGACACGAGTTAATTAAGCATTATTCTTCTAACAAGAATAGCCAAATCCTCCCCTCCACATTAGTACATTGGATTAGATTTGAGCTTATCACCTTTGCAGGAAGGAATAAGATAAGAGGTAACAAGCTCATTTCTCTAACATGAAGCATTAATGGTTGGCTTGAGGCTTGGGAGGTACACTTGCTAACACATTCCAGCATCTATCAATGTCTTTCTAACCACACAAGATAAGCTCTAATGCACCCATTTCACTCCAGCCTGCACAGGTTTCTCAATCTATGCATGCTGTTCTGCTGGTAGAGCACACCCAGCAAGGTTTGAACAGGACAAAATGTATTATTTTGTCTATCACACATGTCACCCTTTTCAACAGAAAGGTGTGATCAACATTTGACCCCAGAGCAAGATTATTATTATTATTAATTCAATTTCTATACCGCCCTTCCAAAAATGGCTCAGGGTGGTTTACACAGAGAAATAACAAACAAATAAGATGGATCCCTGTCCCCAAAGGGCTCACATTCTAAAAAGAAACATAATATAGACACCAGCAACAGTCACTGGAAGTACTGTGCTGGGGGTGGATAGGGCCAGTTACTCTCCCCCTTCTAAATAAAGAGAATCACCACGGCAAAAGGTGCCTCTTTGCCCAGTTAGCAAGGCTGGACCAGTTAGCAAGATGTGGTCTATTTCTGTCCCCGAGACCACCAAGCAGTGTGTTTCTTCTCTGGATTCATCCATTGTGTGTTCGTGTGTCTGAATATCAGCTATACCATCTTGTTGTGCCTTGGCTCTTGTGCCTGTCCCGCTTTTCACCTCCAGACCAGCCCTGCTCCCAGGCCCTATCTGTAGAGCACGCTTGGCTGCATTAAGAGACTGGTCCTCTGAGATCAAACCTCCTTTGGTTCTCTGACCCTCCAGTGGCACTCAGCTCCCTGCTCCTGCATTCTGCCTTCCCACCTGTCCTGGAGGAAAGAAGTCCCTCAACATTGGTCGAGCAACAAGTGTCCAAACACACCACTAGTAGAAAGGAAGTGAGGTATACTAATCCCTGCTCCTACGTCTTTTGGTCCCCTCTCTTCCTGCTCCCCTTTAAAGTCTAAAGCTGTTCTCTAAGACCATTTCTTTGGTCAGTCTTGAGTGGATTTAATTCAGATCTTAAGCTAAAACACCTCTTCATGAGCGTCAATTTAGTACTACTAATATTGTTAGCCTGGTTAGCTTTCTTAGTTGACATTGTGTTGCTTGCTAATTAAGGTTTTCTTTTTTTACCCCTAAACCCTAAATAAACCTGATGGCTTCTGACTTTAATTCTCTGTCAGTCATTCCAAGACTGAAGCTTTGCACAAATTTATTCTGCAATTAGCTGCTCTCTCTGGAGTTGCTGATTCCCCACACAAGCCAAAAGTTAGTCACGGATGATTTGCCAATGCCCCAAGAGCAGTATCTTTAACAGGAATGGGGAGAGACTTCTTGGCAACTTGTTAGACAGACCAAGGTCACCACATATGCATTTTTGACAGGATCTCAGCTCTGGAGGAGGCAAATGCAATTTACACATCAGCCCCCTAATGGCACAGTGGGGAAATGCTTGACTAACAAGCATTTGCTTGCTGGTGTCTACCTTTATGTTTCCTTTTTCTATTATGAGACTTTTGGGGACAGGGTGCCATCTTATTTATTTATTTGTATCTATGTGATCCGCCTTGGAACTTTGGTTGAGGAGTGGTATATAAATATTTGTTGTAGTAGTAACAAGCAGAAAGTTGTCGGTTCTAATCCCCGCTGGTACTATATCAGGCAGCAGAGATACAGGAAGATGCTGAAAGGCACATTCTCATACTGCAAGGGAGGAGGCAATGGTAACCCTCTCCTGTATTCTACCAAAGAAAACCACAGGGCTCTGTGGGTGCCAGGAGTCGAAATTGACTTGATGGCACACTTTACCCATGGATGATAATACTCACCCCTACATGGCATTAATTACAGATGATGCTCCAGCCCAGCCTGATTCAGCCACATCAGATTCATCAGGTTTTCAGCCATGGAGAAGATGAACACTGCTGTTGTACCTCTGGAGAACAGTGCTCCTACCTGAGAGCCATCTGTTCCTGTGGATCCGAGGACAATATGGTGCGGGCAGCCAGTTGAAATATTAATAAGGCTCTCTGATGAGGAAGTTCTTTAAATCCTTAAGAAACCTAAGAGAGAGAGCCCAGCAAAGTTCCTCTGAGAGAGCATTCCTAACCTAAGGGGCCACAACTGAAAAGGCCCTTTCCCTGTTTCCCACCAGCTGAATCTAAGTCAGTAGTGGAGTCAAGAGCAGGGACAACGGCACAGAGCAGAGGACCTTGGCAGATCCCTATGGATGAATGTGGTCTAACAGAAACCTCATCTGTGTGTTTTCAAAATCAAAACTTATCACTTTGAATCTGTCCTGGAAGCAAAGTGAGGCTGCCACAAATGGATGCAATACTCATGAAGTGCCCATAAGCATTCTTGCAGCAGCATTCTGGGCCAGTTGGAGTTTCCAAACCTCCTTCAAGGGCAGTTCCATGTAGAGTGCACTGCAGTTATCCAATCTAGATCCAAATAAGGGGGAGGAATATATCAGTGTATTTAGTTTATTGTTTAGGGAGTCAGAAGCATGAGTCAGTTACTCATGTTCTGGTAACCTCTCGCTTAGATTACTGCAATACATTGTACGCGGGGCTCCCTTTGAAAATTGTCCGGAAACTGCAGCTGGTACAAAAGAGGACTGCAAAATTATTATCTGGGGCTGGACTCTTTGAGCATATTATGCCAGTGCTTCATCAGCTGCACTGGCTCCCAGTCCATTTCCGGTATTGTCGCAGATGAGAACCGACCTGGGCAGATGACGAGGTTCCCTTAAAACATTTAGTGGGATGTTTTTATGGCAGAGGGAATAGCTGCTGAAGGCAGACTTCTTCATGCACTCTGACTCTGCAGGTGAGATTTTTTCAGGGTATACTTTGAGGGGTGTTGGTGCAGGGAGAAATGGACTCCAGAGTGGGCAGCTTCAAGCATGTCAAGGGGTTTAACCATCTGGAACTTTTATTGAGTAGTTGCTGTTCCTCCTCCTCCCACACCCTTAAGATTGAGGATGTGGAGAGAGTAGATAAAGATAAATTTCTCTCTCACACACACAACACTAGAACCTGGAATCATTCCATAAAACTAATTGACAGGAAGTTTAGGACCAAAAAAATAAGTACTTTTTTCACACAGTGCATAATTAATCTATGGAATTCTCTGCCTTGAGATGTGGTGATGGCCACTTGCTTGGATGGCTTTAAAAGGGGCTTAGACAAATTCACGGAGGACAGGTCTATCAATGGCTACTAGTCTGGTGCCTATAGGCCACTTCCAGCTTCAGAAGCAAGATGCCTCTATATACTAGTTGCAGGGGAGCAACAGCAGGAGAAAGGGCATGCCTTTGCATCTTGCATGTGGGCTTCTCCAAGGCCTCTGGTTGGCCACTTTCGGAAACAGGATGCGGGACTAGATAGGTCTTGAGCCTGATCCAGCAGGGCTGTCCTTATATTCTAAGATTTGAAAAGGAAGAATGGAAGAAAAGGAAGCGTGGAGGACAGAAGTGGGGGGCTAGAGCATCTCTTGAGAGAGACACTGCAACCCACTGCTCTCCTCCCTCTTTCACTCCATCCCCCTCATCTTTTCCACATCCAGGGAATGTGGGAGGGAGAGTGGCAAACAGCAGAGGAAGGTGGAGGTGGCTGGCTGGAAGCTGATCTCCCCTCCCCACCCCACCCCACCCCGCTCAGGGCTCTCTAAGCTGAAATCACAGCCTCAGTCCACCTTCTGGAGAGGCCAGCTCTATGAACTGCCTGAGGAAATAAATAAGTCAGTGGTGGTAGTCACAGGGGCAGCAAATCCCTGCAGCAATGACAGTGAGCAGCAGGTATGATGACAATGGGCAGCAAAGGGCAGGGACATCAGGCAGAAAGCACAGAGTGAGGCAGGGAACAGTCGGTAATGCACAGAGAACTGGGACTCATCTATTGCAGAGACTTGAACTCTTGCACAGATTTATCAAAAAGCTTTGATTCTAATTAAAGCAATATCTGACTGGCCTTCATCAAACTGATTCTGGGTCAGATTGTTGGTCCGTCTAGCTCAGTGCTGTCCACACTGACTGTCAGCAGCTCACTGGGGTTTAAACCTACAACCTTGGCATGCAAGCATATACGAGGGAGCAAAGGTGTGTGTGTGTGTGGTGCACATGGGAGTTCTCTACCTGCAAGTGCTATCCTATCCACTTCTATAGTCTAGGCGGCTCTGTAGAGTCCCCTGTTTCCAATCGTATGCCTGCACTGAAGTCGAAAGACATCAGAACGAGCTGCAGCATCCCCCTGCCTTATAGCCTCTTTATATCAGCCTCTTTATTTCCATCTAATTTCTATTCCATCCAAGTCCCTAACTAAATAACAAACAAAGCATGCACTGGTATGTATAGCCTTTGAAGATACGAAAGACTTACACTGTTGCAAGGACACAAAGGTTCCTGAGATATTGTAAATTTTCTTGTCTTTCCAGGGAAAGGGTGAACCGTTTTTAAACAAAAGTATTTGAATTCATCTATCACCAGGGTTAAATATCCTAAAGCAGATGCTTCAGTGCTCAGTAGTTTCTGTACCTGTCATTCATTTTTTTTAAATAGAGAGATGTTCTTATTCCAACCCCAACTTCATGAGAATTATTATTAATACTGACTCACATACTGCGCAGTGAGCCACCTGTCGAAGTGACAAGCAAGCTTGCTGCTTCTGTAGCACTTAAAACCCTATTGATGCAGCTTGTGAAGGCAGGGAGGCTTTATGCCTATTACAGAGTGTGTCCTCATGTTCCTGCTGCGACCTCCCATTATCCCTAATGGACGTCGCAGTGGAAGTGCTAGGATGCACTCCTAGTCCTTAGTAGGCATGGAGCCTCCCTGCCTTCGCAAGTCAATCAGTTGGGTTTAAAGTGTCGCAGAAGCAGTGAGCAGGCCTGTCACTTAGACAGGAATATATGTGAGCCATTAGACGGGCTTATATGTGAGCCATTATGATTAGGATAAATAAGATTTTGTTTCCATTTTCTCAAGCACATGAACCAGTCCTCTCTGAGGAACATCTTACAGTCCTGGATACAAGATGCAACTTTGAGCTTACTTTTCTCAGCATTTCTCAGTTCCTCTTCTAGCTGAGCTTGTCAATAGGGTCGTCAGATTTCCTAGAAGAGAACAGAGAGCTATTGCTAGCCTGCAACCATGATTCAAGATGTGTCATTTGCCTATCTACTGATATATATAGATTCTAACCTTCCATGCCATTCCAACCATCCATAATGTTGCACCAGAAAGAGAGAGTAGCCTCTCAGTAACCTTTCAGAAAAGGCAGATATGGCCTTGCCACAGTTATCCACATACAATGAATTGTAGATGGAGCTGCCCTTTGAAGACCCCTCAGAAGCTTAGAATATGGAGACCAGACTCTTCACTGGAAGAAGAGCCAGAATTAAAATTCTTCACTCCCAATTTGCTTCTGGGCACAATTGATTTATAATACTGTTTGGGACCAGGATATCTGAAGGATTTTCTGCTGCCACATGAATGTATCTATTCTCTAAGATCTTTATCAAAGGCCTTGCTCTTGGTGTTCCTATTTTCATAGGTGTGGATGGGTAGTGATCAGAGATAAGGCCTTCTTAGTGGTAGCCCTGACTGCACAAAAATTTATTTATTTATTTATTTATTTATTTATTTGTTTATTTATTTATATTTTATTTATTTTTACATTTTATATCCCGCTCTTCCTCCAAGGAGCCAGAGCGGTGTACTACATGCTTAGGTTTCTCCAAACAACAACCCTGTGAAGTAGGTTAGGCAACATTTCCATAGGAACACTTATTTGGTACCTATTCTACAAGGTTCTAGGCATCAGGTTGACAATTTATTCTCCTGTGCTTTCGGTGGCTAATGTTTTATCTCTGATATGTGATTTACTCCTTTTGTTGTTTTATTTAAGTTTTATTGTTGGTTCTACTGTATGTGTTTTTAAAATGTCAGGTTGTGAGAGCATAGTGTAGCATAGTGACTAATCAGGATTTCGCCAGTTTGAATGTCCCAGATAGCCTCAGGCAAGACACTCCCTCATAGTCTCAGCTCTGTAGCTGTAATATAGGGATGTGCAAATCGATTCGGGTACAAAATGATTTGTACCCAAATCTACCTGTTTTGAGTTATTTGAGTGTTTTGAGTGTTTTGATTGAGCCCCTGGTGGCGCAGTGGTAAAACTGCCGCCCTGTAACCAGAAGGTTACAAGTTCGATCCTGACCAGGGGCTCAAGGTTGACTCAGCCTTCCATCCTTCCGAGGTCGGTAAAATGAGTACCCAGAATGTTGGGGGCAATATGCTAAATCATTGTAAACCGCTTAGAGAGCTCCGGCTATAAAGCGGTATATAAATGTAAGTGCTATTGCTAAGTGCTATTGTGGACAAAACAAATCACCCCTGTGTTATTCCCCCCTGGTTCCAGATTGGCTCATTTCCATTCAAATCTTGTGTTGCCAGGGGTGACTGACCCCGCATTGGCTAGGGGAAGGGTCAAAGAAGAGACAAGGGTGGGGCAAGTTTGAGAGAGGGATTTTCAAATGTACCACCATTCTGCCTTTCTGCCTCATGGGAGGAGAGAGAGAGAGTTTTGCTTTGTCTTGCCTGCCTGCTGCCTGGAGTGGATTCTCTGCTTTTCATTCCTGCTTTCCTGATTCAGGAAAAGAGAAGATAATTTTTTTCCCCATCCCCTTCCTGCTGCTGAAGGAATCACTGCCTGCGCTTGCTGTCTGTGCGACTCGATTTGGGTACAAAATGATTTGTACCCAAATCTACCTTTTTCAGGAGATTTGTGGACAAAACAAACCATCCCTGTGCTAGCTGGCCAGATTCGGACCCCCCAAAAAACGAGGATGATTCAATTCGGGTAAAAATCAAATCAAAAAAATCAATTCACACACATCCCTATATAGGGATAACAATATATCCTTACAGGGTTACTGTGAGGACTGCAACAAGATTATTCATGTGAGGACCTTTGAACATTCAAAAAGCGCTATACAAATGCTAAGTATTGTTATTATACTCTTTAGAAGCCTTAGGTTGAAAAGATTTAAAATTTTAAAAGTTTAAAATAAATTTTAAAAAGGCCGAATAAGTGTTCTTGCATTGGAAACAGGCGGCAGGAAGACTCACAGCCTCAAAAGGCTTCTTATGAGAACTACATCCAGATATTCTCATTTACTTTTTGTGAACAGCTGTGTCGCAAGGTCTACTTTTATTAAGTGAGAAACAGTATTCTTGTATAGGAAGGCAAGAATGAGATGAATGCTCTCCAAACAGAGACTCCATCACCACTTTTAAAAGTGAATGGTCGAAAGTAAGTGAAAATTTACATCCAAGCAAATAAATAGACATGGGTTTTATTTACAATATCCCAAGAGGCTGCCAAAGAGAAAGCCCACAAATCCCCTAGAATAATGTAAGAAGTGCTGCTCCAGTTAGTCATGCCTATCATTTCGGAAGGAAAAATTCCTGTTATTTGGTTTAAAACATGTGTCTTTACTGCCACCCTACCCCCACCCCAAGCCTCAGGCATCCATTTCTATCCTGTAATTTAGTTTGATGGAATATTTCTTGGGGGGAGATTATATAACTAAATGTGTGCTTTTATAGTGGAAAAGACAGGATAAGTAATTGGTTTTAAATTATGTAGTATAAACTACTGCCTGTCAAACTAAAACAATATAGATTGCTGCTTGTCAAAGGAAAAAAATGCCTTTGTGGCTCCTCTACTTGATTAAGCTCCCTGAACTATCAAGAAAAGCCTCCCTACTGGAGAAATAAAAAGTTAAAGAAAGTGACTTAATTACATATCAAGGCTAAATGGCATACATTAATTTCTAATAAGTTGTAATGCACAGTTAACAAAAGGAGTAAAAACCTATAATTTGCTAAAAAAAAAAGTGAATTCATTAATTGGAATTTAATTGCTTTACACTCATCCTTTTGACATTTTGATGAAAAATGGCAATGTGCAAAACTTGATTTTTACATTGCATCAGAGTTGTTGTACCCATTTATGTAAATATTGCCAAGCAATTTTGGCTGTTCGTAGTCAGTTATATGAGAAAAGTTGTTATATCTGATGCAATTCCATGTTTAAGGTAAACCAACACTCAGGTGTTCTAACATGCAATATTCTACATCAAGAAGATAGATATATCAAAAAGATAGAGTTATAATCAAAGTTATTTTCCAAAGTTAATAATCCTGCTGCCTTTTAATAAGTCTTTTCTTCAACACCATCTATGGCTATCAATGGACATTTTCCAATATCAACAAGAACAACTATAATAAAGAGAATTGCTCTGAATGAGCAACAGGATCTATGCAAAGAAACAGGTTAAAAATTCACATTCAACCCTAGTGAAGATTCTTGGAAATTAAAGAAACTGGACCTGAGACCATGTGCCTGCAAAGCGTGGATTGTTTTAACACTATGCTGTGACTCCTGGAAGGTAAATAGTTGGAGATCTAGACCTATTATAGGGATGTTCTCCAAAACATGGTAGACCTGCCCTGTTTTGTGTGTCCGTGTGTGAGAGATAATTACAGAAAAAATAAATCTGGGGTTTTTTGTCTTCATAACACTCTTCTGTTATTTTGACTTCTCATCTCACTGCAGTGTGCTGAAAATATTAATGTATATTATTTAACTGCTGATCACATGTATATTGCTTCATATATTCATTTCTGATGCTGTTGTCTCCCTGAAATGCCCTTGGAACATCTCTGCATATTTTATGTAATGCTGAAGTGAACTGAGGGGGCAGGGGTTGAGTTTTGTGAACACTTTCACAACCCTTGAAAATCACCTCCAGTTTTTTCAGCTATGATTGTTCTTATGCAAGAGTGCTTAAAAGGTAGGCGAAATGTATATGGAAGGGATTCCAGGTTTCATTTTCATTTTGTTAAAAAATCCAGGGTTTTTTGTACATTAGTGCACCATAATGGAGCTTAAAAAATCTTTTTACTTATTTGACATATTTTTATGCCACCCAAAAGACAAGTGTCTGAGCAGTTTACAACAAAGCAATAAAAATAACAAGTTACAAGGTTAAAACATCACAGCAATTTAAAATGTAAAACAATGTTAAAACTATTAAAACCATCAAACTATTAAAACAGTGAGGTGAGTCTCATGATCAGTGAGAAGTGCCATTAGGGGGTTTGCAGGTAGAGCGGGCTTAACCTGCTCTCCCCACAGATGATCGGAAGGCAGCCCTGGGTGTTTGGATTTCAGCAAGGAGTGCATTCCAAAGCCTCAGGGCAGCAACAGAGAAGGCCTGTCCTCGAGCAGCCACTGGATGAGCCAGTGGCAACTGCAGGCCTCTCCTGATGATCTCAATGGGTGATGTGGCTCATAGCAAAGAACACGCTCTCTTAAATACCCAGGGCCCAAACTGTTTAGGGCTTTATAAGTTATAACTAAGACCTTGTATTTTGCCTGGAAACCTATCAGCAGCTAGTGTAGATCTTTTAAGATAGGAGTTATATGTTCTCTCCAAGATGACTCAGAGACTAACCTGGCTGCCGCATTCTGGACCAACTGCAGTTTCTGGAATATGTACAAAGGCAGCCCCACATAGAGCACATTGCACTAATCAAGTCTGGAGGTGATCAGCAGATACACTACTGTTCTGAGGTCATTTATCTCAAGAAATGGACGCAGCTGGCATATCAGCCAAAGCTGATACTGTAGAAGGCATTTCTGGCCACTGCCTCAACCTGGAATACCAAGGAGAAGTTTGTGTCCAGAAGCGTCCCCAGGCTGCATACCTGTTCCTTCTGGGGAAGTGTGACCCCACCCAGAACAGGCAGATCAAAATCATCTCCCGAGTTCCGACCCTGGACAACAAGTATCTCAGTCTTATCTGGATTCAGTCTCAGTTTGTTATCTCTCATCCAGCTCATCACTGCCTCCAGGCAGGCATTTAGGGAGGTTATGCCTTCTCCTGATGATGTTGACATGGAAAAAAAGATTTGGGTATCATCCGCATGCTGATAACTTCCTGCACCAAAACAACTGATGTTCTCTCCCAGTGGTTTCATGTAAATGTTAAACAACATCAGAGACAATATGAAGCCCTGAGGAACACCATACTGAAGCTCAGATTTTGAACAACGACAGTCGTTGAGGGACACCATCTGGAATCTGCCCAAGAGGTAGGAGTGGAACCACTGCAAAGCAGTGCCTCCCACCCCCAACTACCCACCCTCAATCCCCTCAGACGCTCCAGAAGGATACTATGGTTGATACTATGGAAAGCCACCGAGAGGTCCAAAAGAACCCACAGAGTCACACTTCCTCTGTGAATTCCCAATTGGAGATCATCCATCAGGCCAACCAAGGCACTCTCCACCCCATAGCTCTCCCAAAAGCATATTAGTGAACACCAGTGAGGGTTTTAAGGAGGGTCATTTAGTGTACATGAGTATGTGCATTAATGCACAGGGATGGGTTTCAAAGGTGCCTTTCATTCCACAGTTATTCTTAAAGCTGGGCATTTCTGGGCACCAAGAATGGAGAATTAGAGTCTTAAAATATGTGCAAGCATGCACTTCATTTCTTAGCACAAGGGCCGAGAAAAGGAGAGTAAGCAGTGTCTCTCAAGTTAAGAAGGTGGCAATGAGACAGTCCATGGAAATAATGCTAATGGATAGGTGTGGGACCATGTGAAAGAGCAGAAGATGGCTTTTTTGCAGACCTTCTTACACAGCAGTTGTACCTCAACAAAGCAGTTTTTGCTGCAAGAAAGGATGTAGAAATTCGGTACAGCACTACATATATGCTCCCCAAAGAAAAAGACTTTTTAATATTATATTGATTGAGTTCAGTGAGAATCGTAAGCACATTCTTTTGATTGTCACCCATTGAAATCAAAACAAATTTAAAGGGCCCAACATTGACTGGATTGTGTCTTTTCTTATTCATGTCAAAATATTCCTTTAAATTTTGTTCATTACCTAGCCAAAATTAAGCTTCTTCAAAGCCCATGGATTTCAATTTAAGAGATTTCAGTATATACTTTATTGATTCTCCCATTGACAGAAATGAGAGTTAAAAGTGCTTATCTTTAGATAATGAAATATTTCTTTAATTTGGTAAGCTTATTGCTTATTTACCCCTGTAACATGAAGTTAGCATCATTTTTGAGCAAAGGTTTGAACCAGTTCCCCATGCCAACCTTGACACTATCTTCTGCACCACAGAATGTTGTTTTGTGATGTCGCCGCCTATCTCCACTCTTTATTATAGTTCTGACTGTACAGATTTCTTCATGAATAGCTTCCCATGAATAGGGAAAAAAATTCCCTGGAAGGAATTGTTTTCCCTTGGTATGCTTTATGAAACAGAGAGAAGCTTTGAAAACCCTTTAAAATAATTCCTCTTTGCAAGAGAGGATCACTAAAGAACTTACCAAAACAATTGCAATTAGAACTGAATTTCACAATGATCTGTAAAAAGCATATACAGTTCAGTGATTATTCAAGCCCAGGAAGTTGGTCAAGGGGCCTTTAAGACCAGCATAACAGCATTCTTAATGTATTCTCATCTCAGTCCGTAGAGCATTGATAGCTATTTTGTCATAGGCAATACGATTATCAGAGGTTGTATACTGGTATGTGATACTCATCCAGGATGGCCAAGATAATGTGACTGTATCCTAAAACACACTGTCCCTATTTCTAACCACTGTATATTTCTGATCTAGAAGAAGGTGGCTATACTCATATATGCCATAAGGAGACTGACAAAGTGTGAATTGTTATAACACTGTGCTGTGATTCCTGAAAGGTGGAAATGGCTGGAGATCTGGATCTGTAACAGAGATGCTTTCCAGATTTGGTGCACCTACCCCTGTTATAAACAGAAGTGAGTGTGTGTGTGTGTGTGTGTGTGTGTGTGTGTGTGTGTGAGTGAGAGAGAGAGAGAGAGAGAGAGAGAGAGAGAGAGAGAGATGGGGGGAGGGGGAAAGTAAGTAAGAATTTATTATGGTTAATGACCAGGCAGCATACACACCAACATATAAATCAGTATAAAACACAGCTAAATCAAAACAGTAAAACTTGATAACACCACATCAGGTTATGCAAAAATCTCAGTTATAACTAAGTTGTTCCCATCTCAGTTTACAGGCTGCTGTACAGAATCTTGCTGTCCCCACTATGACAACCGCATGTTGATCCACCAAAAGATAGGAGATGTAATACTCTTCTGATTGACCAGGCCTAATTTTTTAAAAATAGTTCGATCCAGATAGTATGAATGCCCCTATAATAGGCAAAGTGTAAAAGAACATGTAAGACAGACTCAATGCCACCTGAACCACATGGACATAACCAGTTCCTTAGCAGTATCCCCTTAAATCTGCCATCCAAAATAGGAGAAGGCAAGGCATTAAACTGCTCCAGCAAAAAAGCTCCCCGCTGGTTTAAGGTGGTCAAGTGGGTGAGGTATGCACAGATACAACACTTCTTAGCCAAAAGGCCAAGAAGCAATTGCTCACGTGCCTCCCTTTTAACTAACTAACTAACTAAGTTAGTTATTATACATCTGTACCACCCAAACTTTTAACTCTGGGCAGTTAACATAAAACAATTTAAACACATATAAAAAATTAAAACAATGCAACAATTTAAAATTAGCCATAGAATTAAAAACACACAGTTTTAAAAAGCTGGGAAAGCTTGGGTGAAAAGATGGGTTTTCAGATGTTTTTTAAAAATTGCCAGAGATGGGAAGGATTGTATCTCAGCAGGGAGTGCATTCCATAATCTTGGGGCAGCAACCGAGAAGGCCTGTCTCTGTGTAGCCACCAGACGGGTTGGCAGTAACTGGAGACGGATCTCCTCGGATGACCTCAATGAGCGGTGTGGCTCATAGTGAAGAAGATGCTCTCTTAAATACCCAGGGCCTAAGCCATTTAGGGCTTTGTAATTTATAACTAGTACTTTGTATTTTACCCATAAACCTATTGGCAGCCAGTGAAGCTCAATCAGCAGAGGAGTAATGTGGTCTCTCCGAGATGACCCAGAGACCAACCTGGCTGCCACATTCTGAACCAACTGGAGTTTCCAGACTATGTACAAAGGCAGCCCCACATAGAGTGCATTATAAAAGTCAAGTCTGGAGGTTACCAACAAATGTACCACTGTTTTGAGGTCGTTGATCTCGAGAAACAGGTGCAGCTGGCGTATCAGCACCTCTGGCCACCGCTTCAACCTGAGAAACCAAGGAGAGGTGTTGATCCATAAGCACTCCCAGACTGTGAACCTGTTGCTTTTGGGGAAGTGTGACCCCATCTAGAACAGTTAGATCAAGATCGTCCCTGGAGTTCTGACCCCGCACAATAAGTACCTCCATCTTATCTGGATTCAGCTTCAGTTTATTCTCCCTCATCCAGCCCATTACTGCTTCCAGGCAGGCATTTAGAGAGGATATGCCATCTCCTGAAGAAGTTGACATGGAGAAGTAGATCTGGGTGTCATCAGTGTACTGGTAACACCCAGCTCCATATCCCCTGATGATCTCTCCCAGCGGTTTCATGTAGATGTTAAAAAGCATTGGAGAAAGTATGGAGCCTTGAGGGACACCATACTTAAGCTCAGATCTTGAAGAGCAACAGTCTCCAATCGACACCATCTGGAATCTATCTGAAAGGTAGGAGCAGAACCACAGTAAAACAGTGCCTCCCACCCCCAACACTCACAGACGTTCCTGAAGGATACTATGGCCAATAGTATTGAAAGCCACCGAGAGATCCAAAAGGACCAACAGAATCATACTTCCTGTGTCAATTCCCAATTGGAGATCATCCATCAGGCCGACCAAGGCAGTCTCCACCCCATATCCCGCCCGAAAACCAGTTTGAAATGGGTCTAGATAATCAGTTTCCTCCAAGACCGCCTGGAGTTGAGAGGCCACCACCTTCTCAATTACCTTGCCCAGCAATGGGAGGTTTGAAACAGGCCTATAACTGCTATAATTATATCCCTATAATTAGGGATCTAATGCAGGTTCTTTAGAAGAGGTCTAATAATTGCCTCTCTAAGACAAGGAGGCATCCTGCCCTCCCTCAGAGAAGCATTTATGATTTCTAGCAGGCCACCTACAACAGCCTCCCTGCTAGACAGAACAAGCCATGTTGGGCAAGTGTCAAGAGAACAAGTGGTAGGCCTCACCACTCCAAGCAGCTTGTTCACATCCTCAGGAGTCACAAACTGAAACCGATCCAGTCAAATCGCATAAGAGGAGTTGTTGGACACCTCCAGTTCAGACATCAAATTAATTGTGGAGTCTCCATCTAGATTGGCCTGAATCCAAGATATTTTATCTGCGAAAAACTCTTTAAACACGTCACAGTGGGTAACTGATGACTCCAAATTCTGGTTCGGGTGGGGGGTTACTAGTCCCCTCGCAATCCTGAACAACTCAGCTGGGTGTGAACTCGCAGAGGCAATATGGACAGAAAAGAACCACTTCTTTGCTGCATGTATTGCCTGAGCATAGATCTTTAGATGTGCTCTATGTCGCAATCTGTCAGATTCTAGTCAAGTCTTTCTCCACTTGTTCTCCAGTTGCCTACCTTGCTGCTTCAGCCCCCATAGATCTTCCATATACCAAGGGGCCAATTTTGAAGCAGGTTGGAGGGGATGCTTGGGAGCAATCATGTCTACTGCCCTGGTGAGGAAGCTGTTCCAAATCTCAACCAAGGCATCAGCAGGCTCACCGCAAAGCCAATATTGAATCCTTCCAAGGCTTCTTGGAATCCTACTGGGTACAATAACCTCTTCAGGTGGACCATTCTAATAGGCCCCTCGCCCCTGCAGAGGTGGGAAGTGGTTGTAACCTTAACCAGATGGTGGTCCGTCCATGACAATGGAGAGATCACAGGAGTCCCCACCCACAGAACACCACCCTGATCAGAGTAGTAGACCAAATCAAGCATGTGACCTGCAATATGCGTCAGTCCAGAGACTGCTTGGGATAGGCCCATAGTTGTCATGGCTGCTATGAATTCCTGAGCTGCCCTGGACACATTGGTCCCGAAGTGAGCATTGAAGTCCCCCTGCACCAAAAGTCTGGGAGACTCCAACGCAAGTTCCGCGACCAAGTCCATGAGCTCAGTAACGGATTCCGTTGGGCAGCGGGGTGATCGGTACACCAACAGAAATCCCAATCTATTCCTGGTCCCCAAACTTAAGTACACACATTCAGTATGGTCCAATACCCTAACAGGGACCCTGGTGAGGAAGATGTTATCCTTATAGACCACAGCCACTCCACTTCCCTGCCCACGTCCCCTTACCTGCTCCTCTACAGAATATCCTGGAGGCAGAAGCTGGGACCAAACAGGACCACTAGCCTCCCCCAACCAAATCGCAGTAATACATACCAGGTTGGCCCCGTCATCCATAATCAAATCATGGATGAGTTCTGGCTCATTTTGGACCAACCTGGCATTGCAGAGGAGCAAGGTAAGGCTATGTGGGTTGTTGGCAGTGCTTCCAGAGGTCAAAGAGCTGGCAGGACAGCCGGAAGGGGAGACAGCTATTAAATTTCTGACTACCCTTCCCCTAGAACGGCCTGCTAACTTGCCAACATTTCTTCTTCTATTCCCCACCACCACCGGGATAGCTGTCCCATAGTCAATGAAGGCACCTCTTGTCTCCCCATCTCCAGACGAACCCAAACACATTGCAGCAGCTTCAACCCAATTCCCAAACAGCTAAAAACTGATTAAACAGAAATCCTCTAGCCCTTGCCCTCATTCTCCCCCAAAGGGGCAACCCCCTTTAGTGTTGCCCCTTTGGTGGCAACCCCATCTGTGGTGGGCCCGCCGCCACAAGCAGCCTCCTATAAAGCCCCAAACTGAGCAGATGACCCGAGGAACAGCTGAGTCACTCAGGGCCTGGTCCCAATCCTGCACACACTCCCCTTAAAACTAGCAACTAGCTCTTTAAAATATATGATATTTTAAAATATATGACTGCTCTAGCCCAGGTAAAGCTGGTTGTGAGAACAACCTCAGTGAGTTTTACCTGCACTGCTGGTTGTGATGAATTAATTGCAGAATAATGAAATCTATCATATATTTTAAAGAGCTAGTTGCCTGGTTGGTTTGATTTGGGTTGGATTGGGTGGGGTTCGTTTGGGTTGGGTTGGGTTTAATTTATTTATTTATTTTTAGAA
This sequence comes from Hemicordylus capensis, assembly GCF_027244095.1. Classification (NCBI taxonomy): domain Eukaryota; kingdom Metazoa; phylum Chordata; class Lepidosauria; order Squamata; family Cordylidae; genus Hemicordylus; species Hemicordylus capensis. The sequence goes on from NC_069657.1 coordinate 339,906,459, forward strand.
TAAATTCTGAATACAATTATATTTTAACTGTTGTTCTCAACTGATTTTTAACACTCAATAATCAGATCAATAATTCCAATATGACATCAAACTTCAGAGAAGCAGAAGATCTTACATTTACTATGATTCAAATTTACCATACATGGTAATTATCCAATACAATGAATAATGTTTGAAGTTGAAATCCTACAGATTTCACAACTGTTTTTTTACTTCCCTTTTGCAAGCATATTAATTTAAAAATTCTATTACATGTAATGAATTTCATGAACTTTTCTATACGTGTAATCTATGCAAAATGACTTTGCTCGGTCAATGATAGGCCTCACCTACTAGTTGTTACAGTTGTAGCCTATGCTAATCCAACTGCACGTATTATGTCTTTATTTCTCAGTTGTGGACATAAGTATGTAATCTCATATGTAATGGGATTGAGTATTTAGCAGGTCAAGGAAAACTACTGCAAAAGTGAATTTTCCTTGAGAGGTACCAGATCTCATCTTCTGAAGATGCAGTAATGAAATGTGGACCATGCAGAAAGGTCACATTAAAAAAATAACCAAGTCAAGCAAACTTCCTTTGATACTGAAGTTGGATGCAAGAGTTATGCAGAGCACAAGGATGGGCGTCAATCCCACACATAGGTGAACTGATGAAATCCCATTGAATTCAATGGGATTCAGCAACTTAACTGCATGAAGAACTGCACCCTGAGTAATAAGGACGTGACAGAGTGATGTCAAATGGTCAAGTCCCGATAATAGAGGAATGTTTACAGTTTTGATAATTCAAGATTACAACAACTTGAAGCATCACCTCTTGACTTCATCATTTATGACTAGCAGCAACTTTTTGGGCTATGCCTCAACATAACATGCATACCTTGCTTTTTCCATTTGTGCACAGAAAGTTAAATCCATCATTTTCTGTGTGACTGAGCTGGTACAGCATGGAGAAAAAACCCATATATGTGCAACTTTGTTCAATCTCTATTCATTAGACCAACTCTGGTTGCCTGCTCTCCATTTAATGTGCTGCCACCAGAATTAGGAACCGTTTTCACGTTTCATTTCCCTAGCACATGAGATGGAAAATTAATTTAGAAACAATTGTGTTTAAAAATTATGAGTTCTCCCCCTTATTCAACAAATCCAGCAAACTAAAAACTAATGAAATCTCTGGTAAGATAAAGATGTCACAGCACAGACCTCAAAGTACTGTGACTCTAATCAACCTTCCTGACCAGAGTGGCACAGTGCGAGTCAAGGCAGCCTTTCAATAATCAGCTTGCATTGTATTAGTAAATCTTTAGACTGTAATTAGAATATGGCTTGCAGCGGTTCTGTTTCTTATCTGTAAATGAAGTTAGGCAAAGCAATATAATTGCTCACAGTAATATGCTTTATAATTTGGCTTCCTTTGTACCAGTGCTCATCCTTAAAGAAAATGTTGCTAAGAATGAGGACATGATGTTGGAGGAGCAATCACATTAGAAAACATGTTTATGTTGGCTGACCATTAAATAAAGAGGACTTTAGAATTCAACTACCATAGGGGTGCCTTGGGCCAATGTTGCACTGCTTGACTAACAAGCAGAAAGCTGCCAGTTTGAATCCCTGCTGATATTATATCGGGCAGCAGCGATATAGGAAGATCCTGAAAGGCATCATCTCATACTGCATGGGAGGAGGCAATGGTAAACCCCTCCTGTATTCTACCAAAGAAAACTACAGGGCTCTCTGGGTGCCAGGAGTCAAAATTGACTTGAAGGCACACTTTATCTTTACCACTTTAAGTGGCGCAGTGGGGAAATGCTTGACTAACAAGCAGAAGGTTGCTGGTTCGAATCCCCACTATGTTTCCCAGACTATGGGAAACACCTATATCGTGCAGCAGTGATATAGAAAGATGCTGAAAGGCATTGTCTTATACTGTGTGGGAGGAGGCAATGGTAAACCCCTCCTGTACTCTACCAAAGAAAACCACATGGCTCTGTGGGTGCCAGGAGTCAAAATTGACTTGACGGCACACTTTTACCTTTAAGAATCATTTGGGGAGATGACAGGCAGCCTGAACCAAAGTAACCCTGGTCAGTGCCACAAGGAAAATTCTGTCCCTGGCCGAAGTAGGGTTTCTTGTCCTACTGTCGCCCTTTACTCTACACTCTGAAATGACCCTATCCCTTTTTTGATTGGCTTGTGCCATTGGTGCATAGCTCTTACAGATCAGAAGGAGTACTTGGGTGAAAGCAACACTGTGAACCTTTAGTGAGTTCATTGAGACTGTGGTCTGAAGCCATGTAGTGCTGTATTCTCACTGAAGCAAAACAGGTCTAGAAAGATCTGGTTAGTGCCTGGATGGATGACCACTAAGGAATCCCATGCATACCATGTTGAACTCTACTGAAAGATGGTGGGATATAAATTGTTGTTGTTAAAATATTTATATACCACTTTTGAAACAAGAACAGTTCTCAAAGTGGTTTCCATAGCAAAAGAAATAATACATAAATACATAAATGTATACCCTGCCTGAAAATCAACTGGAATGCCATGTATTCCAAAGTAATTCCTTCTCCAGTCTGACTGATCAAGCTAAGTTTAAGGATGGGACTTTAGATCACTGTGTTAATTTTCCAGTGCTAGCTGCTCTGTCCATGGATCAGGCAGGAAGTATCTTTGACATCATCTCATCAATATCATGCTTTTAATTTATTAGAGTTGCTACCATTTCATCCAGAATAAAAGCTGAAGCAAATATAGATGTTCATTCACAGGCAAAATATTGGGTAATCTTCAAGGCTAGCCAAAATGACTTGGGTGCCCATCTAAGCTTCTGAGAAGAGTTCGGCACATTCCTAGAATTTTAGTTACCAAATTTTGCATGAAGTGAAATTTGAGGCTACCTTAGAGATATCTTCTCATGTTAAATACTGTACCAATACTGACAGGCCTCACAAAATTTCTCAGAGGCTTTTCACACACCTTCCACCTCTAAGCACATGTCAAAAACAGGTATTCAGTATACTCTGTGATGTTTGAAACTACTTGCTGTTTCTATGCACTGAGTTAAATGTAAGGCAACTGAAACAAACTGGTGTCGCTAGCTAACTCAGAGCAGGCTGTTCTTGTTTTAATTAACATAGCCTAATCACCATTGAAGAAGGATGAAAATGCTTGAACCGCTATTAATATTATTATTTGCTGATGGCCAGCATTAGGGCTTAGGATCATAGGGCAGCTGCTGAGTAACCAGGACCCCCAGAAGGGCCCACTGATTACTACCTCTGTGCCGAAAAGCTTGTAGGTAGCTGAGGGGTTCCCTTGGACCTCCCAAGTAGGAGTGAGTCCATGAGAGGCAGTTGGCTGAGGGCCCATGAAACATGGAGCCAGCCCTGAGGAAGGTTCCCTTAACCATTTGCAGCTGAGTATTTTATCTGTAAGAGCAGCTAAGTGCTTTTCAAAACAATCTATTCATCTGTGTCCTTGGTGACAGTTTCCCAATGCCTTTATTTCCTACAGGTTTCTGCAACTGTTTCTCCTAGTGCTAGCAGTACTTAATCAAGGATGTCAACTGCTACTTTAAAAAAAAGATATATCCCTTTACAAGAGCCTTACATCTGGGCAGACCTTAGAAAACTCCTGCTGTGCTAATGCAGAACATATAGTCCATTGTTCTGAGATGAAAGTTTGGGGTGGTGTGCAAATTTGACAAATAAATTTGACTAATAAATAAATAAATATGGCAGAGATCCCATAATTTCATTCATTGAAATTGCATTTCATTCATTGCCATGGTCAGTGTCTCCTGGATCATGGGGATGAATGATTTCTAAGGAACTCTGTGCCACATTGGTTTCTCACTAGATTACCAGTGTGTAAGTTTTAACACTACATTTGCTCTTAAAGCAAATTGTTTTATAGCTGCTTCCCTGACAAACACAATATAATCTTATATAAATTTAACTAAGAGTTTATTCAGAAAGAAATCCATTTTCTCCTTCTCTTTCCCCTCCCTTTTCCTTTTCTGACTCTCCCCACTTACACACACACACACCAGGATCCCCAATGGGTCAAATTTCTAAACTATAAAACATAAAAGATACTGGCTAGAATACAACACATATCCTTGTAGAAATAGTTACAGAAGATATTTTAGCCATCAAAATGACCTTCAGGTGGAACTTGTTTAAAATTCCCCTGGGTTTTTCATATTTACAGTATATCTGAAGAGTCTGCTATGAGACTGAGTGCTTGAGAAGGAATCTCCAAACAGAGAAAGGAGACATCTCCTAATGTCCAACAATTATTCTGAAATACTGGGAGAGTCAGTCAAATAATATATTATTTTTAGCAGCAAAAAGAAGCACACACAGTGAGAGACACACAGAGATAAACCCAGTTAACAAGGTAAGAACTAAGGAAAATCAGTATGAAAAACAACCCAATTATGATAGCTACTAGGATATGGAATATGAATATAATACATATTTTAAACATTTGCTAGAGCATGAAAGCACACATTCTAAACCACTGCTGTGTAACCAAAGAAGAAATAATTGTGTTTCATAGTGAGCCATTAAAATCCTTATTCAAATCTCAAGAATATAGTGAATATTCTAATACATCTGTATTCCTTGGCTTTTTAGAAATCTGATCAAAGTTACAGTATCAACAAAACATAAACATTCCTTTATGATGGACTGCATAAAAAGTCTGTAAGATGAACTTAAAATAACAGCGCTGGTCTGTGTTTTTCCTTTTACCAAATTTCCTACTAATTTCATACACTGTCAACTTAATATTTCTGCAAAGCATTAAGACATTGAAAAGCCCTCTACCTCTACAATATTCTATTCATTTCAATTATGTTCCTGTCTTCCATTTGATTTGGATAAATGAGGTCTGATGGAACTAGTTATGAAGTATTTTAGAGAAGTCTTTCCTCTAGTTCTTACAGATTAACTCTTCTTCCTTTTTAATTAGGATCTCCTGCTGTCTACTTTGATTATTATGCTCTTGGTTTAATTTTTGTTTCGTAGCATGAAGGGGAATACTCTACATTTTTGTACAGCTGGTAGTGGCAATACTTTATTTTTGTATAATCCTTTACAGGTTATATAAAACCTGTAAACCAATAAGATCAGGCTTCTGTGATTTCCACATCCCATAATCCCAAATGTAAAGCAAGGTAAAGTGCAACAGTAAATGGTGCATGTGCAATTAAGGTGATAGACTCTAGTTTCTTTGCCTTTTGAAGTGGCCACCATAAAAGCAATTATTGCTTTAAGAAATCATTTTTCAGAAACTATGATTGTAAAGTAATGATGCCACCACCTAGGAGGACAAGAAGGGAGTTATGATGAAATAGCCACATCCAGACAGATTCACATTACCACTTTTAAAAATCAGATTCCAATCTGTGATGATTTCACCATAGATGATGAACTGAAGTAGAAAAGTGGTTATATGAATATTCTTCCATTGACCAAGCTCTTGATTTAACAAATGCTGTGAAAATATTGTTTGTGGTACTGGGGTAAAGTATGGGATAAACAGATTTTTCCCATTCTGTTTCTTTATCATTCTGCAGGTTTGCTCTGCTCTGTGGGTATGCTCTGCTCTGCAAGTCTTTCCTCCTAAATTCCAGTTAACTGGAAGAATTTCAAAACCTATTTACAGAACTGATGCACATGCAGTTTCTCTTAGCTTTCAGTTTCTTTCATTTGGAGGAGAGCAGGTCTTATGGTATCAAGCATGACTTGTCTCCTTAGCTAAGCAGGGTCTGCCCTGGTTGCATATGAATGGGAGGCGATGTGTGGGCACTGTAAGATATTCCCCTTAGGGGATGGAGCTGCTCTGGGAAGACCAGAGGTTCCAAGTTCCCTCCCTAGCACCTCCAAGATAGGGCTGAGAGAGATTCCCAACTGCAACCTTGGAGAAACTTCTGCCAGTCTGTGTACAATACTGAGCTAGATGGACCTATGGTCTGACTCAGTATATGGCAGCTTTCTATGTTCCTATGTTTGCATTGTGTTTCTCCTCTGCATTATCAATGTGAATGTGTACATTGATAAAACCCTGCGAGCAAGCCAGTCTTGATCTAATCATATTGATAATGTCCATCCATTCCTGTGAGTTGGCAAATCCACACAAAATCCTATGTACGATTGCATCAAGATTGATTTTTGCTGTGTTTCATTAATACACATTTGCACACAATTAATGTAGAAGGGAGAGGGAAGAGATGATGGAACTGGAGAAACTTGAATGTTGTGACAAACTGAATGAGTGTACAAGGGGATGGAGCCAAAAATCTGTGGTAGAACATCAGCTTTTCATGCAGAAAGTCCCAGGTTGGATCCCTGGCATCTCCAGGTAAGGCTGGGAGAGACTCCTGCCTAAAACATTGGAGAGGAGCTGTCAGTAGGGATGTGCAAACAGGTTCAACGTCCAACGTGTTGGAAATATCTCTCCAAGAACTGGAGCAATTCTTATCCTGCTGGCCCCTGTTCATGCTGGCCCTGCTCATGCTGGCCCTGCTCGGAGTTGTTAAAAAAACAAAAAACCCACACCCGGAAATGGCTGGGTCCCAATTCCCCACCATTTTTGGTAAAAAATAGAGCAGATCCCCCAAAACCTCCCCACACTCTTCCTGTAAGCACCCAGAAGACATCTAGATCATGCCCCCATTTCCTTTCCCCTGGCACTTTTGCAGTGTTGGTGGAGGAGTGGGCACCAGCATGAACCTTTCCACCCATTCAAAACTCCTGGGTCCAGTCCATCTGTGCACTATATGCAGATAAGTGGGAGCAGGAAATTGCAGGAGTGGGCACATTCCTCTGCTCCCCCAACCCGAGGGCAGAAGGGTCCACTGCAGGGGCCACTGGCGATGGTGTACTTGTGCATATGTGTGAATGTCCAGGCAGTGTGCTGGTTTCCAAGGCACCTCAGCACCATCTGCAGTTGTAGGAAAGCAGTCTCTGGGATACACCCACCCCTTGCTTTCCAACACACAGCAACACAACTGTACTTGGAGCACCCATGACACTCTCATGAGTGGGCATAGTCCACATGGTCATTTTGTGGCCACACTAATTATGTTTTGATGAGGAGTAACCAGGGTCCTGCTCATGAGTAACCAGGGGTTGTAACCCCCCTCACAGGAAGTGGCTGGGTCCCAATTCCCCTCCTGTTCTTTGTAAAGAATAGGAAAGATCACCCCCCCCAAAACCCCCCACACTCTTCCCCTGTGCAGACCATGCCCTCACCCAGAGGGCATCTATATGCCCCCCTGCCCTTGCCCTGGCACTTGCACATTGTTGTTGATGAGGTGGACACCAGCATGGACCTTTTGACCCATTCAAAACTCCGGGTTCCCGGTCTGTCCTCCCACCTTATACAGATCTGCTGACACGGGGATGGATGGGAGAGGATAGCTCCCACTCTCTGGACACTACCGGAGAGAGAGGCGGCCCTCTGGGGTGCTGGTAAGAGTACAAAGTGTACACATGGATGTGTGGGGAGACAGGGGTTATGATATTGCAGCAGTTTGTCTGCAGTCCCCAAGCCTATGGATGTGTTCCCCATGATAGCATTCCCCGTGGCTGTGAGCCATAAACCATCCTTGCTCTGTTCAGAGCATCCATGGCCCATGGTGTCAGGTGGAGAAGGGGATGGATTGCCCTCTTGAATCAGTTCTGCTGTTTCTAGGCAATACTCTTCTCTCCTCTCCACTCTGATGGCCCAACTCATGAGCTGACCAGGGGTGTCCCTATGGTCTGTCAGTCTCATGCCCAGCCAATGAGCCCTGGGTCAGGTGGCTGGATCCCTGAAGAAGGATATCAGTTGACCCAAGACTGTCCTCAGTGACCGGCCATGATCATGATCAAGCTTCTGGGGCCACAAACCCCCAAAAGGTGAAGGGGCTAGGGCTCCCTTCCCCAACCTTTCCGTGAAAGAATATAACTTGACTGCTCATGAATCACTTCTGGGGGAGGGGGGCTGCCTTTCATGAGCCTGATCATGAGCAAGCCTCTGGGGGGCATGAACTCCCCAAAGGGGTAGGGGCTAGGCTCCCGTTCTCCAACCTTTCTATGAAAATAATATAACTTGGTTGCTCGAGAATCCGTTCTGGAGATTTCCATTTGCATGGATGGTGCGGGCAACAGGTTGCAGAGCAGACCCTTCCAGCCATTTGCAATTTCTGGGCCAGATCCGGCATTGCAGTGTAGATGGATCTCCAAGTGCAGTGATTACCAGGAGTAGAAAGCCCCAGTTTCCAGCTTCCCCGGGATGGCTGCATTGCCCATGGGGGTTCCCCTTAGTCTGCCACTCTCATGAGAGAGCAGTCCATGGGACAATGGGCTAGTGTTGCAGCATGCAACGAGAGCACCAGCTTGTACAACACAAGTGCCATATCGTAAATTTTACATTAGTGCCCCACAGATGGTTCTTCTCATGAGGAAGAACATGGGAGCAACTATCCCCACCTGGGGAAAGTGCTGGGGCCCCCCTTCTCCACCCTTCCTGTGTGAAAAACAGAACCTGACTGCTCCAGCTTCCCTGCTTTGGTTTGCCTCTTGGCTTCCCCCTCCGGGCGCCGTGATGGGGTGCCCTGCTTGTGCTGCTACTTGGGGTGTTTGTGCTTGTGGACATCTATGACTGTTGCCCCCGAGTGGCTGTGCAGCTTGGCAGGCTGGCCACTCCGGGATGGGGCATGTCCCTGTCGCCTGGCTACTCCTTAGCTGCACGACTGACAGGAGGGGCATGGCTGATTCTCTGAGCGGTTGCCAGTGAGAAATGCCGAAAGCATGGAGCCACCACATCCTCGGGTAGGTCTGTGCCCCCACCTCGATGCAGGGGTTTGGCCCTTAACCACAGTTATGGCCAAGTCCGCATTCAGGTGTACCACTTCAGCAGCAAAACCATGGTTGCTAGTGGCGAAGCTTAGAGAAAACTTCAGGTTCCAGTTGGAGTTTGGCGTGGCAAACTGGAGTTAACTTTAGACCCTTAACCACAGTTTTGTGTGTTCGGGCATACTACAGTTACAAACTCTGATGGCTTTAACTGCAGTTAAACTGTACATGTAAACCAGCCCTTAGAGTAAGCAGTAGGGACAGTTTGTGAATCATTTAAAAATTCCTCTTTCCCCCACTTTTGCACTGAACGGTTTTGGCAAAGATAATGGGACAATTTTAAAAATGTAGACACAAGCTTTAAAATAATGCACACGACTGCACACAAATATCACTATACTAATGCCAGCTGACCTTTTCAAATGGTTGTAGCAATTCATCTGAAGTGTTTGCCGAGTTAAAATATAAATACACATATATTTATATATATATTAAGCTAGTACAGATTATGTATTGCTTTGCTTGATGGAGCTGCTGCAATTTATAGAAGCTGTGGCTCATTAGCTGTGCACATTTCTAGTGTGCTGATCGATGCATTATTTATTCATCTCCCTCTCTTTTGAAATGACTTCTTGTCTAATGAACTATATGGCAACAAATCTGCACTGAATCAAACCTTAGGAGAAGATGGTGTTAATTTAATCTGCCTTTGCGAGATCATCCAATTACAGCTGGCAAAGGTGAGCCAGAGCTGTATTGTGAGGAAGGAAGAAACTCAGTGGGGGTCTTGCTGTCTGGTGGAACTATCAATGGAAAAGGCTAAATTAAGATCTGCTGATTTAAACTATTGAAGTTTTGCACAGATCAGAAAGTGAGAATGTATTAAAGCAAGGCTGGGTATTTGTCATTCTTCACTCCTAATAATGTTTTGCATACAAAAAATGCTTTCTGCTGTACCCCCAGTGGAGTTTCAGTTATCTTTTCACATAATCAAAACATAGCATACCCTAATCTTATACAAGCCACCCAATGGCGCAGCGGGGAAATGACATGGATAGCAGCCAGAGGTTACCGGTTCGAATCCCCGCTGGTATGTTTCCCAGACTATGGGAAACACCTATATTCGGCAGCAGTGATATAGGAAGATGCTGAAAGGCATCATTTCATACTGCACAGGAGATGACAATGGTAAACCCCTCCTGTGTTCTACCAAAGACAACCACATGGCTCTGTGGTTGTCAGGAGTCAACATCAACTGGATGGCACACTTTACCTTTACCGTTAAATTTATACAGAATAGTTTACACGTTACATTAGAACAATATTACAGTTCCACAAAGTAGAGGAGAGATGGTCTTGTAGTAGCAAGCATGAATTGTCCCCTATGCTAAGCAGGGTCAGACTTGGTATAAGACAGCTTCCTATGTTTCTAAACCACTTAAAGTCACTGGGCATGTTGTCTGAAATGACCTGGTATGCCCCTGTTGCATGGTGGTTCACTTTATTTTATTTATATAAAGCATTTTTATCTATTTGATTAAAATTCAAGACAACCCCCAACCCCCTCAAAGTTGTTAATTACAAATTATATAAAATAAATAAAATACAGAATACTGCATAAAACAATGTAGCTACCTCCCTGGCCTTGTGCTGGTGTGTCAATTGCTCACCCCATTTGTTTGTTTGTTTGTTTTTCAATTTTGTAGACCACCCCAAACTTCCATCCCAGTGTGGTTTACAACAACATAAAACAGATTAAAAATGAAAACCTTAACACAATTAAAAATCCCAGTCCAGTTAAAAAGCTTGGATGAAAAAATCAGGGTGAATTAGTTGTCAGAGATGGGGAGGCTCATATTTCTGCAGGGAGCACATTCCAGAGTCTTGGGGTCATCCCTGCATAGCTACCAGACAATCCAGTGGCAACTGCAAATGAACTTTGTCGCCAGCACTGCTATTCTGAAGGCTCCCAGAAGCCTCTGGCAGAAAGTCACTGGGCATGTTATCTGAAATGACCTCCTATGCCCCTATTGTATGGTGGTTCACTATATTTCATTTTTATATAAAGCATTTATGTCTATTTAATTTTAGAAGAAATATTCAAGAGAGCTCACACCAAAAAACCTGTTAATTACAAATTGCATAAAATAAATAAAATACAGAATACTGGATAAAACAATGTGGCTACCTCCCTGGCCTTGAGCTGCTATGTGTGTGTATGTGTGTGGCAATTTGCTTACTTTTATTTATTTATTTATTTTTCAGATTTGTAGACCACCCCAAACTTCCATCCCAGGGTGGTTTATAGTAACATAAAACAGATTAAAAATGAAAATTTTAAAGCAATTAAAAACCCCAGTCCTCTTAAAAAGCTTGGGTGAAAAAGTGAGGGTGAATTTTTAAAAGTTAAAAGGAGGCTCTTATTTCAGCAGAGAGCACATTCCCGAGTCTGGGGGCCATCTCTGCCTAGCTGCCAGACAAGCCAGTGGCAACTGCAGATGAACCTTGTTGGCAGCACTGCTATTCCAAGCAAATGGCCTCTGCCAGCTGAGTGCAGGAGCCAATCCACCCAACACCTCCATAGCAGGGGTTGCGTGGTGCGCTGCTGCTGGGGAGAGCTTTCAGGTACGGCGGGAGGAAAGGTAAGCACCTACTAATTTAGGGTTAAAGGTGCCTCCCGCCGCCACCACCCTGGCGGCGCCCACACCGATGGCTGCTGGAGCCTCCCCATCTCTGATAACTTTTAAAAAGCACTTGAAGACTTCTCTCTTCACCCAAAGATTTTATTCTGACTGTGGGTTTTTTTGTTTTAAGGTTTTTATTTTCTGTGTTTTATCTTGTTTTATGTTGATGTAAACCACCCAGAGATGAAAGCTTATGGCAGTGTACAAATCTGATAAATAAATCAATAAATCAATAAATAAAATTTACTTCCAATTACAGATTGATTGATTGATTGATTGATATTATTTATTAAAAGATTTAATATACTGCCCAATCCACAGACTCAGGGCAGTGTACAAACATCTGAGATTAAAACAAACCAACAAACAAATCTTAAAGGGCAAATGCCTGGCAGAAAAGAAATGTCTTCAATGATGGTTTTAAAGGCTGAAAGGGAGGAGGCAGACTGAACCGGAGGTGTGGGGAGAGAATTCCAAAGCGAAGGGGCAACAACAGAAAAAGCCCTTCAACGGATCCTAGTACTATGGACCTCTCTGAAGCCAGAGACCAAAAGAAGGGCAGCCTGAGAAGATCTCACAGGACTGGACAGGAGAGGCGGTCCTGAAAGTAAAAAGGTGCTAAGCCCTGAAGAGTTTTAAAGGTGAGAACCAGCACTTTGAATTGGACCCGGAAGCAAATAGGTAACCAGTGCAGTGACCGCAAGAGAGGTGTCACACTATAATATCTCCTAGTGCCCATAAGCAGGCGGACCATTGCATTCTGGACCAACTGAAGCTTCCAGGTCATCTTTAAAGGTAAACCCAGGTATAGCGCATTGGAGTAATCCAGACAAGAGATGATGAGGTCATGTGTTAACATTGCCAGGGCCTGCCGGCTGAGATAGGGCCTCAACTGGTGGACCAGCCGAAGCTGGGCAAAGGCATCCCTGGCCATGGCCTCCGCCTGCTGCTCAAGCAGGAGCCACAAGTTCAAGAGGACCCCCAAGTCATGGACCACCTCCCTCAGGGGCAGTGCAACCCCATCCAGGGAGAGACTCCGACTCAGCAATTGGCCAGATCGAGGAATAAGCAAAAGCAACTCAGTCTTGGAGGGATTAGGTCTGAGCTTGTTTGGCCCATCCAGACCCTGACAGCCTCCAGACACTGGGAAAGCACAGAAACAGCATCTCCGGGGTGGCCTAGGGTGGCAATATACAACAGAGTATCACGGCATATTGATGGAATCTCACCCCTACCGACGGATGACCTACCCCAGCAGTTTCATGTAGATGTTAAAAAGAATGGGTGCAAGAACCAAGCCCTGAGGCACACCACAAAAGAGCGGTCACAGGGCAGAGCACTCACCACCAATCCACACTGACTGAATGTGCCCACTAAGGAAGGAATGGAACCATTGCAAAACAGTGCCCCCAATACCCAACCCACACAGGTGATCTAGAAGGATACCATGATCGATGGTATTGAAAGCTGCTGAGCAGGGGCATATCTAGGGTGAGGCAGGCAGGGCATGTGCCCCGGGCGCCATTTGAAGGGGGGCGCAATTTCTTAAAATTAAAAAACAATTTTTAAAAGGCTGCCAAAAACAAAATGGCCACCTCACATGCTCAAATGGCCTCTGTGAGGCCCTAGGCCATACCAGGCCTCACAGAGGCCATTTGAGCATGCGCTGTGGCCATTTTGTTTTCAGCTGCCGTTTTTATATATATATATATATATATATATATTAAAATGGCCACCGCACATGCTCAAATGGTCCCTGTGAGGCCCCAGAGGCCAGCAAGGGGGAGGGGGAACCTTTGCAGACCCCCCCCATGGCCTTTATGAAGCCCCCCGAAGGGGCTACAGGTAATTTTTTTAAAAAATAATATAATATAAGTCACTGTACACATATTCAGATATGTGACTTGTATGTGACCTTCAGACTTTTATTTTTCAGCTGATATTGTGGTAAAGTTATCTGAAAGATGGGTGTCAGATGTTTCGACAGGGGGCACAATTTCAATGCTTGCCCTAGGCGCTATTTTCCCTAGATACGCCTCTGCTGCTGAGAGATCTAAAAGGACCAAGAGAGGGGTGCTACTCTTATCAAGGTCACGATACAAGTCATCAACCAGAGCAACCAATGCTGTTTCCATGCTATGCCATGGCCTGAAACCCAACTGACAAGGATCTAGAAAATCAGTTTCATCCAGCGCTCTCTCATGCTGGACACATACAACCTTCTCCAAAACCTTCACAAGGAAAAGAAGGTTGGAGACTGGTCTATAATTATCAAGGACCTCAGGATTGAGAGAAGTCTCCGTCATCTCATCAAATCCTGTGCAACTGGAGTCCAACTCCCGCTGAAGACAAGTGACTTTTTTATTTATTTATTGCTAAATTTATATACCGCCTTTCATTAAAAACAATCCCAAGGCGGTTTACAAAAGTTAAAAAACATACAATAAATACATACATACATTCCCTCAAGAGATGCAAATGAAGGACTGAAATCCCAAATAGGTGATTGCACATCAGTGCCGGATCATCACTGGTCAAAAAGGTGTCGTAAAAAGGTCCAATCAGACCTTTTATGGTCACTGCACTGGTTGCCTGTTTGCTTTCAGGTCCAATTTAAAGTGCTGGTTCTCACCTACAAAACCTTTATGGGCTTAGCACCTCTATATCTCTGGGATCACCTCTCTCAGCCAGTTGTATCCTGTCCTGTGAGGTCTTCTCCTGTGGCCCTCCGTAGTGTCCTGGGCCCTGGTCGTATTCTTCACCTTTATCAGTGAAGAATCTAGCAAACATGTCACAGTGGCCAGTTGGAACCTCCATTGGATCTGCATCCCCAAGCAGGGAATGGGTAATCCGGAATAAAGCTGCAGGACAAGAGTCAGCTGATGCAATAAGAGTGGAGAAGTGAGCAGACTTCACTGCTCTTATCACCATGAAATACTCCCAAAGATAAGAGAGTAAGTGTGCTCGGTTGGCTTCGGCATTACTTTTCCTCCAGCGGCACTCCAGGCATCTCTTAAGGTGCTTCATCTCCCTAAGTTCATGAGTAAACCAAGGAAGCTGGGATCGGCGAATCTTGAGAGGCAGCTTAGGGGCAATCTCATCCAGCGCCTTCGTGGCCTTGATGTTTCAGGCCTCAACGAGCTGCGCTGGAGAAGTGCCCACAAGATTGCTGGGAATATCCCCACCAGCCCTCTGAAAACCATCAGGATCCATAAGGCACCTTGGGTGGACCATCAAAGTAGGTCTACTGCCTCTGCAGAGGCAAGGAGCAGCGGTAATCTGCATACAGATCAGGGTTAGGGTATCACCCTTCTGGTCATGCTCTGGACACAAGCACATTCAGTTGAACATGTAAAAGGGCCGCTACGTACAATTTTTATTCTTTATTTTAAAATTACCATCACTCTCATGTTCAAAATCATAAGTTGGGAGGTGGATCAAAATATATTAGCCCTGCCAACATGGATTCCTAGATCTAAATATTAATAGACTGGCGGGATAAGAAGGCATTCCAAGTTCTTCTTGCACTGCTTTGAGTCAGCAGAGAACTTGGGAACACTTGACATTCCTACAAGTCAACATTCCTGAACATTCAGGCACATTCTCAGTGGTTAACTGAAATTATTATGCTGCTGCTACTGTTGCTGCTACAACTACTACTGTATATACAGCATCATCAATGTACCTGGTGCTTTGCAGAGTTGTATAAGTAAAAAGGTCAAGATTCTGTATCCCCAGAAGGAGCTCACAAATCTAGACAGTGAAAAAGACAACAAAGGGAGAGGTGAATCTTCTGTACATTGGAATGATGCTCCACAAGGCTTTCACGATGTATGCACAGTTTCTGAATGTGCTGACAATAGTACATGGAAGTAAGAAGGCTATTGTGCTGTCTTCAGCAAAATATGAAGTGGCAAGAGCAAAAGTACATTCGGATTGTGCAGAACAGCATACACGAGCATGTGCTCAGGTCTGGTTTATTTTCTCTCTAGAAGACTAGATGTAGTATACATAATGAACATTACTCCTACTAAGCCCATCAAGGCATAGAAAAACATAGCTGCATGTGGGTTACTTGAAGAGATTGTTTCATATAATGGTCCTTAATTTCATGGATGCAGTTCATTCCAAGACCTTGATCCTATTCAGACAGAAATCAAACAGGGCTTTGTCACTGAATTAAATAAGATCAGCATGGAGCATTAAATCTCATACTTATCAGTTAGTATCAAATGGTTTCACAGAGTGCTTTGCAGATATAGTTAAGAGGGCAATAGGAAAACATATTAGAAGCTTGAAACTGGAACATTGCACTGCAAGTTTCCTGTCTTAAGGCTTTGTGAAGGCTAGAGCTGACTTATTTCTTCAGCGTTGGCTACAGATTAAATTTAATTTTGTACACCAGACTTAGCAAAACTTCAAACAAGGAATGAGAATAGCTTTTTTTTTTTTAAGGTGTCAGCATTGTATTTACTGAGAGTCAGGAACAATTTTTCAGAGGTGGAAAGTTAAGTTTCATGAACTGATTTGAAAATGTGGTGAAGGTGCTTGTCCATCAAAGGTTATCAGATGAACCTGTAGAGTGGGAAGCAGTGGCCTTGTCATGGAGATGCCTGTGTACAGGCTGGTTCATGTGGAGACAGCACCATGTGATTTTTGTACACGGGTGCATCATATGCTGGAGAATATTTTCATTTTCAATCATTTTATTGAAATTGAAATATCCAAAACATTCAGTTCAAAGATTATAGCATTGAAAACAGTTCATATGGGTATATAAAATCTTGTACTTTCTCATTCCACTGTTGGACAATATTTCTCTACAGTTGGAGAAATTTTATCTTTGTGGAGATGTGGAGAGAGAGGGAGAGATCAGCACCATTTCTCTTCCACCAGGTCTAGGTTCTTAACAGGAACAAAGATTATTCATGAGCTGATTCCCAATCAGAGATTTAAACTGCTTTATTGAGTAAATTGTCAAGCGGTAATAAAATGCATGCAGATGAAACTATAATTTAAAGAATCCTGTTCCAATTTGGCTTCCGTGTCCGTGAACACTGATGGCTGATCAAGTGGGTGTGTGAGGTGTGGGTGAGCCACTCTTAACAATCTGTAGGGAAGATGAATAGGGGGCTTAGATGACCACTCCCCCTTACTCAGACATAGCCAAGGGTGCTCACCAATCAATCAGTCCTACTCCTACATCCTACCTACACCTACACCATCTAAATGATAACAAAATGGTGTAGGTGCAACCTGGACAATCTTTGGGGCAGAAAACAATTCCTACTTGTCCCACAAAAAAAGATGAGGACTGTCACCCATGTTGTACCTCAGCTGGAAGGAAGGAAAGTGATTGCAATGAAAACTGAGCTGTCATTGGGAAGGTGCACGCAAACTACAATAAGCCATGTCCTTCACTGCACACTCCAGCCAATGTCAGGATCCTTGTGTCTTTTCCAACAGGCAAAACCACCAACCCCAACATGAAGCTGGGGGATGTTATAATATTTCATTTTTTTTCATTTTTAGTATTTTCCAATAACCTGAAATTTAACTGGTAGAATTAAAACTACCCCCAGACCCTTTTGAGGTCTGAAGTTGGCAGATTGGTGCTATTCTTCTCCCAAAAGTTTTGCAGTGCTTAACCTTCCTCTCTTCTTGCGCCTATCCCCAAAATTTTTGATGTGAGTTTACCTTGCAAACCAGGATCTAGGACCTCTCTGGGATATAAACAGGTGGGGTAGGTATTCAAAATAAAATTGGCTGGATGACTTCAGACTGTCTTCTCCCGTGTAAAGCACAGCTTTCTGAGGGCATGTGAAGAAGTAAAAGGAGCCATCAGAACTTTGTTATACAGGTGGTCCTCGTTGCCTGCTGTCCTAGCATCCATGGTTTCACATATCCATAGTTGGGTCATAGGGATCCAATTTCTTTATTTGCGCAGGGTGAAAATAAGGCTATTTTTGCCTATCTGCGGTTCTTGAGTGGCTGGAAATGACTTCTGACATCATTTTCTGCCATCATTTTGTAGGGCTGAGCCATTTTGTGGCTCTTTGTGGGGGGCATCTCAAAAGGGAACAAAAATCAGAGGATTTGGAAGTCTTGGGTGCATTGCTGGAGAGCTGGAGTAAGGTACTGTGTTTACTTCAGCGTACTTAGGAACCTAACCCCCACAATCCCCAAAGCATTTTTTATTTGCTTTTTTGTTATCCATGGAAAATGGCAGGAACAGAATCCCTGCAAATAATGAGGGCCACCTGTACATGGCTGGAAAACAGTACTAAAGCTTGAAAAAATGCTCAAGGTGACAAAGTAAGAGAAGCTTTCTTAAAACTATGAATGGTGCAGAGGGCTGAAGGCCAACTTAACAGCTGGGTTTCCTAGTGTTAATGGAGATGCATAAACATGGGGTATCACTTCTTACTGATAGGGATGTGCATGGACTGGTCCGGAGGCCATTATAGAGGCTTCCGAACTGTTTCAAACATGGGTTGGTCTGGCGGTCCGGCACTGGGGGGGTCGTCTCCATTTAAGGGGGGGTTGCACTTACTCTTCCCGCTGCTTTTCCCCTGCCAGTGCTTCATTTTTTCTGAAATGTTTCTGGGGCGGCAGCATTCCTCCTTGCCGCCCCTGCCCCCGTTGTTGTCCGGAAATAACAGAAGTAGCGATTGCGCATGTTCCTGCCATCGCACACATGCCTGCCACTGCCACACGTGCGCCCCCCCATACATGTTGCACACTGCGTGCACACGCTGCATGCATGATGTGCACACACAATGTGCGACATGCACAGCGGGCGGGTGCACATGCGCAATCACTACTCCCGGTATTTCTGGACAAGAACGGGGCGGGGTGGCGGGGAGGAATGTTGCCGCCCCAAAAACCTTTTGAAAAAATGGCACACTGGCAGGGGGAAAGTGGTGGGAGGGGTGAGTGCAACCCCCACCCTTAAAGGGAGACCCCCGCCGGTGCTGGACCACACCTCCGTGGTTCCATGCACATCCCTACTTAATGGGACTCTCCTCTCATCTGCCCTTGTTAATAGACTGGTATAAACACATTCTGGATATTGCATTATTTACAAAATTAACCTATTTAAGAGGATCAAATTCATATGAAAAAGCAGATAGCTCTGTCCAGCCATTGCTTCTACTTAATACATTTTGGAATACAAAAATCAGTGATAATGTACTCCCCTTTTTTTGGTGTTTGTTTGTTTGTTTTCTTTGTTGTGATTAGATTTGTATTTTTGTCTGTAATATTTTTTTTTAAAGGTTGAAATAGCTTTATGAAAGCTTGCACACTCCTTCTAACCTTATTACCATCTTTCTTTCCCTGAGCCATCGTAATCTACTTACTTTAAAGCAGCATGCCCAGATATTTCTTGGTAATCTGTGCTGCTCCTTTAGGCTGCCTGGCAATATTTATTATTCAGTTTGCAAATCTTTGCTATCAAGAGATTGTCACAAAGAGTAATGCAGACATGCTTTGGAAATAGGAGTTGTCAAATCAATGCAGTATCTGATGTCCTCGCCCACCAGAAGGTGAGATAATATGTACATTAAGCACTACAACTAAACCATTAATACATGACAGGTGTGCTGTATTGATACGTCCATTTATAGTTGCCTTGGATACAGTGCACTACACAAGTTTTTATGGCTCTCACAATAGCTTTGCTTTTTTGTATAAACATAGATCTTCCACATAGTGGTGGAGGTGTGCAGAAGTGCCTTTTATCAGCTACGGCTGGTACGCCAGCTGCAACCCTACTTGGAGAAGTCAGACCTGACCTCAGTCACATCACCTGACCTTTGGTAACATCCAGATTGGACTACTGCAATGTGCTCTAGGTGGGGCTGCCCTTGAAGACAGTTCAGAAGCTTCAGCCAGTCCAGAATGCTGCTGCAAGGAAGCTCATGGGCACAAGTTGCTTCACAAATGTCTCATCCATCCACGAGTGTCTCATGGTTACTGCTCTACTTCAGGACTAGATTTAAGGTGCTGGTCTTGACCTTTAAAGTGCTACATGGCTTGGGGCCAGGGTACCTGTTGGACCGCATTCGCCCATACGATCCTGCCAGGGCACTCCGCTCAGCATCTCAGGCCCTGCCCATGGCCCTGCCACAACCAGAGATCTGGTTGGCAGATCCAGTTGGACTAGAGATCTGGTTGGACTAGAGACAGGGTCTTTTTGGTTTTGGCCCTTCAGCTTTGGAACGCCCTCCCTGAAGAGCTTCACTGTGCTCCCTCCCTCAGTATTTTTAAAAACCAATTAAAAACACATTTTTTTTTTAAAAAAAAAGGCTTTTTAATGTTTCATCTCTGTTTATATCTGGTCGATTCTTTAGTTTTTATAGTTCTCAGTTTTTAGCTTTTAAAATAACGCTTAATTTGAAACATTTTTTTTAAAAAATGTAATTTTAAATGTGACTTTACTTTAAATAAATAAATAATAAATAAACCCAACTTTGGGATTCTATAAGGGCATTCTCATGACCTCTCACCTGGGCAGTGGGGAAGGTGGGCAGGGAGGCACTCCTCCCAGCAGATGATCGAAGGTTTCTGAAACATCTGCCACTTGCACACCCACACTTGCACAGGGCAGTGAGTGGCAGGGTGCTGGCGGCAGAGCAAAAAGCTGCACTGGGTCCTCCATGGAGTCAGAAGGTGCCATTCACACAGTGGAGCGGCTGCTCTTAGTATAACAACTGCTGCACTCTGCACAGTCACTTGTTTCACTCAGCTCACTACTTAAAATGATGGCGAGTTGGTTGGGAGCCCTGCTACCTGGGGCGATCATCCACACAATTGCACATGTTTGTGTGTCATGCCTGTACACAGAGATATAGATAGGGTACAGATATAGATAGGGTACATAAAGGAAGTGATTAACCGTTCATGTGCACATATCTGTTCAACTGTATACTGTACACTTGTACACTTGTTGAACATAGTGTGTGAATAGGGCTAGAGGTTCCCTGGAATGTGCCGGCATTTGTTCTGCAATTCTCCCATGCCCCTCTTCTAGGGTTGTGCATGGAACTGGCTGGCCCAGGTCGGCTCAAATCTGCACTGGATTCGAGCGGCCCCAGGCATCTCGGGCTCAGGCTCAACCAGGCCAGTTCTGCTGTCAAGCCAGCTCAAGGGGCTCGATGGCTATACTTGTAAAGGGGAATCTGGCATGGGCTGTGGAGGGGGGAGAGGGAAAGGTTCTTTCCTTGTGTTTACCTTTAAAAATTGCTGCAGCATGACAGGATGGCAGTGGCTGCAGCAGCAGGGATTGCAGCAGAGTTGGTGGCAGGGACTCCTTTCACCCTCTGGCTACCTCCCAAGTGACAGCTCTGGACTGCTGTGGACCATTTCAGGCCTCCGTGCATGCACAGAGAGGCCCAAAATGGCCTGAAGCTGACCTGGACTGTCATTTGGGAGGCAGCTGGGTGCGTGAAAGAGTCCCCTCCACCCCCACTGCCTCTGCCACCATCCCGGCTGCTGCTGTCATCCCACCACGCAGTGGCAATTGTTAAAGGTAAACACAAAGAAAGAATTTTTCCCTTGCCCCCTCCCCCCCCCTGCAGACCTTAACTTGTAAAGGGGAATCCTTGCTGGCTTACAAGGCAGGGGTTTGGCTTGACTCGCTGTTGGACTAGGACCATCCCCCAGTTTGGCTTGAGAGCGAGTCTTCGAGCCGAGCTGCCTTGAGTGTGAACCAGCTCAGTTTTGAGCTGGTTCGCACATCCCTACCTCCTTCACTATTATTTACAATGGGCAACTAAATGCGGTCTCTTCAAGCACAAGTAGAGTTTATGCCCTTGCAATACAATGTCATCTTATGGGGGGCAGAGACTGTTAGAAGTGAGAATTCTAAAGCATTTCTCTTAGCACTGCAGTAACCTCTTCTGGCCACTAGGAGCATGATGAAATATTAATAGGTCTGTCTTGGTCAGTTAAAGTCAGTTAGAATTGTTCAGTTGTTGTTGAAGGCTAGTGCCAGTTTGGGCATGTTGTTCAATGTCTGTGTCTCTCAGTATGTGATGCTTAGTAACTTAATAAATCTCTAATTTTTTAAAAACTCAGTTTACTGTCTCCACATAATCTCTTGGGTTAAACCTCTTTACCACCAGAGCATCCTCTTCTGTGAGAGGTTTTTACTGTTTCTCCTCACTCCCTTCAACAGAGACAACCACACTTGCCCCCATTAAACACATGTAGGGCTCTCCCACATCTTCACTGAGCGAAAGTGGCAGGTGGGGGCAGCAGCAGCAATGTTGGGGACCGCCCCCCCCGTACCCCAACATTAGAACATTAGACCCAGAGGTACCAACCCAGAAGTATATGGAATTCAGGCCTGTGTCTGATTTCATTTTATAATAAGAAATGAATTAATGCCTGGATTCAGATGACCTAACCAGTACATGACACCCAGATCTCATGACTGCCTGGTCAATGATTTGTAAAGGCAGGGGTAATCTAGCATTGTTTATCAGTGTTTGTGGAACTCACAAGAGACACAATGGGTCCTGCGAGATTACCAGTCTCACACTGCTGAAATTAACCTGCTCTCCAGTAATCCCCTTGCCTCACTGACAGGATGCTTCTGCCTCAGTCAAATGTAGTGATTAACTCGCCTCACACACGTACCCCCTTTTATGTTACTTTAAATATTCTCTTGTTATAATTAGACACTAGATAGAAGTACACAAGAAATAATGTAATTGCTGTCTCACACAAATAGAGCTAATTCTTTCACTAACTCCTGACTTTTAACATTCTTGGGACAAGGCAGGAGAAGATGTAGATTTGTTTTGGGGAATGACAATAGAACAATACTCTGCAAACAGAAGAGACCCTGTTTACCCTGGACTGACCAAATATCCTGAGCTAATTTTGATAATTAAAAGACAATATCCAGAGGATAACAGGAATAGACGCCTTTTGTGATCCAGAAGACTCAAATGGACATCAAACGATGAAACCACTATAAGAAAGAGTCTCTGGACATGGCAGATTAGCAGTCTTTGCCTACAAGCAATCTTTTGCCTACAAGCAAGACTTGCTCATGAGTAATCCAAGGGGTTGCTGCCCAAGTCGTGGGGCTAGAGGCAGGAACTCTTTTCAGGGAGAAGGGACTGTTTGTGACTTCTGCTACGCTGTGAGAAGTCAAGACTCCCCAGCCATGATACTCCCGAGCAATCTTGCCTAACAGGCATACTTGCTCAAGAGCCATCCCAGAGTTTGCTGCCTAAACCATGGGGCAACAAGCAGGAACTCTGTCCATGGACAGGAACTGTCTGTGACTTCTGCTGCACAGTGAGAAGTCAAGACTTCCCCAACCATGGTGCTCTCACTCTCAGCCTCTCTCTGAGCAAACTGCCTGCTTGACTGCTAGAAGATTGCATCGCTCTCAAGTTCCTGTTTCCAGCTACAGTCTCTCTCCTTCAGCTGAAAGCCCCACTGCTCTCAAGCCTCTGACCCTGGTAATATGCTGCTCCACATAATCCTTGGATCCCTCCATCCTTTCCCCTCCTTCCCCTTTCCCCTCTTCCCTCTACTAATTCCTGATCTCCCCAACGCATGCCAGTCCTCAACCTTCCTCCCCCCCACCCCGCTTTCTGTCTATATCTGAATTATATTAGGCTCTAGGAAGATTTAATACACACACATATGTTAGTTAGGAACACTGGGTGAAAGTTGTTGCTGGCTAGGGTTGAAATATTGTTAGTAATACTGATAGATTGTTCTGCTTTCTGCTCAGTTAGATTGATGTTGTTATTCTTTTATACTCAATAAAGCCCATTGAATCATTTAGGATTGCTTTGATCTCCTTTCTCCCTTGCGCCCAGATCCTACATGGTCACCGTATAAAAGAACTGGTCACTTTGTGACACTGATGAAACAGGCCTAATTTCGTATGCTAGCTAATGAGCATATTTAGTATACAAATCAGGCTTGGTTCTCTACAGCAAGGAGGGCAGGTGAGCAAGTGAGTGTTCCCCATCACCTACCTGCTCACTCTCCCTCCTCACCACCACTGCCACCTGCTGCTTTTCCAGCAAACTATAGCTCACTGTGAAAGTGGCGGGTGCAGGAGTGGCAATGAGGAGGGCACGTGTGTGTTCCCTGTCGCCTGCTCACCCTCCTGCCCACCTCTGAAGCCAGCAGTGGTGTTGAGTTGAGCCTTTCTGAAGCACTAGTGCTTCTCCAGTAGCACGGATGCTTTGTTAGTCAGGATGTCAGCCAATGGCTTTGTTCAGATGTTATAAAAAGTGGGGTTATTGTACTCACTTACAGAATTCCTAGGAGTGCACTCTGAAGCCTGTCATAAATCTGTTGGCTCGGCTGACCTGACAGGATTTACAATCCCTTCAGCTCTCCTTCTGTGAGTCAAACAGAAAGTCTGGAGATAAGAATAGCAGCTAGCTGCATGAACGAAAGCGAAAAATGACTCACAAAGAAAAGTAGCATAAACAAATAAAGTCCTTCGAACTAAACTAGGTACCTCCCTCTACGATAACTGAGCAATAACTGAAAACAAGGGAACAAGGAATGAACAGAACAAGGACAGGCTGAAACACGGAAGGCTGAATAATTCTTAAGTGCGGACACTGTCTGCGATAGGCAGCATTGCTGACAGTGTTGACTTAGAAACCATGTCGGCTTGATATAGGGCTCAAGATAACCGGCAGCCAGGCTTTCCTGACTCAGCATTTCTATTGCCTCTCCTGTGAGATCTTGCGCCTGCGTGTCTCCCACTGAGACTTTCTCTTGAGAATTCTTCTTAACACAGGTGAAATTCCAGCTTCCTCTTGATCAATCTCCTCAGCCCTCATCTCTGCCAGCTGTTCAGATTCCTCTGTCTGCTGCCATCCCAGCTCAGCTTCAGAGTCTGTTCTCAGAGCCAAATCCTGCTGTTGTGCCTCTGAGCCTGTACTCCCACCCAAGTCCACCTGCTCCTCCTCTGACTCTTCTGACTCAGAGGTCTGGGCCATGACAAAGCCCTATCCTCTAGGGATGTGCAAACCACCTTGCTCTCAAACCAGTTCACAGTCAAGGCAGCTGGGTTCAAAGGCTCAGCCCTCGAGTCAAATGCTATGGGGCTGTTCAGTCTGGTGGCGAGCCAAGCCAAGCCCCCCGCTCATGAGCTGGCTCAAGGGCCATGTAAATGGGAATCTTTATGAATACATCACTGCATGGCGGGGTGGTGGTGGTGGCAGCCACTGGGGGGAGGGTGGCAATGGCTGCAGTGGAGGGCGGATGTGAGAGGAAACCTCCCCTTTTACCTACTAAAGCCACTGTGCAGCAGGATGGGGGTGGTAGTGGCTGCAGTGGCTGTGGGATGGGGGTGTTGAGATCTCCTTCCAGCTCTCCTCCTGCCTCCTGAATGGAGCATGGGCCAGTCTGAAGCCGGTTTGGGGTTTTTTTACACACTGCAGACTGGCCACTGCTGCCCCCATCCCACCACGCAGGAGGTAAAAGGGGAGCTTGCCCACCCCCTACCACAGCCCTTGCTGCCCTCCCTACAGAAGCAGCCATGTTCTTAAAGATTAAAGGGGGGACTTTCTCCTCCCACCCCCACCGTAGCCCTTTACTTGTAAAGGGGAATCATTGCTGGATTCCCCTTTACAAGTATGGCCATTGAACCATAGAGCAGACTGATGGCCGGACCGCACAAGCCACTTGGAGGCAGTTCGAATCCAGTTTGGATTCAGACTGAACCAGGCTGGCCAGTTCCGTGCACAACCCTACTACCCGCAATGCTGGCATGCTCAGAAGTTCCACCCCCACTATCCACATTTGTCTGCTGTACTTATGAATTTGATACAGCATTTGTCTTCTGTACTTATGGAGAGATTCTTCCTGTGACTGGAACACCAGCATTCCACTGGTGTTCTCCATAAGTGCAGCATTTGTCTCTACAGACAATTGGTGTAACTGTGGACAGTGGGGATGGTGCTTCTGAGCATGTCAGCATAAGAGCACGCCAGCCGCAGAGTGTACACTTCTGAATGAGTACAGCAACCCCACTTTTGATAGCTTCTGCCTTTTTCATCTCCTTGCTCCAAAGGTAGGGATAGTAAAAAGGGAAGGCAACTGGCACAGAGGGCATCTGCACAGCAGGTGGAGACAATGCTGAATCAAAGGGACAAGATATCATTCTTCATTGGGATTTGTATGCTAGATATCATGTGCTGCTGTGGCATCCTCATTCCCACCTTAGGGGAGCAAACTGTTCAGTTGCTGTTCACTTGCTGTTCACAGATTGTTCAGTCTTTAATAGAAGCGGATTCTGTTTTCTAACAGGAAGTTCAGGTTGCGGATCCAATAAAAATGTGTTCTTCATAAGATTAGAACATAAAAACAGCCCTGCTGGATCGGGCCCAAGGCCCATCTAGTCCAGCATCCTGTTTCACACAGTGGCCCATCAGATGTTGCTGGAAGCCTACAGGCAGGTGTTGAGGGCATGCCCTCTCTCCTGCTCTCACTCCCCTGCAACTGGTACTCGGAGGCATCCTGCCTTTGAGGCTGCAGGTGGCCTATAGCCCTCTGACTAGTAGCCGTCAATAGACCTCTTCTACATGAAGTTATCCAAACCCCTCTTAAAGCCATCCAGGTTGTTGGCTGTCACCACATCTTGTGGCAGAGAATTCCACAAGTACTGTAGATTATGTGTTGTGTGAAAAAGTACCTCCGTTTGCTCACCCAAAATTTCATGACAATCAATTTCATAGGATGACCCCTGGTTCTAGTGTTATGTGAGAGGGAGAAGAATTTCTCTCTACCCACTTTCTTCACTCTATGCATGATTTTATAGACCTCTATCATGTCTTCCTGCAGTCGTCTTTTTTCTAAACTAAATAGCCCCACGTGTTGTAGCCTTGCCTCATAAGAAAGGTGCTCTGGGCCCCTGATCATCTTGGTTGTCCTCTTCTGCACCTTTTCCAGTTCTACAATGTCCTTCTTTAGATGTGGTAACCAGAATTGTATGCAGTACTCTAGGTGTGACCACATCATAGTTTTGTATAAGGGTATTATAATATTAGCATTTTTATTTTCAATCCCCTTCCTAATGATCCCTAGCACGGAACTGGCCTTTTTCACAGCTGCCTCCCCTTTCCCTGCAGAGGTGGGAAAAGGGTAGAAAAAAAGAACAAAGTCCAGGGATAAATGCATATGACAAATGTATGGCTGTGTTTTGATCCACGGCTTTGAAAATGACCTTTGGCTTAGCTTAATTAAGCTATGTCTTTAAACAGTCAATAAATAATACAGACCTTAGCATTTCCCATTTGAGAATCTTACTGAACTTTATAACCTTTAATGATCAAAATGTCAGTTCCTTTTAAGCTTTCTCTTTTTTTAGGTGGGCTAGTAGTGCTCACCTTAATTTATAGATACTGAACCCAATGACTTCGGAAACATACTGTGGTTGCCCGGACCTAATGATTTCTTAGATGAGCTCCATCTCCTATAATAGCTTCCCTATTCATTTCCATGGACAGGACAAATCTAGGTGCACATTCTTGTGTGCTAATAGCTCTGCTACTTTCACTGAAATAAATGTGTCAGTCCATGTGTGCAAGAACTGCCCATGCATTGGAGTGTACATAGGGTTCTGGAATAGGTCTACAGTTATGACATAATACTGAATTAAACAACAAATTATATAAGCAACAGAAAATGCAATATAAAGGAAATTTCATTTTTTCCCATGTTTGTCAAAGTTTTAGTATATGTTTCAAAATGGCATCAACAGTCAGTCATCCAATTATGCTGATTGCATGGGTTCTTATTAGCAAGGGAGTTAGACTTTGAAATGTGGAGTAGGTTCAAACATTCCCACAATTTGACCACCAAACTCATCTTGAATTGGACCCCAGATCCCAGTTCAAGTTCAGGCTCAATTAAAAATGTTCTGCACCCTCTTTGCCACCATGTCTCCTCTTCTCCAAACTTAGCCAGAGAAGAGGTGGTGGTGGAAATAACTCAATGCATTATAGGCCTCAGTGTAAGG
Source organism: Hemicordylus capensis (assembly GCF_027244095.1). NCBI lineage: Eukaryota > Metazoa > Chordata > Lepidosauria > Squamata > Cordylidae > Hemicordylus > Hemicordylus capensis. Next base: position 339,934,015 of record NC_069657.1, read on the forward strand.
CCTGGGCATTGCCTTCAGTAAATACGTACTGTGGTGTCCAATTGGTCCTGGAAAGCATGACAAATAGAATTCTCATACTTTTTGGCATCAGTGGACAATGCCCTCTATTCTCACAGTGTTGGAATTATTTACTCCTAATTCCCAATAAAAACACAAGAACAGCCCTGCTGGATCAGGCCCAAGGCCCATCTAGTCCAGCATCCTGTTTCGCACAGTGGCCAATCAGATGCCGCTGGAAGCCACAGGCAGGAGTTGAGGGCGTACCCTCTCTCCTGCCATTACCCCCCTGCAACTGGTACTGGGATCCTGCCATTGAGGCTGGAGGTGGCCCACAGCATATACTTGAAGTTGGGGTTTTTCGTCCCAATGTGCATCACCTTACACTTACTAACACTGAACCGCATTTATCACTTTGTCGCCCACTCCTCCAGTCTGGAGAGATCCTTTTGGAGCTCCTCACAATCTGTTTTGGATTTCACTACCCGGAAGAGTTTGGTATCATCTGCAAATTTGGCCACCTCACTGCTTACCCCTACTTCTAGATCGTTTATGAATAAATTAAAAAGCACCGGTCCCAGTATAGATCCCTGGGGGACCCCACTTCTTACTTCCCTCCATTGTGAAAACTCTCCATTTATACCTACCGTCTGTTTCCTGTCTTTCAACCAGTTAGCAATCCACAATGTACTTGTCCCCTTATTCCTTAATGCTAAGTTTCCTCAGGAGTCTTTGATGAGGAACTTTGTCAAAAGCTTTTTGGAAGTCCAGGTATACTATGTCAACTGGATCACCTTGATCCACACACTTGTTTACACTCTCAAAGAACTCCAAAAGGTTCACGAGGCAAGATTTACCTTTGCCGAAGCCATGCTGGGTCACTCCTAGCAGGGCCTGTTCTTCTATGTGCTTTACAATTTTATCCTTGAGGATGCTTTCCATCAATTTGCCTGGAACGGACGTTAGGCTAACCGGCCTGTATTTCCCGGATCTCCCCTTGATCTCTTTTTGAAAATCAGTGTTACATTTGCTACTCTCCAGTTCTCTGGTACAGAGCCCGATTTCAGGGATAAGTTATATATTTTAGCAAGGAGGTTGGCAATTTCACATTTGAGTTATTTGAGGACTCTAGGATGGATGCCATCCGGCTCTGGTGACTTGTTAGCTTTCAGTTTTTCCAGACAGTTTAGACATGACTTTGACATGAATAGTCCAGACATGAATTTGTTGAACATAATCTCTTGTCACTTCTATCTGACTCAGCTCTCTAGCCTCCATCCCTAAAAAGCCTGGTTCAGGAACAGGTATATGCTCAGTATCCTCTGCCGTGAAGACAGATGCAAAGAACTCATTCAGCTTCTCTGCAACCTCCATATCCTCCTTAATAATCCCTTTCACTCCCTCATTGTCTAATGGTCCAACCACCTCCCTGGCAAGTTTCCTGCTTCTAATGTATTTAACGAAGTTTTTGTTATTCCCCATGATACTTTTGGCTAAATGTTCCTCAAACTCCTTTTTTGCCTCCCTTATTGTCACCTTGCATTTCTTTTGCCAGAGTTTGTGTACCTTTCTGTTCTCTTAATTTGGACAGGCCTTCCAATTTCAGAAGGAAGTCTTCTTCCCTTTTATGGCTTCCTTGACGGTACCCGTTAGCCATGCTGGCATCCTCCTGGACTTAGTGGTACCTTTCCTCCTTTTGGGGATACAGTCTAACTGGGCTTCTAGTATTGTGATTCTGAGTAAATTCCATGCATTCTGGAGCAAAGTGACACTCTTTCAGCTTTCTTTTCACCATACTCCTCATTTTGGAGAAGTTTCCTCTTCTGAAATTTAAAATGTCCGTGTTAGACATCCTTGGTGATTCTCTCCCTGCATGTATGCTGAATTTGATGGCACTATGGTCACTGTTCCCTGGAGGGTCGATGACACTGACATCATGCACCAGGTCCTGGGTGCCACTCAGAATTAGATCCAAGGTTGCTTTCTCTCTGGTTGGTTCCAAGACCAACTGTTCTAGGGCACAGTCATTTAGCGTATATAGAAATCTGACCTCTTTGTCATGACCTGACTGTGAATTTACCCAGTCTATGTGTAACCCTAACCCATAATTACATCCCTGCCTCTCCTTGATGCCTCCCTGATTTCTTCCTGCAACTCCCAGTCACTGTCGCCGTTTTGATCAGGAGGGCGATAGCATGTCCCCAGTAGCACGTTCCCTTTCAGGCCTTGTATTGTCACCCACAGGGTTTCTGTGGAGGACTCCAGTCCACCTAGGGTTTCTAGCTTGTTAGAATCTATCCCTTCTTTAACATACATTGCTACCCCTCCTCCAAGGCACCCCTCCCTGTACTTTCTATAGAGTTTATACCCAGGGATAACAGTGTCCCACTGGTTCTCACTGTTCCACCATGTTTCTGTTATGCCCAATATATCTATTCCTGCGTTAGCAACCAAGCACTCCAGCTTACCCATCTTGGCTTGGAAGCTTCTGGCATTGGCATATAAGCACCTATATGCGGAGTCTCTCCCCTGATGTATGCTATTCTTTTGACTCTTTGACCTGCTGGCACCGGCTTCTGTCTGCTCTTTATGTGGTGCTGCTCTGTCCCCTTCTGTTTTATCTGAATTCGTTGCACCCTCACACTTTAAAGGATGGCTTTTGCCACACGGGATACTGCCCAGCTCCCATCAGCTGTTTCCCAGGCATCATTTTAAAAGCTGCTCTGCAACCTTTTTGATTTTAAGCGCCAGCAGTCTGGTTCCATCTTGGTTCAAGTGCAGCCCGTCCCTTTTGTCCAGGCCTTGCTTACCCCAAAATGTATCCCAGTGCCTAACAAATCTAAACCCCTCCTTCCGGCACCAACGGCTCATCCAGGGATTGAAACCCCTCAGTTCTGCCTGTCTCACTGTACCTGCGCGTGGAACAGGTAACATGTCTGAGAACGCTACCTTGGGGGCCCTGGATTTCAATACACGACCTACCAGCCTAAATTTGGCTTCCAGGACCTCCCGACTACATTTCCCCACATCGTTGGTGCTGACATGCACCATGACAGCTGTCTCCTCCCCAGCACTGCCTAAGAGCCTATCTAGACGCTGTGTGATGTCCGCAACCTTCGCACCAGGCAAGCAAGTCGCCATGCGGTCAGCACACAGGTCACAAACCCATCTCTCTATACTTCTAATGATCGAATCTCCCACTACAAGGAGCCCCCCACCCCCAGAGCAGTATCCCCTGTGCGAGAGGATATGGGCTCATCATCCATGGAAGGGGTCTCTTCTAAAGGAGTAGGGGTGTGCACTGAACCATGGAGCTGCGGTCCGGCACTGGGGTGGGGGGTTCTAATAAGGAATAGGGGGGGCATTACTCACCCCCTCAAGAATGGCGCCGTATTTCATTGAGTAAGCGGGCGGCATACCTCCCTGCCGCCCACTTCATTCCCCTCCTCTCGGCGCGGCTGCTAATCCTCCTCCTTTTGAATACTCAATCAGGCGGCAGGGTATCTCCCAGTCCCTGCCGCCCGGCTCTTCAATTCCCCCGGCTCGGCTGACGGCCGCCCCCCGCAGCCCCAAGACCCCTGCCGCCCCTTCCCTTCCCATATTCAAGGGGTCATCAGGAGAACTCCCCTGCCAATCCCGTCCCCTTTGCCGGCTGGGCTGCAACTGGCTTCTAGGAAGCCTTTTGTGCAGGTGTGCAAAAGGCTTCCTAGAAGCCATTTGCAGCCCAGCCGGCGAAGAGGATGGGGTCGGCAGGGGAGTTCTCCTGCCGACCCCTTGAGTATGGGAAGGGAAGGGGCGGCAGGGGTCTTGGGGCTGCGGGGGGCGGCCACCAGCCGAGCCGGGGGAATTGAAGAGCCGGGCGGCAGGGACTGGGAGATACCCTGCCGCCCGATTGAGTGTTCAAAAGGAGGAGGATTAGCAGCCGCGCCTAGAGGAGGGGGAATGAAGCGGGCGGCAGGGAGGTATGCCGTCCGCTTACTCAATGAAATACGGCGCCATTCTTGATGGGGTGAGTAACGCCCCCCCGTACTCTTTTGGAACCCCCCACCCGAACCAAAACCACCCCGTGTCCGGACCGGTCTGGAGGCCTTTAGAATGGCCTCCGAACCGGTCCGTGCACATCCCTATAAAGGAGCATTTCCCTCTTCCTTAGACCGATGTCTTCCTTGCCCAAGACCTTCATTCTCCCTGACAGCAGGGGAGCTACCAGCCCTGGAGTGGGATGCCTCTACCACATCCCTGAAGGTCTCATCCACATTCCTCTCTGTCTCTCTGAGCTTCTCCAGATCCGCCACCTTGGTCTCGAGGGAATGAATTTGTTTCCTGAGGGCCAGGAGCTCCTTGCACCGAGCATACACCATTACTTCTGCCCATGGGGCAAATAGTCATACATGTGGCACTCTGTGCAATACACTGGGAAGTGCCCCTTCCCCTGCTGATTTTCTATCTTCATATTGTTTTTGTTGGCTGTTTACAGTATTTAGAGATAGTTTATTAGAAGGATAGGTCCCAGCTGTAATGGTCAGCTATTTATCTGTCCAACAGCCTTTCCCAAGAATATGACGGATACGAGGAAGGGATTTGTACTTACGTTCTCTTCTCCACCAGGCTCCTTGTGATCACAGGGGCTTGTTCAAGGCTCCCCCGCACACTTCCCGCTAAACTCCTGCAAAACTCCTACGTCCTGTTTGCTATCCCTGTTCGCTATGCTCTGTTCACTATGCTCTCGGGCCTTCACCTCTTATGTAGAGTAGCCTTCCAAATGAGACACAGGATGCGAGTCAAAGGAATGTGGAGCCTCTCCCAGCCCTAGCTGACTCCACCCCCTTTGTCAGGCAGTGACAAAGTAAAGTGACAAAGTAAAACACTGGAGTTTGGTAGTCCTAGCCAATCCTAGCCCTGAGACAATTCTAATCCTAGCAAATAACACACACACATACACACACACAGACAGACTAATACCTACCCCTTAAAGAGAAATAGCCCCTGAAACTCTCCCCTCTTCCTGTTAGTTTGTTTGAAGGGGAAAAGGCTAGATGTTTAGAAAAGCTTGCTCACCTTCTCAGCTGTGTCTGCTCTTCACAGAGTAGTCTCCCAATATCCCCTAATAGCCAAATTTTAGCTATGAGGTTATTGAATTCTGATCAGCTGTTTGCCCACTGCCCCGAAAATGAAACACACACACTCCAGAAATCAAATTAACATTTTATTTAGATTACATTCAAGATAGCTTAGAAGAGCTGATCTTAACAGGTCTAAACATAGTAAAGAATTCAATAGGCATCTCACCACTCCTGCTGAATTAGTCTGCAAATCAGTCTCAGCAAACCACTCTCAGCAATACAAAAGATAAAATTCAAAACAGGAGACCCGATGAAAATTAAGGGAATAATAAAAAAGAGACTATAGCCAGGGCTTTAAGCCCAAAGCTAAGGAAAAGGTTCAAAAAGGAGAGGGAAAGGTCAGAAGTGGAGAGGTCAAAAAGGAAAAATTCTAAAATTCTAATCCATGATCCAAACTTTTATGATTCCTTGCCTTAGAAAAGGTCTTAGCCTCCCAAGGGGATGGTTGGGTGTACTTGTTAAGTTTTGATAGGCCACATCTAATTAGAAGATGACACCCATCTTAATCAGAAATACATCATTATAGAATGAGTAGATGCTGATTAATATTGCTTTGTTTGTGAAAAGTATGAATTGCTATTATGCATCATTTGCAGAAATATATTAGGATTAAATGATCTCACTGCCAGTTAGCTATGACTGAATGGCCAACTCTGAGCAGGAAAAAACCCTTCCTTGTTCTTGTGGCCTTTCCCGTTAGAAAATAAGTCATTTACAATACCTGATTTGCATAAATGACCTGTGACCATGTAAATTTGACTCTATAGCTAAGCTGACTTCTCTCTGTTCTTTGCCAAAAGCCAGCAAAGCAAAATAACTGTCAGTAGTAAGCCTGTACAAACAGACTTGAACCAAAGTTTCCAAATTTATGGATTCTTGATTGAAAGCATAGAAGCTCATGTGATAAAATGATTAAACTAATGTGATAAAATGATTACATATTATAATAATGACCCTATGGTATATATCCCTATGGTATATAGGAGATATACGTATATATAATATTGCAAGCTTCATTCTCTATCTGTGTGGTTGCCAAGAGTCGACACTGACTTGATGGCACTTAATCAATGAAATCAATTATCATTCTCCTTCAACAGCTGTGTCTAGGACATTGATGCCTGGCATCATGAGAACAACATTTTCTGTGCTTTGAACCACCAATTTGCTTTTGCCCTACATATTTACAGTAATGTCCAGGCCTTCAGTCTGAGACAAGTTCTCTCTGCTGTGAATCCTTGTTGAAGTACAGAAGTCACCAGATCTCATTGCATTGCTGATGACAACACTGGGAGTGCAACAATGTTCCGTTCCTGATTAGAACTGAATTACAATAAATTATTTTCAAATGTTAATTGAATGTACTTGTCAGATATTTGTGGTACTGTACTTGAGTCTCCATCTCACCCTCTTTTTCATTCTCTTCACAGCCAGGAGCAAAATGGATTTCCAGCACAGTTCTATACTTCTATAAGTGTCTATAAGCATCCTCTCCGACCGGCTTTAAAGTAAGCTCTGTGGTATTTGGATGAACTGCAGGAGTTGATGTGGTGAGATAGAAGACTAGACTGCAAGTGGAGGAAGACCCGGCATAAATCCGATAGAATGCAACACAGAGATCATTTGAGGATCTATGCTCTGGCAATGTGGACGGCAAAGAAGCAGTTCTTCCCTGCTCACATTGCTTCTGTGAATTCATGTCCAGCTGAGTTGTCTAGGGTTGTGAGGGGACTAGTTCATTCCCCCTCCGCCTTGAATTTGAACTTGGAACTATCTGTCACTATGATGTTTTGAACAGCTTTTTTGCAGATAAAATATCATGTATTCATGCTGTTACAGCAGAGTCTATCATGGAGGTGCCCAACAACCCCTCTTGTAGGATTGAATTGGATCACTTTCAGTTTGTTACTTCTGAAGATGTGGACAAACTGCTTTGGACTGTATGTCTCACCATCTGCTCTCTTGACCCTTGCCCAACTTGGCTTATTTCATCTGGCAGTCATATTATCAGAGACGGTCTGATAAATATCATAAATGCTTCTCTGAGAGAGAGCAGGATGCCTCCTTGTCTTAAGGAGACTATTATTAGTCCTTATTTGAATAAACCTGCATCAGATCCCTCAGAGTTAGCTAATTACAGACCTGTTTCTAATCTTCCTTGGTTGGGCAAGGTAATTGAGCGAGTGGTTGCTTCTCAGCTCCAGGCAGTTTTAGATGACACAGAATATTTAGATTCTTTCCAGACTGGCTTTCAGGTGGGCTATGGGGTTCAGACGGCCTTGGTCGGCCTGATGGATGATCTCCAATTGGCGATCAACAGAGAGAGTGTGACTCTGCTGATCCTTTTGGATCTCTTGGAGGTTTTTGATACAATTGACCATGGTACCTTGCTGGGTCCCTTGAAGGAGGTGAGATTGGGTGGCACTGTTTTACAGTGGTTCCATTCCTACCTCTCTGGCAGATTCCAGATGGTGTCACTTGAAGACCTTTGCTCTGAAAAATGAGAGCTAAAGTGTGGTGTTCCACATGGCTCCATACTGTCTACAATGTTTTTTTTTTAACATCTACATGAAACCACTGAAGAGATGGTCAGGAAGTTTGGTCTGAGGTACTATCAATATACAGATGACACTCTGATCTATTTTTCCATACCAACTTCATCAGGAAATGGCATGGACCCCTCCCCCCCGTGCCTGCCTGGAGGCAATATTGGTCTGGATGTGGGATAACAGGCTGAAGTTGAATCCAAGCAAAATGGAGATATTGTCTGTAGAGGGTCGGGATCCGAGAGATGGTTCAGATCTGTCTGTTCTGGATGTGGTTACACTCCCACTAAAAGATTAGGTTCATAGTCTGGGAGTGCTCCTGGATCTCCAGCTCTCCCTGGTTTCTCAGGTTAAGGCAGTGGCCAGGAGTGCTTTTTATCAGCTTTGACTGATATGCCAGATTTCATTTGCCAGTGATATGATATGCCAGTCCATTTCTGGATGATATGCCAGTCCATTTCTGGAGACTAATGTCCTTAAAATGGTGGTACATATGCTGGTAACCTCTAGGCTTGACAACTGTAATGCACTCTATGTGGGGCTGCCTTTGTACGTAGTCCAGAAACTACAATTGGTTCAGAATGCAGCAGTGAGATTGGTCTCTGAGACAACACGAAGGGACCACAAAACACTGAATCTAAAAGAACTGCACTGGCTACTGATATGTTTTGGAATGAAATACAAGGTACTGGTTATTACCTATAAAGCCCTTAAAGGCTTAGGTCCAGGGTACTTAAGAGAGTGCCTTCTCTGTTGTGAATGCTGTTGCATATTAAGATCATCTGGATAGGTTGGGTTATGGTTGTCGCCAATTTGTTTCGTGGCAACTTGGGACCAGGCCTTCTCTATGGCTGCCTCAGGGCTTTGGAACTCACTCCCTGCTGAATTAAGAGCATCTCCATCTCTGTTTGTTTTTAGGAGGTCCCTGAAGATGTACCTATTTTCCCAGGCCTTCAACTGATACCAAATATTTTGAATTTTAATGTATTTTTATCTATTATTTTTTAAATCTTTTTATGAGTTTTAAATGTTTTATATTTTATATTACATTTTAATTCTGTACACAGCCTAGAGATTTCAATAATGAGTGGTATTATAAATTAGATAGATAGATAGATAGATAGATAGATAGATAGATAGATAGATAATACATTAAATCCTCTCGTTTACATATCTCATTTAAAATTAGCATTTCTACTAGATTCACATCAAGCCACATGTGGACTATGAATTAGGGATGTGCAAACCATTTAAGATCAAACTGGTTCAGCATTGAACCAGTTCAGTTCGAAGGTTCATGGTCAAGCCAAACCACCCCCGGTTCGGCTTGACCCCAGACCGGCCATTCAGGGGGTTTGTGAGCATTTTAACATTAAAAATTTCAGTACCCCGTCTAGGGGGCTTCTCTGAGGCCATGGGGGATCCATGGAAGATCCTCCTCCTTCCACTGGCCTTCCTTATGTCAATAATCACCCCGTTCAAGTATTTTGGGCCCGTTTCAAGCCTTTCCCCCCTTGTGGTGGCCATTTTGGAGGCCACTGCGCATGTGCAATGGGCCCCTGCATGGCTAGGTCATGACCCCTGTTAAGTGGGCAAAGAGGCACTTTTTTAACATGGTGATTCTCTTTATTTAGCAGGGGGAGAGTAACTGGCCCTATCTACCCCCAGTACAGTACCTTTAGTGACTGTTGCTGGTGTCTATCTTATGTTTCTTTTTAGATTGTGAGCCCTTTGGAGACAAGGATCCATTTTATTTATTTATTATTTCTCTATGTAAAGCACTTTGGAAACTTTTGCTGAAAAGAGGTATATAAATATTTGTTGTGGTTCTTGTTGATAAGGAAGGCTGGTGGGGGGAGGGGGAACCTCCATGCCCCCCCCGACTTGGAGAAGCCTCCCAAAGAGGGTACGTGTGTGTGTGTACACACACACATTAAAATGATGAACCTCCCCCCAAAGCAAACTGGGGGGTTTGATGAAGGGCAAAACTGAACTGGCCCAGACCGGTCTGTGTTAGGTTTGGACTTGAACCAAACTGAGCCAGCTGGTTTTGTGCACACTCCTACTATGAATCTCTTTCCTACAGCCAATGACCATGTCTTTTCATGGAATTAGAGGTTACTCACCATTTTGATGGCAAATAAAAACATCAAACATATCTTCAGCAAATGACCTGGATTGATAAAGAATATAGTTATGCTTCCAAAGTTGTTTTGATCACACTTAAAGGAATACTGTATTTTAAAGGGTTAGAAACAATCCATCAGTCCATGTGATGTGTATACAGAATTAGGACATCTTTGAATCTGTTAATATCATTCTTAAATTATAGAGTCATTCTGCTTTATAATATGCATTTACCCCTACATATAGAAGCTAATCTCTGTGTGGATACAGAGTTCCACATATGGCTCAATTTGACTGCCAGCACAATATATTGTATTTGTGTGCTCCTCTGCTACATAAACATCGCTTTTCAGAGCTGCTAATGCCACTCATTTGTTATGGGAAATCATAAGTAACCTCTGGATTAACAACCGATTGTACTGATAATATGATGAGGTAAATTTCATAGTAAATTAATGACCCTTCGGTTGCACTTGTGATTCCCCGGGGCAGGTTTCAAAATGTTGTAGACACTCAAAATTATGTTGTTTCTATGAGTTTAGACTCTTACATGACATAACACTGTGAGTCATTTTTAAGTTCCTTGTTTTTTTCATATTTATGATGGTGTAACATTTATTGATGTGTCACTCTGACATCAATTTGCATTGACTTTCTAATATGAATGGTTATTATTTTGGTGTCAGAAGACCATTTCCTAGATTTTATTGGCATAGCACAAAAGATATGAGGCTGTATGTTTCCAACTGTACAAAAACCCGCTAAAAACCTCATTGAGAACCAACTGAAAAAGAGTTGGTATAACATTCTTGCTAGGAATATGAGCTGTAAGGAAGAATGCACCAGGTTCAGATCTCACCTCAGACAAAAACTTGTTATGGAACCTTAGACAAGCTTCTTTTCTCAGCAGATCTCTCCACCTTCAGTTTGCAACGGGGTAATAATACTGGCCAATGGAACATAGGAACATAGGAAGCTGCCTTGTACCATGAATTTGTCTTAGACAAATTCAGGGGTTTAGACAAATTCATGGAGGGAAGGTCTATCAATGGCTACTACTCTGGTGGCTGTGGGCCACCTCCAGCCTCAGAGGCACAATGCCTCTCAATACCAGTTGCAGGGGAGCAAAAGCAGCAGAGAGGGCATGCACATACCTCTTGCCTGTGGGCTTCCAAGAGGCATCTGGTGGGCCACTGTGTGAAACAGGATGCTGGACTAGATAGCCTTGGGCCTTCTATCTTGTGTCTATCTTTCCGTTTAGACTATGAGCCCTCTGGGGACAGGGATCCATCTTTCTTTCTTTCTTTCTTTCTTTCTTTCTTTCTTTCTTTCTTTCTTTCTTTCTTATTATTTCTCTATGTAAACTGCTTTGGAAACGTTTGTTAAAAAGTGGTATATAAATATTTGTTGTTTATAAATGCTGTTGTTGATCCAGCAGGGCTGTTCTTATGTTGCTACACAGTCATAAGATACCATTCATGCAGTTATGCAAGAGCACAATGATGCAAATGCCCAAATGCCCAACAATGTGACCATTATTTCCAATTGCTGTATTCTTGTGCAAATGTGCTTAGGAGGTGCAGCCACATGGGTGGAGCTCCTACCATCCATAAAACATTGCACAGAATCTCAGCCACTGATGTGAAGAACAATCTACATTACTGTAAAAATGCCTTATTGTCATTAATAAATCTGTATGAGAGATGAGAGCAAGCAGCATTCAGAGATGCTTAAAAGAAAGTAGATGGAGTCTGGGAACTCAGTTCTCAGACCCGCAAGCTATGTGGCTTTAAAATTAATTATAAGCATGTCCCTTTCTCCCCTAAAAACTGCTGCAGGTTGTAGTTAAATGGTCAAGGCACATGCCCCTGATGTGCTGATTCACCACACTTCTCTTTCAAGTGACATGTTCCTAATGTTGTCTCTATGTTGCTGATTTTCCAGCAATCTGCTTGGCACAAAAGAAGAAACACAGGGTGGTGGCGTATGTTGGAAGCAGCAACATAATTGATATAGAATTGTAATTTCAGCTGGCAAAAAGGTAAAGGAGCAATTCCATCACTCAGTGCATAGAATTAGACCAATAATCAAAACCTTGGGCATTATTGTGCATTCAAATGCATCTCCTTGTTTGCTGAGGCAATAAACCAGAATCAAAGAAAGCTCCTGGTTATTACTTTTCTCCAAGGCTAATTTTAGCCACTCTCACAATAATCTCAAGCTACCTATGTCCGCAAATAGTGAAAGGTAATCAGATTAGGTTTTCTCATATCTTAAAGCAGTCGAATTGATAGGCAGTTGAATTGGCACTGAAGTGTCAAAAAAGTGAAATTCAACACAGATTTTAGGTTTCCTCCCAAAGAGAAACATCTGAGAATGTTTAAGGGATGCCAAATATGTTCCATAAGACAAAGTGAAATTTCTCAGAGGATTTCTGCACAACCCTATAAGAGTCATTTCTGTGGTTAATGTAGAATGAATGTCACGGACCAACAGAAAACGTCACTCAAAGTTCAGCATAAGACAGCAAGGTCACTCATGCAACCTTTTCCTGGGTTGGGAAGGCAGATAGGGGAAAGGCAGGAGCGCACCTACCTTCCCTCCAGACAATCCAGTGGTGCCTCCAGCCAAATGGCTCACATACCCATATGACAGGCCTAGCTACAAGAGGCATGACATTCAGGAAGTTGGGAAAATGAGTCCCAGCCTCCAGATATCTCTCAATGAGCTGTGTGACAAAAATGGTGTATTGAGGGACTCCCTTGTGAGCCAGGCGCTCTTGGCACCAGGCTCTGTGTCTGCTTGGGTTGCGTGTAACCCTGTGCCTCATGCCCTTTTACCCAGGAAAAAGGTTGGGTAATATTCCTGAGCTACTTGGGGAGGCAGTGCCAGGATCAGCCTCAGTCCTGATGCTTCACATTTGCAGGTCTGGGTAGAGCTGCACATGTGAACAGCCTCAGCAGGAGTTTAATTTTGTGATGGCAGTGAAAATGGAGGAGGAGCTGTTCAGAAACCCAAGTCCTTCTGTTCTGAATGCAACACAAGTGGCAAACTCAAACTATCCTGAATTTGGGTTGAGCTCATAATTGCACAAAAATGCCATCAGTTTCCTTTTCCACAAACATATCTTGACAAGGTGGAAGCAGGTGCAGGCAAAAATGTCCAATATGGAGGGCTTCTATAAACATCCAAGGCCTCATGTTTAAGACACAGAAGTCAGTTTCTTCCCAGCATGCTTAAAATTGCTTTCATGGAGCCCAGGCAGAATCTACAGATTTCAACACATCCTGACTCAATGGATTGAGCTGGGAATTGCCGGAAACTCACTCCGCATTATGAATAGATTATGGGAAGAAGGATTTTGGGAAGAAGCAGGGCAATTTTGTGGTAAGGGGAGAAAATCTTATAAAGTTTCTTGTAAAGTCACAGCAGCAGGTGAGTGTGGTTATACGGGGATCAACACAACAACATCATTAGTAGGTAACCAGTGACACTATTAAAGTGAAGCAGATGTCTTCATAGAACAGCATCTCAGGGCTTCATACCCCAAGAATGTGTGCGAATAGACTTCATTTGGGGGATTTGCTTAGCTCATCCAGACAGAAGACTGCTGCTGTTCTTGGGCCTGGTTCCCTCACCCCCCCAAAGAAGAGTGAGAGAAAATAATTGCAAGGAGGTTTCTGCCTCAGCCACAGAATATACCCCACATTCTAGGTTAATTGACATTGTAGATATATGCTCAATTTTGATTAATTAAGTTGTGGCCCAAATTATAATCCACACAATGTGTCTCATCTAGATGAGGACCCAGATGCAACATGTTGGTCCACTCTTCTTGGCTTTTGTGACAGAGGTTGGGATCAGTGGGAAAGCAAGAAAGATTGAAAAAGGCTACTGAGAATAATTTTAGCACAGATATGTCCCAAGTGCTAAAGTTTGACTATGATAAGGAATAAGGAAAAGCATCCCTTTTTCCTCATTGTGGTCTCCATTTGAAGTCTTGTGTCTTTATTATTGTACATCATGGAAGTCGATGTTCCACAGTTGTTGCATAAATGAAGATCAGCGTAAGAAAACTTTGTATACAGTTCTAGTAGCATTCACATGGCCAAGGGTGGCTAACTGGAGGCTCTAGTGCTGTTGTTGTACTACAATTGCCATCAAGGCAACTCAATGAATGAGTTTAAATATTCATTCATTCATTCATTCATTTAATTTATATACCGCCTGACTCAAGAAGCTCTAGGCAAATCACAAAAGTGAATACAATTAAAAAACAAAATAATACAAACTGTTAAAACAGAAATGTAAAACAAGTTAAAACATTCAAAGATTACTAAAAGCAAGGCTTTAAAAAAGCATCTTAAGGGCTCTTTTACAGGCTAATAAAGATGTTAAGCCGCAAATGTCTGTAGAGAGTGCATTCCACAGCCTTGGAGCGACTACAGAGAAGACCCGCTCCAGAGTCCTCACCAGATGAGCAGGCGGAATCTGGAGACGGACCTCTCTCACTGACATTAATGTGCGGTGGGGATCATGTAGAAGAAGGTGCCCTCCCAGGTAACCAGTTCTAAGCTGTTTAGGGCTAGGGGTATGCACAAAACCAGCTGGCCCGGTTCGGTTTGAATTCAAACCAGCTTTGAACTGGGGGAAGATTTGGTTTTGGTTTTGCTCAACCCCCACTTTGGTTTGGTTTGAATTCAAACCCGGTTCAAACTGGTTCTCCTTGGGGTATAATGGGGACTCGAACTGGCCCATTATAGCCTATGTAGAGCACCGAGGGGCACAAAGGTGGGATGGGTGGGAGGCTCCAGGGGTGCCAACCACCCACCAAACCCCAAAGCAATCGGACACTCCTACAGTTTTTTAAATGAATTTTTGAAGGGTTCCCCCCCATTTTATTATTTCTCCCATAGGGCATAAGGGGGGGGGGGTGCCAGGGCAACCCAAAGTGGGTCTAGGGGAACGTCAGGGCTGGCCTCCACCCCACCCCACCCAAGGCACCCCCAAGTTGATAGGATTTATTGTTGATTAATTAGGAATTTTTAAAGAATTAATTTCTGGCTCCATAGACATGCATTGGCTCCACAGGAAATAACAGAGTGCCTTTTCACCTACTGACCTTAATTACTTATTGCTCTGAACTCTGAGTTTGGTTCAGAGCAATTAAGCTATTAAGGTGTAAGGGCACAAAGTGTTCTTTCTGAAAGGAAAGGCTCGGGCAATGGTTTCCAATGGAGCCAGAAATTTATTCTTTTAAAATTTCTGATTAATCAACAATAAATCCTATCAGCTTGGGAGTGCCTTGGGTGTGTGTGGAGGCCAGCCCTGACATCCCCAGACCCATTTTGGGGTGCCCTGGCACCCCAAAGGTGGGAAATCTTGGCATTTCCCCCCAAAGGTGGGAAATGGGGCTGCCTTGAATATCCATTATTCCCTATGGGAGAAATAAAAAATTGGGGGGAAACCTTCAAAAATTCATTAAAAATTGTAGGAGTGTCCAGTTGCTTTGGAGTTTGGTGGGTGGTTGGCACCCCTAGGTGTACCACATTGTACCACAGTTCTGAGATCTTCAAGGAATGGATGCAGCTGTCATACCAACCAAAGTTGATAGAAAGCGTTCCTGGCCATAGCCTCAACCTGGTGTTCCTGGTCATAGCCTCAACTCCCAAGCTATGTACCTGTTCCTTCAGGGGGAATGCAACTTCCAGAACAGGAAGATCTATCATGTCCCTCAAAGAATGATGCCTTATCATGAGTACCTCCATCTTGTTTGGATTCAGTTTCAAGTTATTATCCCTCATCCAGTCCATTATTGACTGTAAGCAAGCATTTAGGGGGGCTATGCCATTTCCTGATGATGATATGGAAAAATAGATCTGGGTGTCATCAGCATATTGATAACACCCTGCTCCACATCTCCTGATGATCTCACCTGGCCGTTTCATGTAGATGTTAAAAAGCATCGGAGATAGGATGTAGCCCTGAGGGACACCATACAATAACTCTCATTTCAAAGAGCAACTATTTCCTAGCAACACCATCTCGAATCTACCAGAGAGATAGGAATGGAACCACTGCAAAGCAGTACCACCAGTTCCCAAATCCCCCAAACCATCTACAAGAATACCATGGTTGCTAGTATCGAAAGCTGCAAAAAGATCCAAAAGAAACAACAGAGTCACACTCCCTCTATCCATTCCTTGACAGAGATCATCCATCAGGCTAACCAAGGCTGTCTCCGCCCCATAACCTGCTCTAAAGCCAGTTTGAAATGGATCTATATAGTCAGACTCAGTATATTCTATTCTATATATTCAGTATATTCTATTCTATCAATAGAAGTCGAGGTTTGTCCTAATTGTCCTAAGCCGAGATTTGTCCAGTTTTCAATTTTCTTGCTGGCTGCCAACCTATACATTAGATTCAACCTAACAACTGACACAAATGGCTCTTTAGTAAAAGGATTACTAGATTACATCTCAAGAGAACCAAATGGTAGCACTGATTCCTGAAATCATTTAGCTGTGACAGATCAATGACATTTTACAGGTCTTATCTTCTTTCTCTTCTTCATGTGATCTTTGAAATTAGTAGAACTATGAAAAGATAGTAGGCGGCACCAGTTTTCTTAATCTCTGCGGTCTTTCACAGCCATAAGCATGCAATAAATGTGTTTGATTTTTGGTATAGTTTGTTTAAATCAAAATAAAATTAATAAGGAGGTCAAAAGTTTGTTCATCTGTACATAAGTATATTGTTATTGCTGGTTTTGGTTTTATGACTATTGTTATTATTTTATTTCAAAGAGATGCTCATTCCTACAGATTAAGTACCCTGCAATAGAGCAGCTGGTAATGCGGGGAGGCTTGGCACCATCCCCTGAATTTATGTGAAGCGTTGCCTCTGGTTAACAGCAATAAAATGTTAATTTAGTCTTTGATAGAACATATTAGCATGATAACTCACAGAACAGTTTTGGTATGCTAATACTAAGAGGGGGGAAAATGTGTTCTGATTAATGCACAAATCAATATGAAAGCCACCGGATGCCTGACATGACAAAGCTGATCAAAGCTGCCCAAATTGTGCGCAAATATATTAACAATGATAGATGCATTTTTTCCCCTGCCAGAAACTGTGTGAAATTTAATTAGAAAGTGGAGCCTACTTAAATGAAAGCATAAAAAATGTAGGCCCTGTTCTTACCTTAATACACATGTTATTGGGTTCTGTCAACAAGAATTTTAGAGCTAATCCTTCTAATGAGTTGTCATGGGGTCTGAGGCACTAAACAACATTCTCATCCTGATTTTAAGCAGTTTATTCAAAAGTTGGATGTGCAGAGAGGCATATTCAGAAAGGGTTTTCTTTTTTGGGCATAATCACACGATTGAAGCCAAGTCTTTTCCCCCCCGCCTGCTCACCATGACTGGAATGGTTTATTTGAATTATATGGTTGGCATGAAAATGATCCACAGGATATTTTCTAGGTCTTCTCATAAAGATGTGAGGTATCCTCTTCTGGCATGGTGCTTTATTTCATTTCTGTATTTTAGCTGGCATCATCACTGAAGTGCCAACAATGCAACAAAAAGCTTAAAAAGGAAAAGTAGTAGTAGGCAAGAAAGATAAATATGACGAGGGGGTTTAGATTAATCTGCTTAGACAGCACTGACATAATAAGACACAAAACAGAAGCGATTTTGAATTGAGAGCAATCCTATTAGAGCAATCCTATCCTTGAGTTACACCTGCTGAATTGGATAGGAACCCCAGGGGTAGGGGTAGAACCACTATCTAACTGCCCAACCTCAATTGCTGGCAGAGAATAATGCTATGCCTGTTGGGGGGGAAACTATGTTGGTAGAGCAATATGCTAGAGAGCCATCAAGGGGCTACCAATTAATGGGGGAAAGAGGAAAACTGCTGTAGACACCACAACTGAAAATGATTCAGCAAATAAGGAACAGTCCCCATTATGACTATATGGGGGGGGGGTACTGTAGGGGAATTCCTTCCAAGGAAAATGGGTGAATGGGAGAATATTTTTTGAGGTAGCTGTTTTACCATGAGCAGAAGCTCCACTTCTTTCCCTCCCCTCCCCTCCCCATTTGCCAATGGTGAAGATGGGAAGAGAAGTCACTGGCTGCTGCCACTTGCTCACTGCTGAGTTCCCCACTGTAAGGTGATGACTTGCAAGGTAAAACTGTTGCCCAGGGGTAGTTTCAGATGTCAAAAGCCCCCACAGACTTAGAGCTAGTCCTGCAAGGGGCAAAAATTGGGTGGAAATCTTCTCAGAAGCCCTGCTCAGAAGACTTGTTCAAAAACAATCATCCGGTGACTCCAGCTGCTGGTTAGGACAAACCTCTCCAAGCCAGCTGCTGCTTCTCACGTGATCACTACAGGAGCATTCCCTACCCTAATTTTAATCTTGTTAACATTGTTCCACATAATATGGGCCAGCTCAAACAGTCTGTCTGAACTGCCTCACCTATCACATGATTAGGGATATATGCACACGCATGTCTCACTCCCAGTATGTCTTTCCCTGAGCGTCATCTGCATATTGATGACAACTCAGTCCCAGTCCCCAGATGACCTCTCCCAGGGTTTCATGTAGATGTTAAACAGCATGGGGGACAAAACGAAACCCTGCGGGGGACCCCACAGGCCAATGGCCATGTAGCTGAACAGTAGTCCCCCAGCATCACTTTCTGGACCCTCCCCCCAAGAAAGGACCAAAGCCACTCCAAAGCAGTGTACTAGCTGGGTGACTCTGGGTCAGTCACTTCTCTCTCAGCCTAACCTACTTCACAGGGTTATGATGACGAGAAACTTAAGTATGTAGCACACCGCTCTGGGCTCCTTGGAGGAAGAGCGGGATATAAATGTAAAATAAAATTAAAATAAAATAAAATAAAAATACGCGAGAGGTGGTCTGGAAGGATACCATGGTCGATGGTTTCGAATGCCACTGAGAGGTCATCCAGAGGATGAATCCCCCACCCTGAGCCCTGGAACTCTCAGTGCTTGAGGCAGACAATTCTCTACAGCAGGTTTCCAGCCACCTGGGTCTGAAAGCCCTGACAGCAGGGCTGTCTGAAGTGGGGCTGGGACTGAAAGAGCATTTGCCCAGGGCCTTGCCCCTACAGCATGGCCTGCAGTGTAGCACACAAAAGCTAGAGAAAGCCTTGCGTGAGAGACAGTTCCATGATATGCCCCTTCACCTTACTAGTGTCTCTAGTAGCTCACTGGCTGCACTACCTTGCTGTTGTGACCAAGGAACTATACTAGTTGAAAGCATCAGCCAATAAAAATTGCTTCTAATACCACAGTGTAGAGTAATTGAACCACAGTGTACAATAAACCACTGTGCAGGTGCAGTAAAAATATTTCCAATTGGCCCTATGCAATGTTTGGCTAAATGATTATATTACCTAAAGAAGGTGGTGAGGCTCTGTTTTAAGAGCTTGCCTTCCATCCTCCTGACTGGCCCAACACCTCATACAGAATGTGACTGTAGCATAGCCTGTCACAATGTCCTGACCATCCCCTGAGGCTCTGTACAAAGCCACCTCCTGGCACTATGCACAACTGAGGGAAGGAGTGGTAAAAATTAGGGATGTGCCAACAGGTTCAACATCAAATGGGGTTGACATCAAACCAGTTCAGTTTGACAGTCGGTAGTCCCATAATATTTTTACATCTTCATTTTCTACAGCCTTTTCAATTTTATGGTCCCACCAGTTTTTGGCTACAGGTAGCTTGTATTTTTTTGAAGATGTTCCAGTGTATCTTCCCTGCTACCTTGTCATACCTTTGTTTATTATTATTATTTCTTGTTTACACAGTCAGACAGGTGTTATTGACTGGTTTGTTTTATCCAGACATCGAGTCCTTCCCAAGGACCTGGGATGCCAGAAAATTATTGTCAATGTTGTTGCTGTTGTTATAGATATCATCACAGAATATAGGCTGTTCCCAGTAAAGTTTTTGTAATTGGCTGATGGTGATTTCTGTGGCCCCCATGGTGTTGAGGTGCTCTTCAAGGTCTTTTGGAACTGCACCCAGGGCGCCAATTACCACTGGGATTATTTGGGTCTTTTTCTGCCACAGCCTTTCAATTTCAATTTGTAGATCTTTGTATTTGGTGATTTTTTCTATTTCCTTTTCTCCTATTCTGCTATCCCCTGGTATTGCTATGTCGATTATTTTCACTTGTTTTTCTTTCTTCTCTACTACAGTTATATCTGGTGTATTGTGTGGCAGATGTTTGTCTGTTTGTAGTCGGAAGTCCCATAATATTTTGACATCTTCATTTTCTTCAACATTTTCAATTGTATGGTCCCACCAATTTTTGGCTACAGGTAGCTTGTATTTTTTGCAGATGTCCCAGTTTATCATCCCTGCTACTTTGTCATTCCTTTGTTTGTAGTCAGTCTGTGAGATCTTTTTACAATAGCTGATTAGGTGGTCCACGGTTTCATCTGCTTCTTTACGAAGGCGGCACTTGCTGTTTGTGGTTGATTTTATTATTATTATTTCTTGTTTACACAGTCAGACAGGTGTTATTGACTGGTTTGTTTTATCCAGACATCGAGTCCTTCCCAAGGACCTGGGATGCCAGAATTTTATTGTCAATTGTTATAGATATCGTCGCAGAATATAGGCTGTTCCCAGTAAAGCTGATTTTTGTAATTGGCTGATGGTGATTTCTGTGGCCCCTATGGTGTTGAGGTGCTCTTCTAGGTCTTTTGGAACTGCACCCAGGGCGCCAATGACCACTGGGGTTATTTTGGTCTTTTTCTGCCACAGCCTTTCAATTTCAATTTGTAGATCTTTGTATTTGGTGATTTTTCCAAATACAAAGGTCTATTTGGTGATTGTATTTGGTGATGATATTATTATTATTATTATTATTATTATTATTATTATTATTATTATTATTATTAAAATTTGACTCGCAAACCCAGCCCCCCGAACCAAACTGAACCCAAGGGGTTTGATGGGGGTCAAAACCTAAGTGGCCCGCTCCTGTTCAGGTCCAGTTCAGACTTGAACCAAACCAGGCCAACCAGTTTTGTGCACACCCGTAGTAAAAATCCATGGATTTTACAATTACCTTCTTTGGTTCATCTATGCAAATGGAATTCTACAGTCCAAAAGGCTTGCATGGGCTGTGTGATCAAGAGTTTTGGATCATGCTGCCACGGAGTTTCAAGGTGATATTTTAATGATTATAGCAAATCATTAGTAGAAAGTAGGTTTCTTCTTCAGGAAATACTGGAATTTCAGTATGGAAAACTTGATTTAAATCTGTATTATTTTGTGGTGATTTAACCAATGATTTATATTTTTTAATTAAAACAATCTACCCTGCTCAGCAATACAATTGGCTATGCCAGTAGCAAAAGTCCAGGTAGAACAGACTTACCAGGAATAAGAGCATGCCCCCACCTTTCTCTCTCATCCCATAAGAAAAAAAACTGGCAATGAAAGACTCCTGGCAACTTCTGATTCACGCCTCTAGGTTGAAAAATTCCTCAAGATTCTGATTGCTAATCAGAGGGAGTATAAGCCCCAAAACAATCCAAGATTATTATCTGATCCCACTTGGAATATGGGAATCCCACTTTCATGCCCACTTCATGGCTGTTGCAGATAGTCCTAGATGATACAGTACATCCCTGAATGGCCCTCTTTTACACCTGGGGAGATTAATGAACTGGTTGGGTAACAAAGTTCTGGGAAAGCACCCAGAGGTGAGTTTGTCCCCATTGAACAGATTAAGTCTAATTTGGCATGATGGGCTCCAGTATTAGCATCACTTTTTACATCTATTAACCAAACTGCATGTATACCTAACAAATTAAAAAAGGAAACAAAACTGACCCAGCTCACTATAGACCAATTAGCCTTTTCTCCATAATTGGTAAAGTTTATGCCAGACACTTATATAGAAAGCTCCTTGGCTGGTTTGACTGAGAGAGTATACTGGCAGATGAGCAGGCAGGCTTTATAGTTGGATGATCTACTCTTGACGAGGGCTTGGTCCTGAGGCATTTAATTAATAAGTACAAGAACAAGCTGAGGGGCGCACTCTATGCCACCTTTGTTGACTTTAAGGCAGCCTTTGATCACATTTCTCATGATAGATTATGGATGAAACTATCAAATTCTTCAATCTACCAAAGGTTGCTTTTGTTAATTAAAAATCTTCACAAGGACTCCCACTTGAGTGTGTTGCAACCCACAGGGCCATAACAAGCCCTATTTGTGCTGAGAGTGGGGTCAGGAAGGGTTGTATATTAGCCCTACTACTGTTTAATGCTTATATCAATGACATGGTGGATAGACTCTCTAATCTGGAATTTCATCCACCAAAATTGGGCAGTAGACATTTATCCATTCTCCTCTATGCAAATGATGCCGTGCTCCTGTCACAGTCTTTGGTGGGGATGAGGAAAATGTTGAGAGCTCAGGATGACTATTGTCATGAAAACCTGCTTTCCATTAACCATCAGAAGACAAAGGTCATAACGTTTGCCAGGAAACCCATTTTGCTCAAATGGCAAATTAATGGGGTTAGTGTAGCTCAGATAACTCAATATAAGTATCTGGGGGTCATTTTCCAGGTGTTAGGTAGCTGGAAAGAGCAAAGTGATTACATTGTTACAAATGCTCAGAGATCAACCACCACAATTTTGAGATTCTTTTTCTCTTCTGGGGCTAGATATGTCTCAGCTGCCATCAAGGTTTTGAAAGCCAAGGTTATTCCACAGCTTCTTTATGGTTCTCAGATCTGTATATACAGTTGTTTCCATCCACTTGAGAGGGTCCAGTCTAAATTCCTTAGGGCTATCTTTTCAACCCCCTGCTGTGTGTCAAATGCTAAGCTGCATTTGGAAGCGGGCTAGTGAGTTTGGAGTTCTGTGCCTCGACTTATATCTTCAACTTTTTGTTTAAATTGATTTATTCCCCTTCTGGCCTAGCTCCCCTAATTTTAAGGATGAACATCCCTCTGATTGGATGCATCTAATTACTGAAAAGCGAAAATCATATGGGTTGTAAATGGAATATCTTCTCCCTCTGGGCTATGATAACACTAAGGTGATCTTCAAGAGGCATATTCTTGATAGGTAACACCAGACAGATTTAAGCCAGGCACCAAGCCTCGCAAGACTTGGAGCTACCAAGCCCCCACAAAAAACAGCGAAATACCTGTATGACCTGATATATCCAGCACACAGAAGAGCCCTGACATTGGCTCAGCTGGATGTGCTAACCTCTGCAGTACTAGAGGGTAGGTATAGGAGAGTTCCCTATTTGAAAGGGCTGTGCCCTTGTGGAAACGGGAATATTGAGACAATTGGCCATGTGCTTCTGTATTGTTCTTTCTATCATGAGCTGCATTCCAAATATATTGCTCCTCTCATTCTTAGATACCCTGACAGTTTGGATGAATTTTATATAAACTTATTTCTTTGTGACAAACACACTTATGTCTCACACTCAGTAGCCAAATTCTGTATGACTGCAATTAAAATCTGCTCATGGTGTGTCAGAAACGGTCAATTTTAATTGTCCCTCCTTTTTCTTTCTTTTTAATTTTGTTTTATCCTATACTCTGTTATCTCAATCTTCTATGTAACATATTCTACATGTGTATATGCATGTGTATGTTTATATTGACATCTACCCTCAAGGTTTCTTTTATTTGATCTGGATTGTGTATTTGATCAAAGATCACAATAAACTGAACTCTCTCTCTCTCTCTCTCTCTCTCTCTCTCTCTCTCTCTCAAAAATATAATACAAGTTTGGTAGAACCTAATGAATTGCTCTGGTGAACAGTGAATGTGTTCAGTGAATGTGAACAGTGAATAAGATCAAGCAATATCAGAAGCAATAAGAGAAACTTCCAGTCCTGAAGATCTTGTTACTACAGCACTGTACTAAAATGCTGAAATGTCTGATATTAATCCACATGTCAAATGCTTGGAGAACTGTATTAATTATGATGACTGAGTAATATAGGCATCTATATTAACAAATGTGCAGGCTACAGAGCTTACTTTACACTTGCAATTTTGCTTTTGGGTGAGCCAACTTGCACTGGATGCAAGACCTGGAGATAGGATTTTGAGAAAGCTGCTTTGCTAGATAAGGGTTCCCATCTATTTGCTTAGGTCTGGAAAGGCCTTTAGTGCTCATTCATTACATGATGTCACTGTTCTAGAGACTGCAGTTTCCTTTATTTCCATACTTACAGGATAAGCCACAACTGTGAAAGCTATATCATACATTCTTTCATTTCCACCCAACTATACTTGCCTTCTCCTGCCTCCAGGACAGCTTTTAGCTGATCACAGTCATATACAGCAGTACACCAGGGAACTTGATAAGTTTTCTGGTTTTGTTCTCTATAAAATGCAGAACATTTGGGAGGCCTCAAATCCACCTGACTACAAAGCACCTGGGAGATTATGGGCTGCATTAGATCAACTACATGTTACCTTAAATCCCACACTGACAGAGGCTTAAAACAGGAAGTGGACTAGGAGACACCTAAAACAGCCAAAACAGCAGGTGTACAAACCAACAACAACAAGTACCAACAACAAATATTTATATACTGCTTTTCAACAAAAGTTTCCAAAGCAGTTTACATGGAGAAATAATAAATAAATGAGAGGGCTCTCTGTCCCCAAAGGGCTCATAATCTAAAAAATAAACTCAGATCGCTGGATTCCAGAGTCCAGATAACCACCATCAAATAGAACCACCATCAAAATTATATCTGAATGTCAGGAAACTGTGTAAATATAAAATATAAATCAGTGAGGGGAGAGCTGGTCTTGTGGTAGCAAGCATGACTTGTCCTCTTAGCTAAGCAGGGTCTGCCCTGGTTGCATTTGAATGAGAGACTAGCAGTGTGAGCACTGTTAGATATTCCCCTCAGGGGATGGAGCTGCTCTGGGAAGAGCAGAACGTTTCAAGTTCCTTCCCTGGCTTCTCCAAAATAGGGCTGAAAGAGATTCCTGCCTGCAACCTTGGAGAAGCCACTGCCAGTCTGTGAAGGCAATACTGAGCTAGATAGACCAATGGTGTGACTCGGTATATGGCAGCTTCCTATGTTCCTATAAGCTTGGGTCAGACATTATTCATCCTGGTCGCACTCACGCTTACAGTTGCAAAAGCAGGGAGGAAGTCCCACCTGGCCACATGGGCAATCACGCCTGGATCGCCCAAGGTTTATTATTTATTTATTTATTTGAGTTTTATACCGCCCTTCCGAAATGACTCAGGACGGTTTACAATTAAAAACAGAAACCATTAAAACCAATAACAATTAAAACAGAAATATAAATATGAACATCAATTAAAAACATCTTAAAAAACAAATAAACTCTCAGAACAATTAAAACCCTGAAAACCAGGTTAGCATTAAAACAATTAAAACTAATTAAAACCCTGAAAGGTTGCTGCTCATTATTATATACATCCCATGGAAGAACCATGTCCTGGCTAAATCCTACTTATTCATACTTACAAATCATTTTCTATGGAGGAAATAGGCCTTACTTCCAAATAACAGCTAACATTCTGACTAAATTACACGACACAAGTCCTATTGGAATTAAGTAGTCCTTTAGAATAACACTTGAGTAACTTAGTCTGGATGTCAGTCAGTGTATTTAGGACTGAAGTGTGGCATTGTGCAAAGAGATTCATTTTCTAGGACATAGAAAATAGAATCTATGCAGTTATATTAATGAAGAAGAACAAGCACTTGATCACAAAGTGAAGGAGAACAAGTTCTTAATCACAAAGTGCCTCCTCCATACCAAACCTTCAAAATCCAAAGAGTACACCACTAAAATCTGCCTTGGGTCAATCAATCAATCTTTATTGATACAGTCGTGGACCACCAAACAACCCAATACAGATCAAACCGGGGCGGAAAGACCAAGTGTGTGAATATAATACAATAGCACAACTGACATAAGAACTATACCTAAAAGAATCTACCTGTACTATATAGAGTAAGTTTAAACCTCTTTTGCTCAACCTATACCAGCAATGCGTAAGTTAGTATTTGTTGTCTAATGTTGCTAGCAATCAAACAGAATTTCGTGACATGTAGAGAAGTCTCATCGTTCTGGTCAGACAGCAAAAAACATACATAAAATAAATATGTGGCCTGGGAAATTAATTAAAAATGGAGAGTTGTAATGTTGATGAAAATCCCTATATAATTCACACAGGGGCATAACTACCATTAGGCAAGGGGAGACAGTCATCTTGGGGCCTCACTGCCTCAAGGCCCCCCCCCGAGGCACGTCACATGACTCCCCGCCCACCCGTGTTGCACCCCCTATGAATTATATTGAGTCTCTTGGAGATCGGCAGTAGCAGAGAGTAGCAGAGAGTAAAAAAACCTAGATTCAATTGAACTAGGTATTCACCGTATTCATAATGGGAGTGTGAGTGCGCTATATATGTGTGAGTGTGAGTGCGCTATATATTGTGAAGTGTGTTTGTGTGTGTATATCAGTGAGGGGCCCATTTTAAAATCTTGTCTCTGGGCCCACTCCAACCTTGCTACGCCCCTGAATTCACAATATAATAAAACATGGGATGTAGTTTTGATGGCACCTGATGCACAGAGGCAGTCTTTGAGAGTATGGGATTTTTCTAAACTTTCCATTCATGCAATATTTTAAAACTGTCATTTGAGTTAAATATCTAGCAGGGTTGGGACTAATAGGATGGCTTCAAGAAAAACTCTCTTGGGAATCAAGGATTGTTTTATCTGTCCAACCATGTCAAAAACACTTTGTCTAAGTACCACTTTGGCTTGGGCATATCCCATTCTTAATAAAATATCTGGGTTGAAATTTAGCTTTTGACAAACTTATATTTTCCAGAATGAGTTAAAACTGCTGGCACAGGGGGTAAATGACTTGACTAGCAAGCCAGAGGTTTCCGTTTCGAATCCCGCTGGTATGTCTCCCAGACTAAGGGAAACAACTATATCGGGCAGCAGTGATATAGGAATATGCTGAAAGGCATCGTGTCATAGTGCATGGGAGACAGCAGTGATAAACCCCTCCTGTATTCTACCAAATACAACTACAGGGCTCTGTGGTCACCAGGAGTCGACACCAGCTCAACAGCACACTTTACCTTTGAGCCCATGGGATAGAAATGTAACCCCAACCAGCAGTCAATGACACTTAACCATACCCTGGACTCAACTGCAATGCTACAGAGAGGAAACAGGGGGCTTGGGCAAAACATAGAGAGCCAGGTCTCACAATCAGTGAGACCCGGTATGGGGCGGTAAGCCCGCTTTCCCCACACACGAGCAGGGAGGGAGCCCTGGGCGGCCAGATCAGCTGCCCACACGATTGCTGGCTCCGTGATGGAGCCAGTGGGGGCGGGGGGGACCATCGGCCTCCGCAAGCTGGCGAGAACCCCGGAGCTGGGAGGTGGCTTTTCACCTCCCCTCCAGGGGTCTCCTCATGAGTAGCCACGGCGCGGAGCCACGCTGCAGCTACTCATGATCAGAAAGCCCGGGTTTGCGGAGTACTTGCTCTGCAAACCCGTGCTTTAGGGAGGGCTACCAAAGTGGGTGACCCGCTTGTAAGCCACTGGGCTTGCCTGCAAGCCCGATGGTTTACATGATCAACAAAAATCAGGCTAGGCTCTCCTAGCCCAATTTTTGTTGATCGTGACAATAGCCCCAGAGGCTATGCACATGCATGGAGGAAGCCTGGCTACATGGCTACCAGCAGCTAGCCTGTTTAATTGCACTGAGGTTAGCAGAACAAGCACTCCGCTAACCCCATTTAGTGGATCGTGAGTTGCCATAGTGTGCCAACTCGTGAGTAGACCCCTGACTGGGAGGCAACAGCAAGCCTTGGGGGTCTCCCCAGAATCCCCCAGGCACTCACATAGGGCATCCTGGGACATCTGGGGGCCAGGTAAACCCCGATCTGTGCCACCCCTACCTGCGCCATGACAGAGCTGGTAATCATGTGGGCGGCCGATCCAACCACCCAGGGCTAGCCTGATGACCGTCTACAGGGAGAGCTGTCCCCGCAGAACCCTATTAGGCTCTACATACTGATCGTGTATAGAGCCTCATAGTCTTAGAGCCTTTCTCCTGCATCCTTTGCAGCTGAATTATCCTCTGGAGAGAGACGGGGTCAAGTAACATACTTACTCAGAAGTTGAGTGATCTTTGGGTTGGGAAGAGAAGCAGCAAATATGCTCCTACCTCCCCCCAGGGCAGCTCAGGCTGAGTGGCTGCGGTCAGGGAGAGGAGTTTGGCCCCACCCCTGACTAGCACCAGAGTTCCAGAAACAAAAAGAAAAACAAAAGAGAGCAGAGGCTGGGTCACATCTGGCACTGTCCTCTCCAGCAACCACATGCCAGACACAACCCTTCCCTGTTGTGTTTTCTTTTCTCTGTCTGAGGTTGAGATTCTGGCACTGCAGCCAGTGGGTGGGGCCAAGCTTCATGACAGACTTGGCCCTGGCCCTTGGTCCCAAGCCTACCCTTGGGGCCTGGGACATAAGGCACTCTTTCCCCTTCCTCAAACGGCCATGTAGCTTTGGATTTTTTAAAAAAGTGAAATTTATCTATCATGCACGATATGTATTGAGATATTTCAGTGTTGTTCCTCCAGAACATCAAGACACGAGTCATCATTAATTTCACACATTAACACAGGGCAATGGATCCATGTGTACATCAGAGGCTTTCAGCACACTATTCATTTTTAAGATGCACTGATGGCAACTGGAAGTCACCTAATCGCACAGCAGGGTACTAACTTGCCTAGGGAGAAAGAAGTTGCTGGTTCGAATCCCCGCTGTTATGTATCCCAGACTATGGGAAACAACTATATCGGGCAGCAGTGATATAGGAAGATGCTTAAAGGCATCATCTCCTGCTACGTGGGAGATGGCAATGGTAAATCCCTCCTGTATTCTACCAAAGACAACCACAGGGCTCTGTGGTTGCCAGGAGTAAACACCGACTTGATGGTACAACTTTACTTTACTAAGGGCAACTGGACATGACTTTAATTATGTAATTGACCCTTGTGTGCTTCCTTTTTCTTATGTAAATGACACACATAATGGGGTGGGGGAGCGTTGATCCAGATTTGGACCATGATTCGGAGGTAGGAGGCTGTAAGTCTCTCCTTCTGCAATCCTGACCTGCAGCAAGCACTCCCTAGCAAGCTATTTACATAAGGAAAAGCAAGCACTCCAGGGCCAATGATGTGATTAAAGTTTTGCAATTTGATTCTTGGCATTGTTGTAAGGAAAAGGAAAATTAAGACCAAAAAAATCATTCCACAGGGTGCATGCAAGTGGGACTGGAGCTATTATCCTTCCGCTTTATCAGTCTGTAGCCCTACCATCCTCTGTAATATTTGTATGTGAAACTGTAAATGATGTTTCTAGAGAAAGCAGGCTTAAATGGCTAATGTTATGGCACATGCTGCTCTCAGCTTCAAGTTGCTTAAACTTTGTTTCGAGCATCTGTTCCTTGGCATTCTCTCAGCACCAAAGACTATTATGCTGATAGTTGTTTGTCAAAGCACAAAAGGGAATGATTACAATGCACGATTTTTTTAAAAAAGCAAGTTATGAATAAACAAATCATACATAAAACTGGGACATCAAAATATTCCTTGGGGGAAAATAGATGCCACTTTAATTTTCTCTCATGTCGTAAATCAGTTCTCCATATATCCCTTCGTTATGCAAGCTGCATTTTCCCCCTTTAGTTTCTTAATATATTTTTCACCCATCCTGCTGTCTCCTGTTGTTTTAAAGTTATATATTACTTTGTGCTGGGGCTCTTACCATAAAAATATAGGTGCTGCTTAAATGTCACTTTTTGCCTAATTACTGAAACTTGAATAAAGAGATGTGCAGCTCATTCCTAACCATGTTTACCTGGAAGGGAGTCTCATTAATTTCAAGGGAACTTACTCTCAAGTGAGAATGCATAGGGTTGCATCCTCAATAATTCAGTTCAGGTATTCACTGAAACAAGAAACCCAAGCTAAAATAATAAGTTCAGGTATTCACTGAAACAAGAAACCCATGCTAAAATAATGTCCTAAAAGTGCACACTGAAAGGTTTCCGGACTGCCACCTTTTAAACTGGCCACTGTAACTGTGCCTTTAATAATAATTTGCTCTGCAGACATGAACAGGTGGTGATAATGACCACTATAAGATGTCACACTTTATCTGTTGATTCCTGCACATCAGACTGTTATTAAAGTCACAAGCACAGGCCAGGCTGGGTTTCTATGATAAGTTGACAAGCTTGTTGTAGTGCTGGCATAAGAGTTGTTAATACAAATCATATTGGGTACATAAATTAAATACTAGCCAGATCTTATCTTTCCTCCAGTTACTTTCGTTCCAGCTTACTATCACCTTCAGCTCATTTGCAATACACTCTGCTGTAGTCTTCTATAGTTGAACAGTGAGAAAAGGTCAGTGCATTTCAGTAGTGCAACTGGAAAATGTCCTTCATTTTCTTTCCTGAACTGTACATTTCCAAGGCTGCTGGTAAAAAGATAAATGTAGCTCTTTACGTTTATTTTACTTTTCAATGGAGCCATCCCAGCAAGTGCCTGGCAGACTTTGTTCTGCTTTACAATGTGTGGCTCCTTTGACAAGCTATTCTTTTTTCAGAAACGGCTACAAAATAATGGAATCACAGCGTTGTCGGCGTCTATTTTTTTAAAAATGCACAAAGCATTTTTTTGTACTTTTCAAATAATATTTTACATCATTTGGTACAGAAGGATAATGTGTGTACTTGTCTACATGGAAAATGTACCAGAGCATTGGGACAACAATGTTTCTAGGGGTGCCTATGAAACAGTTCATCCTGGAATCTATGGAAATCTTCAAATCACTGAAGTGCATCCCAGTATCCTTTGCAGCACTGCAAGTTAGGCATGCTAGGTGCATGAGTGAATGGAACTTAATAACTAGTTATATCAAATAGCTGTTATGTTAAGTTCAACATACAGAGTGCTGCTTCTGAATAAGTACCATTCAGATCAAATGCCACCTCTCTGCCCTCTTATTGCCATGGCAAGAAAGGCTTTTGCTGCTAAATTTCTGTATTTCAAGCTAACGTCAAAGGTACTGGACTAGGGACAATAATAAAGGTGGTAGCCCTAAGCATTTGCCATGATATCTTTGGCACAGAGTCAATCTCCTTCTTTCACAAGCACTGATCATGAACCTCTGTGTGTGCTAGGGGTGTGCAATTTGGATTTTTGGTGTTTCGATTAGGATCTGAATCAAAACACCCCCAATTCATTTTGGATCCGAATCTGGCCCTTCTGAATCACCACCGATTTGATTCGGATCCGAATTAATCCGAATCTGAATCTGAATCGATTCAGATTTAAAAAATGGGTCCTGGGGCCAAAAGAGTGGGGTAGGGTGGTAGTGCCTAATGGTTGGAAGCTACCACGCAAATTGCAGAGGGATTGGCCAAAGGGCTTATTTTTGGTGAATTTTTGAAGTTTTAGTGTCTTTGGGGAAGATTGGGAGCATAACGTGGGATCTGCACCAAAAGAGTGGGGTGGGGTGGTAGTGCCTAATGGTTGGAAGCTACCACCCCAATTTCAGAGTGATTGTGCAAAGGGCTGATTTTTGGTGAATTGTTGAATTTTGCGCGTCTTTAAGGTTTTCCCCCATTAGGTATAATGGAGGGTGTATCGCTTCGTGTCAGGGTGAAAGGGGTCGCCTAGAGCAGTGTGGGGTTGGTGGTAGTGCAAGGTAGGGGCAAGGAAGCTACCTGAATTTTTTCAAAGGATTTGGGCAGAGGCCTGATTTTTGGTGAATTGTTGAAGTTTACATGTCTTTAAGGTTTTTCCTCATAAGGTATAATGGAGCTTTCAGCAGCCCCATAAGTGCACTTGGGGGGTGCTGGGGGTGACCCAGAGCGAGTGGTGGTGTAGTGCACATAGGGTGCCAACCACTCCCATGGGTTTCTAACCCATGCGGTACAGGGTTCTGTTGTTTCTGAGGTGTTCTGAGTGTAAATTCTATGATAGCAAATGAGAGTGGATTCATGGTGTCTCACTGAAAATCTCATTTGCTATAATAGAATCCACACTCAGAACACCTCAGAAACAACAGAACCTTGTATGCCATGGGTTAGAAACCCATGGGGGTGGTTGGCACCCTATGTGCACTACACCACCACTCACTCTGGGCCACCCCAGCACCCCCCAAGTGCAGTTATGGGGCTGCTGAAACCTCCATTACACCTTATGAGGAAAAACCTTCACCAAAAATCAGCCCTTTGCCCAATCCCTCTGCAATTGGGGTGGTAGACTCCACCCATTAGGAGCTACCACCCCACCCCACTCTTCTGCCCCTGCTCCCACGTTATGCCCCAAATCTGCCACAAAGACCCCAAAACTTCAACAATTCACCAAAAATCAGCCCTTTGCCCAATCCCTCTGCAATTGGGATGGTAAACTCCAACCATTAGGCGCTACCACCCCACTCTTCTGCCCCATCCCATGTTATGCCCCAAATATGCCACAAAGACACTAAAACTTCAAATATTCACAAAAAAAATCAGCCCTCTGCCCAATCCCTCTGCAATTGGGGTGGTAGCCTCCACCCATTAGGCACTACAACCCACCCCACTATTTTGACGATGGGACCCAAAATTCGAGTAGACGTCACATCAGACCTTTTTGCATTGAAGTCAATGGGAGGCAAAAAGGCGGGAAATTCAAATAGAAGTCATTGCTCAAAATGGAGGGGGAAGAAGAAGGCATTTATTGGCCACAAAATGGAGGGCTGAAACAACAGATATTTCGGAGCCGAAACGGGGGTGATTCATTTTGGCTCCGAAAAATTTTGGAGGGCTAGAAGGGTGATTTGGTTTGGATCCGAATCACCCGAAAATGGCTGTTTCGGGTACAGATCGTTCTGTACCCAAAACGTTTCGCACATCCCTAGTGTGTGCCAGCTTTGTTCTATGGTCATGAGACATTAGCATTGTTCCTGGCAAGCTGGCCTGGTCATCTTATCAAGGACTGGACTTTTTAGTGATGCTGCAGTGCAGAAGAGAGTGGAAATGATTATGCATATGAATCCTTATTAGAAAGGCAATAACCCACTGTTTGCAAACATGGGAACCTTACAGTGAAAAGTTACAGATGGGCTGCCTGGATTTCCCCTGCTGTCTGTCTATCTATCTATCTATCTATCTATCTATCTATCTATCTATCTATCTATCTAATTGGCCTTCATAATAAAGAGCAAAAGGCACTGAGGGTGTTTGAATTTTTTTAAAATACAAAAATATATGATGACTAAAATACGTTGTGGGATGCATTCCTAAGTGTAAGGCCATGGGAAAACCCATTCACAGCTTATGAGAAGAACTGTCTGTGGGGACAGGGATGTGCATGGAACCGTCCGGTGCTCCATTCTAGGAGCACTGAACCCGTTCCACGGTCCGTAGGAGAAGGGATGTCATTATACATTATTACCATTTCTGTCTGGCATCCCAGTCTAGAAATGTGCACGGAACCAGTTCCTTCCACTCCGGGGAGGGTGGGGGATTTCTATAAGGGGCAGGGGAGGTGAAGCCTGCCTGTAAGCCCCCACCCCACTGCTTTTCCCCCATCGGTGCTCTCATAAAATGTGGGTGCATGGGACTGCAGCATCCCTCCCTGCGCTCTGATCAACTTTGCAACGGAAGTGGCCAGCGTGTGTGCGTGCATGCATGTCAGACACTTCCATTGGCCATTCCAAGCGTCTTCCATTCCATGCGCCTTCCCTGCCCCTTAAAGAACTCCCCCTGCCCTACCAGGAGTGCAAGGAACTGGTTTGCTTCTCCTACGGACCACTCTCTCATGAGAGTGTCTGGCCATGGAGACATGCATGTGGACTGGATGGCAGATGCCACCCAGTCTGGTTGCTCTGTACAAGCAAGCCATGGTGATGGGTACCCTGGTAGTAGCTCTCCCTGTCTTGGTGACTGCTGCAAAGAAGCAGTCAAAGTGGTCCCTCTGCCAGCCCATCCACCCATTTGAACATGTCCATCTTTATTTTTGCCCGGAATGGTCACCCCACTCCACTGGGGTCACAGACAACCAGACTCCCTTCTCCCATGATTCCCCGTGGTGGCAGATCTACATAAGGCACAATGGCGATCTGAACCGAGGAAATTTGAATGAAAGTTAAGATCTGTCACCAGCCCTGGTGTTTCCCCAGTCTGCTTTCCCCCCACCCTCCGGCTATAGCTGGAGACATGGAGCATCGAAATCTCCTTTGGGTGCCTCAAGGCTTCCCTGGAGAGGAGGGGGTCACTGTTCAAAAGCTACATTATTAACGAGAGAGAACAGGGGAGACACCCAAGTGGAGGGCCCTTTTATTGGATTGTTCAATTCAGGAGCATGCAGTCCAACAGAAGACTGAAGGTTGGTGAGCCTCCTCAATTATACGCCCTTCTCTTGAGAGCGCTAGTCCCCTGGCAGCAAGCCGCCATGGGGGCAGGAGTGTGGTTTGGTCCCCATGGAGTGCTTTGCCAGGGTGAGCAATTGCAAGAGCATTCTTGGTCACAGAGGGCCAGACCCCAGGATCCTTCACCCTTGTCTCCTAGGAAGTCATCATCATGTTCCTTCCCTTCCATGACTAATAGAAAAATATTGCCCCTCAGCATCCCCCCACTGCCAGAAATTGCGCTTGTACGAGAATGTTTTGTTGCGGGGCTCTTATGAGGGTGGCAGTGCAATCACTGTCAGATGAAGGGCTTGCATGGCATGGCATTTAAAGGGATTTAAATGATCTTGTCATTTAAAAGTCTATGCTTTCTTGCTTTTCCCTCAAGATAACTTCGCGAATATTTAACATGCAATGGGCCTGGTCACAAAGATGACATTTGGACTAGAAGAATTACTTAAGTGTTGGGTATGAACTCTGAGAATATAATTTAAGAATAGTTTAGTCCTATGTGAGTGAGTACATATAACATTTATGTAGTTCTAATGGCTTTAATTTGCTTTGAAATACCATGTATGTTTTGAAAGTTCTACTCTACCCTTCTCAGAGGATGTGGCATAACAGTATATAGCACTTTGAGGATTAAAGACTGAATGTGTAAATAAAGGCGGAACTGTCTCCACAGGAGGCTTCTTCAGCACTGTTTCTTCTCACATGGCTGCTGGCCTTTCTTTGCAAAATTCTTTCTTTGCGAAATGCTACAGCCTAACAAAGACTGCAATCCTGTGCACGCTTACATAGGAGTAAATGCCACTGAATGCAGTGGGCTGCACAGGCCTTCATTCACCTCAGTATCTGTTTGCTTTGTCTTATGCAGCCTATGAATTTTTTATCTTAACCAGAAACCACTTTCCCTCTGCGTTTATCCAGAGCTTCACCTCCCTCCAAATCAAATGCCTTCTTAATGAGTAAAGTATTTGTCATTCAACTTCCTTTGCCAACTGCATGGGCATCTTTTGGGGCTTTAAATTGTTCCTTCTTCTCATTTTAAGCTTTTCAGTAGCAGTAGAGAGGCAAGTTGGTATGAAGAAGAGGAGGAGGAGGAGGAGGGATACTTTTTATCTGAAAGCTGCCTGCTGGGAATAAGGCATTCAAGGGAAAAAATAAATTAAAGCACACAGAGCATATCTGCCTATGTGCAAATGCTGGAGGAGAGTCCAGCCCAGGAGAGTGGTAATTGGAGAGCACTTTCCAATGTTCTCTCTGTCTCTAGGCACTAGGCAGAGTGTTTTCACTGTGTACATAACTCCCAAACTGCTGCAGGGACTCTATTAGTCAGTGTGTGCCCTAGGCACATAAAGGGAAGAAATCAATATTTCTTTTTTTAATTGTGTGTTTGAGAGGTAAGTTCCGTGTTCTCTCTTCAACAAAATACTCTGCACCAGAGACATTCTATGATAGTGTAACATGGGGACGAAGTATAAAATAAATCCTGATTCCATAGGAAGAATGAATCAATTCATGTATTTCTAGTCTATTGATGTCAGCAGAGTTTTCATGTAGATTCGGTCAGCAATGCAGGAAGTGTGACATTCCATTTCTTTGTTTTAAGTAAAGCCATTCACTCCTTTGGTTATGGAAAACACTATTATGTGAACTTTGGTGCTGGAGAAGACTTTTGAGGATACCATGGACAGTCAGAAAAACAAGCAAATGGATCATAGAACAAATCAATCCAGAATTTTCACTCAAGGCACAAATGACAAGGCTCAAACTATCATACTTCGGACACATTATGGGAAGATGCAGCTGCCTTGAGAAGTCCATAATGCTGGGAAAAGTTGAAGGGAAGAGAAGAAGAGGATGACCAACAGCAAGGTGGATGCACTCAATTACGACAGCGATGAATGAATGCACCACTGATACCTTAAAGGCCAAGTTGAAGACAGATCATCCTGGAGATAATCTATCTATGTGGTTGCTAAGAGTCAACAACGCCTTGATGGCACTTAATCAATCAATCAATTATGTGAAGATGCCTGCAGAAGTTGAGGGACCTTGGGGTTAAGCCTTGGCAGAGTTGCCTTTGTGTCACAGAAATACAATGCCAGCAGAATAAGCTCTGGCCATCATTGGCTGAACTACTCTGCTCCTAAGGGTTTTTGGCTATCTCAGCTGCCAAGGTAGCTCTGCCAAGAGAAGCAAGGTAGGCAAAATAGCCTTGGAAAGAAAGAGTGGAAGAAGTAAGGGCTTAGAAAAGTAGGAACCAGAGGCATAAGAAAGTAGCAGGACAGCAAATGTGGAAGCAGACAAATAAGTACAGTGAAAATGGCAAGAAGAAAATGGGCAGAGAGAAGAGGCACACATGTATGCCTAGCAGCTGCAGAAGTAAGGAATCACATACTAATGAGAAGTCTTTGACTGAAGGCTTCTAGTATGTATGTATCTGCCTATGTATGCATGACTTTTATCCTGTTTTCAGACAAAAATTGTCTCCCACAGCAGCTTGAAGCAATTTCAGTTCAAGAGACATGGCTGGTGGCAAAAGCTGTGCATAAATGGAAATGGAAACAGGCTCTGTCCTAAGGGTTATAGACGAAAGAACAAGACACACAAACCAAGGAGAGTGGAGGGGAAAGGTAATGGAGGAAGAGTAGTTTGGCAAAGCCAGAATCCCTGCAATCCTGCAAGCAGGAAATGTAACTCAACACCTTTTGTTTTCCTTGGCACAGATCCTGGATCTTTAATAGCTAACTGTCAGAAGTGTAACTGGTGCAGTAATATGGATTTCTGCAGCTCATAAAGGCTAACTACATTCTGTTCTGACTATGGAGAGGGCAACTCACCGTCTGCTCCTTTAAATATTGTAATGTTATTAGCAAAATTCTCTCCAAAAAGTGATACGGAGGAGCTGTGCTGTCAGTGCTGGCTGATAACTGAGGAATAATGGCAGCAGAGTGTGACAACCTGTCCCTTTCCCTCCTACTATTTCATTCTCCTTCTCCTCCTGCTATCTAGAACAATCTGTTTCCCAAAGATTGCTGTTCACTTCTATATGAACGGAGAATTCAGAGTATTACTGTTAACACTCTGATTCTGAGCACAGTTCTTTGAAATAAGGGTCATTAATAATATGACTCAGCCTCCAACTGGGTACATTTAGGATTACAGCCTTAGAACAAATACAGTCCAGAATTACACACACAAGGACAAAACACAAGTGGGGGGGGTCAACTCTAGTGTGAGCAGCCTCAATAGAAAATCTGCCTTCTATTAGCAAAGATAACCCATTAACATTTTCTTAATCTACTACGGCAGAAGATGTTTTGAACCACAAAATTCAAACAGTCAGTTAATAGAGAATAAGCAAATCCTAGATGCTCATAAAGATGTTCCTCCAGCTGAAAAATCTATATTTCACAAGCCAAAGGATCTGCATCAGGGCATTTCTGTCATAGCAGATGGGCTGCTTGGTGATTATTATCATTAATTATATTTATTTACTGCTTTTCAACAAAAAGGTTCTCAAAAAGTTTTATATAGAAAAAGGAAAAAAAGATGGTTACTTCTCTCTCTTATATATTTCCCAACAAAAAGTTCTCAAACCTATCCCAAAAGGAACACAAGGTAGATACCAGCAACAACCACTAGAAAAACTCTGTGCTGAGGTTGGATAGGGAGAATTCCTCTCCCCTTGCTAATGAGCCACCACTTTAAAAGGTACCTCTTTGCCCAGTTAGGAGAGATTTAGAAGGATTAAAAAACCCCTCAGCTCT
Source organism: Hemicordylus capensis (assembly GCF_027244095.1). Classification (NCBI taxonomy): domain Eukaryota; kingdom Metazoa; phylum Chordata; class Lepidosauria; order Squamata; family Cordylidae; genus Hemicordylus; species Hemicordylus capensis. Next base: position 339,972,116 of record NC_069657.1, read on the forward strand.
TAAAGTTGCTTGTCTTGAATTACATGAACTTGAGGCAGGGCTACTGTTTCAGCCAGTGCAGGTTGTCATGTAGGGGGAAGAAAAACTGCACTTGCTGAAATCCCCTCTTCAGTGCATCCACTGAATGTGCATGGGACCTGTCCTCTTTTCCATAAGGAAGCCCTAACCTGAGGTCTTGTTTGAAATTACATTGTATATCCCGATTCTGACTTCTCCAATATGTCCCATGTGCTATAAGGTGTGCAGAATAACGTTTCTGTCTGTGCTTGCAACTGTAGCCCGTTAAGCACTAAGAAAATGTGTCATGTTGGACATGTGGCAGCAGATATTCTCTGATGCCATCTGTGCAGTTTATGGTGTTCCACGAGACTCAAGGAACTGTTGGAAATAAGAAAGATCTCAGCTCGCATTGAGAGAGCAGAAAAGAAAAAAATATTTTTGTATTTTTAATCATTTACAGAGCACTTAAATTCACTTCACAAACCTTATTCCTCAATAACCTTTTACAGTGAGTTTTACAGTTGTTATCCCTGTGCTACAGACAGGTAATGGCTTTTAAGAGATGGTAAGTTACTGTAAGCTTATGGTTATGTTGAAATTTGAATGCAGGCCCAACTAACATTTTATCCACTGGATCAAATTGGATTTTTTCTGCACATTAAAACACGTGTAGGGAAAATGACACCCTCTGAAAGCTCTGTTGATCCTTCTTACATTTCTCCTAATCTGCAGATAATAATTAAGAGAACTGAGGACTCCTGGGAAAGCAGTAAGAAGTCAAGAACTTGAATGAAGCACAGTTCCAGTAATTACAGCCTTAAATTACTGCAACTGCCCTTCCACTCTCTTTTGGAAGGTGGCAACTGATGTGACAGAACTAAAGGCAGGGCAAGACCAGAGGTGAGTGCGAACATTGGCTTGTTCACAGAACCTACTGGGGATGAGAATTGTTCATCAACACAAACCTTGCTTTTTAAATAAGAAAAGAGCCATGAGAGCTCTCGCTAAATGGGTTCACTATCTAGATATACAGAAATGTTATGTTTTGCAGAATTATATTGCACGTAGATATTTTGGTGCAACACCTTTATGGAATATTTATCTAGTTGTGATTCCTAAGAAAGGACTGCTTTCTAGCTCTTCCTTTGATTGCTTTCCAAAAGTTATCAAAGAAAAGACTCAACAATATACCAACTGCTGACCCATCTGCAAAGCCTGGAATCTGTTTATCTGTGCATGATGAAAACGGAAGAATCTATTGTCTACAAACATACCAAGGCCTAGTCATATATATATGACTTGGGGTTTTTTGCCAGTGTATTATTTGAATAGTTTATCTTGGGGATTGATGACTTCATAGGACCTTCTGAAAATTCAGAAATAAGGTTGTGTGAGCAAGAGTGGAGAAGCCAGTTTTGCATGATCTATTTTTTTCCTACTATAATCTCCATGGTCCACCAAGGTGTCTAGTGTATATTCAGGATAGTGTATATTCAGATCATAACTTATATGTAATAATTGATCATGAGCATGTGCTCTTCCTTATAAATAAGAAGTATCTTGCTGAGTCTTGCCAGGGTCCACCTAATCCAGTATTCTATATCCTCAGGAACTAGCAGACATGGAGGCTATTCTCTCAATGAGGGAAAATTGGGCTAGAGGATTCCAGCCCAGTTTTCCCCCATCATGAGAGAACCACTGGGCTCATGGGTGTAGCCCGCCAAAGTAGCCCTCCCCTTAAATGGGGTTAGCCAGTTTCCCCATCGTGAATTGCCACGGTGCAGCGGGAGGCTAAAACAAGCCTCCCGGTCTCGGGGGGGTCTCCCCAGAATGCCCCACACACTTGCACGGGGCATCCTGGGACTTTCGGGGGCCAGGTGGCCCCTGATCCCTGCAGCCCCTACTGGCTCCATGACGGAGTCGGTAGTTGTGTGGGCAGCCAATCTGGCCACCCAGGAACGAGCAATGAGAGAACCTCTCAGGTTCTCAAAGGTGAATTCTCCCGGGTCGTGTGTAGAGCCTCACTAGGTGATCCACCAGGGGTCAACTTTCTGTAAACCCATTTTGTTGGGCAGGGCTGCACAACTTCAGTCCTTCAGCTGTGCTGTTCGACTAAAGCTCCCATCACCCACAGCCACAGTGGCCAATAGTTAAGGATGACTGGGTATCTACAACTGTGGCTTGGACTCCTCTCCTGCTTTGTGTTCTGTTCTGTTGATGTCCTTCTTTGGAACCCCTTTCTGGGCATGGTGGTGATTGAAAGTGGGAGCAAATCCAAAAGAAAATGCATCAATTGTATCAGCAACAGCTGAAGAAAAATGCAACTAAAGTTCACAAATTAACAGATGACCAGTCTATTTACTCCTAATCCCCACATGCCCATTGTTTGGATAGAAATGTTGATATCAAATCCAACTGTGCGGCCTGCCAGAATCTTATCCTGTGAATTTTCCATGAATTGTGAGTCACACAATTCATAGATTTTTGCAATTTTCCAGTTTCTAAAGATGGATGGGACTGTATTTGGAAAAGAATTAGAGTTTCCTTGAAATGCAGTTAGTTTGCCAGAAGAACAATGCCACCTAAAGACACAAGTTACATTTTTATCTCTGATAAATGAAAGCTATTGCCTGAACAACTGCTATGAGCATCAGATTTGGTGAAAACAATAATGTGAACTGAAGTGCAGGTAGCAAAGTGAGGCTGTAAACTGTGTGGGCAGCTGGAAAATGATAATTTTCAGTGACATTTTGTTGCCACTGGAAATTTATAAAAAATAAATAAATTTGCCTTAGGCTTTCCTGTGATGATAAAAACAATATCAGCAGATATGTAACGAGAATCTCCACAGGGTTTATTTTTCCTCTTTGCTTTTCGTTCTTTACTTCTTTTAGATCTGCATCTGCAGAGTTTATCAGTTAACTCTTAGCTTGTTTCCAGTACTAGCAGGACATTTCCTAGTTCATAGACATTGGACTATGGCCAGACTAGCAAGTTGCATCTCCAGAACTAAATGTTTAACAGAGGTGGGTTCTGGAAGGATACAGGACCAGATGCTGTCACGTTGTTATTTAGTTAAATTCCTATATAACTCTTTTATAAGCACTTGCTAAGAGAGGTTAACTGGCTTGACACCAGTAGTCCATGTAGCCTAGAATTTTACAGGATTATGGAGTAGAGAGAGCAGTTTCCTATCGACTTATTAAAAAGGACAAAGCAAAGCAAGAAAACAACATGTGGCCTTCCCAGCTACTGAAAAGGATTGTGATTAGACTGCACCCAAGACACATCAAAAACAGTAAGATGGTTGTTTTATTCTTTATTTACTGGGTTATATTTCTTTACTTCTAGCAAGCTAGTTCTTCCTCACGGGCCTCATTCTGGAAAAGGCATTGAGGCTTTTTGCACGTGCACCTGCAAAACCAGGCTGAGGGAGTCCAGCCCAGTTTAGCATGCGCATGAGAACCACCAGGATTGGGTCTGATCCTGGTGGCAACACAGCAGCCTATGTAGCCACCCTTGAAAATGAGGTTAATGGAGCAAGCACCCCCTTAACCCTGTTTTCTTGACCATGTGGCAGCTGTGGCTGCCACACTTCGGGGAGCCTGGGGAGGAGAGGGGGGGATCCTTTTGATGCACTGCACACTTGCATGGTGCATCATTGTATTTCTGGGGGCTGGGACAACACATCCCAGTTCTTATTTTCCCCAAAATCTAACAATTTAAACGATTCAAGCTATCCTGAAAGCTCACAGAGATAAGCTTCTTAAAATATATGAGGCTCTCCACACGAGCCTTACTGGGAGCCAGCCCTGGGCAGCCGGATCAACTGCCCACACGATTGCCGGCTCCGTCATGGAGCCGGTAAGAGCAGCAGGGATGGGGGACCGCCTGGGACCTGGAAGACCCAGGATGCCCTGTGCAAGTGCGTGGGGCACTCTGGCAAGACCCCCAAGGCCGGGAGGCTGCTTGTAGCCTCCTGGGCAGGGGTCTACTTGTGTGTCGCTGCAGCAAAGAGCTGTGCCAGGGCAGCATACATTCAGAAAAACAGGAGCCCTGCCACTTCCTGAAGTGCTTTGAGCTAGGGATGTGCAAACAAGTTCAACGTAGAACTGGTCCAGTTCGACCATTCGGGGTCAAACTAAACCATTCCTTGTTCGGTCTGACCCTGAACCGAACACCCCCACCCACCGACTGTTCAGCGAGTTCGCGGACATCTTTTGGGGTTGTTGTTTTTTTTAGTTGTTGGAGGCGGGGGGGTCTGCAGAGGTTCCCCTTCCCCCTGCCGGCCTCCCTTCATGCCTGTGTAGTCATGTAGAGGCCAATTGCTCAGCCATGGCGGCCTCCAAAATGGCCACCACACTGGAGGGGGAAGGCCCGAACAGGCCGAAGAGCCGGCCCAACAGCTGGTAGAGGCATGAAGGGAGGCTGGTGGGGGGAGGGAGAACCTCTGCAGAACCCTCACCCCCACTGCCTCTAACAGCTCCCCCGAAGGGGGTACGTAAAAAAAAAATGTCCGTGACCCCCCGCCCCGGACCAAACTGAACCGGCTGGGGGTGGTGATTTCAAGAAGGTGCCAGACTGAACTGGCCTGATCCAGTTCGGGTCCATTCTGGACTCGAACCAAACTGGACCAGCCGGTTCCATGCATACCCCTAGCTTGAGCTACCCATCTCCTCCTTCCATGTAGGCTCATTGGGAGAGAGGCCCCCAGTACTCATGCAAGTACTTCATCTCTGGTGTTGGAGATTGTTCTTGTCCTGACCCAGTGGTGTAAGAAGTTCTGAAGCAGTCCGTGTCCACGTCAGGAGAAGACCCCCACTCTTTTCCCCCAAATCCTGGGGGGCATTTGGGTGGGGGAATCCCCTATCACCACTCACCCACCATCAAGCCCCTGCTCACTGCCATGTGGAGCAGGCCCAGCGTTAACCCACTCAATGCTGCCCCTGCTTTATCGCTGCTGTTGTGCTCCTCCTGTCACCGCCGCAGCCTCCTTTCCTCTTCCTCTTGCCACTGCTATTTCCCATACAGCTCATGGGGTAGTAAGTGACTGAATGGGCTTGGAGCAGCCAATCCAGTTGCTTCTCACCTTGCAAGCTGGCTGAGAAATGTCAGGCACAAATGCATGATCCTGACCACACATCATGTGCTACCCCTCCACCATGTCTATAGTTTTTGGGCTATGTCTCTTTGCACTTTTCAATGTCCTCTATAATGGGGCTTCTATCCATCTCAGATTTAGTAAATGTAATCCTTTGGGCAAGTCTTACAATGCCTGAAAATCTCATGGCCGCTGGCTGGAAAATAGCAGGGGCAAGAGGTCAGTGGCAAGGTCAGGGGCAAGAGAAGTGCAATTGGTTCTGCATTTGAACTTCATAGGGATGAATGAAATGGATAAATTTCATGACTCTGTGAACATGGTTTCAGTGAATGCTTACACGTATGAGGATTTTTGCAATGAATATGGATAGATTAATGGAAAAAAATTTCCTTGCACATCTCTACTATTCTGAGCTGCCAGACTGCACCAACTTGAAAATTCCATACCTTGAAATAGATTCAGGCTGCACCCGCACATAACATAAAACCGGAGGTTGATGAACCCACAATTTCAATTGTAAATTGTAAATTGCATCACAGATGTTTGCTCAACTGTGGTACGGCAACCTCTGATTTCAGGAGAGAGGAGCACCTCCTCTTACTGGTCCACCAAGGCCACCTCCCAGGAAGCTCCTTGTGGACCGTGGGCCAGACTGTGGGCAAAGTGTCAGCCTGTCACCAGAGTGGTTGCGATTGGCCATGGTCTTGAAGGGGGCATGCCGAGCATGATCGTGCCTTTTAGTAACCATCCACCTGTCCTCAGCAGGGAAAGGGCATTTAAATCCCATGCCATGCCAGCACTTCTTCTTACAGGGATTGTACATCCTGCATTCTAAAAGCCCCACAGCAAAACTGTCCTACACACAGGGGTGTATATAGTGTAGGGCAGGCAGGGCACATGCCCCGGGCGCCACTTGAAGGGGGCGCGCCATTTTTTAAAATTAAAAAAATAATAATAAATGGCCACCGAAAACAAAATGGCCACCACGCATGCTCAAATGGCCTCTGTGAGGCCCTAGGCCATGTCAGGCCTCACAGAGGCCATTTGAGTATGCACGGTGGCCAATTTGTTTTCAGCGGCCATTTTAAAAAAAACGGCCACTGCACATGCTCAGATGGTCCCTGCGAGGCTCTAGAGGCCATCAGGGGGAGGGGGAACTTTTGCAGATCCCCGCCACAGCCTTTAGGAAGCCCCCTGAAGGGGCTACAGTTATTTTTTATTTTTTTAAAAAAATAATATATATATAAGTCACTGTACACATATTTAGTTTGGCACTATGTACAGAGAATCAGGGTTTGTGAATACTGAGCTGAAGCTTATGAGCTAGCATTGTATTTATTTGCTCATACTTTGCTTCTTGTGATAAGTGAGTTAAGTGAGTCTTAATAATATAGCTATTAATGGTGAGTTTGTCTTTGGATAAGTGTGAAATCCTTATTATTAAGGCCACTGGGAGTTTCTTGCTCTCTTTCTCTCATTTTAACTGTCTTTCTGAAATACTAGAATATATTCCAAGCAGTGACACAGTTTACTCTCCATATCCTTTAATTATTTTCAGAGTATCTGGGAAAAGTCCAATTCTCCATTTATTTTTAAAACTGGTGTAATAGTGATGCTACAATGCATAGTAGAGAATTAGACAGGCACTTCTGTTTAGTTTTCCAAGTACACCTCCACATAGTATTTGGGTATTTCATGAGCCCCAGCATACTGAAATTTGTAGTTTTCCAGCATTTTTTGGTCTGGCTACGTCCACTGCTGAATATTTTTTTGAAATATTAAAAGATTAACAAGCTTGACTTGTATTTTTCAGCTGATATTATGGTGTCAGATGCTTGGACAGGGGGGTGCAATTTCAGTGCTTGCCCTAGGCGCTATTTTCCCTAGATACGCCTCTGCCTACACAAGCATGATTTCAGGGGTGGGATCTTGGAAGGGCACTATTTTCCTGTTACTCAGGAAAGGGAAAGGAACATAATGACTTCCTAGGAGGGGATGTGTATATGAGGGAGGGCAAAGGATCCTGGAGAGTCTGTCCCACCATGACCTAGCATGTTCTTGCGAGGCTCACCCCGGCAAAGCAGACCATGAAGTCCAAATCACACTCCTGCTCCCATGGCAGCTTTCTGCTGTGGCACTACTACTCTCATGAGAGGGCCAGTCTACTGGGAAGGACCATTGGGTTAAACACCCTCATTCTTCCATCAGACTGCATGCTCATGAGTTGAGCTAACCCAACAAAGGGGCCCCCGCTTGCATGGATCCCCCACTCTCTCTGGTTAATGATAGAACATTTGCACTGCAACCCCCTCCTGCACTGGGAAGCCTTGCATGGACTCAAAGGAAATTGTGACTCTTCATGTGTCAGAGCCTAGTCACGTGTGCAGACAGGGGGAACACTGGGTGTGGAGATGGATCTTTACTTTCATCCATAATTCCTGGGTTTGGGCCAGTGTTGCACCATATGCAGATCTGTTGCCATGTGGAATTGTTGGAGAATGGAGTCCTGATTTCCAGTGACCCCAGGAAAGTGGAATTGCCATTTAAGGACACAAAAAGAGTGCACATGCCCACATGGCGGGACAGGTTGGCAGGGGCATGCTTTCATAGCTACTTTGCTGCCATCGCCAAGACAGAAAAAGCAGTTGCTGGGATGTACCCATCCCAGTGACTTTTCTGTGCAGAGCAACGTGGCTCAATATAGAGCCTCCATGGTCTGACACTCTTGTGAGAGAGCAGTCAGTCAGATAACGGGTTGTTTTGTCATCACACATTATTAGCAACTAGCTGGGCCATGTGCAGAGCACCTGCGCCTCTAGTTCTCCCGCCTGCCAGCAGCCGTTGTTCCTCACCTCTGCTCACCTGCCACTGTTTTCTCCACCCACCCGCCCGCCATCATCGTCATTGTTTTCTGCCTGCCTGCAAGCTTGTCAGGCACTGCCGCTTTCCTCTTTCCCTGCCAGCAGCTTGTTCACGAACTCTCACGAGAGCTGCCACACGGGATTAGCGATGGGTACACCTAAAAGATAGATAGATAGATAGAGAGAGAGAGAGAGAGAGAGAGAAAGTCTGCTTGACACCCCTGTCCCCAAAGACAGTTCTTATGAGTTGTGAGGGGTGTCCCCATGGTCTTGCACTCTCATGAGTGAACGGTCTGCTCAGAATCAGCATCCATCATTATCACAGAGGAGGAGTCTCCCTTCTCAGTATTGGTAAGGCTGTTCCTGCTGCTCGCTCATTCTCATGAGTAAGCCTAGGGATTGCACAGGTACACCTCAAGGGGAAGGGGCTGGGCCTCCCTTCCTCAACCTTTCTGTGAAAAAAATTGAAATTATTCCAGAATCCCTGGTTGGAGTGCTTTTTAAACCTGACTCTGGGTACCTCCCCCAACAACATGTTTCCATCCTACTGCTTATTTTGCCACCTGGAGTAATAGTGCTTGTGAACATATATTATTGTTGCTTTATTCTCAGGGAGCAAAGCACTTAGTGTCCATCCTGTCACCCCATCCCCTTTCCCTCCTGCTTGCCAGGAGGGAGAGCAGGGGACAGAGTGGGAAGGAGGGTTGCCCCTGTGTCACTTTGCTGCTTGACAGGCTGACAAGTTTTGGATGGGATGTGATGGCATCCCTGTTGCTAAGCAACTACATTGCTTCATTGGAGGCAGGAGGAGGCGGGGGTGGTGCTCGGAGAGGCAGCCAGCAAGAAGTGGCATGTGCCCAGTTTGGTCTGCACCACCATCTCTATGATTGTGGTTTAAAAAAACCTTCACAGAACCATGGTTATGGAGCCATCCGCATTCAGACATAACGTTTCGGTGGCCAAATCTCAGGTCTCACTGGTGAACCTTATCACAAACCAAGGTTCAAATTGGGGTTTGTCAGGACAAACTGCAGGTTGCTTTCACCGTGAAACAACAGTTACATGCATTTGGACGTATCGGAGTTCCAACCTCTGCCCCGTGTAACTCCAGTTTCATGTTAAGTCTGAATTCAGCCTCAGAGTGAAGTTGAGTTTTGAAAGTTATGTTTTGTGATAATTCACTGTGAGGAAGTGCACTTAAAAAGATTACAGGATTTTTCAGATCTTCACAAAAACAAACTCCAAAACAATTGTTGGGTAGCAGCAAGAATGATCTCTGAGCAACCAATGACATACTGGCTGACATACTGCACAGAATTTTATCTGCATTTGAACAAAGCATATGGTTGCTTGAAATTAACAGCAGTGTGTCCTAAATCTCACCATTCCTAAAGAAGGATATTGTAGAACCAGAAAAGGTGAAGAAGAAGTCAACCAAGATGATCAGGGGCCTAGATCACCTTCTTTATGAGGCAAGTCTACATCAACTGGGGCTTTTTAGTTTAGAAAAAAGATGACTGAGTGGAGACATGATAGAGGTCTATAAAATCATGCATCATGTGGAGAAAGTGGATAGAGAAACATTTTTCTCCTTCTCGCATAACACTAGCACCTGTGGTCATCCCATGAAATTGACTGCCAGGAAATTTAGGATGAACAAAAGGAAGTACTTTTTCACACAACACATAATCAGCTTGTGGAACTCTCTGCCACAAGATGTGGTGACAGCGAACAACCTGGGTGGCTTTAAGAAGGGTTTGGATAACTTCATGGAGGAGAGGTCTATCAACGGCTACTTGTTGGAGGGTTATAGGCCACTCCAGCCTCAGAGGCAGGATGCCTCTGAATACCAGTTGCAGGGGAGAAACAGCAGGAGAGAGGGCATACTTTCAGCTCCTGCCTGTGGGCTTCCCAGCAGCACCTGGTGGGCCACTGTGTGAAAAAGAACACTGTACTAGATGGGTCTTGGGCCTGATCCAGCGGGGCTGTTCTTCTGTTCTTTTGTCATATATTCATGCATACCAGCAGAAACTGATCACTAATACAAAGTAGTGCAAATGAATTGTGTGATAAACAGCAATGTACATGTCTATACATGGATAGCAAAGATCACTCTTTTCAGACTGGTACTCTGGTTTTCAACATGCATTGTGCTCAAGTTGTGATGTTTTGTGAAATGGTTTCACGATTGCTATATGGAGATGACTGCTATATGGAGCCATTTCTCGAGCCTTTAATTTCCTGAGGAAGGTTTCATAGGATATGCATACCAAGCCTAATTGTCTTCTATGCAAGGGCTTCCCAAATCATCTGTTTACTAAAAGACTTATCAAAATTCCTGAGGGGAGAAGGACACTGCTGTCAAGCCTTCTCTCACTTTCTGTTGCCCAGTGTCTTTTCTGGTTGTGCTAATGTAGGCCTGAAAAGTTCTGTTACTCTATGGGAGGCCATAAACATATAGTCTGGGCTGGAAAAAGGAGTCACTTCTAAAAAGCTGCTGTGTGAAAGAGGATGCTGGACTAGATAGGCACTGCACCTGATCCAGCAGAGCTGTTTATGTTCTTATGTCTTCCTGTTACCTGATATCTTTTTTTACATTGTGAGCCCATTTAAGACAGGAACCACCATTTATTTACTATTTATTTTGATGTGTAAACCATTTTGAGACTTTTCTTGGAAAATGGTTGTCTGTCCTTCCCTGGCCAAGCAAGGGCAGACATCATTTCTTGGGTTGGAGGGCCTTGGCATGTCCCAGCTGGGTTATGTCTCCTGTGCCGGGACTGCTTGCTGTTATCTCCTTGTCCTGGCCTCTCTCCAGAGGTCCCAGATATTTCACTTACTTACTAGCCCTCATCACTGCCTGGCCAACACAATTTTTAAAAGGAAGAGATCCTTCATCTCTTCCCTACCAGGCTCCGCCCCTTCTGGTCACCCAAGCCTTTACTATTTCCCCATATAGGCTCACTTTCAGCCTTTCCCCCTGTCCCTCTGTGAGCTTCCCCTACTTCACAAACCCTACACCTTCCCTGCAGCTCCTCCTCAAGCCTGCTGCCTGGGCTGTGCAACGTTGTGGTCACTCCATTCATGGTGGCTCTTGCTGTGTCATCAATCCACATCACTATGGACTCCTCCATTGTCTGCCGCAATGCCTCCCAGGCTCCAGTCTTGCCATTGAGGCCTCCTGCCTCATCCTGCCGAGCTTCTCTATCCCACTTTGGAGGGGAATTGGCTCTTTGCCCTCGCCCCTTGCAGGGGCCTTTGGGGCAGGGGCTGTTCCTCATAATGATATATACAATTTTGTCATAGTAGGAGAAAATGTCTATTATATCCAATGGCCACCCATCATACAACTCTGTGTCTGATTAAAAACAGCAGATGGAACTTTGCACAGTATGTCAGCCACTGTCTGTAATATTTTGCTTCAGAAGTTAACCTTTGAGTAGCAACAGAAAGTGAATGAAACAAATAACCTGATGTTTAATTTTTTTTGCTTCTGACGCCTACTTATAATTATCACACAAATAGAATATTTTGTGCTTGTGACCTTTGCAGATGGAATATACTTGAAATTCATGCCTCGCTGTGCTCTGTCAGCTCCTTTCCATGCATGCGGTTTCTGTGGGGTTTAATAAATATGAATTTGGGAGCTTGCTCTCTGGCAGTGGGAATTCAGTCTGTAGTTTTAGACAAGGCACACTTGCAAATAGCTTTTCTTCTGAGATGGAAGCAAAATGGTTTCTTTTCAGTGCAGTATTTCTTGTGACATCATAGTTTATGACTGACAGTATTAAACATCCTTAATGACAGCATGTCACATGTGATAACATCACCAAACATTTACTTCCTCAGAGTAGCAAAGCTTAATTAAGGGTTTTAGATGGAGCTCATTGTACAAGCAAATGTATGAAACATAATCACAGTGGCTTGCAGTTAATGCAAACCAGACTATGCTTTTATAATCACAAGATGCGGCTTTGCTGCAGAAGCCAAGCTGGTAGACATCATTCAATGACCTCATGTCATAGTGGAATAGAGCTGGAAGGGATGTGAATATTGTCTTCTTGTCTCACTACTCCACCCACCCACCACCTGTCCAGAGAAATTGATTCTTCACATGTCAAGCTACAGGCAACATATACAACATATTCAAGTTACAGCCTTAAGCATTAAGGCTGCAGTTCTGGATACACTTAATAACAATACTTTGCATGTATATGGCAGTCTTTTGAATGGGTAAAGCACTTCACATGTATCATCTTGATGAAATGTTTACAGTGAACTTATAAGGCAAGTAATGCAGCTGAGGCTGAAAGTGAATGCTTTTGCCTAAGGCTACCTAATACATTCATGGCATAGGTGAGATTCAGCCTGGGGAGTTAACTCAGCCTCTTCTTAGCCAGTACATAATACTAACTCTGAGCTGCAAGTAAATACTACTGAAATCAGTGGAGCTTACGTCTATGTAAACATACAGAAAACTGAGCTGTAAATGTCTTACAGACCAACCCAACTCATGCACATCATTGTATATGACTCTCAAAAAGGAGCCCATCATTAGATGAACCTGCAAAATGCAAAGTATGAATATTTCCTTTGCACCTTCCCTTGCTTTGGCCTCAGTATAGGTGGGGAGGTTGATTAACACCACCTCTTTCCTCCTCCTACCCGGGCGCTTTGCAGATTAGACCCTGCAATGTCTAATATATCTCTGAAGTGTGTTTTCACACTTCCTATGTTGTGACACCACAATCCCTACTCTGACAGCAGCATGCCGTTCACATTTCCAATGCCTTGTTTCAGATTTAATCGCTGCTGTTTATTGATAAAACATTGTATGTCCGGCATTAAAAGGTTGCTGGTTTTGGGGGTTGTTAGTTTTTGTGAGACTGCTCCCCCTGCTGGGCACTTTGCTATTTACTTTTTGAATGCGCTATACCTGAACGGAGCATTTTGCCGCTGTTGAGCGGCTAATCTGGAAAGCGCCCTGGTGGGCTCTCTGAGGCTGCTTTCCCCTTCTCTTGGAATGGTAGCCAGCTACTTGAACATATTTCTTGCCTGACTCAAGTATGGCTATCAGTTAAAACCCAAAGTAACAAGAATTTTGAGTAGGGGACAAATTCAGAAAAGTTTAAGCAACATAGTTCCAATGATTACTAAAGGAAATTTATCATGTTGACTTGAGGCATCTGTACATAATTTTACAGAGACACACACAATCATATGTACACCTAGCTATAAGAACAGGGCCCATATAGAAAAGGAAACACTAGGGATAGCATGAAAGAAACTGAGAATGGTTCTGACTACACTATAATTTTAATGTGGAGAAAAGAGCAAGTACTATCAAGGATTGTTACACACATTTGAAAGTTGGGAAATGGGAGCGATGGAGGTGGAGTCTAGGTAGAAACAGAGGTGCACCTAGATAATTTTGGAGCCTGGACCTAAAGGCCTTTGGAACACACACACACACACACACACACACACACACACACACCCTGCAAGTTAAGCATCATTTTTTTTAACACATAGGTTCTTGAGGTCCCAAAGCACACCACTCAGGAAATACTAAAGAGGATTTGCGGGGGGGGGGGCAGGGTGTGTGGAGGCCCTGGACTTTGGCCCCAAAGTCCAGGGGTAAGAGTGCCTCTGGGTAGAAATGGGTAGAGAAAGATAAGAGGTTAAGAGGCTGAGTTGCCTAAGCATCTACCTTTTCAAGAAAGTAAAAATTTCAGATCCGTTCAAACAAGCAAAGTACATTGAATTAATGGAGGGAAGTGTGGGATAGGGCTGTGCATGGAACCGGCTGATGTGGTTCGGTTCAAGTCCAGGCTGGATTTGAACCGAACCAGGCCAGTTTGGTCCAGCACCCCCTTGAACAACCCACCTTGGTTTGGTTCAGTCTGGCGGGGTTCGTGCACATTTAAAATAATAATAATAATATTTTTTTAACTTATCCCTTCTGGAGGGGTTGTTGGAGGAGACAGTGGGGAGGGACTGCAGAGGTTCTCCCTCCCCCACCGGCCTCCCTTGATGCCCATACTGGCCGCCTGGCCTGCTCTTCAGATCGTTCAGGCCTTCCCCCTCCGATGCTGCAGCCATTCTGGAGGCCGCTGCACCTGCACAATTGGCCTCTGTGTGACTCAGGCCATGCAGAGGCCAATTGTGCAAGTGCGGTGGCCTCCAAAATGGCCACCTCACCAGAGGGGGAAGGCCCAAATGGGCCGAAGAGCCGACCAGCCAGTATGGGCATCAAGGCAGGCCAGTGGGGAGAGGGGGAACCTCCACGGACCACCCTGCCATCGACAACACTTCCCCTGGTGGGGGTAAGTAATTTTTAAATTATTATTTTTTAAAAACAAACAAACCAGGAACCTCCCAAACAGTCGGGGGGTGTTCAGTCCAGGGTCAGACCAAACAGGGATGGCTCGGTTTGACCCCAAATGGTCAAACTGAACCAGTTCGTCGAACATATTAGACATTGAACCTGTTAGCACATTGCTAGCGTGAGATACTAGGATGGGCCCCATATGTAACGCCCACTCATGTAGCAGAAGATTTAGACAGAGCTTATATGAAGAGAATTGTATCTGTATCAATTCTGTATGCATGAATCGGTCCCACCCATGCTAACAGGGCAAAGAGGCACCTTTTTAACATGGCGATTCTCTTTATTTAGCAGGAGGGGAGTAACTGGCCCTATTCCCCCCACCCCAGCATCGTACCTCCAGTGACTGCTGCTGATATCTGTCTTATGTTTCTTTTTAGATTGTGAGCCTTTTGGGGACAGGGATCCATCTTATTTATTTATTTGCTAATTGTTTATGTAAACCGCTTTGGAAACTCTTGTTGAAAAGCAATATATAAATATCTGTTGTTGTCCCACACACAAGCCAGATGGAGCCTCATGCAGAGGGAGCCTCTGTACTTACAGGCCATGCACATGTGGGCTCTATTCAGGCCTTCTTCTGAACTCATGGTGGTCACATGGAGAGAGCGATCACCTTATTCCCCTTTGGCAATGATCTTGCTTCTCAGTCCATACTTTCATTATATCCTGGCTGGTATCTAAATAGTGCTAACTTGAAAAGTCTCATAACTGCATCTTTGTCTGAAATCTCTACTAGTTTGCAACTTTACGATGAAGTGCAACTTTTGCTGTCTTGAATTTAAAACTCTATTTAAATAAAAGAATGTAATGATTATTTTGTGCCCCAAAGCTGGTCTTTTAGGTCAACTGATTAGTTAGTGATCAATTTCTGTTGGTGTGTAATAATATATGAGATGTTAAGATACACAAGCAAGCATCTAAGTAGCATTTTTTTAGGCTATCTGGCACAAGTCTAATGTTCATCCATGTCTATCTGAGATTTACCAAATGAAGAATAGGAAAAATGCAGTCAAGAATGTGCTTGGTGGTAGTGGTAATGAGTTCTTCCATCCTGAATCTAAGATGGGGCCACAACAAGCTCTGTTTAAAAAACAAATTGAAACTGTGGTTGCACTCTTAAAGCAATGTTTGGCAACAAGGAAGTGATGAGACAAATTAATTTAGGATGGATGTTAGGAAGTAGAATTTAATACAATAAAAACAAAGCTGATGCAGGCAACTCTAATAACAACAAGCTTGAAGAAGAATCTGGATAACATGCTTGGGAATATGTAGACAGAAAACATCTCTACTGGCAGAGGAGAAACCACACTAACAGATATTCCCTCCATATCAGGTCCATATTTTCAAGGGTATGGGATACTGTACAATGACAAAATAATAATAATAATATTTATATACCGCCTTTCAACAAAAGTTCCCAAAGCGGTTTACGTAGATATAAACAAACAAACAAACAAATAAATAAAATGGCTCCATGTCCCCAAAGGGCTTAAAATCTAAACAAGATACATAAGATGGACACCAGCATCAGCTACTGGTAGGATGCTGTGCTGGGGATGGATAGGGCCAGTTGCTCTCCCCCTGCTAAATAAAGATAATCTCCACTTTAAGAAGGTGCCTCTTTGCTCAGTTAGCAGGGGTAGCTGCCTAGCTTTAGAAATGAGGCTCAATTCACCCACACTTTGCTTTGGTATTTCAGTTGGACATTGGGCTACAGAGGGATGCCTCCTTCTAGACATTTAACAGTGCAGTTTCCCTAATCACATCCTAGAGATGCCCATGATACATTTCTGCCTGATGCATCTCTGATCAAGGCAAAGTGTGGGTCCATGGAGCTTCATTTCTAAAGCCATCATCATATACCAGGCCGTACAAAGTCTTTACAGCTTATTTGGTGTGGAAGTTAAGATGGGCACCTTAACTTTCAATTTCCATTCTTTTTAGAGCATGAGTGAAAACGTAAAGCATTTTAACTCTCATCTCTAACCAGACATTTTTGGATTAGTGAATTAAATTGAAAGAATATACCAGAATAATATGAAGAGCCTAGAAGTTATTCATACATGGCTTCATGCTGCGGGGTAAATGTTGAGTGAAGCCACTTGGAATCACACTCGTGGCATTGAGGGCACCAGCCCCTCCCCTCTGCTCTCAGGTTTTGTTTTGATGCAAGTTCACATGGCATGCCTCCGTGTTTTCCTTCTAGCCAATGGAGGGGGGGGAGAGCTTTTTAAAGAGTTATATCTGCATTTCTAAAGAGAGTACCTTATCATGATATTTTTTTAAACAATGATTCCTACGTCAGTGCCTCTCCCTATTTGCCCTGGTGTTTTCAGAAAAAGTAACTTAAAACCAGCATTTTAAAAACCCAGAAATACATCGAGATAAGCTACAATTCACAGGATAAAGCCCGATTTGTGTGTGGAGTGGGTCCAAGGATCTTGAAGGGACTTTGGGGTGAGTTTGGCTGGTGTGTGAATGCACATACTCTCTTCCGAAGGAGATTTGAGGTAACAGCCCTGTCTGTAAAGACTCCTGAGAAACCAGAAACTAAAGCCTTATTGTTCTTTTAGAAAAATTATAAAGAAGAAAATGTTGCATCATAAGGTTGGATGAATATAACATTTGGATTGTCATTTGCAAGGCAGTGTCTAACTTTCCCCTTAAAGCGAGCTCTGGTTTGACTGCAAGTCAAGGGTAAATTGGCAATGGTTTATCCTCATCTGTATCATGGCAAGACAGCACTAGGCACTCAAAGCTACATGTTTACCACTAGCAAAGTCTATGAAGTGTGTATAATACTGTGACATGGCTGTTTACAAAGTAATAGAATGATATCAACAGATCTCACACTGCAAAATGATAAGTTTTTCATCTAGGTTTTTCTTAGTTTAGTTGGCTGCTTAGACCCAGAAGGGCATATCTTTGAACTATGATTTATTGCTTTAACCACAAAGTTCTCTGGTTTTGTATTTGTGATCCTCTCTAAGGCAGGAAAAAATGCAACTCTTGCCTCCCAAAGAATAATTGAAAGTTGAAGATAGGTAGATGGCTTAGTTGGCAGTGTTCATTCTTGTCTCGGGGCTTAGGCCAGAGAGATTAGAAGAAAAGGTGGAGAGCAGGTTCACATTACAGGTGGCTGGAACATGCATGAGTCAGAGTTAATGAAAGAAGGAACCCTATGAAAGGAAAAGCCCCATTACAACAAGAGGATGGCCCACTGACACCAGCATCAATCAGCTTCAGCTGCCCACATGTCACTAACTGGAATCAATCTTCTCTTCACCTCATCAAGATAAGCCATTAATTCTGGGTGGGCCTCAAGATGGTTAAAAGGAACATCTCATGCTTGCTTAGCAGCTGTTAAAATGCTGACCTCCAAGCCACCCGTCTCCAAGATCAGGGCAAGAACTTGAGTAGCATACAGATATGGCAATAGCAGCTGCTGCAGTGGATGCTTGGCTGGTGGTACCATTCGCCCACAAGACCTTGGTTGTCACAACCCCCAAACCCTGTACTTTACTCAGGTCTGAATGGGAATGCTTCTTTTATCTTTTTCCTCCTCCTCCTCCTCCTCCTCCTCCTCCTCTTTGTTACTCACAAATGAAAACATATTAATAAGACAGGAGTGCTTATCATTAAAATGCCTTTGTCGTTTCTTGAAATTGGGCATACAGAATTGTGCTGCTGATATTTGTTCCGAGAGAAACAAAGCCTAAGATTATTTTAACAAAGTTTGCTATTAATGCCACACTGAGTAAGGAAACTCTGAATCACTTTGAAATATTTCCACACAAAGGCACATTAGACTGTAATGACTACATAGTGCCTGATGGAAAGTACTTAACTTCACTTCAGGAGAGAAAAAATTGTTTTTAATGACTTCATTTATTCATTTCCTTAAAAACAGTAAAATTGTCATGTAGTAATCTCCCAGAGATACTCCCAGGTGTTCTGTTGAGATGTAATTTCAGAACACCAAGGGCTCTGCACTGTAATATAACCTGTTGTGCCTTATAGCTTAATCAAATGGTGGCACTTAGGAATCATTCATTCTGGCTGCTAAAATGTGCTTTGCAATAACGCCATTATCAGAACTTATACGTTTATGGTGATTTTTATTGCATAGGCAACCTCATCAAAGCCCTCCACAAAACATGCTTAGTTCATTGTAGCAGTGGGATTGCAAATAGTGCATCCCATGCATGACAGCATCATACCTCATTCAATAAAAGTATATCACTTTTTCATAAGGTGTCACTGTTATGAAATGTACATATGTTTCTAAAGTGGTACACCAAATGTCTTTTCCCAAGCACTCTCATCAAAGCCAGATCTGTGCAACTTGTTGTAAAGGCTTTAAGGGCTGAAGCCTTGCGGCAAATTCACAGAGCTCCAAGTAAGTCAGGAGTGATCTTAAATGGTAGGAAGGGATCCATAGTTGCTTGCAGGTCTTCAGTGCATTTGCCCAAATTGTTATTGCACTTGGAACACATTTGTTCTCACTGAGTGTCTGTCATGAAAATAGATTGATTTTTTTTGTTTGTTTTTTTCATGTAATTTCAATGCAATAGTTCACTGTTTGATAAAAAATATTCAAAGCAAATTGCATGCTCATTTTAACAATCTGCCATTTATCATAAAAGATAAATTGTTTTATAATCATTGCAGTAAACACTGGGCAGGATCCAGCTGAAGTTAGTTGTGATGAAACACCATTGAAATCAATGAGACGGGTTAGTCATGCCTAATTTAAGCTTCATTAATTTATATCAGACTTAGTGATGATTAACTTCATCTGGATCCTGACCATTTTATTAAGATGTCATAACAAAAACCCCAAAGCGGTTGTAAGTCATTCCACAGCAGCACTGCCTTGCTATAATATCACTCTGGTGGGTCCCTAATATAGGGCTGTCTGTCATATTTTCCCATATCTCTAATGATTATGGGATACAGAACATGACATCTGATGTCAATTTTAATAGGCAGGCTTATATCTGAGAAAAAGATTCTTAAGATATTCTCGTCCTAGGTCATTAAGGGATTTAAAGGCCCCATCTATGGGCAGGTGCCCAGCTTTCTAAGAGTGTGGCACATGAGCAGTCTCTGTCTATGCTACCAAGCCAGGCAGTGACAGAAGGCATTATCCTAGCCTGCACTGCAGCGGGAAGAGGGAGAAGAAAAAGCATGCCCCAGCAGGCCAAGGAGGGGAACAGCATTTCCCAGTGAGGTTAGGAAGGATGGTAGCAGCAAGGAGGCCCATGGGGTGATTCCTGTTTACCTCATCTCAGCCCCTCCGCCCTCCCTTGGCTGAGGTGACAAGCTCACCCTGCCTTATGGAAGGACTCTATTTGGGTTACTGGCTGGAAGTGGCTATAGGGACATTTCACCACCAGGGCTCCAACAACTTCACTGAGTGCTGGTCTATTGCCAGGCACAATTCAAAGTGTGATGCTTACCATTATCTTATATAATGCTTACCATTATCTTCACAAGCCAAAGGGCTAGAAGGGTTTGTTTGTTTGTTGGATAAGTATTGAAAATTCCGAGAAGGGGCTTGGAAACTTCCCTAAAAGTAGAGCGGGTGGGAGGGGAGTAAGAAAGTACCTGAAAAATGCCACTGGTGGCAGCTGTGGTGGCAGTGGCCATGGAGGGGGGGTAGCATGAGCTCCTCCCTACCCCCACCGGACTTCCCCTGAGTAGCCCAGTCCAGTTTGGGCCTCTGCACAGGCATGGAAGTAACTTACATGGCCTCCATGCATGCGCAGAGGCCATTTGCATGACCATACAAATTGTGTGGTCATGCAAATAACCCCTGCACATGCACGGAGGCCATTTTAGTTACCTCCATGCCTGTGCAGAGACCCAAACCAGGTCCGAACTGGCCCATGCTACTCAGGGGGAGGCTGGCAGGGGTGGGAGAGAGCCACCCCTCCACGGCTGCCACCACCAGTCCCCTCCCACCTGCTCTACTTTTCAAGAAGCCCCCCTATTCTCTCTTGCCCTTTATTGGTAGAATTTTAACCAGATTCCCTACAAGCCCTTTCAAACTGGCTCAGTTCAAACTCAAACCAGGTCTGGTTCAACAGTGCACAGAACTGGAACAGGCCATGTCTGCTTGAATCCAGTTCTGATTCAAGCTGAACCAACTTTGCTAGTTTTCTGCACATCTCTACTCATGAGCACACAGTCCAGTGGAAGACCAAAGGTTGGCGAGCTCAGGGGTGTAGCTATAATCAAGCAGATAGGTTCAAAGAACCCAGGCTACCAGTTCCTGAGGGCCCCCCAGCTTCACACTTCCATATTTTACTCATTATCTCCCTCACTCCTAGGCACCACCGGGGAGAGGGGTGAACATGGGTCCCCTTTCCCCTAGCTATGCCCCTGGGAAAGCCTAAGGTCTTCCCCAGAAGACAGGCCCTCTCATGAGAGTGCTAGTCCCCTGGTGGCAAGTCAACACTGGTAAACCACAGTGTCTTAATGTGGTTTGGTCTCCATGGACTGCTTTGCTGGCATGAGACACTGCAAGAGCATCCTGGGACATAGCAGGATGAGACAGTGCAAGAGCATCCTGGGACATAACGGGATGAGACACTGCAGGAGCATCCTGGGAAATAGCAGGCCAGACCCCAGCATCCTTTGCCCTCGCGCATATACATATCCCCTCCTAGGAAGTCATCACGTTCCTTTCCCTTCCCTGAGTAAGAGAAAAATTGTACCCCTCAGCATCCCCCTGCTGCCAGAAATTGTGCTTGTGTGAGACTGGTTGCGGAGCTCTTATGAGGGTGGTGGAGCAATTGCTGTCAGATGACAGGCTTACATGGCATTTAATGGTATTTAAAAACTGTTTCCCTGCCGAGGGCAGGTGGACCATTCCGAAAAGGCATGAATGCGCTTGGCATGCCCCCTTGAAGATCATGGCCAATGGCTGCTGCCCTGCAAACGTTCTGATGGCTTGTCCACTGTCTGGTGATGTGAGCACTATGGAGCTTGAGGTCTTGGTGGGCCATGAAGAGGGAGGGGCTCCCCTGCCCTGAAAATGGAGGTTGCCAGACTGTGGTTGGACAAACTGCAACGCGATTCACAGTTTGAACAATTAACTGCAGGTTTGGCAATCTCCAGTTTCACATTATATGCCAATGCAGCCAAGGTTTCATAAAGCGAAGTAACTTCTGTGAGCTCCCTCCTACTTTGGTGAAGGAAACCTTTGGTGGCTTCCCCAAGATTCATGGGTGCTTTTGGTAGGGTGTGCATGTGTTTTTCTGTTGCCATAGGTTGTACATGTAATAAAGCTCCTACTCCGTGGACCCTTCCTTTCTCACCTCCCTTTCCATTCTCTTCCAGTGGTACTAATATAGCTACAAGGAGCCATCTATCACCTGCTCCTCCTCAAAACTATAGCAAGCTCCATTGATCTCTGATTTTGTGAGGTTGGGAGTCACAAGCAGGAACTTTCCTCCAGAGGTTCCTTTGATGACTCAGAGGCTTCTGTAGGAAAGCTACAATCTGCAAATGGGATGGACAAGAGGGGGAGGTGATGATAAAGCTCCATTACTGCTGCTTCCAGATGCCCCCCACCTGAATATAGGAGATTTTCCCAGAGGCCCTTATGGAGCAAGCTCCCATTTACAGAAGGAATGGTTTGCACCGCCTAGAGATTTACATATCAGGTGGTATAAAACTATAGTAGGTAGTTAGGTAGGTAGGTAGGTAGGTAGAATAAAATGGCAGAGAAAACTTAGCGAAGAGTGTCATTCCGTCACTGCCACTGCATCAAGTCTATGGGCACAGGAGGTCAGGGTTCTCAGTGGGCTCTAAGCCAGCCCTGATGCCTGCAAACACAGGTGCAAGGCAATGACTGGTTGTATAAAGATTTGTTACCCATCTATTGTTATTGTAAAGCATAATGTTTGCAACAATCTCACATGCTTCAGACATCGAATCAATGATGATTCCTACGGTCTTGAGGAATGTACTCTTGCATTTCAAACTGGTAATTTCTGCCCAGAAACACTGCAGGGTGCATGGTTTCTGTTAACAATAACCTCCTAGTAAACATCACAGTGCACAAGCGGCAGCTGATAAATAATTCTCCACAGATGCCTGACTTTAAAATAAAATAAAAAATGCTGCTTGAGAATCAAAGGTCATCTAATACACAATATGCCTTAAAGTTGGCACCCTTCTTCATTGCTCCTTTGCCTTGAGATAGGTTCTGAGCTGAGAGAATTTTTAAACAAATTCTGTCTGTGATACATGTTAGAGGAGATGTGAACCATCTCTCAAAATGGAAACTTTTGCAGCTGCAATCTGATCACCGTAAGTGAAAAAGCAGTGATCTGACAACTGACTGAAATTACATTATGGTAAACAGAGAGTGGGTTTGGCAGGGCACTGAGCTAGGAAAAGAAAACCAACTGATCTGTCTCTCTATCAGAATTCAAGGGTATTGATCTAGGAATATTAAATAATTGTACTCTGAAAGCTGGATGAATGCAAGGATGATGTTCATGCTGAATTATAAATTTCCTATTAAATGAAATGCAGTACAATACATCCTCTTAATTTGTTGGGTTTCTTTTTTTAAAAAAAAAATCTGGCTTATAATTAAGCAACATTAAAAAAATTCTGTGGTTGCATACTATGGTTGCAAGCGTTACTTGGTTTACCAAGTGGATCAATCAATTAAAAGTTTGTTTGTTTATTTGTCAGGACCCGGTTTTCATCACTGAGAGCAATTTTTTTACCAATGATGATGAAAGTTATAGAGATCACTCTTGTTGATCTCTTGGGGCCATCTTGATTCTGGTAATTCTCTGTACTAGCGAATGACAAAGAAAAGATTAAAGATTGACTTTCCTTTGGGCAATAAGGGGAGCTTTTGTTCATTGCATGGCAAATTATCTCATGCTTCCTGTCTCAAAACTGCAAAAATTGTTTGACTACATGCACATTGGTTTAAATTTCATTAACTGATTAGACAATTAATAAAAGATGTGTTATTCACCTAATCATTCTTTAATTGGTTAACTACATGACAATTATAGAGGGAAATCTATGATACTAAACACATATTAATGGACCTGTGCCAAATTAAGCAGATTTTCTCCATAAATATTTGAATTTGTATGACATTTTAAGTACAGTAATTTTAATTGTTTAATTTGATAGTTTTTGGAATTTTAATGTTAAGTAAACCCTATGAGACACATGTTATTGGAGGTATACAAATATGAGAAATGAAAATAAAATACTGCAGCAATTTGAGAGCATTAAAGTATGTAGCCTCCCAAGGCCAGACTTTGACTGAGTCCACATCACCTGAGTCCACATCACTCACTGGCCTGAGGAGGACACAATCTTCACCCTTGGCATGCCTCCTGCCAATACATCAGTGGCTCTCAACCCAGTGCTTCGACAAGCTCGGATTGTCTGAAATTGCCCATCCACCTTTCTTATTTCACAAGCAGTTATAACTATGGCACCCAAAATAAAGTCTGTTATAATTAGTTTGCAAAGGTCACATAAGGCATAGCCCTATAATTTGTGGGCTAGGATTTTCTCACTAGACTATCAGTGCTTAGCAGCCTGGCTGTGGGCCAAAGATAGATTACTGGCTTAATACTTTAAGGTAAATCTATTTTCATTACATATCCAATGATCATTAAAAACTGCACATTTATTGCTCATCACAGCTTAAATTAAAATCAGCACCCTTCATGATTATGGATATTAACACCATGCGTAATGCACGTTGAAAATATTAGATAGACCTCTTTGTAAAGTCCCTGAGTAAAGTGGATGAGACACAGAATTATGGATTTCAAATCACACACTGGGATTTTTCTGATATGAATTTTGTAGAGAGAGATCCTTTAGTGTCCATGGCTTTCCAAACCCAATCAAAATAAGAACAGCCCTGTTGGATCAGGCTGAAGGCCCATCTAGTCCAGCATCCTGTTCCACACAGTGGCCCACCAGATGCCACTGAGAAGCCCACAGGAAGTGGCGTATCTAGGGTAGGGCAGACAGGGCACGTGCCCCGGGCGCCACTTGAAGGGGCACCATTTTCTAAAATTAAATTTTCTTTTAAAAAAAATGGCTGCTGGAAACAAAATGGCCACTGTGCATGCTCAAATGGCTTCTGTGAGGCCCTAGGCCAGGCCAGGACTCACAGAGGCCATTTGAGCATGCACAGTGGCCATTTTGTTTTTAGTGGCCTTTAAAAAAATCATATATTTTAAAAAATGGCCACTGCACATGCTCAAATGGTCCCTGCGAGGCCCTAGAGGCCAGCGGGGGGAGGGGGAACCTTTTCAGACTCCCCCCAAAGCCTTTAGGAAGCCCCCCAAAAGGGCTACAGGTAATAATAATAATAATAATAATCCCCGAGTGAGGCACTACCTTGGCGTGGTTATGGGGCTTGTGTGCTCCGAGAAAGGTGAGAGCTATGCCAGAGGTCCAACCATACTGGAAAGGTCTCACCAGAGGAGCCAGACAAAGAGTGCCTCTCCCATCAACAATATGGTGAGACGAAACTTTAATAAATCTATACCGGATCAGTCGTCGCCCGGGTCAACAAGGACCGCGCCAGGTGCTATAGTCCCTGGACATCTGGTGGCAAGTGGGCTACAGGACTCAGGATCTTCAGTTGAGCAACCAGGGCTGAAGACAGCAAAATTACTGGAAGAAACGTCACTTAACCGAAAAAAATATACGAAAAATGCCAACAAGGAAATAATGATCTGCTATTACAAGTCGAGTCCAACTAGAAGAGGTTATTTAAAAAGAATGTATCAAATTTGGAAAGAGAAGCATCCAGATACAGAAATAACAGAACAAAGGTTAGCAGACCAGAGAAGAGACATAATAAGAAATAAAGTATTCACAGGAGTTGAGCTGGGAGAACTGCAAAGAGCAACACAGGCTCAAGATATGGAAGAAGAATTACCACCAACTGAAGAAGCTGCTCAGGCTCAGGTGGAGGAGGTGTTGGAAATCGAGGACGCCACTGTTACTGAACTGTTTCAAAATCAAAACCAGGCAACCACCCTTTTGCCTTCACCTCAAAAACCCAAATGCCGTTTAACAGAAAAGCAACAAGAACTAAAGCAAAAAATAACTGAGCACATGAACCAAACAACCACCAGGGTTCGATTTCCAGCTCTAAAAACAGTTGCCAAAAAACAATCCGCTCAGGCATTAAAAGATGTCAATGCTGCACTTGCAGAGATAACAACCAAGAATTTGCAAGAAACAAACCAACTAATGTACAGTGCAGCAACAATAACAACACAAGAGCTCAGATATAAGGTCAGTGGACCTGTAAAAAAAGAAAGCAGTACATCACCTAAATGGAAGATTAGATTAGAAAATAAAATCTCCAGGCTTAGATCAGATGCTAGTAAATTGAAAGATATGAAAGACAAGAAGCTGAAGAATGAACACAACAAACAGTATCTGCTCCAAAAATACCACCTAGATTCAAGGAAAATTAGAGAAGTCCTGGAAATAATAAAGCAGCAAATAACAGCAGTGTCAAAGAAGATTAGCAGGTATGAAGCCAGAATTACACAACACAGGCAGAATCTCCAATTCCAGTCGAATCAGAGACGTTTCTACCAAAGCATAGAAGGAGAAACTGCAAGAAACTTAGAAACACCAAATAAAGAAGAAACAGTGCAATTCTGGGGGAAATTATGGGACAATCCAATAGATTATAATAAAAAAGCAGGCTGGATGAAAGAGGTCAAAAATGTAACCAACAAATGCAAGATCTAATAATAACACCAGAATTAATAAGTGAAAGAGCAAAGAAAATTAAAAATTGGACTGTGCCAGGTGACGATGAACTGCATGGCTTTTGGCTTAAACACCTAACAAGCCTTCATAAACAACTATCAAAACAGTTCAATCACATTTTGCAAGGAGGTGATATTGAACAATGGCTAACAACTGGGAAAACTCATCTCATCATGAAAGACCCAGCAAAAGGTGCAGTTCCAAGTAATTATAGACCGATCACCTGCCTGCCAAACATGTTCAAATTATTAACTGGAATAATAGCAGATGAAGTGATGCAACACTTATTAACTAACAAACAGCTTCCAGTTGAACAGAAAGGAAATTGCCCGAACACCAGAGGCACAAAAGACCAGCTGCTGATTGACAAAATGATTTTAGAAAACTGCAAGAGAAGAAAAACCAATCTAAGTGTTGCATGGATTGACTACAAGAAAGCCTTTGA
The DNA here is from genome assembly GCF_027244095.1 of Hemicordylus capensis. NCBI lineage: Eukaryota > Metazoa > Chordata > Lepidosauria > Squamata > Cordylidae > Hemicordylus > Hemicordylus capensis. The sequence goes on from NC_069657.1 coordinate 339,998,722, forward strand.
TTCATTGCCTCACACATGGATACTAAAATGTTTAGAAACAACTGGTGTCAGCAAAAACATTCAGATATTTATTTTAAAAGCAATGAGCATGTGGAGTACACAGTTAACAATCAATGGCGAGACACTTGGACAGGTTAGCATTAGAAGAGGCATTTTCCAAGGGGACTCACTATCCCCTGTGTTGTTTGGAATCGCCATGACCCCACTTTCACAAATACTAAATAAAACAGGCCTCGGATATCAAACATCTAAAACATCAAGTAAAATCAACCATCTGCTGTACATGGACGATCTGAAGTTGTATGGAAACTCCCTGTCAGAAATCAAATCACTGCTAAACACTGTCCGTATATTCAGTAGCGATATAGCAATGGAGTTTGGACTAGACAAGTGTGCTGCATTGATAATGAACAGAGGGAAAATAAGAAAAACAGAAGGAATAGAACTGCCCAATGGAAGCAAGATCAAGAACCTGGAAGAGAAAGAACTTTACAAATACTTGGGCATTCTCCAGGCTGATAACATCGCACACACTGAAGTGAAAAGAAAAATTGGAAGTGAATACATCAGGAGAGTTAGAAAAATCCTCAAGTCCAAACTCAATGGTGGGAACACCATACAAGCCATAAACACCTGGGCTATACCTGTTATCAGATACACTGCAGGAATAATAGACTGGACCCAGGCAGAGCTAGAGACGCTAGATCGTAAGACCAGGAAAATCATGACCATCAATCATGCTCTGCACTCCCGCAGTGATGTCGATAGGCTATACCTCCCTCGAAGCTCAGGTGGAAGAGGAATGCTGCAAGTCCATCAAACAGTAGAGGAGGAGAAAAGAGGCCTTGAAGAATATATCAAGGACAGTGAAGAAGATGCACTTCAAATGGTCAATAATGCAAAACTATTCAACACCAATGAAACAAAGCAGGCCTACAAGAAAGAACAAGTCAAGAGCCGAGCAGAAAAATGGAAGAAGAAGCCACTGCATGGTCAATATTTGCACAATATAAGTGGAAAATCAGACATCACCAAGACCTGGCAATGGCTTGAGAATGGCAACCTGAAGAAAGAAACAGAGGGTTTAATACTGGCTGCACAAGAACAGGCACTAAGAACAAATGCAATAAGAGCCAAAGTGGAAAAATTCACCACAAACAGCAAGTGCCGCCTTTGTCAAGAAGCAGATGAAACCGTGGACCAACTAATCAGCTGTTGTAAAAAGATCGCACAGACTGACTACAGACACAGGCATGACAAATTAGCAGGTCTGATACACTGGAACATCTGCAAAAAATACAAGGTACCTGTAGCCAAAGATTGGTGGGACCATAAAATTGAAAAAATGGAAGAAAATGAAGATGTCAAAATATTATGGGACTTCCGACTACAAACAGACAAACATCTGCCACACAGTACACCAGATATAACTGTAGTCGAGAAGAAAGAAAAACAAGTCAAAATAATCGACATAGCAATACCAGGGGATAGCAGAATAGAAGAAAAAGAAATAGAAAAAATCACCAAATACAAAGATCTACAAATTGAAATTGAAAGGCTGTGGCAGAAAAAGACCAAAATAATCCCAGTGGTAATTGGCAGGGCGCACCAGGGCGGGTGCAGTTCCAAAAGACCTTGAAGAGCACCTCAACACCATAGGGGCCACAGAAATCACCATCAGCCAATTACAAAAAGCAGCTTTACTGGGAACAGCCTATATTCTGCGACGATATGTATAACAATTGACAATAAAATTCAGCCATCCCTGGTCCTTGGGAAGGACTCAATGTCTGGATAAAACAAACCAGTCAATAACACCTGTCTGACTGTGTAAACAAGAGAGAAATAATAATAATAATATAAGTCACTGTACACATATTTAGTTTGGCACTATGTACAGAGAATCAGGGCTTGTGAATACTGAGCTGAAGCTTATGAGCTAGGATTGTATTCATTTGCTCTTACTTTGCTTCTTGTGATAAGTGAGTTAAATGTGATGTCTTAATAATATGGCTATTAATGGTGAGTTTGTCTTTGAATCAGTGTGAAATCCTTAGTATTAAGGTCCACTGGGAGTTTCTTGCTCTCTTTCTCTCATTTTAACTGTCTTTCTGAAATACTAGAATATATTCCAAGCAGTGACACAGTTTACTCTGCATATCCTTTAATTATTTTCAGAGTATCTGGGAAAAGTCCAATTCTCCATTTATTTTTAAAACTGATGTAATAGTGATGCTACAGTGCATAGTACTGAATTAGACAGGCACTTCTGTTTAGTTTTCCAATTACACCTTTTTGGGTATTTCATGAGCCCCAGCATACTGAAATTTGTAGTTCTCCAGCATTTTTTGGTCTGGCTACATCCACTGCTAAATAGTTTTTGAAATATTAAAAGATTAACAAGCCTGACTTGTATTTTTCAGCTGATATTATGGTAAAGCTATCTGAAAGATGGGTGTCGGGTGTTTGGGCATGGGGCGCAATTTCAGTGCTTGCCCTAGGTGCTATTTTCCCTAGATACACCTCTGCCCACAGGCAAGGGGTGAGGGCATGCCCTCTCTCTTGTTGTGGCTCCCCTGAAACAGGTATTTAGTGGCATCTTGCCTCTGAGTCTGGAAAGCCACCAGACAAGTAGCCATCCTCCATGAATGTGTCCAAGCCTCTTTTAAAACCATCCAAGCTAGTGGTCATCACCACATACTGTGGCAGATAATTCCAGATTAATTATACAGAGTGTGATTCTTTCTTTTTTTGGTCCTAAATTACCTTTCAGTTTCATGGGATGACCCTTGGTTCTCGTGTTGAGAGAGAGGGAAAAATTTCTCTCTGTCCACTCTCTCTACACCATTCATAATTTTATACAGCTCTATCATGTCTCCCCATAATCACCTCTTTTCCAGACTAAAGAGCCCCTGATGCGGCAGCCCTGCCTCATAAGAAAGGTGCTCTAGGCCCCTGGTCATCTTGGTTACGCTGTTCTGCACCTTTTCCAGTTCTGCAATGTCCTTCTTAAGATACGGTGACCAGAACTGCATGCAGTACTCCAAATCTGGCTGCACCATAGATTTGTATAAGAGTATTATAATATTAGCATTTTTATTTTCAACCCTCTTCCTAATAGTTAAGTTGTAATTTGAACTCAGGCCCCACTGGATCAAATTGGATTTTTTCTGCACGTCAAAACCTGTGTAGGGAAAAATGACACCCTCTGAAAACTCTTCTCACATTTCTCCTAATCCTCAGAGGATAATTAAGAGATCTGAGGACTCCTGGGAAAGTAGGACCAAGTCAAGAACTTCAGTGAAGTGCAGTGACCAGCACCGATGGCAATTCAATGCAATACAGTCAAGTCAAACCTTGTCCCTGATTAATTGGCTCCTCAAGAGCCTCATCTGCTTTTGTTTCCAACTGACTAGCACTGTCTCAGCAACTCTGCCACCTATTCTTAACTTAGATATTATCACAGTTACACTGTATCCTTTTGACACCCAGGAAACCCCCTTTCAGAAGCTTTCCTGGCTTTTGTTGTTTTAACCACGATGATTGTTCCTAGAATCCTGAGTTCAGTGTCCTAAGAGATGGCTAATGACACTCATTGCCTCAGTTTCTCATAGGGTTCCTAGACTGGGTACTTGTCATTGGCCTCCAGCTAAACCTTGCCCACCTGGGACCCTGCTTTGAGCCAGGCTTATTGGCATAAATGGTGCACAAGCCCCAGGTTAACTTCTTGGTTTGGGGGGCCTGTCAGACACTGCAGGGGCTTCTCTGGACCTCTTTGGATTAAGTGTGCACCATGCGCCACAAGACTTTGTTTCAAGTAGCCAAAGGCCTACCAAGATCTTGAACTATCCTGTCCCTTGCTTGGAATCCACCCGTCCTCTTTGATTGTTGCCATCGCAGGAGACAGAATAAGTAGAATCTCTCCTCTCTCCTCCACTCATTCATACTTCATTTTCATGTTCTTTGCAGCCACTTGGCTCTGGCTGTTTACCCACTCCCCCAGCTTCCCTCCTCATTCACAGGTCTGAACTCCTTACTTCAAATCCATTATTCACTGCCTGACTATTGGATTTGCTTTCATTTAGTAACAGCCTTTCTGTGGTAAGTCCTGGCCTTTCAACCCTGTTTGTTGACTCTCTCTGAGATCATCTGCTCTAATGCTTGACTATCCACACCAAAGTTCCTTAAGTTACCTATGCCGCTCTTGATAATTTGACTCATGGTGCTGGGATTCTGAGCAGGATCTATCAGATGGTCAGCAGCCTACTCTCGGCCCTTGCAGAAGGGAGAGAGTCATCTAACATTACAGTAATTCTCTCAGAACTGCTTAGGTGATCCTGAAGGAGAGCTGCCCCTGGACATGCAAACTAGACATATAAGATGTATGGGTTCAAGTAAGCATGGCAATGAAACTACCATGAGTATTCTGAGGTATAGTCAATATTCAGCCCGCACCATCCATGTTGATCCTGTTAATCCATCGTCTGTCCTTGGACTATAGCAATAAGCTACAGGATCAGCAAAGTCCTCCTATGGCTTCTGATTGCCAGGCATGCTGATTCAGTGCATCTGGCTGTAAGAAAAAAATCCTGTTGTAGCTGGAAGTGCCCTTAGTTGTTTAGCAAACAGCTAGCTCGTGGTGCTGCTGTTTAAAGTTTTATCTGTCAGGCTTCACACCACAGAAACAAACAATGGAACACAGCACAGGTTTCCTTTTATTATTAAAAGTTATCCATATAATATGCTTTGCCTCTAGCTGTGAGAAGAAAAAAATGTATTCTTGCAGATTCTTCCATTTAAATGCAGGTTACACCTCTCCTCACAGCTTCTTAAAAGCCACTAAACCTTTAAACCGCACTTTCTCCTCACAGAAGAGGAAAAGAGACAAAAGAGGGTAGGGCACACCTTGGTATTTTGTGAGAGAACTTGTCTCTGTGATAAATTGGTGGATTTGGCCTAATTTCCTGAGAGGGCAAAGTAGAGAAGCATCGACACTCCACTTCAATTCTGAAAGTCTCATTACTTCCAACAGGTGCCTCATTGTCGCATAAGAATTTAGACCTAGATGCTTTCAGGAGACAAGTATTCAGGAAACACTTTGAGCTTTAGAACTGTCTAAGAGTTTGATGAACACTCCTTTAAGGTCAAGCATTTCTACCTGAATGAACCGCTTACAGGCATAGATACTACTAGGTCATTGTCAAAGGAGGGTTCCCTGACTGTGTGAGGTCTTTTTTAGTTCATCTTTGCTAGTGTGTGCTTACAAAAGATAAATATTTATTTTGATTAGTGAATCACAAAGGCTGCAAATGGACCACTTAGTCTCTCTCTCTCTCTCTCTCTCTCTCTTTTTCTTTGGACACAAATAGCTTAGCTAGCATCTAATATTAAAGTAGAAATTAGCGGTGATATTTCTATCATAGAAAATTGACCTTAAAAAACTTGCACATCTGAAGAATGTGTGATAAGTGATATTTCCTAAAACACAACACATATGCGAACCACACTTGAGAATTCTGGACAACTACAATGGCTGTTCAAGAGGTATTTTTGATTATGGCAATGGAACATCTCCTTCCTCTGAAAAAGCTTTTAATTTAGCTGAGGAGATTATACTAACCTTGCTTTCTGACACCCTGTATTCATGTACCAGAATACCACTTGTTCTATAACTTGGTTTTATCTGACTATATCCCTACTCAGACATTACATTATAGATGCAAACAGAAACTGTATTCATGTACATGTTTTTATGTGAACGACTGTTCAGGCATTCATTTTAAAAGTAAACTTGGATATGCTGTAGGCCCTCTTGAAAGGAGGTTACAGACAGGAAGTTGAACTTTATATGCATTGAACCTAATGTGTGAATAGGACTTATATGAAGGCCCAATCTAGTTTGAGCATGTATGCAGAACCCACACACCTAAAGAGCCAATTAAAAAAACAAAAACAAATTAATCCTATGTCCTCTGTCTGTCACCCTTACGTATGGGAGCACACGGGTATATATATAGGCAATATGAACAACCATTGCATTGTTTATTTCATATTTGGGCTCCCTACCCTGACCCCCCAATTAGGTAAAGCCTAGCTATTTGTATCTGTCTATCTACCTGTCTGTCTTAGCATCCTGGGCATATGATACACATCACTGTGAAGAAACACACTTGTATTTAACCCATTTATTGCCTTCCTATATACTATATTTTGTATAGCGCTATAATTTAGAAATGTACCCTAGTCCAAAGTTAGCCTTCACTATGCACTTGAACTGCCTACTGAGTAAAGATGTTTAAGTAAACACTGTCACACCCAGTAACTTTGCAGTAACAGATACACTCTATTTAGAGACAGTTTTGATTTACATCCATGAATTTCCCATTTTGTACTTCTTATGTTATATTTTCCTCCTATCCTGTAGCTATTTCAATTTTATCTCACTAGGCTTGCTGCAATCTTCAGGGCTTGCTTATGCTGGAGCCAGATTTATAATGCACTGAACATTTATTGCTCAGAACACATTTCCTTCACTGTACATAAAATCTTTCAAATATGTAAGAGTTACAGAAGAATAGCATTCATATGATGATATTCCTCCCTGCTGTCTGATTCTCTGAAAGCTCATTGTTGCTCGTTCTAGTTCAGAGCCATTCAAATGTATCTCCTGGCAACACAAAGAATAATAAGCAATAGGTTTTCTGAATGAAAGGCTGGACAGATGAGGGTAACACTTAATAACTAACAAGTGTCAAAAGCCTGCCTTTGATCAAGAAGAGAAGTCTCATTTCCAGATTCTTGTGCACATTACAATAAGACATAGCACCTACGTAGTGCTTTTCATCTTCAAGCCCTGTACAAACATCAACTAATTAATCCTCTATATGCTACCACAATTAGGCAAGTAATACTACTGTGTTCTCTTCAATTGGTGATACACACAAGCACTGTGAGAGGCATTTGGCATTTGTTATTCATAGGTATATACATGATCTTTATGCCACAACAAAAGATCTCCCTTAAAGGAACAGAGAAAGACATATCAATATACTATTTATTCACAAGGCTGCTAGCTTTCCATCAGTCAGGAGTGTGAGCTTATCAAATTGGTTCAAAGGTGAAATAATTTAATTTTAAGACAATCACAATCAATTTTGATTCAAAATCCATATATCTATGTGGGGCTGCCCTTGAAGAATATTCAGAAACTAGTGCCAAATGCGACAGCTAGGATTTTATCTGGAGCTGCCTTCTGGGATCACATCACACCCATTCTGAAAGAGCTGCACTGGATGCCAGTTTGTTTCCGGGTCCAATTCAAGGTGCTGGTTTTGACCTTTAAAGCCCGTAATGGTTTGGCCCCAGGATACCTGAGGGACTACCTGCTCCCAAGGGTTGCTGCACACTTGATGAGGTCATCTGAGGGGGCTCTGCTCCAGGTGCTGACAATGAGGGAAGGTCGGCTGTCATCTTCTCAGGACAGGGCCTTCTCTGTTTCTGCCCCCAGACTCTGGAATGCTCTTCCGGTGCCTAGTCACTCCTTGGTCTCCATCACAGCCTTTAGAAAACATGTGAAAAACTTGCCTTTTTACCCAGGCTTTTATGTGATTGTCTCCTCTGCTGCTGCTTTGTATTTCGTATGGTTATTTTATGCATGTATTTTTAAATATTTTTAGTTAGATCTCTGTTTTTATTTTTTAGCTTAATATTTTAATTGTGTAATTTTTATAGTCTTGTTTTAATTTTTCTGTGTGAACTGTCTTGGGATTGTTTTAATGAAAGGCGGTATACAAATTTAACAATAAATAAAATAAATATCTCTGGTACATGCCTTCCCTTTATGTTTATTTTAATGTTACCTATCCCTTCTCCCACAGTGGTTTATACTACAGCTATCAGCTTGTCTATGAAACCAACTGATAGCAAAGTGAATATTTTGACATAATTACTGATAATTTTAAGGTATTAAGTAAAGTTGAACCAAAACTACTCAACCATATTCATAGGAAATGCTTCCCTTTTTCCTAGCATTTCTTTTAAAAAATGTTCATCCATATCACCCTCACCTCCTTGTTCTCAGTTGTTCTCACTTACCCTCAGTGAATCAACATGTTAGTTCTGCAAGGAGAAGGCCTCAACATATTCTGGGAAAGTCTGGCAAGTTTATGAAATAAGCCCAATGAATTTTGGGTCTTTCATCATAGTCAAATCTCCTCTAATTTCAGAGTAGTTGCTTCTTCTATTGGTTCCCAAACCTTGGAGAAGGGTTTTGCATCCAAGATATGTAGGTTTTCTTTCACTAAGCTGTTTCCTTAGCAGCTGTGTATGTATCCTGCAGTCTACTTTTCTCTTGCTTTTCAGTGCTGTTCTATATATTCTAGATTGAGTGCAAATTACGATGGGTGAAAAAAATGAGAAATCCACACAACACTCAAGAACATTATGAAATATCCTTAGTTCCATCTGCTGGAAGTCCTTGGCAAGCTATGAAAAAGCTAGCTTTTTTTTCAAGTTAGAATAAAGGGCGTTTGAAAACAAAACATCTATGACTTTTTCATAGATTGTTGCAGATTGCCTGTAAACCTAACCAAAATATCTGTTTCTACCAAAAACTGAAATGAGACTATTTCAAACAGTTCAAGGACTTCTAAAATAAAAGAAATTAAGGCATTTATGGTTAAATAATTACTACAATTAATTGAGTCCTCAGTTTTAACAATCCTAGAACCTGATGTATTTTAAACCCTGAAAATATTGTTCATACACATTCACTTTATAAGTATAGAACTGAAAGATCAAATATTTATCTTTTTGGGGAAAACAGGATGTTGTAGTGAAATATCTGCGAGAAGTAACCACTTAGTTGGAAAATGCTTGCCTCTGTATTGTGCCTCTTTGTATTGTGTGTGTTAAATGTGCTGTGACAGGTTTGTCACACATTCAACAAAAAGGTGGTGAATCCTGCATAGCTTTTCTTCTTCAAGAGTTACCTTGGCAAATAAGATGCAGCTATTACAAAAACCACAGAACACCAAGCCTTGATCCTTCTGTCTGTTCCTTCCTAGACTCAATCATTGGAATTTTTAATGAGATATGGATGTGATGGGATTTTTTTTTAAATGCTCTTTTAAAAAAATCCAAGTTTTCTTCTCTATTTAGGATCAATATAAAAGAAAAAGTACTCTTTTACAAAGTAATCCCTTCAAAAATATTTTTCAAGAGATTAGGATCTAAGCATACTGAATACCAGGTAGACAAAAGCCTCCAGCTGCAACATTATTTTTCAAAGCAAATTAAATGAAACACTGCATGGCAGACACAGCATAAGTATGTTCAAGTGGATGATCTTGGTGCTTGTGTTTTAATGGACTTTTCTGGTAGGCTGTCAGAGCATGCCTTCTCTTGTGATTTTCAGCTGCACTCCTCCTCTCCCTTTTTGTCTTTCTGCCTGCTATTCTCCACACTGAACAAGAGTACAAACCCAAGCATTCCAACTTATTAGATCCTTTCTTCCTGGCAAATTACAAATCATATTAATGCAGAGATCCATTTGTGTACGTGCTGGGTGCTTTTATTGTTGGTGAAGAAGGAAACACAATATACAGCTGTATTACAGTCCAGAAGCCAATTTATGGAGCAATAAATAACAGTATAAAGCCTACTACAGGGGTTTAGCAAGGTTGGAGTGGATCCTGGGACAAAATTTATATCTCTGTAGACCACTTTGGGAACCTTTGTTGAAAAGCAGTATATAAACATTAGTTGTATTTGTAAAAGTGAATATGGGCCTTTGGGCCTCCCTCCTTCACTTCCTCCCCTCCATGTCTACTGTAGAAGTGGTGTAAGGACATGATGAAAAACAAAACTGTCTCACCATGCCCTTTATCTCACTCCTATGATAAATTATCATACATATCCCATGCACACATCCCATGCACACAGTCACACACACACTTGCAATGTACATTCACCAGCTCAGATTTTCTTCATCATCATCATCATCATCAACAACAACAACAACAACAACACCCTTACATATATACCTCCTGGAGAGGGCTCATAAAATTTTTTTGAAGCTGAGATGAGCCTTCCATTCAGGAGCCAACAGTGGGCCAGTGAGACAGGGAAGTGAGAGGGGGAGAGTAAAGAGTGAGCTGTCACCTGGCCAGTGGGCCTCCCTTCCTCAGGGCCCCAGGGATATTTATCCCCACTTGCTCAATTATCACTATGCCTGTGGCATACAATAGTGTAAAGCATTAGTGCTATAGTTCTAGTTTGTGGAACCCTGTAGGAACTGTGAGATTTTAAATTCTGACATATCCAAGCTAGTTATATGGTACCCTTGTCTAGTTATGTAGTAACTTATTCAAAGAAAGTAGATTTAATTTGCACATGGACAGGTGCAAGAACACAGAATCCTAATTATTTAAAGTTTCCTTTGAATCCCTCACCAGTTTTGGACATAATAGGAAACCGGAGGTCCCTTCACCTCCGTTTCCATACTCACACATCCAAATGCAAGCAACCAGAGTTGGAAAGGGGCCTGCATTAAAAACAGGTTGCTTACCTGTAACTTATGATCTGGATGTGATCCGTTGTAGCCATAAGGAATGGGTTCTGCGCCTGCGCAGGGACCTCTCGGGCTGATTGTCTAGCTCCTCTTGACGCCCCTCCTCCGCCTTCACATGCAGTGCTGAGACCGTTAAGATTGGCGGTTGGGGCGTCTCCTCCTCAGTTTCTCTTTGACCGCCTTTGCGATCGGACCTTATAGCTGTTGCTCCTCGGAGAGAGATTTCATAGAGTATTGGTTTTTCGGTTTGAACTTGTTTTGGACTTGGTTAGGCTTTGCTCTTGTTGGACGGATTTGTTGAAAGATCGTTTGCCTTTACGACTTGACCACGGACCGGATACCGGATTGTATTGTGTGACAGACTTTGGATTTGGTGACTATACTTTGCCTCCGTTGGCGCGATTTGACGATGGAGGAGAAGAAAACTTTTAAAAGGTGTGAGAAATGTCGGGCCAAGCTTCCCTCGACAGATCATCATGATTTATGCTTAATGTGCCTAGGAGAGGAGCACAATACCGCTGCTTGTAGAGTGTGTTGCTCGTTTTCAAAACAGACTAGACAGATGCTGGCACTGCAGTTTTGGCCCCATGTAGTTGAAGTTGAGGGAGGAAGTCCCTCCTTCACTCTGGCTGCCATTGGCAGCTGGGACTGTCCTTCATTAAAGAAGGAAGCCCTGGCATCCAGTTCTCCCCTCCTCTCTGCAGTCAGTGTGACTGTAGTGCGAAATGGCAGCTCTCCATTCCATCCAAATGTGGATGGGAAAGCGGGGGGATGGGGGTGTGGAACTGCAGGTCCATTGGACCCATGGTTCAGCATTACATCCAAAGGTGGCCCCTATGTCTGCTGAAGGACTTATGTGTTGCCTGAAATCCTGAATTGATTAAAAAGCAAACATTTATTTGATTTATATACTGCCCTTCCAAAAATGGCTCAGAAGGCCAAGAGGAAATTTTAAGTTCATCCATTTAAAAAATAAATAATCTGGAGCTATTTTTGTACAATTCTAAGGAACAAATGTCAGTAGCAGCAACTTCGTTGTTATACATTACAAAGTGGACTTGAAAACATTTGAACAACCAAGATAATTTTGGTTAAATTAGGTTGTATGGGGTCTAAAGTGCCCTGTCCTCCACCCTCACTGTACCCAACTGAAGATTTCACAGCCATGATTGTTGATACAATATAGAAGTGCTTATACAATACATAAGCACTCCTCCGGTGCTCTGATGTAGCTTTGTTACTCTAATATATTGGCCGAATTTATATGTAACATGAAACCAAAGGTTGGCAAACCTGCGGTTTCAATCTTAAACTGTAAATCGCACCGCAGCCCGCCAACCTCCAGTTCCAGGAGAGGGAAGGAGGAAACGGCATAGGGAGAAAGTACCATTAACATCCCCCATGTCATGGTCCTGAGCTGCCTTCAGCCCCTGCAGCAGCTGTTTATCAAAAAAGCACACTTCTGGTGTTAAGCACATCTGTTAACAATGTGCTTAACATAGTGTGTAGTCTGGTGCTAAGATGAGTGATTCTGGGGCAGGATACAGTGATTCTGGGGCAGGATTTCTGCCCTTATTCCAGGTTCAGCTGGAGAAAGGCCTCACCCACATTCTTTCACATTGGAATCTACAGACTGACTCTTGTTTGGATGCCAAGAGGAAAGAAGAGCTGCCGCTGCCTTAGAAAGCCTGCAGTGATTTGTTCAGTCACAGGCTGGGGAAAATGGATTTTCTTGCTCTGCCTTCCACCCCAGAAGAGGTGAGCAGAGAACCTGGAATCTGAAATAAGTACTTGGAAAGTTATTTTTTTAATTGGGTGAGGAATTTTTAGCACAAAGTCAGGTGGTGGCCATTCTTGCTACAGTTTGAGAAAGGTGATGGACATTTCCTCTTTTCCTTGTTTTTAAAGAACAGGTTATGGACATTTTCCTGCTCCAGTTTGATATGATTGACAACTGTTTTGTGGGGCAGGAGGGGAATCAGGGAACTACATGGCAGGATGACATCACACCACACATTTCTCTACATTACAGTGAGAGGAGTGGAAACTAGACATTTGCCCACTCCTTGTGGCAAATGTGTGTTAAGAGAAAGTCTAGTTTATGGTTTTCAACTGGTCCACTGGAACCCACAAGTAGGCTGATCTCTGACATGGGCAAGCCCATTGGTCCTTCTAGCTCAGCATTGTCTACTAGCTCAGCAGCTTCCCTTCTGAAACCCTGGAGCCTTTCCAGCTCTACTTGGAGATGCCAGGAACTGAATCTTGTACTTTCTGCATGCAAAGCATGTGTTCTGTCACTGAGCTGCAGCCACCATTCTATTGTTCTTGCTTAGTTCCTTTTTGAAACAGGACAGGAAGAGAATCACCAGGAGGACAGGCCTTCTGTGCCTCTAATATTTGTACAGCAGAGCTGATTTCCACAAGTACAGTCCATCAAACCTCCAGTCTTCTACAGAACCCTGCCTTCCTTTGCTTCTGGCCATCTTAGGGAGAAAAGGAGCAAAGTAAACACATGTAGTAAATGATTTAAATTAGATCCCATGTTGCAGGTAGAGATTAAAGGCAAGTCTTGGGTCTAATAAAGTTGTATTGGCTCGTTTTGGCTTGAATGGTCCATCCAAAATATTAGAATTCAGATCCAGAGACTACTGAAAATAACATTGCATCTCATGCTTTCCATAGTTATTGTTTCAAAGATACAACTGGTACATCAGACATGCTGAAAGTGAATCGTAAGCTTTAGCTTTATTTATTTCCATATACCTAAGAGAAAAATAAATTGTGCTTGATTGGAAAGCAAAGGTCTCTTTTACTTCATTGTGCAAGCACTCCTGCTTTCAAATTCACAATACAGAAATTGAGTAAAGGTTTGAACCAATTATATATGGCTATTTAAGTGCGACATTGAAAAAGAATAGAAACTGAAACGAGAAAAAGACTATAAATTGAAATCCCTACATGAGAATCATGCAATTCAGATAACTGGTGAAAAATTAACTAGACACGGGTGTATTTAAACTGAATCTATTAGAAGTGCTTAAAATAGGATTTCAGACAGGGGTGGAGCCACCATTGTGCCAACGGGTTCAAAGAACCCGGGCTGCCAATGGGAAAGGCTGGCGAAGCCCACAGGGGAGCATGGCTCAGGCTCTGGAAAACCCCAAGTGAGCGCTCCCATGCCCACACCCAGGATCTGGAGAGCCCAAGCAAGCCCTCCCCCATCCATTTCAGGCAGCGCTTGCTGCATGACATCTTTTATTTCTTTTTCCCTTCCTTGCCGGGGCGGGGGAGAGCTCACTCGGAGCTCTCTGGAGCCTGAGCCACGGCCCTATGCGCATGATGTCACACACACACGGGTCTTCACTAGCGGGGCCACTGGGCGGGGCCAGACACAGGCCGCCATTTGGCTGGCTCCACGCCTGATTTCATTTGTGGGTTTTTGTTGTTGAGATAAATAACTATACTTATATGATTTGTAGTACAATTTCATAGTGCAGTTATATGATTTGTAGTATGGTTTTAATTTTGTGATTGTGAATCACTTTGGATCTTAAAGAAAAGTGAAATACATTATAAATTAATGAATAAGCAATTTTTAAAAAACAGGTTTAGAGTACAATGTAAACATTTATTTGTAATGCAAGATATCAAGGAAAAGCAGGCAAATCCACTTCAAAGAGCTGTTTGTCCCTGAATTATATATGCATGTTTACAAGATGCATACATTCTATAGTTGTATATATTTCTTGAATCATTAGCACAGCACATGAGATCACCAACTCACAGATACTTGTGTGCACTGCACTGCCAACACCACAATATCTTCATTAACATGGGAACATAGGAAGCTGCCATATACTGAGTCAGACTATAGGTCCATCTAGTTCAGTATTGCCTATACAGACTGGCAGAGGCTTCTCCAAGGTTGCAGGCAGGAGTCTCTCTCAGCCCTATCGTGGAGATGCCAGGGAGGGAACTTGGAACCTTCTGTTCTTCTCAGAGCAGCTCCATCCCCTAAGGGGAATATTTTACAGTGCTCACACATCAAGTCTCCCACTCATATGCAACCAGGGTGGACCCTGCTTAGCTAAGGGGACAAGTCATGCTTTGCTACCACAAGAACGGATCTCCTTAATGAACTGCGTTCATTGAAACTCAATCCTGGAATATTAATGCAGCATCACTCACACTCATTTATTATTTATTTATTTATTTGTTTGTTTATTTATTTATTTATTATTCCATTTATATACTGCCCTTCCTAAAGTAGCTCAGATGGTTTACATTAAAATGAAAAAAGGAAGAAAAACAAAACAAAACATTTAAACCAGATTAAAAATAAAATTAAAAGTAGATATCATTAAAAGCCAAGATAAAAAGATAGGCCTTTAAGGCTCTCCTGAATGCCTCCAAGGAAGATAATCCACTTATACCCACAGAGAGCGCATCTCACAACCCATGGTTGACAACTGAGAAGGCCCGATCCCAGGTCTCCACCAGATGAATTGGTGGCACCCAAAGATGGACCCCTCCTGATGATTTTAATGAGTGGTGACTTCATTGACACTTCCTTTGTCAATGCAGGTTTGTTAAGTTGCAAGTTTTCACAAAGTGGAGTGATAAAGAAAAATGTTACCAAATTTGAAAGTAAATTTTAGGAGAGAGTGAAAATGTTTGGAGAAGAAAATTGGAATTCCATTTTAAACTGGAAAACAGAACATAGCCCTTTTAAGACACTATTTCATGCAAAAATAAAAATCCATATGCTATATTCTGATTTCTATTCGACATTAACATAAGGGTTTACAGGTGGCTATGATTATCATTATTTCATTTTATCTTCCCAAGACTTTTATGAAGTAAGGTTGGCAGATAGTTATTCCCAGAATACTATATGGTGAGTTTCAAAGCTGAGCCTGGATTTTAAACCAAGATCCTTCTGAAACGAACACATTCCGCTACATTAAGCCTATTCGCACAATGCTGTGGGAGGGCGGGTGGGGGGGGGATGCTGCTCCACACTTACCTTCCTCTCAGATGAACTACTGTTCTCCTCTTTGGGTGCACTATCGTATGCCCACATTTTCCATGCATCTGCCAGCAGCACAGATTTCCAGAAGCTGGGAAAATGCATCCCAGTCTCTTGGAATCACAGAATGCACCATGCGATGACCGCGGTGCATTGGGGGATCCCCCTCCCATGAGATGGGTGCTCTAGGCACCCATCTCTGTGTCTCCTCGGGCTGTGTGCAGCCCAATGAGACACACGATCCTGACAGTCTGGACTGCTCTAGCCTGGGTTTGGCTGTGCATTTGAATACCATTGGTGTCTGAAACCCAAAGCAGTGTTTGAAAGATGTAGCAGGAGCTGCATCCCCGTAAGAAGGGGCTGCTCTGAGTTCAGCCGAACACTTGTCATGAAGTAGAGCGTGCACACATGAGGAGGGGAGGAGTGATTTTCACTGCTTCCTCCTGCCCTTTGCCTTCCATGAATATGTCCCTGAGGGCTGTGTGATCTTCCCATGTGGTGGGAAGGGGAGTATCTAAAATTGTCCCCCCTCCCACCTCGTGCACACTCTGCTGCTTAAGAAGACTGTCTCAGATGACATAGCCTCTTACTGTGTCCTCCAGATGCTGCTCTGGATGTCAGCCAATGGCTTTATATCCTGGGGACTTAACTTACTTTATGCTGTATTGCCTGTCATTAAATGAAGGACGATACAGGAATTCTAATTGTTTCAAATGATGAAGATTCTATTTATTTGTTTTAAAAATTCAAGACAGACAGAAGCAATAAATACTCTTTACATAATTAAAATAAGATGAACAGCTACAAATGACCAATAGATAGAGCAGTTAGCCAATGCAATTGATAAGAATGATTATAAGACACCCTGTAAAACCTGCCTATAGAAGATAGTATTCTACAATTAGCAGGAATGATAACTATTAGAACTCTCTGGGGTTTGTGCTCACAGCTTCAGAACCATTATCAAGAAAGTCTTGATCACAGATGGGTCTCTGAACAGGGCTTCTCTGGGTGATCAAGGAAACCTTCTTCTTCTATCAGTCATATAGGTAAAGGAGGTAAGAATGCCCCTTTCCAGAGTTTGCCTGGACCTCACAGCAGGTCTGGGCTCACAGCAAAGAGAAACTCAGGGCCTTGTCACTAGGACCACACATCCACCAGAACTCTAATCATCCTTGACAGCAACAGCTCCTTAACATCAGTAAGTGACCATAGCAAGCACAGGGGCAGATTTATCTCCCAGGTCTCTTCACCAGCCACTAGAAGGAAAAGACAAAGCACATGCCTAGGAGTGCCAATCAATTAATTTGTGATCACACCTTGTAATCTAGTGGTGCAGTTATGGTTTAGAATCTCTGAACATTAGGAGCCTTTAGAAATACCTTTCAGGCTTAAAAGCCCATTGCTATTATAAAAGAAATTCATGCCAAGGATTTGTCATTTCTCTAAGTCTGCCTTTCTACTCTTTGTATCTTTTGCTTTTTAAGTATTGCTTCCATTCCCCCCACTCACGGTTCCTTGCTGCTATTTCAACATTATTATAGAGGAACTTTGTACCTTGTTAATCTTCCATTTCCTCTGCATTGTAACTCTCCAGAGTGGGCCTAAATGTCTTGCTCATAATGGGCGCTAGAGAGAAAAGATAAAAAGTTCAATGTACTTCCTTGATCTTCCTGAATTTAATTATCGTAGTATAGGCCTCAGGGCCCAGTTGTCCTCTCCACAGCCTTTCTTGTAAACCTGCGCTATCTTCTCCCCACACAGAGAGACAGCTTCTCATTTTTACATCAAATAGTGAGAATCAGCGTTCAAAGAATGGAACTGGAACATTAGACAGGTTGCAACAGCTATTGACAGTATATTCAGAAAATATGGTATGTGGGGGGGAAAGGTCTGCTGCAGACATACCAGCCACATTTGCATGTAACGCAAAACCAGAGTTTAAGGGGCCAGAGGTTGCATTCAGACCTCCTGCAGGTCTGAATGCAGGAAACTCTGGTTCCACAAGGTGAGTACATGAGGTTTGCTTCTTGAAACTCCAGTTTGAACCGACATGTTGTAGTGAGTTTTGTCGCCTCAACCCAAGGTTGAATGCATCCTGCATTGCATCCAAATTCAGAACTGCAGGCTGTGTTCCCTGTGACCAGAGTTGAGGGAAGAAACTCCTCCCTCACTCCAGCCATAATTGGCTGTGTGGGCTGTCCTTCATACAAGAAGGAAGCCTGCACAGCCAGTTTTCCCTCCTCTCTGCAGTCTCCATGACTGCAGGCTCCCTGTTCTCTGTTACATGCAAATTCGGACAGAAAAGCAGGGTAGGGGAATGGAGAGCAGAACTGCAGGTCCATTGGATGGTGTTACATGCAAATGTGGCCACCCTTTCAGTAAGGCCTGAGCCTGCATGATGCTGAAAGTCAGTTTCCATTTCTCATTGCTTCTAGGAGAGATGGCTGATAAGGCTAATCTAGGGGTAGATAGTGATGAGAAGTTGAGTGCTAGGGAGAGAGCTACCATGGCACAAGAAGCAAATGTGCATGTAGTGCAGCCCCACCAGCTGACTGGCACAATTCCTGTGGAGGACTGGGCCAGGAATCTCATCCTGTACCTTGCTCATGCATCAAAGACTCCATTTGTGTCCCAGTATGAAGCAACAGGCTGCTTTCTTAGTAAACATTATCTCCATGACAATGTTGATACATAAACTGATTCCCAGTGCAAAACCTTGCAAGCGTGGAAATCCAAATGTTGGTGTCATGACCTTTGACCTTTTGATCTACTTAAAGCTTACATTTTACATCCAGCACCACAGGAAGGAAGAGCTGTTTAAGGCATGTTTTTATGCATGAAGTTGCCTTTCTTGTCCTCATTCCCTTCTGACTAGGTGTTAATTTTCAGAATATCGCTTGTGCTCCCTTATGCTGACTTGATGTAAATTGCTTCGGGGAACCCTTTTGATTTGCATTCTCCTATTAATGTTACCATTAGCCTTGATAGCTTTGTTGAGAAGGTTACTGAATCTAATAGTATAGTCTCCTGGGATGTAAGACTTTCGTGTTTGGCTTATTTTTCAGGGGTTTATCACACGTAGGAAGAATTAACAGAATATTTACTTCAATTTTTGCTTTGAAGTGAACATTTATCTCCCTGCTGGAAACATTCAGCATTTTTGCCTTGCTGTCTGTGTCCTGTGGTTGGTTATGCTTTTTAAAACTGTACTTAGGCCTTCTGGTTTAGATTTGCAGTGGGAAATAAAAGATGTGTGTTGGAATTATCCTAATTAATTATTTTCTTCACCATTCCTTGAGGCTTGGATTGTCTAAGAGGAGGCAAGGGCAGAAAATTGTACAGTAAAATCATTTGAAGAATATAAACAAAGAGGGAGGATATAAATAATTCAGCTTAGTACAAGGGCATTTCACTGAGAATAAAGAGATAAAATTCAGTTAGTGACAGAAAAAGAAAACTATTTCCCCTCAATGAAACCTATTAAATCTTACAGTAATTTTCCCAAGCAGTTACCAGAAAGTAACCTCAAAGGACTTGGCAGGCGGACTGGATAAACAGTGCAGTGCAGGCCAGGAGAACAATATGGAGGTGTAACCAGATGCTTGTTATTGGTAGCCATACAACTAACATCATGTCATAAACAGGGGAACCCAGAGCTGATTTGAGCATTTTTACATAGTAAAAATTGCTCCTAGGTCAGATGGACAAGGTTCAGTTCTAATGTCATCCTCAGTGTATTGTATGAGTTTCTACAAATGGCACTCACGTTGGGGTCAGGGCTGGGTAAGTGTCCATAATGTTATCCATTTGGAAAGTGTAAAAGTGCCATTTGGAACAAATAGCAATGCTGGAAACATGCAGTTGCATAACGGATGGATCTGGGAAATAAGAAATGGTATGGTTATCCTGATGAATAGTGGAAAGAGTTGGCTCTAGAATTGTATTCATAGGGCAAATATGATTCAGCTATGGTTCCCCACACACACATATGCCATGGGAATAGAAAGCAGATGAAAAGGCAAAGTTGGTCCTGGGTAGGCAAGTTCTGTCTCATTGACATAAGCTGTTAGCATCTCCCCTCGTGTAAACGGGGGAAATGCAGTGCCTGGCAGGGTGGCAAGAACCTAAGGGGTATACTTGTGAGTCAAATGGGCCGTAACCCAAAATTTGGCTTTAAAAAAGCCAAATCTGGCAACAGAGGTGCCTGCTCATTTGGCAGCATCCACAAGTGTCACCCACAGGGCTCTGACAGCAAGAGCAAACAATGTTTAGGCATACGTTGCACAAAGGGGATCATACTTGTCTCCTTTGCGTCACTACCATGTCACCAAATGACACCATCGCTCAATAGGTTTTGTTTTTTGTTTTGTTTTTCTTTCATAGACCATAAATCAGCCACAAAGGCCCCTTATGTTGGGGCCATACTCTGCAAGTCACTGAGGCTCACGGGCAGCCTAGCCCAGGCTAGGGCAGCCCAGCCTGGGCTAGGCTGCTTGTGTGAGGCACTGGGATCAAGCCCAATCCTGCCGCTGCCTGCCCACCCAACCCAACTTTTAAACCTGGCATTTAAAAAAATTTAACTGCAGCAGGCAATCATCTGAACAATCACTGCAGGGTTAAAAGCTGCCCCCCCACACACACACACAGATGACCCAAGGAACAGGTGAGTCATTAGGGGCTGGTCCCAGTCCTGCACACACTCCCCACAGATGTTATCTTAGGCTGAGAAATAGGGATAGATTAGGAATTATGTTGGTGTACTGTCCACCCAGCTGTCCAACCAACTCCCTAAGTGAACTGTCAGAGCTGGTCTTGGAGTTGGTCTTGGAGTCACTAGACTTTTAGTGCTAGGGGACTTCAATATCCGTGTTTGGACTGGCTTGTCTGGTGCGGCTCAGAAGTTCATAGTGGCCATGACAAAAATGGGCTTATCCCAATTAGTTTCAGGACCAACACATGTTGCCAGCCAAATTGGTCTTTTGTTTGGACTGGGTGTGTGTGTTCTGTGGGTGGGGGATCCTGTAGTTTTCTCATTATCATGAACAGACCACTGTTGGGGACACCCTGACCCCAACATTCAACCCAGAGCTACCAACCCAGAATTATATGGAACCCAGGCCTGTGTCTGATTCCATTTTATTAAGGAATCAATTAATGCCTGAACTCAAGGTGAACTGACACCCAAGTCTCATGACTGCCTCTGCTAACTGCTCTGTGAAGGAAGAGGCAAACCAGCATTGTATTGTGAAATCGGTACTCAAAAGAAACACAAAGGCCAGGCTGGGGCTATCCAAATGCTTAAATTTAACTTACTATCAGATAATGTCTGTGGAAGAGGCCAGAAGCTGGGCTTGCATTTCCTCCTGCAAAAAGCCTATGTTAATCCTTGTCAATGATTGCTCTGCTATGCCCAAAGGGGATACTCAAGAGAAATTCCACTCTAGGTAGATGCACACAAAGAAAACACCTATAGATTTAATTCTTCTTTTATTAACACCTTTTAACACCTTCTGGGACCAGGTAGGGATGTGCAAAATATTTCAGGCACAGATCGATCTGTGCCCGAAATGAGCAATTTTGGGTGATTCGGGGCCGAACCGAATCACCCTCGATGTCCCCCAATATTTTTCGGGGCCGAGCCGAATCACCCGAATTTCGGGGCTGAAAAATTCGGGTGATTCGGCTCATGACCGGTTTTGGGGGATTTTTTGAAGTTTTAGTGACTTTGGGGCAGTTTCGGGGCATAGAATGGGATCTGGGCAAAAAGAGTGGGGTGGGGTGGTAGTGCATAATGGGTGCAGGCTACCACCCCAATTTCAGGGGGATAGGGCAAAGGGCTGATTTTGGGGAAATTTCTGAAGTTTTCATGTCTTTGGGGCAGATTAGGGCAGAAAGTGGGGCCTGGGGCAGAATAGTGGGGTGGGGTGGTAGTGCCTAATGGGTGGAGGCTATCCCCCCCCCCAATTTAAGGGGGATTGGACAAAGGGCTGATTTTTTGGGAATTTTTGAAGTTTTTGTGTCTTTGGGGCAGATTGGGGGCAGAAAGTGGATCTGCCCCAAAAGAGTGGGGTGGGCTGGTAGATAGTGCCTAATGGGTGGAGGCTACCACCCGTCCCCAATTTCAGAGTGATTGGGCAGAGGGCTGGATTTTGGTGAATTTCTGAGGTTTTTCTTCATAAGGTGCAGTGTGCTAGATTGATATTCATAGTAAATGAGAGTGTGAAAAAGTGAAAGTGGGGTCATGAGAGTTCTTTAATTGAAAAAAATCTCATCTGCTATCATTGAATGAGAATTTTATTTGGTTTCAAGTTTGATTTTTAAATAATTATATTTTGCTTTGCTTTTGTAAACTGCTCAGAGCTGTTTAGATGGGGTGGTATAGAAATGGAATAAGGAAGGAAGGAAGGAAGGAAGGAAGGAAGGAAGGAAGGAAGGAAGGAAGGAAGGAAGGAAGGAAAAGCAAATGCTTCAGAAAAGAAATGCAAGAAAGCTCTTTTTGCTTCAGGAGCCTCAGACCACATTAACACAATCTACCTCTCATGAGCATTCACTGAAGTTCTGCATTCCAAGGCCTACAAATGGGAAAGAATACTTTACATACTGAATACTTTCATGCAAACTGGAAGAACGTTTCACTCGTGCAAGGGGGTGGGTGGGCATTTTTTGCCAATCCCCCTTTCTGCTGCTGTCCCTGATGTCCCCTGAGAATATATCCCTGAGGGTTGGAGCACCTCCACAGACATATCTGGGGGAGGGTCAAGAAGGGAGTGTAATGAAGTATTCCTTATATATGCATGAGTTACCCCAGCGGAAATTTATTAACCAAGATGGGATGTGGCTGTAATTTGCAAGTGTTTGCCTTCATAAACACAGCCACAGTTCCTGCATCTGTGGGCAATGAACACAGCAAATGAGAAGTGTTTTAGACGAGGTCGGAGATGAGGGCCTCCTCAGTACTGGCACCCCTTTGTGAAACTCTAACCCCAGAGTTTGCTGCCTCTTTTTCTCTTCTTCAGGCTATTTATTTATTTATTTTTACATTTATACCCCACTATTCCTCTGAGGAGCTCAGAGTGGTGTACATGCTTATGTTTATCCTCACAACAACCCTGTGAGGTAGGGTAGGCTGAGAGATACATAACTGGCCCAGAGTAACCTAGTGAGTTTCACGGTTGAATGGGGATTCGAAATTGAGTCTTCCCGGTCCTAGTCCAACACTCTAACCACTATTCTGTGTCTGAGTGTAATGCTTAATGCTGCTTTCCTTTGCTGTTTATCCTTTTATGTTGCTGTACTGATATTTTGATGTTTGTATTTAAAATTGTGTTATTTTTATGCTGCCAACCACCTTAGAAATATCCATATTGGAAATTTCCAATATACAACGCTGTTAAATAAATAAAATGAACAAACAGATCAAATGGGTGCCTCCAGTGTTCAAACTGGCAGCTCCTAAATTAGCCTGCACCATTAGTGTTGGCAAAATGGGTGGCATGTTTGGCACAGTATGCATATAGCAAGTCAACTTCCAGTCCTAGGCATTCTAGATTCATCAGATCATTCACCATGGAAAACAAAAAAGTTGTCACACAAATACACACCCCTGTGATGTCCCCCCATAAAAGCTGTGCATGTAAACTCAGCCTAAGTCAGAGTTAAAGAAGATTAAAGGGACACTGAATATTACTGCACAGTTTGTCCCTGTGGTGAGTTTCTTTTTGCTAAAGAACATCTAGGAATTAATTTTCCACTATTGTTAGCACAGCATCTTTCATAGCCACTAAATTCAATTATTTCTCTTTAGAAGTGGGGAAAAAACGCTCCAAGTCCATCAGAATCAGGTTCCAAGGCTTTGTATTGTAACAGCAGTTCTGTTTTGCCATTAAATCCTGGCCTCTCATGAGAGCAATAGTAAGTGCTCCTTCCCTAGCTTATCTCCAATCCCAAGGCTGAATCTCAATTTTGCAGTTTGAAAATGTGTTCATTATAATGGATCTCTCTGTGTATGCAAATAACATAAAAATGGGGACCTCTAGGAGACTTATTTTTCCTGTACTCTGTTAACTAAATTGTATCACACTTACCTGGCATCCTGCCACACATAGCACTGGAGTGGAATATATATTACATATTGCTACAGTATCACTTCATGTGTGAGTGGCAGATTATCTGGTGGTTTCCCCCCCTTTTATAATGTCCCTCCCAGCATCCTCCCATTTTATCCCTGCTGTGCCTTGAGTTAACTATGCACACTTCTGAGTTTGCCGCTGAGATGGAGATTGGATCTTAGCATAGATGCTTCCATTTAGCATATGCTTCCAAGCAGCTGTTTTCGAGTGTGTCAAACAATGTCCTCAGCGTGTTGTTCCCTTTGAACACTGGCTTTGAAATCAATTCTTCCTATGAGGGTAATACGCCGGGGATACTGTTTCATTCCTTGCTAGTGTATACTTACCATGTGGCTTTTAAAAAAGAAAGAAAGAAAGAAAGAAAAATGAAGGCTTTTCTTTGCCTTGCTTAATTGTTTATCATCTTGTTCCTTGATTATATCTGTATCCTCCATGGTGGGCTTCAAGTACTTCTGTTATTAGTCCTTTCTATGGCTTGCCACACATCTCTTCTCTCTCCTCATATTCTTGACACTTCTTATCTTCTAGCAGGTGCAGAGATTTGTTCTGTAAATGTTAACAAGAATGGCAGTGAGGGAAAGGATTCAGCAGCACTCACTTATCAAATGTCCCTGGGACACTAGCAATAGGAAGGACCCAACAAAAGGCTCATGCTGGATCATAAGGCTCTCAAGCAGAAAATTGGCAATCACTGCAGAAACAATTCCTCAGGAAAGTATTCAACTTTCAAATGGAATGCAACTCTGTGGCATTTGATTTCTTGTGAGGGAGGGAGGGAGCCACACGGGCCATGCGGAGAGTGGAATGCCAATAAGGAGAGAGCTCCGGTTTAGGGCAGCCATCCATTCTATATCTCACCTGCTGGGAATGGGAGGGAGTGCAGAAACACTCTGAAGCTACCTGATACGAAGCCAGACTGTACTGTATCATTAAGAACATAGGGAGGAGCATAGGAAGCTGCCATCTACTGAGTCAGACCATTGGTCCATCTGGTTCTCTTCTGAACATCAGATGGTTTCATGCAGTTCACTCAAACGAAATAACATCCAATTAAATGATTTTCATTGACTAACATGCTCCTAATAACATGACTAATAACTCGCATATCATAGACACTGTTTCTTCAGAATGTGTTCATTCAATTGGTGATGCTCAAACCCATTAGGTAAAAAGACTGTTGTCTTCAGCCAGGTTCAGGTGAGGATTGAAGACCTCCTTTCCAGAGAGGGCCCTTTTCTGCTACTGGTAGGACTGGCAGGGAAAAGGCGAAAGGCCCAAGCAAAGCAGGACCCAGTGCTTTATTGGCTCTCAGACTGAGACAGCCCAACTAAGCTAACCCCAATACATTGATTCTAAATAGGCTGTACTAGCTGTTGTCTGCTCATGTGATCAGCATGCTTTTGGTTCATCTAGCAACATAGAATATATTACTCTTCTAGAGTGACATACACCAACATAAAATCTAACCATATGAACCTGACTTGCTACTTGCATGCATGCCATGCCCGTGGTGCAGTTGAGGCAGCACACGTTCAGTATTGTCTACTGTGACTGGCAGTGGCTCTCTGGGGCTTCAAACAGTTTCTCTCTCTCTCTTAGCCCTGCCTGGAGATGTTTGGGATTGAACCTGGGACTTTCTGAATGCTAATCAAATGCTCTACCACTGAGCTATGGCCACATCCCCATCCCACACATTGATTTCAGCATTGTCTACTTTGATCTGCAGCAGCTCCCCAAGTTTTAGGAAGATCTTCCCCAGTCCTGCAATCTGAGATCCTTTAACTAGAGATGCCAGGGACTGAACCCAATGTCTTCTGTAACGCATGCATTCTATCAACTCTTTGCCTTTACTGAACAGTGATTTCCATGCTGTAGTGTCAGTAGCTATGCAATGTGCTGGCTGAAGGCTCTCTTCCAGCTCAAAGCCACAGAGGTAGTGCTCTACTAACTAGTCATGTGCACGGACCGGTTCGGAGGCCATTCTAAAGGCCTCCAGACCGGTCTGGGCACGGGGTGGTTTTGGTTCGGGTGGGGGGTTCCACACAAAACGGGGGGGCTTTACTCACCCCTTCCATTAAAGTGCCGTATTTTTTCGTGTAATCCGGCGGCAGGGTGCCGCCCGCTTCAATCTCTTCTCGGTGGTCCTCTTATCCATAATCGGGGCGGCAGGGTCGCTCCCAGTCCCTGCCGCCCCTTCAAGCTGTCCCCCTCGGCTGGCGGCCGCCCCCTGAAGCTTCCCAGAGTTCCCCCGCCGCCCCCTTCTTTCAAAATCTGCCCCCATTATAAAGAGGACGGCAGGAGAACTCCCTGCCGTCCCCTTCCCCCTTGCCGGCTAGGCTGCAAATGGCTTCCTAGAAGCCATTTGCAGCCTAGCCGGCAAGGGGGAAGGGGACGGCAGGGAGTTCTCCTGCCGTCCTCTTTATAATGGGGGCAGATTTTGAAAGAAGGGGGCGGCGGGGGAACTCTGGGAAGCTTCAGGGGGCGGCCGCCAGCCAAGGGGGACAGCTTGAAGGGGCGGCAGGGACTGGGAGCGACCCTGCCGCCCCGATTATGGATAAGAGGACCACCGAGAAGAGATTGAAGCGGGCGGCACCCTGCCGCCGGATTACTAGAAAAAATACGGCACTTTAATGGAAGGGGTGAGTAAAGCCCCCCCTGTTTTGTGTGGAACCCCCCACCCCAGTGCCGGACCGCAGCTCCGCGGTTCCGTGCACACCCCTACTACTAACAACAAACCCTGAACAAGCAACATTCTGTTTTGAAGAATGTTAGCACAGTGCAGTTAGTCCTCCTGGCTACCCCTGCTAACTGGGCAAAGAGGCACCTTTTTAATGTGGTGATTCTCTTTATTTAGCAGGGGGAGAGTAACTGGCCCTATCCACCCCCAGCACCTTATTTCCAGTGACTGTTGCTGGTGTCTATCTTATGTTTCTTTTTAGATTGTGAGCCCTTTGGGGACAGGGATCCATCTTATTTATTTATTATTTCTCTGTGTAAATTGCCCTGAGCCATTTTTGGAAGGGTGGTATAGAAATTGAATGAAATAATAATAATAATAATAATAATAATAATAATAATAATAATAATAATAATACCAATAAGTCCCTGGGTTCAACTGCTTTCAGTTTCCAGTACATTTAGTGCTGCCTGCAACTAGCTAGAGGGATTAGTATCTTGCATTAATAAAGTTCCCAGTTGGTTTTGCACCCTCTGGGTGGCCTCTTCCTCATGAAAGAGGAAAGTTAGATGCTAAATAGGAAGCCACATGGCAGTTAAGGGATGGTCACCTTTTGTAAATTGTGCCTCTGGTGGACCCGAGTGATTCTGGAGTAATCCAAATTCTTGGCTGCTGCAATAGAAACTCTAAATTTGTCTGTATAAATTGAAAATAAATATGAAAAAGACATCTGTTCACCCAAGTGAGAGTAATTGACCCAAAATCACCAAGTAGAGATTTTAGCACAGGTCTTCCTAGTCCAAGCCTGAAATTCTATCCATGCTAAATAAAGCACACAAAATTGCAATACATGTTCACCTAGCTAGGAGCTACATTTTATTGTTCTCTATTACAGGGAAAGACAATTACCTGAAGCTGTAGGGTTGAATTTTCTCTGACTAAGCTGCTTATGGACTGTATCTCCCATCCCCTAGCCATAACATCATTTTCTCTCCCCACAGCAACTTGATAGGGAAGAATCCACTTCTTCCACCCTGATTCCAGAAGCTAACAAGGAGAAGAATACTTGCAAGGTATGAGAATCAGGCTTAGAACATCAAATGCACTGGTTGTTAACTCTGAAGATGCCCTTCCCTTGAAAAATGAGAGGTTGTCCCAGAGGCATCTGTAATGGTGCCGGGTACTTCTCATTTCCAAGGAAAGTGGAACAATTCTCTCTTGTACTGATTTCAGACAAGTTAGTCCCAATCTGAGTCTAGTGCTGAAAGCTGAAAGCAGAGTGAGAGATTCATACACTGTTTTCAGTCGCATCATTGTCCTTTTCCTTGGGAAATGGGAGGGAGCCATAGAAGCCTTTGCACCATCCAGCAGCCACACCAGGTTCTCATTTACACAGAGAGGTGTCTACACTCTAAGTGGCACTCAATTCTCTTGATGCAACCACTCCTCCCCATGTCAATTGTATGAGGCTTGACACCACTTCTCTCCTTACAGGAGTCTCTCCTGGGAAATGAGGGGGCACTTGACCAATAAGAAGGGGAATATCTAATCTCACATGGAGAGGGCAAACACAGCTTGGGGCTACCAACTCATCATCCCTCTTCATTACAGTATTGATTGATTGATTGAGTGCCGTCAAGTCGGTGTCGACTCTTAGCAAACACATAGATAGATTCACTCCAGGATGATCTGTCTTCAACTTGGCCTTTAAGGTATCTCAGTGGTGCATTCATTGCTGTCGTAATCGAGTCCATCCACCTTGCTGCTGGTCATCCTCTTCTTCTCTTTCCTTCAACTTTCCCCAGCATTATGGACTTCTCAAGGGAGCTGGGTCTTCACATAATGTGTTTGAAGTATGATAGTTTGAGCCTGGTCATTTGTGCTTTGAGTGAAAATTCTGGATTGATTTGTTCTACGATCCATTTGTTTGTTT
This sequence comes from Hemicordylus capensis, assembly GCF_027244095.1. Lineage (NCBI taxonomy): Eukaryota > Metazoa > Chordata > Lepidosauria > Squamata > Cordylidae > Hemicordylus > Hemicordylus capensis. Next base: position 340,027,063 of record NC_069657.1, read on the forward strand.
TTCTGGCTGTCCATGGTATCCTCAAAAGTCTTTTTCAGCACCAAAGTTCAAAAGCGCCAATGCTTTTTCTATCTTGCTTCTGCAAAGTCCAGCTTTCGCATCCATAGAGTGTCACGGGGAAAACCATTATCCGAACAATTCTAATTTTTTTAGGTGTAGATATGTCACGGCATTTAAATATCCTTTCCAAGGTTTTCATTGCAACCCTAACAAGTGCTAGTCTGCAGCGTATTTCTTGACTGCTGGATCCATTACTGTTGACAGTCAATCCTAAAAGGCAGAAGCTATCCACTACTTCAATGTCTTCATTGTCAATTCTGAGGCTGGTTGCTGTACCCGTTGTCATTAGTTTAGTCTTCTTTATATTTATCTGTAGTCTTTGCTGTTATAACTGAGCTCTTCCACCTCCTTGCAACAATAATGTAATGCATCAGTTGTTGGGGCATAGACTTGAAGAACTGTCATGTTAAAGGGCTGTCCGTGAAATCTAATTGATATTAGTTGGTCACTGACTGCATTGTACCCAAGTACTGTCATTGCTATATCATTGCTGTATCCTTCCTGACTATGAAAGCAACACCACTCCTCCTTTGGTTTTCGTGTCCTAAGTAGTAAATGGTATGATTTCCTGATTGAAAATGTCCAATTCCAGTCCATTTTAATTCACAGATGCCCAAGATGTCAATCTGTAGTCCATTCATTTCATCTTTCACTGTGTTGAGTTTTCCCATATTCATGCTTCTTACATTCCATGTTCCCATTGTAATTATGTCTTTGCAGCTTTGGATTTTCTTTTCCAGCCCAGCAACATCAGCTGCTAGACATCCAAAAGGCTTTAGTCTAACCATATCATAAACACCATCGGTACTCTGAGAGAACTTCAGCTCTTCCTCAGTAGCATCCGACCTGAGGAGCCCATCATCCAGCACTACATTGACAATCATTCCATTTTGTCTATCCATGTGGTTTTCTTGGTAAAATACAGGAGTGGTTTACAATTGGCTTCTTCTGTGCAGTATGAAATGATGTCATTGTCGTTGTCACTGAAGTGATTGTCTGCCTCCAGCACCTTCCTATATCGCTGCTGCCCAATATAGGTGCCTGTTTACTTTAGCTGGGCAGCTGGGATGACCTTCGCGCTTTGAGTGACCCTACTGGGAGTATACCTCCTGGCATACTTCACTCATCCCTCCCAGGAACACACACACACACCCCACCACGATGAGGCAGCATAGCAGGCCTTGTGGGGTGGGGGGCATTGCATTATAATGGCAATGAAAAGAAGATTGTTGTCAAGTTCATAAGGCACAAGGTTGCCATTTCAAATGTATTCATTCATTTGTTTTGAGTTTGTGACAAATAATTTATGGGAAGCAGCCACCATATGGAAGGTTGGACTAACACTCTAATCAACCTAAATTTGGGATTGAGGCAGTGCAGAAGACAGTGGAAATTGCTCCATATTTGCTGGGCTTGCCACCAAATGGAAACCTAAATTAAATCTAAAACAAATGCCAGGTACTCTGATAGATTAATTGTAGGGGTCTCTGTTCATGAAGAAATTTCACAAGACTTATCAAAACTCATATGTTTCACGTGAAGAAAAAGGTTCAAATGCATGATGACAACCTAGTGATGGTACTTGGGAAAACATCTTTTTACATTTCTTGAAACTTTCTTGGCTTTGCTTAAAAATTAGAGGAACCCTCAGATTAATTTCAAACTTTCCTTTTTGGTGACAATGTCATCTTGCATGCAATAAAGAAACACCAGTTATAAGACATGAATGGAATGTCTAACTGTGGGTCAAACTACATGTCATTATTAGCATGTGCTTTGCACTTGCATAGTTCAGTTTGTTTGCTTCATTGCAGCCATGAGGTGGTGGGAGGGAGTGATCCAGATCAGGAGTGCCAGTGCCGATGTGAGCGCCGGCCACACACCTTATGGTGGCCTTCTGGGCACCCCGAGGACAGGGTTTGAAAATCCTCAAAGGTAAGCAGGCAGTGAGCAGCCTGGAGCCAGGGAGCAGCAGGCAGGTGTGGTGATGCCAACAGGCAGTGGGGGCAGGCCAAAAGGCCTGCTGCCCCATGGTGCAAGTCAGGCGCGGCTCATGAACGCACCTCCGGGGGGTGGCGGGGGGCAGCTTCTTTAAGGTAAATGGAGCCGGTGCACCCAGCAGCCCCCACAGTGGGGAATCGCCTCCGCCACTCACCTGGCTCCCATGGAGGTGAGCCCCCGCCAGCGGCCAGGTGAGTGGCAGAGGCGATTCCCTGCCGCAGGGGCTGCTGGGCAGCACGGAGCACCGGCTCAATTTACCTTAAAGAAGCTGCCCGCCACTCGCCGGAGAGTTCACGAGCCGCGCCCGGTGCAGGTGCTGCCTGAGCTATTGCCTCACCTTGCTTTATTAGTGACCACCTCTGAGGACTGTAATGTAGAGAGAGGGTTGCTGGTCCCCCTGTGGCTGCTTGGTGCTAATGGGATCTTTCTACCTGGGGCAAATTATTACAGGAGAGGTGAAATTAGATTAGGACTACAGAAAAGGGTTAAAACTCCCCTTTCCCACACCTTGGTCCCAAAATGCATCAGGCTTCCTTTTGTCTGCTGTGTATTTATTTCTTTAGCATATTTTTATAGCGCCCAAAACACAAGTTCTCTGGGCGGTTTACAAGACAATAAAAACAACCAATAAAAAGATTAATATATTTCAACAATTAAAATTTAAAAAGTTAAAACTATTAAAACACAATTAAAACAATATCTAATTAAAAGCCTAATTGAAAGTGTGTGAAGTGTAGTAAAAAAATCACACACACACACACACACACAAACACCCTAGCTCACAAAGGTTGATCACATACTTAACATAATGTCTTGTTTAATCCTGAAAGAAATTCTATTTTAAGCTATATGTATTCATAAATCTAACATGGTATTAAAAGCAGGAGAGTCTTCTAGGGCAGTCCTATTTCTATTCAAGCCAATGGAAGAAACAAACATTGCTGAAATGGCAATGGCCTCCTTTGTCTCGATTGTGAGCAGAAGTAGAGCGTGTAAGAGGATAATATCCTTATCCACTAGGCTGAGGTGTTACAGATGAGAAGTCAATTGTCTGACAGGTTAAATGAGTTTATATGTGAGATTAGTGTGTATAAGCCTCAAACTGTTTTTCTTTGATGTAATGGAAACTTTGATGCCAAATACATACGTAATTCAAAAATAATTAGAGAGGTGAATACACTACTCAGAGGCTTTGGACAACGCTCAAGTTCTCAATTGGCTAAATTTATAAAAACAGAAGGAAGGCTGAGGTAATAGGCAGAGAAGGAAGAGACATTTAAAAAGATTTTGTAGATCCCTGTAATTATACAGAATTGTGTAGGAGGTTTTCATCCTTATTGTAATGATAGAATATGCATTTCTTTGAAATATGATAATAAAATATATAGTTATGCACTTAGTCATGGCTCCTTCTTCCCTTCCTCTATCCGTTCCTATTCAATAACCACTGCAAATAACCACTCCAGTAACCTTAGCATTCATTCTTGGAAGGAAATCCCACTGGAATCGATTGGACTTCCTTCCGATTAATTGGCTTTAAGATCAGAATGGATATCTGTGAGTATTGCCCTTAAAATCTTCCACCAGTGAACCTTGGTACTTATCTATACAGGCTTCCCATTCTTATGCATTGCATTCTCATACAACCGCAGATTTAACTTTCTGTTTCTCCTTCTGTTCTTTCTAATTGGTTTCATACCAAATGATCCCTCCATAAATTAGCTGCGGTGTGCTGGAAAGGGAGAGGGGAGCTTGAGCCAAGATTCTGGAATAGCTGGGTTCTAGGATTGTTAAATACATAAATACATATTCTTATACTGAGTCGCTTTGCTGTGTCATCTCACCCTCTAACATCTTCTCTGATTAACTATTGGTCTCCAGACGGCGCTGTTTCCCAGCCTTGTTGCCTTGAGATTGAAAGTGGAACCTTCTACCTGCCCTTCCACTGAACAGGCCCTCCCAAGTAGATAATTTAGTTCTACCACAATGCAGTACCATACCAGGACCTAATTACATATGATGATGAGATCTCTCTGTCTTCCTGGTTCAATTTATGTGTGACTGTGGCAGAACCACATTTCGTAACATAGGCTGGTATCTTAATTACTTGAGGAAATCCCATTGAAATTAAAAGGGCAAGTTAAGCATGTCATCCACAGACCTTTTGTTGGAAGAATTTAATCTCTGTATTATTTTTGTGTGATTGTTAATTCTACAAAGATCTCTCTTAATGTATGACAATAATCAGTTTTGCTTTTGATATGTGTATTACACTTCCTGGTCCTCTTTGAATTCATTTGTTTTTATTTTTTATGCAGTTTTACTATCCCTTTTACAATAAAAACACATTAAAAATAAATAAATAAAGGATATGAGTCTGCAACAATCACATATAGAGTTTCAGCCTCAAGATCTGGTAAAAACTGAGCCCAGTGAAATTTGGACTCAGAACCACTTTTCTCTGTATATTCCCTAGGCAACACCGATGTTGACAAATAATGGTGATGTGTGACTGTGCACAGAATGGTTTGATTAAGGTGATGCTGGATATTTTTTGAGATTAAGTGAAGTGTGTGAAGTGTCATTTGTAACAAGAATCAAACATAAAAATTAGGCCCTGCCTTCCAAAGAAAATAATGTATTGAGTCTTCAATTTTTCAGTAAAACTAAACTAAAAGAAGATTTGCAACAAATAGGACTAGTTCATAAATCCTCAGATATAACTGAAATATTCAGCATAAGGCAACAATTATGTTGATAATAATAATTTAAAAAAAAACAACCAACAACAATCAGAGAACATACAGGAGTCAAAATCTCATTATCAATGCAGGGTGATAGAGAATGATTCCAATAAATCCTCTGACTTTGCTGTGTACAGAAATGACACATTTTCTATGTTCAGGGTGATATCTGGGAATATGGCAGGCTCTTCCCAAAGCTTTTAAGGATTTTGAAACTGATGGGGAAATGAAATGGCTTTTCTATCATTTGAAACACAAAAGTTGAAGTTGTGATGTATTCTGGACTACCAAAGACTGAGAGCATTCATAAATCATTCAGAACTTCACAAACACGACTGTCTTTTTATTTATTTTTTTCTGATGTTGGGGGAACAAAGAAATCTCACTACTATAAAACCTCATTTGTCTGAATGGCCAGAGAGAAAACAACAACTGAAAAGAACAAAGATAATAAGAGTTGCAGTTAAAGTTAGTAGAGTTACAGTGATATAGAGCTATATTGCAAGGTTAGGCACACTCAACTGGAGTAACAAATCCAGAATCAAAGCATCTTAAGTTAAAGAGAAGAGTTAAGGTGCTTACAAATTCACTCATGCAACAAAAAGCATGAGAATTGTAAGCTAAGGTGCCCACCTTATCTTCCAAACCATGTAAGCTGTAAATAATTTCTTCAGTTTCACATGTGCTTACCTACAATGTAGCCTCCATGCATCCAATCTCTCCCTTTCACTCCTAATCCTCTTCCTCTGCAGTGGGAGGATCTGTATCTTAGTGGCTGTAGGTTGTGCATGTTCTGCATGCAGAAGGTCCCAGGTTCAACACCTGACATCTCTAAGGCTGGGAACGATCTGTCTGAAACTAGTCAACAGCTGATATACAGAGCAAGGTCCATCAGTGCACTGGGAGAGAAGCCCAACAGAACTTCCCAACTAACTGCACTGGTGCAGCAGAAAGTAGCAATTTTCCCCCTCCCTTTCCTCAGGAAACCCTCTATGTTACCTGGAAATATGTCCCTGAGGGTTGCACAACCCTCTGGGACATATTTTCAGGTGTCACAGATGGCTTCCTGGGGAAATTGAAGGCCCAACTAAATTGTTGCTTTCCAGCTGCACTGGTGCAGTTAGTTGGTTGCTGTCTTGATGCACTGGAGCATCCTTGCTCTGTACGTTATTCAGGTTATGCAATAATGATTTAGATGGAACAATGGTCTGATTCAGCATAAGGCAGCTCCAAAGGTTTGGCTTGGGAGCAACATTGATGCTCAGGCCACTATGAGGGCTGTGGCTGTTGCAGAGAAATCACTTATCCTTTTTAAGTAATTGAAAAGGAAGCCAACTTTAACAGAGAAACAAGAATTTGATATGTATTACTTACTGAACATAGGCTAAGAAAACAATAAGCAGGCTAACAGTCTCTTATGCAGAAAGAAGGAGAACCTCTCAGTTTGAATTTATGATAACAAGTAAGGAGCAGACAAACAAACCATGACTTCAGTGCCAAGCCAGTACATAGCAACACTGACGAATAGACAAGCATGCCCCACACAAAGAACTGAGACAATGTTTGTGGCCAGATTCCAACAGTGGCCACTTAGCTACACATTGCTTTCCCTATATGCTTTCCCTATATGCTTTCTTTTGAGCTAGAGAATGGCATGTATTGGTAGAGATGGACAGGGATGATAGATGAAAGATATAGTGAGGCATTGGGGGAAGTGACACACACCAATTAGCAACATAGAGAAGGAGGTGGGCCTGCCCTGTGATACATTAGGATTGGCCTTTGCAACATAGTTTATGTTTTAAAATGAATTAATTTCATGTCTAGAATTTACAAGAAGAGATTATGTTCTGATCATACTTGAATAATTACTTTTCTGGGTTTACTTTTGTTTAATGATGCACAAGACTGGACTCTGGTGCTTTGCACAAGATTTGTTGTCAGAATCAAAAGTGGACATAAATTCAAAAAGAGCAGGCTACGTTCTTGTTAGATAGGACTGTGCTCTGCTCTATGGTTGTCAAAATTAAGTTTAGAATGGAAAGGCATCTATGTTCCCTGTAACAGGGACCTCCAGATGTTGTTGACTACTACTCCCATAATCCTCTGCCAAATGCCATTGCGACCAAGGATGATGGGAGATGTAGTCAAGAACATCAGAGGATCCCTGTTACAGGGAACAATGAAAGACATGTATCTTATTCAGCATTGATACTGCATAGACTCTAGCTTCAGTGTTGCCCCAGCCCACAGAGGAAGAGGATTGGGGTTGAAACACCAAGGCGAAGTGTGGATGGATGGAGTCTAATTTGTAAATTCAGGCTAACATACAAAGGCCTACTTTTAGACTATTGTTGTGCTAGCATAATGCTGTTGTAGTACTGCAAGGATGTAGCACAAGTATGTTATGCAAAGAACTAGTGTTCATCTAGCATAGTGCTGTTGTGAGGATATATCACAATGGCATTACACAAAGAAAGGGACATCTCTTTCAGACCAGTCCTTGCACTGGCAGAAGATGTTGACAAGTTGCACAACGGGTTGCTCAGCATATTACACGTACAGACCCCAGAAATGATCCTCCACTAGCAGGTGCACAACATTTCAGAGCCCCACAACTTTGTGCAGCTCTGCAAACTGCTTAACTGTGACCGACTTCTCTTATTGCGCTAGTGAAGTAATACTAGTCTGGGTGCCAGCTACAGTCTTTGCTGCTTACATGGTGCAGATTTCAAGGGGCCACCTTAACTTGAAGTACCCATGCTTCTTAGAGCATGAGTGGAAACTGTCAGCATGTTAATTTTTATCCTAAAGCAAAGGCTTTTTCATAGCTGAATTATTATTTGGATATGGTGCCTGCCTAGAGACTCCTTTCTTTCACTTCTCAGGACTGTGAATAATTCTTCACTATTATGTAACGTATTAAGACAGCTTTGGATGTGTGATCTCACAACAGAAGTTAGTCGATTATTAGAATATGAGGTGTTCAGCACCCTACAAACAAACACATGCCTGTAAGTGACATCTGTAGAAAATATTTATGTTGCACTTGCCAAATTATTTCTTTGCTTACATGCTCTGACATCTTAAGATCAATCAGACTACATTTTAAAACAGCAACATATTTCATCCCAAGGATTTTTTGCAACTTCTTTGCTTTCCCCCGTATCAGCTATGTACATCATGACATTTGCTGAACCAGATACTGCCCAGTTCCTGGGCAGGCATTCTCATGATCAGTGAAAAGTGGGTTAAGGGAGCTTAGCCCGCTTTTCATGGATCATGGGAACCACTGGGCTCACAGGTGAGCCCGGTTCCCCAAAGCAGGTAACCCACTCAAATACCCCTCCGCTAACCCCATTTTAAAAATCATGTATTGCTGCAGCACGGAGCCACGGCTCAGCAACACACAAGGAGACCCCCGGCCAGGAGGCTGCAAGCAGCCTCCCAGGCCTGAGGGTCTCTCCAGCATGCCCGGCGCGCTCGCGTGGGGCATCCTGGAACTTCCAGGGGCCATGTGACCCCCGATCCCTGCAGCCTACTCCAGCTCTGTGACAGAGCCGGCAGTCATGTGGGCAGCCAATCTGGCAGCCCAGGGCTGCATTGGTAATCATCTGTGGAGAGAGTGGGCTAAGCCCACTCTCCCAGCAAACCCCCTTCCGGCAAGTCTCACTGATTGTGAGACTCGCCTCCCTGTTGGCTATCCCGCATGCATCACTTGAAAAGTTGCTCTGAGGCCTTTTTTATTTTAAGTGCTAGCAATCTGGTTCCATCTTGGTTCAAGTGGAGCCCGTCCCTTTTGCACAGGCTCATCTAGTCCCTGCAGGAGGCTACCGCCTTCTGTGGGGAGGCAGCCCCAAAGCACTTATCTCTCTGCAGATGATCACAGCCTCCTCTCTGGGCAGCCGGATCGGCCACTGACTCTGTCATAGAACCAGCGGGGCTGTGGGGACCAGGGACCATGTATTCCCTGGAAGTTCCAGGATGCCCCGTGTGAGTGGCATCTCACATGGGGAGAGACCCCCAAGCCCGGGAGGCTGCTTGCAGCCCAGGAGGCTGCTTGCTGCTCCCAGAAGGGGGTCTACTCATGAGTCGCTGTGCACCGTGGCGACATGCGAGCAACAAAATGAGGTTAATAGAGTGCTCACTCAGTTAACCTCATTGAAGACGAGGGTGCTTTAAGTGGGCTAACTGCCTTGGGAGCACTGGGCTCAACCGGGTAAGCTCCCTTAGCCCACTTTCCATTGATCATGGGAATAGCCTCATTACCTAGCACCCTAAATTTTACTTCCAGGATCTCCCAACTATATTTCCCAGCATTGTTGGTGCCGGCATGCACTATGGCAGCTGACTCTTCTCCATTGCTCTTGTTGGACTACCAGTACCAATCTACCAGTTCGCCACCCATCAAAAGGGAGTTCATCAAGTTTCGAGGCTATTATCACGGTCATGCAAAATCAGGCTAAGGGAGCCTAGCCTGATTTTGCATGGCTGTGAGAACCACCACTCGCAGCCGTGTCCGGTCTCACAAATGCGGGTCACCCGCTTAAACAACCCTTTCCTAAGCCCAGGTTAGCGGAGCGAGCACTCCGCTCTCCCACTGATTGTGGGAACCGCCTCATTATCTCTTATGATAATACTTATATTCAATATTATACTTGCACACTCCCCCAAGCCTTTCATCTCAAAAGGGGGAGGGGGCCGACAGATGAAATATCCCCTGCTTTTTGCGTTTCCACCCACCCACCAGTGGCAATTTTAAACATATTTGCTGGGATATAACAGGAACATCTGCAATTCTGTACTAATGGCATTTCCAGATTAGTGAGATATGGGCACAGATCTAAATGCTGTTGTCTTGTGCTCCTGACACCAGAACTTTTTCACATATCTCACACACCACCTAAATGACAATCACAATAACAACAATAAATAAATAACCTTCCATCTTATATAAGGCATCAGAAAACTGCAAGAACTCTTTTGATAGAATTTTCTAATGTATGGTGCTGGGATGAGTGGGTGAAAAGTGTTGGGGGGAAATGGTAATATGCCCAGCCAGCCAACCCATTAAGGTCTATACAGAAGTCTCGTGGGAGGAAAGCTGAATAAGCTTGAAAGTATGATTACAAATAATGTAGAAATAATCACTTTTGAAAACTAAAGGGGTTGTTTTTTTGAGATTCCCTTAGGAGGCAAGTATGAGGGAGCTCACACTATGCAATAGGGCTCTGCTATTTAATTCCTGTAATTCCAAAAGAGATTTGCAGCCTTTGGGTTACTGGAGGCAAGTGAACAAGGATCTTGATCATCCCTAATGAGAGCTGCCACATCACATTTTAAAAACTAAAATACGTTTAAATTTTATGGCACTCTCTTGACTAGGGTGCTGCAGAATCCTGAAGAATGGCAATTAGCTTCACAATAGTGGAAAGAGAGCTTACTGGAATACTGGAATTTTTTTGTTATTTATCATCCATGTGTGAGGGGCAATAAGATGTGGCTGAGAAGATATGTGAACAAGATCTTCCACAATTTATCTATTTTGTGTGTCTCTTTGTCTCTTTCTCTCTTAAACTAATAAGTAACCATAGTCGATTGCTTTGGAAAATATGGCATATTTCAGATGTCATCTGAGATAGATGTTATTGGACTTCAACTCCATAATCCCCATAATCTGGGGATTATGGAAGTTGGTTCAATAATATCTGGGGACTCACTGTTGAGTATCTCTGGTCTAAATCATTCCCTCAAAGATAGTATTAGCTTCTTGTGGAGAAAAGCATACAGGTACAATATTGAGGAATTTCCTCCTGAGGAGTTAATAATAGTTTTCAAGGATAGAAATTTTAGTTTAGCAAAACATCAAAGTAGGCAAGCGTTAAACACCCTCTCCTTCAGTACATCTTAATCCAAAGCAGCCAAATGGAGCCGCTAATTAGGGGAGAGAGAGAGAGAGAGGAAAATCAGATCACGGCTCTCCCAAATCAGTTCTAGTTTAGTTCTGGAATTAATTTACATCTTGACTGCCCATGTCTGTTTTTAAGACTTCTATGAATAATATGAATAGTTATTAGGGCTGTGCATTGCACTGGGCCAATAATCAGATATGATTTGATGTGGGCCCTATTGGACAATTTTTCATTGTATTGAATTGTTTAAAAAGCCTAATAGGTCTTGATTTGGATCAGATATACAGGATGTTCAATACGTACAGTATTAGATCAGACTGAATTGGTGGGGTTGGAGACTTTACCTGGTGGTAGAGCAATAGACTCTCCTTCTTTCTTGTAACTTGATAGAGTGTTGCTTCCTCAATATGTTCCAGGGATGGAAGCAACATCATATCTAGGGTAGGGCAGGCAGGGCACATGCCCTGGGCGCTACTTGAAGGGGGCGCAAATTCTTAAAATTATTAAAAAAAAAAAAAAAAGGTGACCCAAAACAAAATGGCCACTGCACATACTCAAATGGCCTTTCTGAAAGACTGTCTTTCTGAAAGACTAGAATATATTTCAAGCAGTGACACAGTTTACTGTACATAATTAATTATTATTATATTACTGTCCTTTAATTATTTTCAGAGTATCTGGGAAAAGCCAAATTCTCCATTTGTTTTTAAAACTTATGTAATAGTGATGCTACAATGCATAGTAGAGAATTAGACAGGCACTTTTGTTTAGTTTTCCAAGTACACCTCCACATAGTATTTGGGTATTTCATGAGCCCCAGCATACTGAAATTTGTATTTTTCCAGCATTTTTTGGTCTGGTTACAACCACTGCTAAAAAGTTTTTGAAATTTTAAAATATTAATGAGCTTGACTTATATTTTTCAGCTGATATTATAGTAAAGTTATCTGAAAGATGAGTGTCAGATGTTTGGACAGAGGGCGCAATTTCAGTGCTTTCCCTAGGCGCTATTTTCCCTAGATACGCCTCTGGGTCTGAAGCAGTATGGGCCAACTGATGGGGAGGAAGGCAGAGTTTTTAAACTGCAGAGTCTGTCTCTTTTGCAGCTTAAAGATCCTTTGTGAGGAGTTAATTAGGACTGCGGGAAACGTTTTCTTCTGATCCCCATTAACCACCCTCTAAAGATCTTTTAATTTACAAAGGGACAGAGCCCGTAACAGCTTAAAGCATCATGGGGTAGGGGGAATCAGGGGTTGTGGTATGTGCTTCATGGCACATGTTTCCTGATGCCCATTTCCCTTCATTATGCTCCATGGCTTCCAGTTCCCCAGCACACTAGGGGCTTGCTTTGCACATGTGTACTGTCCTCATGCTGTGGGTGTTCCATAGCAGCATTGAGGCCAACTCTCATATGCAGCCATTACTCCCCCACACACACACACACACTTCACACACACACACTTTTTAAAAGCCAATGTTTTCTGTGTTCCTGCTCCATTGGAAAGCTCAGCACAGGACTAAAGGAATTCTTATTACTTGATCATTTCAGTTCAAGAGCTGATATCCTAATGCTGGGATTACTGACAAAAAAACCATAAGATTTTTTTTGTCAGTTCCAAAAAACCCCATAATTTAGCAACTTTGTTTACTGCACTAGCACAGAATTAGTTGGGATGTAAGCCAGCATCTTCAAGCCATTTTACTAGTTTTATAGCTATATCCTGAGCTGAATTTTCTAAGGTATGTCTTCTCAAAAAATAGCCAATGCATCTATTCATCCAATGGATTTGTTGCTAAACATTTCAGACTATGAGATGGAGTCCTGTACAGATACCAGGAACACAGGTTTAATATTGCTTTAGGCTTTGTTTTATTCAGCTCCCTCATATTCTTTTAATACTGCATTACTTTTTATTAATCTTGAAGTATGGGAAATTGGATCACGAGTATAGTTACCTTATAAAGCCAGACAGGTTGTGTTTTTTAAAATTTGGGGGCCAATCAAGGATTAGAATTGTATCTCTGTGCAGCAGGAAGAAATTATCCCCATTCAGCTCATCCAGCATCATTGCACAGAAGGGCTTTGGCTTCCCCTCTTTTGCTGTGATCAAACAATATTTGAAATTAATGGTGTATTACTTTTTCAAGACTTGGCTAAGAACCCATTCCTATATTGGGGCTAGCCCAATATACAGGTGTTTATGTGTGTTTCTGGAAAGATTTCAAATATCAAATAATAATAGAAACCAACTTGCAATTAATTTTATGGAAGAAAAGGATTAAGTGTGTACACATCCCTACATGACGTTTGAAATTTGGTACCACCAGCATGTGTGAGAAAGGAAAGGGAGAATCTATTTTATATACACACATCCTAAGATGTAGGAATATTCCTACTTGGCATGCAGTGGAAAGTGCTGTAAGTAAAATGATCAATAATTAGATGGCTTTCGTTCACTACTTCAGTTCCTTTCTTATTCAAAAGATGGCCAACAGTGGTTTCAGGTTTTTTCTCTTGTCTAATACATTTCGTGAAGAGCTCCTGGCATGCATTAAAGAAAGAGAGCCCTTTCCTGAATAATAAGGAAAACACCTTTTACATATAAAATCAAAGGAGTCTGTAATGTACATTATTATAAGGAAGAATGACTTTTTCCTGTGTTTTCCTAATAGCAAGATACTGACAGTTGTTTGTTCTGCTTACTTAAAGTAGTGCATTTCACAGCAATGTAAACTGTAGTCCTATTTCTGGTTGCCTGATTTAATTTTCATCATGTGCTGTGCATCAACTTAATTCCAAAGTACTGGTCTCTTAAGAAGAAGAAGAAGAAGAAGAAGAAGAAGAAGAAGAAGAAGAAGAAGAAGAAGAAGAAGAAGAAGAAGAAGAAGAAGAAGAACAGCTTTGTTGAATCAGGCACAAGACCTATCTAATCCAGCATCCTGTTTCACACAGTGGCCCACCAGATGCCTCTGAGAAACCCACAGGTATGCCTCTGGGAAACCCACAGTATCGGCATGCCCTCTCTCCTGCTGTTGCTCCCCTACAACTGGCATTAAGCGCATCTTGCCTCTTAGGCTGGAGGTGGCCTATAGCTCTCTCAAGCTAGTAGCCATTGATTGACTTGTCCTCCATGAATTTATCTAAGCCCTTCTTCAAGTCATCCAGGTTGGTGGCTATCAGCACATCTTGTAGGAGAAAATTCCATGTGTAGCAGAGAATACTGTGTTTAATTCTACAGCAGATGACATATGGGTTTCCATTCAGATGATCATTTGTACATGGTAGAGGAATCTAATCACACGTTGAAAGTTTTGTCTGAACTGGCCCATTGTTTCTATGACAACATTTTCTCTCCTACCTTCTAAAGCCCTCTGTTTGAGGGTATCTTCTTACATAGCCCTTATTGTCTCATTGCATTGCTTTTGCCAGAGTTTGTGTTCCTTTCTGTTCTCGTCATTTGGGAAGACTTTCCCATTTCTGAGGGAAGAATTTTTCACCTTTATAGCTTCCTTGACTTTACTTGTTAGCTGGCATCCTCCTGGACTTGGTGGTACCTTTTTCCTCCTTTTTAGTATGCATTCTAACTGGGCTTCTAGTATTGTGGTTTTAAATAAACTCCATGCATTTTGGAACAAAGTGACTCTTCTGATTTTCACTTTCAGCTTTCTTTTCACCTAACTCCTCATTTTACTTTCCTCTTCTGAATTTCAAAGAGTCTGTGTTAGACTTCCTTGTTGATTCTCTCCTTGAATATATGCTGAATTTGATCACACTGTGGTCACTGTTCCCTAAAGGTTCCACAACACTGACATTTCACTATGTTATGAACAGACTGGTGGGCTGGGGTGTAGCAAGGTTGAAGTGGGCCCAGAGTCAAGATTTTAAAATGCACCTCCCTCACTCAAGCTCAGCTCATGAAGTAAAGAAATCTTAAATGAGGCTGCATAGTGGTAACAAAAAGCATCGTATATGGATGATGCAATGGTACTAGAGAAAGACATGCTGTTCTGGTAGCTCCAGGTCTTAACACTCACATCAACTTCAGAGGATGAATACAACTGAAGGAAGCCCGGGCGGCTGCGGGGCTGCGGGAGTCAGTCATGTGACTTGCCTCTGGGGGCCCCCAAGGCAGTGGGCCCCCAGACAACTGTCTCCCCTTGCCCAATTATAGTTATGCCCCTGCTGGTGGGATTGGGGCCAGCTTTACAGGCCCAAAAGGCTAAGCTGAGGCCTGTATCTGAGATTGCTGTTTTGCAAGAAACTGAAGTGCGAACTTTGGTTCTGCTGAGCCAAAGTAACTGAACAGAATTGTATATTCTTTAGTCAAGGCCTGTCAGAGGGAGACTCATCCCTCCCCTCCCTGCCTTGAAGCTTGTTTGTGCATTGTGCTATGCTAAGGAGTAATCATGGGAATTAGCTTGAAATGTGCTAAAAGTAATCATATTTAGAAGGTCTAAGGAAACCACATTTAGATATCAGTACCTACATATTTAGGGGTACAATTATATTCACACATTAGTTGCTGACTCTCTTTGCATGCTATCTCTTAATAACATAGTCTTGGGACTGAAAGGTGCCAAATAAGTTTTGAGAGTGACCACAAGCCAGACAAGCTGGGCATAAACAGGGATGTTTCCATCTGGATTAGTAAACAATGTCAGGCCCGGACTCCACCATGAAAGGCTCCTGACCAATATGGTAAAAGAGAGTCAAGGAGGGAGACTGGGATGTTTACATTAGGATGGAGACATAGAAGAATTGATGTGACTGTCTTTGATCTAAGATATGACAACAGGCTTGGGGAAAGGGTAAAAAAGGGACATACCCCTCCCACACACAAAAAAGGAAAAACATACTCAGACCCCAGTGGAGAAGTAGTATGTGGACCTTATCAAGGAAGACACATGCTCTCACCCTTTGGGTTAGTATGTGAACCTTAGTCTGTAAAGGCAATTTGTGCTTCATAGATTGACATACTATTCCGCTCCCTACATCAGGGGGACTTTCTCTCCTGCATATCTCACCTATGCTG
The DNA here is from genome assembly GCF_027244095.1 of Hemicordylus capensis. Classification (NCBI taxonomy): domain Eukaryota; kingdom Metazoa; phylum Chordata; class Lepidosauria; order Squamata; family Cordylidae; genus Hemicordylus; species Hemicordylus capensis. The sequence continues at coordinate 340,042,813 of NC_069657.1, forward strand.
CCTGGACAGCCCACAGCCTCTCTGCGCATCCTCAGAGTCTCCTGAGGAGTACAACTGATGTGACCAGTAATGATTTACCTACAAGAAATGCCTTCAGATCAGACCTCCAGAACTAACTTACCTCCCCCACTTTGTCTTCCCTCCTTTCCAACTGTGGAATAGCATCATGCTTGTCTTGTCTTGATCTCCTTCCCCCCCCTTCCTGCTCCTTCTGTCCCCCACTGCCTTTCCTTCTGCTTTTGGCTCATTCATTAATATGTCAGAATGAGCACTCAGTCCCTCCATCCCCTTCCTATTTCTCACGCTTGGATTCTTGGCTATCTATCTGCTTAAAACTGAAACTGCAAGATGTTGTGACTTAGAGACAGAGCAGCTACTGATAACACGACACACAGCATCCACTTGTACAGAAAGAAAATGCTTTCTATTGCTATGTATTTCTAGTGAAGAAAAAATGATTTTAGCTATCACTGAAAACACTACACTATACTGCAGAAGAAATTCATTGATTGATTTTGCTTGCATGCTTAATTGCTCAGATGTAAACATTATGCCTTAATAAAGCTTCCAAAATGACAGTTGCGTGTGGCGTCTCTTCTGCTCTCCCCCTCCCGATTGCTCATGACTTCAGAACCAAACCAGGGAAACGCCTCTGTTGGCTAGTTGGGAGGGGCTGGTCGCTCCCTCTCTCCCCTTGCAGGGAGTGGCACTGCAGCCTGCTCACAACAGCACCAGGTCCTGTAAACCACTCAGGATTAAGTCCAAGGTTGCCTTCTTTCTGTTTGGTTCCATGACCAACTGTTCTAGGGCACAGTTGTTCAGTGTATTTAGAAATTTGGTATCTTTGTCATTACTTGAATGTGAATTTGCCCAGTCTATGTGTGAGTAACTGAAGTCACCCATTATTACAGCTATGCCTCTCTTTGATGCCTCCCTGATTTCCTTCTGCAAATGCCAGTCACTGCCAGCATTTTGATCAGGAGGGCAATAGCACATCGCTAGTACCACATTTCCTTTCAGGCCTTGTACTGTCACTCACAATGTTTCTGTGGAGGACTATGGACTCCCTAGGTTTTCTAGCTTGTGAGATTCTATCCTTTCCTTAACATACAGTGCTACTCCACTCTCAATTCACCCCTCTCTATAGAGTTCATATCCAAGGATAACAATGTCCCACTGGTTCTCACTGTTCTTTCATGTTTCCATTATGCCCACAGCATTTCCTAAGCTCCAGAGGAGTACTTTTGCTGAAGGTACATGATTAGATCTTTCTTCTAGAGTTAGATCCAGAGAGTAAAGGGAAGCATAACATAAGACCCTACACCTGAAGTAAAAGCATTTATGACTTTTTAATTATCTGATAATAGTTATATCTATACAAAGAGATGCTCAAAGTAATTATTAAAGATAATAAGCCACCAGGTTAAATTAACCTACATGCAGTAAAAGGCCTGTACTGGCCTGGTTCTTGAACATCTTCTTTCCCACTCCCTTACTGTTCCTAAAAAATATCATTGAAATCTGGCTGTACCACATTTATCTCTCTATGTTGATCTTCCTGAATCCCTGAATTCTTCTGTTGATGGGTTGAGTTTTTCTCCAATAAAGTAGAAATTGACCTAATCTGATCCCATTCCACTCTCATGACCTATTGTGTAGGGCCAGTTTCTAAATATATTTTCACCCCAATCAAATTCAGTTATAGGGTTTCCTCTAATTCCTTTTCTCCAAACAAGGCTTCACAGTAACAGCAAGCTGAGTAAGGTGGCATCTTGAACAGCATTTGATAGCATTTGATAGTCCTCAGATATCTTTCCCTCATTTTTTGCAATAAGGAAGAAAGCAAATCATCCATCCAATAAGTTAAGAACATGCCTTAACAAGATGGAACGAAGCAATATGTAATCATGCTGGTCTTATTCACAGTAAGCTTCTTTACTGGCTTACTGTGTTTATAATTGTGTAGTGTATTTCATGTTCCAATGTGATGCTGGTGAGGAAATACACACAAAAAAACATGTCTTCTCTCTTCTGGTGTCAACTGCTGCAGAGAAAAGGAAAAAACAGAAACCACAGGATAACCTAGATATTGTGGGCCACCTTGACCTTCATGCACAAACCATTTTCCTTAGAAATGTGATACTCATTTCACCTTTCTGATGCTAACTGACTTGTCTATATGCCTGCATTTCTTCATTCTGCTATCCTGGACTTTGTCCCTGGCCTGGAATCCAATCTATCTCTAGAGCAGGGATGTCAAACTGTGGCCCTTCTACAAATGTTGGCTTACAACTCCCATCATCCCTGGCTATTGGCCACTGTGGCTGGAGATTATGGGAGTTGTAGTCCAAAAACAGCTGGAGGGCCACAGTTTGACATCCCTGCTCTAGAGAAATCTTCCTGCACTACATGTTTGTGGCCCTGAGCTATCTCTTATCCCTGCCCCTCCTAGGGGATCTGGTCTAATATTCAATGCCAGTTCAGGTCCCAATCCTGTCTAGATTTGTGTTTTCAGTACTCCATGTGCTTGGCTGCTTATGCCATAGTGCTCATGTGCAGTAGAAAACCTGCAGTGAAAATGTGGGGGCGGGGGGATGTATAGTGCTTGATACTAGAGAAGATTAAGTAATGCAATATAACCCTTACTGTTTGTAAGGTCAATAAGGTTTTTATATCAGAGCTTGGAGAGAGAGCAGAAAGAATTTACCAAGGGTCAGGACTGAGATGAGTATTGCAGGAGAAGAGTGTAAAAGGGGAAAGGAGGTGAGGAGGAGAGTAAGAAAATATAAATATGTATAGTTTGTAAGATGAGTTTGGAGATAACAGAGAAAATGAAGGACTTAAAGGTGAAAGGGGCAAAGGCTGATGGGGGGGGCAAAGAGTATATATATAGGGAGAGAGGTGACAACTTTACAGGAACCAGGGCATGTTTATTGCCCCCTCACCCGAGGCTATGCGGCAAAGGAAAACTCCAGACAAGTATAGTGGATGAAAGTGGCCACAACTTTATTAAACAGCAGATTTAAAGAACTGGATTGAAGGTAAACTCCACCTCCTGCAGTGTGGTCCTAATTCAGGCAGGAGGTCAGACCCAATATGACCTTCCTCGAGACTTCCTCGAGACTCACATGGGTGACACACCCTGGCTCAAGAGTATGAATCAGAGCTTGACTGATTCATCCTCATCTCCTAAGGGTCAGGGCCACTTCAAGGGCTTCAACCCACAAAGCATTTGAGGTTTGTGAAACCTCTGAAGTAGGTGATATGAAAATCGTGTCCCCTGTGACACAAAGCCTCCAAGGATCAATTAACCACTCCACCCTTTAAACCAGCCCAAGGGTGCTCACAAATTAATGTTGCCATCTCCCCCAGATTTCTGAGTATTTACTGGATTTTATGCATGTTCCCTTGGACATTTACTGGATTTTATGCATGTCCCCCTGGGTTCCCCTGGACCCAGTTGGCCCACTTAGCAGCTCCAGGAGTCGGGTGAAGGGAAACACCACCATGTGGCGCCCTCTGGAGTCCCAGTTATGTACCATGCAAGTCAAAGCAATACACCGCATGAGTAATGCACCACACAAGTCCTGATTCAGCAGAATCAAGACAGTGTGTGCACATGCACATTATTATGTGCCACCACACACTGCTCACACATATAGTCTCCCATTCAAATGCAAACCAGGGCACACCCTACTTAGTAAAGGGGACAATTCATGCTTGCTACCACAAGACCAGCTTTCCTCTTTTCTGCAGGTTAAAGAACAATATGGACATTCCTCTACTAAAGTAGAGTCCAAACACACACACACACACACACACACACACACACACACACACACACACACACACACACTTTCCTTCAGGAATGCCTTCAATGCCCATGAACACACTCCCCCCCCACCTTCTATCCCCATGGTTCTATTAAAATAGTGATTATCAGCACTCAGTGTAACTTCATGGTTAAAGTGTTAAAAAAAAAAAAACCAAACAAACAAACAAATTGCAAATAATTAAATCTATACATATAATAATCAAAACCAGATTAAAACCAAAAAGAAGAGTTCTTGTTTCCAAATTGAAAGTCATGATCAGCCAGATAACATTTTCTATCATTCACAATAAAAAAATATGTCACTTCTGTCAGGAGCCTGCTTTACCTGCTGCCTGCATGTCCCTGTGGAATCCAGCAAAGAACATGGCATCCCTCCTTTGGGGCTTCCCCCAAAGCAGGGGTGAAAAGGTTCCAGGCTGGTCAGGTCTTGGTGGGGTTGAGCAGGTGAGGCAGGGAGAGCTGCAAGGAACAGTTCCAGTAGGGCAGTCATGTTCGGTGCTGGAGTAAGTGAGACCAGGGAGGGGGCGGGGCCTGGACTGGGCTCTAATCCCTGTCAGCTCTGTACTGGGGCACTTAAAGACAAAACAGTGTAATCTGGAAAGCACCTTGGAGAGGGAACCGGCTGGATGCAGCAAGGGGGAGGGCTGAGATGATGAAGTAACTTCCTCTACTGGCCTACTCTAAGGCTGATCTTGCCTGCTCTCATCTTGTAATTCTGGGCTCAAGAAAGGCCAGAAACAAAGCTCCTCCCCCATGGAGCCTTACAAAAAGCTCAAAGTAGGGTGTGTGGAGGGTTTTCTTTTTTCTTTTTTTGGTCATTTCCAAGTGTCTTTCAGAGTGTGGATGCAAGCAAAAATTAATGTGACTGATTTATCTAGTCATTTCTTCAGAGCAATATTTTTATAATCAGAGCAAGTAGATAAAAAGCTTTTCCAGTGTCTTACCTACACAGCAGAGATTTCTAGATTTCACAAGCAGCCATGCAGACTTGCCCCACTCTGAGATGGCTGCTTTGAGTGCCGCCTTTTCCCTTTTTATTTCCCTTCCTTTTATCTGCCCTCAATAAAGCAGAGAAGCCATTTTTTGTTTTGTTCCAAAGCAGGTGTGACTTAATTCAGTCTCATCTCCTACCAGAGAAACAATGCTCAGAACACCTCAGACACTGAAAACAACAAAACCCAGTGCCCCATGGGCTTGTCATTTTGTGGGTGGTTGTCACCCTATGTGCACTACACCACAACCTGCTCTGGGCCACCCTGGTGCCCCCAAGTGGAGTTATGGGGCTGCTGAAATTCTCCATTATTCTCTATGGGGGAAAGATTAAAGACGTGCAAACTTTAATTTTTTAAAATTAAAAAAATCACCCCTTTGCCCAATTTCTTTGAAATCTGGGTGGTATCTTTCTTGCACCCATGGGGCACCACCACACACCACAACCCACTCTAGGCCACCCTGGTCCCCCCCCCCAAATGGAGCTATAAGTCTGCTGAAATCCCCATTATTTCCTATGGGGAAGAGTTTAAGGATGCACCACCTTCAATTTTTTTTTAAAAAACACACCCACCCTTTTGCCCTATTTCCTTGAAATTTGGGAGTTAGCTTCCACCCATTGGGCACTACCACCCAACCCACAAAATGGAGGTCCGAATTTCCAGTTTTTTCAGGTCCGAATCTGGGATGATTTGTTTTGTACCCGAATATGGGCAATTGAGCACAAGGGTGATTTGTTCTGTCTACAAATCACCCAAATCAGCCCAGATTTAGGTACAAATCATTTTTACCTGAATCGATTTGCACATCCCTGGAGAAGGATACCATGGTCAATGGTATCGAAAGCCACAGAGAGATCCAAGAGGATCAGCAGAGTCACCCTCCCTCTGTCGATAGCTTCCTTGCCAGTGGCAAAGAAGTCAGAGCAGGAAAGGAGGATGCTTTTTTCCTGCCTGGCTCTCCCACTCTGTCGACATTTTCAGTAAAGGTCTTGCCAGTGATTCTCTCCTTGAGAGCTGATTTCCCCACTCTGGATGAGGCAAGAGCCAAAGCAGCAGCCAGGAAAAGGTGGCACAAGCAGCAGGCTTTGCAGCACGGGGTCTAACTGTGCGGCTGCTGAAAGCAGCTGAGCGGGTTGGGCAGGAGGTTTGTGCATGTGCACTCAGATGTTCAACTTAAAGGGAACAGTGGTCCTCGTTTATTTTTTATAGATAGTATTTTGTTTTTCTGGGCTTTTAATGAACATGATGACCGTGACAAGGCTTAAGCATGAAAGCTTGAATCCCTAGCACCAATTTTGTAAGGTCAATAGTAGAATTTAGTGGCAATGAAAATGAGCACAGCATGGCTCTTCAGCATGAGCTTTAATTTGGTATCTTCGCCAATCTTATCTGGTATCTTCACCTTCACCAATAAATAGCATATTTAAATTAGCATATTTACAGCAATAAACAGCATATATTTTCACCAATAAATAGGATATTCAGGTATTCAAAAATGGAATGGGTGGTAGTCTTCAGTTGGTGAGGAATCCATGACAGCACTACACAAAGCTAATTAGACAAGATTAAACACTGAAAAAAACCGTATGTTAGAAAGTGTTGGGATATAAAGTCTGGGTGTTTAATGCTAAGGTAAATGGTCAGATAAAGAGATCTTCACCAACTATTGTTGGTAGATATCCAGAGCATATACAAGTCAACTGGACAGTGAATCCATTAATTTGCATAATTTGCACAATATGTAGATTTGCAAGCTAATTTGTGTAACATGCGGATTTAGGGTGCCCGGATTTGGAGAGCTTGAAAATAGCACCAGTGGAAAACCCCAATATGCCTAAATGCAGTCTGCACTGCACCTGCCACCAGCGGAAGGTTAGCCTTGTTTAGCATCCCCCCTGCCGACCTTCCTGAAATTCAGTTAGCTGCTGTATCAGGTTGGTCAAGTACATGTCACAACCTTCTATGGATAAGTGAACCCCATCTGGCCTGAACAACTCGGGAAGAGAATGAACAATACCCAGATGAGGGATAAAACCTCCCCCAGTGAGCCCTCAAGCTAAACCAGTTCAGTGGTGAACTGGCTCAACCTTGAGCTGGTTTGCAGATTCCTAAGGGCCTGGGAGATTCAAGGGGAGTTGATGGGTGTAGGGTGAGCCACCTCAGCCCCACCACCACGGCTGCTGCAGCACCTCCTGTGCCCCAAAAATCTGCAGGTGGGAGTAAGTACTTCGATTTTACTAATATAATACTTAGGGAAGCCCCCCATCCTCCTCGAACCAGACCTGAACTGGCTTGAATTCAAGCTTAGCTGGGCCCTGTCATGCAGGTTGGAGGGGGGACTGCTCCAGTACAGTTCGAAACTGGTTTGGATTCAAACCACACTGGAAAAAACAGGTTTGTGCACATCCGTACCCCCAGTTCCTCAGTGAATTCCATGACCTGCTGCAAAAACCAATAGCAATGGCCTTCATCCCCAGTGCCCACAAACAACAATTAATCAAGTCAGTGGGCTGTGGAATTGCAACCCACCCTCCACCTCAAAGTGCACTCCAAAAAGGTACTGAAGGTCTCAAAAGCAGAACAGGAAATTGAACAGCTCATGGGCAATTCCCTGTCCACATAACACTGGCACTCAAAAGCAAAACCCAAGAGGCTAAATCATTGGGATGGACAGGCAATAGGCAGAAGGTAGATTCAATGTCACATTTAGCCACCATAGCACCCACTTTACAACCCCGGAAAATGCACACAACATCATCCAGTGGTGTGTAACATACAGCACAAAGCTCCTCTGGGATAGCACCATTCATTTGGGAATCAAAGGTGGTGTATTTACTGATAATGCCCCGGGGTCTTACGGATGACTCTGAGTGGAGAAACCCTAAAGTATGGAATGGGTGAGGACTGAAATTGTCCTAACAACCTTCCAAGTCTAACATCTTTAGCAAACTTTCTTCTAAGAACCTCCCCAATCCCATGAACTGAACACAAATTTGGTGCCTGGAAAGCCACCCTCTTGAACTGAGAAGGGTTCCTAAATCCTTTGGGAAAACCTTTCCATAAGGACTCAGCATCCAGTAGATTAGGATAGTCAGCCAGTAAGTGTGACAGAACATTACGGCCAATTGCACTGGGACCTTTTATCAGACAGTGACTGGAGAGGTCCTCCTCTCTTCTGGTTTGCTGATCACTCCCTAGAACCATTACCCACTGGCTGGCTGCAGTTACACAATGAACTGGGGTGTTTGGCCCCACAGAGTCCACAGGCATGTCTGAATCTTCACAGGTTCTGAGAACAGCACCCTCCATTCTTAAATTCCCAGCAGATGAGGTGGAGTTGAGCCCCCTGCAGGACTGAACCCAAAGCACCACCAGATCCTGAAGGTCTGGACAAAAGGTGACTGCTGTCAGACCTCTCCCTGTCCATAGGAAGAGAAGGTGACATGATCAAGAACCATAGTTCATTAAGGGGGGTAAGGAAAGGAAAGGTTTAACACTGCATGCATTCTGCAGTTCTTGTCATAGTGTGCCCAAGATGCCCCTACAAAGTCCATGAAGCCGTGGTGGTGGTTGTCTAAGTACTTCACAAGTGCAGGGCCTTTGGAGGGCTGGACTTGCAAAACTACCCCATATAAATGCTATACCCTGATAGACAATTGTTCCAGGTCCACTCCATCAGCTTCCTCTTGGTAGCCTCTTGTTCGTTACTCTGATCCCGTTCCTTAGTTCGAGTTTGGCTGAAAATGTATTTGCCCCACCATATTTTCTCCTTCGTCACGGGCAACAAGTGGCCCGCTGTGGTAAAGTCATGTCCCCATAAGGGGAATGCAGAGAATATGGAACCACTCCCATAGGGTAAGGATTCCCTGAACCTGATATAGCCACACCATGCCAGACTTGTTCACAAGCTCCACATAGGGAAGGCATATTGCCAGTTAAAGCTGACATGCCCCAACCTGGCCATGCCTGAAGGGCCTGATTAGCCCACAAGTGCCCATAACCTGTGCTCAGGTAAGGCAACATGCCCACAGGGTACATTGGCCATGGCCCAGAATAGCCCCAGGTTGCACCCCAGTATCCTCACCCAATGTTCCAGTTGAAGTCAAGTCAATTGGTGCTGGAGCTGCTGGTTCTGCAGGCGGAGAAGTATTCTGTCCTTTAACACCCAGGAGGGCCAGCTCAAGGTCTCCAACAGCATTTTCTAGAGCTGCTAACCTTCTACTTCCTTGCCCATTCCAACGCTTCCATTCATGCATTTAGGGCCCTCAATATTGGCCTCATCTTCAGAAGAAGAAAACTGGGGGAGGAATGGGGTATTTGGGGGATCCAAATAAGGTGCCCCCCCCAGTGGCCCTTGTAGGTGGCGTATTGGTCCCAATATAGGATGCCCCAAAGGTCTAAGTCAAAGCTAGCAACCTAGTGCAGAAAATAAGACCAAGAGACTCCAAGCAATCCCCACACACAAGTGTTGGCTAGATGTGGCCACAGATTTCATTCAGCACTGGCGTGTGCCCACTTACAAACCCTTTATTTATTTGTTTGTTTTACTGCTTGATTATTTAAAACAGTAAGGCTCAAGATCACCCGGTAAGCTTTGTAGCTGAGTATCAACCTGTTTGAACTCAGGCCCAACCAGTCCAGTTTCAACACCCTAAGCACTACACCAGACTGGTTCAACTAAGCGTTTAATGGGGATTAACCCCCCCAGCACATGTGCCTAAATCCTCGAATCCCTTCCCCTTTCCCCGAACAGAGAGAAGGACAGAGAATAAAAGGTGGGCCAGCAGTTGCCTCTGCCTGGCCTGCACGTGCACAGGCAATCGCCTGGCTGCTACAGCTGAGTGCAGTGATGGGGGAGGGGATGAACACTCACTATGGCTGCAGCAGCTAAGCTCCAATGTGGGGGTGGGGGGGGTTGTCCTGGGGATGGGGATGCGCTGCAGCCATGGTGTTCCAGCATCCTGCAGGTTCAGACCTTCTCAGTTCCTGCTCCCCAATCTGCCAGCGCCACTGCACAAGGGCCACCTGCTTCTGCCGCTTCTGTCCATTGCCATTGCTGCCTGCAGGTTCCCCCAATCGTTGTCTCTGCCACTGTGCTCCTACTGCTGCCACCGCCAATCTCCACAGGCCGGAGTAGAGAGACTCCAACAATCTCCTGCCCTGAAGCCTGCAAGAACGCAAATAAGCTAAGAGGCGGGGTTTCAGCCCAAAGGCCACTGAAACTCCTCCCCCTCTCAGCTCACTCTATCCCAACCCAAACGTCCTGCAGCCTTAACAGTGGGGTGAGGCAAACTGCCAACCCCAGCACGAGGCAGAGGGGTGGCAACTAGTGGTGTGCATGGAACCAGCACATACTGGTTCAAAAGTGGGAGAAATATCTTTAAGAATGGGGGAGGGTGCTCTTACCCCTCCTGCCAAATTTTCCCCACCGGGCACTGTCTTTTAAAGCAGTCTGGAAGGGCGGCAGTGAACCTCCTTGCCGACCTGGTGCCTCCTCAGGCCGGAAGTGGCAGGTGCACGTGCACATGTTGTGCTTGCATGTGCACACATCGCATGCATGCACACAGATGTCATGCGCATGCACAACACGCGCACACGTGCACCGGGCACTTCCAGTACAAGGAGGCACCAGGGCAGCAAGGACGTATGCTGCCGCCCCACCGTACTGTTTTAAGACAACACCAGTGGGGCAAACATGGCAGGAGGGGTAGGAGCACCCTTCCCCATCTTTAAAGATATCCCCCTCACCTTCAAACTGGCCAAACTACTGGACATTCAAACCAGTTTGGAGGCCTTTAAAAGGGTCCCCGAACCAGTTCGTGCACATCCCCAGTGGCAACACTACAACTAGTGAAACAGCCTGAAACAGGGGGAATGTCTTGGAACCATTTTGTACCCTCACCCTTTGGCAACATTTCATACTACTCTGCTAAGGAAAGTGTATGGCACCCCTCCCTTCCTGAACGATGCTGGACCATTGCATTTGACAGCACCTTCAACTTATTCAAAGCCTCACATCCTGCAAGGAGGGGATTGATCCACCCTGATTCTTCCTCCTCTCTCTCAGTGCTCTCTTTTAGGGTGCCTTCTGAGAGTCACAAAGGAATTCTCTTTGCTCTGAATCCTGCTGGCTTTAAATATCCAGTAAGCTGTTCTATGCTCTCATCCACCAAGAGGCTCCACACTACCCACTCTTCTTCCACTCTCTGCAAAATGCATACAAGCTCCAGAGAGCCCATTTGGAAGCCTCCAGAGAGCAGCTAGTTCAGGCATAATGAGGATGTGCATTCAGATGTGTGCTCTCCATCCCTATTTTGCTTCAGCTAGTCTTGTATTAACTATGTAGGACTAGAGCTGGATAGCCACAATTAAGTTGCCAGCACAGTCTGGAACACAAGTATTTCACCTGATTGGCTGGTCTATCAGCCAATCAGCATACAATGATGGAAAGATCTGCTACATGACATCATCATGTAACCAAATTTCATTAGTTATATGATACATTGTGTGATCCCTGATTGACTGGTATCAGGCAGCAAAGAAACTCTAATATTTTTTTGTCAAAGCAGCGGTATATCAGGACTGCATGCAGAATGGGGTGAACAAATTAAAGATGGGGGTTTCTTATCAAAACTCACATCTCATGAAATTGCATTCAAACAGTACTACTACATTCTACCTGGACAAACTAAAAACTAAGAGGAATAACAAAGTTAATCTGAACAAAATCAACTCCTTTGCCCCTGAGCTGCTGTCTGAGATAATTCATGTACAGGAGCAGATCGCCAATTTCCCGGTTTTCCACAACAAATACCACAATATAGCAATTGGGGGTGATCTTTCATGGGCAAAAAGAATTCCTAATGTTGCATTCTAAATACAAAGACAGCCCCAGTTCTCCTGTGCTCTGGCCTCAAGTCAAATTGGCTAAAGGGAACTTCAGTTTGTCAATGATCTTTCCACACAACTTCATTACATGGATCATTAGCTTGTGGAAACTATAGGGATATCAATCTCGAATTTCCTGCTTGAGCTTGAAAATAACAACTACTACTTCTTGCATCTAGCATCCAGCCCTGCTTGAATATCAAGCTAATGGGTGACGCTAAACAGTCAATGCTAGTCATTATCTAAGGCTTCCAAAACATTTGCGGAAGCTCTGCCTTGCCCTGGTGATTTGCTTCTTTTCATTTTTCCAGACGCAGCCCTTACCTCACCTACCAGTTCTCATTGAGTAGGTATCTGCCCTTTTTGCAGCCCCCCTCTAGAATTTTCTAGATTAAAAAGATTATAGCAATCACTTCCCTATTTTTCAGAGTCTCCATTGCTAACCTTCATCTACCCTTATGCAATGTAATTTGGTGACATCACTAGTTCTTTTCCCTCTTTCTCTATCAGTTGCATTCAGTTCAGCCAGCAACTGAATAAGAATAAAAAATATATCAGCTTGCTGGGGGTGGTGTGTGTGCCAGTAGGGGTCACTCAGTAAGAGCAGGAGGGGCTTTGCTCCCCCATTAAAAAAAGAACAGAAAAGAACACACCCTGTGGGTAGTTAATTTAAAAACAAACAAACCAACAAACCTCACGGTGTCCAGCCAGCCCAGATGGAGACTAATAGGGGAGGGAAGAGGCAGCCAGTTTGCTGTGAGGAAGGGAACTCCCTGCTTCCTCCCTGCACTCCTACTGGAGGGAACAGCCTGCTAATCAAGGCTACTCCCTCCCCTTGTTGCTTGGAGCCTCAGGTATCACTGCCTCCCCGGATTAGACTCTGAGCCGGGTCTCACGATCAGTGAGACCCGGTTTGTGCAGCTCAGAGGGGAGCACATGAGCAGGGCAGGCTAAGCCCACTCTCCCCACACATAAGCAGGGCGGGAGACCTGGTTGGCCGGATCGGCCACCCACACAATTGCCGGTCCATGTTGAAGCCAGCGGGGGCTGGGGGGGAGCGGGGGCCGATTGGCCCCTGGAAGATCCAGCATGCCCTGCACGAGCACGCAGGGCATGCTGGCGAGACCCCCGGAGCTGGGAGGCGGCTTTTCGCCTCCCCTCCGGGGGTCTCCTCATGAGTAGCTGTGGCATGGAGCCACAGCATGGCTCTTCATGATTTAAAAAAACTGGGTTTGTGGAGTGCTCGCTTAGGTGGGTTAATCGCCTGGGAGCCACCAGGCTCGCCTGTGAGCCCGGTGGATTTTAGGGGAGGGTTACTTAGGCGGGTTAACCGCCTGGGAGCCACCAGGTCCCACTGGCTCCCACAATCAGGCAAAATTTGGCTAGGCTCCCCTAGCTCGATTTTGCCTGATCATGGGAATAGCTCCATAAAAGGGCAAAAGTGTCTAACAACGGCTGTGTGACTTTTACAATTAGCATCCTTGCCGCTGAATTTTAGCGTTTATCTTGCTTAAGAGGGAACTGGTACTGAATTACTGTTGGTCAGTCAGTCATTGAGGCTCAACACACAAGCAGTGTGTAGAGCCTGGGAGGGTTAGGAGGGGAGAGCGGGCTCCCGTGTAGAGCCAAAACGAAGTCTGTGCAGAGAGCAGGTTTGACCTGCTCTCCCCACAGATGATCAGGCAGCAATCCATGGGCAGCCACATCAGCTGCCCGGACCATTACTGGCTCCATCAGGGAGCCAGTTGGGGCGGCGGGATTCGGGGGCCTCCTGGCCCCTGGAAGTTTCACATAAGGCATCGTGCAAGTGTGTGGTGCCTTGTGGGGAGCCCCCCCCCCACAATGCCAGGAGACTTGTTGTATCCTCCCAGTCAGGAGCCTACTTGTGAGTTTCTGTAGTACAGAGCCACAGTGTGGCGACACATGATCTTTTAACCCGGTTTTCAGCCACTCTCATGCCCATAACCTGGGTTAAGTGGCAGCCTTCATAAGCAGGCTTGCTGCTGAGCCACTGCCGGGAGCCACACGGCTCCTGTTGCTGCACATAAGCGACAGAAACTGGGCTGGTCTCCCTTAGCCTGGTTCCTGCTGCTCATGAGAATAGCCTCACGCTCTATCCATACTTTTTGAGACAGCCAAATTTGGCTTTTCTGAGTTAAAATGGTCTGTTTGGTCTTTTAGTTCCCTCTTGTGAAAATCATCACATTTTCAAACAGAAAAATGTGTCTCTCTGTGTGTAGGGGTTTCTGTAATAAAGCTGAAAATAGAATCATTGGCTGGTTTTTAAGATCTGTAAAGCTGCATCTTGCTCTCTCATGCAGACTCATAGCTGTATGAGTTTGCCTTTGGTAGAGCAGCAGATTTGTGCTTTAAAAACCAAGAACACTTGAAGGATTGCATTTTGGAGTAGCATGTTTAAGAAGGTACCCAGTGAATTTGGAGGTTAGTCAATTGAGATACGGGGGGAGTGTGGGGAGACCTGATAGAGGTCTATAAAATCATGCATGGTTTGGAGAAAGTGGAGAGCGAGAAATTCTTCTCCCTCTCACACAACACTAGAACCAGGGGTCACTCCATGAAATTGATTGCCAGGAGGTCTAGGACCAACAAACAGAAGTACTTTTTCACACAACGCGTGATCCACTTGTGGAACTCTCTGCCACAGGATGTGGTGACAGCCAACAACCTGGATGACTTTAAGAGGGGTTTGGATAACTTCATGAAGGAGAGGTCCATCAATGGCTACTAGTCAGAGGGCTGTGGGCCACCTCCAGTCTCAAAGGCAGGATGGCTCTGAGAACCAGTTGCAGGGGAATAATGGCAGGAGAGAGGGCATGCCCTCAACTCCTGCCTGTGGCTTCCAGCAGCATCTGGTGGGCCAATGTGAGAAACAGGATGCTGGACTAATGGGCCTTGGGCCTGATCCAGCAGGGCTGTTCTTATGTTATGTTCTTATACCATTTTTAATTCTATCACAAAGTAAACACGTTTTCATCAAAACACCTAAATGAGTAGCTAGCTACACCTTGTCTGAAAGCACCTCCATGTCAAAACCTTTCAAAATGTGATAAAGTGGTATGCATATAGTTGAAGTATGTGTCTACAGGCTGTGCTTTTGGGAATGGTTATATTCTGACGATCACCAGAAAGCGGGCCAAGGGAGCCTAGTCTGCTTTCTGGTGTTCATTGGAACCACCAGGCTCACAGGCAAGTCTGGTGGTTCCAAGATGGCTAGCCCGCCTAATTACCCCTCACCCTAAAAGAGCTAGCAAGAGCTCCATTAACTTTGTTTATTTGATCGTGTGGCTGACACACTGGGGTGGGGGGGGGGAAGAAGAGACCCCAGGAAGGCACTGCACACTCACATGGTGCCTTCCTGGGGTTCAGGGCACTGGGGCACCACACAGCAGCGCTCCCCTTCCCTCCACCCCCAGAGCTCCCGATGGAGCTGTGGCCGGGCACAGGAGCACCTGACTGGAGCAGCTGCTCATCTGGGCAGCCGATCCGGCTACCCAGCAACAAGTGACTGCGCGTGTGTGGGGAGAGAGGGCTACGCCTGCTTTCCCTGCACAAACCCCATCTGGCGCTAAACACCAATCGTGTGAAGTGCTCAGGGTCTATCAAGGCAGTGTGTGTGTGCACATGCATTCAGAGCGGCGCCTTCCCGATTGACCCAGAGTACCCTTTGGCTGTGCCCTCCACCTGCCCTGCCTGGTGTCTACCCAGTCCCAGGAGTCACCAGCTGCCACTGCTCTGTGTGTGTGTGTGTGTGTGTGTGTGTGTGTGGTGTGTCCTTGGGGTAGTGAATGTTCAGTTTCTTCTTTGAATGAGATTTATTTATTAAATTTTAAGGCTGCCCTTCAGTTTACCAGAACTCCCAGAATGGCTCACAAAAAACAATAAAAGCAATATCAAATACAAAATAAAACTGAACAGAAACATTAACAGCGGAACAGAGCAATAGAACAAGTAGAACTAGTGAAACCATCAGTTAACGGCAGCTTAGGTTACATGCTGGAAGGCCTTGAGAAATAAAAAGATGTTTCCCTGCCACAGGAAAGATATTGGATTTAGCATGAGGCAAGCCTCCCTGGACTGGGCATTCCACATGAGGTGCACCACAGTTGAGGAGGCTGTTTCTTCCGTTGCAACCTGCCTAAGTGAAGAAGACAGAGGACTAGATGAGGGCCTGTGATGAAAATCATGGCATTTGGGCAGGCTCATTTACACTCAGTCCCTACAGCAGCAACTCTGTCTCCTGCACTGCTTGCTGCTGTTGCGTTGGTTTTCATTCCCATTTCAAAGACTTGTTCTGTCCTTTGATTGCCATTAAAGTGTGCTCTTGTGTGCACGGACAAGTAAAAATACAGCCATGTGAGCAGCAAGTTCTGCTCTGTTTTCAGTTCCTGTCTCTCTTTAATTTGTGCTGTATACTGTGGAGGCCTGAGGCAGGGTCATCCTCATTAAGCCAGCCTGACAGACCACTTAAAATATGGTTAGCAAACTGGGAACACTTTTCTTCCATTTAAACTATGCTTCTTGATATGTTTATAGAACACACTGAAATCCTTAACATAACCCCAACAACTATTTATCTTCTAACTCCCCGAAAGGGAGTGGCTAAAAATAGGTTTAGTGAAAAGTTCAGATCAAGTGATGTGGGCAATGGTAAGTTTTTCCTCCTTGCCTCTGCTTCAAACAAATTCTATTCTACCACTACTGCTGCAGAGTCTTTTGGTTCTTCACCACTTCAGATTAGTATTGCTGAGAGACAGAAGTCTGTTGTGTGGTGAATTTTTTCCAAACCTGAGAATTTAAGCAAAACACTGGAATAAAATTGTTGTGTGCACTGCACCTCTCCAAGTGGTGAGAAGATCTTGAAGCAGCATTACTCAGGGATGGTTTCCTCTGGATGAGAGAGCACTGGAGGAGATACATTTCCTCTTATGGCTGGAACTGAAATTTCTCCAAAGTGAAATTGGAAAGAGAATGTCAGGGCTCCTCCAAAGAGAAACTGGAATTCAAAGAGGAGTTTATTTATTATTATTGTTGTTGTTGTTGTTGTTCACACAGTCAGACAGGTGTTATTGACTGGTTTGTTTTATCCAGACATCGAGTCCTTCCCAAGGACCTGGGATGGCTGAATTTTATCATCAATACTGTTGGTTATTATAGATATCGTCACAAAATATAGGCTGTTCCCAGTAAATTTGCGTTTTGTGATTGGCTGATGGTGATTTCTGTGACCCCTATGGTGTTGAGGTGCTCTTCAAGGTCTTTTGGAACTGCACCCAGGGCGCCAATGACCACTGGGATTATTTTGGTCTTTTTCTGCCACAGCCTTTCAATTTTAATTTGTAGATCTTTGTATTTGGTGATTTTTTCTGTTTCTTTTTCTTCTGTTCTGCTATCCCCTGGTATTGCTATGTCCATTATTTTGACTTGTTTTTCTTTCTTCTCGACTACAGTTCTATCTGGTGTATTATGTGGCAGATGTTTGTCTGTTTGTAGTCAGAAGTCCCATAATATTTTTGCATCATCATCATCATTATTATTATTATTAATTTGATTTTTACACCACCCTTCTAAAATGGCTCAGGGCGGTTTACACAGAGAAATAATATATAAAGAAGATGGATCCCTGTCCCCAAAGGGCTCACAATCTAAAAAGAAACACAAGATAGACACCAGCAACAGTCACTGGAGGTACTGTGCTGGGGGTGAATAGGGCCAGTTACTCCCTGCCCCTGCTCAATAAAGAGAATCACCATGTTAAAAGGTGCCTCTTTGCCAAGTTTAAGAGTTCCTTCCAAGGAGAATGGACATCTGAAAGGAATTTCAGGATTCTTCTCAAAAAGAAATATCAGAGAATTATGAACTCACATCAGCTCTTGAGAGAGAGTCTCTGCATCCCCAAAATGCCTTCAGCCAAATCTCAGCTATCTACTTCTGCCTCTCCCTTTTTGAAATTGTCAAGTGGCCAGTTGCAGGTCACCTTCTCTCATGAGCAGTTCTCGTGGAAGTTCCTCGGCTCTCAACAGGCCATTCTGATAAGGCTGAGAGAGATTCCTGACTGCAGTCTTGGAGAATTTGCTGCCAGTTTGTGTAGGCAATACTGAGCTAGATAGACCAATGGCCTGACTTGGTATGTGACAGCTTCCTATGCTCCTATGGGGCTGGGCTATTAATCAGCAATATGCCTACCAAAGGAATGATCAGTCAGCAGCTGTATCAGTATTATTAAACAGCTGTAATGAAGACTGTAAGTATATAAGGAAAGGTTTTCAAAAGCAGGACTAGAAGTAGATTAATCACCAGATTTCTTTCCTTTTATTGATTTAGCTTTATTTATTGATGTAGCATTCAAAACTCCTCACCTAATATTCTATAACTATTATTCAGTGTCTTTAATTTGTAGAATAAGAAGCAGTGTAATGCTGAATTTATTTATTCAAAGGTCCTAAGAACCAGGAATGAAACCCGTAGTTCACAATTCCTTGTCCATGCCCCTTTAACCTTGCTTTTAAGAGAAGCTCATTACTAAGAGCCAGTTATATATAGAGGCGGGTCTCATGATCAGTGAGACTCGCTTTTGCCGGTTTTGCAGGGAGAGCGGGCTAAGGGGTTTGATCGCTCAGTCGTCCCTGGGTGGCCGGATCAGCCGCCCAGGTGATTACTGGCTGTGTCATGGAGCTGGTGCGAGCAGTGGGGTTTGGGGGCTTCCTGGCACCTGGAAGTCCCTGAAAGCGTTGCACAAGTGTGTGGTGCCTTCTGGGGAGCCTCCCAATGCCAGGAGGCTTGTTGTAGCCTCACTGTTGGGGGGCTACTCATAAGTCAGTGTGGCGTGAAGCCATGCTGCACTGACACATAATCACTTAACCTTTGAGGCACCCTCGTACCTGAAACCCAGGTTAAGAGGTGGGCTACCCAGGAGGGTTTGTCACTGAGCCACCACCAGGAGCCTTGTGGCTCCCGTTGATTCTCACGTGCATCTAAAATTGGGCTGGGCTTCCCTAACTCAATTTTAACCATGTATGAGAATTGCCTCTATGACTGACATAATGAGGAACATTACTCAAAGTAATGCTCCTGAAAGTAAAAGAACATGTTAAGGAATGTCTAATGTCTTCTTAATTTCAATGAGACTACTTTGAGTAAGCCATTATTCTATCAGCCATAAGCCATTAAGTAGAGGCCTGAGGCTTAAAGGGGGAAAATCTGCTCCACCTGTGCTCAGCGGCTACGTCACTCGTGTACAGTTTTTAAAATATACTATTTTCTAGACAGAAAGAAAAGAGAGAGACCCTAATAAGTATCATTAAAACATGCCAAACCTTTTTAAAAGAGGAAGAAGAGCTCGGGGGGAGGACTGCTGTACAAGGCCTGTGTGTCCCGAGTGAAGGAAAGTGAAAAAGAAGATGATATAAGGGCCCCAATAGGTTTCCACCCCTTAAAAGATTTGGGGTTTCAAGACTGGAGGGCTTTTGTTCTCTAGGGGGCTCATAAAGCAGAGCATGGGTCACAATACATGGTAAAAATCTTATTTGTTCCATCTTATTTGTTTGTTGTTTCTCTGTGTAAACCACCCTGAGCCATTTTTGGAAGGGCGGTATAGAAATTGAATTATTATTATTATTATTATTATTATTATTATTATTATTATTAATGATTTTAGAAAATTGCAAGAGAAGAAAAACCAATCTAAGTGTTGCATGGATTGACTACAAGAAAGCCTTTGATTCATTGCCTCACACATGGATACTAAAATGTTTAGAAACAACTGGTGTCAGCAAAAACATTCAGAAATTTATTTAAAAAGCAATGAGCATGTGGAGTACACAGTTAACAATCAATGGCGAGACACTTGGACAGGTTAGCATTAGAAGAAGTATTTGCCAAGGGGACTCACTATCCCCTCTGTTGTTTGTAATCGCCATGACTCCACTTTCACAAATACTAAACAAAACAGGCCTCGGATACCAAACATCTAAAATATCAAGTAAAATAAACCATCTGTTGTACATGGACGATCTGAAGTTGTATGGAAAGTCCCAACCAGAAATCGAATCACTGCTAAACACTGTCCGTATATTCAGTAGCGATATAGCAATGGAGTTTAGACTAGACAAGTGTGCTGCATTAATAATGAACACAGGAAAAATAACAAAAACAGAAGGAATAGAACAGCCTAATGGAAGCAAGATCAAGAACCTGGAAGAGAAAGAACATTACAAATGCTTGGGCATTCTCCAGGCTGATAACATTGCCCACACTGAAGTTAAAAGAAAAATGGGAAGTGAATACATCAGGAGAGTTAGAAAAATCCTCAAGTCCAAATTCAATGACGGGAACACCATATAAGCCATAAACACCTGGGCTATACCTGTTATCAGATACACTGCAGGAATAATAGACTGGACCCAGGAAGAGCTAGAGATGCTAGATCGTAAGACCAGGAAAATCATGACCATCAATCATGCTCTACACCCCCACAGTGATGTAGATAGGCTCTACCTCCCTCGCAGCTCAGGTGGAAGAGGAATGCTACAAGTCCATCAAACAGTAGAGGAGGAGAAAAGAGGCCTTGAAGAATATATCAAGGACAGTGAAGAAGATGCACTTCAAATGGTCAATAATGAGAAACTATTCAACACCAATGAAAGAAAGCAGGCCTTCAAGAAAGAACAAGTCAAGAACCGAGGAGAAAAATGGCGAAATAAGCCCCTACATGGTCAATATTTGCACAATATAAGTGGAAAATCAGACATCACCAAGACCTGGCAATGGCTTAAGAATGGCAACTTGAAGAAAGAAACTGAGGGTTTAATACTGGCTGCACAAGAACAGACACTAAGAAAAAATGCAATAAGAACAAAAGTCGAAAAATCCACAACAAACAGCAAGTGCTGCCTTTGTAAAGAAGCAGATGAAACAGTGGACCACCTAATCAGCTTTTGTAAAAAGATTGCACAGACTGACTACAAACAAAGGCATGACAAGGTAGCAGGGTTGGTACACTGGGACATCTGCAAAGAATACAAGCTACCTGTAGCCAAAAATTGGTGGGACCATAAAATTGAAAAAGTTGTCGAAAATGAAGATGCAAAAATATTATGGGACTTCCGACTACAAACAGACAAACATCTGCCACACAATACACCAGATAGAACTGTAGTCAAGAAGAAAGAAAAACAAGTCAAAATAATGGACATAGCAAGACCAGGGGATAGCAGAATAGAAGAAAAAGAAATAGAAAAAATAACAAAATACAAAGAGCTACAAATTAAAATTGAAAGGCTATGGCAGAAGAAGACCAAAATAATCCCAGTGGTAATTGGTGCCCTAGGTGCAATTCCAAAACAACTTGAAGAGCACCTCAACACCATAGGGGCCACAGAAATCACCATCAGTCAATTACAAAAAGCAACTTTACTGGGAACAGCCTATATTCTGCAATGATATTGATAATAATAAAAGCAACAACATTGATAATAAAATTCAGCCATCCCAGGTCCTTGGGAAGGACTCGATGTCTGGATAAAACAAACCAGTCAATAAAACCTGTTTGACTGTGTAAATAAATAATAATAATAAGGCACAAGTCAGCCATATAAGCTGTAAAGAATTTGTACCGCCTGGTATATGTTGATGGCTTTAGAAATGAGGCTCCATGCACCCACACTTTGCTTTGGTCTTTCAGATGGACATCGTGCTGGGGAGGCATGCATCTGGGCATACATTTTACTAGTGCAGTTTGCCTAATCACTTCCTGGAGATGCCCCTGATGAATTTCTGCCTGATGTCAAGTGTAGGTGCATGGAGCCTCATTTTGAAAGCCATCACCATATAGTAGTCTTTACAGCTTATGGGGCTATTCTCACAATCGGGGGAAAAACAGGGAAAGCCTAGCCCGATTTTTCCTGATCGTGGGAACCACCAGGCTCGGCTGCAAGCCCGGTGGTTCCTAGGCGGGTTACCCGCCTGAGTACCCCTGCCTTTAGCCCAGGTTTGCGGAGCGAGTGGGGCTACTCTCTGATCGTGAGTAGCCCCCCAGAGGGGAGGCAAAAAGCCGCCTCCTGGCTCTGGGGGTCTCCTCAGTATTTCCTGTGAACTCACGCAGGGCATACTGGGGCTTCCGGGGGGGCGCGTGACCCCCGAGATCTCCAGCCCCCACCGGCTCTGTCATGGAGTTGGCAATTGTGCGGGCGGCCAATCTGGCCTCCCAGGGCAACTGCCCCGATCATCTGCAGGGAGAGCGGGCTTAGCCCACTCTCCCTGCAATTTTGGCAAAAGCGGGGCTCACAGATTGTGAGACCCACCTCTATATGTCACTGAGCACCTTAACTTACAATTTCCTTTCTTTTTAGAGCACAAGTGAAAATGTAAAGATAAATGCATCTTAACTCTCATCTTCAACTGAAGGTTTTTGGATTACTGAATAATCATAAATGGTTGATGGAATTTGAAGATTTCTCAAAGTCAGACACGCTGAGGATCAGAGGCATATCTAGGAAAAATAGCGCCTAGGGCAAGCACTGAAATTGCGCCCCCTGTCCAAGCATCTGACACCCATCTTTCAGATAACTTTACCATAATAGCAGCTGAAAAATACAAGTCAGGCTTGTTAATCTTTTTATATTTCAAAAACTATTTAGCAGTGGACATAACCAGACCAAAAAATGCTGGAAAACTACAAATTTCAGTATGCTGGGGCTCATGAAATACCCAAATACTATGTGAAGGTGTACTTGGAAAACTCAACAGAAGTGCCTGTCTAATTCTCTACTATGCACTGTAGCATCACTATTACATAAGTTTTAAAAATAAATGGAGAATTTGACTTTTCCCAGATACTCTGAAAATAATTAAAGGATATGCAGAGAAAACTGTGTCACTGCTTGGAATATATTCTAGTCTTTCAGAAAGACAGTTAAAATAGAGAAAGAGAGCAAGAAACTCCCAGTGGACCTTAATATTAAGGATTTCACACTGATTCAAAGACAAACGCCATATTATTAAGACATCACATTTAACTCACTTATCACAAGAAGCAAAGTAAGAGCAAATGAATACAATCCTAGCTCATAAGCTTCAGCTCAGTATTCACAAGCCCTGATTCTCTGTACATAGTGCCAAACTAAATATGTGTACAGTGGCATATTATTATTGTTATTACCTGTAGCCCCTGCAGGGGGCTTCCTAAAGGCTGTGGGGGGAGTCTGAAAAGGTTCCCCCTCCCCCCGCTGGCCTCTAGGGCCTTACGGGAGGAGGGGGACCATTTGAGCATGTGCAGTGGCCATTTTTAATTTTTTTAAAGGCTGCTAAAAACAAAATGGCCACCACACATGCCCAAATGGTCTCTGTGAGGCCTGGCCTGGCCTGGGGCCTCACAGAAGCCATTTGAGCATGCACAGTGGCCATTTTGTTTCTGGCAGCCATTTTTTTTAAAAAAAATTTTTTTAAGAAAATGGCACCCCTTCAAGTAGCACCTGGGACACGTGCCCTGTCTGCCTCATCTTAGATATGCCACTGCTGAGGATTGCCTTTTAGGGTTGGGCTAGGCAGACATGCTGAGGGAGGAAGGCTCAGACATGCTGAGGATACCTTTACAAGAAATAGTAATGATGTCTTGCATGGGAATGTTCAGGTTATGAATATTACCTGAAATGCCTTCATAACTCTCAGGTTCTTCTAATAGAATGATTTTATTCAAGTGGTGGGAATTATAATATTGATTGAATACCATCAGTGGTACATGGTGTTCATAAGCTATTCATCCCAAGACAGTGAACAGTATTGACTTGTTGCAACTTGTGTTGACTTAACTTTGCTTTGGATACATCTCACCTGTGTGATTTGAAAGAAAAACATCAATGTCAATGTTGCAGTTATCTTTCAAATTCACCTTCTGAATAGGCCCATCTAAAGCCTGCTGGAGGAACAACTGAAAGGGCAACTGCAAGTCTGAATTGTTAGGGAATCACTTAACTGCTCACGTTTCTCCCAAAATCCTGTCCAAGCCTTTTCATTTATTCACAGATAAACAAAATGCTCTTTATTACATTGCATGCAGTTTTGACAGATGGCTCGTAGCATTCAGCCCAGCTGTAAAAAGACAGAGATAAATGAATCTATTTTTTAATTCACACACACACGCTTCTGACTTTCATCTCTACCTGAAAAGCTCCTCAGGCTGCCTATCTGTTTTATGCTTCCTCTATTAGACAGATCTTGTTCTATCCAGAATAACCACTTTTATTGTGACTTTGAACAGACGATCCGCCTCTTGGAATATAGTTTGACTATCAATGCCTTTTGTATGTGATGTAAAATAACATTTGATTGTTAATGCACATGTGTTCTTTGTGTGAGTGGAATCTTCAATTAACAACCTTTACAGACTGAGCAGATATTCGTGCTGGTTGCGTGCGGGACGGGCTGTTCTGCATTAGGAGGGCAGAGCAGGAACTACACCCTCACAGCTGCTTTAAACGCAGCCGAAGGCCTGTCAAGCAGCAGCGCGTGCATGCAGGGGGAGGGGGGAAGAATTTTCTCCTTCCAGATGTGCTCTTGGGCTTCCATCATTGAAGGTTGTGAGAACCTCAGAGACACATTGCTGTAAGCCAAAGAACACTTTTGAGGGAGGGGAGAACAGGGAAAATAGCTCCCCCATGCATGTGCTCTGCTGCTCAACAAGCTTTCGGTTGAGCTCAAGGCAGCCATCGTTGTGAGGGTTTAGCTCCTGCTCCAGCTTTCTAATGCTACACTGGATGTTAGCCAGTGCTTTCATTTCAAAGCATATTGAACTATTGCAAGCAGACCTGAACTTAGGCCAGGACGACCAGGGTGGTAGCCCCAGGCCACGTGTTTGGAGGTGCCCTACTGTGCCAGCGAGTGGCGGGCAACCTCGCAGACTTCCCGTGTGCTCGGCTCCTGGCGGTGGCTTGTGCAGCGGCTGCTGCAGCTGCCCACCACCACCATGTGTGCTTGCCTGGGGGAGGGGGGAGCAAGCCCCATACCCCCTGCGCCTGATGCAGGGGGTGCAGCTTCATTCTGAAAGAGGCAGCTTCACTCTGAAGCGCTCCGTTTCAGAGCAAATACCGGCAGCACTGTGATTGCGGCGTGGCCGGGAGCTGCTCTCCTGGCAGGGAGAGCAGTTCCTGACCATACTGCATATGCAGCGCTGGCCAGCATTTATCTGAAATGGGGCACCTAGCCCCATTTCAGAGTGAGGCCATGCCCCCTGCTGCATCTGATGTCAGACGCTGCTGATGTCAGATGAAGGGGCAGGCCCCAAGGGACAGTGCTGATCGCAAGTGTTGAGGGGAAGTCTGTACGTTGCAAGAAGGGGCAGAGGAGACAACAGAAGGAAAGAGTGTGAGAGGAAGAGGAGGAAGAGGAGAGACATGACATGAGACACACAGAGAGAGTATAACAGGAACTATTTGTGTAATAAAGATGGAACCACTTGCCTTCAAAGGCATCTGTATATATATGTACCAAGGAAATAGGAAGTTTTGAATTGCGTATTTTTTGCAATAACGCAATTGTGGTTTTTAAATAGTTTTGAGTTGCACGAGGCAGTCACGGATCACAAGGGAAGCTCTAATAAACCTAGATTGAAGGTCGTCCAATTTCTGAGTGACTAAGAAATAAAGCTGAAAAACAAAATATCAGGAAAAATTAGATATGGCAAGTGTCCAGCAATGAATAAATCAGAATTTCTTAACACAAATCTGTCCAGACATGTTTGGTGGTTGCTCTCAGCACCTGCTTGTTGCTCTTTACTGCTTGAAGTGAATGTCACTGAGCTGCCCTGCCCTGCCCCCTTGCTAGCCTCTCCCCTGGGCAGGAGCCAGCACTGATGCGACTCCACCCCCTGCTGACCCTGCCCCCTCACCCTCATGGGCCACATGCACCGCTGCCATGCTGGCTGTTTGTACAGCATGCATGAGGCACTGTGGTGGGATGAGTGGCAAGTCCATGCTCCGTGTTGTTTGGAAAGCATTTCTGTGGGTGGGGGGAAAGTGGTGAGCACAAGGCCACAGAGTGGAGGGCATTGCTGGATGGCCAGAGGCCATGCCAGCATGCAGAAAAAGGGTGGCAGTGCTGGGGTGCAGAGCCAAGCCAGTGGCAAAGATGAACAAGAATATCATGGTGCAGCTGAGGACTGCTGTGGAGGGAGTGATGCATTCTGCTGTCCGCCCCCCCCCGCCCCCGCCAAAGTTCCCAAAGGCAATTGCTACCTGAGGTAATTGACTAAATTTGCCACATGAAAGAGCTGCTCCTGGTTGCTCTGTAGAGAACTGGTCTTGTGATATCAAGTATGACTTGTCCCATAAGCTAAGCAGGGTCCACCCCAGTTGCATACGAAAGGGAGACTAGAAATGTGAGCACTGTAAGATATTCTCCCTAGGGGATGGAGCTGCTCTGGGAAGAGAATCTAGGTTCCAAGTTCCTTCCCTGCAATTTCCAAGATAGGGCTGAGAGAAATTCCTGCCGGCAACCTTGGAGAAGCCACTGCCAGTCTGTGTAGACAATACTGAGCAAGATGGACCTATGATCTGACTCAGTATATGGTAGCTTCCTATATGCCTATGTTCCTAATTGGTGCAGGCTGGAGGCAGTGGTAGCTCTGCCCTGCCTACATGCATTGAGTCACACATCTGAAACATGCCTAAACCTGCTTCTGCCACCATACATACGTTCACTGAATGCACCTCCAGATTGTCTAATGAGACAATATCACTCTATTGTCTAATGAGGGCTAGAATCATGAGCCAAAGCTTCCTTTGTGAAGAAGTTTGTGCGGGTTCTGGGACGGAGTCCCCATTCTCTAATTTATGACATTTAGATCAGCAGTTTCTTACATCAGAGAAATTGGATGACCTTCAAACAACATTTTGAATCAATGGACTCCAATCAGTGTGCAGAAGGAGAAATGGTTTTCAAATTGGGCTACATGGAATGTTCATCACTAGGAATCAGCATCCATCTTGCATTCCCCCCCGCCCCCCCCCCCAACACACACACTTGGAGTAACACTTAGCAACTCTCACTGTTTGAATGTTAATTAGAGGGCGTTCCATAGTCCAGGGGTAGCCAGCCTGAGGTTCTCCAGTTATTGTTGGACTAAGACTCCCATCATTTCCAGAAGCATTTTTTATAGCTGGGAATGATGGGAGTTGTAGTCCAGCATTAACCAGTGATCACCAGTTACGCAGAGTGAGAGAACATTCCTGATTTATACAGTGAGAGCTGCTGTTTGCTATAGCTGGGAGGTAGAAAACTCACCACAGGAAAGCCCAGCCCTTTGGACAATGTAACATGTAGCTCAGGGTTTTTATGAGTACCCATCAGGAGATGCTGCATGATGAGATTGCTTTGCTCCAGGACAGAGATCTGTTTCTGTGTAATTCATGTGCACTGTTTCTTAGTAAGAAAGCTTGAGGAGACAGAACTTTTAACCTTGCTGCTGACTCAAGATCAAGTGCTAAATCGATCTTTCCCCCAGTGTTATTGTCTAGGTAACTTCCTTGTGGTGGTGTTGGTGTTGCTGCTGTTGTTGTAGTTAAAGCTTATTTTGTTTTGAAATCAAGGAGCTTTTTTTATTGTAAACACAGGGGCGAATGGGAATTCAGAGCTATTAGAACCACTTCATGATATCACCCTGAGGTTTGTTGGAAAGGAAAAGTCCTTTCACATAATGAAAAAAGAACTTTGTGCACTTTAGATTATAATGGTGCACCTGCTCTTCTTCCAGCTTCTGCTATCCCTTAATACTTTTCTAAAATATTGACAGAAAGGTCCTAGACTAGGGGCCAAAATAGACATGAGAGGGGAGATCCATGATCAGCTCTCCCATTTTTTAAAGAACAAACAAAAAACTCTTCAAAGTAGCCCTGAGGATGCCCGAATTGGATTAGGGCAGCAATGCTGGGGAAACAGATGTTTGCCTGTACTATTTTCTTGAGCAAGATCCCCCCTAAAGATGAAATTATCCCTGCTGGGGGCAGCAGACAGTCCTACTATAGGTGCCTGTCTCCCACACCACAAAACTAACAGTTTCAGTGCACACAGCTTGATGTGGGAGGTATTGTTTCAGTAAATGGCTGAGTGCTTCCCCCACCACCACCAGCATTGCTGCTTTGATAAGAATTGGATGCCCCCTGCTCTCCTCCGCAGCGGCTTTTAAATTTTTTAAAAAACAGACTGAATATTTAATACTATTATTTATATGCCATTTTTCAACAGAAAAATTCTCAAAATGTTGTACATAGAAAAAGAATAAGGAAGACATGGAGGCGATTCCCACGTCCAGGAGAAATCGCGCCAAGGGAGCCTAGCCCGGTTTCGTCGTGTGCTGCAACGGGAGCCGTGCTGCTCTTGGCAGCAAACCTTCAAAAATACTCCTCCCCTCCAACGAGGTTAGCGGAGCGTGCACTCCGCTAACCCCGTTTACTTGATCGTGAGATGCCGTGGTGCAGCTCTGTGCCGCAGCAACTCATGAGGAGACCCCACTAGGAGGCTAAAACAAGCATCCCAGTTCTGGGGGTCTCCCCAGGATGCCCTGTACATTCACATGGGACATCCTGGGACTTCCGGGGGATGGGTGGTCCCTGATCCCTGCCACCCCT
The DNA here is from genome assembly GCF_027244095.1 of Hemicordylus capensis. Lineage (NCBI taxonomy): Eukaryota > Metazoa > Chordata > Lepidosauria > Squamata > Cordylidae > Hemicordylus > Hemicordylus capensis. The sequence continues at coordinate 340,071,165 of NC_069657.1, forward strand.
ACCGGCTCCGTGATGGCTCCCTGCTCATCTGTGGCTCCATGAAAGCTCCCTGCTCGTCTGCGGGGAAAGCAGGCTAAGCCCGCTCTTCCTGCAGAGCCTGGTTAGGCTCTCCACACTACTTGTGTGGAGAGCCTCATTGTTTTCTGGCCTCAAAGGGCTCACAGTCTAAAAAAATGCACACAAGGAAGACACCCACAACAACCACTGCCAATTGCTCTCCCCCTGCTTAATATAAAGAGAATCACCTCTTTTAAAAGTACATATTTTCCCAGTTAGCAGGAGTATTATACTACCTTGCAATAATATACTGATATACAGAGGCTGTTCTCATGTGTAGGCAAATCTAGGCTAATGAAGCCAAGCCCGATTCTGCCCGCATGCGAGAACCACTGGGATTGGGCCCGATCCTGGCAGCGCCTTAGTGGCAAACCTGCCAAGGCAGCCACCCTCCTAAACAAGGTTAAGAGAGCAAGGGGTTTCTTAACCTCATTTTTTGCAGTCATCTGTCAGCCCTGGCTAGGGCTGGCAGACTGCAGGGCTCCCAGCCAGCTTCGAGGAAGGGAGGGGGATCCCCATAATGCATCGCACATATATGTGGTACATTATGGGGGTCGATATCTCCTGGCACCCTGATCTCCATGCTGCCTGAGGAGGCATATGCACATCTGGGTGTGCGATCTCCACCCCCAGACTCTCTATGAGGCTCAACTGCAGAGAAGTCAGCTTTTTAAGGATCCCTCCCTGCTGACCCTGTAGCCCTTCCTCACTGATCGTGAGAAAGGGCTCAGAGAGAGAATAGATCAAGCTGTCCTCTTCCTCCAGGGGAGGAGATTTCTGCTTTGTCCAGTAGAACATTTAACAGAGTTCTGTGATTCTATACAGAGGCTGGACAGTCATCCATCAGGGATGCTGTAGCAGTTTCCTGCACTGAGCAAGGAGTTGGACTGGAACACCTCCAAGGTCCCTTCCAACTCTAACATTCTATGATTTTAATTATTAAATACTTATCCATCCAGATTTACTGAGATTAAATTTCCAGAACTGAGAATAAAACTTTAGACTGATGCAAATAACCACTTAGCAATTACTGGCTGACATACTGCACACACTTCCATACACATAACACAATGTACATGCAGTTGTGCAAGTGCACTGTTGTGCACACAGAAATGTGCAAATGTGGTTGTGTGGTAGCACAGCCATTGGAAATAATGCCCATACTATTGCACACTGCATTTGCACAATTATTCCCCTGCTAACTTGTAACAAGTAACCCCTGCTAACTTGGCAAAGAGGCACTTTTTAACATGGTGATTCTCTTTATTTAGCAGGGGGAGAGTAACTGGCCCTATTCACCCCCAGCCCAGTACCTCCAGTGACTGTTGCTGGTGTCTATCTTACATTTCTTTTTAGATTGTGAGCCCTTTGGGGACAGGGAGCCATTTAATTTAATTTTAATTTAATTTTAATTTAATTTTAATTTAATTTTAATTTAATTTTAATTTAATTTTAATTACTCTGTGTAAACCTCCCTGAGCCATTTTTGGAAGGACGGTATAGAAATCCAATGAATGAATGAATGAATGAATTCCATGTGCACAAGAGTGTATGTGCACAACTGTGTGCACATAGTGTTGCCACATGCACAGTAGCTTGTGCAGTATGTCAGCCACTATTGGCATCTACTTAACAAACGCCCATTGCCTGAACAAGCTGAAAAGATCATTGTGGGTAGCTCAGGAAAAGTAGTACCTTTTCCAAGATACTACTCTTGGAAAAACTTTCAGTCCAAGTTTGTTCAGTCTAAAACTGCAGCGCTATTCAAAGGTACATAGGAAGTTGCCTTTTTCCAAGCCAGACCTTTGGTCCATCTACCTCAGTATTACCTACCCTGACCGGCAGCGGCTCTGTAAGATTTAAGAGAGGCGTCTTTCCCAACCCTACTTGTAAATGCCTTGGATTAAACTTGGGATCCAGGAGCAGAGCCACCGTTGAGTGGACTGGCTAAAAAATGAGCTAAAAATCAGACAGTGCTGCCTTTGCAGCATGGCCAGAGCAACTCTCCCTGCCTTTTAAAGGCAGGAAGAACCGCTCTGGCTGCTCTGCAAATGCAGCACTGGCCAGTTTAACTCTCAAACGGGGCTGCACGGCCCCGTTTGGGAGCTAAACCATGCCCCCGCGGCTGACGTCAGACGCGGGGGGCATGGCTAAACACTCCCTGCATCTGATGTCAGATACAGGGGTGGGGCTAGGGGACTGCGGTGGTGGCAGAACCCAGGCCACTGCTGGCCTCCCTCTGCCCCTGTCAGGATTTTCTGCATGCAGAGCAGATGATCTACCACTGAGCTACAGCCCCAAAATACCCCCACCCCCACGTGCACTCTTACCTGGGGTTAAATTTCATTGAATTCAGTGCACACAGCAGTTACTTATAAGTGAGTAAGCATATATAGGATCTGCTACACAGGGTATTGATAAACAGCTTCCACCAGTTTTGATACTGATAACCCAAATCAAAGTAACCTGGAGGGATAAAACTTCCCAGACTAATCTCCATCTGGAGCACCAAAACAACAGGAGGCCGTTTGTTACGACTTGAGACATCTTTGTTTATACCAACCAGAATTATGCACATAATTACTTCGACACATTCCTTTTCTGTTTGACTTTGATGGTGAGGCGCCACCAAACAAGAGTTCATAAACATGGGTTTTCAGAAATCCGTGGGCATCCATACTTCCCTGAATGTGCTGAATGCCCATGTCCAGTCAACTCCAAGTTCTCCTAAGAAGACATCAGGTCAAGCCCAGGTGAATGTCATTCTTGCTTATTTTTTAACTACTGTAACTAGATGACTAGATGAATTGAGACTCTCTTACCAGGCTCTGCAGGGAAAGCGGGAGAAGTCTGCTCTCCCCGCAGATGATCAGGCCTACAGCTCCGTCACGGAGCTGGTGGGGGCTGCACAGGTTGGGGCTCGCGTGGCCCCCAGAAGTCCCAGGATTCAGGGGGGGATGACCCCGAGACCATGAGGCTGCTTGTAGCCTCCTGGTCAGAGGTCTACTCATGTGTCACTGCCCTTTTCTGCAGGAACATTCACATGTAAATAGCACACCAATTCATAGGCTAGATTTACAAGCCACTGAATGGAAGGCTTACAGGCCCTATTCTCTCCAAAATGGCATCATCAGGCTTCAACTTATTGCAACCCTCAATGAAAAGCTGCCAATGCCATGTTGGGAAAACACTTCATATTTTCATGCTATGTTGTGATAACTGAGATCACCGTCAAGCAGCCTTACTATCTGATCAGCCACTTGTGCAACGGCAGGAGCATGAAGTGCATACAAATGTGTAATGACAGTTGGAGCACAAATGAGCCATGTTCAGAGTTGACATGCCACATTGCAGAACAATGTATTTGTCCTTTTTTTTTTGGTCCCTTAACCCAAGTTGTGAAAGGCAGTTGCAGCCTGTAGTACATTGACCTTTTCAGTGTTTAGAATTTAATTGATCTCTCACCACTTGTGGCTTCACTAACAGGCTTGAAAGAGGATAGGCGGCATGGATAGATAGTCAAAATAATAGGATATTTAAAAGGTTAAATCAGGTCTGCATTCATCATGACTGTCTATAACAGGCCCCACTGGGCATAACAATTCTGATTCCTCATACCAATATCACAGACAGCTGAGGGGGAAATGAATCTATTTTCATGAATATTAATGACTGTAATGAGAACAGACAATGCTGTGCATACTTAACCTTTTCTTGTTATCATTTAGAGATTGCACACTTGTGCTCCTTCTCAGGATGATATACCTGTGCTCAAAAGGCAGCTTTGTACATCCTTTGATGCTGCAGAAATCTTCTATTTGTTGATGAGCCTGTGATAAGAGATTGTACTTTGCTGATTTTGACTCAACAAAAGATGTCTGCTATATTCTGTAATTCTCCCTGAGATAAAGTCAAAACATACTCTCAGTCTATAGATAATAAGAGAGTGTGTTGTTTTTTAAGGGAGAAGAACCGTCCCAGATCTGGGGCAGATATTCTGATGATTACAAGGCACTGCCACTTGCAGTAGGAAAGCACTGAGGACACAAGCGGAGGGTTGATGACTGTGACAATCTGGTCCCTCTCGTCCAGATGTGCAGTTCAGGTATCCCTGTTTAACTCTTTTTAAAAATCAAAAACTGGCAATGGACCAGCAGAACTGCACAGTTCACTCCTGGTAGAACTGCCACTGAACTTCAGCTCAAGTAAAAATCTGAGGCAAAATATTTGAGGAATTTCAAGGGAAGCTATACATGTAAATAAGACCAGCAAAACTTAACAACACATGTCTATAACTGTTGAGCACATGGGGTTTGCATGAGGAACTGCACCAGGAGCTATATTTCACATAGTTAGCAGTGCTTGGATTCATCATTCCCTTGACCTTGAAAGCTGTCATAGTTTATCAGAGGGTCGGCCTCCCATTTTGGGGCCATACCCCTAGAAGATCTTCTTCTTCAGCAGCAACTGAGAGGAGGAAAGCTTTGTTTTCAACCCTGATTTTTTTTAAAAGTAATAACAGGCTGCTGCAAATTTTTGCCATCTTTTGTGTCAAATGAGTTTCCCCATCAAACTGGAGCATCACAACCCTCAAATTCCCCTAGTCGGGGGCTTAGATTTGACCTTGTCTTCATGACCAAGCCACTGTTTAAGGCAGAATTCGCACAATACCAAAACTTCAGGGGATGATCAAACCTTGCTATATAACACCTCCATCATCTTTTTAAATCCCTAGCTTTGCAATGGGCTTGGAACTGGCAGTGTTTAGATGTTCACAATTAAAATGATTGAGGAGCCAATTCACTTCTAATGGATGGTCTGAAATAACAAGCTTCTCCAATATACTGAGCATCACAAACAAACAGGGAGGAAACAAATTGCTTTGGATGATTATATCAGGCAGAGAATGCAATTTACATCAAAATGTACAAAGTCTCTGTACCCCTTTTCTTTGGCTATTGAAATGTGAATGTTGAGCTGAAGAGACATGTTCTCTGCAGCCTGGGTAGGTTCTGAGACACATCATTCTTTTCCCTGGCCACATGGTGGCCTTGTGCAATTACCATAGGATTTGGGGAGTAAGTTGCGTTACAGGCACTACACATACCATACCAAACAACATATTTCAGTGCATGAACCTCTCACTCTCTAGTGGATTTAAGGGGTCAAATAATTATATTAATCCACCAATATCCTTGAGTTCTTTAAGATTATTTCTTGGAGTTTCACTGTATATCCAGGACAGGTACAGAGGGATAAGACAGCAAAAATTCAGTTTTCTTACAGCTCTAGATGGTGATTTCCCATAGGAATCTGATAAGTGAAAGTATTGAATATGCAAAGATATCTGATATGATATCATTCTGACCACAAAATGCAAAACCCTTTTACTAAAGGTCATAATCGGTCCACAACTTTTACAATATGAGAAAGAAATCTAGTTATCGCTTTTGGATATTTTAAAGGCCTATACTCCAAAGTTGTCAAGCTTAATCCCTTCATGTTTGATGAGAGGCTCATATCATTTTTACTTGGGAATTCATATTCTCTTACATACTTAACTTCTTATGTCATGCTGAGAGCATTTGGCTTAGCTGAGATTGGGGGGGGGGCACACTGTTTAATGGTAAATATGTATGGTGGCAAGTATGTATTTACCACTGGTGGGTTGCTACAACCAATCCTGGGTTCTTGGCAAATGCAAAGTCATGTATTATGCATCAGTATAATATATGTGATTTTACAAACATGTGTTTCATCACATATTGGCTGACATCCTGAGTAGCGATGCACATGTGCTCCTAACAACCACACGTGTGCAGTGGTTTGGTGCTTCCAAACGATGAGTGCTTTTGCGCAAGAGCGCAAAGAGCACATTATGCAACATACTATTGCATAAGAGCATGATGATTTTCACTGTTCTCCCTCTGCTCCAGAAACACAGTTTGACAGCAGAAACACATCCAAGAGCCACACTGCCTTCAGGGAGTTTGGCATGCTCTTGAAGCATTGGTCAGGATATTGGCTGTTGTTGGGTCTTGAGTCAGCTATTGTGCCGGCTATTATGAGGTTCCTTTTGCTACAAGTGATGCTTTAATCTTTAAAGTACATTGATATTGTATGCTTTAAATATGCAAGCATACTTCTGATTGAAGCCAATTTACAGTGCTTTAGAAATATATCTGAGGATAGGTGTGCATTTGTCTCTTTTATCCATTTATCTGCACAGCTTAAATAATTCCAAACTGTTCAACTTTTCCCCTCCCTTCCTTTCATATTCTACTGATATTCCAAAGTATTTGAAACACGTTGCAACTATGAAAAATATTTAGATAAAAGATGTTCACCAAAATACGTTATGGCCTTTTGAAAACATAGCTTGGATATTGCATGCATACCAAAAAGCTGTATTGTCATTTCTTATGTTTCGGATTAACCTACCAGAGACCGGATACGGTACTGAAGTATAGTCACAGAATCATTCTTGTAGACAGCAAAGGTAATAGCAAGGGAAATTAGAGAAGCTAAAGCCTATAAAACAGCCATTATGGAGCAATTCAGTGGAAGCCAAATGCCTGGACAGATTGTTTTGGAATTGGGAAACTGTGAACTGATGCCAAAGGATAAATAATTCATTTGCCTGGGGATGGCAAATGAGTTGCCTTGGTTGGCCAGTTCTACTGGGCATGCAATAACAGGCATGCAATCATCTTCATTAAGATTTGCATCCTCCTCACTTCTCAATCTTGCTTGAGAGTTTTAGTTGTAGAATTGCCTTCTAGTCAATTTCATTAACAGATCGAGCTCTTTCTAGTTCATGTGAAGGGCAGCCCAGAGCTTAATTACAAAAAGAAGGTTCCTTATTAACTTTTCAGATGAGCAAGTCAGGGAGAAGAAATGGGTGTGTTTGATCAGGGCCTGGGTTCTAGAGGAATCTTGCCTACTACTCACTTTACTTTTCTCATGGTTAAAAGTCACATTATACATCATCCAACATAATACAACCATTGCATGACTTGAATTTTTGAATTGCACAAGTGTTCTTTTAGAATTGTACTTGGTAACTGCAAAAGGAGGCAGATACATAAGTAGGTATAGAATGAAACTCTCCCCCCCCCCAAAGGAATCAAAGTGCCATTTTAGGAAAGCAGGGAAGGAGAAATCACACACAAACCCACTGAGGCTGTTCTCATGTACAACCTAACTCAGGCTAGAGAAGCCCAGCTTGGATTAGGCTATGTGTGAGAACCGCTGGGATTGGGCTCAATCCTGTGAGGGCAGTGCTGTCTAGCCCAGCTCTGCAGCCTGGCTTTAAGATGGGGTTAAAGGAGAGAGCACTCCCTTAACCCAGGCTCTGGGATTGTGTGAATGTGTGGGTTGCTTGCAGCCTGCGCAGTCACAGATACGGGAGCCTAGAGCACTCATCTCCTGCGGAAATCATGCTCATGGAATTGTGGGATACCTGCAGGCTGGGACGTGTCATCCCGGCCTCCAGAGATCAAGTCATTTGGGAGTGTGGTCAGTGCTCCCAGCAGGGATTATTCACTCATCTGGGGAGAGAGGGTAAGGACTGCACAGCCTTCCCCCCTGCCCACCTGTTCTGCTGCCCACCTGGTCATAGCTCCCCTGTGTTTCAAGCACCTGTAATTCTTTAATAGAAGAATCTATCTTTCTGGCTCCTATATTATTATGGCTATTGTTGAAAGAAGTAATCACTCACACACAAACCCACTGAGGTGTGTGTGTGATTAAATACTGGCTGTTTGGAGACTGGGATCTTGGTTGAAATGTAATACTGGCTATCAGGGGCGTAACTATAATAGGGCAAGTGGAGACAGTTGTCTGGGGGCCCACTGCCGGGGGGGGGGGCAGAGACAAGTCACATGACTGACTCCCCCAGCCACGCATCCGCACGGGCTTCCTTCAGTTGTATTCATCCTCCAAAATTGATGTGAGTGTTAAGACCTGGAGCTACCAGAACAGCATATCCTTCTCTAGTACCATTAAATGACTTGCATCATCCACAATTTACAAAACCTTTTAAAAAATAATTTAGGATGATGTTCTATTGTGGCACATAGGTGTGTGTGTGTATATGTATATATATATATATATATATAGAGAGAGAGAGAGAGAGAGAGAGAGAGAGAGAGAGAGAGAGAGAGAGCGCTAGCTATATCCAGCCTCATTTAAGATTTCTTTACTTCATGAGCCAAGCTTCAGGGGGGGGGATTTTAAAATCTTGTCTCTGGGCCCACTCCAACCTTGCTACGTCCCTGCTGGCTATATCTGAGCAGGTTCTCTCAGAGGTCCAGAAAGGCCCAGGCCACTTCCAGGTTCTGAGGCCCCTAGCCATAGTCAAAATAATGATACATGAACACAAAATAAGGCACCCAAACAAGAGTGTGTGTTTTTTTTAATTACTCTTTTCCAATCACCCACTGGTGTGTGTGTGTGTGTGTGTCTGTGAGAGAGAGAGAGAGAGAGAGAGAGAGAGAGAGAGAGAGAGAGAGACTATTCTTTCATTGGAATACCTCAAGATGGGGAACAAAATGTCGTTACAAAATACAGTCAAATCAATAAAGAAACCAATAAACACAATTGTTACAAACTCTCTCTCTCAAAAAAAGACAAGAACGGTGGTGGTGGTGAGAATTGCAAAACCAAACAACATTACACAGCAGCACAAATCTGATCCAGCCAATGATAAATATCAGCATCCCCAAAAGCCTGGGCAAACAGAAGTTTCTTTGGCAGGCTCCTAGGCTCCCATGGCAGGAAGCTCTAATGGGAGATGTCACTGCATGAGGGTCACAGTCAAAGGCATACACCATATGAAAAATTGATGTGGTGCTTTTCAACATATCACAAAGAAACCAAAGAGCTGGCTTTAGGACATGATTCCATATTCCACCTCCCTCATAGACTGCTACCTTGTGTTTTCAAAGCCTGGCTGATGCTTCTCCTTTGCAAAGCAAGGGAGAGGGTGAGATGCCAGTGAAGAAGCAGAAGATAATGTTTAATCCTTGCTTCACTCTCTACTTTCCCCCTTCAACTCACCTGCTGCTGCTCTTCCATAGTTCCAGACCTGTGCTTCTGTTGCAAATTAAAGCTGAGTCAAAAAGCCTCCCCGAGTTGATTATTCCAGTCGCAGGCTGCAATGTTGGAGGGATAGATACAAATGCTTCCAGCATGCATTTTCTGCTGTTTCTAGACACTTTAAAAAAGTTCCTTCCTCTCCAGTTATAGGAAGCTGCTTTATTCTTTCTGAAAATATATGAAGCAGCCTTAAGCCGAGCCTGATCATTGGTCCAGATACTTCATATTGTCTACTTTGACTGGCATTGCACTCTGGGGATCCCTTTGAACATAATGCCAAACCGGAGGTGAACTTGTCCAGATTATCAGAACCGCAGTTTCCTGACTCAACCACGGTTCCAATTTTGGCCCCAAAACTGGGAATGAACCATCAGTTTGTAGTGAATATCGCTCAGGTTCCCTGCAGTGTGATACCCGGAATGAGATCCCTCCCTTAAGAAAGGAAACTCCTCCTCTGGGCTGCTGTACTATTGGTGGTTGCAGGCTGTCTTTCCAGGGTTGGAGGAAGCCTGAGCAGTCAATCCTGCCCCCGTTGCTGGCTCCCAGACAGGGATTTTGATAGTCTGGGAGTGTGCAGGGGGTAGTGGAGGTAAACTGTGGTTCCGTTTGATCCATGGTTTGCCATTATGTATGAATGGGCTCTGGGTTTTCAGACAAGGCGTCTTTTCCAGCCCAGAGACTAATCCTGGGGCCTTATGCATGCAAAGCAGCTGTTCTGACTCTTACCATCTCCTGCCTTAACTCTGACACCATCCTGAACCCAAGTCAGAAGGCTGGAGTGGGAAACAATGCTTCCACTCTAGTGTCTTATGGGTTGGAAAGGACATACCTGAGGGTGGCGCCATCAGAGTGTCAGCAGAAGGAGGAAGCAATGTTTCCTGTTCGGAGAGGTAGAAGGAACTAAAGGAAATGGTGCCCAGCAGCACCAGGGAAAGCAACTGAATATATCATAGTGACAGCAAAAAACAAAAAGAAGGGGGGAAAGTGGGTGGGGACAAAGGCAATATGTTTTGGAAAAGCTTACCCCCCAGGTTCCCTTCCCAAATTCAAGCTGGAAAAGTTTATCGAGAACTTTTGGTTCAACTCTTTCAAACAGAGGGCTGGAACCAGAGTTGAGGAACACATGAAGTGACAAGTAAGAGAAGGGTTCAGTGCATTCCTCCCAGACATACTTTGCAAGAGACCAGTGGCAGCTGGGCTTGAATACAAGCACACCTTGTCCACCAATCTTCCAACTTCTTTGAGGACACCACAGATAATACCATAGGATTTTGTGCCCCTTCCATTTTCACTTTCAGTTCACGTTTTCTGTTTTTTCTGCTCATGGAAATGCTTTGTCCTCAGGGCTGCCATGGCCTGATAATGGCTGCATCCTCAGCTTGTATTGACATGAATATCCTTTGTGCTTTAAGGACGAGATGTCCCTGCAAATCTCATGCTGCCTTCCCCAGAGCTTGTTTCTGGCTACTCGCTTGCTGTTCTCCGCCAACTGTACTTATTGGGCCATTGCTGCCATGCCAGCTGTCTTGCACCCAGCTGTCTCCACTGCCTACAATGACCAGACAGGCAAAAATCTGTCCTATATTGCTCTAACTACAGGTTCTTTTCCATTGTAAGTGGGGAGGAGTATGGGAAGAGCTGTGGGACTCTGCAATGAAATGATTTTCTTTTTTCTAAACACTGCATGCAGGCAGCCAAACTGAATAGGGACGACAGAGGGGTGGGATTTGGGTTAAAGTAGCCCTCCCTTGCTGCCATCATCCTGATCCAGAGTGAGCACCACATTTATTCAAGAAACAACTAGCACAGCAGGGCTAATGTGACTAACGTCATGTCTGGTTTGTCCGGTTAACTGACGCAGATTTTCTTCCTTCCTCTCTTTAGATTTAAGCAGCCTTACGGATTTGCTCATTTTTTAAAAAAATCACCATATAAAGTCAGGCCAGCATAACACTGTAGCATGCAAATTAGTTCCTCTCAGTCCGTTTTAATACTGCCCTGAGGGAACAGAATACTGCTGAGAGGACAGATAGGTGAACTTACATCTAGAATATTAGTGCGGCAAATTGAGATGTTGGTGGCGCTAAGGTGGACACTGATGAAGACTAGTGGCCTTATTTCAGTTGCTGCTATCTGCTTCTCTAAAACCACTGTGAATCAAACCATTAGAGACTGTCAGTTCAGTACAGGGCACTTTGTCTTGATTCTCTCTGCCCAGATAAGGGGAAGTCTCTGCCCCATGTATACATGAACACTGTATAAACCTCTTAGCCTGGTTCTCAGTAATACACTTCCAGAGCCAGTGAGCTATTTCTCTGTGTAATACACTTCCAGAGCAAGTGAGTAACTACTGCAGGCCTAGGCAGCAATTCACAGCAACACGGCAGCAATTCACAGCAGCAATTCACAGGCAGCAATTCACAGTACTGCGCCAGCCCCTGGTGGCGCAGTGGTAAAGCTGCTGCCCTGTAACCAGAAGGTTACAAGTTCGATCCTGACCAGGGGCTCAAGGTTGACTCAGCCTTCCATCCTTCCGAGGTCAGTAAAATGAGTACCCAGAATGTTGGGGGCAATATGCTAAATCATTGTAAACTGCTTAGAGAGCTCCGGCTATAGAGAGCGGTATATAAATGTAAGTGCTATTGCTATTGCTAACAAGGGGGCTGGGGAGAGGACATTTTGCACCACTGTCCCCAGAGCCCCAACAGTCTCCTTCACAGGGAATTCCTAGGGCCAGGCACCACTGAAATCATCGGCCTTATTTATTTATTTATTTATTTATTTGATTTTTATACCACCCTTCCAAAATGCCTCAGGGCGGTTTACAATTAAAACAAAACTATTAAAATCAGTTAACAATTACAACAGAAATTATAAAACCGTATAAAACAATTAACAATTAAAACATCATAAAACAGCAATTGAACAATCACAACAATTAAAAACCCTGAAAACCTGGTTACAACATTAAAACCAATTACAACTATTTAAAAACCCTGGAAGGCCAGGCCAAACAGATAGGTTTTAAGGGCTCTCCTGAAGGCCAGTAAAACCATCTACAAAATTAAAAAACAACACATCCTTGTTCTATTTACTTTGTTTGTTTGTTTGTTTGTTTTATATGCCGCCTGACTCCAAAGATTCTAGGCAGTTCACAAACATAAATACAATAGAAAGCGAATAAAACCAGCTATTAAACAACAATTAAAAATTTTAAAACATTCAAAGATTACAACAATTAAAGATGAAACAGCAATTAAAAATTTAAGTTCTAGGAAGATCATAGGTGAATCTGTGCCCAAACAATTAAAATTAAGATTTTTTTTTTTTAAAGGATGCAGTAATTGTCGCCACATTTTTCTACCTAGAGACTTTTGTGGAAAAGCAATATTTTATTTTTTAATTTATCATATTTCCATACAGCCTGATATAGACATCTCTAGGTGGTGCACAAAGTTAAAAAATATAGCAAATGTAAAACAAGAGAAAACCAAATAAATTTGCAAAACAAGTAAACACATCTCAGAAGATAAAAACATATTAAATAATATAAAATTTCAGTTAAAAGTCTGGGAAAACAGGTGCGCCTTGATAGACAAATATTATGAATGAATAGAAGTTTGAGAGTGGTCCAAGTAAACTCTTGTCTATGCCTTTAAGATGTTCAAAGTAATGGCGAAGGATGAAAATAACTGTGCTCCTTCCCACTTTTCTCAGCTGATTCCTTCACTCACTTTCCCCCAGTTACCATGATGTAAAACAAGTGTGGGAGAATAATAAAGGCCAGATTCCTGGTCCAAAGGAGTTAGCTCGTTGGAAAAATCTCTGGTGGAGAGTGGTTCTATAGACAAGGGGTTACTCTGGTATGGCAGTGGAGAGCTTGGACATCTTCCAGCCACGATAAAGATCCCACATCTTTTACATCCCAGCCAGGAGTTACTGCTGTAACCACCACTACTACTGCAACAAATAGTTATACAGTGGTGGCCAGTGGGGGGGGGGCAGTGAGAGTTACCTTTAAAAATGTATTAGTGGTGGTACCGCCACACCTTTAAGCCACTGAGAGCAGCAGTGACCTGGCCGGCATCTCACACAATTGAGGCCCTGCCTACACACTCACCTGGCATCCAGCAAGATGCCACCTGGGTTGCAGCTGCTTTCAGCAGCTTACAGGTGCAGTGGTACTGCTGCTAATCAATTTTTAAAGGTGACCCTCACCACCCCCCTCCACCTCCCTCACTGGCCACCACTGCACCCAAATACCACTTTCTAACGAATTCTCAAGGCAGTTTACATATAAAGATATTTATGTTACACTGTCCCTAAAGGGTTAACAATCTCAAAATAAACCCAAGAAAGACACCAGGAAAGGTGGGGGTCTTGGCTACGGCTCATGACATCATGCTGGAATTGGATAGAACCATTGCTTCTAATAACTGGTTAACTTAACTCAATCTCATTTATAGTTTGAAATGATTACTTCTGCTTTTAACATTGGTGGGATGGTGAATAATTACTGACCATCTTTCTAAGAGTCTTTAAATAACTAAAGAGGTCAGTACATATCACAGTCCCTCTTTCTGCCCCTGTCCCATTTACCACTTGAGATCATTTCTGTTTCTCCAGAATATATCCAGCTCCTTTCACCTGTCCCCATAGGATATGCCTTCTAAATTATTTATGGGAAACATTTAATTATATGGTGAAGGACATCATGATATGACCTTCTTTTACTGGTTGCCAGTTACTAAGTATGCTATACAACAGAACTTGAGATGTTGGAAAGACTTGGGTGGGTCCCCTTCCCACCATCTATCTTGGCAAGATTTGTAGTTGGACCCCTTTTGGTTCACTTATAAAGTGAAAAGTCTCTGCCTGATCCTGCAAGGGTAGCATCCCATCTTATCCTCAAGGCTCAGTTCAGCCTCTTTTATGCTTTCTGGCTGTCCTGGGCACTTTCCAGATTACCCACTACAACCGTGGTAAAATGCTTTGGCTTGGCAGGATTGAATTGAAAATGATCCCCAGAATTTACAATGGAAAATACAGCTACTTTTTGCAATGGACATACAATGTTATAGCATTAAATTGCAGTGATAAAAGCTGAAAAAAGGCATCGGAAATGTGAATGGCACCCTGCTGACAGCGATGGAATTGCGGTGTCACAGCACAGGAAGTGTGAAAGCACAGGTAGTAGATACATTGTAACACTGTTGTAGGGGTTAATCTAGAAAGCGCCCTGGAGTGTATCCACACAGGGCTGTTACTGCAAATCTCCTCTGGAAGAGAGTGTGTGCATTCACACACTGGACAAATGTACCCTGAAGCCCATTCAAGATCTTTGGAAGCACCCCACACACAAATCGGGCTTTGTCTTCCAAATGCTAGCTTATCCTGATGTATTTCTGGGTTTTAAAAATCCTGATTTTAAGCAAATTTCTCTGAAAACGCCGGGGCAAATAGAGAGAGGCACTGACATATAGTCATTCGCATGATAACATTCATTAACATGATAAGAGCTGCCTTGCCTAGTTGTGAAGAGTGGAAAAAACCATTTTCAGGAAGCAAACTCTTTGAAAGTTGTAGTTACAAAACTTCTGTGTATGCTCAAGTTGACTTTTTTTGAACAATATTAATCTGCTTGCTTTTGGTTCTCGCTGCTTACCAACAAACTGATGTAAAGCACACCACACATGTGCGAAAATAGGGAAGAAATCTGTTATATTATACAAATGCTCCCAGTCTAGGACATGAGGTTAGGAAGGCAACATTGTGTTCCTTCTCATGGAGCTCCCGAACACACACACACACACACACACTCACTCACTCACTCACTCACTCACTCTCTCTTTCTCCATCAGCCAAAAGTAAAACACAGAGGCATGCAATGTGAACCTGCACAAAATGAAAACCCAAGAGCAGAGAGGAGGGGGTGCCGCGAGTGTAATTCAAAGTGGCTTCACTCAACATTTACCCCGAGAGCTGGAAGCTATGTGTGGGAAAGCTCCTGGAGATGGATGATAACGTAGTGCATGATCAAGGAAATCTATGGAAATGGAGAAAGATTTAATTCCTTCACAGAAATCAAGAGACCCCACCATTCCAGATCACACTTTAATAGAACAGTGAGATTTTTGGAAAACATCTTCATGCAGGCAGATGTGATCCTTTTTCCTTGTATATTCAAAGGAAAACAGTGGACTACTAAAAACTAGTCTATTTTTTCTCTCAGCCATGAAGTCTTTGGATCTAAAATCTAACAGTCCTTTGAATCTTACTAGAGAAATTCAGTCCACAGATCCGTATCTACAAGACAAATTTTCTTAGGAAACTTTAGGTTTGCACTGGAATTTGGTAGGTTCATATGAACATGTGTGCCTGTGCATTAATGGTGTTGGTATAGTGTATCACTTTAAGGTGGATGGATAGATAGATAGATAGATGGGCAGGCAGACGTACAGTCAAATAAGATAACTTTCAACAAGTAGGCTTATATTAACATTAACAAAGAGTCTTGGATAACTTCTTTTTGAACTAAACTCCCATCATTCCCACCACAATGGCAAAATGCAGTTTAGTCCAAGAACAAGTTACCCAAGCCTGCTGCACACATTAAACAATAAAGATGCACCCCATGAAACATATATGATTAATGGTGTTGGTATAGTGTATCACTTTAAGGTGGATGGATAGATAGATAGATAGATAGATGGGCAGGCAGACGTACAGTCAAATAAGATAACTTTCAACAAGTAGGCTTATATTAACATTAACAAAGAGTCTTGGATAACTTCTTTTTGGACTAAACTCCCATCATTCCCACCACAATGGCAAAATGCAGTTTAGTCCAAGAACAAGTTACCCAAGCCTGCTGCACACATTAAACAATAAACATGCACCCCATGAAACATATATGATTAATTCTTTCTGATCAGATAAACAAAGGTAAACAAAATATTCCATTATATGTTCCATTTGTACAGACAGCAACTGTGAACATAATACCTTGAGGCAGTCCAAGTCTGTCTAATATTGTCACTCCTCTATAAACTCTGACATAACTTCATTTCTTCATTGTCTGACATAATTCAGGTATTAATAGTTCATAAACATACTATTCCAATTCTTCACACCTATTAATTTATTCATGACTTCCTATTGCTTTTCAAACATTTTGCTATTAACAACTTGGCAGTACTAGTAAATTACCCACCAGCTTCTTTTGTTTTAGATCTTAACACCTCAGATCATTTAACAATACAGTTGAAGTATTCATGAAATCTCAGTTCTAGTTATATCATTAAGCATTTTCAAAATTATCTGCCAGAAGCTTTAAATAATAGCAAATTGTCACCATCAATTTATGCCACCATATAACGTCCCCATGAATTTCAAAACCCACCAATATCTACTATACACTTTCCTTTATATGAATTTTCCTTAACTATTGCACTGAATGTTAAAGAAAATCCTGTTTGACATTTCCTCTCTCTCTGACTGGCACCCTAACACTGTGTGTTTGTAGTGGATGCACTCCTGCTTTGAAGTGTGCGTGCTCACACATGGGGATGGATTTTCGCTGATCTCCCAGAAGTGCTCTGTTCAGCCTGCAAATAGGGTTGTGCACGAAATGTGATTTAGATGCCAAATCGCATCCCTTTAATGCGGAGGGATTACATATCCCCTTTAACACGGAGGAGAGCAGGTCCATACCTGCTCCTCCGCCACTCATCACCATTTCCTTAATCATGGTGCCCCCCAACTCTGTGCATGCACAGAAGTCGTGTGCATGCTGGTGTCCTGCAGGGGCAGCTGGGGGAGAGTGCTGGTGGTGCATGATGATAGCTGGGTGGGGGGAGGGTTTAAGGAAGTGGTGGCGACCAGTGGAGGATTAGGTATGGAACTGCTCTCCTCCGTGTTAAAGGGCTGTGCTACGATTCAGCATCTAAATTTTGTTTCATGCACATCCCCACTTGCAAATATTCCCTGAGGACATCCTTATTAGCATGTCTGGGAACCATCTACATGCTTGTAACTTAACTGTCCTTTCATTAAAGGTCAAAAATGTAACATTTATGTGTAAATCATAACACTTAATTAACTTAGCCTTCTCCTCTCCAGTATGATCACCAAACCTTTTTGTTCCTGTTTGATTTGGATGATAAAAAGAACACAAGCTAGAGGTGACTGAGATGGTGCTAAGATTTGATCAATTTTGTCTGAAATACTGATTAATACTTCATGTGTTATATAAGGTTTAACTTTTATCTTTGGTCTATTGCTTTCCCTGCTAATAAGTATTCTCTTAATGGCATTTGTATATTTAATTTCTCAATGGACCAACTGCAATTACTTTCAGAATCTCCAACCATTGGCATAAAGTTGTTAAAATCACCGCATAGTAATTCATGGTTATATTTGGAACGCTGAGTTTCCCATCTTTGGTTATATTTATTTTTAACCTAGGATCATTCCAGATACATTTACTTGTCATAAACTGAATCACATGGTCTTCAATGAATTTATAGTTGCCACGTTTACAAAGAAAGCAGAGCATATTGCATTGGTTGCATATTCACAACTGAACCCTCTTCTTCTGAGCCACTCTACACCCTGCTCGTGCTTTTTGCAAAGGTGGGGCTTCTCCATGCCTACTAAGCAGCAGTGCATCATTGAACTTGCAATGCTACTCCCATTGGGAATGATGGGAGTAGCATCACAAGCGTAGCTCTCTTCAGATGTCCTAAACTGTATGCTTGAACACTGCTCATGAGAGGGAAAGCAGGGAGGAAGTCCTGCCCCCTGCTGGTAGAGTTCTGAGTGGCTCAGAACAATGCTTCTTGCTTGGATCTGCAGCTAGCATACGAAGTGGCTAATCAGGGTCTGGTTGTGACATGCTGAGGCCCTAAGCTATGTCAAGCTTTAAAGTCCCCACAGCATTACCGAAAAAGTATTGTTCTAACAAAAAGGACAATGACAATAGAAATAATAAAGCTTAAGTTTTACTTGGCAAAGATGCAATGAAAAACTAAGAAAAACAGTTACCTTGCAATTAGCTTATTTGCATTCAGTGGTGCACCCAGGTCATTCGGGATCCTGGACCTGAAAGGCTTTGGAGCCCCTCCCCCCCCATCATGAAGGTGGAGGGGAAGGTGAGGAGAAAGTCCCCCCCTTTTGTACCCTGTTTTTTTTAAAAATGCCACTGTGCAGCAGTGGCACCCCTTTAAGATGTTTACCCAGGGGGAAGGTGGGATGGGGTGCAGTGGTTGCAGTTGCAGAGAGGGTAGGGTGCTGAGGAGGGGAGAGTTCCCCTTGCTACCCTCCGGGATGGGAGGCCGTGAGCTCTGTCCAGCTCCACTCCCTCTTCCCAAGTGACTGCCTCTCGCCTCTTTGCTGAGTGGCCTTCCTCCATGTGGAGGAAGCAGAGAGGCGAGAGAGCCATTACTTAGGAGGAGGGAGCAGAGCTGGATAGAGCTCACTGCCTCTCATCCTGGAGGGTAACAGGGAGAACTCTCCCCTTCTTGCCATTGCCACCCCATCCTCCCTGCAACCGCTACCACCGTGCCCCATCCCACCGTCCCCCGGGTAGACATCTCCTTAGAGGGGGACTCTCCCCTCCTTGTCCCCCATCGCCTGCAGCCATGCAGCAGCATTTTTGATTTTTGGTAAAGGTGCCACTGGATCCACCCAGAAGGGTGGGGACAGGGGCAGTGGTGGGGCGGCATGGAGTGGCTGCAGGAGCTCCTGACCTTTTGAGGGCTCCTCAGATCTAGGCGGCCATGGGCTAGAGCCCCAAGGTTCGGGGGTAAGAGCACCTCTGTTTGCATTAGAAATTACTTGAAATTGAGTCATTTTTTAAAAAATTACAGAGGCCCCTCATAATGTGAGGCCCTAAGCTATAGCTTCCTTGGCTTGTGCTTAACTCTGGCATTGCGGCTGGTGATGTACAAATAAAACAATATAAATATCAATGGCCAAGGGCTGGATCCTTTGGAAGGAGCTCCCAGCAGAAGGAATTGGCGAGGTGGAGGAAGGGAACCTTTTTGCCCAACCCTTTGGCCTCAGTCCTATGCATACTAGGGAGTGAGCCTCATTGAAATCAATGGCTGACATCATGCACAGCTTTCCATTTCCCTAATGATCCTGTGGGGCTGCTGCGGAGTCCAAAGACAGAATCAGGGCCACTCAGCAGAAGTGGTCGCACTAGCAGCATTTTCACTGCAACTTGTTCTGGGCACCCCTGAGTCTGCCTTAGGATTCCGTAGCAGTCCTGGGGCGCAAAATTAGAGTAACGGAAGACTGCATATCATGTCAGCCAGTGGGATTTACTTTTTCATGAACATGCATAAGGATTGTGCTGCACAGCTAAGGGGGAAAGGCAGCAACAGAACAGTGCACAAAAACACTTCCTGCTCCCCTTCTGCAAATGGACAACCAGATTAAACTACTGCTTCTTTCGCTGTTAAGTTTCAATGTTGTCTATGTATGCATGAGGAATCATCACATTTTTTTTAATCTTGCAGGTTACTAAGCATGTAGAAAAGATAAGAGGCAGAAGCAGCTCTCTCATTTATGCCATTCCATTCTTTTCTCTCCTTTATTTGCCATGCTTAGGAAAGATCCAAAGGCTGCCCAGGCTTCACAGCATCTTGAATCAGTCAGCTGTTAAACCTTCTGTTTCTAAATGTGAGCCAGCTATGATGGCACAAGGAGCACAAGAGTTATGACTTTGCTTGGAGATTGAACAGCCCATCTCTGTAGGATTCCATGCAAGAAGTGATCGGTATTTCCTCCCCCATCTCTAATTTCACACTAGAACTTTGGTGGCTGCTCCAAAATCCTTCCTTACATTACATACTTTAGCACAGCCTTTCTTGCAAAGCAGTCAAAAGATGGAACTGCTACATGAGGAATTTCTTATACAAATGTCACATCTGTGGTGGAAATTGCAGGAGTTCCCTAGTACTGCCGTCCTGTAACCAGAAGGTTACAAGTTTGATCCTGACCAGGGGCTCAAGGTTGACTCAGCCTTCCATCCTTCCAAGGTCGGTAAAATGAGTGCCCAGAATGTTGGGGGCAATATGCTAAATCATTGTAAACCGCTTAGAGAGCTCCGGCTATAGAGCAGTATATAAATGTAAGTGCTACTCTTCCGGCATGATATTGTATGTGTGTATCACCTAATGGTGCAGTGGAGAAGTAACCTGCCTAGGGAGCAAGAGGTTGCTGGTATGTTTCCCAGACTATGGGGAAACACCTATACTGGGCTGCAGCAGTATAGGAAGATGCTGAAAGGCATCATCTCATACTGCGCGGGAGATGGCAATGCTAAACCCCTCCTACCAAAGACAGCTACAGGGCTCTGTGGACACCGGGAGTCGACACTGACTCGAAGGCACACAACTTTACAAGTGTCACAACACATGGACATGTTTTTGTGTGAATGATTGCACATGCATTCATTTAAAAAGTGAACCCGGTTACAGATCCCCTCAAATACAAGGTATGGATAGTAAGATAGTATTCAAGATACATTGAAAATGTATGCATAACTGTCTGTGAGTACAGATCTGTATGTGTATGCACTGTATGTATACACATTATACATACTGATTGTGTGTTGAACATAACGTGTGAATAAGCTAAATTGTACATGTGTTGGATATAATCAGAGTTGGCCTGTCCAATAGGCAGACCTAGGTAGTTGCTGAAGGCACCAGTTCTTGGGGGTGGGGTGGGGGTATAAATAGTGCCAGAATATAACAGTGCCAACTATTCTTTCTCTCCTTCTTGTATACCACCCCTGAAGTACTGCACACTGATGTAAGAATGTAACACCCTGCTCCCCAAAGGGCCTGCACATTCTGCACCACAAAATACAATCTTCTTTGCTCACTGCACTTCATCCCAAATAAGGAGCTAGTCCCATAAGCGCCATTCCCTCTCTTGAATATGAATTTCCGGCCTCAGCATTTATTTCCAAAAAGAAATGGTCTCAGACTGGATTTCCAAAATAGCATCTTTTCATTTCTCAAGTGTTAGGTTCTGCCCCCATAAGACTAGGAACTCTCTCCTGCTGTATCCTAAAACTAGGGTGGGCTGATCTCCTGAACTGACATCTTGTATGGCTCAAATGAAAGCCTTGGCTCCACACGTTGGCTGGGGAGGCATGCACCAAAATCATACTTTGCCTAGAGTACCAAGAACATTAGGGTCGGCACTGAACATAATATGTGAACAAGGCTCTTGTGCACATAGTATAGTGATAAACACAAGACTATTTCACCATACCTGAGATGAAATAAAAGCATGTATATTACATATGACAATTCAAGCAGTTTCCTATATGGAAGCAATAGCTAGTAAACTGATCATGGAGAAAGCATCCTGCCACCAAAATTCAGCCTTAGAAGATGGGCTCGTTGGATGCCAATATTGATCATGCACTACAAATTGCATGGTCACACATCATTCAGCTTTGTGGATTGGCCTCCCACCAAACTGGAATCTAGAGTACTGAATGTCAGGCAAGGCCTAAGACTAGGCAGCAGACGGCTTGGTTGGATGGCATTGCAAGCAAGGGATGATAAATTGTGCCAGAAGCATTCTCCGGTCTGCAAGAAGCAATCCCACAAGCCATGTATCATTTGTGGCCCACATGTTGCCTATGGCAGATCTAATGTCACAATAACTGCCAGCTCTAGATACCAAAAATTGCTGTAACTATCTAAAATGTGTATGTGTGTGTTTGTGTGTGATTCTGTTCTCCATATTTGGTTCACCTTACTAAGCAGGTCCCATAAACAGAACTGAGGTTTTCTCTTCATTCTCGTTCTTCTTTTGGCATTCACCAAAGACCAGTTGGTCAGCTCCAACTCTGAGAATCAATCTTTAGGTTGAGCATAAAGGACCAGCGGCCTTCTGTAAAACACTGAAAGAGTTATAGACCTCAAGAGATTCTGATGCTTATAAGCAGTGAGGCACCTGCTTTCACCTGCCCCTTGTGTTTGTGTTCCAACTATTTCATCTTACTCTAAAGCCTCCCATGTACATTTGTGCACCAAATATATTATGAGACATTACATATTGCCTTGCTTGTGCCAATGCTACTTTTGTCCCACTGAGCATCTTTGAAAAATCTCTCTTTTTCACCATCATAATTATATGAGAATGAAACTGCATGTCTCATGTGTCATGTGGTCTCTAATGGTGCTTTAATAGCAGTTGTTGAAGGAACTCTGGCACCAGTTGCTGTTCCTTCCCTTTCAGCTCTTCCTGCAGACTGAACATTTCACCATTGTTTCTGCACCATTTTCACTGAGGGGTCTGTGGAGTTTTTAAAAAAAAAAATTGAAGAAGAGTTAATGCCCGCTGAGTCATATAGCCTGTCTGTAGGTCCACAACACAAGAACCTTTCTTCTAAACAATTTCCTGTGAGTCTTAAATTTATAAGGCATAGTGCCATTTATATACACTGACTTGTATATTATGACTAGCTGCTTATTTGGACATTAATAGTACATTGGGGTAACCTTATACTGCATATATGCAGGAGCTTGGATGCACACAGTCCCTCATGGACATGGAAGGTAACCTTCTGCACTCTGTCACATATGTTTCTAGAGGATTTGCCACCCTCAGTAGCAACTGGCTGGGGCAAGAGGGATTGCAATGCAAAAGAGGAGGCAAGGAAGTCTGTCCTGTGAATGGAACTCTGTCCATGGTTCTTAAAGTAAAGGTAAAGTTGTGCCATTGAGTCGGTGTTGACTGCAGGAGACCACAGAGCCATGTGGTTTTCTTGGTATAATACAGGAGGGGTTTACCATTGCCTCCTCCTGCACAGTATGAGATAATGCCTTTCAGCATCTTCCTATATCACTGCTGCCTGACATAGGTGCTTCCCATAGTCTGGGAAATATACCAGCGGGGATTTGTACCAGCAACCTCTTGCTCCCTAGGCAAGTTACTTCCCCGCTGCACCATTAGGTGGCTTCATGGTTCTTAGGATTCAAGTAAACGTAATATAGAGGGAGGAAATTCATGTTGCACCATAGCAGTCACAGCAGCAGCAGCAGCTGGAGGCAAGGAAAATCCCTATTCATGGAAGTGGACTGCTTAGTACTGGATGAGTTCCCTCCTGATACATTACACATTTTACCCAAGTAGAAGACATTACATATGCAATTCCCTTTTTGCGGGGGTCTAAATTAGAAACTTAGAAAATGGAGAGATGATCTCCGAGGATGGCTTTATATTGTTTTATTTTAATTCTGATGAATGTGTAGTGTTGTGTTTTTGATACATTTTATATTGTTGAATATCACTGTGGATGCTTGACAGAAACAATTAAATAAATACTAGAAATAAACAAATCAATCCTAAACAGAAAGGCAAAGAAAGAAGAAGGCAAAACTGCTCCTGCATATTTTATAACAATTATATACACTGATAACTATTGTTTGGTTTTATTGTGAAATATTAGAATTTTTGGATATTTAGAAAGGTTCAATAGATGGCATTCCCCCCTACCTGTGTATTACAGCCAGGAGTACATTTGCCTGGCCTGCTCATTAGAAGAAGGGCAAAATTTGTTTGGGGCATAGTTGGTGAAGCATTCAGCATTTATCCGGCATGAGCAATCAAGTTGGGAACAAGCTGTACCTGCATAAAGTGGGTCTACTCCTCACCTGTCCCTTCATGGGCAACTGCAGCAGCATTCCATCATCCAGTCCTACTATGGGCATTGCAGGACTTTCCAGTCACTGCTGAGAGGCCAAGCAGTAATTTTGTTCTCCCTTAATGGCCTTGGGAGTGGAGCGTTGTTGTTGTCGTTGTTGTTCTGCCTGCTCGGCACTGTTGGGGGTTGGAAGTAGCAATGGTTTGTTTGGTCAGAGTAATATGACTGATTAGGCCCTAATTAGGCCAAAACTACTTATTGACATTATGCAGATTGCATAGAGCAGGGTACACTTTTGTGGATCAAGGTGATGAAAGATAGACTTCCCTAAGCCAACCTCTTAAGGCTGACTGTCTAGAAAAGAACTTGGGTGTGAAAGCCCTTGAGGTCTGGCTGCCTAACTATCACTAAGACTAGTAGTGGGTGGTGAAGCCACACTCTCTTCTACATACCATTAAATATGTGTGGACATGGCATGGCAAGGTCCTGTGTAAACGTTACCCACCTTTGTTGTTGAGCCAGGCAGCATTACCTTATCTGTGGAGCAACTGGGTGCACTGATTTTCTAACGTCTCACCAAAATGTCAGTAATCCATACTGTGGATGGGGAAGAAATGAGTTAGTTTGACTTATCCAATGGTGTCTTCTTTGGATGTCAGGGCACACATTTTAAGTAAACAAAATAACTTCACTGAACCCAACCATTGAGTTGTCTTGCTTGATGATATAGCTCCCTTTCCATTACTGTTCTTCCTATTGACATGTTTTACATCTGCTAAAGCTGTTATGCCCTGTGCCAGTTGTAAGTAAAGTTGTGCAGTCAAGTCGGTGTCGGCTCCTGGCAACCACAGAGCCGTGTGGTTTTCCTTGGTAGAATACAGGAGCGGTTTACCATTACCATCTCCCACGCAGTATGAGATGATGCCTTACAGCATCTTCCTATATCACTACCATCTTATTTATTTGTTATTTCTCTTTGTAAACCACCCTGAGCCATTTTTGGAAGGGCGGTATAGAAATCGAATTAATTATTATTATTATTATTATTATTATTACTGTCCAATATAGGTGTTTCCCATAGTCTGGGAAACATACCAGTGGGGATTCGAACCAGCAACCTCTTGCTCCCTAGGCAAGTAACTTCCCTGCTGTGCCAATAGTCAAATGGACAATGCATAAAATAAACTCATTACAATTGCATCACATCTCTGAAATCCATGATTTTATATTTGCACTGACAATAGTTCATTATTGCTTAGCTCTCAAGATAAGCATTCCTTCCTTGTGTTGAAGTCACTAGGGTTTTGTTTCATTCTTCAGAAGATGCCCCAAGTTAACTAATATCCAGCTCAATACATTGCCTGCTGTATCATATTGCTTAATTTTAAGGGCCATTGATCTTGACATAATGTCTTTTAAGAAGAAACCACTAAAGTGGGCACTGTTGTGCTATATTTCAGTAAGAGACAATTTAACTGCAGGGTTGCCATTGGTATCCAGAATCCCAGTGTGAAAATTGTAATTGTTTAGAGTGTGTGTACAACTCAGACTGTACTTTTTAACGTGTCGTAGGATAGGCAACTAGATTGGCCTGTGCAGTACAAGCACTTATTTTCAGTTTGCAATCAATGGGACTTCAGGACACATCCCACCAATTTGGAGATCCATATAGATTGTCAGACACTCAAGGTCTTCAAATGGGGCCTCCTCATTATGTACATAGGACATTAGTTCAGTCCAATCAGGACAGGCAAAACGACAGTCCTCTTCAGCCAAGGCATGGCAAGGGTGGAATGGGTCCATGCCACTGCCCCTATCCCACCTCCTTCTTTGGAGAGGCAGGAGGGGACGAGTGAAAAAGCAAGCTGTCGTACAGCTGGAGGGCTCCCTCTCATTCAGGGGCCCAGGGGCATTTGTGCCCCCTTGTTCAATTATAGCCACATCCCAGGTCTTCAGGCTTTTGCTAGTAATGGAACTGTAGCTTCAGCATCTCTGGTATGTAGGTGCTCAGTAAGGGGGGAAAGGCTTGGCCCAGTGGTGGCTGGTGAAGGCGGCGCAGGGTGGGGGTGGTGAGAGGAACCTTTAACGGACTTAATCGGCAATATCACCAGCATCTGAATGCTGTGGAGATCAGCGGCACTCTGACCAGCATTCTACATGTCAGTGGCCCTGCCTACAGCACTCACCTGGTTGCCATGCATGCATGGTGGCCACGTGTGTGCTGTAGATGGGGCTGTCACCTCTACCAATGGCAGGGCACCATTGCTCCCCACAGCATTCAGGTGCTGGTAATATTGTTGGTTAAGTCTGTTAAAGATGCCTCTCTCCCCCCGCGCCCACACTGCCCTCACCAGCCACCACTGGCTTGGGCAGTCCTTGGATAAACGATTCCTTGATAGTCAGTTGGACCTTGCATAGAACAACCACTTCTGATCTGTCTCAAAGACCTCAGCTCCAGCTTTAGGACCATGTTCATGGTTCATGGTTTCCTGCGTGCACCTACATACAGGTGTGTTCACTGGCATCCAGCTATTCATGACCTGAGACCAGATGTGTACAGTCTATAAGATGTGCATAATTTCATGTGCATAAGGGCTCCCCAATTCATTTCAATGGAAAGACTTGATTTGTACTTGCATTTCTTAGCAATTAGGTAGCAGGCCCAAGAAATCAAAAAGTGACAGGCACCATCCCAGTTTATTGTGGAGGCAGCTGAACATCTTACTGTTTGGTCTCTTGATGGATAATGCTGAGACTAGCTGAGTGATTTCTTGATTCATAACTAATATTTTTGCTTTGATTTTCTATAATGTAAACTAAGATACTAGTTAATCATTTTTTTAAAAAATGTTCGCATAATTTTTATGATTTTTGTTTCTTCACGGACATGAATCATGGGTAAATGTAATGAAATTTCCACTGGCGTGAATTGGAGGATGAGAAAGGAAATCAAGTTCTCCTGTTAGAACATGTGGTTCTAACTCTATGAAGCGTTTGATTAAAGTCAGCATGCTGAAAGCTTCATTTGAAGGTAGGGGAGGCATAAGGGTCATTTTGGTATTGCATATGTAGTATATTATTTATGTAAGTGGCCTGGAAAATAGATACGTAACTGAAGTAGTCTATGTTTTTTGCATAATGTTCCAATGACTTGACTGTATGGCCAGATGTTAGTAACATGTACAGTGAGTGTAAGTAGAGAAAAAGTAAGCATGCATTTATATCTGCCATTCCTCAGCAATTATTAAAGAAGTTAACGTATCGGTTCGCTTAGTCTATTACACACTGGAATATGGCTGCTTGATTTTAGTTGATAGTTGCTGGGCAATTATAATGATGGAGCGGTTTCAGTGCTTTACCAGCTACATAACGTTCTAGTTGGGTTTAAGCTAACCTTCCGAAAATGGTTCGCCGTCAGTGCTGAAGAGGAAAACATTGCACTCTCAGAGCACCCAAAAGAGGACAAGCAAATCCTCAAGAAGGGGTCCATTCCCAGATATTCCTGACCATAAAGCCCTGGAAGACTGTTCCACAAATAACCCCCCTTTGCTCTGACAGTGCCCCCAGTTCTCCACAGATGATGATCCCCACAGTTCCCCACAGATGATGATTTCAATTAGTTTCATGGGATGACCCCTGGTTCTAGTGTTATGGGAAAGGAAAAACAATTTCTCTTTCTCCACTCTGTCTCTCTCCACACCATGCATAGACCTCTATCATGTCGACCCTCAGTCATCTTTTTTGCTAAACTAAAAAGCCCCTTCCCCGGTTCTATAATTCTGTGTACCTTCTTCAGTTTTATGATATCCTTTTTGAGGAAGGGTGACCAGAACTGTACACATTATTCCAAATTTGGCTGCACCATAGGTTTGTATAAGGGCATTATGACATTAGCAGATATTAGCAATTTGAACCAGCAAAGCTCTAATTATGTTCTTTGTTTGGATGTCAGGCAGCCTGGAAACTTCATTTCCCAGGGTCCCTGGTGCAGATGTGCACAAAACTGGTTTTCCCAATTTGGTTTAAGTTAGAACTGGGCTTGAACTGGGTGCCCTGGCTCAAGTACTAGTTTGGCTTGAGTTTGAACCATGCTCGAGCCAGTTCTAAAGGTTCAGCCGAAGGGAATAATGGGGATTCAGACTGCCCCATTATTCCCTGTGGATAGTGCCTAGAGGCAACAGTTTGGGTGGTAGGGTCCCCTGGGTTCCAACTACCGCCCAACCTGCAAGGACACTCAGGTTGTTTTAAAGGAATTTTGATGTATTGTAGATTCTCGGGTGCAGCATAACTTTTTTCATAGGGAATCCTATGAAGATGCTATTTCACAACTGAGAATCCACACACAGTGGATTTGCTTTGAGAAACACCAGTTGCTCCATCAAGCCAGAGTCCAGGCAGGCATGCGCTATGTGACCACATCGCCAGCCGTGGAGAATCCAAAGTGTAGATACGTGGTTGGGAAATAATTCCTTCATAGGGATTCACTATGAAAAGAAGTTATGTAGCAACCAAGAATCAGCAATACATAAACACTCCTAAAAAATTACCTGAGTGCCTCCAAGGCTCTCAGACATATGGTGGAACCAGACCACTGACTCACCACTGGTGGTATGTGTGGGTATGAGTGTGCACGCTGCTAACTAGTAAGCAGAAAGCAAGCAAGCACCCATATACACTGTTTTAAAAACATTATCAACTATTTACAATATATACAGTCAGGCTCCTAGTGTGTGTGCTCCACCATGGCCCCTGAGTGCTGCTGGGTAGGGACACCAGTTGGTCAGCATCACAGGCAGTGCCAATGGGGTGAATGAATGCATGTCTGCATGTGTCAACAGCAGCCCAAAGTGTGCTGTATCAACAGTGGCAGACGGTGACACATGTGCTTTTGGCAGGCTAAGGGTGGGGTAAACTGCTCTGACGTGGTGTTACATGTGGGTGAGGGTGACCATGAGACATGAGTCACTCACTCACCCTCCACTTCCAGCTTGGAGTAGCCCAGAAGGGGGGGGTTCATCTTGAGGAACATCAGTTGCTCCAACAAGCCAGTGTCCAGGTGTGTGCGATGGTGTGTGACCACATCCCCAGCCATGGAGAACACTTTCTTGCTCTGAACACTGGTTGGTAGGCATGAGAGGAGGCGTCCGACAACCACTGGCAAATCTAGCCAGACTTGGTGACATGCTGCCCAGAACAGGATGTGATCCATCTCCAGGTCTTCCTCCACTGGGTCCTGCAGCACACCAAGGCACTAAGACACTCTCGGTTTGAACCACTAATGAGTGGGTGGAACTGCCAGCTGTGTTGGTTCTGCCAGGGATGCCATGCTGCTCGACTGGGAAGAGTGGGGAGAGGATGGACCCATACTTCTTCTGGGCGTAGAATGTGCACTAGTGGTGTGCCAGCACCCTCCTCCTGGTTTCTGAGCCTACTCTGCTCTTCCTCTCTAACTCACTCAACCAGGAGTTCCCTCCCTCCAGGTTATCTGTGTGGATGGCATTGCCCTTCATAGTTGGGCCACACAGGCAGGCTAAACATGGTCTTCTGAGTTACCTAACTTCTTGCAGAGCCTCTCCACCACCCCCATCCTCAGCTGAACTGCCAGGACTTTGCTGTCCCTAATGGACAATGAATCCTGAGCTCGCCCGTCAGCTTCTCAAGGAGAAGTGCAGCGGGCAAAGTCATTGCCTCAGCACACAAGCTTTTCATGGCAAACAGGAAGGGCTTGAGTCCCAAGACTGTCTCAGACATGAGCTTCCACTCTGAATTGGAGGGGTCGCACACATTCAAGCCATGATTCCTCGCCAGATCATGGTGGGCCACCTCTTGCTTGAGTGGGCACTGGAGCAAGAGAAGGGTGGAGTTCCATCAGTTCTCAACATCACTTGGGATAAGGCATTGAGGGAGATCATATGCTGCCACTCACGGAGTATGTGCCTGCCCTTCTTGCTCCGATGGAAACAGTCTGTGATCTTCCAGCACTTCTCCACAAGCACAGTCATGGCAGCAGCAAGACCTGTAGGCAGGCCACTCCACTTTTTGGATGCTTTGGCCTCCTTGAGGCCAAGGGCATCTGACACAGCCAGGTGCAGTGTGTGGGCCCTACAGCATGTGGGCACACACTGCATCTGCTCTACCACCTTGAGCATGTTGGTTCCATTGACAGTGACAATGAAGCCCCGCCTGAGGTTAGGCTTCCTGGTTAAGCATTCTTCAGTCTTCCTACAGATCACATTCGCCAGTTCATCTGCTATGTACACTATGTCCATCACCTCCACATGCAGGACGGCACACCTGTGCCATACTGAATGGGAGACACTGGCCATGGTGGCAGCAGTAGCAGATGTCCCCTCTCTCTCTGTCCTCCACCAGTGAGCAGTGAGGTATTGCAAAGCATCATGCATTCCACTGATGCTGTTCCATGGGTCAGTTGTGAAATGTATACTGCTGCCGGGCCCTGCTGTCTCCAGTGTGCCCGACATGAGCTCCCTGCACCACCTGTACAGGGAGCGGACCACCATCCAACTGAAGGTGGTCCTTGAGGGGATCCTATAGTTGGGGATCTGGAGTAGCCAGTGGAAGTTGGCATCCTCCACCATTGAAATGGCTGGTTTTCTAGAGCCATCATTTCACCTATGGTCAGGGTTACGAGACATGGGTCTGGACGGCCAGGACGCTTGCACCCTGATGCCTTGGCCCACTGCTTGACATAGAGCATCTCCTGCTTCATAGAAGCTGGTGCATGCCATTTCCAGCACTACATGAAGGCACGCTTGTCAGCAAGGATAATGATGCTAGGGTGATGCTGTGAGATGTGTCGCTATATTGACAATGTGCCAAGATGCCTGACATCCTTTTGCCTGCTGACTTGTGCCTTGCAGTGGACACAAGAGGCATGTCAGGGGACACTTTGAACAACCTTGCACTTGCAGCTATCATCGTGGACCCATTGGTTGATCACAGCTCTACTGCAGATGATGGCTGCCCACTGTCATAAGCCCCCTGCCCCCCACTCTCTGTCTGGGTACCAGAAGTGCTAGGCTGAGATGACTCAGCAGGCTCCTCTCAGACTCACTCCTGGAGGAACCGGTCCCAGACTCTATGTTGGCATCGGGGGTCTCATTGAGTGGTGAGATGAGGTGGGGGCAACTACAGAGAGGGGATGTCTGGCTCAGGTAGCAGCCGCCATACCCACTCTCTGCACTTCCGACATAGAAACACCAGTTGCAGGGGAGTAATAGCAGGAGAGAGGGCATGCCCTCAACTCCTGCCTGTGGGCTTCCAGTGGCATCTGGTGTATGAAACAGGATGGACTAGATGGGCTTTGAGCCTGATCCAGCAGGGCTGTTCTCATGTTCTTATGTTCTAAATATCAGCTTCCCTGGGAGGGGAGCGCTTCCAACCCCCAGCACTGCAGGCAGGTGCCACAGGCGATGACCCCTGCTAACTTGGCAAAGAGGCACCTTTTAACGTGGTGATTCTCTTTATTTAGCAGGGGGAGAGTAACTGGCCCTGTCCACCCCCAGCCCAGTACCTCCAGTGACTGTTGTTGGTGTCTATCTTATGTTTCTTTTTAGATCGTGAGCCCTTCAGGGACAGGGTTCCATCTTATTTGTTTGTTATTTCTTTGTGTAAACTGCCCTGAGCCATTTTTGGAATGGTGGTATAGAAATCGAATGAATGAATGAATGAATGAATGAATGAATGAATGGTGCAGGTGCAGCATGGCCAGCAGGCCCCTATGGATAGGAGAGCCTATGCATAACCTGTTCGTTGGGGGCAAAGAATTGGGGAGTGGGTGGCCATGGCCGCCTCCCCTATTTTACTTGCCCATCCAGTCTCTATCGCCACCAGCATCAGGGCCACCCCTCCACCACTTGGGTCTGAGCCTAGTTTTGGGATACTGTGTCAGCCATCACCCTGAGCTATACCTGGGGTATTTAATTAAAAAAAAACACCAAAAACACTAGCATTCAACTGCATCTACAACTCCCAACCTAACACACTACAACTACAGTACAACAACTACACAAGCAACAACAGTACACTACACACCTGTAAAAAAAAATAAAGATAAAGGCAGCAACACTAGCAATCCCCCTCCCCAAACAGGAAGCCCTCATTTAAATCCCAAATCCAGGAGTGGGGGTTTAAAAAAATTCTACTTACCCTCCATTGTGCAGAAGTCTGCAGCTGGATAGGAGGCCAGCCAGGGGCTGCAGGGCCAGCAGAGCAGCACCTGGCAATCACTCACAGCTGGGGGGCGGGCCGATGCCGGGGCCAGCAGGGCCACCGATCTGCCCAAACAAACAACAGAAAATAACCGCTCTAAAAAATTTTAAAGGCCAAAGGGCTAAAAAATAAAAATAGGAAAATGCAAGAAAATGTAAATCAAAGCAACGAAAAACCTGAAACCTGCAGCAGGAAGGCCAAGGCCCAAGCCTGGGCACCAGCTGGCTGGTGGCTGGGCACTGGTACCAGGCAAAGCTGTCCTTTAAAAATGAAAATGAAAAGCTGTGGCCAGCAAGGGGGAAATTAAATTGAGCAACTAAAAAATATGAAATAAAAATATACATGAATAGGCCAAAGGCTGGACACAGCAGGCTGGGCAGCAATAGGGCAGGAGCCAGGCACACTGCTTTAAAAATTAGAAACAGCCATCCAGAGAAGAAAAAACCCAACAACCATTTTATTTGGTCAAAAAAAATCCAATAAGGCAAACCTCTGTGAACACCAGAGACTCCACACAGTCACTCAGCCAGCAGCACTCTCTCCAATCTAGGCAGCTTGAGAAAGAGTGAGTCTGCAAGGCCATGGGATAACCTTAAATACATTTGAATCCCCCTCCTTTTCAGCACCCCCTCTTCCCTCCCCTCTGGCCTTGCAACAACAATTGCAACAACAATTGCAACAACAACAATCTGAGTGGCACAACTGGCAAGCCAACCACAGGAGCAGACACAGTTGACCAATCAGGGCAGTGGCAGGGCAGCCAAATGTGAAAGTGACACATAGGGTCACAAAATGGCGACTGCTACTTACCCTATGCAAAATGATGGCTTGAGCCACTGAGCCATCTTCGAGCTGGCTCGGTTCAAACTAGGCTTGGCTTCGGACCACTTCATACTTTATGGGCCTCGTTGGGTTCGAGCTCAAGCCTTTGAACTGAACCAGCTCGACCTTGAGCAGCTCAATTCCGAGCCAACTCACACACCCCTAGTCCCTGGCAACTGGGACATTATGATGCACAAGGAAGGAAGGAAGGAATGAAGGAAGGAAGGAGCCATCTTGTTGCTGTTTAAGGTGCTACTGCTCTCACCAGCAGGAGAGAGGCAGGCAAACAGGTACAGAGGAAAGATAGAGTCCCTTCCCGTTTATATTACCATCCATCAACAGTATGGGTTGTTGGGAGGAAAAGATAAGGCATCCATGCAATTTGGGGAAGGAGGGAAGACATTGGCGAGAAGGGCATCGGTGGGACCATGGGTTATGAAAGACATCAGTGGGAAGGGAAGATATTGCTGGGGCTTCAGGGAGGGAGGCTATCAGCAGGGGAGGCAGGCACTGATGGGGATGGGGATGCAAGGTATCAGCAGGGCTTGGGCAAGAGAAAGTAACAGTGTAGGGTGATCAAGAAAGGGGAAGAACTGGTGTGTGCCATGCTTTGTGCACCATAGATGGATTGGGAAATCTGGGGGGGGGGGTTCGAGGAAATCAGCAAAGAAGAGAGATAGAGGCTCTGTGTGCCACAGTGGTGAGGATGGGGAACACAGTTCACTACATCACCTCAGATGCTGGGGAGGCTAGGGCTGGACCTGCTGCTACTGCAGGGCAGCTGTCAGACTGCTACAAGTCAGACACTGTCCAATATTCATTTCACCTGCAAAAAAATTAAATGCTGTTCTAGCATTTAAGCAGGGGTTGGACTGGAAGGCTCACAAGCACCCCTCCAACTCTATAGTTCTATGAATATGATTCTAAATGCTAAAGACTAAAAACTGTCAGGAACAAATCAATGCATGGCACATTATGAGTATTAAATATACAGAACGTTTTGCAGAATGTTTTGTTATCAATATTTCTGGGGCAGGGTGTAAATTTATTTTGTTTTTCATTCTAATGGAGACTCCTTTTGCCTTCAAGGCTCTAAAATAACAAGGCTTTCCAGTTCCTGGTGATTCCTGAAAACCATTCCCCTATTTCCTGATATAATCAAATGGGAAATAGCTTGACATTGTTTTCTACAAAGTGATAATGATAAGAAGTCTTGAATTCCAACATACCTGTTTAGAAATATTTATAGCTTGTTATGCCACTATATGAGAAGGCATAACAATTTGGGAAATATTTTAGACATGCTGCTAGTGTTTTACGCAAACTACAGTGATTGGAGTCAGGGTTATTGCGCTTGGTTACTTTCATTAATCCCCTGTAGAAATGGGGTTGCCGGTGATAGAAACCATAGAGAACCTGCTCTCTGAAATCATTTTGAATTTGCAGCTAAAGAGGTTCTTTCTTTGCTGCCATTTTGGAACTGGTACAAGTGAAAGAAAATCAACAAGAAAAAGAACTCATTTATTTTGTCATTAAGTCTGACACTGACGGATTATTTCCGGATGCCATAGTAGCCTCTTTGATTGCATAATACGGAATGGATATCCTTGATTAATAAACTCATCAGTAAGGGCTTTGTCTAAACTTAATTTCAGTAATTTTCCTTATGCTTGCTGCTGAATTGAGGCTGAATCGTGATCTTGGGCACTTTCATTATGAATGAGTACAAAAGATTGTCGGCAAAAAGATAGGTGTTTCTCTCCATATTTGATACACAGAGCATATTTGATACACAGACCCCAATAGAACATTTCTTTTACTGAAAGAAATCCTTGTATTGACAATTATTAGGATCAAAGTATTGAAACAATTTTCACCAGCTTGAACAGTAGAGCGAACTGCCTTCAATTGAATTCACACAGGAAACTTCCCCTGGGTTTGTAGTGTTGCCACACAATTTTTAACTGTGTAACACTGACCCATATTATCCCTGAGGTGAAAGGGGTCCAGTGATTAATCATGGGCCTGAACCAACCTCTTCTTCAGAGGAAGGCATTCAGATATCTCTGGGAGATGCTTATTAATTTTCTTCTTGTTTCCCTCAATGAAGGAGATTATATATTTTTTATTTATTTATTGTTAAATTTATATACTGCCTTTCACTAAAGCCATGCCAAGGCGGTTTACAGCAAAAATTTAAACACAAGATGGTAAAAAAGACACAATTAAAATATTAAGTGGAAAAAATATTAAACAAATCTGATTAAAAATTTAAAACAAAAGCACAAAAGCAATACAGACTATAAAGAGCAGCAGCAGAGAATCAAATAAATGCCTGGGCAAAAAGCCAAGATTTTACACCTTTTCTAAAAGCTGTGAAGGAGACCAAGGAGCGAATAGCCACCAGAAGAATATATTTTGTTATATGCAAACAGAAGACACTTTTGCGTGTGTCCTGAATAAAAACTTAGAAGCTGCTCCCTGGACTCTGATCTAGTGCAATGGTTCCCAATAGGGATGTGCAAAACAATTCAGGAACAAAATGATTTGTACCCAAATCTGGCCATTTCGAGTGATTTGTATACAAAACAAGTTGCCAGTTTGCACCTTCCAAAAGTTTTGTTGACAAAACAAATTGCCCCTGTTTTGGGTCTGAAAGATTTTTTGTTTCGGACCTGCATTTTGTTGTGATCTCTGAGTCATTCTCATATTTTTGTTTGATGTCTATTTGAATTTCCTGCCATCAGAGCAGTGAACGAAAGCATGGGCTGATCTCCTTACGACTCCCTCCTTGTTCCTGATTGGCTCCTTTGGCTCTTGCCACTCCTGACTGACCCCACATTGGCCAGGGGAAGGGTTGAAGAAAGGGCAAGGGTGGGAGGGTGGGAGTTGAAGGAGGGATTCATTCATACATTAATTCAGATTTAAAGAGGCAGCAGTTAGCCACCATTCTGCCTTGTTCAGCCTCATACTCATAGGAGAGAGAGAGAGAACTTTGCTTTACTTTGCTTGCCACCATGCCATGCCATTGCCCCTATGCCTATTGCCTTCTGCCTTGCCAGCCTGAGCCCACCCTGCCCAACCAGCCTGCCTGCCCCTGTTGGCTAGTGGCTAGTGTGGCTACCAGCCTGGGAATGGATTAAAATTTATCTCTGCTTCATTGCTTTTTCATTTTTTTGTTGAATCCTGAGAAGAATTGTTTTTTCACCCCCTCGAGACTGAGAATCACTGCCTGTCTGTGCCAGCAGCCACCAGCCCTAGCCCCTGTGGTCACTGGCCACCTGGTCAGCCACTCCCTTTCCCACCAGATTTTCCAGGCTTTTGCCTCAGCCCCCCAGCCCCCCACCCCCATCTGAAGAAGGAGATGAAGAAGTCAAGAAGAAGACTGAAGAAGAAAGAATAGACTCAGAGACCAGACTACAGAAGTGGACAATGGGACACATAACGTGGGTGAAGCCCTAGACTGAGTGAGTGTACCCAGTTTTCACAC
Organism: Hemicordylus capensis; assembly: GCF_027244095.1. Classification (NCBI taxonomy): domain Eukaryota; kingdom Metazoa; phylum Chordata; class Lepidosauria; order Squamata; family Cordylidae; genus Hemicordylus; species Hemicordylus capensis. Next base: position 340,107,542 of record NC_069657.1, read on the forward strand.
ACACACACACACACACACACACACACACACACACACACACATCCCTCTGCAATTCTGTATTCTTGGGGTTTTTCCCTGTTTGGAGGGAGGTTTGGGGTTGCAATTGGATTTTAAAAGTTGTGTGTTTAGTTTAGATGAAGTTTAAATAAGGGGTTCTGTGTGGGAGGGATCCTTGTTAGCTAGTTCTCGTAGGTGGTTAAGGTTAGCTTAGCCTTGTGGTTTTAAAAAAACAATTCTGTCTTTTTCCCCATTCCAAAGATTGGGTTTTGTTTTGTTTTTTAAACAGAAGCCTGTCCTCTAGCCCTCTGCCCCATAATATATCAGTATTAATATTCTCTACACAGTAGCCTACAGGCTCTGGGTGGGCACCACCCCAGCCAGCAGCCTATTGTCTCTTCCCTAGTTATTGTATCTGTTCACTAGTTATATTGTTTCTGTTATTTGTATCTGTTCCTTTATTGCTCCTTATTGTACTGTCTGTTCCCTATTGTATCTGGTGTTCCGTGGTGTGTGTGTGTGTGTGTGTGTATCTCTATCTATCTCTATCTCTCTATATCTCAATTCAAATGCCTTGGCTGGTTTGTTGTTGTTCCTGTATTTTGGGGACCTCATGGATGGGCACAGGACTCTCTCTCTCTCTCTCTCTCTCTCTCTCTCTCTCTCTCTCTCTCTCTCTGTGTGGACTTTTTTGCAATGAAGATTGGGTCATACTGTGACTTCTAGCACCATCATCATTTTTATTCAAACTAGATTGCTTGCATCTACAATAGGTTGTGCTGGTGCAACAGGCTCCGATCTGTTGCAGAAATTATTATTATTTATTAGATTTACTTATTAGAAATGTCAAAAAATGTGCCAAAAATTTTGTGCCATTGTTGTCATCATCACTCTTCTACTTGTGTAGGGGTGTGTGTGTGCGCTAAACCTCACTGTCCCACTGGCAGATTGTTGTTTTGCACCTTTCCTTACTTAACTCACTTTTATGGCCGGGTGCCACAGCTGTAGCTGTGTCTGTTGCTTATGGATGAAAAATGCTTGGAGGAGGGAGGGCAGGGCACATTTGATGCTGTTGTTGGCCCTAGTCTGCTGCCCTAGTCTGCTGCATCTGTGATATTGCACTTACTTGCTTGCTTGTTGCTGGCTGCTGCTGTTACCCTGCATTGGGAAGGGCATGTGGGGCGGTGCATTTCATTGTTGTTGTTTCACACTGTTGTGTGCAGATCAATTGCATTTCTGGGGGAGGGAGATGGTGGGACACAATGGATGTGGTGAGTGACACAGTGGATGTTCATGGCCTTTGGAAACCTTGTTCTTTGCAAAGCCCTGCTGTTGTTGGTGGTGGTGATGTGTGCTGCATCCACCCTATGGGACAATGGGGACAGACAGTGCCCATTTCTGTCTGTGGGTGCCTCCTAGGAGTGCCACAGTGGGTCAGGCTACCACCCAGATTTGAAAGGAACTGGGCAAAAGGCTGATTTTTAAAAGAATTTCTGAGGTTTGCATGTCTTTGGGGCAGAAAAGGGGCTTTGGAGGCAGAAGTGTAGGTCATGTTATAGTGCCCCAATGGGTGCCTGCCACCATCCAGACTTCAAAGGAATTGGGCAAAGGACTGATTTTTTAAAGAATTTCTGAATTTTGCTCATCTTTGGGGCAGATTTGGGGCAGAAAAGGGGCTTCGGGTGAGTGGGTTGGGTGGTAGTGCCCCAATAGGTGCCTGCTACCACCCAGATTCCAAAGGAATTGGGCAAAGGGCTGATTCTTAAAGAATTTCTGAATTTTGTTCATCTTTGGGGCAGATTCAGGGCAGAAAAGGGGCTTCAGGGGCAGAAGAGTGGGTCTGGTGGTAGTGCCCCAGTGGGTGCCTGCCACCATCCAGACTTGAAAGGAATTGGGCAAAGGGCTGTTTTTTTAAGAATTTGTGAAGTTTGTGCATCTTTAAGCTTTTCCCCCATAGGGAATAATGGGGGTTTCAGCAGCCCCATAACTCCACTTGGGGGGCACCAGCGTGGCCCAGAGTGAGTGGTGGCATGGTGCACATAGGGTGCCATCCACCCCCATACCCACAAGCCCATGGGGTACTGGGTTTTGTTGTTTTTGAGGTATTCTGAGTGTAGATTCTCTGGTAGCAGATGAGAGTGGATTCATTTTAAATGACAATCAAGAATACACTCTGTTTCATCTAATACCAGAGAATCTACACTCAGTAGATCTGGTGGGCCACTGTGTGAAGCAGGATGCTGGAGCAGATGGGCCTTGGGGACTGATCCAGCAGGTCTGTTCTTATATTCTTATATAATTCTCTGTTTGAGATTAAAGGAGAGGATACAACTACTTTCAGAGGTCATTGCATTCTCATTGAATTGCTTGGATCCAGAAAGTGCTGTGGCTCAACAGGGGATCACAGACTCTGTTTCATTTTAAAAAGATGTTTGAAATAATTTTAGTGAATCATAGCTGGATATGTTGATTGTGTGCTCACCAATCTATATTTACTCACCTTTAATAGTTTGTTAAGCAAAAAATAAAGCTGTGGGCAGTTTAGCTTCCAAAAAAAATCTGCCTGTGCAGATTTGGCTATGTCCTGCAGATACTTTAAATCAATGGCTCCTCAGAGAGTCTGACTTCCAATGGTTATGAGAGTTTGTCTCATGTTGTGGTGCTGTGTTGAACTGTTCATGTACTAAAAAGACTTAGTTGGGTATGCCATGAACATGAAATTTTCACTGCATGCCCTTTTCACTGCATGCCCAGATGCAGCACACAAACCTCCTACCTACATTTCACCTTTTTCAGGATTGTGTGGAGTGGCCCTGATTGTGAAGCAATTAAAACTTTGAAGACTGAAATCTAACATTCACATTAAATTTAGTGGCACTTATTTTCCAATTAAGTGTGCTTAGGATTTGGTTATTATTAGCCTTCACCTGCAACCATTTCTCATTAGCAGCAGTAATTCTTCCCTATACCCCATCATAATAGAAATGAAGCAACATGAAGTTCCTCTTACATGTTCCAATGTTGAATCTTCAATTTGTCTGCTGTATCAAATATTGACATAAATGGGAAGTCTGATTAAATGTCAGTAGGCATGGATTCATGTCCAGTTATTAGTAACTTATTAATAACTTATGTTATTAATAACTTATGTCCAGTTATTTAGAAGTAAGCCCCATTGAATATGGTCATACCTATATATAGATTTAGGATTTGGGGTTGGTTGTTTGGTTTAAAGAACCCAACAATCCTAACTTGAACAGTCACATCTTGTTCTTTAAAATGGTTTTTTGTTCTTGTTCTTGTTTTTGGTTTTTGCAACCTGAAGCCCTAAACTATCTTGTTCCAGGGCTCTCCAGCATAAAATCAAATCCAATTCATTTCTGGCCTAAAGACATTTTCTTTTTGGTTTCAGAACCACCTTTGAATGAGTAAGTGAGGCTGTATATATGAGCATCACAACATCATTTTTGTTTTGTTACAGCTAACAATCCCACCCCACAAAACCCAAAGAACAAACACTACCAACCTCTGTGCAATTCAAACATTTGCAGATATTTGTTGAAAGCCAGAGAAGACACTGATTATTTTGTCTGAAGTGTGTTCTGTTGAAAGCAGTGGGACTTACAGCTCCACAGTGTGCTCACAAATGTCTTGAATTGTTACAGTTAAACAAGGGCAACTCTGGAGGCGGGCAGGAGGGAGTACTCGCTGCCCCAGATAGAATCAATCCTGTTGAATTCAGTGGGACTTACTCTTAGTAAGTGGGTATAGATTGAAGTATTTGCCCCCCTGGAAAAAGTCTTGTAAACACCCACGCTGGCAGCTGTGTGTGTGTGGGGGGGGTCCTGTTCAGTATGGGATCAGAGCACATGTGGAGGAGGTAACCTTTAAGATACTTTGAGCCCCAAGAGAGAAACTTCCATTCAAAAATGAACCTCTCCCTGGAAAATATGAACCTTACCCTGGTGTCCCAAATTGAGGTGGTGGCCAGAGGTGCTTTCTATCAGGTTTGGCTGGTATGCCAGCTGCATCCATTTGTTGAGATGAACAACCTCAAATGGTGGTACATATCCTGTACCACTGGTGTGTTCCTGTGTTTCTTTGCATACTGGTGTGATACACCAGCTGCATCCATTTGTTGAGATGAACGACCTCAAATGGTGGTACATATCCTGTACCACTGGTGTGTTCCTTTGTTTCTTTGCATACTTGTGTGTTCCTTTGTTTTCTCCCTTCCTTCTTGATTTGTGGGGCTGTAAACAGCTTCAGGCTGTCATGGAAAGGTAAGCTCCTATATGCAAGGATTGAGTTAAGTGGTACTTAAATATAAATGAGTTTCACCTGGAGATATCCTGGTAACCTCCATATCCTGGTAGCCTCCGGGCTGGTCTACTGCAATGCGCTCTATTTGGTGCTGCGTTTGTACATAGTCTGGAAACTGCAGATGGTACAGAATGTGGTGGCCAGGTTGGTCTCTTGGTCATCTAGGAGAGACCATATTACTCCTGTGTTGAAAGAACTACACTGGCTGCCGATATGATTCCAGGCAAAATACAAGGTGCTGGTTATGACCTATAAAGCCCTAAACAGCTTAGGCCCTGGGTATTTAAGAGAACATCTTCTTTACCAAGAGTCCCATTGCCTGTTAAGATCATCTGGAGAGGTTTGTCGGCACTTGACGCCAGCTTATCTGGCGTCTACTCAGGGACAGGCCTTCTCTGTGGCTGCCCCTGGGCTTTGAAATGCGCTCCCTGTTGAAATAAGAGCCTCCCCATCGCTGGCAACTTTTAAATAGGCACTAAAAACATATTTGTTCAACCAGGCTTTTAATTAGAATTATAGTTTTAATACTTATAAGGTTGGATTTTAACTGATTTTAATGTTTAAATGATTTTAAATGTAAACTGCCTGGAGACACAAGTTTTGGGTGGTATAAAAATATGTTAAATAAATACAATAAATAAATGAATAAAACCCCACCAAAAAACAAAGAGGAAGAAGTCACCTAGTCTCATCCTCTGCATTTAGGGATAGAGCCATTGCTTCTTGGTGGCAGCAGTTCTTCAGTGCACATGGCAGCCCTTCTGTGAGGATTGCTTCCATCCGTGAGCATGGCAGTGCTGTTTTAAAGCAATGTAAAGGTAAAGCATGCCGTCAAGTCGATTTCGACTCCTGGCGTCCACAGAGCCCTGTGGTTTTCTTTGGTAGAATACAGGAGGGGTTCACCAATGACACAGATGCAAATCATTCTAGTAAGAAGCCACTGTCTCCACTGATGTGCTAGGCCAGACATTATGCTCTCCACATAACTGCATCCTCAGCAGGCCTTGGACCAATCCAGGGGAAAGCAATTTACAAATATATGAACATTTTTTAAAGCAAAGTAATGTCTGCAGCACTGTGCTTTATGCTACTTTCTATTCATTTGCAAGACTATTTAATATGTAAGAAGCAAGATAGCTGGCCTTAGCACATTAGACTTGCTGTCTATCCATTTTAAATACATAATATAAAATAAAAATGAGATTTTACATGTACTATGTCCTCTATGTCTTTAAGACAACACACAACCACACTGTTAAGTGGTTACTATGGTAACTGGTATTTGGTTTGTGACAGCGCAGTAAAATATAAAGTGCAAGAGAGTAGGGCATCCAGCTCCACTTTGTTTTGCTTCTCATTGCCCTCTGAATTTGCATGGTGGGTTAAATACATCTGAAGGGGTCCTGTCACAATTTGCAAGTCAATGAATAAACTATGTGAATTCTAGCACTGGCATACTGGTGTGTTCCTTTGTTTTCTCCCTTCCTTCTTGATTTGTGGGGCTGTAAACAGCTTCAGGCTGTCATGGAAAGGTAAGCTCCTATATGCAAGGATTGAGTTAAGTGGTGCTTAAATATAAATGAGTTTCACCTGGAGACTGAATAATCTTTGTGATCGGCATCTAGTAATATAATTGACTGGCTTTCATGGCAAATAAGCAGAATGTGGGAGTGCATCCAGTCCAGCCTCTGCCTTGAAGGTATTGTCATCCTGCTGTGTACACTGTATTTCCTACTTCCATCAAAAGTCCTTGATCACCTACAGGAAATGTATGCTGACTCAGACCACTTTTTCATGTGTAGAAGAACTCCTAAACTACAGTTCTTAAAAACTGCCTATAATGATGTGGATGGGTGGGTGCAAAAGGTAAAGCTTTTGAAACTGTTTAGAGACTATGCTAATTTGTGCATAGGATACATCATGAGGTCAGACTCAAGACTCACAGGCAAGCAGAGCCCTGTCCCTTTCTCTAGCACAGGGGTGGCCAGCCTGAGACTCTCCAACTATTGTTGGACAACCTCTCCCATCAGCCTCAGCAGCAATTTATTGTGGTGGGGATGATGAGAGTCATTTCACTAAGAGCTGGAGAGCCTCAGGTTAGCCACCCCTGCTTTAGTACTAGGTGTTTGTCCTGTAGCAGCCTTGGGTGGATGGAGAGTGAGCACAGATGGGTTGCCACTGATCAAGGTAGTAGAAATTTTTCCTCCCTGGTACACAGAAACTTGCCTTCAACTTATTGAGAAATCCACCGTTCATAAGATCTAAATAAGAATCTAGTGTAGGCCTGTTGAACTTTGCCCCCCCAGCTGTTTTTGGACTACAACTCCCATAATTCCTAGCCACAGTTGTCAATTGCCAGGGATTATGGGAGTTGTAGGCCAACATCTGCAGGAGGGCCAAAGTTGAGCAGGCCTGATCTAGTGCCAAAGCAATATTTAGAATAGCTTCTTGCCCTCTGAACAATCTTTTCAATCAGCTAACTGCCTTTTAAGTTATTGAATAACTTCAGGGACATTATAGAAACTTCCAATAAAAAGATTGAGGCACAAGCAACAATTACACTTTGTCTTTCCCAGGTCAGTCAACAAGCTGGTTCAGTAAATAGCAGCATCTACCCTTTTCTGTGGATTTGTATGCACCTGCCCAAGAAGACTTGCTCTGATGATCAGTGACCCAAAGCCCCAAACATGCCTTTGCACTTTTGTTCTAAGAGGAAGCAAATCATACAGCACCTCTCCCCTGGCAGCAGCAGCTCATAATATAAACTGGCATATCATGGCTGACATGGGACTTCACTCCATTCCCCATCCTACAGCCTTGTTAGACCAGGAGCACCAGTCCAGTTCCAGTCCTTTGGATTATGGCTCCCATGTATGCTGCCTTTTCCATTTACACTAGCCTAGTTTGAGTTACACAGCTGGTTCTCAACAAATGCTTGTGTACTAACTATTGTTTCATTTCCTTTGTGGATTTGCAGCTCCTACCGAAAGCTTTGTATTCTTCACAAGTTCTCTTCTTGTCAAGTTTCACAGTATTTCATTGTTGTTTGGCCAGTGTCTGCTGTTCACATTACTACTCTCATTACCATTAATCATGACTGTACAAGTCATACTAGTTGTTACAGACTTATTGAAGTGAATCAAGGGAAACGACTATAGCTCAGTGGAAGAGGACCTGCTTTGTATGAAGAAGGTCCCGGGTTCAGACCCTGGCATCTCCAGGCTGGGCTGGGAAATGTCTTTTCACCTAGACCAGTGGTTCTTAACGTGGGGTTCACCAGATGTTGCTGAACTACAACTCCCAGTGTCCCCAGCGGCAAACACACGTTAAGAACTACTGACCTAGACTGATGAAGACAGACATATTTAGTGTAGTGTAGTGTATTTATATACCACCTGATGCTGGGTCTCCAGGTGTTATTGGATTTCAACTCCCATAAACCCCAGCCCCAGTGGCCTTTGGTTGGGGATTATGGGAGTTGAGGTCCAGTAACATCTGGGAACCCAATGTTGTGAATCCCTGCTCTAGGCGGTTCACAAACCATAAATACAATAAAACACAATAAAATAAACTATTAAAACAAGCATGAGTTTTAAAACGTTAAAACATTCAAGGATTACTAAAAGCCAGGCTAAAAAAAGTATGTCTTAAGGGCTCTTTTAAAGGCTGACAAAGATATTATGCCACAGATATCTATAGAGAGCGCATTCCACAGCCCAGGAATGACTACAGAGAAGTCCTGCTCCTGAGTCACCACCAGATGAGCTGGCAGCATCTGGAGATGGACCTCTCTCAATGACCTTAATGTGCAGTGGGGAAGGGTTCTCCCAGGTAAAGTGGTCCTAAGCAATTTAGGGTTTTAAAGATAATTACCAGCACTTTGTATTTTGCCCAGAAACTTATTGGCAGCCAATGCAATTGTTCTAAAACAGGCATAATGTGGTTTATCTGAGAAACCCAGGAGACCAATTTAGCTGCTGAATTTTTGGACTGACTGAAGTTTCCGAACTACACACAAAGGCAGCCCCATGTACAGCGCATTGCAATAGTCAAGCCTAGAGGTTACCAGAGAGTACACCACAGTTCTGGGATCATTTTATTTGAGGAATGGATGCAGCCAAACCAACTGAAGTTGAACTGGACTCAAACTGAAATGGGCATGTTTGGTTTTGTGGCACCAACCCTCTTCCCCGGTCTTTCTCGAATTTGAGCTGGTTTGGGAGTTTTAAACAATATATTATTTTTTACACTCACCGCCATGGGTCCGGTAGCGAGTGTAATTTTTTTTTTAAAGTTTAGAACCCCTGAAATAGCCCTGAGCCAAATGGTGTGTGTGTGTGGGGGGGTTGGTTCGAGGTCGAGCCAGACCAGTTCAATGGTGAACCTCAAGCCAGTTCACACATCCCTAGAAGCCTGGGTCCAGAAGCACTCTGAAGCTACTTACCAGATCCTTTGGTGGGGGGAGTGCAACCCTGTCCAGAACAGAAAGATCTATCATGTCCCATGAAGTATGACCCCTTACCATGAGTACCTCCATCTTGTTTGGATCATCTTCAATTTATTATCCCTCATCCAGTCCATTACTGCCTTTAGGCAGGCATTTAGGGGGGTTATGCCATTACTCAATGATGATGTCATGGAGAAATAGATTTGAGTGTCATCAGCATAACACTCTGCTCCGAATCTCCTGATAACCTCACCCAGCAGTTTCATGCAGATGTTAAAAAGCATCCGAGATAGGAGGGAGCCCTGGGGTACACCATACAATAGCTCTCATTTCAGATAGCAGTTATCTCCTAGCGACACTATCTGGAACCTACCCAAGAGAGAGGAACAGAACCACTGCAATGCAGTGCCACCTATTCCCAAATCCCTCAAACAATCCAGAAGGATACTTTCAATAGTACTGTTAGCCAAATAAAGGTCCAAAAGAACCAACAGAGTCACCCTCCCTCTGTCCATTCCTTGGTAGAGTTCATCCATCAGGCTGACCAACTCTGTCTCCATCCCACAGCCCACGCTAAAGCCAGTTTGAAATGGATCTAGATGATCAGTATTATCTAAAACTACCTGGAATTGATCAGCCACCACCCTCTCAATTACCTTGCCCACCCAAGAGAGGTTGGAGACTGGCCTATAATTATCCATCACTGAGGGCTCTAGGGCAGGTTTCTGAAGTAAAGGCCTCGCAATTGCCTCCTTCAAACATGGAGGCATCCTGCCCTCCCTCAGCAAGGCGTTTATGATGCCAACTAGGCCATCTCTTTGGCCTAGAAGCAGAGAAGTTATAAGCCACATTTGGCATGGATCCACAAGACAAATGGTAGGCTGAACACCTCCAAGGAATTTGTCCACATCCTCAGGAGTCACAAATTGAAACGTATCCATTCTAATTGAACTAGAGGAGATACTGGGCACCTCTGCAGTTGACCCTGCCATAACCATGGAGTACAAGCTGGCTTGAATCTGCAAAAAAGTTGCTAAAAGCATCACAGCAGGATAATAAGAAATCCAGATCTAAGTTCAGAGAGGAGGGAACCTGAGTTAATCCCTTCACAACTCCACTAGATGCGAACTTGCAGATACAATATATTTGCTACTTCACTGCATGTTTTCCCACAGAATATATCTTCAAATGGGCTTTGTGCCATTTCTTATCGGATTCAAGTTGAGTCTTCCTCCACTTACACTCTAGTCTTCTCCCTTGCCACTTCAGCTCCCATAGCTGTTCAGTATACCAACACTGTTCAGTATTAGACGTAAAGGGACACAACTTTATTAATTAACAAGCCAATATAGACAACAAGGGATTGACTTTCAACCCCCTAAAGTGTGGAAACCACCCTAACTAGTGCAGCAGGGAAATGCTGCAAAAGCAGAATGCTAACAAGCAGAAGGTTGCTGGTTCGGATCCCCGCTGGTACTGTATTGGGCAGCAGCGATACAGGAAGATCCTGAAAGGCATCATCTCATACTGCATGGGAGGAGGCAATGGTAAACCCCTCCTGTATACTACCAAAGAAAACCACAGGACTCTGTGGTCACCACAGCCAGCACCAACTTGATGGCACACTTTACCTTTACCTTTAAAGTGTGGAGACCAGAGTCTCATAAGCAGTTGTGAGAATCTCAACCTGAATCACCCTCAGGTGATACATGATGGTTCTGAGCAGTATCTTGGCCCTATGGTCAGTTGCTGCCCCTCTTAACTGACATAAGATCAAAGCATCTGCAGAAGGTATTCCTCCCCACAGAGAGAGAGAGAGAGAGAGAGAGAGAGAGAGAGAGAGGCTGACAAGCCTTTAAGGCTGATGATGCCCCAGCAGGCTAGGAAAAGCTCCAGCCTGCAGACTTCAGGCTATGAAGTATCTAGGGATTGATCCAGGACTTCTCATCACACCAAATGTATGCTAATCACTATAGTAATATTCCCCATCCCACACTATATCTGCTGTTGTGACCAAGGACAGATCCTAAATATGGAGCACAATGTGAGGTAGGCAAAAATACCTCCATCACCAGCCAGTTCGATGGAGGACAAAAAATGTCCTACTTGGCCCCCAGAAGGACAACCAGGCAAAACTGTCACTACATCCAAGGTTGGAAAGGGAAGACATCACATGTCACCTGCTAAGTCTGGAGAGCAGGAACCACAAAGGCTCCCTAACCCCACCCTCTCCTGTCCTGGCAGCCAATCAAATGTCCCCATTGTTTCATGCTTCATTTTAAGTGAGACTGAGACAAAAAAGTCATGTCCATAGGATCCTAAGGGTGAAGGGTGTTGGGGAAAGTTAATTTTTTAAAAAATCACCCACTCGCCTTTTTTGTGTGTGGGTTGGGTGGTAGGTAGCACCTATCATGCACCACCGCCCAACCCACTTTGGTGTCCCTAGGAGCTACCCAGGGGGAACAATGGGGTGTTTTGAGTTTCCCATTGTTCCCTATGGCCAAAACAAACAGAGTGCGCATGACAAGTTTTGCATTGCAGTTTGCAATGAATTTTTGCATCCCTGCCTTGCAGATTTAACACTGCAGATTAGAAGCACACAATAAAAGGGAATCTGTCCTTCCTAACACAGAACACACATTTTTTCAAACACAGTTTGGATGAAAAAGAATCACTTGCCCAGAATCCACTGCCAGTCACAATGCCTGTGCTGCAGTAACATCATTGGCACAAGTTGCTCTCTCACACACAGTTATGACTCCATTGTAATTATGACTCCATTGCAACAGCTTCCACAACAGCACCCTTGGCAGCAAGCATATCCATAAGGTCAACTGGAACAACATTTTCAGCCACATTTTGACTGCATGCCATGCAGAATGCTGATTGCAGTGAGTGAAATATAAGTTAGTCAAGGCCAGACATGGAGCTCATCATAGCAATCGCCATTAAATATTATACACAGACACATAGAGCTGAGTTGCCGCTGTCAATTTCTTGCCACAACATGATCTCACAAACATACCAAACCAAACTTCAAGGCAGACAGGCAGGCATCCAAGTTCTTCCTTTGTCAATCTGAGATCCAGATAGTTCACAGGAAGCAATAGCACAGCAAGCATAATATATTTACTCAGTGCTGAGAAAACCACCAAATCAAACCTACCTTCCTTCTATCCTGCATGCCTGCCACAGAGAGTCAGGAGGAAGGAGCAGTCATGGACTGATGGACCAGTGGTCTGACAAGAAATAAAGCGTATACTCTTACCACAAGAAGTCTTATTTCTTCTCTTCTTCTCCAGCATACATACTTTCCTGTTTGCCTGCCTGCCTGCCTCCCTCCTTGTGTCTGGATAACACCATGGCCTCAGATTGGTATGGGGCCCTGGCTGACAGCTTGACACATGGGTCAGAGCACCAGCCCATCATCTCATCTTTGGTCATGGCAGTGGCGTGCATGTCTGCGTGTGTCAGAAACACTAATGGGCAGAGTGTGACACAACTGATTTTAGTGTTGGCCAGGATGAGGTGAGGTGCCAGTGGCGGTGCATTGGGCGGGGATGACCATGAGTCAATCACCCTCCCTGGCCAACTCTGGATAGCCCAGCAGTGGGAGGTTGGCCTTCAGGAAGACCATCTGCTCCACCATGTCAGCATCCATGAGTGTGTTATAAGGTTTCACTATGTCTGTGGCCATGGAGAACACTCTCTTGCTCTGCGCGCTGCTTGGTGGATATGAGAAGATCCATCTGCGCGCTGCTTGGTGGATATGAGAAGATCTAGTAACCGCCACCAAGTCTGGCCAGACCTGGAGACGCATTGCCCAAAATTGGATTGGCTCCATCTCCTGGCTTGCCACTGGCTCCTGCAGGTACTGCAGAACACACTGCTCAGCACTGTTGCAGGGCTTGGTGGGCTCCACCCATACCCCTGGCAAGTCACCAAGGAATCTCTCTGTGAACCACCAGATGGAACACTGATGTAGAACTGCCAGGTCACTTGGTCCTGCTGGGGACACCATGCTGCTGGACTGGGAAGCGGCGGTGATGCTGCTGCTGGGGATAGACTGCACACTAGCAGTAGTTGAGCCAGCACCCTCCTCCTGGTTATGCCCTGGCCTCCTCCTCAGCTTCCCTAAACTCTTCAACCAGGAGGTCCATCCACCTGGACAGATGGTCGGGGTGATGGCTTTGTCATCCTTGGGTCACATAGGCAGGACAAAACATGTTCTGCTGATACACCGAAGAGCTACTCGATCACCCCACTCCTGAGCTGATCTGCCAAGGCAATTTCTTCTCCATTGTTCAGTGTGGTCTAGAGCTCACCCATCATCTTCTCAAGGAGAAGAGTGGCAGGCAAAGCCTGCCTCAGTGTTGTTTTCTTGTTGCACAAGTCGCTCATGGCAACAAGGAATGGCTCAAGTGCCAAGGCAACCTTGGAAATGAACACCCATTCCAAGCCACACTTCCAAGCCACACATCCTTGCCAGGGCATGGATGGATGGCTTTTGCTCCTGCAGGCTCTGGAGGAAATGAAAGGTGGAGTTCCACCAGGTCAGAACATCCTGAAGGATCATGTGTTCAGGTATGCTCAGCTCGAGCTGTTGTTACTGTTACTCCCCTGCTGTTACTCCCCTGCAACTGGTACTCAGAGGCATCCTGCCTTTGAGGCTGAAGGTGGCCTGTAGCCCTCCAACTGTAGCCCTCCAAAATGTGCTCAACAATCTCACAAAAGAGACTAGTTGGCTTGGCAACTATATCAATTGAACATGAACAGGCATCAGCACTTGATATGATTGAATTGGTGACAAAATTTGCAAAGGAAAAGGCACACAAACTGAGATGTTGATGTGGTGTTGAGGGCTGTGTTGCCCTTGGCAGAGGTATGCGCTCTACCGTGTGCTCTTCTAGTTCATGATTTGTGTGCCAAAATATTTTGTTTTGTATTTGAGAAAGATAATCAAAAATTGATGCATTACCTATTCTTGCAATTTAAAATAAATTTAGCAGTTTCAAGTTTTGTGCTTTTCATTTTTTCTACAAAACATCTGTTTTTGAAAATCTGTTTTTGAAATTATTAGACAACTGAACTAAATGGTGTATTCTTGTATAAATAGTAAACTTTGAACATTAATTAGGTCAGCCATGGTCTGTGATCACACAACACACTTTTTACTGCATATGTAAACCTGGCAAAGGATATTTTACTGCATCTACCTTTTGACAGGTCGTCTTAGTATTTCTCTTGAGTCAATACAGACTCTTAAGTCTGTGCTAGAGAACAAAGTTAATTATGTACTAGGTGGGGATTTTCAAAGGGACCCAAAGGACTTGGGCTTCTTAAAAATCAAATATCTCTTTAAAATCCCAGCTTTTGTTCTTCAGAGCCAAGAGGAAGAGGTCAGAAATAGGCCTTGAATATCAGCCTAGTTTCTGATTTATTTCTGCAATAAAAATGAAGAAGGACTTCCAGAAGCTCAGTATCTGAAACTCCTTGTAACTGATTTCGCACTCCTATGAAGCCCTATGACAATGCAACAGCATGTAAATGGCACTTCCATTCATCCAAACCACTGATTATCTGAGTGCTTTGTAATGCTTCATGAGCTACTGAAATCAATGTGGCTGTACCCAAGCTAATTGTACACTGAAGTGACAGTGTTCCCTGCACATTGTCAATCATCAGGTTCCCCCTGACTTCAATTATATCGTTGCTGACTATTTATAGGAAGGTCTGTAATAATAACAAGTAATAGTGGAGCACATGGTATACAGTAGCTTCCTGGATGTTGATCGTGTATAATTTAATAAGTTAGAGAAAGTAAATGGCATTCCCCACAGTGCTCCAACAAGAGAAGACACCCTGCAAAGAGAGTGGAAACTAGCAGAACATCTTCCTTCTTCCACAGTCTAGCACAGGTGGAAGGGGGAGGGGCATAATTTTCACTGTTCTCTCCTCCCTCCAGAAGGACTACTCATGATTTTGGCCCATTTCCGGGCCATTTCAGTCCTCTGAGCTTGCAGTGGCCATTTTAGAGGCTGCTGTGTGTGCACACAGGCCATTTGCTTTGCCAGTTCATGACCAAGCAAATGGCCCATAAGCATGCATGGCAGCTTCCAAAATGGCCACTGTGAGCTCAGAGAGGGCCAAAATAGCCCCCAAATGGGCTCAAATGGCCCTAAAATGGGCCCAAATGGCCTGGAAATAGGCCAGAACAGCCTGTGGGAGACCCAGGGGAGGCTGGAAGGGGGAGGGGGAGCTGCTGGAGACCACCTACAGCTGCAGCAGCACCCCTTAGACCTCAGAAGTGGTAAGTTCACCATTTTTCTTAACAACAAAATCCGCTGTCCCTGGCACCTCCGAACAGGGCCCAATCCAGCTCAAATTCAGACCAAGCGTGGCCCATCGTTTGGGGTGTGGCCAGCTTTCAAGCCGGCTGGTCCACTCTGGAACAAGCCATGGTTCTTTTCTACTTGGTGGGAAAATGCAAAATAAACTCCTCTTTATATGTAGCCTTTATTGACTTCAAGGCCGCCTTCAATTTGATTTCTAGACCTCGTCTTTGGAGCAAGCTTGCCAAGACCAACACTGATCCCTGCTTACTCCTTTTGATTCATAGACTTTACGAAAATACTCTTTTGAGAGTTAAATATAATAGCCAGGGCCACCTTTCGAACCCAATTACTTCGCAGAAGGGGGTTAAACAGGGCTGTATTTTTGGCCCCTTTTAAATTTAATTTTTATATTAATTTCTTAATCCTCTAACTTGATGACCCTGCTTTACACCAACCTAAATTAGCAGGAAGACCCATTTCTGTTTTATTATATGCTGATGATGCAACGTCGGTATGCAAAGAGCTTAAGATCACTCGCATTATTTTGTGAAGAGGAATCTCTGGTTATTAACACACAGAAATCTAAGATGATGGTTTTTAGTAAGGGAAGGAAGAATCACAATTGGGTAATTAATGGAAGAAGTGTCCAACAGGTTAAAATCTATAAATACCTTGGCCTGGTATTCCATGCGCAAAAGTCATGGAGAACTTATTGTGAGTTCACGGCCGCTGACGCCCAGAGATCTATGGCAGCGATACTAAAATTCTTCTATACTAAAGGAGACAGTATATATATACCAGTGGCACTTAGGGTTTTTAAGGCTAAAACCCTGGCACAGATGTTGTATGGAGTTCAGATATTTTCCACAGGTAACAACCCCTTGAAGTTGTTCAGGCGGGCTTTCTGCATACCATTTTTCATCTGTCTAGATGTGTCCCGAATGCGGTTTTAAGCCTGGAATCTGGAATGATTAGGTTTGTGGCCCAGGCATGGTTGCGCACGGTCACTTTTTGGCTCAGACTTCATACTTACTCCTCGGGCCTTGTCCCACTAGTTTCAGTCACCCTGGATAAAGAATGCCCAAACCATCCTAGGTAAATGTGGCTTCTCAGAACAATTTATTTGAACTTTAAGCTATGATGTAGCTAAAAAGATCTTCAAAGAGAGAGTTCTAGATATAGAGAAGCAAAAAGATCCTAGTTTGATTGCTCCTAGGAATATTTGTGGTAGTTTTTTAAATTATCCAGTGTCTGCTGCTTATATAACCCACTTGACTACTTTAAGGCTGAGAAGAGTATTTTCCCAGGAATGATTTAATGTTCTCCCCTCGGCTGTATTAGAAGGAAGATATAAAAGAGTCCCTTGAAGGAATCGCCTCTGCCCTTGTGGTGTAGGCACGGTTGAGTCAATAGCTCATGTTTTACTTCACTGTTCCTTTTATGAATCAATTTGCCTTATTTGGATTGAGCCTTATTTGAAAAAAATTTTTTGCGCTTTCTGATGACCATTATGTTGCTTTCCTTCTAGCAGATCACCAAGAAGAGATTACTTACAGAACTGCATGTTTTTGTGCTGCAGCGTGCAAAATAAGATGCTCACAACTTGGATTTTAAATTATTTTACTTGGTTTTAGTCTTGTAAATTTATATTATTGTTCAGGAGCTGTTTTGTTTGGTCATTGCCCATAAATAAACTAAACTCTAAACTTGTTCGGGGAGCCAAAACCACACAAGCCCAGTTTGGTTTGAGCCCAGTTCGGACTCAAACCGAACCAGGCAAATTGGTTTTGTACACATCCCTAAATATGTCGTCATGCATTATGAAATTTCAGTTTGGGGACATGGGAACATTCTTAATTTTGTAAACCCACAAATTTCTAGAGTCTCTGAAATACAGTTGGAATAAGAATCCCAATATAAATTTAGTAAACATTTTTGAAGAACAGGGGACAACAATGCTTTTGTTTTTAAAATAATTTTTGCTGATTATCATACACTTCATTTTCCCATAGCCCTTTTCAGACAATCTCCCACCCACATACAACAAATACATAAGAGAGGGCAGTGGGATTGCACTGGCTAGCCACACCTCTAACACTGATACACCCACAGGCCACTCCCCTCCCCAGCATCCACATGTTCAGCATTTGTCTGCAAAGAGTGGCATTAAATATGGGGGACATTCCTCCTTGCACTCAGTACTGTCCTTTCCAGACAAATGCTGAATGCATGGGTCAGCAGATGCATCAGTGTGGCTAGTAGGCACAACTCTGCTGCACCCCATCCACATTTGGGGTCCATAAGAGGGAATTGCATGAAGAAGGGTGATGCCATGTTTGAATATAGGGATGTGCAAACAGACTCAATGGTCTGGGGTTGAACCAAACCACCCCCTGTTCAGTATGGCCCTGGAAAGAACCCCCTCAACTGTTCGGGGAGTTCACAAACTTTTTTTTTTTACATTAAAAATTGTGTTTTAACCTTTTCCCCTTTGGGGAAGATCCTCGAGGAGGCGGAAGTGTGTGTCCGTGGATGTTCCCCTCCCCCTGCTGGCCTCTGTTATTACCCCCTCCAGCCAGTTTGGCTGGTTCTTTGGTCCATTCGGGCCTTTGTAGTTTGGTGCGGTGGCCATTTTGGATGCCACCGCACATGCACAAATGGCCTCTGTGAGGTCTGGCATGACCCAGGACCTCACAGAGGCCATTTGCACACATGCGTTGGCATCCAAAATGGCCACTGCACCAAACTATGGAGGTCCAAATGGGCCAAAGAACCGGGGGTGCTAACAGAGGCCAGTGGTGGGAGCGGGAACATCCATGGACACCCCCCTGCCACCTCAAGGAACTACCTGGATGGAAAAAGGTAAAAAGATTTTCTAACATTAAAAAAAAATTTTCGCAACGCCCCCCGGACCGAACCGGGGGGGGGGAG
This sequence comes from Hemicordylus capensis, assembly GCF_027244095.1. NCBI lineage: Eukaryota > Metazoa > Chordata > Lepidosauria > Squamata > Cordylidae > Hemicordylus > Hemicordylus capensis. Next base: position 340,125,575 of record NC_069657.1, read on the forward strand.
GTTTCAAGGGGGTGCCGGACCGAACTGGTCTGGCCAGGTTCAAGTCCAATCCAGACTTGAACTGAACCGGGTCAGCTGGTTCCATGCACATCCCTAGTTGAATAGATGAAAAAATAGGATCATCAAATATATGGTTTAATAAGAATATAATATTCTGTTTCAAAACACCTAGAGGCTGTTCACATGACCAGATATCCCTGGGTAGGAGAGGGTTAACCCAGGAATCCCTGGCCAACTGGGGAACCAAGAGCCCTCCTTACCTAGCTGTGTCAAAGCTGGGTAGCCCAGATTTGCTACCCAGATTAAAAGTGAGGTAGGAGAACAACCAAGTCCATCGTATCGTCTTCTATTGTCATCTCTGTGTGCAATGTGCAATAAATGCAGCTCCGGCTGCTGGCGGCTCATAGAGTTCTGGACTTACAGGATTAGGCAGAGCTGAGCTGCTGCAGTACTGAGGGCTGCCTCTCCACTGCTCACGCAATGCATTGTTGAATACTGGAGGACCCAGCTCGGTTTACTTCCCTCCTGGAGCATGCAGCAGCCCAGTCATCTGGGGACTGGGTAAGTTAAGCCAACCACATATTCAGGTAATTTGGGAGGCATGAGATAGAAAGGTATGAGATACAAGCATGCCTCCCCTCCAGCCCAACCCCACATGCTCATGGGAACGCTCTCCTAGAAAGCAAGAGGAAAGACAACCGTTCTGATGTTTAGCCTCAACGACCAGTAACTACAGACCTTTTGAGGAAAGAAGATCACCGTCAGAACAAAAAGGGACATGGCATGTCCATAGTAATTGAGTAATAAATGCATCAGTGGAGAATGACTGCTCCTTCCATATGTTACGGACAGTATGAAACTTCTCTAACTAGAAGGGTCTCTTTACAGCAGTAGCAGCTGGTGAGGGCAGCACCAGGCACCTTGAAAAATATATTAACAGGTGTTTACCAATGTTAGGGCAGCACCTGCAAGCTGTCTCAAGCAGCAACACTCTGCCCAGGATCCTGGAATCCCTGCAAGGTGACATCGTGGCCATGGCCTCTGTGCTTGTGCAGAGCATCTGCCAAGGTCACGCTGATGCCCCACAGGGATGCAGGTGGGGTACCGCTGCTTGAGGCAGCTTGAGGTGCTGCCCTAACATTGGTAAGCACCTGTTTATTTTTCAAGGTGCCTCCCCACAAGCGCAGCCCTCACTGGCTGCTATTGCTTCCAGTACCATTCCAGGTTAAATATTTGGTGCTGTGAAATACATTTTTGTAAATTTAGCGCTGGATTTGCTATTTTAAAAAAGAAATCATCTGTATAAAGGGTCTTGTAGAACAGTACATCTGTGTGCATGTGATTTGATGTGCGACCTACTTGACCATCTGTGTCCCACCCCCATTTAATCTTCATTTAACCATGATGTTCTATAGTAGAGCATACTAAACTTTTTACAAAAAACACAGACAAAAATATATTAAAATGTGGGAGTCATACAGTAATGCAGCATAATGGGTTTGATTTTTTTTTTTAAAAAAAAACTCTGTATGTAAAAACAGAAGGAAAATAAATACTAATTACATGTTTTTAAACAGCAGGCATTCTAGACTATACTTTCTGATATTGTCATCTAATTGATTGGGAAGTGTTTATTGAGTTAAGGAGACAGAAAGCGCTTTTTAAAACATGAAGTTAATCTGTAAAGTGCATGGTACATTGATGTACTATGATAAAAAGTTGTAGTCAGATTAGACCTTTTCATTACAACATACACCTATGAATCAAGAGTTATCCTACTTGTTGAGTTGTGCCCAGACCCCAATAAGATACATGTAATGAGGGGGCCGCACATTGTTAGGCCACACATTATTAACTAGAAAAGGATCCAGCATTGGCCACCTGTGTCCCCAGCTTTTGACAGAAGCAAAGTCTTTGCTTCATCATCAAAAGAAAAGTACCCTTGCTGTTGGAGCATTAGCACCCCATCTGTGCCACCTTACATCTGCCCAGGATGCCAATAATGGGAACTGGTGTTGGTGCTCACCTGTTGAGCAGGTAACTCCTTTCCTATGGCAGGTTGCCTATGTTTGGGTTGTCCGGTACAATAGCACAGGTTGTCCTGTGCAGGGCATCATTGTTTTAGGAAGCAGGAAGCACACAGGAATTTTTGTGGGGTGTGGAAATCCATAAGAGGGGGGCTCTTCTGTGGTGCTATGCTGCGATGTGTTGTGTGCACCCGTGCTTCTGGGCGGGTGGCCGCCTGTATGGCTGGCATGGTGAGATGTGCAGCCACAGGTGGGATTGCTTCCTGACTGTTCACTGTCCCCGATCCCCTCCATGGTCTGGATGGGGGGAACATACAGTTCCCCTTGACAATGGCAGAAGGACAGGAATACCCAAAAGGGTAGTGCCTCTTTCAATACACCAAATTCCTCTCTGTAGCCAGGCAAAATGGGGAAGAGAAAGAAGGGTAGTAGGGGCTTGGGAGGTGGTCATCAAGAGCCACAGCATGGAGAGAGCTACCATGTCCCTGGGCGGGTCTGGGCCGCCCTCTCTATTATTGCAGTTCCAAAATTGGCACAAAACCTCAGTCATAGCAGCATCCGTGTTTGGATGTAACGCTATGGCGGCGAAACCTCAGGTCTTGGTGGCATAGCTTAGTGCAAACTGAAGGTTCACATTGGAGTTTGGTGAGGCAAACCACAGGTAGCTTTTGGCTCAAAACCATGGCTGCATGCATTCAGACATATCAGAGTTCCAACCTCTGCCCTGTTTAACTCTGGTTTCACGTTACATCCAGATTTGGCCATTGTCTGATGCATAGTGATATGTTTCCACATTAGCAGAGTGCTTTTGGAGTGTGGGTAAGCTCCAAAATTTGTACTGTTGCACCAGGACTAGCATGGGGGCTAGCACAACGTAGGCGCTGATGTTAGGAGCACAAACATCATGTTAACCACCCAGAGATGAAAGTTTGGGCGGTATAGAAGTTTGATAGATAGATAGATAGATAGATAGATAGATAGATAGATAGATAGATAGATAGATGCAGTGTTAGGATGCCAGCTTTTGTCTACATTAGGAATTTGAAAAGCAGTTTCAAAATTTTTTAAATCTGCTAAATTTCAGAATTCAAAGTTAACAGTTTGTGTTGCAAAGATGATCAACATTAGTTTTTGATAACCAGAAGAGAAATCAAGTATTACTTTTTTTACTTAGTAAAATGTAAGGCAATTGTGCTAAGTTCCAATTTGTTAAATTAAAGGACTTGAATAGTTAGCAAAGCAGTTGCCTTATCATGGCCACATAGCATCTGCTGCTTCTTTCTCCTGCAGCAAGATTAATTTTTTCAGAGTGTTATGAGGCAAGTGCCTTTTTCCACACATGATTCATGTACTGAAAACCTTCTGGATGGTGCAACTGAGCTATCAGATGATTGCTTCTTCATCATGCAGCCAGCTGTAATGTGCTCAAACATTCAAGACTGATTTTCAATTGTGTGAATCAGCCTGTTCAATTATGGGAACTATACAATAGTTGAAATAAGCAAAGCAAGCAAGAAGCATCGAATGGCATGGCAGGCTCTGAGATTCAGTTTACCTTTGCTTGGGACCAGAAGGTGGTGGTTTATAGGCTTAATGTCCAAAGGGAGAGGAAAGTTTTGAACGACAAGCCTCCTTGCTTTATGTTTCTTAACTTTATGTTTTTCTAGGAAGCATAGTAGTCCTTGAAGAAATCATATTACCTGTTGTGGATACACTTCTTACAGTCCACTTTAAGTGTTTATTACATCTGGAGATATAAATCCAAACTAATGTTCTGGCAGTAGTTTATTGAGGTCACTTCAGTTGCTACACGTTTCCTAGACAGAAAATAAATTTATTTATTTATTACATTTCTATGTCACCCCATCTAGTAGTCCTGGATTGGTGACAAGCAATAAAACAAAAATTGACAATCCATAAAACAACACTTGAAACAGTTAAAAAGTTAAAATAATTTAAAACAACTTAAAAACAATTTAGGATCAATTGAAGGCAAGACTACAACGCTGACCACATTTGGACATCACAAAAAAAATGGAGTTAAGAGGTTGGAACTCCATTATGTCCAAATGTATGCAACCATGGTTTCTAGGTGAAAGTGACATTCATTCATTCATTCATTCAATTTCTATGCAGCCCTTCCAAAAATGGCTCAGGGCAGTATACACAGAGAAGGAAGGAAGGAAGGAATAAATAAGATGGCTCCCTGTCCCCAATGGGCTCACAATCTAAAAAGAAACATAAGATAAACACCAGCAACAGTCACTGGAGGTACTGTGCTGGGGATGGATAGGGCAAGTTATTTTCCTCCTAATAAATAAAGAGAATCACCATGTTAAAATTTTTTGTCTGTGGTTTAATTCACCAACTTAAATTTGAACCTTCAGTTTGTAGTAAGTTTTGCCACCCCAACCTGAGGTTTCGCAGTGGTAATGTTGCATCCAAATGTGGATGCTGCCAAAACAATGGTTTTGTGCTGCTTTTGGAACTGTAATAATAGAGAGAGTGGCCCATACCTACACAAGGATGCAGTAGCTCTATGCATGCCATGGCTCTTGGTGGCTACCACCTGTCTAAAGCACCGCACACCCGCCATCCTCCTTTCTCTTCCCCATTCTGACTGGCAATGGTGACGCATTCTGAGAATTTAAAGAGACACTACCCTTTCAGGTTTTGCCAGCTTTCTGCTGCTTTCAAGGGGAATTGGGTGCCCCACCCCGCAAAGATGGGGATGGTGAAAAGTGGGGAGGTAGTGGGGAGGCAGTCCTATCCACAGCTTCACATGTAGCTCCATTTAAGCCATAACACTGGAATGCACAACACAGTGATAGGGCCCCCTATTTTGGATCGCCAAAGGTTCCTGTGTGGTTGTGTCACTAACACAATGATGCCCCTTGCAGGGTAACCTGTACCATTGTCCTGTGCACCCCCAACATAGGCAGCCTGGCATAGGGAAGTCGTTACCTGCACAAAAGGTGTGCACCAACATCAGTTTCCATTGAAAGGGTCCTGGGCAGATGGAAGGTGGGGGGCATGGGGTGCCAATGCAACTATAGCAAGGGCACTCTTCTCCTGATGCCAAACAAAATCTTCTGTTAGAATCTGGGGGCACAGGTGGCCATTGCTGTGATTTCCCTAAAGCATCTTAAAATGAATTTTCTGCTGTCAAATGGCCTCCTGGTTGATGTGAGACAGCTGAATTGCTGCAGGCTGCTGCCATGGGGTGCACAGTTTACTTTGAAGACCCACCCCCCACATGGCTCCATTCTACATTAGAGTGTAGAAGAGGGTGTGGATGTGAAGACAGTGATGGGCAACTCCCATTGTCCACCCCATATATGTGTCTCACAATGCGGGGAAGTTTGCTTCCTAACTTCAGCACCAGTGGGGATGGTTGGATGAGAGGCTTGCTCCATGAGAGGAACCTTGTCCTGCTCAGTATAGGGCACAGATGTAGAGCCAGGGGGTCTCCAAGGCCACCCTTTGGCATAGTCGTACCCCTGCCTTGCTCCTCCCTATGAGCACTCAATGAATCTGTCATCAGTGCCCACTCCAGTTGTCCTTGGCAGTATCTATTGCCCTGCGGCTTCCCCTTTGTTTGAAGTGCTCTGCTGCGCTATCTGTGCCTGTCTGCAACAGATACTTTTGATGAGGTAGTTGCCTGGCCACACTCACACATGTCCAGTCTTGCATGAACATGCGCACAGCAGATGGCCCACTGCGCACACAGTCTCAGATTGCCAGTTGCATGACTGCTGGAGTTTGGTGGGCAATGACCTTGAGCTTCATGCAGACATTTTGGTGCTCCAAATAGCCATGCAGTCCCAGTCCTTTTCTGTTGCCACACCATTAACGGGTGGCACTGGCACTGCCAGCACCATGGGGAGCAGACAAGCTGGGGACTCCTCAAAAAAAGCCTGCCAAGCTTTGGACAGATTTTATTTATTTTTGTATACTGCCTTTCATCAAAACAATCCTAAGGCAGTTCGCACTGAAAAGACCAGGGGGAGGGGACGGGGGTCTTTGTGGAACTGTGGACAAGCGAAGGGGTGCAAGCCCAACTACAGAACTGTAATGAGGCCACCTATTTCTGGATCTCCAACCAGAAGGCTCTCTGTGGGTACCACTGCACTGCCCACCAGTGCAAGGAGAGACTTAAGCACTTCAAAAAGAAATTTAAAGAGGTGACCTTGTACAACAAGCTCTCTGGTGCCCAGGACAATGGCCCACTTATGACATGCTGCCATATGTCCTGCTGGACAGGAGGGACATCACCCCAGAGGCCACAACAGGGACTGGCCACCCAATTCCAAGGAGGAGGCTGAGGGCTAGTCAGATGTCTGCCCTTACAACCATGCAGGGGGTAAGCAGGCCCACACAACAATCAGTGACAATGCCTGCTGTCTCCACTGCCCTTGACCCTGCTCAAACAGAGTCCACTTCCATGGATCCCCATCCAGCCATCCCCACTTTTTCTCTTCTTGCAGTTGAGGTCCCTCATTGCACCTGGCTCCCTGCCCCTTCTTTTGAGACTGCATCCTCCTCTCTCCAGCCTGGTGGTCTAGTGCCAGCAAATGTGGTGCTTGACCTCCATGCCTGACTTCCATGCCTGCCATACATTTCAGGGCACCTGAAATGTTTGCAAGCTCCATCTTCCCTGGGCCCTCACATTCATCAGCTGCTGCCCAACAGCAGACAGGTGTGGCAAGGCCCAGGGAAACCTCAAGGGATGCCAGGAGAACCTGTGTTGGTGCAGTTCCTGGATTTCACTGGACATCCCCGGCAACATGGCCTCTATGCCATTAACTCTGCCAATGATGACAATGAGACCCAGATATCGGACCTGCACCCACATCCCACCTCTTCAACAAGAACAGCCAAGCCTCCCTGGAGAGCATGAGTTTCATTCCCTGCTGAAGCAATGTGATTCACAGTTTTCAATATTAACTGTAGGAGCATCAACCTCCACTTTGAATTTTAAGGGCTCTCTTGAAGGCCATTAGCATTGTTAAACCTTGAATTTCAGCAGGAAGCACATTTCATAGTTCAGGAGTGGCTACAGAGAAGGCCCGGTCCCATGTCATCACCAGAGGAACTGCAGATATATATGGAGATAGATTTATTCTCCCGATTACCTTGATACACAGTGGAGATCATGCAAATAGTGCATGCATCTTTTTTTACTGTGGGGAAGGCATGGTGGACATATCTTCCAATCAAGTGTACACCATCACCCTAATCAAGAAACAAATCATACAACTGTAGAAACAGGTCTTCACATGCATATCTCTCACTGGATGAGGAAACATGTATGCAAATGAGTGCTGTTCATGTGACTCTCTAATGTGATTCAGCAGCCAAGACAGATAACTAGGTCAAGTAATGAATGATTGTGCTTATCAGCTGTTTAGGATTTCTTCTTCTTGTTGTTGTTGTTGTCGTTATTTCTTACAGTTTTATGCCATACAAAAAGATCTTTAGGTGGTTCACCATCTAAAAACCATTAAGACATAGACACAATTAAAACAATTTAAAATTACAAATAAAAACTCTAAAACCCAAAGTTTTAAAACTAAAACCATGCTAACTTGGCAAAGAGGCACCTTTTAATGTAGTGATTCTCTTTATTTAGCAAGGGGAGAGTCCACTCCCAGCACAGTACCTCCAGTGACTGTTGCTGGTGTCTATCTTATGTTTCTTTTTAGATTGTGAGCCCTTTGGGGACAGGTTTCCATCTTATTTGTTTGTTATTTCCACAACCAGGCCTCCTCAGATGATCTTAATAGGTGGTGGGGTTGATGAAAAAGAAGGCACTCTCTTGAATACCTCGGACCCAAGCTGTTTAGGGCTTTAGAGGTAATAACTAGAACTTTGTATTTCTCCTGGAAACATATTGGCAGCCAGTGTAGTTCTTTTAAAATGGATGTAATACGATCTCTTTATGCAACCCAAAAGACCAATCTGGCTGCTGCATTCTGTTCTAACTGCAGTTTCCAAACTATGTACAAAGGCAGCCCAACGTTAAGCACATTATTGAGTCTGGATGTTACTAGCATATGCATCACTCTTTTAAGGTTGTTTATCTCCAGATAAACAAGTAGCTGGCGAATCAGCTGAAGCTGAAAGAAAGCAATCCTAGCCACTGCCTCAACTGCTAAATCAGGGAGAGGTTTGGGTACAAAAGTACTCCCATACTATGTATCTGCTGTTTCCGGGGGAGTGCATTCCCATCCACAACAGGTAGATCGAGATCAAAAGTGAGGGGATAGATTTCGTCTCCCTTCTGTTTTCTCTCCATGCCAAACATTAAGGCTCTTCACACTATTAGTATGAAGAGCAGTAAGGGAGTTTGCAGGGGGAGCAGATTTGACCTGCTCCCACTGCAGATGATCACCAGCCCATTGCTTGGCAGTGGGATGTCCCACCCAGATGAGTGGTGGCTTTGTTCGGGTGTTCCTGCACCTGGCCATGGCTCATCTGGCAGCTCCGGGGGTCCCACTCCCCTCTCCTCCCTCCCCAAATGTGTCCGCTGTGGTTGCAAAAAAAAACATGACCAAAAAATGGGGTTAGCGGAGTGCTCGCTAAGATAACTTGTTTAAGGGGAGGCATTTAGGCGGGCTTGCCACCAGGAGCTGCACAACCTCCATTGCTGCACTCAAGCAGCAGAAACCAGGCTGGGCTCCCTTAGCCCGGTTTCTGCTGCTCGTGTGAACCACCTCATTAAGTTGTTAAATTTGCTGCTTATCTATCAGGGCTGCAGCACAAACACACAGTTGAATTGGACTATACATATATACAATATAAAGATATGTGTAAGATGGTCACATCTGGTGAAATAACATGGCATTCACTCTCTCACACATGCAGAATATTTTTCATTCTATTTGTGCCTCAATGGAAAGAGAAGCTTTGTTTTACTTTCCATTGAGAACCCGCAATATCAGTGCTAGAAAATGAAATGGGTCCAATGACCTAGTTGCTAAGGAAACCTCTTTAGAATCAAGTCAAATGCAAACAGGTGGGAATGTTGATGAGAGCTAATCTACCAAAGTATGAATAATAATTTTCTTTGATCTGGGGAAATTGATCCATTTCCTTGTTCTAAGAATTAGAAACTATTAGCAAAGAATAGATAGATAGATAGACAGATAGAGAGAGCGAGAGTGAGAGAGATATGTGTGACTAGGCAGGTACTCTCCAGCAGGCTCTCTAATAGAAATATCATGTTTGGTTTGAATGACATATAGAGTTACTGTGTGATATAATCCTTTCATAATTATTTGGTGTCTTCATTACACACCTTCATTTCTTCTGTTCATTTTGACCCCATTGCTTTGCAGGTGGGGGTGGGGAATTAGTGGCATCCCATGTTCCTACTACCCTCCAACCCACAAGCCACTGGGTACTCAGTTTTTATTTTAGGAATTTTAAAAGGTGTTTATACTCTTTGGTGTGTAATGAATTGTCATAGGGATTCATTATGAGGAAAAGTTATTAGACACCAAAGAGCTTAAACACTTGGAACATAAACTGATTAGTACCCCACTGCCTTGTGGGTGGGACTGTAATGTAGTTGGCATATGGCAGTTGACAGTTGTCAATGTCAAAAAGACAGTCAAAATGAATAGAAGAAATGAAGGTGTGTAACAAATCCTCATAGGGATTCATTGAGGGAAAGTTATTATACACCAAAGAATCAAAACACTTGAAAAATAGTGACCACACATTTTGCTCCATAACTCCACTTCTACAAGGGCTAGAGCTTAGCTTAAAAAATAAATAAATCTGGGAATCTGGGGGAATTAATAGGAGGGATCCGAATCTCAAACTGATTAAAACCAATTCAGGCACAATTCGATTTCTGCCCAAATCTAGCCAATGGACCACAGGGGTGATTTGTTTTGTCTCTAAATCACCCGAATCAGCTAGATTCAGGTAATCAATTTGCACATCCCTGTTATTTAACTAGTTTCTTTTCAAAGGGCTCCAAACAACCTATATGCATTGAATGCAGGCCCAATGTAACAATGAAGAATGGCTGCCACCATAACTCCTTCCTTGTTGCAGCATAACACATGCACGGATGATCACATGGGCTGCCTAAATCAGATAAATCTTTTCCATTATTTCTCAGTCTAGGTATTCCTCAGTAGCCATGTTGCATTGGTACCCTATGAAACTAGCCTTCTGCTATCATTGCAAAAACCTTATAAGGTGGGCCAGGATTATCATTCACAGGAGGCAAGTCCGGGAGATAGCATCTTGTATAATGTTGCCCATTCGTATTATGAACTGTTAAAGTCATAATATCAATGAGGAGCTTTTTAACTTATGCCCTAGGTAATTATTTTTCTTGAAAATATAGTGAGGTAGTTCTTATGACCAACCCTACTTGGGAAGGGCAGCACTAGCCTGCGTAGGGCTGGTTTTGAGATCTGACAGGATCCTCCACCTGGTAGCCTGGGTTTCGCACCCAAGCTAAAAGTGTGTAGCAGGTTGTGTGCACACCCTCCTACTCCACCACCTGGTCATGTGGGCACTAACCCACATGACTACCATAGAGGCCAACTTTTTTCTTCCAAACCATTTTCCAGTGAAACTCCTCTCCTTGCAAAAGCTGTGATTTGTCTTAAGAGTGAAGTTGCTATTGCCACCAATAGCAGCTTCACTCCTGAGGCAAAAACTTGGCCAAGAGATTGCTGTTGGGATGACAGTCCAGGGTGGAAGAATTAAGCTCCCTCTAACCACACCATCGTCTCAAACCATCCCACTCCTACCACTACTGCAGCTGCCTATTGAAGAAGAAAAGAAGGACAGAAATACAAAATATATAACATAATCTATAGTCTGAGAGGTGCAGGGTGTTTGTAGAGTAGTGGCGGTGGTGGTAGTGGAACTCACTCACCTTTAAGGCCCATCTTTTTAGCCTAGCTTTTTAATAATATTTAGCTTTAATTGTAATTTTAATCTGCTTTTAATTGGTTTTTTTATCTTAATATATATATATTAATTATATTATATTAATATATTGATATATTGATATATTGATATATTGATTGATTGATTGATTGATTTTAGTGTAAACTGCCTTGAGCCACTTTAGGAAGGGTGGTATATAAACTGAACAAACCAACCAACCAACCAACCAACCAACGAACAATCTCAGCCTAGCAATCCTGACAGCAATGTGAAGCTAACATGGGATAAGTCTATATCTGGAGAGATTGGGCAGTAGCACTAGAAGCATTACCACACTTGTTCTAATTCATAACAAGGAGAAGAAACATGGTAACACTTCTAGCTTCTCCAGCCTCACTGCTGCTTCCGTCTTTGCACAGCAGTTCTATAAGTCACTCCATGTCCTTAAGAGCTGTGCATTGTCAGCCACTGTTGCTTGCTCACACAGTGTACATATCTGCTGGTTATAAGAATTTCCTTCAATTCATTCCTGACATTATTCTATCAGGTTTCTATCAGGACATTATTCTAACAGGCTTTCAGTCTGTTTCTTGTTCAAAGGGTTTAAAAACTCACCTAGATCTGTGCCTATAATGAGGTTGCCCTGTGTGAGTTTCATTCTGACATTCAGCATCTGGATTGGGTCTTTTAATGGCTTTTCTTTCAGAAAAATGGAACATGTTCCTTGTCTTTTTTTTAAATGTTTGTTTTTCATTTAAGTGCAATGTCCTCAGCTTGCATTTAAGGGAGAAAAGCAAGAAGATGTTTCACTGGCAAAGCTGATCGGTGAAGCATAGTGTTTATCTGCTCAACTTCTGTTGTAGCAATAAGTTGCTCAGTAGATCGTGGTACACTTAAATGATTCCGGGTCTTGTGTGTGCTGATTCTGTCACTAGCTTGAAGAAGCAATAAGTGGGCCAGGAAGCTGTGATTCAGGAAGAAGGCATCTTCTCTTATTGATGCTGTACCCATCTCTATGTCTACTTAGGATTCTGCTAGCATTGCTATATGTCCTGCTAATGGGGTTTACTTTCCAGCCTGGTTTGCATAAGCTTAATAAATTATGCACAGTGCTGCTAATTCTATACCTATGAGTTGTTGTTTTTAAATGCAAAGTACCACCTGGCTTTTAAAAATCATGTAATGCTGGACAACAGCAGGTCTCAGTACCACAGGCAGAAAAGTATATGCAAAACCAGACAAGCTTCTGACACAAATCCCAGTATACCAGCTTATATTCCTTAAGCAGCTCATGCAAAGTCAGCTAATTGACAGGGCGAGTTTTTCCCCTTCTTACTTTTCAGAAATGTACTGCAATTAGTGGCTCCCCAAACTGAGTAAAACTTAGTGTGAATAACATGTTTAAATCAAATTATAGTATTCCATTAAATAAGATCAGGAACTCCTGTATTCTGTTTTCAGGAAGCAATAAAATACCATGTTTAAGAAGCTCTTATATCTGCCCAAACTCTTTTGCAAAACAGTTTAATCTAAGAGGTTTAATAAAAGATTAAAGATATCAGACACAGAAGAAGAGAGTGACATATCCCTCATATTATTCTGGGGGCTAAGTTACGCATTTAATTTCCATCCACCATTTACAAATGCTATGGTCTAAAAAAAAATAAGATTCACTCATGTTGAGGAGTAGGGATGTACACATAACTGGGAAGCCCAAGTTGGTTTGAACTGAGCACGGACCGAACTGGGCCTGGTTTGGTTCCATGCATGTTGGGCCGGGCCACAGTTCAGCTTGAGTTTGAACCAGTTCAGGCCCGGCTCGAAGGGAGAGGGAGTCGAAAACAAAATCAATTTTTTAAACAAAACTTACGGCCTGGTCCAGCAGCCTCTGGGTATGTCTGTGTGTGTGCTACCATGGCTGCAAGTGGGGTCTCCAACAGTCTCCACTCCCCCTGCTGGCTTTCCCCTGGTATTCTTAGGTCTGGTTTGGCCCATTTATGGGCCATTTTGTCCCTCTGCCTGCTCACAGTGGCCATTTTGAAGGCCAACACATGTGCACGCTGGCCATTTGCATGCCCTGGAGACCGGTGGACCAGGCAGTAAATTTTGTTTTTGTTTTTTTCAAACTCCCAAGCCAGCCTGGGGAGTTCGGTTTGAGGTCAAGCTGAACCAGGCCTGGTTTGGCTTGAGGGCAAGCCATCAAACAGGCCTGGTTCAGCTTGACCTTGAACTGGTTTGCAAATCCCTGTTGAGGAGTATTGATGATCAAACAATCAATAAACCAGGCACAGAGTTGATAGAATTGGGCAAGTCATTTTTTTTCTTTTTTTGTTTATTTAACATATTTATATACCATCCAAAATGCAAGTCTCTGGGCAGTTTACAAAAAACAACATAAACAACAAGTAAAAGGTTAAAACATTACAACAATTAAAAAATTAAAATGTTAAAACTATTAAAGACCATCAAACTATTAAAACAGTATGTAACTAAAAGCCTGGGTGAACAAATGTGTCTTGACTGCCTTTTTAAAAGTTGTGAGAGATGGGGAGGCTCTTATTTCAGCAGGGAGTGCATTCCAAAGCCTGAAGTCAGCGACGGAGAAGGCCCGTACCCAACTAGCCACCAGACAAGCCTGTGACAACTGCAGATATACCTCTCCTGATTATCGCAATGGGTGGTGTGACTCATACAGAAGAAGACATTCTCTTAAATACCCAGGGCCTAAGCTGTTTAGGGCTTTATAGGTCATAACAAAGACCTTGTATTTTGCCCAGAAACTTATCGGCAGCAAGTGTGGATCCAGAAGTGATGTGGTCTTTCCAAGATGACCAGAGACCAACCTGGATGCTGCATTCTGGACGAACTGCATTTTCTGGACTACGTACAAAGGCAGTCCCACATAGAGTGCATCACAGTAGTCAAGTCTGGAGTGACCAGCAGATGTACTACTGTTCTGTGGTCATTTATCTCAAGAAAGGGCTGCAGCTGGTGTATCAACCAAAGCTGATAGAAGCCACTTCTGGCCACTGCCTCAACCTGGGACACCAGGGAGAGGTTTGTGTCCAGAAGCACCTCCAGACTGCACACCTGTTCCTTCTGGGGAAGTGTGGCCCCATCAGAACAGGCAGATCAAAATCATCAGTTTGTTATCTCTCATCCAGCCCATCTCTGTCTCCAGGCAGGCATTTAGGGAGGTTATGCCTTCTCCTGATGATGTTGACACGGAGAACAAGATTGGTATCCGCATACTGATAACACCCTGCACCAAATCTCCTGATGATCTCTCCCAGCAGTTTCATGTAGATGTTAAACAGCATCAGAGACAATATGGAGCCTTGAAGGACACGGAAGTTCAGATTTTGAAGAATAACAGTCCCCAAGGGACACCATCTAGAATCTGCTCGAAAGGTAGGAGTGGAACCACTGCAAAGCAGTGACTTCCACCCCCAACCCCCTCAGATGCTTCAGAAGGATACTATGATCGATAGTATCGAAAGCCACCAAGAGGTCCAAAAGGACCAACAGAGTCACACTTCCTCTGTCAATTCCCAATTGGAGATCATCCATCAAGCCAACCAAGGCAATCTTCACCCCATAGCCCACCCGAAAGCCTGTCTGAAATGGGTCTAGATCATCAGTTTTATCCAAGACTGCCTGTAGTTGGTAGGCCACCTTCCTCTCAATTACCTTGCCCAATGGAAGGTTGGAGACAGGCCTACAGTTGCTTAACTCAGAGGGATCCAACGCAGGCTTCTTCAAAAGAGGTCTAATAATTGCCTCCTTAAGGCAAGGAGGCATCCTGCCCTCACTCAGAGAAGCATTTGCTCAACTTCAGTTCCCCATCTGTACAATGAATGAAATAATAGTTTCAAAGGGTTGTTGTGGTGCTGAAACAAGTATTACATTGCAACATGATTTCTAAAGAATTATACATATAGAGAGGCTGACAAAAAGCAGAGTCAGGGTAAAAGAAATGGACACAATCCAGCAAAAGTTGACCATTTGCCTGTCTCATTTATTTCAATGGGAGAGTAAGCATGCATTTTACTCTCTCCTGTTGAAAACAGTCTGTACAACTGTAGTCCTCTCCATGCTAGAGTCCCTTTTGCACTACTGAGTCATGGTTCTTTGGCAATCAGCATTGGTACAGTACGACAGGCGATGGTGAACTGTGACCAGGAAATGCATGATAAGCAAGCAGAAAAGTGAGACATCACCAATTACAGTACCATTCCTTTGCCAAGTTAATCAATAGTGTTTTGCCTCCACCACACATGACAGACTGGTATTAAAACTGCATTGAAAGTTTTTTTTAAAAAATGCTACAAACCAGATCGTCCAAAAGACAGGAAGGCTACAGGGTAAACTGGGATGCAGCAGTCTGGCAGCAACATTATCTAGATTCTCCAGAAAACCTAATGAGTGAATGATGTCAATTCCAAAGAAATGACTCTGGAATGCTCTCCCAGTGGCCATTCGTTCCTCGGACTCCATCACGGCATTTAGAAAGCTTGTAAAGACTTGGCTTCTTACCCAGGCTTTTACATAATCGTTTTTACTGCTGCTTCTGGGTGTTTTTATCTGTTGTATTGTTTTATGCCTGTTTTTATATGTTTTTATACTTTTAGCATGATGTTTTTATTGTGTTTTTATTGTATGTTTTTAACTTCTGCCCAGTACAATTGTTAGAACAGGGCGAGTCAACAGCAAGATCCCTAGTCAAACAAAGGCTTAGGGACATAAATTTCCAGGAGGAAAGGGCCTCCGTAAATAGGCCGCTACAATTCCTAAGCACTAAGAAAGACTGGGTCACAGCCTCTTATTTCTATACAATCTATTCACCAAAGCTGCGCTGGGCGTTTACAAGAGCTCGCTTGAATGCTTTACCCTCAGCGATGCTAGTAGGGAAATTTGAGAGAAAACCCTATGAGGAGAGACTATGCCTTTGCGGAGCTGCTCCCGAAACACTGACACATTTACTGTTACACTGCCCACATTATACAGATGAAAGAGATTTACTTTTATCTCAGTATCTGAAAGATCTCCAAAGCCACTCAGTGGAGACAATTCTAATATGCTTATTAGAAGACAGGGACCCAACAATATCCCTGGCGGTTGCTAAATTTTGTTACACATTGACCAAACTAAGAGAAGCTAGAGCACAGCAATTGGTTACTGTCAAAGATTCCTGATTTTATATATTTGATGACATTTTAGACTTTGTCTCCATTATTTTCTTTTTACTGGGTATATTCTGTGTATATTGATGTTTGATCTAAGATCGTAAATAAACAACTAACTAACTAACTAACTCTCTATGAGGAATTCAAAAATACTTTAACAATTCACCAATAATCAGAGGAGTGTCCAATTGCCTTGGGATTTTTTGGGTGGTAGGCACCCCTGCCTGTCTACCACCCACCCCACTTTTGTGCCCCTAGGTCCTCCAAAATGGGGGATATGGACTGGTTCGGGTCCCATTATACTCTATGAGAAAAATAATTAAAAATATTTCAAATATTCATAAAAAATCATAGGGGTGTCTGATTGCTTCAGGGTTTGCATGGTTGTTGGCACCCATGGGTGCTCCACAATAAGGAATAATGGCCTGGTTCAAGTCCCATTATATCCTATGAGAAAAAAATAAAAATAAATTTCAAAAATTCATAAAAAATCGTACGAGTGTCCGATTGCTTTAGGGTTTGTATGACAGGTACCCCTGGGTGCCAGCTACCATACTACCAATTTTCATGTGTCTGAACCGGTCCGAACCATTCTGAACCGGTTCGAACGAACCACTCCCGGTTCGGTTCGAATCCGAACCGAACTGGGGGTGGTTCGGTTCGGATCCGAACTGCCGAACCAAAACCGGTTTGGATTCGAACCGGTTCGGATCCGAACTGAACCGCACATCCCTATAATCTAATGGCAACAGCTGTTAGGGCTTTCTGTGCGATCTCACCCTGAGGATACAGAGATTCATGTTAGGTTCAGGAAGAAACAACAAAAATATAAATGGTTTGTGGATCAGAAATGGGGTGCGAAACAGCGAACATTTCAAGTGGGGGACTTTGTTAGAATACACCTGCCTTTTAAAGTAGGAAAGGGATGTTCCCAATATTCTGGACCAATACAAATAATCAAAATCTGAGCAGGTTCTGTCATATTGGATGATGGAAAGAAGTGGAACAGTTCGAGACTTTCAAGCATGCATATTATGAGAAAAGAGGGAAGGGAGACTGATCTCGAGAACAGAACTCTAGAGGATTGATTGATTGATTTGATTTGATTTGATTTCTATACTGCCCTTCCAAAAATGGCTCAGGGCAGTTTACACAGAGAAATAACAAATAAATAAGATGGATCCCTGTCCCCAAAGGACTCACAATCTAAAAAGAAACATGATAGACACCAGCAACAGCCACTGGAGGGATGCTGTTTTGGGGCTGGATAGGGCCAATTAACAGAGCCAGTGTGGTGTAGTGGTTAGAGTGCTGGACTAGGACTGGGGAGACCCGAGTTCAAATCCCCATTCAACCATGAGACTTGCTGGGTGACTCTGGGCCAGTCACTTCTCTCTCAGCCTAACCTACTTCACAGGGTTGTTGTGAAAGAGAAACTCAAGTATGTAGTACACCACTCTGGGATCCTCGGAGGAAGAGCGGGATATAAATGTAATAATAATAATAATAATAATAATAATAATAATAATAATAATAATAATAATTATTATTATTATTATTATTATTATTATTATTATTATTATTAATTACTCTCCCCCTGTTAAATAAAGAGAATCACCATGTTTAAAGGTGCCTCTTTGCCAAGTTAGCAGGTCCTTGCCCAATTTGATCTTTTAAGGATCAAAAAGGTTAGGCTGAGAGAGAAGTGACTGGCCCAGAGTTACCCAGCAAGTCTCATGGTTGAACGGGGATTTGAACTCGGGTCTCCCTGGTTCTAGTCCAGCACTCAATTTGATCTTTTAAAGATCAAATTAAAGAAAACTTTCTTTAAGTTTAAATTTGATCAGATTTGCCCAATTTGATCTTTCCTACAGTTTTGACCTTGCAGATGAGGCTGAGGAAAGTGATGGACAATCCTCTCTACCAAAAAAACAAATAACTAACACCGCCTGTGCCAGAGCTGAGAGAATTCTCCAAGAATTAGAACTGTGCATGACAGGAGACCACCTAAAATACTTCAAGAGTTCATCACCAAATTTAATCAATTCAATTCTGTTTGTTATAAAGGGGAGGCATGTGCTGTTTTGTTGATTAGAAGTTTGTCCTGGAGGGGATCCTGTAGAGAGTTTGGGGGTGGAGTCAGAAGGAAAAGGGAGGGAAAGGAGGAGGAGAAAATGGAGTTGTTCCTGGAATGAAATCTTAGTTGAACAAACATAAGATTGCTTTTATTTATGGGGGCAAGCAGCTTTAAAACAGGACTCCAGAATTTAGTCTGTGATCAAGTCAGGGCATAACCTCTTGTGGTATTTCCAGAATAGGCAAAGGAACCAGCCAGATTGTGGCATGTTCCAGGTCTGCTCTAGAAATACTTCTAGTCCAACCAAAACCTGAAGTTCTGGGCTGCATTCAGACTGTGGTGGAAATCTCTATCCCTATCAGCAGTGATAATATTTTTGTATGCAGTCCACAGTTCGTATCATGATTCAGACAATGTGTTTAAGATGAATTTCAAAATGATAAATAATATAAGTATGGAAGCAGCTTGCTTAGGGAGCAAGAGGCTGCTAGTTCAAATCACCCCCAGTGAGCTTCCCAGACTATGCATAGTAAACATATATTTGTAGTCACCTATATTGGGCAGCAGCAATTTAGGAAGGTGCTGGAGGTGAATGCTCACTTCAGTGACAACAGCGAAGGCATAATCTCATACTGCATGGGAGGAAGGCAATGGTAAACCACTCCTGTAGTCTTCAAAGAAAACCAAAGGGTTCTGTGGTCACCAGGAGTCGACACCAACTCGATGACACAATCTTTCCTTTCCTATGATCAAGTCTAGATAATCTTCACTAAATATTCTAAAAATCTGTATGGGCTTTTATTTCAATCTGGTAATTCATCATCATTCATCTATTCAGATTAAAATAGATTAATTGGATACTAGCTTCATATGAAATAGCTTCCTTGGATGAACTTGGCAAAAGATTATTTGACAGCATGAGTCACATCTGGAGGATGAAGACAATGTAAAAATGTCCCTTGTATATTGTGGGATCTGTGGACAGTGAACAGAACCTTTCCTCAATGTATGAATGAAAAATCAGTACGGCTTGGCCTTCTGCATAAGACCCATCACAATTTTCAGCAATTCCTTTCCACAAGTGCCAAAACCACATTTCAGAGGAAGTGCCTCTTAAGACATTATGTTTAAAAGCAAGCTATAACTGAGAGCAAAGTTTCAAAATCTATTATGATAGTTAATCTTTTCACCTGTTGAACTAATATTTTATCAGTTTAATGCATGCTTAAAAACATTCCACGTTTGTGTGAGAAGGAAGGAATTGTCTTTGTTAGGGCTTTTTAATTAATAATACATTTTAAAAGAGGCACTGTAGATTTGAAGAATTTGCATTGGTTTTCTTTTTTAAGTTGTCTTTTCTTAAAGTATATGAGGAAGTCACTATTTTCTCACATCAGGTCTGGCATCGGGGGTTGGCATCATTGAACACCTGCTGAAATCATTGCACACCAGTCCCCTGCAAAATACCCACTGGTACCACCTTCGTAGCCATAGCATTTGGGGGATGGTGGTGGTAGTAGTGATGGCGGAGCAACTCTTACTGTCTACAGCTAGGGCACATTTCTGAGGGCCCCTTGAAATCCAGAGATGGCCTTGCTTCCCATTTTCCAGGTAATCAATTTGAAGTAAGAGACAGATCGCACATCCCATTCCATGATGCAAACTCATGTCTATTAGCTTATCTACAGTGTGAGGAGCCTCTCTGAATCCTATCCTGCTTTCTGTTATATGTACCTGTATAATAGACATGGGATATGCTTGTTGCATCAATATGTACATGCAAAATATTTTGATGGGAATCCCAAAACATGAGATGCAAGTAATCCAGTGTTTCCATACATGCAAATGATGAATCAATTTACTTTTCAGCAGAAGCCCCTTACATTGCATTGACTTCTACTCCAAAGGTTCCCTGACCTTCAAAAATGCCATCTCAGGAGGCACAATGGGTTGTGGTAGAAAGGAAGAAAAAGGTGTGGCATGAAGCAGAACACCATACACTGATCCTTTGGCTTCCAGCTTTTGTCCATACATGTGAAAAATGTAGTGTGTGACAGGACCTTTGCATACACAGAACAGATGTTCCCTTAACAAAAGCTTACACTAGATACCAGTGGCCCACATACTGAACAGTGTCCATTTCCAATGGCCATAGTGTTGTGCACAACTGTTTTTGTGCAACTTTAAGCAGCTGTGGAACTGCGCTTTTGCCCAATTCTCCTGATTTGTTTAAAAAATGCCCCAGCAGTGTGAGCAGTGTGGAAACTGCCTGTAGGACACTGTGCAGTATGTCAGGCACTATGCATAAACAAAATGGCAAATCATCTTTAAAGATCTCCCCACACAAACACACCTATACTACAAGAGTAGGCATTGAATAATACTGATGAACGTTTGAAAATTTCAGTGCAGGTACACTGGTTTGCATGTTGCACAAAAAAACTGGGCCATGTGCAGGCTGAAGATGTGATTTTCCATTCATGGCTCATTGCAGATGGAAATAATGCACCTCCTCATATGCTCACTGGTGCCACTACATACATCTTTGCATGTGTGACTAGTAACATGAAATGCAGTGGTGTAGGGAGGTCATAGGTGGGACATGTTTGGGCCACCCACTCCCCCAATTCAGCGGCAGTGCCCCCCACCTGCATGGCACCCCTTCCCTCCTGCACATGAATTTATGTGTGTATACAGAAATGGGGGCAGCCTCCCGGACAGAGCAGCCCAGGGTAGGCTGCCCTGCCCCTACCGCACAGCTGGCCACCGCACATACACAACAGCCATTTGAGTGGTTGGCACAGCAGCCAAGTGCCTTGCTGACCACTCAGCTGGTTGTCACATATGTGCAACAGCCAGCTCAGTATTCCAGCCTAGAGCTATAACCAAGATGTTACCAGCAGATGTAACAATGTTTTGAGGTCATTCATCTCAAGAAATGGATGCAGCTGGTGTATCAGCCAGAGCTGTTAAAAAGCTCCTCTGGGCCCTGCCTCAACCTGGGACACCAGGGAAGGATTCGGCTCCAGAAGCAGCCCCAGACCATGTACCTGTTCCTTCTGGGGGAACATGACCTCATCCAGCACTGGCAGATCAAAATTGTATCCTGAGTTTTAACCCCACACAACAAATACCTCTGTCTTATCTGGATTCAGCCTCAGTTTGTTATCCTTCATCCAGTCCATTACCACCTTCAGGCAGGCTTTTAGAGAGATTATGCCTTCTCCTGACGATGTTGACATGGAGAAATAGATTAGGGTGTCTTCAGCATATTGATAACACCCTGTACCAAATCCCCTGATGATCTCTCCCAGCGGTTTTCATGTAGATGTTAAACAACATCGGAGACTATACAGAGCCCTGAGGGACACCATAGGAAAGTTCATATTTTAAACAGCAGTCTCCAAGAGACACCATCTGGAATCTGCCCGTGAGGTAGGAGCAGAACCACTGCAAAGCAGTGCCTCCCGCCCCCAGTCCCCTCAGACATTCCAGAAGGATACTATGGTCAACAGTACTGAAAGCCGCCGAGAGATCCAAAAGAACCAACACAGTCACACTCCCTCTGTCAATTCCCAGTTGGAGATCATTCATCAGGCTGACTAAGGCAGTCTCAACCCCATAGTCTGCCCTAATGGCAGTTTGAAATGGGTCTAGATAATCAGTTTCCTCCAAGACCACCTGGAGCTGTGAGGCCACCACCTTCTCCATTACCTTGCCCAACCATGGAAGGTTGGAGACAGGCTTGTAATTATTTAACTCTGAGGGATCCAAGGCAGGCCTCTTCAGAAATGGTGTAATGATTGCCTCCTTAAGACATCCTGCCCTCCCTCAGAGAAACATTTATAATCTCTACCAGGCCCTCTATAACAGCCTCCCTGACAGATAGTATAAGCCATGTCAGGCAAGGATCAAGAGGGCAGGTGGAAGGCTGCACCATTCCAAGCAACATGTCCACATCCTCAGGAGTCATGAACTGAAACTGATCCAGGGTCATCACATAAGAGGAGCTGCTGGACACCTCGGCATCAGATGCTGTAACAATTGTGAAGTTTGAATCCAAGTCAGCCTGAATACGAGAGATTTTGTCCACAAAGAACTCATTAAAAACGCCACTGCGAGTAATTGTTGGTTCTAAGTACTGATTCAAGGGGGAAGGGGCACACGTTAGCCCCTTCACAACCCTGAACAACTCTGCCAGACGTGAACTTGCGGATGCAATATGGGAGGAAAATAATCACTTCTTTTCTGTATGTATTGCCTGAGCATAGATCTTCAAATGCTCTCTATGTAATTATCTGTTGGATTCAAGTTGAGCCTTCCTCCACTTGCGCTCTAGTCATCTACCTTGCCACTTCAGCCCCTGTAGTTCTTACTTATACTATGGGGCGAGTTTTGAAGCAGGTTGGAGAGGATGCTTTGGAGCGATCATGTGCACTGCCCTGGTGAGTTGATTATTCTAGTTCACCACCAGAGTGTTGACAGGGTCACCAGCAAAGCCAACACTAAATCCTCCAAGGCTTCTTCCTATTGGATTCAGTAACCTTCTCAGGTGAACCATCCTAATGGGCCCTCTGCCCCTGTGGAGGTGGGATGTGGTCGTGAGTCCAACCCTAACCAGATGGTGGTCCATCCATGACAATGGGGAAATAACAGGAGTCCCCACTCATGGAATACCACCCTGTTCAGAGTGAAAGACCAGATCAAGCATGTGACCAGCAATATGCATCGGTCCCGAGACCACCTGAAATAGGCCCATAGTCATCATGGCCTCTATGAACTCCTGAGCTGCCTCAGACAAATTGGTCCCAAAGTGAACACTGAAGTTCCCCAGCACCACAAGCCTGGAAGACTCCAATGCCAAGCCTGAGACCAAGTCCGCCAGCTCAGTTAGGGACTCTGTCAGGCAGCGGGGCAATCAGTATACCAACAGAAGTCCCAGTCTATCCCTGGTCCCCAAACCTAGGTTCACACATTCAATGTGAGATCTTCTCAGGTTGCCCTTCATTTGGTCCCTGGTCTCAGAGAGGTCTGTAGTAGTAGGGCCCTTGGAAGGGCTTTCTCTGTTGCCGCCCCTTCAATTTGGAATTCTCTTCCCTTCCAGATTTGGTCTACCCCTCCCTTTCAGCCTTTAAGATTTTATTGAAGACGTTTCTTTTCCGCCAGGCATTTGCCCTTTAAAATCTCTCTCCCTCCCTCCCTCCCCCCCTCTTAATTTTTAAAAAAGTTTTAAAACTTGGATGCTGTTCTTGTCTCTACACTGCCCTGTGGATTGAGTGGTATATTAAATCTCTTAAAAAACAAAATAAGTAAATAAATATGGCCAGACACTTCGACAGGGATCCTGGCAAGGGAGATGTTGTTCTTGTAGACCACAGCCAGTCCACCTCACCACCCACTTCCTCCCCTGCTCCTCAACAGAGTACCCTGGAGGAAGAAGCCAGGACCAGACTGGGCCACCAGCCTCCCCCAACAAAGTCTCCATAATACATACCAGATTGGCCCCTTCATCCAGAATCAAACAATGGATGATTTCAGGTTTATTCTGGACCGACCTGACAATACAAAGGAGCAAGATGAGGCTCTGTGGGAGGTTAGCATTGCTTCCCAAGGTCAAAGAGCTGGCAGACCAACCAGAAGTGGATACAGCAATTAAGTTTCTGATTTCCCTTCCTCTCCAATGGCCTGCTGACCTGTCAATGTTACTTCTTCTATTCTCCACCACCACTGGAATAGCTGCCCCATGATCAATGGATACACCCCATCTCCCCATCTCCAGAGAGACCCAGACACATTGAGCTCACCCAAGATTTCAAAGAGAAGCCCAATTATAATACTCATCCTTCTTTACACACCCACAAGGGATCTTGAGCCAAACAGCCTGGCCCTCATCCTCCTTATTACTGATAGGCTTGTGCATTTCGATTCGGGTACAAAATGTTTTGTGCCCGAAAATGGCAATTTCAGAGGTTTTGTAACCAAAACAAAATCAAGAATTAAAAAACAGAGATTTTTGTTTCCAAATCGAAATGACTGTGTTTTGGACAGAATGCTTTGTTCTTTGGGAAAGCATTGCAATTGAAACTGACTTCTCTGACTCTCTCCACTCCAGCTGAGGCACTGAGTGATTAGCAGAAAATAAGATATGCAAAAAGCTTTTGCGCTTGAATGGTTTAGTTAAGTATGTGTTGTATTCAGTGTGATTGACATGCAAACTGACCTTGCAAAGGGATCTGGAAGACAGCATTTTGAGACAGAAATACCCAAATATCTTTGGGAGCTCAATGCAATTCCAAAGCTCTTGCTAAAAGCCATGGTATAAATTGTGTGGAGAAGCTTTTCGAAAAGCTGGTTAGGAAAGTTCTGAAATTACACAGGCTTTTCTTTCCAAAGGTTTAGAAAGAGTCTCTTGACTTGTTCAGGGATCTTTTGAAGAGCTATTTTGTTTTTCTGCTGATTTTTATGAGTTATAGTGGTGTCTAAGTTTTGTTGCTCAAGTTGAGCAGTCTAATGTAATTTAGGCCACAATGTAATTTGGTGGGACATGATGTCTAAGCCAGTGGTTCACAACTTTTGCCATTGCAGGGACAGGTCATCCACATGGGACTACAGGAGACAAAAGGAGGGGGTGGGGAATATCCCTGTCAATTTATTGACATCCCCAGGAATCTTAGTTGCTTCTCTCTTTCTTGTAACCATGATCCATGGTTTTGCACTTTCTTAAAGGCAGTGATGATAAATCTCAACAATTCTGAACAGTAGGCTGATTTGTTTGGGCTACGGCTCACTCCACTTCAGTTAAATGAACATTTGAAGCTGTTCCATAGTACCAAGGAAGTTTTTATTTTATTTTATTTTATTAACATTTTATATCCCACTCTTCCTCCAAGGAGCCCAGAGTACTACATACTTAAGTTTCTCCTCACAACAACCCTGTAAAGTAGGTTAGGCTGAGAGAAGTGACTGGCCCAGAGTCACCCAGCTAGTATCATGGCTGAATGGGGATTTGAACTCAGGTCTCCCTGGTCCTAGTCCAGCACTCTAACCACTACACCACGCTGGCTCACTGGTCTATCTTGCTATCTCAAATGACCTGTGGTCACTGTTCCATGGGGAGGGAGTGTTTTTATTGAAAGATTGCTTGAATCCACAAATGAGTTGTGCTGCTGTGCTAGTGCCAAAGGGACAGGGTCCCACATGCTGCAAAATTCTCAAATAACTGTGCCAAAAAATTAAGTGTTGTTGTTGTTCATCATTCTCTTCACTCTTTCAACTTGTTTATGTGGGGCTTCAGGGGCAAAACAGTGGGTTGGGTGGCAGTGCCCCAAGGGTGGTGCACCCAGATTCCAAATAGGGCAAAGGACTGATTTCTTAGGAATTTTTGAGGTTTATGCGTCTTTAAGATTTTCCCCCATAGGGAATAATGGAGGTTTCAGCAGCCCCATAACTCCACCTGGGGGGCACTGGGATGGCCCGAAGCAGGTGGTGGTGTAGTGCACAGAGGGTGCCAACCACCCCCCTTGATTGCTAACCCATTGGGGTACTGGGCTTTGTTGTTTCTGAGGTGTTGAGTTTAGATTATCTGGTAGCAAATGAGATTTTTAATGAAAAACCATGAATCCATTCTCATCTGCTACTAGAGAATCTATTCTTAGGACACCTCTAGAACAACAAAACCCTGTAATTCATGAGTTGGCAACCCATGTGGGTGGTTGGCACCCTATGTACACTACACCGCCACTTGCTCTGGGCCACCCCAGTGCCCCTCAAGTGGAGTTATGGGACTGCAGAAACCTCCATTATACCCTATGAGGAAAATCTGAAAGACACGTAAGTTCATTAAAAATCAGCCCTTTGCCAAATTCCTCTGAAAAAATTGTGGTAGCTTTCTTGTATCAACTGGACACTACCACCAACCACACTCCGCTCTGGGCCACCCCTCTCCCCCATGTGAAACTATACTTTTCCTGAAACCTCCATCATACCCAATGGGGAAAATCTGAAAGACGTGCAAACTTCAAAAATTCACCAAAAACCAGCAGTTTGCCCAATTCCTTTGAAATTTTTGTGGTAGCTTCCACTCATTGGGCACTATAACCCCCATCCACTGTTTTGACCATGTGACCCATTTTTTAATCTGAATTAATTCAGATTCAGATCTGGATTAATTCAGATACAAAACAAAACTGGGGTGATTCGGAAGGCTTAATTTCGGACAAAATACAAAATGGGGTTGATTTGGATTTGGTACAAATCGAAACAGAAAAAATACAAAACACACAACCCTAATTCCTGAAGTGGCTCCTCCCAAAGGGGTGATAGGCAGCGTTCCTATAAAGCCCAAAGCTGAGCAGGAACTGCTGAGTCACTCAGGAGCTGGTCCCAATCCTGCATGCACTCCCCACACACTCCCCAAAGATGTGACACAGAGGCAGAAGGCCGCAGCCCCACAGGGGAAGCAGGAGCAGGCAGGTAAAAGTGGAAGAAACCAAGAGCACCCACCTGGCCTCTCACCCCAGGCAGCACTGAAGCAGGAAGCATTTGGATACTTCCTCACTTCTGCTGGGCTTCTAACCCTTCTCATGGATTTTTTGAACCTGTGCACACAATTGCAGCTCTACCCTGGATGAAATGCCTTCTTCCACTTAACAATATTATATACAAGATTATCTAGCGAGTTCCTGGATATTCAGGGATTTAGGGACAAGTCTGTCAGCTTATCCACAGGACAACATGGGCTGACATTTACTGCATGGGATGCAATTTAACAATCCACTCATAAAAGATGGTTCGAGAATTGTGTGGCCAGAGAATGGAGCACATCCTCTGATATAACTGAGGGAAGAAAATTTAGGACCTTGAAGTTTTCATTGTTCCCTATTCAAAGATGTGGACCAAATCTAACAGTTCAGCACAGTTAATATAGTAGTGGATGGGGAGCTTCATACTTTGCCCTCTGTACTTGAGAAATGAGAGATGCTCCAACACTGGGAGCCACAATTTTCTCTGCCTATCATCCTTGTAAAAAGAGATCTGTTTAATTGGGACATGTGGAATTCAGAAAGTCAGTTTAATTTCATGGCTCCAGGGAAACTGACTTAACTTAATGATGCAGAATAATAACTTGGAAATACTCTTTCTAATATGCTAGCAGAGTTTCATGTTTTTAAAAAAGACAACCTGAAGGTACCATAGAAGTTCCTTGTGCTCCTGGAAGATGAGCAGGCAGGTTTTAGACCATGGCATTCTATGATTGACCACTGTCTGGTCATACAACATTTAGTTGAGGGATATACAAGATCCCTCATATCTACTTTATTTGCTATCTTCGTCGACTTTAAAGCAACGTTTGATTCAATTTCTAGAGTACGCTTATGGTCCAGGCTCCATAGCACCAATTGATAAGAGGCTCTTGCTGCTGCTGATCAAACTGTATGACAATACAAGCCTTAGAGAGAGATGCAACTGGCAGGGCCAGTTATCTAGGCCTATTAGGACATCTGGGGGAGGGTCAAGCAGTAGGGTTGTGCAAACTGGTGCGAAATTGAACCAGTTCAATGTCAAACCAGTTTGGTTCAAAGGTTCAGGGTCAAGTCAGATTTGGGGTCATGACCCAGCCACACAGGGTCCCACTGTGCAGGCGCGGCAGCCTCCAAAATAGCTGTTGCACCAGGGAATAGGCCCAGAAAGGGCCGAAGACACCCAAACCAGGCAAGTTTTAGCTCCCCAGGAGGATGGTGGGGGGAGGGGAACCTCTGCGGACCCCTCCTCGCCACCTTGGAGAAGCCCCCAGAGGCGGTAAGTTTAAAAAACAAAATAATTTGCGAGCACATGTGCGCCCATCATGCGTGTGTGCGCGCTCTTCTGCCATGTGCACGCGCATGCACAATGGGCGCACGCGCGCTCGCGACTTCCGGCCACTTCCGGCCGACAGGGGAAACGGGGCGGCAGGGAGGAACGCTGCCACCCCGAGGGGCTTCAAAACGACAGCGCACCGGTGGGGGAAATGCGGCGGGAGGGGTGAGTACACCCTCCCCTGCCCTTAAAGTGCTACCCCCATCGGCATTTCGGTGCCGAAACTGCCCCCAGTGCCGAAACGTTTCGGAGGCCTTCATAATGGTCTCCGAAACGTTTCAGGCACAAGCCTAATAAATGGCTCTTGAGCAGAGATATTGCCCCTGTAACCCTGATGAGATTGAATCAGTTGCACATGTGCTCCTGCAGTTTGTCTTTTATATAGATCTTAGGTGAAGGTTAATTGACCCTCTTTTACATAATCTGCCAGGTCAATCGTACAAATTCTACATCAAATATTTACTAATAGATGCGAATTCATCTATCACACACACAGTTGCAAAATTCTGTTGTTCTGCAATATGAGTTTGTCGCACTCTGCTCATTTATGGTTAGCTCCAATGTACAGTTATGCTATTAATATGGGTATGTTTAAAAATTTATATTGTTTTTGATGCTGTGTTATTGGTCAAAGACCATAAGGACTGACTGACTGACTGAAGTTCCTTGTGCTGGTTTCCATCAATTGCTCCAGTTTAAAGGCAGAGGGTTTGACTTTGCTTGACTTTCAGAGAGCTGTTGTGTTTCCCAGGCTTTCATGAAGACAACAAATTCTCTTTCCCTCTTACCCCGATTCAGGCATACAGTAAGATGCTAAAGTCTCAGCATTCCTAATCATAGAGACAACCTATGTCTGAATTTGGCATTTCTCTCTTGAAATACTATACTCATGGTCAACAGGAGGGGTTACCTAGTATGTCAGTAGGGGGGCAGGGGGGGGCTTGTCATTTGGCATTGCAACTGTGTACACAGTCTCGACTCAGTTGCAGTAGCTATACCAGTGCTTTCTCCCTTCCTGCTGTTTGGCACAGCTGTAACATGAACTCCTCTAGTGGTGTTTAATGAAAGAGAGGATATCATTATGCCCATTTGTGTCTCATCCTATAATCTCTTTTCATCCATAGGATCCATTGAGATATGTGCAGATATGTGTCAGTCACTTATTGTAATAGGGTGGAGTTAGTGATCTTGTGGCAGAAGATCCCAGGCACAGGATTGTGCTTTGTTAAGAGTGACACAAGTCACTGATTGTGCATTTGCAGCTTTTGTAAACCTATTAAGTTCTCTTGTGCTAGGCATTATACTGGCATATAGCAACAGCAACAAGTGGCCATCATTTTAAAGAAAGTAGAATACAAAACAGATAAAAGGCTATATATGAATGACACAGTGATCAAAAGAGTTCCTAAAATCTGAGGACAATCAATACATGCAATCTTTTCCTATACAGTCTGCTTTTTAAAGGCTATCCACTGACTGAGCTCATATTAGGAATGCCTTAAAATGATTATGTACCATTTGGTGTTTGTGAAGCAAATTAGTAATTTCTTGAAGCCTATGCAGCTCTGCACTACACAAACTTGGTAGATTAAGCAACTCCTGCTTGTCTATTCTTTCTGCTGTAAGAATTTATTCTTACTCCACAAAAGCCATTGGAGACTGGCAATTCACTGAATGATGCATGTACAGATGAAATGCTTTGAATAAACTCTGGTGTATTGTGCTTGTGGCAGTCTGACAGAGATTGACTGAGTTGATGATGGCATACAATATTCATGCACATTCCAAATGTGTGGGGAATATAGGTGATAGAAAAATTGTAGTCCAGTACTGTGAGTGAAGAAAAAGTAGTCAGTTTAGGGGAGATAAAAACTTCACACAGGACAGGTGTGTTCCTTCCGAAATTGGAAGGCCTGTCCAAATGAAGAGAACAGAAAGGAACACAAACTCTGGCAAAATAAATGCAAGGTGACAATAAGGGAGGCGAAAAGAGAGTTTGAGGAACATTTACCTAAAAGCATCAAGGGGAATTACAAAAATTTCTTTAAATATATCAGAAGCAGGAAAGTTGCCAGGGAGCTGGTTGGACCATTAGACAATGAGGGAGTGAAAGGGATTATTAAGGAGGATATGGAGGTTGCAGAGAAGCTACATGAGTAGCTTTGTGTCTGTCTTCATGGCAGAGGATACTGAGCATATACCTGTTCCTGAACCAGGCTTCTTAGGGATGGATGCTAAAGAAGTGAGTCAGATAGAAGTGGCAAGAGATGATGTTCTAAACTATCTGGAAAAACTGAAAAATAACAAATCGCCAGGGCCGGATGGCATTCATCCAAGAGTACTCAAATAACTCAAATGTGAAATTGTCAACCTCCTTGCTAAAATATATAACTTATCCCTGTAATCGGGCTCTGTACCAGAGGACTGGAAAGTAACAACTGTAACACCAATTTTCAAGAAGGGATGGGTTTACCATTGCCTTGGATTCAGGGGCAATCTTGGAAATTACAGGCTGGTTAGCTTAACATCCGTGCCAGGCACATGGATGGAAAGCATCCACAAGGATAAAATTGTAAAGCACATAGGAGAACAGGCCCTGCTGGGAGAGAACCAGCATGGCTTCTGCAAAGGAAAATCTTGCCTCATGAACCTTTTGGAGTTCTTTGAGAGTGTCAACAAGTGTGTGGATCAAGGTGATCCAGCTGACATAGTATACCTAGACTTCCAAAAAGCTTTTGGTAAAGTTCTTCATCAAAGACTCCTGAGAAAACTTAGCAGTTATGGGATAGCTTTTAAATGCTAAATCATTGTAAACCGCTTAGAGAGCTCCGGCTATAGAGCGGTATATAAATGTAAGTGCTATTGCTATTGCTATTGCTAAATCCATTTTCCATAATTTTTCCCAAGCTGCCATATCTATATTATGACCCACATCTTGAGCCCATTTTATCATCGTCGTTTTAACCACTTCATCTCTCGTCTCCTCCAAAAGCAACAGCTTATACATCTTAGAAACTAATTTTTCATCATTTTCACACAGCTCCTTCTCAAATCTCGACATTTGATCCTCATATCCAACTTTAAGATCCTTCTTATAAACTTCATTTAACTGATGATACTGAAACCAATTACTAACCAAATTTTGTACTTCAATTAGGTTTTTTAATTTACAGCCCTTTTCTTGGAAACATAACAAATCCCTATAGGTACCCCATTCTGGTTGCATATTTATCTCTTTACGTGCTAAAGCTTCAATCAGGGATAGCCATAACGGAGTTTTAGGTTCCAACCATTTTTTATATTTTACCCACACTCTCATTAGACTTCTTCTAACATAGTGATTAAGGACTTGACTTGACTAGTGATTAAGGAAATCTTTATGTACTTTACTTTTATCATACCATAAATATGAATGCCATCCAAACCTTCTATCAAATCCTTCCAGATCAAGTATTCTAGGATTTCTTAATGTTATCCATTCTTTTAACCATGTCAAACAAACAGCATCAAAATACAACCTTAAGTCTGGCAGGGTAAGACCACCTCTTTCTTTAGCATCTGTTAAATTTTAAAATTAATTCTTGGTCTTTTCCCTTGCCAAAACAAATTTGGTTATGTCCTTTTGCCATTGCTTAAAACAAGTTAAAATATTAATTATAGGAATAGTCTGGAAAAGAAACAGCATTTTAGGTAAAACATTGATTTTCACAACTGAAATTCTTCCCATTAAAGATAAGTTCATTCTAGACCATCTTTGCAAGTCAGTTTTTACTGTATTCCATATTTTAATATAATTATTTAAAAACAACAAAGCGTTTTTGTTTGTCAACCAGACGCCCAAGTATTTAATTTTCTTCTCCACTTTCAGTTCACTTATTTCAAAAAATCTATCCTTAGATTTCTGATCCATATTTTTTGTCAACACCTTCATTTTAGTCTTATTCATATAAAACCCAGCCAGTTGGCCAAATTGTTGTATTTTTTCCAAGAGTCTTCCAATCTTCTCTAATGGATTTTCTAGAAAAAACACTACATCATCCGCAAAGGCTCTTAGTTTATACTCCTGTTTCCCAATTTTGGGGCCTTGTATTTGATCATCTTCTCTAATATTTCTACAAAGCACTTCCAGTACTAATATAAAAAGTAATGGGGAAAGTGGACATCCTTGTCTAGTTCCTTTTTGTATTTTACAATTGTCTGATAGTTCCCCATTTATAATAATTTTAGCATATTGCTCTTAATAGATTGTCTTGATAGCCCTAATGAAATTGTTACAAACTCCCATTACATCTAATAGCCTCCACACAAACTGCCAGGAGACATTATCAAAAGCTTTCTCTGCGTCCAGAAAAATCATAGCTATCTGTTTATCATTGTGTTTTTCGTAATACTCCAATACATTCAAAACTGTTCTCACATTATCTCTTAATTGCCATTTTGGCAAAAAACCTGCTTGATCTTCATGAATAAAAAGTCTTAATATAACCTTCATTCTCCTTGCCAAAATGGCAGCAAAAAGTTTGTAGTCCTTGTTTAAGAGTGAGATTGGCCTGTAGTTCTTGACTTGAGTTAAATCTTGATCCAGTTTTGGAATTACTGTGATATTGGCGTACTTCCAAGACTCCAGCATAATCCTCCTTTGCAAAATATCATTCATTATCCATTGCAAAGGCTGTAATATTTGATCTTTAAATTATTTGTAGTATGAAGCTGGTAGCCCGTCGGGCCCTGGCGCCTTATTAGCCTTGCTTTGATTTATTACTTCTGTTATTTCCATTATTAATATCGGTGCATTCATAATTTCTATATGTTCCTTAGAAAGTTTTGGAATATTTTGTGTCTTGAGAAATTTGTCAATTTTTATATCTTCTACTTTGTTTCCTTTATATTATTCAGAATAGTATCTAAAGAATTCCCTTTTTATTTCCCTTTCATGATAGGAAAGCCCATTTTTTGTTAGTATCTTGGATATATACTTATTCTTTTTCTCAGTTCTAATTTTCCAAGCCAACAACTTGCCTGGTTTGTTTGCAAATTCAAATGACTTTTGCTTCGCATATTTTAAGTTCCATTCAACTTCATTTCATACTAACATAGAGAGCTGTTGCTGAAGCATTTTAATGACTTGAGTAATCTTATCCTTGGCCCATAAAAGTTCTCTTTCTTTTTTAGAAATCTTCATCAATAATGCCTCTTTTTTCAGTCCCCTTTGTTTTTTAAAGTATGCATTTTGTTGTATAAAAAAACCTCTCATAACCGCTTTTCCTGCATCCCAAACTATTTTGTTATCCATTCCTTGGTTTAAATTCAGTTCAAAATAGTCCTTTAACTTCCTTTTGACTTTCTCCACAACATCCGGTTTTTTCAGCAAGTGTTCATTCAGTCTCCAGCAAAAGGAAACCGTTCCCTTCTTTTTCCATGTAAAGCAAATTGCATTATGATCTGAGAAGGTTCTGGGCAAGATATCCATTCTTTTTATACGTGGCGTAATAGATTTGGATGTCCAGACTATATCTATCCTTGAATGAGATTTATATCTTTCAGAGAAATAAGTATATTCCTTTGCATTTGAGTTTTTGATTCTCCACAAGTCATAAAGATCCATATGTTCTGCTAAATAAAAAAAAAGCTTTAGGTAGCTTGCCTTGTAGGTTCCTTTCAGACATATCAGATTTTCTATCCAAGGATGTAGAGACAACTCCATTAAAATCTCCCAGTAAAACCAAATTAGCATTCGATAACTCAGCCATCTTCTGTTCTAGATAATTATAGAATTCTACTTTTTTTTCATTGGGTGCATAAATTCCAATTATCACCGTTTTGATTCCAGACACTAAAATTTCCAAAGCTAGCATGCTGCCTTCTTCATCTTTAAAAATCAACTTGGGTTCAAGTTGTTGTTTCACATAAAACACTACCCCTCTTGTTTTTTCTTATCAGAGGAAACAAATTCTTGTCCCAAGGTCTTATTAACCAAATATTTTCTATCTTGTTTTCTAATATGTGTCTCTTGTAAGCATACAATATCCAAACTTTGTTTTTTAAGAAAATGAAAAACTTTAACCCTTTTGGTTTTGCTATTTAACCCATTGAAGCTATTTTGTAATCCATCTTGGCTAGTTAGAATTATGTGTTGAAGGCACTGGGTGCTCAGAGGTTAAAGTTTTTTTGTATTTCCGCCAAAATTACTGCGCTTTGGGGAGCTCTTTAAATCTGTTCCTCTTTCCCTTGTAGAAAAAGGAGACCCCTTCAGGTAGTTCCCATCTAAAACGTATTACATTGGCGTTCAAAGCATCTGTCAAAAATTTGTAATCCTTACGTTTCCTTAAAATCCTGGATGGTATTTCTTTCACAACTTTTACCTGTTGGGCTTCAATAGTAAGGGCTTTGGCAAAATGTGCTTGGAATATCTGCTCTGTAATTGTTTTAGAATTGAATTGAACCATTCAATCCCTAGCTAATTTATTTTTTGTGGCAAATTCAGAATTCAGGCGAAAAGCTGCATCAATCTGCAGATCCATCTCTTCACTTGAAATTCCCAAAAGTGATGCAAGTTCCTCCCTAAGAACTTTTTTAATGTCTTGACCAGTTTTTTCTGGGATTCCTCTAAACCTCAAGAAAAGCTCTTTTTGCCTCAATTTCAACAAAGCCATTTGATCTAATAATTTTTCCCTGTCATCTCTTAGTGATCCTACGTCTTGCTCCAAACTTTCCACCCTTGTTTTAAATTCTTTGTTATCTTGCGCCAATTTTTTCACTGTCTCCTCAATGTTTGATGTTCTCTTATGAAGTGTTTGTATGTCTTGACTTACATGTTGGAGGGTGCCTGTATTAGCTTTACTATTACTATTAGCTTTACTATTACTATTACTGTTACTATTACGTGTGACTATTATAGTCACACGTAACAGTCCTATGCCGGTGTTAGAGAGAAATCTTGACATGAGAATTCTGCCATATGTGACTTCAAATGTCATGGCAGCATTGTGATGATAATAAATAATAAATCAATCAATAACATAACAAAAACAATAGCAGCAACAGCAGCATCAATAACAACAATCAGGTAACTCTAAGAGATAAATGAGGACCAAGAAGTGATGGAGCTGGGGTTGAATTTCACAAACTGAACTGGTAGCTAACTTTTATTTTAAAGTTGCACAGCTTGTGCACAGTGGCCACAATCCATTTTGCTAATGTGCTTTATATGACAGTTTTTATTTTAAAGTCTCACATGCAAACCTACAGGTTTGCATGTAAAAGCATGTCAGGGGCTGTGGACACTAATTGCATAGGCTAGGCCCTGTCACGGCATTTGTTCTGAAAGCCCCTCAGTAATTCTTATCAGCTCCAAAATGTCTGGCAATCTGCTTGTCATGGGTTTTCTGTGTTTCAGTGTAATTTGCAGTAGGTTGGATATGAAAACAGTTTCAATTTTAGAATATTTAAAATGAGTGAAGTTTTTAATTTTTATATAAAACATGAAATAAAAGATTCCTCCAACACATTTAGGTGAAATAGGACATGCTTAATAGGATCTGCAGGGCATGAATCATAAAAGCACATGAACACCCCACTCCAGGAACATAATTTAAACTTATGCAGTGTGCATAGAAAGAAATAGCTTGATAGGTTGAAAACTTAACTTAGTGTATGATTGCTTTCTACACAAAGAACCTTTTTATTGGCCTACACATCATGCTGCCAGGCAATAGTTCTTTTACCACACTGAGGGTAATCACAGTTGCTTAAGATTAAGTGGGCTACATAATTCAGAAGAAAGATTTAAAGGAGATAAAATGCTTAAGAGAGGCATGCAAAGGCAGTGGGGAAGTAGGAGGAAGGCGTATTTAATGTATAGCGAAAGGTCTTTAAAATGCTTAAGAACTTATAATTTCAATCAAAAAGGAACACATACAAATAAAAATTGTAGAAGACTTGAACACAGGGAAATTTTGGAGACATTTTGATCCTGCAGAATGAGTCACAGAAGCTTAGAAGTGCAGTCCCTGAATTGCCAGAGTTGACTGCTGGTGATAACGTGGAAAAGCTGAATTTGAACTCAGGGTCAGTCCTAAAACATGCTTTCAGTACTGGGGCTATGTTATTAGAGAGGGCAGAGGTTTGCATTTCAAGCTGCCAGTCTCAAATACCCAGCTCCATGTGAAGTTACCTTTGTTGTGAGATAAGACTATCCATCCAATGTCATCTCATCTGTGAATCGTGTGTGTGTGTGTGTATGTATGTATATGTGTATATAGATATAGATATATATCAGCTTACATTCAAATTGTACATGTACTCTACCCCCGTGGGTATTTATGCTCTTAAACTGATGTGGGGGGATTTAGCTCAAAATTGAATGTTCACATGTGTGTATTGTAAAATGGACCATAGGCTGTTCACAGGCAAATGCTGATGACAGGGTACACTGGAGGAGGAGGAGGAGGAGGTGGAGGCTGTCTACTAACAAATTAATGGGATTAAAGTTAGTTTTGTCTAACTTGTCTCATTTATTTCAATGATGTTTAGTCAGCTAAAACATTATAAAGCTTTGCTATTTTTTTTATTTTTTTTACAACTGGTGCCTTCAAAACAACAAGAAGAAACTTGTTTGTTGGTTTTCAAAACATCATTCACACACTCAAGAGAGGCTTTGGACTTTTCTCAGATAGTAGCTTCCTGAGCTGCTTGGCAACCCTCTTTTAAAACCTGTTGTTTGAATTCTGAGCAGAATGGTGTTAGTTTTCTAAAACCTTTCCTCAAAATATAATGAATAAAACTCATCTGATCATTTCTTTGGGAAAGGGGAAGGGCAGTAACTGGTGGTGAATGGTTCCTGTCATCTGCAGCTAGGAATCATGGGGTTTAACAAGGACCACAATCCACAGCTGCAAAAAGGATGGTTGACACAGCCAAGGAGAGCTGACTGACTGTTCTGCTTTTGCCCAAGGTAAAGATTTGCTGGCTTGGGGAAAGGGGAATGAATATATAGTGGACACAGCAAGGCAGAGGCAGTTAAGCCCCAATATGAGCTGGGCCAAGCTGAAATGGAACTTGACTTGACTTATATTGGGGCCAGTGATAGGGGATCTTTTTGTTAAGATATGCCATCTTGAAAGAGTGGTCACACACATTATAAGGACTACCACTTTAAAACTGTGTAGGAAAAAAGTGGGCAAACAAACCCAATTCCCAACAACAGTACTCAAACACCATTGAATGGATGTCATTCTAAATCTTAATGTGATTTCAATGCTAAAAGAAGGAGAAAGTAGGCTCCATCAGTTCTACTTAGAACAAAATACTTGTTTAAGTTTTCATATTTTGATCTAAATGGTCCTAGAGAGGAGATGATCCAGGCCTGTCAATGAAGGATGAGAAGGTCCATAGCTCATTGGTAGAGCACACAATTTGCATTCAGGTCCAAGGTTCAATCCCTTGCATGCTCAGATAAAAGGATTTTAGGTACAAAGGCTGAGAAAGACCCTGGAGCACTTCTGCCCATCAGTGTGGACAACTGGGTAAGATAGTCACCACATTGCTTTCCAAGTATCATTTGGTTTCACAGATCACACATATCTTTAAGAGCATTGCAAGTTTATTTGCAGTATATTGCAAGAAAGAAGCCTAATTTCCACATTTTCTGTCATAACTGTATCTGTCAATAATGTGTCAATACTGTGTCACTCAGTAATGATCACATTTTGTCAGACAACCTTGGCACATAGTTTCCTGTTTAGTTTGTTCATAATAATCTTTCTTATAGGTGTTGCTGGTTTTGTGCAAGCAGCACATAGTGACTGCATTGATATAATCTTCACACTGCTCTTGAATAGGGGTGTGCAATTCAGGATTTCAGGTGATTCGGCTCGGACCCGAATCTTGTGCCCGAATTTTGTGCCCGAATCTGGGTCACCCGAATCACCCTTGATTCGATTCGGATTCGGATTTAATCCGAATCCGAATCTGAATCGATTCGGGGGGTAAAAAGGGGCCCAGGGGCAAAATTTTGGGGTGCGGTGGTAGTTCCCAATGGGTAGAGTATACCACCCCAATTTCAGGGGGATTGGGCAAAATCCTGATTTTTGGTGAATTTTTAAAGTTTTAGTGACTTTGGGGCAGTTCGGGGGCATAGAATGGGATCTGGGCAAAAGGAGTGGGGTGGGGTGGTAGTGCCTAATGGGTGCAGGCTACCACCCCAATTTCAGGGGGATTGGGCAAAGGGCTGATTTTTGGTAAATTTCTGAAAATTTCATGTCTTTGGGGCATATTGGGGCATATTGGGGCAGAAAGTGGGGCCTGGGACAGAATAGTGGGGTGGGGTGGTAGTGCCTGATGGGTGGAGGCTACCACCCCAATTTCAGGGGATTTGGACAAGGGGCTGATTTTTTGAGAATTTTTGAAGTTTTAGTGACTTTGGGGAAGTTTGGGGGTAGAAAGTGGATCTGCCCCAAAATAGTGGGGTGGGGTGGTAGTGCCTAATGGGTGGAGGCTACCACCCCAATTTCAGGGGGATTGGGCAGAGGGCTGATTTTTTGAGAATTTTTGAAGTTTGGGTGTCTTTGGGGCAGATTGGGGGCAGAAAGTGGATCTGCCCCAAAGGAGTGGGGTGGGCTGGTAGATAGTGCCTAATGGGTGGAGGCTACCACCCATCCCCAATTTAAGAGTGATTGGGCAGAGGGGTGAATTATGGTGAATTTATTTGTATGAGGTTTGTCTTCATAAGGTGAAGTGTGCTAAACTGATTACTTCCTCATATTATTCATAGTAAAGGAAAGTGTGAAAAAGTGAAAGTGGGGTCATGAGAGTTGTTTAATTGAAAAAAATCTCATTTGCTATGATAGAATGAGAATTCACACCTCAGAAGTTTTTTAATAAAAATATCGGGGGACATCGGGGGTGATTCGGTTCGGCCCCGAATCACCCGAAATTGTTCGTTTCGGGCACAGATCGTTCTGTGCCCGAAATTTTTTGCACATCCCTACTCTTGAATAGCTCACTGGCCTTCCTTGAGAGATCTATCTATCTATCTATCTATCCATCCATCTTGATATGTGTATCTCTAGGTGGGATACACAATTTAAAACAGAACAAATATATAACATTATAAAACTATTTTAAAAATTTCACAGAATAAAACCAGTTAAAACAATCTCATGGGATAAACTATTTAAAATTAATCTCAGTTAAAAGCTTGAGGAAACAGGTGTGTCCTGAGGGTCTTTTTAAAAGCAATCAGAGATGGAGAATCTCTTATTGGGAGCATATTCCAAAGCCCTGCAGCAGCCACAGAGAAGGCCCGGCCACAAGTCACCACCAAATGAGCCCATGGCAATTGTAACCAGACCTCCTCATATGATCTTAATAGGCAGCAGGATTCATGACAAATAAGGCACTCTGCTAAGTATCCTGGACCCAATGAAAGATTATTCAAATGCTGCAGTGCCTCAGTACAACACTGCATTTTTCAGTATTCTGCCAAAGAAAACCACACGGCTCTGTGGTCACCAGGAGTTGACACCGACTTGAGGGCACAACTTTACCTTACATCTTGGGTCTAGTTGAAACTGCATTTTGATAATGATGTTCCCCTAACACCTGACCTATATATACATTTATGGCAAATAAGTCAAATTTTATTGTTTCAGTAGCCAGGACCACAGTGCAATATTTTCTGTAATGTGGTGCAATGTCAAATATGTTAAATGGTTAACACCTTTAACACTGTTCATGGTGTGTCCTTAGTCAATTGCCTTTGCACTCTGTACTGCTCACTGGTGGCTGCACTAGTAACTCCCATGTTTTGTAACTAGGGCCTCAGAGCAGGGTTGGTCATGAGCCCCTAAATTGTCCTGGGCCCTTGGCCAGTGCCCAAGTTGGCCAACCATGTACATTGACCCTGACCTTTGGGAACCTTACTCCAAAAACTCTGACTTAAATACAGATATATTTTTGC
This sequence comes from Hemicordylus capensis, assembly GCF_027244095.1. Lineage (NCBI taxonomy): Eukaryota > Metazoa > Chordata > Lepidosauria > Squamata > Cordylidae > Hemicordylus > Hemicordylus capensis. The sequence goes on from NC_069657.1 coordinate 340,165,598, forward strand.
TCACAATGGCACACACAGCCAAGATAGTGGTTGTGGATATGCATTTCCTCTCATGTGGCTGTGTGTCTTCCTTCACCTACACATTACTAAGGGTGGTTGCATGAGCAGATTTAGACATGAGTATATTGGAAGGAATATGTGCATTCAAATGTGCATCCCAGCAATGAGGAGAGAGTTGGACTAGAAGACCTTCAAAGTCCCTTCCAATTCTAAAATTCTATTATTCTATTATTATACAATTCCAATATAGTCTTCTACACATAGTTCCCCAAATATAAAGAGAATTCAAATGTGAATTGTCCCTTGATGAAAATAAACCTATTGAAAAGTAATTATTCATACAATACTCTTGGATGCCTGGAGATTTCTTTATCAGGTGGTATAGAAATAAAATAAATAAATAAAATGAAAATAAATTACAATATGCCCAAGACCAGGGTGCAAGTTCAAAATTTTGACATGTTCTTAAATTATTTTTAAAAGCATAAATATAGAACTTAACTTTTCTCTTCTTTAATCTAAACATCAAAGAATAACATATATTATTTGGAGGCTGGAAACTTTAGCTGCTACCTAAACCAAGGATGTGAGTGAAGCTTGTTGGGCTCAGAGCTCAGTATGAACTTTAGGGGCTTATCATGCTCACCTCAAAGCAGAAGTGAGCAATTTGAGGTCCCTAAATTCTTCTCCAGCTCAGATTAAAATCTGATATTTATACTAATATATACTAATATTGATATACCACTTTTCAACAAAAATTCCCAAAGTGGTTCACATAGAGAAATACAATAGATAGATAGATAGATAGATAGATAGATAGATAGATAGATAGATAGATAGATAGATAGATAGATAGACAGGATAGCTCCCTGTCCTTAAAGGGCTCACAATCTAAAGAAACATAGATGAACACTAGCAACAGCCACTGGAGAATGCTGCACTAGGGTTAGATAGGGCCAGTTGCTCTGCCCCTGTGAAAGAAAGAGAATCACCACTTTAAAAAGGTGTCTCTTTGCTCAGTTAGCAGTTTGGTAGGGCAATGGTACATTATCCTGTAATCTAATAATGCTATTACAACATTTTTTTGAATGCTTAAAACTGGAGGAGAAGTAGAGTAGCTACATATTTAATGGAACTATTAACATTTTAATTTCTCACTGAGTTAAAATTGACCTCCATACCTGAGTCCTCTGCTGTGAGATTTGTAGTTCTGAAATATTCAAAAGGTCCTGGACAGCAGCTCTCTGTTTTATATCCATCAGAATGACCTGCATGTCCTGTTATAGCTGCCATCACAATGACTTCCTCCTTAATATCAACCTCCTCAGTATAATGGCTAAATCACCCACTCACAGAGAGCATGTCCCCTCAGACAGTGATCCAGGCCCCATGCTGTCAGTAAAATATCTCTTTGCTTTAATGGACTTGCAGTAAGCCTTCAAATGTCTAGGTCTGATTGGCTATGACTCAGAAGGGCTTTCACTATTCTGTTAGCAGCAGTGTAAAGTGAAACTCCATCTGAGTGGAGCTTGATAGATTTGTTTCGGCTATAAGCTCCATTGGACTGGAATAGGCTTTGTTTGGAGCAAATTTCTCCCTCAAAATGGTGTTGGTACAGGGGCTGTACTGGGCACAAGGAACTTCCATGGTTGCAAAGGCTGCACATTTCAAAAGAGACAGCCAATCAACACATGTTTTCCTCCACATACATATAAGAAACCTCTGCATTCATCAAGCGCACAGTGCCAGCATGACTCTGGATTGTGATACATGCTGTTAGGGTCAGCTTTTTAAGAAACATTTCCATTTCTGGAGCATCCATCTTTTGTTTTTGGAACTATATAGAAACGCATTAGATTAAACAGTTTCATGTTATGCTTCCCTGCAGCTAAGAAGGAGACTGTGTCAGGGTTAGGCCAAGGCTATGGCTGGCAAGCTAAGGCCTGGGGCATGTATGTGTTCTCCACCCCAGGCCTGGGATGACATCTGAAGTACTGCTGAAGGCTGAGGCCTGAAGTGCAGCAGGCAGGGGATACTGTCGACCATGCAAGGGCAAAAAGCCGAGTTCCTGCCAAGCCTAGCCATTCTAGAAGCTTCATACGACCTGCCAGTTGCAGGGTTGCATGTTGCATGAGTCTGTTCCATTTTATGTATAAAGAGGACTTGAAGCCTCAGCACACAAAATCCAGGAAGCTCAGAAAGATCCCTTCAGGACAACAAGTTCCAGGTACAAGCCAGAGTTCTTGACACTTTCAAATGGCAATATATATGTATTGTTAACCTTTCTAAGCCATGTGCATTTTTTCTGGTTTGAAATTATGGGCATCTATAGTCTTGTGTGATGAGTCAGAGTTTGACATGACTGACATTTAAAAAAAACCTCAGAACTTCATTTGGGGATACAACAAATGTGGCAAAGTCAGTTGCTTCACGGTCTGTTTAATTTCCTTTTCCTGTTCCTATATTCTCTCCACAGGGAGCAGTTAGTCACAACTGTTCCCTGGACCAGTCCTAGGGAGTGAGCTGTGTATTTGCAGTCTGTCCTTCCCAGTGGGATTCTCAGATAAAAATGTACCCACCTCCAGTGTCTGCTGTAATCACATGCAGTTCTTCTTGCTTGGCTGAGTGTATACTGTTCTGGTATATCTCTGTTCGCATCAGCTTCATGATGGCCATGGAATGGGCAACCATACCAATAGGCCACTGGTATGGGCAAGTCCAGGGTTGAGTTGGCTGAGCTCTTACTTGGTTTTGAGATGGGATGCAAAACATCAATTAAAAACAATTTTAAAAGATTTTTAGCAGTCCAACAGCAGCTAATCAGAACTAAATTCATTGGCATATGTTCTGCACAGCCAGCCACGTGCTCAAGAGAAATGAGGGCTCACTGGCCCCATAGCACTCACCATAGCATGGGCAATCCTATCAATGGTGGGGGAAGTCTGTGCATCCTAATTGCTGTGTCAGATGCTTGGAGCCTTCACCATCATCTGTAGGAGCACCCATGCTCTGGTGAGTGCTGCAGAGCCAGCAAGCCCGCACCCCTCTTGGGTGTGTGGCTGGCTGCGAAGAATATAAACCAGTACATTTTTATTATTATCAATACTTAGTCATAGATAAGTTCATTAAACAGATAAGTCTGAGAGATGCAAATTATTAATCAAAATCCAGTGATTTGTTGAAATCCAGTCTCTAACTATCAGACGCGTAACTATAGGTGGGGCAGGCAGGGCACGTGCCCTGGGCGCCACTCTGGTGGGTCACGTGGGGGGCGCCAAAAAGTGCCATGAACCCCCCCCCATCCCCCCTTCCCCACAAAAAAATTTTTTTTTCAGGACAACGGAGTCGTCTTGTGCCCCCAGGGATGGCTTGTGGGGAGTCTGAGTGCAGCGGTGGCGGGAGGCGGTGGATCGCCTGCTCAGCCATGGCGCCCAGTGGAGGAGGCGGCCGCGGAGAGCGAGAAGACGACGGCAGTGCGGACGACGAGGAGCGCTGTGGGTGGCAGAGTCAGTCCCCTGTGGGTGGGAGAGAGCAGCCCGGCTGCTACCAGAGCCGCCCAAGGGCAGGTGGCGGCGGGCGCGCCATGATGGCTTCTCCCCACACCAGTCGGCAAGCTGCAGTTCCAAGCCGGAGGCCGCGCCTGTTCCTTCTCCTCTCTCCAGGTGCCACCCATACCATGCTCAGAGGTGAAGGGGAGGACCCGCATGCAAGTCCTGCCCGGGATGGCCCAGGAGTGAGCGCGGTGGTGACGGGCGGCAGCGCGGCGGATCGGCAAACTGAGTACAGAGCGATGCTGAGGCCTGCTGTCTGGCCTGGCATCGCTTCCCTACTGTGCAGGCGCGCCTCGCAGTTGGGAAGTGAGTCGATGCCGGGCCAGACGGCAGGCCTTGGCATCGCTCTGTACTGGGCGATCTGCCGCGCCGCCGCCCACCACCGCCGCGCTCACTCCCCGGCCATCCCGGGCGGGACTTGCATGCGGGTCCTCCCCTTCACCTCCAAGCGTGGCGTGGGTTGTGCCTGGAGAGAGAAGAAGGAACAGAAGCGGCCTCCGGCTTGGAACTGCAGCTTGCCGACTGGTGTGGGGAGAAGCTATCATAGCGTGCGCGCTGTCGCCTGCCCTTGGGCGGCTCTGGTAGGAGGCGGGCTGCTCTCTCCCACCCACAGGGGACTGACTCTGCCACCCACAGCGCTCCTCGTCATCCGCACTGCCGTCGTCTTCTCGCTCCCCGCGGCCGCCTCCTCCGCTGGGTGCCATGGCTGAGCAGGCGATCCGCTGCCGCCCGCCACCACAGTGCTCACACTCCCCACAAGCCATCCCAGGGGGCACAATACGACTCCGTGGGCAGCCAGGGTGCAGGTATAGGGTTGGGGGGGGGCGGGGTGTGCAATTTCAGAGGCAGAGCTTGCCCTGGGCGCCATTTTCCCCAGTTACACCTTTGCTAACTATGGAAGTTGATCAAATGACCACTTCAAAGTCACCAGCTAGTATTTTGTCTTTTCAGTCCAGCAGTTAATATTCAAGCCCGTAGAATCTCCCCAGAAAGGAATTCCATCACTGTGGTACATCCCTGAGAAGGTCCTGCTAAACCTATTTGCATAGGAGATGGGCAGAAAGCAGATGCTCCAAAGCCAGTCTTAAGGCTTGGACAGATTCATATTGGTGTAGGTAGTCCTTGAAGTAATCTGTTCCCAAGCTGTTAAGAATTTTAAAGATCAATACCAGCATATGCAGATGTGCTTTTTTGGGGGTAAAGCACCATGAAATTTTATAAGAACGCAATCAATCAATAAAATGTAAAAGCCCTTTGGAGAACTGGCTCACACATAACATGCAGTGATCCGTAGGTCCAAGGGAAAGGTGCCAATGCTGCTTCTGAGCCACTCCATATCCCTCCCAGGGCTGCCCCGTGCTTGCTGTGTCATTGCCATTGCAATGCCACTCCCAATGGAAATGATGGGAGTAATGTTGCAACTGTGATGACGCACTCCTTAGTAGGCAAAAAGCAGCCCCTCCTTCGCTAGCAGCATGGGTGGGCTGTGGAGTGACTCAGAAGCACAGCGTGCACTTTCCTTTGGACCTACAGATCTCCGTGCAGCATGTGGACTATTTCCCCTAACTCTAGACATAACACAGGAGCCTTACACACATATTAATTTCAATGCATGTACAATCCATGTCCAGTGTATGCACATACAAATCTTAATGCACATACAGTTATTCCCACATTATGTTCAGCACACATAGACTTGCTATCTGTACCCAACATTAGAGAGGGCCTGTTCCCATATATATTCATGCAAAAACTGGGACATGTGTATAGACACCATATATATACATTCAATATGATATTTGAATAGGCTAGGGACTAACACTTCATAGGGATGTGCATGGACAATCTAGTGGGATTTCCTTTCAGGGATTTCCTGAAAGACAGAGGAAAGGGCATCAGCTCCTATTATGGCACAAAGAAGTGAAACTTGTGGCAGAGAGGATGTCCTGTTGGGCCTCCTGCAGGGCCAGTGTAAGGAGAGACTGAAGGAGCCACTAGATTCAGTGTGGTTGGGATGGAAGCACACACAGGAAGGGGCTGGGACATTGCCTTGGCCCTTACTAGTTGCAAATGTACAGCAGGGCATAACAACTCTGGCCTTCCAGCTGTTTTTGGACTACAAATCCCATCATCTCCAGCCACAGTGGCCAGGATGATGGGAGTGGTAGTCCAACCACAACTGGAGGGCTGAAGTTGTATAGCCCTGATGTACAGGATTTATTTGAAAATAATCACAAGCTACATGAATCAAACGGAAGGAAGGAATGCATTTACTTTTGAATCCACAAGATAATAATGCTGGGCAAATATGTGGCCGAATGCACATAGCATATTAAAATAAAACTAATGTGTATTACTTTGTAATTACAAAGTCCAAAAAGTGTCCTTTTACAATCCTGCCTAACACCCTATTTGATGTTTTAATTATGGCTATCAATAGAACGTGGCTGTAATATAGGCTTTTTCTTTCAGTGGAGTCCTGCCATGCTTACCAGGGCTCCAGATGGTACTTTAGACTGACTCAATGCTGTGCAAATGCATACCAAACCGCCCCTGCCTACCATGGACCCTCATTTCCCAATCCCACTTTGCACTAAAGGGTAGTTAGCAAAGAAACATTTGAAAAATAAGCTTCTGTTTCTCTGCAAATCAGCTGGTAAACAGTTGCATCCCTTTGCAGGCAGCATAATCTACCTGTTAGTCAGTCCACCAGCATAGTAAGATGCCCCCCCCTTACCTGTCAATTAACATTATAATGCAAGCAGTGAAATATATTTATTGACAGGAACAATAATCCATTCCCAGGGATGTTAAATAACTGGCCTGGCTTGACTGTAGGCATGCTGGCGGCATTCAGTTGAGGTATCTGGCAAAGAATTATGTGTGGGAGGAGACACTGGCTGGCCTCCACTACCTAATGATTGTTCTGTTTACAAGTAAAAAGCCAGGGCCCTTTCCTCCCATGTGTTCTAGCATATTTGAAAAATTAGCACTTTGGGGAAAAACAACAAGGAGAGTTTCATTCATGATTTCTTTTTTTTGTGGGGGGAGCATAAAAGCCCGCCCATTGCTTGAACTAAAGCACACACACCCCAGTGCGCCATTGAAAGTGTGCCTCCTTTGAAAGGGGGCTTTTGACCCTCTCCTTAGGATGGAAGCACAAGTTGTAGGCCTCAAGAAATAGCCCTTGCACAATTGAACAATTCTGAAATTTGATGAGGCAATTTTAGAAGAGAAGGAAGCTGCCCTGTTCCATCAGCCCTCCCCACACGTAATTACAGCATCCTCAATCCTGCTGACCTGTTCATTAATGCTTCCAAATGCCAAGCCCCAAATGTAAATGTGCAGCAATGGGGAGGAGGAAGCCTCTTGCTGGTGACTGTGTGGGCTGAATGAGTGAGCTGTTATGAGAGAGAAGAAGAACACAGAGGGGAAGATATAATGAGTTAGTCATTTAGCAACATGATTCCTACATGCTTTTGATAATGGATAAAAATAACTTCCTATGCATGTTGAAAGCACATGGGAAAACAATGCTGAAGGTTAGTACTTCTGATGATCATCTCTGAAACAGCATCACGATTCTAATGGAGAAGGCTGTGAAGCTACAACGGTTCCAACTACATCCATGAGATAAGCGAGGACACCATGGGGAGCATTCCTATCATTTTGCCCAATCTCCACAGCTTCTTCCCTATTGCATATTACCCTTCTCCACTCCACTCCATTTGCCTCCTCCCTTGTTCTCCAGTTGTCTTATTCCGTCACCAAAGCTTGAGACAGCACGCTCTTGGCAAGCCAATTTTATGATCCCCTATTTCTCGTGTAGGCAGAATTTTCCCATCATGTCTTTCAAGCCATGTCTTTAAATACTTATTGCTCAACGACCCTCAATGTTCTTCCCCACATGTACCCCACAAGTATAGTAACTTCTAACCACACTTCCCATAAGTATACTTCTGCCCCCCCCCCCCCCCCTTGCTGGCTCTAAGCCTTGCCTGAGCCTTGTATAAACCATTCTGGCAGCCTAATTCTGTACCCCCAGAGACCGTTCCTCATCTTTTTCTTGCCCAAGAAATCTTGAAAGCCAGTACACATCCCATACCTAATACCTATTAACCTTGTTTCCTCTATACATGTGCACACTCATGCACACACAGTTCTTCAATGTCACATTAGCCCAATTCAGACAACACAGAAAACCATGGTTTCATATTGGGTCTGCACGATGTTCACAAGACCGAGCCATCCAATCTGGACCCTAGCAATGGTCCTATCCACTGCCTGTCAGAATGTTAGAATTAGGCGAATGATATTGAGGATGTGTCTGCCACAGTGCCAGCACACAGCTGGGCACCATTCTCCCCCCACTCAACCTGGCAGTGCATGCCATGCCATTCTTTCTCCCCACCTTACCCCAGAGGAGGAGGAGCAGGAACAAGCAACGTCTATCATGGAGGCAGCTGGAGAAAGGAGATTGGCAGCAGTATAGAAAGAGAAGGCATGGAGTCGTGAGAGGAGAGGTGGGCAGACAGTGGGTGACAACACTCACTGCCCTCCCACATGACTACCACATGAGGCAACTGTTCTATCTGGCCTCATGCAGAGGCACTCTTGCCCCTGGACTTCGGGGCCCAAGTCCAGGGCCTCCACAGCCCCTGGGGCCCCCCAAATTCTCTTTAGTCTCTCCCGGGTGGTGTGGTTGCCTGGCAGAGCATGATGATGCTTAATCTGCAGGGGAGGGAGGCCACCAAAGGCCTTTAGGTCCAGGTTCCAAAATTACCTAGGTACACCTCTGGCTTCACGAAAGGACCAACTGTGTGAGCATGCTCAACACAGTAGGGAGAGGGTCCTGGAGCACTGGCTCTTTGGCCTAGGTGGAAATAAGGAGCATCATCCAGACAGCTCAGTCTGGAAGCACTAGCAGAAAGTGTCATCGTGGAGATAGGAGGCTGCCTTTATTAACTGAAATGATATAAAAATTAATGTTGACGTGCAGGAGGATTGCTCGGAGGACTTAGAGGGAGCCATGTAGTCTCTACTGTGCTCCTTCATGGCAGTTGCCACTGTGCATATGTAATATAGGTGTAATACCATCTGCCTCGAGTTTTAAACTCTCAACAACTTTGCCTCTCACTCTAAAGATTAGTTGTGCCAAATTTCATATTTAAGGGATGAACTGTCTTGATCTGAAAAGGAGCAGAATTTTCATGATATTAACAGACTTGCCTTAACCATAGAATCACGCCTACAGGTTTATAATACAAAGTGATGCGTGCATTTTCATATAACAATTAGGAGAAATGAGTAATTAATTGGGAAGGTATGCAGACCAATATTTACTGCTCCTCTGCATGGCTGTATTTCCACAAGGCATGTCCTGATACATATCCTTTGCTGTAAAACATAACTAACCATTTATTATATCTGTTACAGAACACCCTTCATTATTTATAAAGATTGTGCCTTGAAAGATGAATAGCTCCCATTCATTCTAGAAGCAATAATAAAGTGATAATGCTTTCCTTTAATAAACAGTGTCTACCAGCATCTTGCCACCTCCTTCTCTAATTGTGGGACTTCACAGACAGTCTGAGCAGATTGGGCCACCATATTTTATTGGCTGACACAGGTAAAGGGTGGCATTTTTGTTCTATTCCATTTTCACTACTAATGTTGTTCTCAGTAATAACCAAACGGTTTCTTTGGATGACTACATTGTGAAAACAAAAACAAGCAATATAGCATGAATATATAGATTTTTCTTTTTATGTCTCTGTCTCTCTCTGGAACATTGGAACATAGGAAGCTGCCATATATTGAGTCAGACAATAGGTCCATCTAGCTCAGTATTGTCTACACAGACTGGCAGTGGCTTCTCCAAGGTTGCAGGCAGGAATCTCTCTTAGCCCCATCTTAGAGAAGCCAGGGAGGGAACTTGAAACCTTCTGCTCTTCCCAGAGCGGCTCCATCCCCTAAGGGGAATATCTTCCAGTGCTCACACTTCTAGTCTCTTATTCATATGCAACCAGGGTGGGCCCTGCTTAGCTAAGGCGACAAGTCATGCTTGCTACCACAAGACCGGCTCTCATCTGCGTATCTTGGTTTATGTATAACCACAGGCCAAAAGAAACTTCAATTCAGGAGAGAGTTGACTAGATTTTCTTTAACAATATAGTTAATTAAAAATTAACAAATGTGCTTATTAATGATGTGACATGAGTTTAAGGCAGGGCTGCACAACTTTGGCCCTCCAGCTCTTGCTAGACTACAGCTCCCATCATCCCCATGCATAGTGGCCAATCATCAGGGGTGATGGAATTTGTAGTCCAGCATCTGTTGGAAGGCTGATGTTGTGCCATCTAGTTTAAGCTGTTATTTGTGCAGCTATGAATTAGTGGTTCATCAAGCCCAGTACTTCCTGAAGGCTTGGTGGAGGTTTTCTCCACCACTTAAGAAGCCATGCCAGAAATCAAATAAGGGGCCTTAGAGGCAAAATGTGATCTATTAAAATTGTGGAATGAAATAACTGAAGTGTGATTGTCTTATTCTGGTTGTGATGGTGAGAATGCAATAATATAAACAATGAAAGGCCTAATAACCATTTTCAGCTGTGTTTGTGGCTAAGTACAGTAAAGTATCATGGATACAGGAGGAAGGGAGGGAATGAGACCACCACAGCTCCCTGTACACTCTGTAGGTATGCCCCCTGACTTCCCTGGGCATAGTGTTTGTCTGCAGAAGCAATTCCTGTACCCAGGGGAAAATTCTCACCTGATCTGGAACGGTAGGTAGTCAGCATTCCAGATCACAGTGAGAAACTGTCCGGGTATAAGGTTTACCTCTACAGACAAACATTCTACCTGGGCAGAACTGGGGATGTGGCTACGGAGTGCACTGGGGCAGGGGAAAGGGCTACCCAGAGCACTCCCAGGAGTTTACAGGAGTAAAATATCAACTAAACAGCTTTACTGTTAGCTATCTCAGCTACCTAATGGCTCAGTGGGGAATAGACTTGACTAGCAAGCCAGAGGTTCTGGTTCGAATCCCTGCTGGTATGTTTCCCAGACTATGGGCAACACTTATATCGGGCAGCAGTGATATAGAAAGATGCAGAGATGTATCAATCTCATACTGTGCAGGAGATGACAATGGTGAACCCCTCCTGTATTCTACCAAAGACAACCACAAGGCTCTGTGGTCACCAGGAGTCGACACCAACTCAATGGCACACTTTATTTACCTTTAATGATAGTATGGTTAATTATTTCTGCCTGTTGTCTAGTGTAAGCATTGTACGGATATACAGCATAAGCAGCACTCACTATGTATTGATTTGTTCCTTTCATAGTAATACTAAGAAATCCATATTTGATGAACTCATGCCCCCTTTCCCCCTTTCCCATCTATTTCCCACCATGCAATTGACACTATAGGTGGAAGCGAGGTAGAGGTAGGTGTCTGGCTAAAAATAGCAGTGAGATGGGATGTGATGACAGCCAACAGCCTGGGTGGCTTTAAGAGGGGTTTAGATAAATTCATGGTCTATCAGTGGCGACTAGTCTGAGGGCTATAGGCCACCTTCAGCCTCAGAGGCAAGATGCCCCTCAATACCAGTTGCAGGGGAGTAGCAGAAGGAGAGAGGGCATGCCCTCACTTCTTGCCTGTGGGCTCCCCAGGGGCATCTGGTAGGCCACAGTGTGAACCAGGATGCTGGACTAGATAGGCCTTGCGCCTGATCCAGCAGGGCTGTTCTTATGGGATCACATTCCCTCTGAAGAATACAATTTACAGTCTGGTGGTTCTTTATTTATTGTTCTTTGGGATTCAGCTTTGCTTCTGCAAGCCCAGTTAGCAACTTTTGCCCTGCATAGCTGTTGTTAGCTGTGGCACATGTCTAAAAAAACCAGGCTGGTATGTTGGATTCAGCTTGTAAGTCACAGGATATGCAGGCCTGCTATACAAGTATATATCTATATACTGTGCCAGCGTGGTGTAGTGTTTAGAGTGCTGGACTAGGACTGGGGAGACCCGAGTTCAAACCCCAGCAAACCATGATATTTGCTGGGTGACTCTGGGCCAGTCACTTCTCTCTCAGCCTAACCTACTTCACAGGGTTGTTGTGCGAAGAAATTTAAGTATGTAGTGCACCACTCTGGGCTCCTTGGAGGAACACCGCAATATAAAATGTAAATAAATAAATAATCTATTGCTACAGTGTGTATTTCTAGCCTTGTATACATTATGTACTGTATTATGACATCTAGGAATAATACAAAGCATTGTGACAAGTGGATTTCCCCCAATGTATGTGAGAGTCAGGACTTGTTTACAAAACTTGTTACATGAATCAGATATCAGTACTATGGGAACTCACCAAAGTGTGTATGTAACCAGTATCAATCCATTTACCACCCGAAGCAGAACATCAAGTGGCATCTCCTCCCTTCTTCCCCTTTTCTTTTTCTTCTATTAAAAAGGAATTTCTCAGTTCCTTCTGTGAAGTCTTTCGCCCCTCTTTGCTTCCTTTTCTATTAGAAAGAGAAGAGGAAAGGCAGCATGCCATATCACCTTCCTACCTCTGCCAGCCATCTATGTGGTACATGTAGGTGTGAGTTCACTACCATGCTGCCCTTGTAAACTGGCCCACAATCTGCCACCTGAAGAAGGCTGCTTCACTCTGCTTCACAGTAGAGCTGACTCTGCCCTTAGTAAGTGGTTTGTGGAGTGCTGCTGAGGAGCACCAGCTTTTCTTTAAGTACTAACTCACCCCTTGAATATATAAACAAGTGATGGAGAAAATGATGGAGTTCAATGTTCTTGTCCCAGAATGCTTGGTCATATAATCAGGCCTTCAGGTGCACACCATATAGTCTCCATGTGGAGATAGATAGATAGATAGATAGATAGATAGATAGATAGATAGATAGATAGATAGATAGATGTCAGTTTGGCCCCACATCTCTCTCAATGCTGCAGGCTATCCACATGCAGTGGCTCACTATATGGGACACCGGTTTTCTCCATACCATCTCAAGCCTTTGTGGAAGGGGGACAGTGGAGGTCTGAGGTGGCATTAAAAGAAAGTATGATACTGCCTTTGTGGCAAACCAATAACTATGAAAAGCTTGATGCTTAGAAACATGGGGAGCAATTTAAAGTTGTGGCTACTTCATGCGCACCAGTACAAAGTTTCTCATGTTTGTCAATAGGGGGAGGCAAGATGCTGAGGAATAAGAGATTGGAAACAGCAAGTCAACAATAACAGCAACAAGTGCATTGCTTAGGCCTGCCTAGCTGCTAATTCACCATCTTTTCAGAACAATGAAATGCACAAATTAAAATGTTAACATGTAATGGATTGTGACTTGGAAAATGCAAAGGTGGGAATCCAATTACTAGGGCTTTGGAGTGCGATTAGGTGCATATGTCAATCTTTTTCCAGCAGAAAGAATTTAAATTCCCTTTAAATTTTAAACCACAATCACTAGGACAACATTGTAAGTAATCTCACCTAGCACAAAATGAATATTTGTGTTGGAATACTTTGCAGTATTGAGTAATTTGGCCAATTCACTAAAGGATTTTTGGCATGCTGTGTTCCATGATAGTAGGCAATACATTGCAATGTTTAAATATTACTTTATCTGTTATTCAGACCAATTCTACAAAATATCAGCTTTTTTCAATATGGATAGATAACTGGAAGAAGAAATGATATTAATTATGGTGTGCATTTTTTTAGAAATTAAGACAGCTGGTTTTTGCATACATAACATATTATTTGTGGGAACGCTCAGCTTGATCCACAGACAAATCTATTCCTGCCACCTTTTACAGGCATTTCCCCCCTGGTAGCAAAAGGAAATTTCATCTTCTTAGTTCTTTCTGGAAAATTAAGTAATTCTGGTGCCAGTTGAAAGATGCCATTTGCCAACATGGAATTTGTGTTATATATGGAGGATATGCTCTTTTCATTACAAGTGTTAATGTTTCAGAATTTGTTTTAACCTTTGTAAATGTCTCCATGTAAATGTGGTGGTGAATGCAAATGCTATAGAAACCATTGCATCGAAAGGATTCACCACAGCATTTGCAGTCATTAGAGCACTCCAGTGTTTCCTGAGGCAGGGAATCATTCATGCTGGCTACCTTTAAGAGATGCTATATAGACCTGTTTGTCGACAGAGGCATATTCCTATGTGGGTAACCTACTTTCTCACAGACAAAATCAGTCCCAGATTAGCCCAATGGAAGTAAACTCAACAAAGAGGTCATGTATGGGAAAACAGTTTCCCAAAATGGTCATGTGAATAGGCCATCAGGCCTTGTTCTTATATTATCTTCATGGTATGGTTGCTGTTTCTGCATCTTCCTGGTAAAGTATATAATGGAGAAAACATATAAGAGAAGCCATATATAACATAGTTACTCCTGCTGCAGCTACATCTCTCCCATGGAGCCAACATTAACCATATCATCTCCTTTTCCATGTGGTCCCCTCATTACATACATATATTACTGAAGTGGTGGGAGAACCAAGTCCCTAGAAATAGCACCCATACTGCAAAAGTGATAAGATCTGCCGCTTTAAAAGGCGGAGAAGTAGTAAAATGAATGTTGAGCTTTGCCTGTGCAACAAAATTCATTCTACCTTGTTATAAAACAGATGTCAACAACATCGGGCCACCACTGATTGGACATGCATTCACAGGATCTATATTATTAATTCTCCAAGATGGGCCATGCGTGGGAATGTGGCAGAAAGGAGGTGATTGCCTGACAGAGGGGGAGGAGGCGATTGGCTGACAGAGTTCGCAAGCAGAAGAACCTGATTGGGCAGTGAGGATTCCATATGCAGATAGGGAGGAGAAGCCTGTGGCACTGTGGTGATTGGGCAGTGGGGATTCCATATGCAGATAAGGAGGAGGAGCCTGTGATAGTTAAGGTCAGTTGGAATGCAACTGTTACTGGTTGGAAGATGTTCTTTCTTGATTGTAGAGGAGAGAAATCTATCTATCTATCTATCTATCTATGGATAGCAGGCAGGAGTCTGCAAAAAGACGGGTCCTGTGGGAGGAAAGAGCCCCTCTAGGAGAAGGAGGCTATCATTGTGTGAATTAGATGAGGAAACAAGATGAACAAAATCTGTTAACTGAGGGAGGGAGGAGGGAGGGAGGGAGAAAGAGAGAAAACATGAAGGGAGGGGGAAGAAAGAGTGGGGAAGAGCATTGGAGAAAGTGTTGGAGAGAGAAAGAGAGAAAAAGAAGGGAGGGGGAAGAGAGACAGAAGTAAGGGCAAGGGATGGGCCTGGGCCTGTCAGCAGCCAGAGGGGTATGAGCAGCCATGGCAACACTAACAGCAAGGAAGGGCCCAGTCAACCACTGCTGTTGTTTGCGGCTACCGAGGTCATTGTCAGAGGGAGGCAGGCAGGCAAGGGACGGGCCCAGGCCTGTCAGTGGCCTGAGGGAAACAAGCGGCCATGGTGATGGCAGAGGAATGGCCCAGTGAACCACTGGTGCTGCTCGTGGGGGGAGGAGCAGGAGCAGGGCTCAGGTGAGGGTGGGGCGGTCTCTGGGGATAGGGGGCTGCAGCTTGGCCAATAGGTGGCAGCAATGCTGCAGTCACGGCCAAGAAGCGTGAGGGGGATGGAAGCAATGAAATGGAGGAGGAGCAGGAGTGCAGCTCAGGTGAGGGTGGGGAGATCTCTGAGGTGAAGGGAGCAATCAAGTACTAACACGCAGTTGCTCTAGAGCGCGCAAGAGTTCCAGCATTGAAGCAGAGAGAAATAATGGCAGCAGCCAGGATACAGAGGTGGAGGGCCAGTGGGCGAAGCCCCTCTGGCTGGAAGAGGTGGGTGGATGGCGGATGAAGCCCTGCTGGCCAGGAAGAGGAGGAGGAGGCGGGGAGAAATAATGGCGGTGGTAAGGAGGTGGGCGGATGGTGGGCAAAGCCCCGCTAGCCGGGAGAAGGAGGTGGGAGGCGGCGGCGGGATGGCCTGTCCCTGGCCCGCCCACTGCGGTGAGGCAGCAGCGGGGCCTGGTCTGGGCGCATGGGGAAAGTGGCGATGGGCCAGCCTAGCCTGGCTGGCGGCAGCGGGATGGCCTGGCCTGGGGGACGGCAGTGTGTGTGGGGGGGGAGTGGCCAGATGGCCAGCCAGAAAGCCGGGTATGCCAGCATGGCGGGGGATGGCTGGGCACAAATATAGGTGCAGATGCTCTGCGCCTGGGCCCACTAGTAGTGTATTAAAGAATTCAGTAAGACCTGATTTCTGCAAATGCAAGTGCAGGTGATAGTGATTCAGATAAAATCAATGAAGACAGAGGCATAGCTGACCTTTCATTGACAGCATCATTAAATAGTTGTCAACAGAAAGCTTATTGACATCCTTCTTGAAATGTGATGACAGTAGGCTCATATGTTTTCACAGTTAGGCCACACTTCACAAGCTGCTGATTTCAGGTGTGCGTAGATTTGTAACTCTTGTCATCCTTAATGGCCAAAGCTTGCTTTCTTCCCCAGATTGTTTCTAAATGTTGGTTCACTTCCCATGTTATGAAATGAAAAGATGACATGTGCAGCAACTGCACAACCCTCGAAGACATATTTGTGAGTTGCACAGAGCACTTCTGGGGCAAGAAGATATCGGTGAAAAAAATACCCCTGTGCTCCTGAAGTGGGAATGTAACTGCTGCCTTTATGCTTCTTTTGGTCGCACATGCATAGCGTTGGGATGCTGGGCAATGGCTCTAGTCCAGCAAAGGATGATTTGCATAAAGAAATGGGTTTCTACACAATAATTTCATTAATCCTCTACATCCAGCACTGCAGCGAAAGCACAGATGTGGGAGAACAGCAGTAAGCTGCATGTCCATTGCTGCTCTTGGAATCCTCTCCCCATGCCTTCCTTCCTGTTTGAGGGAGGGGCAAATCAGTGTAAAGGTGCATCTTTCCAGTTCCCACTAACCATTTGTTTGGTCCATCAGGAGACCCAATGGACAGGATGCCTGGACTGAAGCCCATGTGTCAGGCCAAGAAAGCGACTTGGAATGTTTCTTGTCTAACAAGAATGTTTCTTGTCAGCAGCAAAGAGAGGGACCACCTGCTTCCCAGACAGACCCCAGAGTGAGAGACTGGTGTTGGAGTACCTGCCTGCAGGAGAGGGAGAGGGTGAGACCATCTGCCAGCCCCCTGCCTGACCTGTGGGATTGTGGCCTCTGGCAGTTGCTGCTTTGCAGGACTGGGGCTCTGGAGTGACTCAGCAGTCCCTGCTTTCCACTTGCCAGGGAGGCCATCTCTGGCCCTATAAGGGACGCTGCCTGTGGTGGCAGGCCCGCCACCGAAGGGGAGACACCAAAGGGGGTTGCCCCTTTGGGGGAGCCACTTCGGGGGACAGCGAGGGTGACCCGCTTCAAAATTGGCCCCTTGGTATACAGAAGAATTAAGGGGGCTGAAGGTAGACGACCGGAGCGTCTCCAAGGTAGACGACTGGAGCGCAGGTGGAGAAAAACTCGGCTTGAATCTGACAGATTGCAACATAGAGCTCATTTGAAGATCTATGCTCAGGCAGTAAGTGTGGCAAAGAAGCAATTCTTTTCTGGCTGTATTGCATCCACAAGTTCATGTCCGGCGGAGTTGTTCAGGGTTGTGAGAGGGCTAGTATGTGCCCCTCCTGAATCAGAATTCTAGATTCTTGAATCAGAATCTAGAACCATTGATTACCCACTGTGATGTGTTTAATGAATTCTTTGTGGGGGGAAATCTCTCGTATTCGGGCCAACTTAGATTCCGTCTCCACAATTACTTCAGTGTCTGATGTGGAGGTGTCCAGCGACTCCTCTTCTGCAGTTAGGTTGGATCAGTTTCAGTTAGTGTCTCCTGAGGATGTGGACAAGCTGATTGGAATGGTGTGGCCCACCACCTGTCCTCTTGACCCTTGCCCGACAGGGCTTATACTATCTGGCAGGGTGGTTGTTGTAGAAGGCCTGGTAGAGATTATAAATGTGTCTCTGAGGGAAGGTAGGATGCCTCCTTGTCTTAAGGAGGCAATTATTAGACCGCTTCTGAAGAAGCCTACCTTGGATCCCTCAGAGCTGAGTAACTACAGACCTGTTTCCAACCTTCTGTGGCTGGGCAAGGTAAGTGAGACGGTGGTGGCCTCCCAGCTCCAGACAGTCTTGGAGGAAACTGATTACCTAGACCCATTTCAAACTGTCTTTCGGGCTGGCTATGGCGTGGAGACTGCCTTGGTCTGCCTGATGGATGATCTCCATCAGGGAATTTACAGAGGAAGTGTGATTCTATTGGTCCTTTTGGACCTCTCGGCGGCTTTCAATACTATTGACTATAATGTCCTTCTGGAACATCTGAGGGGGTTGGGGGTGAGAGGTACTGCTCTGCAGTGGTTCCACTCCTACATCTCAGGCAGGTTCCAGATGGTGTCCCTTGAAGACTGTTGTTCTTCAAAATCTGAACTTTTGTATGGTGTCCCTCAGGGCTCCGTATTGTCTCCGATGTTGTTTAACATCTACATGAAACCGCTGGGAGAGATTATCAGGAGATTTGGTGCAGGGTGCTATCAGTATGCTGATGACACCCAAATCTAGTTCTCCATGTCAGTGTCATCGGGAGAGGGCATTACCTCCCTAAATGCCTGCCTGGAGTCGGTAATGGGCTGGATGAGGGATAACAAACTGAGACTGAATCCAGATATGACGGAGGTACTCATTGTGCGGGGTCGAAACTCTGGAGATGGTTTTGAACTGCCTGTTCTGGATGGGGTCACACTTCCCCAGAAGGAACAGGTACGCAGTCTGGGGGTGCTTGTGGATCCGAGTCTCTCCCTGGTGTCCCAGGTTCAGGCAGTGGCCAGAGGTGCCTTCTATCAGCTTCAGCTGATACGCCAGCTACGTCCGTTTCTTGAGATAGATGACCTCAAAACAGTGGTACATCTGCTGGTAACCTCCAGACTGGATTACTGTAATGAGGTCTATGTGGGGCTGCCCTTGTATGTAGTCAGAAACTACAGCTGGCTCAGAATGCAACAGCCAGGCTGGTCTCTGGGTCATCTAGGAGAGACCATATTACTCCCTTATTGAAGGAGCTACACTGGCTGCCGATATGTTTCCGGGCAAAATACAAAGTGTTAGTTATCCTCTCTAATAAAACGCTTGGTTCCGTCTGTGGACGGACACCAAGCGTGTGTCCGTGCCTCCCTGCCCTGTTCTGGGCATGCGCTAAGCGCATGCCCAGAGCAGGGCAAGGGAGACACGATCGCCGGCACCTGGCAGCCATCTTGGGCAGCCAGAAGCGGCCGCCCCGAAGAAGCCGGACAAGCGGCGGTGGGGGAAAGTGACCGAGGCGGCGGCAGAGCCGCCGCCTCGGCCAAAATAGACAGAGGCCGGGGACGGAGCGGAGGCCATGTAACTTAAAAAAAAAATGCTCCCGCGGCCGACGCCACCAACCACCCACCCTCCCTCCCAGCTGCCGAGTCCCCCTTACCCTGCCCGACTGCTGTCGGCCGAAGACAGCCCTTAATTTAAGAGGCAGAGAGGAGCTCGCAAGCAGAGCTCCTCTCTGTGCAAAGCCTCTTGCCGAACTGCCACTTTGGGCGCAAGGGACGCAAGTGCCCAAAGCGGCAGTTCGGCAAGAGGCTTTGCACAGAGAGGAGCTCTGCTTGCAAGCTCCTCTCTGCCTCTTAAATTAAGGACTTCCTTCGGCCGTCAGCAGTCGGCCAGGGTAAGGGGGACTCGGCAGCTGGGAGGGAGGGTCGGCGGCGTCGGCCGCGGAAGCAATTTTTTAAAAAGTTACATGGCCTCCGCTCCGCCCCCGGTCCCGGCCTCCGTCTCCCCGGCCTGGCGGGGGCAAGTGCCTGGGCCGATTTGGCCCTTAAAGGTGGGGGGGGCGGACGGCGGAGGGAGGGGGAATGGCGGCGGGGGGCCAGGAGCGCCGTTACTAGCGCCTGTTATTCAATGGGCCAAAATTCACTTGTAACCTATAAAGCCCTAAACAGCTTGGGCCCTGGGTATTTAATAGAACGTCTCCTTCGTTATGAACCCCACTGTCCATTGAGATCATCAGGAGAGGTCCGTCTGCATTTGCCACTGGCTCGTCTGGTGGCTACTCAGGGATGGGCCTTCTCCGTTGCTGCCCCGAGGCTTTGGAATGCACTCCCTAGTGAAATAAGAGCCTCCTCATCTCTGACAGCTTTTTAAAAGTCTTTAAAGACGCATCTGCTCAACCAGACTTTTAACTGATACTGTTTTGATTGTTTTTAATGTTGTTTTAGAGCATTGTTTTTAAAAAAAATTTCAATAATTGTGTTTTAAATTTCTTGTTTTGTTTTTAACTAATGTTTTAATGTTGTTTTTATCTGTTGTAAACCTCCCAGAGACACAAGTTTTGGGTGGTATAAAATATGTTAAATAAATAAATACATAAATACATAAAAATAACCCAAGTGTTCATCTATATATTTAATTATCTAAGGTATACCCATGGTTAATCCCATGGGTGGCAGCTCTCGCGAGAGTTCTCAAGCAGAAACACCTGATTAGGCAGTGGGGATTCCATAGGCAGATTGGGAGGAAGAGCCTGTGGCACCATGGTGATTGGGCAGTGGGGATTCCATGTGCAGATAAGGAGGAGGAGCCTCTGATGGCTAAGGTCAGTTTGAATGCAACTGTTACTGGTCAGAAGGAGGAGGCTGCCACTGTGCGAATTCGATGAGTAAACAAGATGAACAAGATCTGTTAACTAAGGAGGGAGGGAGGGAGGGAGGGAGGGAGAAAAGACATGAAGGGAGGTGGAAGAAAGAGTGGGGAAGAGTGAGTGGAGGAGAGGGAAAGAGAAAAAGAAGGGAGGGGAAGAGAGACAAGGGTGAGGGATGGGCCCGAGCCTGTCAGCAGCCTGAGGGGAATGAGTTGCCATGGCGGCCCCGGCAGCAAGGAAGAGTCCAGTCAACCACTGCTGCTGTTTGGGGCGACTGAAGCCATTGGCGGAGGGAGACAGGCCAGCAAGTGACAGGCCTGTGTCTGTCAGCAGCCTGAGGAGAACGAGCAGACATGGCGGTGGTGGCAGTGAGGAAGGGCCTGGTCAACCACTGCTGCTGCTGCTCCTGTGGGGAGGAGCAGGAGCCGGGCTTGAGTGGGGAGGTCTCTGGGGATAGGAGGCAGCAGCTTGGCCAATAGGTGCCAGCAACGCTGCAGCTGCGACCAAGAGAGGTGAGGGGGATGGAGTTAATGGATGGAGGAGGAGGAGCAAGAGTGCGGCTCAGGTAAGGGTGGGGAGATGTCTGAGGTGAGGGGGGCTGTGGCAGGGAGTGAGGGGAGCAATCAAGTACTAGCATGCAGATGTTCTGCACAGGTTAAGCTAGTTTAATGTGAATTGCCTCCACTTAATCAGACAGTTCTTGCTCTGGATCATGTAGCTCTCTGGGAAGAAAGTGACATACATACTGCCTGATTATCTAACCTGGAAATCAGTAATAGAGTCTACAAATTCTAAATACTGTACCCTCTAGGTTGTATCCACCCACACTTGAACAATTATAATATCTGAACTTTGGGGAAAGCCCCTGTTTTGTTTTGTTTTTTAATGAACAAAATATATGAAATTCAGTGGCTGCTGGGTACTGGTTTGCAAGTTATAACCTCGTGTTTACTTGCATAAAACAAATACAGCTCCTTCAGGATTCTGTTGTTCTCACAGTAATAGGAAATGAAGAGCTTTAAGAATTCAAACAGCTAGAATAAAGAAGGTAGATAGATCTTTTAAAAAGAAAACACCCACACAACACACACTCTCCCTCTCTCTCCCTAACAACATGAATTTTCTGATTTTTTGACCTGTTGCCTGTAGCAACAAATCCAAAAGTAAGCCTCTGTGATGTCAGCTGGTGTATTGGTTGCTTGTGGGCTTGAAAAATATGGCTGTGCGATCAAATAGGGGATCATAATCTCAGGTTGCAAGCTTGTAGGTCAGTGCTTGAACTCTGATGAAAAGATGGCCATTATGAAATGTAGCTGACATGGTTTGGACTGACAGCTGGGCTCTGATATCTTTTGTCAGTAGAGCATCACTGCTTCTCTAGCACAATAATCTTCACTCTACAGTCATGCAAAATCAACAGATAAAATGCTTTCAAGAGAACATTCAGCAAATATGCGTATTGGGGTTGTGCAAAACTTCAGAGGCCTATTTAGATTTGGCCCAATTCTGTCCAGCCCAAATAACTGTCTGGTTTAAGCTGACTCGTGGACAAATTGGAGCAGAGTAGGCCAATTTGGGCAGGCCACCAAAGCTTTACTACAGCCTGCCTGCTTCCTCCATCACTCCCCCACCCTTAAAGGCACTGGCTGATATCATAACTAAATTTACTAGAAGAAGTCCTACTGAAATGTAGTAGTCCTTTAGACTACTCCCTGAGTAGTACTATTGAGACATTTATTCGGGAAACAGGATATCGGCCACTTACTGGGCTGAACATGGGACAGAAGACAGGCTGAAGATAGTTTGCCTTGCATTCAGCAGTGAGGAAGCAGCCATGACTGTGGCTAGAGATTTAAAACAACTCCCAGGAGGGTTTCCTCTGCAGGCCTGGCAATAATGTGGGTGCATCTGAAATTGTAGTCTTTAGGGATGTGCATGGAACTGGTTTGGCACTCCTTTTATGGAGCGTTGAACAGGTTTGAAATGCCGGTGTTTGAGCAGGTTCCAAGGCGGGGGGTGGTTGCTTTAAGACATGGGAGGGTGCCCTTATCTCCCCGCCATGTTTTCCCCACCAGTGCTGCTTCCAAAACCACTGATGAGGGGTGGCTGACTACCTTCTTGCTGCCCCGGTCAGCATAATACCGGAAGCGGCCAGCGTGCATGCACTACGTGCACACAAGTGCCAGCCACTTCCGGTATTATGCTGACTAGCAAGAAGGTACTCAGCCTCCCCGTGTGAGCAGTTTTGGCAGCAGCGCCAGTAGGGGAAACGCAGCGGGGGAGGTAAAGACACCCTCCCCATGCCTTCAAGCAACCACCCGCACCTCCCAGGAGTGCACAGAACCAGTTCCATACACATCCGTAGTAGTCTTTTCAGTAACTCTAGGAAATGCTACAGTTCCCTGGAGCACCCTAAGCATTTCCAGGACTTCAAGGGAAACTGTGCTGAGCTTATTTAAAATCTTTAGCCAACTCTACCACCGTTCCCTCACTATCAGAGGCAAGATCAACTCTACCTGGTTTGTCTCCTGCCCCCTGAAACCTGCAACCACATGAACTAGACTGAAGCAAAAGTAAGAACCGCTGCCTGAAGCCCAGAATCAAGTCCCCCCCTGCAAGCACTACAATGGCCCACTCACTGACGCAGGTCTCCTTTCAACAGCCCTAGAGGCTGTTCACATGAGCAGCTGTATCCAGCTTGCTCACCCTACCAGGGTAGGGCTACTTCTGTGAAGCTCTGTGATCCAGGCACTGCCCCAGCAGGTAGCCCAGAGTTTTTACCTCAGCTTTTACCCAGGTAGAAGGGCATGAGCTCACCCTTCCCCAGTGGTGTGTGTGCTCTTGCTGCCTGCAGCCCAAGCAGACACAGAGCCAGGCATCCAGAGTGCCCGGATGAGGGAGAATCCCTCAATGCACCTTGCTCCTCACGCGGTACACTTAGGGAGGCCAGGCTGCATTTTCCCAGCCTCCAGATGGCCATATGGCTCCTAGGAAAGCTACTTATGTGGGTGTGCGAGCCGCGTGACCAGGAGCACAGGAGAGATCATCTGGGGAGAGGTCGGTGCTCTCCTGCCTTCCTCCAATCCGCACCTCAGTAAAAGATTCAGTAAAATGATAGTGTGTGAAGGGACCATTGTGGCTGGACATTGGCCTCCTTATTTCCAATCTAAGATTGCCAGTGTCAGCTGCCCACACTGAGCAACTGTGATTTATGCTCCTATACAACCACTGTCCAGTCCTTTTCACCACACAGATAACTAGGAATCAGAAGCATGTGTGCTTCTTTCTCCCTCATCACCCAACATTCAGTGGCTAACTAACTAATCCAACTAACATAGCCAGATCATGAGAACCAACCCCATACCGATGGGAGATCTCAGCACACTTTCTCCACAGAGGTCCCAATCCTGTGTGAAGAAAAAATTATTGAGATCAATGGAATGTGAATACATTTATATAAGATTAGGGTGTAAAAACTTCTTAATGAAGAGCTATTTTCTCCTTCTAAGCAAGTCCTCCTTTGAGCTTTATGCTGATTTTTATCTGTTGTTTTCCAAGCAGGTGCTTATATACCATGCCAAAACACAGACACTCCCTCTCCCTCTCTCCCTCCCTCTCCCTCTCTCAAAAGGATGCACTTCATATTTCCTTCCTGATTTCCTTTTGATTTCAGCAGATGTTTATTCTGTATTTTTGAAGACACAAGTCCTCTGCTGCTGCTGCTGCTGCCACCACCACCAGAGCTATTATTGTAGTGCTCTCAAGATTCTGCTTGGCTTGACCTTCTTGGGTTTTAAAGTAAGCATAGCTGTGTTCTACATGCTGATAAAGGAAATAAAGGGAAACAACCTATTCGGCAACATTACCAACCATAAACTGATGCTTTTGTGCATGTGTTTCCCAAATGCTGCTGAGCCGGAAGCGGCTGACTCTGCAGTTGTATTATTTCTGCCAGTTTTCAGCATCTCTTCCACATCCTTTCCACTAGCAGCCCGGTGCTCATGCAGCTATTCAGTAAATACACAGTAATTATTCCACTGTGCCTTGGTGACTATGAATGCAAGTGTTAATGTAGATAAATATGCAAATCTGCAAAAAGAAACAAAGATTCAGTTTTTTGTCTCTTGTATTTGCATGATGACAGCAGGTGATACACCTGGTATGAAAGCAGTATTTATTCAGTTGACGTGTTACTTTTCCTAGGGCAAGGAAGATCAAACCACTTATTTCCACATTTTGAATGTATTTTTAACCACAGATTATTATGTAGTGCTCAGATATCTGGGATTGATTTATTCCTACTGTCTGTTTTTATATATTGTTTGCAATATGACACATAATCCTGATCAAGAGCTTACATTTAGAATAGAGACTAGATTGTGCTTAATCCAGTCTTTTGAAACTTAATTCAAGTTCTTTATAATTTCTCCATCCTGGAACTGCTAGGAAAAGGTGGCAGAATAAGTTCCCTTGTATTTTTCATGCTAGGTACAGAAAAAAGAGGATGAGAAGCAGTAGCTTGGAACACAGAACTCATTATTGTCTATTCCACAGATGCTCCACACTTGGAAGAGCAAGGGCACATATGGACACTTTTGGGTCTTGCCACAGAATTATGGCACTCCTTGCAGATATGCCTGAGCATTTTTGAAAAGAATGGAAGATTGCTAATTCAGAATTGCCTTTGATGCAGTATTTAAGGATGCAAAATCTAAGTCTGATTAAATTGGGATCTGTTAGTTTAAACTGTAATTCATTCAAAGTCTTGAGGAAGGAGCAGGCTAGGAACTTAAATACCAACTAAGTAAAAACTCATTCCACAAATTAGCTGTGCCACATAGCATTCTGTAGTAGGGATGTGCAAGCCGGCTTGAATTTGAAATGGTTCAAATTCGAAACAGTTCGGTTCGAAGGTTCAAACTCAGACCAAACAGGGCATTGCACTGGCAATGCTGGTCCGAGTTTGAAACGATTGAGCCCAGTTCGGTTTGAGCCCCCTTGAGCTGGTTCGAAGGTTCTAGAGACCATTTTAGGTCTTGTCCTCCATTTTGTGTGACTTGTTTTACTTTATTTCATTGGCTGAGCTCTTGCTTCCCTGATTGGCCAGATCAGTCTGGCTCTCTGGGAGGTTGTGCACTGTGCCAATCCTTGAAAACTGGCACCCTATTGGCCAGGGGGGAGGGCAAAGGTGGGGGCTCCCAAAAGAGGGAGTTTCAAATCCTATTTAAAGCCAAGCCTCTGGCCCAGCCATTCACTCGGGCTGTAGTTGCTGCTTAGCTTTTCTGGCCCTGCTGCTGCTGGTGGTTCTACTGGTGTGGTGAGGGTCTGTTTGGTGCTGTTCCCTTCTGCCTTTTTCTCTCTGCCCCTGCTTTAAAACTTTTTCTCCCACTGTGTGTTTGCTGCTCCACCCCCTGCCTTGAGTAGTGAGTGAGTGTCTCTCTCTCTCTCTCTCCCCCTCTCTCTCTCCCCTCTCCTCTGGGCCAGGGGGCCAAAGTCCTTTAGCATGAAAGGCCCATCCATTTCCCTAACCCAGTCCCCACTTTGTTTCCCCCACCTGTTTTGCTTTTGGTGGCTGCTGCTTTAAAATCTCTTGGCTGAGTTGAGAGCGCCTCTGTCTCCTCAGCTAGTCAACAGCCACTTCCAGATGTTTTTATTATTCTGGGCTCATCTTTTGGGGGATTTCCCCCTTGTTTATTTCTGGAGAAGGTGCTTTTCTTTGATAATCCCTTTCTTGCTGTGCTTAGCACATCACCTGCTCCAGACTCCTCCACTCTCCCCCTCCCCTTTCCTTCCTCCCATTCCCACAGTGCCCCCCCCCAGCATTTTTATTTATTTTCTTAGTGTTTTTACTTTGAATTTGTTTTTTGGGTGAGTGAAATTGCTGGAAAGCTTTTTCATTCTGCCTGACCCCCCGCCCCGGCTGTGCCTGCCTGCCTGCATTATGCCAGCCTGACACTTGTCTGGGTCTTCCTTCTCTTTTTCCCTGACCAGTGTGTGGGGCAGAAGACTCCAGTACGACAGACCTTTATAAGTGGTCAGACATGCTAGAGGTCTATCAAATCATAAACGGTGTGGAGAAAGTTGACAAAGGAAATTCTTTTCTCTCACACACAACACTAGAGCTAGGTGTCATCCCATGAAATTGATTGCCGGAAAATATAGGACCAACAAAGGGAAGTACTTTCCCCCACAATGCATAATCAACTTGTGGAATCCTCTGCCACAAGATGTGGTGACAGTCAGCAACCTGGAAGGCTTTAGGAGGGGTTTGGATATGTTCATGGAGGAGAGGTCTATCAACAGCTACTAGTCTGAGGGCTATAGGCCACCTCCAGCCTCAGAGGAAGGATGCCTCCGAATACCATCTGCAGGGGAGTAACAGCATGAGAGAATGTATGCCCTCTGTGCAAACAGGTTCAACATCAAATGTGTTCAACATCGAACTAGTTTGGTTCAACTGTTCGGGGTCGAACAAAGCCACCCCCTGTTTGGTCTGACCCCGGACCAAATGCCCCGGGCTGTATGGGGGTCATGATTTTTTTAAACTTACCCCCACCAGGGAAGTTGCTCAAAGTGGTGGTGAGGGGTCCGTGGAGCTTCCCCCTCCCCCTGCCGGTCTCCCTTACTGCCCAAACCCGCCCATTTGGCCAGCTCTTCGGCCCATTTTAGAGGCTGCCATGCCTGCTCAATGGGCCTCTGCGTAGCCTTAAAAAAAAATCACTACCACGACCCCCCAACACCTGATCAGGTGGTCCACGGTTTTATCTGATTCTTTACAAAGGCGGCACTTGCTGTTTGTTGTGGATTTTTCTACTTTTGCTCTTATTGCATTTGTTCTTAGTGCCTGTTCTTGTGCAGACAGTATTAAACCCTCTGTTTCTTTCTTCCACCTGAGCTGTGAGGGAGGTAGAGCCTATCGACATCACTGCGGGGGTGCAGAGCATGATTGATGGTCAGGATTTTCCTGGTCTTACGATCCAGCATCTCTAGCTCAGCCTGGGTCCAGTCTATTATTCCTGCAGTGTATCTGATAACAGGTATAGCCTAGGTGTTTATGGCTTGTATGGTGTTCCTGCCATTGAGTTTGGACTTGAGGATTTTTCTCTCTCCTGATGTATTCACTTCCAATTTTTCTTTTAACTTCAGTGTGTGCGATGTTATCAGCCTAGAGAATGCCCAAGTATTTGTAATGTTCTTTCTCTTCCAGGTTCTTGATGTTGCTTCCATTGGGCAGTTCTATTCCTTCTGTTTTTCTTATTTTCCCTCTGTTCATTATTAATGCAGCACATTTGTCTAGTCCAAACTCCATTGCTATATCGCTACTGAATATACGGACAGTGTTTAGCAGTGATTCGATTTCTGACTGGGACTTTCCATACAACTTCAGATCGTCCATGTACAGCAGATGGTTGATTTTACTTGATGTTTTAGATGTTTGGTATCCGAGGCCTGTTTTGTTTAGTATTTGTGAAAGTGGGGTCATGGCGATTACAAACAACAGAGGGGATAGTAAGTCCCCTTGGAAAATGCCTCTTCTAATGCTAATCTGTCCAAGTGTCTCGCCATTGATTGTTAACTGTGTACTCCACATGCTCATTGCTTTTTTAATAAATATCTGAATGTTTTTGCTGACACCAGTTGTTTCTAAACATTCTAGTATCCATGTGTGAGGCAAGGAGTGGAAGGCTTTCTTGTAGTCAATCCATGCAACACTTAGATTGGTTTTTCTTCTCTTGCAGTTTTCTAAAATCATTTTGTCAATCAGTAGCTGGTCTTTTGTGCCTCTGGTGTTCAGGCAATTTCCTTTCTGTTCAACTGGAAGCTGTTTGTTAGTTAATAAGTGTTGCATGACTTCATCTGCTATTATTCCAGTTAATAATTTGAACATGGTTGGCAGGCAGGTTATCGGTATATAATTACTTGGAACTGTACCTTTTGCTGGGTCTTTTATTGTGAGATGGGTTTTTCCATTTGTTAGCCATTGTTCAATATCACCTCCTTGCAAAATGTGATTGAACTGTTTTGATAGTTGTTTATGAAGGCTTGTTAGGTGTTTAAGCCAGAAGCCATGCAGTTCATCGTCGCCTGGAGCAGTCCAATTTTTAATTTTCTTTGCTCTTTCACTTATTAATTCTGGTGTTGTAATTAGATCTTGCATTTGTTGGTTACATTTTTGACCTCTTTCATCCAGCCTGCTTTTTTATTATAATCTATTGGCTTGTCCCATAATTTCCCCCAGAATTGCACTGTTCCTTCTTTTTTTTTGGTGTTTCTAGGTTTCTTGCAGTTTCTCCTTCTATGCTTTGGTAGAAACGTCTCTGATTCGACTGGAATTGAAGATTCTGCCTGTGTTGTTTAATTCTAGCTTCATATCTTCTAATCTTCTTTGACACTGCTCTTATTTGCTGCTTTATTATTTCCAGGACTTCTGTAATTCTCCTTGAATCGAGGTGGTATTTTTGGAGCAGATACTGTTTGGTGTTTTCATTCTTCAGCTTCTTGTCTTTCATATCTTTCCATTTACTAGCATCTGATCTAAGCCTGGAGATTTTATTTTCTAATCTAATCTTCCATTTAGGTGATGTACTGCTTTCTTTTTTGACAGGTCCACTGATCTTCTATCCGAGCTCTTGTGTTGTTATTGTTGCTGCACTGTACATTACTTGGTTTGTTTCTTGCAAATTCTTGGTTGTTATCTCTGCAAGTGCAGCATTGACATCTTTTAATGCCTGAGCAAGTTGTTTTTTGGCAACTGTTTTTAGATCTGGAAGTCGAACCCTGGTGGTTGCTTGGTTCATGTGCTCAGTTATTTTTTGCTTTAGTTCTTGTTGCTTTTCTGTTAAACGGCATTTGGGTTTTTGAGGTGAAGGCAAAGGGGTGGTTGCCTGGTTTTGATTTTGAAACAGTTCAGTAACAGTGGCATCCTCGATTTCCAACACCTCCTCCACCTGAGCCTTAGCAACTTCTTCAGTTGGTGGTAATTCTTCTTCCATATCTTGAGCCTGTGTTGCACTTTGCAGTTCTTCCAGCTCAACTCCTGTGAATACTTTATTTCTTATTATGTATCTTCTCTGGTCTGCTAACCTTTGTTCTGTTATTTCTGTATCTGGATGCTTCTCTTTCCAAATTTGATACATTCTTTTTAAATAACCTCTTCTAGTTGGACTAGACTTGTAATAGCAGATCATTATTTCCTTGTTTACATTTTTTGTATTTTTTTTCGGTTAAGCGACGTTTCTTCCAGTAACTTTGCTGTCTTCAGCCCTGGTTGCTCAACTGAAGATCCTGAGTCCTGTTGCCCACTTGCCACCAGATGTCCAGGGACTATAACACCTGGCGCGGTCCTTGTTGGCCCGGGCGACGACTGATCCGGTATAGATTTATTAAAGTTTCGTCTCACCATATTGTTGATGGGAGAGGCACTCTTTGTCTGGCTCCTCTGGTGAGACCTGTCCAGTATGGTTGGACCTCTGGCATAGCTCTCACCTTCCTCAGAGCACGCAAGCCCCACAACCACGCCAAGGTAGTGCCTCACTGGGGGTTGTTGTTGTTGTTGTTGTTGTTGTTGTTGTTGTTGTTGTTGTTATTATTATTATTATTATTATTATTATTATTTTACATTTATATCCCGCTCTTCCTCCAAAGAGCCCAGAGCGGTGTACTACATACTTGAGTTTCTCTTTCACAACAACCCTGTGAAGTAGGTTAGGCTGAGAGAGAAGTGACTGGCCCAGAATCACCCAGCTAGTTTCATGGCTTAATGGGGATTTGAACTCGGGTCTCCCTAGTCCTAGTCCATCACTCTAACCACTACACCACACTGGCTCTCTGTTTTTGCACATTAAAGAGGTCATTTTGGAAACTATTGATCTGACAATACCTGACAGAACAGAGGGTTTGTTTTGTTTTACTCCCATCCAGTGGCCAATTTAGGAATGGGAATTCAACATTCCTACCTACCCCTGCCGGTTACCAGTTCATCCTGCCTATCAAGTCAGGAAGGCTGATGGGTTTTTTGCTGTTTGGGGGAGACATGGCTGCCTTAAACTAATACAACCACACTTGCCTCTTGTTGGGAATTCTCTCTGGTAGGAGAAACCCTTTTTCATTATAGCAGAGTGCACAGATGCACAACACAGCGGAACTTAGTTAGGCATGCGTGTATGCTGAGAGTAAAGTAACTTGGAGCCAGTTCATAGTTTCAAATCAATATACATGATATTTATCAGAGAACTCCATTCTAGATAGGAAAGTGAGGAGTTAGGATCTCTAATCTATCTGTCTAGCTGGATGCAGATGGATTCTGCATCTCTGCACATATGGTGCAGGGGAGAGGAGCTTGCATGTTGCAAGGTAGAAGGAACAGAAAGAGAAAAGAGGGAGAGAGGAGGTGCATGGCAGGAAGGAAGGAAGTTAGTCCCTAAGAGTAGCAATCCACATTCCAAAGGGATAGTGTCAGAGCAGTAGAGGACCAATGTCTTGACCCTCTAGCACTCTGACTCACTAGTCTGTCCTCCACTGTCTTTGAGACAAGAGAGACAGTGCAACGTCCTTCACTTCCAACATGACAGGCTGGGCTGCACAAGGCCACACAGTCCAGCTTTACCTTCACGTCCCAGTTCATTAAGGGGGTAGAGGCAAAATTGTCCCCTCGCCATAAGTGTCATGGTACCTAGCAGCTGCACTTGCCCATGGCAGTTGCATACCTTCTGGCTAGAACCCAGGTTTGTGGTGGCCTGTTTCCAGGTTGCTAAAATAGCAGCATTGATCAGTTGGAATTGGTGCAACCAGTTCTTGCATACAGTCTCTTAGCCATAAAGTGTCTGAGTTTTCATGGGGCTCAGGTACCTGAACTGGCACTGGAGAGAGGAAGCATTGATGCACCATAGCCACTTGTGAATCATCCCCTTTGAACATCTGCTCTACCAACTTAGCTGGTTCCGTGAAATGCTATTAGGCCTTGTTTACACAACCACCAATATCAGGGTAGAAAGCCTTGTGCCCTGCTTTGCATCACAAAAATCCCTCCAACCCAGGTTGCTTAAAGCAGGATAGCCCAGCTCTTAACAAAAGTAGGAGAGCTCTCCATGCTTTTGTGGGCATATGGATGAACTTTCCTTTTCTATGCAGCTATCAGGACCAGCAGGCCTGGAAACAATAGAGACCTGCGGATACATGGGCTGCTGACCATAAATGTGCTGCTCTGCAAAGCACACACTATGATTTTTAGCTGCAACTGCTTCAACAGAACTGGGTCTCCTTTCTGCTCCTTCATGGCCAGTCAGAGAGCAGCAGCTGCTGAGGTTTTACAGTCTACTGTCAGCAGAGGCTCTCTTACCCCTGGACTTCAGGGCCAAAGTCCAGGGCCTCCACGGCCCCTGGTGGCCCCCAAATCCTGGTGGCCACACCTCTCCTGGGTGGTGTGGTCACCCAGCCGACCACAATAATGCTTAATTTGAAGGGGAGAGGGGGCCTCCAAAGGCCTTTAGGTCCAGGCTCCAAAATTACCTAGGTGCACGTCTGACAGTCAGGGCAAAGGTGGCAAGGCCTTTGACGGACTTTGTATGCTTCCAGCTCCTGATTTAGCAATGAATGACAGGCCTGGCTTAATCATGTGTTTCCTGACTCAAACAGAGGCTCTGCTCATCCGCTGCAACTAGAATCAGGGGTAGAAGCTCCCTGGTCCTCCTACCCACTCACAAATGGTCACGTGACTAGGGCTATTATCTATTTGAAATCCTACCTGCCGTTCTTTGGGACCAGTATTAAAGTTAGTAACTTTGTTGGGCTGAGGAGAGGTGTCTGGGAGAGTAGAAGAGTGGAGATGATCTGGGGTGGTGGTGATTTAATAGGTAGTGGGCAGAGGGAGATATGGCATTGGGAGCGGGGCAGGCCATTACAGGGGGAAACGGTCCAAGCAATTGATTACAGGGGGAAACGGTCCAAGCAATTGAAGATCCTTTTTCTGGATCTTCTCCCAACTCTGCAGCTCCAAGGAGCCCTGGAAACACTCCCACTAGGATTAGGGTGCTGCTGTTGAATGTCAGGTCAATAAATGCTAAGACATCTCTCATCCATGATTTGATTATGGATGAGCATGCTGACCTGGTATGTGTAACACAGACTTGGTTGGATGATCTGGGTGGGGTTGGTCTCTCTCAGCTATGTCCTCCAGGTTTTCTGATCTTGCAGCAGCCCTGCCTTGAAGTTCAGGGAGAGGGTGTTGCATTCATCTATTGTGCACCTTTCCCCTTTCCAGGTGCCCAGTTAGGAAATCTTAGAATTTTGAGTGTTTGTCCTTGAGGGCGGGCCTTTGAGACAGGCTGAGGATTCTGTTGGTATACTGATCAGCTCTCTGCACTTCAGTCTCCCTAACTGAGCTGGCAGGGGTGGTCTCAGAGGTGACTTTGGGTTCCCCCAATCTTATTTTCTTGGGGTACTTCAATGCCCACACTGAGGTCCCCCTTGTAGGAGCAGCTCAGGATTTCATGGCTTGACTGCTCTGTCTACTCTCTTCAGGAGTGCTTGAACAATTAGAATGGTCCACCCTCTGAGGCTTATGGATCCACTTGGTTTCCAGACAGCCTTGGGGAGTTTCCAGTGTCCAAAGCTGACAACTCTGTCAAGGTCCTGATGAATATCTGGAACATGGAGACAGTTCAGGCTATTGACATGGTAGTTCCTAAATACTCTCTCCCACTTGTTGGAGCCCGTTCTGCTCCTTGGTTTTCCTCAGAGCTTAGAGCAATGAAGCAATTCAGACACTGGCTGGAACAACACTGGAGGAAGAGTCGTCCGAACATGGGCTATAGCCCATTTAAGGGACTACTCTGTAGTGGTGGGGGTGGTGAAAAAACATTTCCTTTGTCTCCATTGCCTCTGCTCAGTGCAGACCAGCAGAGCTGTTCCATGTAGCAAAGGCATTGTGCCACATGCCCCCCCCCCAGGTAATGAAACAATCTACAGCCTGTTATGATCAGTTTGCATGTCACCTTGTAGATAAAGTCACTTGCAACCATAATGATTTGGACTCCAGGATTTCGACAGTTCCAGCAGATGTGTGTATCCTGGATGCCATCTGGTGCTATTGTGTTGGATTCTTTTCAGTAAGTGCAGTTTGAGGATGTGGAGAAGATCCTGGGTAGTGTGCAGGCAACATTGTGTGCTCTAGACCCTTGCCCTTCATGGCTAATAAAATCTGCCAGGGAGGATACAGGCAGATGGTTGGAAGCTATAATCAATGCTTCATTAAGAGAAGGCAAGATACCACCATGCCTCAAGGAGGTTATGGTAAGACTAGTACTAAAAAAGACCTCCCTTGATCCAACTTGGACAACAATGAATCTGTTTCTAACCTTCCCTTTTTGGATTGCCTCTTGAGTATGGGGATTGGAAGTACTGCTTATGATTGGCTTCCATCCTTCCTGGGGGGGGGGGTCCAAGAAGGTGGTGCTAGGGGCTACTGCTTGGCTCCTTGGCCATACGAATATGATAAATATTTATATACTGCCTTTCAACAGAAGTTCCCAAAGCAGACAACATAGATATAAAACAAACAAATAGGGATGTGCGGTTCGGTCCGGATCCGGACCAGTTCGTCCCGAACCGGTCCGGATCTGGCGGTTCGATCCCGGACCGAATCGGGCCCTTCTGGGACCGAGCCGGACCGAATCCGAGTCGGTTCGGTACCGAACCGGCTCGGGTTTCCCGAACCGGTCTGGGAGTGCAATTGAGTCTCTGGAGTGTCTCTTTAAAGTTTCAAGTGTGTCCTCCATTTTGTGTCTCCTTCCCGAAACTTTTGCTCCTCCTTGCATCCATTTTGTGATGCTATTTCCAGGCATTATATTGGCTGCGCTATTGATCCTTGATTGGCCAGAATGAGTCCTTTGGTCTGGTAGGCTGCTTGGCTGTTGCACTGTTGAGAGCTGGCACCCTGTTGGCCGTGGGGGGAGTGCAAAGGTGGGGGCTCCCAAAGGAGGGAATTTCAAACCTATATAAACCCAAGCCTCTTCTCTGGAAACTTCTCTTGGCTGCAGTTGTGGGATCATCTCTGAGACCTTGCTTGCTCTTTTGCTGCTGGTGTCTGCTGTGAGTCCCTGACTGTGTGTCACATTAGTGTGTGTCTGTCTCTCTGCTCTCTCTGTGTGTTGTTGTGTGCCACCTTGTCCATCTGCTCTCTGTCTGTCTCTGTCCAAACCTCTTTAATACTTTCCCCTCAACTTTTTCCAACTTTCCCTGTTGTGTTTTCTGTTCTCTTCACCCTTTCTCTCTCAACCCTTCTCCCAAAGTTTTGGCTTGCCCTCCTCCCCACCCCCCACCCCCCACCCCCATCTTCTGCATTGCTTTCCTGTTTTTGTGCCTTGCCTGACTTTTGTTCCACTTTTTGAGTTTCATTCAATTATTGCTTCTGTGTAAATTTATATATTTGCTGATTTTGGTTTTTAATTAATAACTTCTGCTATTGTTATTGCTGGCTGCCTGTCTGAGTTGTGTTCCTGAGGATTTAGTTTATATTATTGCTGCAATTGGATTCCTTGTGTTCTGATTTTGATTGTTAATTTGTTCCCCTCTGGCCCTGCTCCTAGCTTCCCCCCTCCCTCCCTCCCTCCCTCCCTCCCACCCAGAGAAGATTGTTTCCCTCCTGTGCTGCTGCCTGTTGAGTCTTGCATTCTTTGGATTTCTTTGTGGAATTAGGTTCTGGTTTTGGTTTTGCTCCCTGTGTGTGTCCCACCCACTCCCCCAGTCCCTCCCCCTGGTAGTTGTTACCCCCCCCCCCCCGCCCTGAGACTTTCTGGCTGCCCTTTGGTTTCCTTTTTTTTTTACATTGTGTATAGATTCTTTTGATTCAAATTTGATTGTTCCCCTGTGTGGCCCTCTGCTCCCAGCTTCCCCCTCCCTCCCCTCCAGAAACCCACTCCCCCCACTGCCACCTCCTCCTCCTCCACTCCTGCCCTGCCTGCCCCCTCCCACCCAGACTGAGTGTTGTTCCCCATCCTCCCTGGTGCTGCTGCTGCCTGTTGAGTCCTGTCTTAGTTACTTTGGTTTTTTGTGTGAAATCAATTAGCTTCTTTTGGTTCTGGTTTTGCTGTGTGTGTGTGTGTGTGTGTGTGTGTGTGTGTGTGTGTGTGTCCCCCATTCCTCCCTGCTGGTTGTTGTTGGTTCCTCCCCCCCCCCCCCAGACTTTCTGCCCATTGGTCCCAGGTTTTTTTTTTGGAATTTTTTTCATATTGTTTGGTTTGCTTTGATTGATTCATTGATTGTTCCCCTCTCTGTGTGGCCCTCTGCTCTGCTCCCAGCTTCCCCCCTCCCTCCCCTCCAGAAACCCACTCCCCCCACTGCCACCTCCTCCTCCTCCACTCCTGCCCTGCCTGCCCCCTCCCACCCAGATTCTTCCCCCTTTACGCATACTAATCCCCCCAAAACACACCCTGCCCTCTGGTCTCTCCCCCTCTTGCCCCCCAACTCCCTGCTCCATACCCCAGACCCCCTGAAACACACTCCACCTCCCAAACACCCTCTGGTCTCTCCCCCTCTTGCCCCCCTGACTCCCTGCTACATACCCCAGACCCCCTGAAACACACTCCACCTCCCAAACACCCTCTGGTCTCTCCCCCTCTTGCCCCCCTGACTCCCCGCTACATACCCCAGACCCCCTGAAACACACTCCACCTCCCAAACACCCTCTGTTGGTCTCTCCCCCTCTTTCCCCCCTGACTCCCCACTACATACCCCAGACCCCCTGAAACACACTCCACCTCCCAAACACCCTCTGTTGGTCTCTCCCCCTCTTTCCCCCCTGACTCCCCGCTACATACCCCAGCCCAGACCCCCTGAAACACACTCCACCTCCCAAACACCCTCTGTTGGTCTCTCCCCCTCTTGGGACCATCACTGCTGCTGCTGCTGTCCTCCTCCCACACCCGAATCCCCCTCCCTGCTGCTACATTACAGCTCCTCCTTTCTTCTTCCTCTCTTTCTTTCTCTCTCTCTCCTCATCCCTTCACTTCTTCTTCCTCCCACAGCTGCAGCCACACAGTATCCTACCTCCGACCTCACCTGGAGGTCCCCGCCATCAGTTTTTTTTTCTTTTGAAAGTTGTTTTATTTCATTTGTCTCTGCTTGGGGGTGAGTTGAGCAACAACACATAAATAGTGTTGTCTCCTCACTTCTGCCCCTCCATCGTTGAACTACCCCGGTTGCCTGTGCCTCGTGCGGCCGCCCTGTTGTGTCCCAGCCCAGGGGGTTGGCTGGCGGCAGCACATCCATGACCAGCAGTGAGCGGCAGGAGAAGGACTGGAAGAAGAGGGGTTAGTGCGTGTGCAATTGTGCACCTTTTGTTGCCCCCTTTCTCTCCCTAGCTGGCGGTTTTAAATAGGGACACCCCTATCTTGAAATGCATTTGGATGTGGGGAGGAGGGAGAGGAGATGTACCGTTGCAACTTATGTCTTCATGCCCAATAAAGAAATTGCTGCTGTGTGTTGCGTTGCATTGCATGCATCTTGCAGGTGGTTTTTGAACAGGTGCCTTCTTCCAGAGTGTTTCCTTGCCTCTGGGGCAGTCTGAGTGGGGTCAGGGGATCGGATGCCGCCACTACATGCTGGGCCAATGCCACGCCAGAGTGTTTCCTTGCCTCTGGGGCAGTCTGAGTGGGGTCAGGGGATCGGATGCTGCCACTACATGCTGGGCCAATACACACATATGATGATGATCATGATGTTCAATCCATGAGGCTGCCATCAAGTGTTTGCTGCTGTTTGCTTGCCATGGCATTGGGCGGGCAGAGTCACAGAGTGGGTGGGTTCAACCTCTGTGTAGGTGTGACTGGGTTCTGGTTTTGGTTGTGTGCAATTTAGAGTCACTAAATAGGCTGCATTGAGTTTGATGCTCCCCCCACAGGAGCATTACTTGAGAACCACCCCACAGAACCCACACTTTGTGTTCCAGTTCACTAAATAAGGGTTTCCTCCTTTGATCTGCAGGTTCCCAAGCATTGACTGCGTCCCTCCCCCACCCCCGGTAGGTGCTGTGCCCTCCCCCCATCCACTTCCCCCCCCCCAAAAAAAGTTAAAAACTTGCCACCCACACCACAACTACTCCACCCAACTGCCGGTGCCACCCTCCCACACCAGGGGTCCACCCTTTAACCCCCTATTTTTTAAAAAAACCCTCCCAGACCCATCTCCCCAATTGGCTTGGTGGTCGACTCCCAAATTCTAAAAGGACACCCTCCCCCTCACTTCGATTCCCCCCCCCCATATCAAAAAGTCTTCCTTTCCCCCCAATTGGCTTCCTTTTTTGAAAACAAACTTCCCCCCCCCGCCGTCTCCAAATCAGCTGCCTTTTTTTGGGCCCCTAAGCCCCTCCAAATTATTTTTTTGACCCTGTCTGGCCTTCCTCCTAAAGTCTCCCTCCTTCTGACCTAGCAGCATGTCTGAGCACCATGTGGCAGGCAGGGCTCGCTCAAGGCTGGCAGGCAGAGGTGGGAGAGGCCAGGTGCGGGGTGCGCCTGCGGCATGGGGAGGGAGAGGACGCGGGGAGCCTGAGGACACCCCAGTTCTCCCCATTGGAGAATTCTTTGCTCCGGCCCCATCTTTGGTGCGCAGGATTCAGTTCCCCACGCCTGCTGCCGCCAATCGCAGCAGAGGCAGAGGCACCGTTAGGGCTGTGGCGGGTCCCTCCTCGCCGGCGGCACCAGGTGCTGCTGAAGTACCACCAGTTGTTGAGGTGGAGGAGACTGTGGAGTTGGAAGAGCAGGTAGAGGGCGGTGAGGACCGTGCGGCTGGCAGCGATGCAGCCAGGTTCTCCCTCCCTCTGGGGCCCCTTCCCCCTATCCTTTCGCCGCTCAGTGGGCCCCCCCCCCTCGTGAAGCCCGACACTCTGGTGGGGAGCGGTCTGGCGAGGTGGTGGAGGAGAGGCCTGCCTCTCCGATGCCAGTTGAGCCGGGCCCTTCCTCCGCTGTGGAGGGCGGAAGGGGCGGGTTGGGTGGCAGCAGTGGGCAGGCAGCGGCGGCCGCCCCCCCCCCCCAGGACTGCAGCCACCCTGCAAGAAACGGCCTAGGACGGCGCCCAGGGCGCAGGAGGCCAAGGGCAGTGGTGCATGGGTGCATTTTGAGGTCCCTCAAGATGCCCCATTCCACGCCCGCTGTGTCCACTGCAGGATGCTTGTCAGCCGTGGAAGGGACCCTGCGCACCTGGGTACGACGCCTATGTGGAGACACCTAGAGCGTCACCACCCAGGTCTCAGGGGACAGGCTGGCAGCGCTAGTGCACCTTGTGCATCTGCCACTAGGGCGGAAAGCGGCAGTGTGCCAGCCAGCAGGCAGGCTACACTGCCCGTCCAGCGGTGGATGCAGTCCTCGGGCAGCCAGCGTATTGTTCGCGTGGACCATCATCACCTCACCCGCCTCATAGGGGAGATGATTTCCACCGATGACCAGCCGTTTCAGGTGGTCGAGAACAACGGCTTCCGCCGGATTCTCCAATACCTGGCTCCCGAATACGTCATCCCCTCAAGGACCACGTTCAGCTCCGGCCGGGACAAGTGTGCATTTCACGACTGACCTCTGGACCAGTGTCAGTGGGATGCACGCTTCTTTCCTGGCCCTCACTGCCCACTGGTGGGGACCGGAGAGTGAGGGGACCTCCGCGGGCGATGCTTCCGGGTCCGGCGCGGCTCCCGCTGCACTACGGCACAGGTGGGCCGTCCTGCACGTGGAGACGATGGACACGAGGCACACCGCGGAGGAGGTGGCGGCCGTACTCGACCGCCAGATAGAGGAGTGGATTGGCGGGTGTCCACACTTCTCCCGCGGCTTCATTGTCACCGACAATGGAGCCAACGTTACCGCCGCTGTCGAGACAGTCATGGACTGTGTGAACATACGGTGTATGGCACACACGCTCCATCTGACCATCAGGGACGCCCTTGGCCTTAAGGAGCTGAAGGCGTCCCAGGAGAAGGGGGCCCGCCCCATCCCAGCTGCTGTTGCTGCCACAGGCACGCTTGTGGATAAGTCTCGCAAGCTGGCCACCCACTTCCACCGCAGCGAGAAGTCCAGGAGACTGCTTCGCCAGAAGCAGGATGACCTTGGCCTTCCTCGCCATCTCATCCCTACGGATGTGGAGACGCGGTGGAACTCCACCTTCCTCCTGTTCCAGCGCCTGTTGGAGCAGGAGAGAGCCCTTGTCGCCCTGGCGAGGGACGAGTCCTTGGATGTCTGCGACTTCTCGAACGCAGAGTGGAAGCAGATGTCCGAGGTGGTGTCGGCACTCGAGCCCTTCCAGCTTGCCACGAAGGGCTTGTGTGGCGACACCACTCCCTTGAGCCAGGCGCTGCCCACAGCTGTTGGTCTCGAGAAGCTGATGGGTGGACTCCATATCTCTCTGACCATGCCAGAGGGTCGTGCTCTGGCTGGGAGGCTGAGGTCTGGGGTTGACAAGCGGCTCGTTGATGTGCTTGGAGACAGGGAGGAGTATGTCCTCGCTTGTCTCTGTCACCCAGCCCTCAAGGGCAATGCCGTGAGTGCCGACGAATTGCCCAGGTGGAAGGGCATCCTGGTCGAGAAGGTTAGGGAGGAGGAGGCCGCTAGGGCCCGCAGAGACCAGGGTGTTGGTAGTGGTGCGGGGGCAGCCCTCGCGGCCCAACCCACACCCAGCAGCAGCATGGGCGGCCAGCCGGCGTCAGCTTCCCCTTCCCCTCCCTCTTCCCAGTCCAGCAGCGCGGCATCCCAGGCGGCGCCATCGCAGCAGCCACTTGCTACCGACTCGAGATCCGCCCAGTGGTTTCAGCGGTTCTGCTATGGCGCCATGCCTGGTATGCGGGAGGCTCGACCTGCCAGGCCCCCCTCCAGTGCTGAGCAATGCGTTGCGCAGTACTTGGAGGAGCCTGTGGAGGGAGACGGCGTGGACTGCGCACAGTTCTGGGTGGGCCGCCGCCAAGTCTGGCCGGACCTGGCGGTGGTGGCTGTGCGCCTCCTCTCCTGCCCCCCAACCAGTGTCCAGAGCGAGTGGGTGTTTTCACGTGCCGGGGACGTGGTGACACCCTCTTGCTCCCGCTTGGACCCTGGTCTGGTGGAGCAGCTGGTCTTCCTTAAGGTGAACCTCCCCCTGTTGGGCTACCCCAAGCTGGAGTTTGAGCCGGGCGAGTGATTACCGTGGGTTGCCCCATGGTTGGTCACCTGCCTGGCTCGACCTCTGTGCTTATCCCTACCCTCCCCCCTTCCACCTCTAGCTGAGCTGACGTGACAGATGCTGAGCCGTGCCAGCCAGTCGCAGCGTGTAGTGTGCCCACACAGAGATGCAGTTGTAGTAGTAGTTGTAGTGCTGCGACTGGCCAGATGTTTACAATGCCCACGCCCACCTAAAAAGAAACCCAATGCTGACCAGCACAGGCCCTTTATCTATCCACCTGTCAGCATTTGGGGACCTGGCGTGGGCACGGCACACACCCCCAAAGTAGCACAGCCCACGGAGTACTAGACTTAGCGGCAGCGGCGGGTATACGTTCTAAAATGCAGTGTAGATATGTAAATACTACATATTTAGGAAACCTAGGACTGGAGGGAAAATATAATGTTGGCGCCCTTCCACTGCAGCCCCATCCAAATGCTGTCAGTTGGTCACAAGTGTAATAGTATGTTGATGACCTCCAGGTAGTCATGTAGTGCTGCTTCTATTGTTTCGTACTGTCCAGAAGTGGTTTTAAGTCATTCCACAGCAGCCCCTGTGCTATACCATCTAGGGTGCCTTTCAAGTTGCATAGCTGTGCTGGCAGGCCCCTAACATCAACACAGAGTTGCCCCATCCTGTCTGTCCTATCAGCTAACATCTTGAAGTGGCAATTTCCCCATATTTCTCCTACAGTAATGCCATACTGAGTCACCTTAAGTGGCACAGCGGAGGAATGTTTGACTAAATAGCAGAAGGGTGCTGGTTTGAATCCCCGCTGGTACTATATCAGGCAGCAGAGATATAGGAAGATGCTGAAAGGCATCATCTCATACTGCATGGGAGGAGGCAATGGTAAACCCCTCCTGTATTCTACCAAAGAAAACCACAGGGCTCTGTGGGCGCCAGGAGTCGAAATCGACTCAACAGCACACTTTACCTTTACCTTTAATGTCATACTGACATAGCATGACATTACTACACAGTAATATCCCACACAGGATCCAAGTACTACACAGGAACACATTTTGCAGTTCTGACACACTACACTGAGGCTGTACAAAAACAATACTATCCTATCCCCCCCCCCTTTCTTTTATTCTGGTTTTATTCTATTATGTTAATGACACACTAGTTCTGACACACTAGACTGAGGCAGCACAAAAACAATGTTATCCTATTCCCCACCCCCCCTCTTTCTTTTATTCTGGTTTTATTTTATTATGTTAATGTTCATGGCTATCCAGATGAACACAGTGCTTTTGCTGCTAATGCCGTGCTGGTACAGGGGGAGGGGCAATTTTCATTGATATCTTCTTCAATCTGTATCCCACTATACCTGCCAAAAATATGTTCCTGACAGTCACGTAGCCCTCAGGGACATATTTTCAGCAGGCACAGCACTTCAGGGCAAAGAGAGATTGCTGAAAATTGTCCCTCTCCCTCAGTACAAGCACAACATCTATTGAAGCATGCTTCAGACTGAAGCATGCCTGCTGCTTCAGTCTGGATATCAGCCACTGATTTCACCATTTCAACAAGAGGGTGGGGTTGTTGTTTTTTTGGAATTTCATGATTTTGTTGGTGAAATCTAGCTATCTGTCTGCTATTACCACAACAAAGGATCTTGTCTTGTTTTCTTTTGACATGAAAACAGAAGCCACAAGGCTTTGGAGGAAAATAGCCTCAGGATTTAATTATATGCCCCTTTCACCCTTGCATCTGTATCCCATTAGCTTGAAAGGAGGGAGGATTTTATTTTATTTTATTTTATTTTATTTTTATTTTATTTTATTT
Source organism: Hemicordylus capensis (assembly GCF_027244095.1). NCBI lineage: Eukaryota > Metazoa > Chordata > Lepidosauria > Squamata > Cordylidae > Hemicordylus > Hemicordylus capensis. The sequence goes on from NC_069657.1 coordinate 340,207,822, forward strand.
TATTTATTTATTTATTTATTTATTTATTTATTTATTTATTTATTTATTTGCAATCTTAGCTGTCCTATAAACATGTTCTTGACCAAACTGATAACTATCCTCAATTACAGGCTATCCAAGTGTTGAAAGGGATATTTTTCTTCTACTGATAGCCTTGAATTAACTTCACAGTTACACAAAATGTGCTGTGTGGTTTTTGGAAGCCTCTAATCAGACCTTGAGTTTTGCATATTTAGCATCTGACCTTCTTTGACAAAAGATTTACATAGGCCAGACCTAATTCTAATACTCCAAAGCAACCATTTGGATTGCCCCAGAAGTGAAATCATAGGATGTTTCCTGGTAGGAACTGAGTAGGGCACAAAAACCAAAGAGACATTGAACATAATCCAGCCAAAGTGATTCTCTCTGTTCCTGTTAGTATGTGCAAAACTTGAATCTTTATTTTTACAGATATTTTTACTTCATATGCACTGGCATCAGATGGGTGTTTGCAACTTATAACATGTAATACAAATATGAATCATTGCTGTGCATTGTATGTTCATTAGTTTGCATAGGTGGCTTAGCAGCTCTTCAAAGCATTGGTATTTTCAAAATAACCGCCCAGAGACGAAGGTTTGGGCAATATATAAATGTGACAAATAAATAAATAAATTAAATTAAATTAAATTAAAGCTTGACATTACTCTACGTAATACAATGGGGCTCTTCTCATGGCCAAAATTAAGATGTGAGATGTCTTCAACCTCAGCACAAGAGCTGGCTGCACTCCCAATACTTGATCCCAATACCTGCACTCCCAATACTTGCGTGAGATTTAAAAAATGTTGGAGGCAGGGAGCTTAATCATCTCAGAAAATTAGAATATTACATGGAACCAAGAAGACAAGAATTGAAGAATAGAACAATATCGGACCTCTGAAAAGTATAAGCATGCATATGTATTCAGTACTTGGTTTGGGCCCCTTTTGCAGCAATTACTGCCTCAATGCGGCGTGGCATGGATGCTATCAGCCTGTGGCACTGCTGAGGTGTTATGGAAGACCAGGATGCTTCAATAGCGGCCTTCAGCAATTCTGCATTGTTTGGTCTCATGTCTCTCATCCTTCTCTTGGCAATGCCCCATAGATTCTCTATGGCGTCAGGTCAGGCGAGTTTGCTGGCCAATCAAGCACAGTACACTGTATACTTTTTGGAGGTCCGATATTGTTCTATTCTTCAATCCTTGTCTTATTGGTTCCATGTAATATTCTAATTTTCTGAGATTGTGGATTTGGGGTTTTCATGAGCTGTACGCCATGATCATCACAATTATAACAAATTAAAGCTTGACTTATCTCGCTTTGCATGTAATGCATCTGTCTCATATATCAGTTTCACCTTTTAATTTGCATTACTGAAATTAATGGACTTTTGCACGATATTCTAATTTTCTGAGTTTCTCCTGTATATTAGGTCTGTGCACAAGAAAATACATCATATTGGATTGGATACGATATGATCCAACATAAAAATTGTCAGAATTAGAATCAGCATATTTTAAAATATCATATAGTTAGATCATGATAGATTATCAGTTGAAAATTCTGACAAATTGGATTTCCCCCTCATAAGGATCAATGGGAAACAAAATTCAACAATTTCACGATGGTTTGGCAGAAAGTTTTAAACTTCACATGGAGGTAGTACAAAATGAGAGCACTATATACATTGCATTTGAAGGTAATTGGTCAACCCATTGATTATTAATGAATGTTTGAATTTTTTTTTTAAGTGCTATAAACAGCTTGCTTCATGGCAGACAGTTACAAAAAGTATAGGAATTGAAGTCCCCACTATGACCATTGTTCATGCCCTGTTTGGAGGAAATTGTGCCTGATCTTCATATAAAAAGAGCACACCATTTTATATGTCCATATAAGTCCATCATGATTTTTTAAATCTAGAGAGGATTCCAAATAAAACAAAACCACCCATATATATTTCTCACAAACGTTGCCACGCAACTCCATATGCTCCCAGACTAGATGGGAAGGGAAGTAATCATCTAGAGCAGGTAGATGAAAAATGATAGGGTTGAACCACCCTGAGCCATTTTTGGAAGGGCAGTATAGAAATCGAATGAAGGAATGAAGAAATGCATATCATGGGAGGGATATACTGAACTGTAAGTGTAGAAAGACAAGGAGAACAAGACTTCAGAGAACTTTAAAGATAAGGACACTGAAGAGGAATTTCAAGAACAGCGTGCATTGAATCATAGTAGTATACTCTGCCCAGAGCCTTCGGATGGGGTGGTTTATGAATGGAATGGAATGGAATGAATAAATAAATGAATAAATGTATGTATGTATGTATGTGTTGGGGGGAAGGCAAAACATTTGGAAAGTATTAAATCCCAGAAAATCTGCTAAATTTCTAAAAACTGTAATGTTATCACAAGTTATCCAACTATCTTTTAGTCATGTAGTGGCTGCTATCTGGTGCTGAGATGTAGTTCAGGAGTGTTATCTGGAAGAGAACCAGCTGCAGCCAACATCCTCCTTATCTTATCATGGCTGTGATTACTGAAACCGGCGCCATATCTCCTTCAGAGTGCATCTTTATACCATCTGCAAAGATAAGTTCTAGGTAATTTCCAAGAGCAGTAAATTGGTAAATTCATGGGGAAGAAAAACAATGTCATTAAGAAGGTAAATCTCCAAGAACACAAGTACAACCATACTCACTTCAGAGAGTGAGATTAAGACACAAAGTGCATGCAAGACTCTTCAAATCCAACGTAAACTATTTTTCTATCATATTTCATCTATTCCCCAGGAATTGTATAGTGTGGGGAAAAATTGACTACACATTTTATTTGATATAGGAAGCATAAAAAGGACTTGTGGTGATGTAAATAACTTTTTAGCAGCATGTGTGCTCTGTCATCCTGTGATTTATACATGATGTTTTTCCAAAGAGCACTTGGAAGAGAATGAGAAAATAAATCTGTAACACTTTAACCTGATCTTTCACATTCCAGTACACCTCAAAATTGTGTTCCAGAGGAAGATATCTGTTTAAAAAATCTAGCACCCCCTTCATCAGATGCTTGAAGTGTTTCAGTCAGTTGGCAGAGATATACATGAGAATAAGTATATATGTATATATATGAATTTCAAACACAGGGACCAGACTTTGCAATAATACCAGATGCCAAGTCTCTTCTTGTATCCACTCAGGCTATATGTTATTACAGAACCAACTAATATAAGCCATAGCATCATTTGTTCATCCTCCAGTGTGATTATCACCTGCCTGCCAAAAATACCCTTCAGGTGTTTGCATCAGGACAAACAGAGCGATCTCCATAAACAAGAACAAGTAGACACAAATACAAAATTAAAAATGGCAACATTCGGGGAAGATTTCAGTTTCACAAGACACTCTGCTACAGATCTGCAAGTTGCTATTCTGCAACAAAAGAACTTCAAAGGAAGACTCCAGCATGGAATTAAGTAATAAGGATTTTTTGGAAAATTTGATTCAATCCATTTTGCTTAAATAGGAAGAGTGGTTTTCTGTCACACTACATATATTAAGCAACTTAGTTTTGACAGGAAGACTTAGCTTAACCAGGAAGCTAAGGAACCAAAAACCAGTCAGGAAAACTATTATCACCAATTACTGCTGTTGTCAATATTTGCTGTGCTAATCTCATATTTTTAAGCTTTATATAAGAATAATCACAAACTATACTTCATGCATTCATAGCCATTTCCCCACTGTTTACAGGTTTGAATCCCTCCATGTAGGCTTAAATGGGGACAATGATTTCCTCTTTGCATTAGAATCCATCCAGAGTCCAACGTGATGAGGCAAAAGGAGGAGCAAACGCAAATTCGGACCCCCAACTCTAAAGGGAGCCCCCCTGTCCCATAGCCCATGAACAACCAGAGCTCACCCTTCTGAAGTGCAAGCACTTTTGCTCATAACCAAGATGATTTTCACCACTCTCCAGAAGCAGTATAACAGCAGAAACACATCCTGGAGGGTCACAAAGTCCCCAAGAATATGTCAAATAGCAATTCCAGAACACGGGGAGAGTATAAAAAATGTTGCACTCTTGTGCATATGCACTGCACTGCATAATACTAGTCACTAAACTGACTACTGCTACATACATGTTCCTGCATGGATTGACTATGATGACTGCTGCCTATATGATGCTGTTTAGGGGCATGTGCACAGCATTAGCCAGGATGTTGGCCATTTACCTGAGAATCTCAATTTTTTTTTCTTTTTAAAAAAGCAGATTTCTAGTGAACAGTGTCTAGTGAAATCTCCAAAGCCAGAACTGGATTGAGAAAGATCCCCCGTGACAGGAATCAGGCTTTGGTACCCTGTGGGACTCCCTATTCTATGACTAAAAAACAGAACAAATTGTGTTAAAACGGGAAATGGATTAGATTAGCTTAGTGAAGAATCTGGATTTTCTTAAGAACTAGATATACTGTATGTTCTAAAGAACAGGCCCTGACATTTTAGTTTAAATGACTTCATGGCTAATTGTGCTTCTACACATTGTGATTGGTCTCTACTGATTCTGAATAAGTTAATCATTGTAAACCTGGGGGGTGACAATAGGTAATTTTTTGCAACAGGTAACCTTTTGCATCTAGCCTTTGAGATTGCTTGGATTGTTTCTCAGCCATCCCAGCTCCCTCTGTTTCACAAGTTTGATGCTTCCTGTTTCATTTTCCATCTCTCCCACTCTGCAAATGAATCTCTTGTCCCAGGTATGGTCCATAAAACCTGGATGAATCTTCCAGTCTGTTGAACTATGGGAACCGAATCCTTGACCAACTACAATCACCTGTCCTGAACTTCACGTGTTCTGAACATCTCATGGGGTCAGATCCCAACATGTCTCAGTATTGGCAGATGCATACTGCAGTTCCCCAACATCTATCACAACCCGTCCCTGTGTTCCTTCACCTTCCTCTGTCTTTCACTTCTTCACTTTTATGCTAATGTAATGGTTTCTTTGACAATGGATCTTCATTCATAATCTTGGAAGCATAGTGGTGTTAATTTTCAAAGTTGTATTTTGTTTAAAATAAACTATTAATGTCTCTCCTGAAGTCATCAAAACTGAATTATGGTGAAGGGAATATGCTAGGTATATTAAATGCCCCTTAGAGGCATCAGTGAAACCAGTTGACAATCCAATTGCAATTATTTAGCAGCACATTGTCCAGGACAGTTAAACCTGCGGTGAATTATCCATGAACTATCCAAGCTAGACCTTAAACAATAAAATTAAATCTGCTCTTTGCCACATTCTGGTTTTATGAGGGATTGCTACCCAAAATTAATTGTTTCTAAGCTGCTGCAGATATTTCAAAATTATTTTATGGGGAGTAAAATAATCGTCCTACAAGAAAGGACTGAGACAGCCTAGCATAAAGGGAGAGTGGCAAATGTGGTCTTCAAAAATGATTACAACAATCATTTTCAGTCTTCATAGCTTCAAACTCTGAAAACTTTCCAGAATGATTCCAATGAACTCCTGCACATCTGCTATGGAACCCTTGTGTATTGCAGAGAATTCTGGGACATATTCGAGGATATATACTCACAGGGCACTGGCCTAGGCCTGTTGCATTTCACCACAGCCCTGTGAACTGAGAGTGTGATGTACCAGGGATGGCCCTTTCATGAGGCATAGGCAGTTGCCTCAGGCAGTGGATTATTAGAAGGCCAGCAAGGTGACAAGATGCCCCTGCTGCAGCCATTGCAGCAGCTCTTTGCAAAGCTTGCAAGAAGCACAAGGAGGGAAGAGGAGACCATGGCAACATTCCCTACTCTCTGTCACCTGTGCCACTTTTAAAGGTTGAAAGAATTGGTTTTGAAAGGGGACTGGCCCCACAAAGGAGATACAAACACCACACAGCTCCATTTGTGAGAAGCTTCAGCCAGCACTGGGTTCCCAGCCTGGCTGGCAATTCTGCCTTTCCAGGCAGGGAAAGGTGCCCCCAGCCATGCTGCAAACCTGGCACTGACTGAAGCGCCTTGCAAATGGGGCTGCACGGCTCCTTCCTGCATATGGCCACACCCCTGCATCTGATGTCATACTCAGGGAGCATGGTTAGCACACCAGGGGCCATGGCAGTGTTGCACCCAGCCACCGGATGGCTTCCTACACACCTGAGGGGGGGGCAAGCTGTCTTCCAATTAAATACATCCATCATTATTAATCTTTTCATTCAAGAACCCTGATAAGCTTCTAAGAAGCCTGAGAATTTACCTAAGTATAGTTTGAAAGTATTGGTATTATGAAATTTCATTGTGCTCTACAGCAAATTACATTTAAAACAAAAGCTATTTCCACATCACTTCCCATTAGTATGACAATAAAAGTCCAAAAGAAAACATTATGCTCTCAAGAGATTTTAATATTTAAAAACAAAAGCCTTGAATTTCCCCCATGTAATTTAAAACGCTTAATCGTCTTTGATACTTTCCACTTGCATCTCTGCCCCCTTCTCCTCTGTTACCATTAATTTCACATTTAGGGTGCATCCTGTCAACTCTGATCAAACCTATTTCAAAGCATTAGAAACAAATATTTGAATTACAATCAGAGGTGAAGTAAGTGACAGAAGAAAAATAAGGAATAGCACATTAATATTGAAAGCACATAGCTAATGTGGGAAGGAATTAAAATTATTTCAGAAATCAAAGGTCCTGGGTGTTCCGTCAATATTTTCTTATCTAGGTACCTTGGAAATCTATATATATTAGTAAAATGTCATTTTTAAAAAGCCTTCCATTATAGGATAGTCTGTTACAAAGAAAGTAAAGCTTCCTGTGGAATTTTGAACTTTTTATGGATATGCTGCACAGCACAATTTCAATGACAGCTAGTAATGTAGTGATGTGGATCGGGGCGGAGATGTAATTGTGTACCCAGGTTCCAAGAATCTGTGCACAGCTGAGGTCGGGGCCACCATGTTCATTGTGAAAGGCACCTGGTGGGGGCTCCTTGGTGCCCTTTTTCTACCTGCCACACTCATGGCACCCCCTTTCCCCCTGCTGTTCATGTGCAGCAGTGTCAGCAGGCTCCATTGGTAGCAGTCTGCCACTCAGCCACCACAGTTGCCACCGTGGCATGCAGCAGGGTGCTCTGTGCGTGTGGTGTAAAGAGAAGGGGTGCTGTGGGGGCCACCATTAGGGACCGCTGCCACCATGTTGGGGGGCAGGTGGCCCGGACACAGGCTGCCTATGCCCTCCCTACACTACTGATGTGGATTGCATGTATTTTACTGTTTGAGTTCCTAATCATGGCAGACATCAGAATGTAAGCCTATTCAACCCTCTTCCCAGCTCTAAAAGTACTAAGGACTAGAAGGTTGTGCACACAACCATTTACGGGGGGGGGGGGCAGCGTGGATCTCCGGAGGCCAAGAAAACAAGTCCTGGTCTCCAGGAATCCCATAAGGCACTTCGCAATGAGGGTAGTTCATTGGAGGATTTCCCCATGAGTCAGGCATAGGGATGTGCATGGACTGCGCATGGCAGTTTGGTCCAAATTACGACTGAACCACTGCTCTGTGAACGGGTTCAATTGGCTGGACTGGCTAGGCCAGTCAAACTGATGAACCAGTTTGTTTTAAAAAACAAACCAACCCATGATTTTTCAGGGTGGGGGGCAGCCAGATTTGGGTCTTTTGGGTTCTGGTTTGCACATGCCTAATAGAGTATGAGTTTTAGGAGAAAAGAGGAGGGGGAAGTGCATGAGTGGGCAGAATGGGGAGGGGAAGGTTAACAGCTTCTGACCTTGTTGCCCTGGAAACAGCTGTGAAAGTGGCCTATGAAGGGGCTGGCTGAGGAAATACTTTGCCACTAACCATTACGGTCATGTCTCTGGGGCAAACAGGAGAACAGGCTTGATCACACAGACCTTGCTTCTTACCTCTGGCTACTGCTTCTGTTTTGTCCATTTTACCGCAGAACTGGTAGGTCTCAGTGCTCCTGTATGACGTTTACCACTGTCCAACCTTGTTCCTCATAAGAGGAAAAAGGCTGCCGAGTTCCTTGTGAGGGCCATAGGGGCCGTGACTTTTAAAAGTTGCATGACAGGTAGACAATTAACAGGTGCAACTTTGGCTAGCATCTGAGAGGGCAAGCAGCACCTGTTGATATTCTACCTGTACTTCAGCTGCTTGACAGCCAGAACTGAAGTGAGAAATGGCCCTGATCTGGCCGCCATGAGGCCACTCCAACCATGAGATTGCTCCAACCAGTGTGGGGCCGCTCCAGCCATTGTGGGGCTGCTGGTCCCGCTCTGGCCACCACTGCTTTGCTCTTCCTCCTTCACTTCCTTGCTCTCTCACCTGCCCTATCACCCCCTGCCATTCTTGTCCCCACTCTTGCCACCCCATTTGCCACCAGCTCTGTTCTTGCTGCCGCCGCCTTCACCTCAGTTATAATGCTGCCATACCCATAACTATCTTGCAAACTTAAGGGGTTTTGCCTTTAATGGAATATTCATTTAGATACTGCTATGCAGCAGGGAAGCAGCTTGCCTAGGAAGCAAGAGGCTGTTAGTTCGAATCCCTGTCAGTGTGCTTCCCAGACTGTGCCTAGTAAATACATATATTTGTAGTCACCTATATCAGGCGGCAGAGATATAGGAAGATGCTAGAGGCAGATGCTCACTTTAATGACAACAGCAAAGGCATCATCTCATACTATGCAGGAGGAAGGCAATGGTTAACCACTCCTGTATTCTACCAAGAAAACCACATGGCTCTGTGGTCATTGGGAGTCGACACCGACTCGAAGGAACAATCTTTTCTTTCCTTTATGAATATTCACATTTCGCGTTTCAACAACAGTTTTTAAAGCAGTTTACATAGAAAAAGCCTCCTAATGTTGTTGCAGGTTCTCTTCTTCCTTGCTAAGATGCCCCCCTCCATATGTTTGTTCCCTTCAATAACACAAATACAATTGTGGGTTTCGGAATGTTCAAATAAAAGTCCCTTGGGTCTTAAGAACAACATAAGAACAAAAGAACAGCCCTGCTGGATCAGGCCCAAGGCCCATCTAGTCCAGCATCCTGTTTCACATGGTGGCCTACCAGATGCCACTGGAAGCCCACAGGCAGGAGTTGAGGGCATGCGCTCTCTCATGCTGTTACTCCCCTGCAACTGGTACTCAGAGGCATCCTGCCTTGAGGCTGGAAGTGGCCCATAGCCCTCTGACTAGAAGCCATTGATAGACCTCTCCTCCATTAAGTTATCAAATCCCCTCTTAAAGCCTTGCAGGTTGTTGGCTGTCACCATATCTTGTGGCAGAGAATTCCACAAGTTGATTTTGTGTTGTGTGAAAAAATACTTCCATTTGCTGGTCCTATATTTCCTGGCAATCAATTTGCTCCTACAGCTTGACTTCAACTCTTTTGAGAAATCCATGGTCTCTTTCTACCTAGTGTGTTGCAGGTCTGGTTGACTTGTGAGTGCAATGGCAGCCCTTCTTTCCCTGTGTAGCTGTGCCTTTTTCCCTGACAAAAAGGTGGTTGTCTTTGCTTTCTCTCAGCCACTATTTGTTGATTGGTGCTTGCCTTCCATGCATGACAAAGGGGTATCATCAGGGACATTGTCGTGATTGGTGCGTAATGTTTGTAGGGTCTCTGTGGAAGTGACTGTTCCATGGTATCTCCCAGAGTTCCTAGCAACCCTAGTTTGCTAGGGACTCTGTGGAAGTGACTACTGTTGCTATGTTAGCTTCTACTCCTACTATTGAGCTTTTGACATTGCTACTTGATGCACATGGGACAGTTACATCCATGTAAGCTCTGGGATAATTATGGGTATCTTAACTGACTCCTGCAAGATTATCCTGCAGATTTCCCCACCTTTACTAGGGAATATTATGTGAGTGATTTAATCTGTGCTCTTTGAGCATGTACAAAGATTACAACCAACTGTCGTATTTTATTGCTGTTGTTTCTGAAAGTCTGTTTATATAGATTTTCCTCCATGACACCCTGAAGAAGGGTTTCACACCCAAGACGCATTGGTCTTTCAACCATGTACTGAGGTTCCTCCTCATCTCCCACGTTCACTAAATGCCACCTAGCAACTTTGCTCAGCATTCTGATCTGCCTTTGATGTCAGCCAGGAAAAGCTTGTGAATTGAATTGTATCAGTGTAAGTAATGGAATTAGCAAACAAGAGAATATAAATATAAGCCATAAAGTGAACTTTCTAAAGACTAAAAAAGAAATACCTCAGGGCACTTTCAAAGAGACATGGAAAATAATCAATTTGATTACTGATAACTTCTTGAATCAGGCTGTCGAGTATTCATCTCAGACTTTATGCCTTAACTGAAGATGGAGGCAAGATCAGTGAAGTAAAGGGGGGGGATATGTAGCTGGGCACTCAATCAAGTGACAGCACCATGATTAAATTTGACAAACAGTAATTTTTAAAAATCAGAGCAGCAAACTAGTTATCACCCAAACACAACAAAACAAAAAGTTATGATTTCAGGAAGATCAGCTTGAATGACACGAAAATATGCGTGCTGATAAATTAAATAGATAGGCTGTGAAGAATGAAAGGTTATTTGGTTGGAGAGAAATGAAGCAGCTCATAGGAGCAGCAGCACTGAATATGGATGACAAATACAGATGGTGGCCAGAAATTACAGATGAGCTTGTGCAAATGCTCTGTGAAAATACTTTTAAAATAGATCAATCAAGAAAATGGACTAAAGGAAAGAGCAAATGACAGCGCTTAAATTACACTAGTGAGTGCTTGACAATACTGATGAAATAGCCAACTACAAAAATGCATAAAAGAAACTTATGTCACATTCAGAAATACTAAATCCATCTTAAAGTTTTCCTTCTCTGCTACAGGAAAAAATGGCTTAATGAAGAAGAAAAATGGAGTCTTTCTGGTCAAGAACTGGAATGAAATGATCAAGGCTGCCAATGAGAATCAAGTGTCAGATCTATGATTACTTTCAGAGATGAAAGATTAGCTATGCTACTATTGTGTACATTTACTGTTAGGAAGAGCTTAAGGAATCACATGCATTAGGACTACTAAACAGTTGGACCTGAAAAAGATTACTGGCCAAGAAAGAATAAGCCTGATTGACCAGGACTATCTATTTTAGCCGATATGGCTTGTGAACAGGATACCTTAAGGACAGGCTGTACATGTCAGAAACCTTCTAGGCTTCAAGATTTGCCCCAGAGGTCTTGCTGTCTGGCCTGTCACTGTGTCAGATTCAGTTGTGGTGGTGACCAGAGAAGGGACGTTTTATGTAGTGGCACTGTGGCTATGGAATACCCCTTCTCTTAGAAGCATGCCAGGCTCTTCCTTGACAAGTCTTAGCCTGCTAAGACGTGTTTCACCACCCTTTGCAGGACAGCGTTAATGGCTCGGTTGATTGCTTACAGCTGTTATTAAGGATTATTTTGTGGGTTTCTTTTGCTGGCTTTTATTGTTATTGGCCAACAACTAGACTAACCCTGCATCTATGCACTAGAGTTTTCCATTATGAGAGGGGGGAGTGGTGATGAGAGGTGGAGTGGTGATTTTCAACCATCCCTCTACCCCCTGCAGCCACCTTTGTCTCCCAAAACTATGTCTTTGTGAGTCCCCCAACAATTAGGAAGATATGTCTGGGAGACACAGGCAGCTATACAGGGAAGCAGAGAGTGCCAAAAATTGCCCCTACCCCTCACATAAAGGTGCAGGGTTAGTCTGGATGTCAGTTGTTCATATTCTTTCTCTCTCCCTACCCGCGGCCAGCCTCTCTCTCTGTGTATGTGTTTAGTTATATTTATATCCCCCCCCCCCAAAAAAAATTGTAAGCTGCTCCAAGCAGCTACATGGCCTGATTTTTTTAAACATCAAATAAATGATATTGTAACCACAATAACATGAATATGGTGATTTGTCCATATCTTTTAACTATTAGCACTAGAGGCAATCAATTTATAGCAACTTAGATTTTCAGTATCTGATAAGCAGAGCAATATCAGAAATGTTTTCTGCTGAAAAAGTCAACCAGTCTAAAGAGCTGGTCAAATCAATGACCAGAACATTTATGTCTGCAAGTCATACTATCATGCATTTTGGAGGGACCAAAAGGCCATTCTGCTTTATTGTTTCTTAATGTTTGTACAGTTTTTACAGAAATTTTTTTAAAAACCCACATAAATAGTAGGAGAGAAATCCACATGTTGTCATCCCCATTTCACTCCAAACTGTGTGTTCAAGTTAAAGATGCTGCTTCTAATTTCATGGTGATTAGGAGGCTAAACAGCCCATAATAACACATCTGTGGAAGATAAACCAGTCTTAAAGGACTGTTCTTTATAGTGTCTGAAGCAGTGTTGAGTGAAGGCTTAAATGGCAGGTTTTGTGCTACATCACCCTGAGATAATTATAACAGTATCAGGAGGAGAAGGAAATAACATCTTCCCAACCTCTATGATGATAAGCTGTCTGAATCCTTGAGTAACAGAAAAAATGTCTCTCTTTAAGCAGCTGGCAGAAACCTTTCAGATGTCAAATTATGCATAGATATTTAAATGAGGCCTTATGTGGAAAGCTCTGATAAAGGGGATGTTTCTGGGGTGCAGTCACAGTTGCGGGTAAACTTTACTATTCTGTATTATATCATTTATCATTGTATCAGTGCCTCAGCAATTTGGGGTTATTTGTCTCTTTTTTAAAAAAAGTCTGGATCTCAAGGGCACAATGCACTCATTAGAGTACTCTGCTGACACAATAACTTGCTTGCATGTATGATACTAAAATGTATAGCACCATGTGCTCTAGCCTGATGACCATAATGCCACAATGGCCGCCTTCAGACATAACACAAAACCAGAGGCAACCGTGCCAGAAGTTGAAGATTTTGGTTGTCTGACTGCGTGAACTCACGGTTTCATAACCAAACTCTGGGTCAGTTTTAACCCCCAAACTTGAATTTGAACTTTTGGTTCCAATTAGGTTTCTGTGCTGAATCCTTGGGTCCAAAAGTGGCATCATGTCCGAATTACACTGCTGTGTCCAACTGGAGTTGAGGGTAGGAAGCTCCTCCCTCCCTCTACTCGATTGGCTGCAGCAGCTTTCCTTCATGCATCAAAGCCAGTGCCTACCCCTTTGCAGTCACCCAGACTACAGATTGGGCTCATCTGGGAGCATGCAGGGGGAATGGAGGCAAACTGTAGGTTTGTTGGACCTGCAGTTCACTGTGATGTCTGAAGGCAGCCAATGAAAACCATTGTTTAATATTTGGAACATTATTATTTCATGTGTATACACAGGGCTGGTGCCACCATTAAACAGAATGAGGTGATACTCCTCAGGCTGCAGATCTGAGGGAGTGTTAAAGGGCATCACACGGTCAGTTATTCAGCTTATTATAATATTTTGACCACCATGGAAGGTTGTTATTCTGTAACTCAGTGGTACTGCATCATGCAGAAGGTCCCAGGTTCAATCACAGGCATCTCCAGGGAAGACTGAGAAAGATTCCTGCCTGAAATGTTGGAAGAGCCTCTGCCAATCAGTGTAGACAATACTGAACTAGATTCGCCAATGGTCTGATTTGGTATAAGGCAGCTTCCTATATTGCTGTGTTCCTAATGTTCTGCCTTACTTTGGACTTCAGACTATTATTGCATAATTTCTTTTATTTAATTGCAGTTTATAACTCACTGCCCTGGGTAGATATAACACATTTTTAATGGGTGTGCATCTAAATACGTAGCTCTTTATATAATAATTTTGAAAATTCCTTAAACCAGGCCAGAAGATACTTGCCTTAAAAAACTTTGTTACTTCCAGAAGATGATTTTTTAAAAATTAATTTATACCTACTTTCCCCCCAATAAGCTGTCAGGGTAGCTTGTCCTCATTAACATACATAATGTAAACACTCAGCATGCCAGGCAACGTTAAACATTTAAATTTATTGAAATATTTGTGAGGAGCCCTTAGGGCACTCATGTGCTGAAGGACCAGATACTGGTCCTACATAAGTAAATAATACATAAGTAAGTAAAACATTTTTTAAAAAGCACAACAGCACCATAGCAGTACAACACTATTTTTTATCTATTTGCATCAATTGTAATCACTCTACTACTTCAAAGAATTTGATGGGAAAACATTATTCAGGCCTATTCATGCAAATGCAGGGAGCACATAATTTGGGATGACGCCTGCTTGCCCCAACCGATCTTCATCCACTGGACCTTGTGAACAGACTCTATGCATGGCTTAACTGTAAATATGTAAGCTTAGCCAAGAAATCGGCACCACTGCTTTTTTAGGGTCCAAGAGCACACATACAGAGCCTACATGCTTACAGCTTTAATGGGCATAGGGCCTTTTCATAAAGTATACTGAATGCATATGCAGGGAGTTAGAAGGCACAATCCCACCCAGCCAATGCATTCTCTGCATATACCAGGTTACATGAATATGGTTTGCATTATGCATCCACCTCCTAGAGGTCAGCAAAGAGTGGGACATGTAGGGTGGGCATTCCATAAAAAGGGTGCTTCAATGAGAAAGGCTTGCTCTGTAAAGTCTTACGCCTATCTTGGGAAGGCAAAAGCACCTGAAGATGAATCTAAGCAGTTGTGTCATGATTAGGGATGTGCATGAACAGTTCATGCACTCCCTGGGGAGGCGTGGAGGGTGCCTTTAAGTGAGCAGGTATGACGCTTCTTACCTGTTCGCCCCTCCCCGCCACTTCCCCCCCCCACACTCCATTTTGAAAGAGATGCATGGGGCTGGAGAGTTCCTTCCTGCTGCCCTGATCAGCATCAGCACGGACATGGCCAAGGCTCCCACACACTGGCCATTTGCATAGTATGCTCCACGTAAAAGGAACGCTGCAGCCCCGCACCTCTCTTTCAAAATGGAGAGCTGGTGGGAGGGAAGTGACGGGAAGGGGGCAAACAAGTAAGGAGCACCTTACCTGCTTTTTAAAAGGCACCCCCCTGCCAGAGGTTGAACTGGTTCAGACACCAGTGTTTGAACAGGTTCAGTGCTCCAGAAGGGGAGCGCCAAACCTGTTCGTGCACATCCCTAGTGTCATGTGGAAAAGAAAGTCCTCATAATACCTAGGCCTTTAAAAGTTATGAGAAGCATACGATACAAACTGGGTCCAACAGCTGACTGTATGGTGTGCATGAACTGTGGTTTGAACCATGGTTCAAGCACCGTTTGGGACTGAGGCCCAGGAACTTTAAGAAAGAGGAGAACAGGTGCTCACCTGCCCTCCATCACCCCATTATTTATTATTATTTTATATCCCACTCTTCCTCCAAGGAGCCCTGAGCGGTGTACTACATACTTACGTTTCTCCTCACAACAACCCTGTGAAGTAGGTTAAGCTGAGAGAGAAATGACTGGCCCAGAGTCACCGAGCAAGTATCATGGCGGAATGGGGATTTGAACTTGGGTCTCCCCGGTCCTAATCCAGCACTCTAACCACTACACCACGCTGACTTCCACGCTGGCTACACCACCCAGCTTCCTGCTGGGGCAGCACACATGCCAACTACTCCCACACAGTATCAACTTGCACATGGTATCTGCACATGCGCAGATGCCATTTGCGTGGTCAGCAACACCATGCTGACCATGCAAATGGTGCCCACACAGGTGCGGATACCTTGTGGATGCTGATGCCACACAGGGGTATTTGGGACATGCGCAACCCCAGCAGGAAGCTACATGGGGTGGCAGAAAGCAGGTAAGAACTTGCTCTCCTCTTTCTTAAAGCTCCTGGTCCCCATTCCCAAATGATGCTTGAACCGTGGTTTGTCCACACCCCTAGTTGACTGGATACTAATAGGGCTTTTATAATACTGTTCACTGCTCTTCATCATCAACCCCAATTAAGAATTGGCGTTAGGAAATTTAAAAGCCGGAGAAGTCATTGCAAAGATGTGAGCCTCCCTTTATTCGGAAAAGAATTTCTTTTATCCATGCTAAACGACATTACACATGCACTGTACTCCCTTCCAGGAGTCACTGAATATACAGTTCCACTCACCCAAGGCATTATAATGACAGGCATTTTGCTATGTTAGCAATGATAAGAAGAACTGTCCAGCCAAAGCCAGAGCACTTTTTTCATAAAACTCACTGATTCCTATTAAAGAGAGATAGTTGTACATAAACTGAGCAGGCGTTAAAGGGCTTAATGTTGACCAGATCATGTCTAGCAGCAATAAGGATAGCTTTCACGGATTTCAGTTGACTCTAAATTTGAAAGGGCTATGGCATGGTGGTATTCATTCATTTATAGCTTAGTAATTAATAGCTTAGTCATTTATCACAGCCTGAACTAGCCACAGTTCACTGATTGCAAGCTGAATTATCCGGAGTCCACTGATATGGAATACTGTAAAGCTGATTTGAAATGAAATATGAAACCATCTCTCCTCCCCTCACCCTCCTCCTTCAGTAGGAAATTCTGAATCGTTTTAGCAATCATATTGAAGGTAGAGAGGGGAGTCAGTGAAGATGGCAAAGAGTTGTCCTCTCCACTTGTCTGGTATACAGCAAGCTTGCATGATTATCCATTTACAAGAACTAAAAAGAAAACAGCTGTCTTGGAATCATTTTCAAACTTTATTCCTTACTTAGCCCTGAAAATAAGATATATTTCCAATGCAAATTATCCTTGATACCAACTAAAGGGATTTAAGAAAGTTACTTTCAGCAGGGCTTTCAAAATTTTCATTTTCATTCATGGATTTAAGCTCTTACAAAATGTGAGAGAATTTAGTGCTTCAGAAAGCTGTCAATCCATGTACAATATAAGCGGGTTTCAAAGCAAGCTTCTCCCACACAACACTCTGCATTCACCTCAGTGATGCTCAGCAATCAACTGCATTTGTTAGAAAACATGTGAGTCTCTCAGATAGCTGAATAGAATGCTCTAGTGACTGCCTTTGGACAATGGATGCATCATATTTTTAAAAAAATGCCATAGAAGTAAGTTAGGTGCACTGCATGTGCAAACTCTGCCACATATCTGGTAGTGTAACCTATGAGAGGCAACTGAAATTTACTGTGTGGTCATTGTTTTGTCCTTCCTTTGAGCAGGAAGACACAGCCTCGCCTAACAGACATTGTGACTGGATAACTTAAAAGAAGATGCTTATAATTGGTGGCAGTCCAGGTTTGATCTAATGCTTGGGATGCATCCTCCCATTCAAACTTAAGTTATGTCATCTCTGGTCCTTCAACCATTCCTGGGAAGGAAAATGTGCAACAATTATAAATAGTTGGGTCTATCCAAGCGAGCACCTCCATTCTAAAATATTTAATTTATTTTTGCCATTTATATGCTATTTTTCAGGTGACCCACCTTAGTGGTTTAAACAGAAGCATTAAAACAATAAGAATCCATAAAGAGCTTTACAACAAATCAGGAAAGAAAAGCAACAGACAGATTTTTCAAACGGTTGATCTTCTAACATTGCAGTCTTAAATCAGGCCATTTGATAGTCTGGTTGTCTCTTCTCTTCTACCCTCAGAGTAAGTTGCCTTTTCAGTAGTTCCCTTGTGACTGTTGAGGAAGGGAAGGGCAAGACTGAAGCAATGGGATAGAAGCATGCGTCCTCTTATAGACAGGTAATTGGTTGGACAGGAGGCAAAGAGTAGAGCTTTCTCACAATGGAGGGAATTAGTCCCCCAAATATTTGTATGATGGTTAGGATTATAGATAGGTTTTGATAAGGAATTGCTCATGAAACATCTATCTATCTTAAATTGGCTCATGTCTTCAGATCCAGATGAATAGCATCCAAGATAGGTAATCTTCAACATGTTTATCAGTGTCTTGAATGAAGAGGTGGAGGGAATCCTCATTAAATTTGCTGATGTCCCAAAACTGGAAGGGATAGCTAACATCTTAGAAGCCAGAAATAAAATTCAAAATGATTTTGACTGAATGGGAACTGAGCTGAAACTAGCAAAATGAAATTCAGAGACAAATGCAAAGTTCTCCACTTACGCGTGTGTGTGTGTGTGTGTGTGTGTGTGTGTGTGTGTGTGTGTGTGAAAGGCACAGGTATATTATTGATCTACTAGCTGGCTCGCACAGAGCATCTGTGCACTATTTGGGGCCAGATGTCCCCCCTCCCTCCTGCCCCCTCCCCCTCCCCCTGCCACTCTCTCATGCCCCCTCCCCCTCCCTCCTGCCCCACTCTCTTGACCCCCTGCCTCTCCCTCCTGCCTCTCCCCCCTGCCCCACTCTCTCTTCCCCTCCCTCCCCCTCCCACCCCACTCTCTCTTGCCATCCCTCCCTCCCCCTCTCACCCAACTCTCTTTCACCCTCCCTCTCTCTCCCACCCCCTCTCTCATCCTCCTTCCCCCTCCTGCCCCACTCTTCTCTTGCCCTCCCCCTCCTGCCCCTATCCCCTCCCTCTTGCCCCACTCTCTCTTTCCCTCCCTCCCTCTCCACTCGCACTGAGCATTTTACAGCAGCGGGCGGTGGGTGGCCATTTTCGGCCGGACCTGACTGCTGCCACAGGCCCTCCTTACCAGGCCCTCCTTACCAGGCAGCAAGCGGCTCCTCCCGGGTGGTGAACAGGGAAGTCCCACTGCCTGTTTCCCTCCCGCCCTGGCCTCCGCAGCTGGGCCTGCCGCCGCCACCGCCTGGCCTCCGTGGCCGGGCCCACCACCTGGCCTCTGCGGCCGGGCCCACTGCCACCACCGCCTGGCCTCCATGGCCGGGCCCGCCACCACCACCGCCTGGCCTCTGTGGCCAGGCCCGCCGGTGACCAATCCTCCTGGGTGTGTCTCAGCCAATCAGGCACCTTCGCCACCCAGCCAATCAGCTGGGCGCTGGGACACACGTTCCAAGGCACACCCAGGAGAATAATATATATAGATCAATCTATCTAACATTTATACAGCATCCAAAAGTCATGTACTCATGATGAGGAGTACCTAGCTTGGCAGTACTACATGTGTAAAGTACTACAAGTGAAAATTCTACATCTTGGAATTGCAATCAAACATGTTGTTCCAAGACAAACATGAGTCAGAAGCTTCATACCAAAAAACTGTTTGAAAATACAACAACTTGAAAGCAATTTTTGGCTGTATTCATAGAACCTTAGTTTTCAAGCAATGGGAACAACAACAACGAATATTTATATATTGCTTTTCAACAAATGTTTCCAAAGCAGTTTACATAGAGAAAAAACACATACAATAAATAAATAGGATGGATCCCTGTCCCCAAAGGGCTCATAATTCAAAAGGAAATGTGAGATAGACATCAGCAACAGTCACTGGAGGGATGCTGTGCTGGGGATGGATAGGGCCAGTTACTCCCCCCTGCTAAATAAAGAGAATCACGAGGTTAAAAAGGTGCCTCAGTCTGTGCCCAGTTAGCAGGGGAAGTAACAGATCCATTTTATTCCACACTAGTTATATCTGATCTGTAGTACTGTGTCCAGTTCTAGGCGTCAAGTTTTAAGAAGGATTCAGACCAACTGGAATGAGTTCAGTGGAGTATAAGACAGACAATCGTCATGGGTCTGGAAAACATGCCTGGTGAAGGAAAGCTGAAAGAACTGGGTATGGTTAGCCTGGAGAAGATGAGACTTAGGGTGGGATATGAACATGACAAATACATACAACATGCCAATAGCACCTTGTCAATAGTGGCTGATATACAGAGCAAGGAAGCACCTGTGCAGTGAGAGAAGCAAGTTGACAGCACTTCCCAACAAACTGCCCCAGTGCACTGGGGAAAGAGTAATCCCCTTCCACAGGATATCTCCTGTGTGCAGGGATATATTTTCAGGTGGCTTCCTGGGCAAGGGGAGGTAATAAAAAATTGCCCTTCCCCAGTGTAGTTGGTTGGGAAATACTGTTAGCCTGCTCTTCTCATTGCACCAGTGCTTCTTTGCTCTGTATGTCAGCCAGTGTTCACCCTGATGAGCTGTCCTTGGGTATTCTCTCTAGCCCTCTTCTTATGCTTCTCTCTAGCTCTCTTCTTATGCTCCTTTCCACTCACTGAAGCAATGTGTTTAAGCAAGCAGGATCATGCCAGCTGGCCCTCTCCCCAGAACTGTGGCCCTCACTCCCTTCCTCTGCATGTCAAATGGAATGTAAGGTGGCCCAGAGCGAGTGGTGGTGTAGTGCACATAGGGTGCCAACCACCCCCATACCCACAAACCTGTGAGGTACTGGGTTTTGTTGTTTCTGAGGTGTTCTGTGTAGATTCTCTGGTAGCATATGAGATTTTCAGTGAAAAACAAAAATCCACTTTCAAATTCTACCAGAGAATCTACACTCAAAAGACCTCAGAAACAACAGAACCCATCACCCCACGGGTTAGCAACCCATGGGGGTGGTTGGCACCCTATGTGCACTACACCACCACTCGCTCTGGGCCACCCCAGTGCCCCCCAAGTAGAGTTATGGGGCTGCTGAGTTATGGGGCTTTTTCCCTATGGAAAAAACCTTAAAGACGTGTAAACTTCAGAAATTCACAAAAAAATCAGCCCTTTGCCCAATTCCTTTGAAATAATTCTGGTAGCTTCCTTGCCCCCATTGGGCACTACCACCCATCACACTCCGCTCTGGGCCACCCCTTTCCCCCTGACATGAAATGATGCATTTGCTGAAACCTCCATTATTCCCTATGGGAGAAAAAACCTCAAAGACTCATAAACTTCAACAAGTCACAAATAATCAGCCCTTTGCCCAGTTCTTTTGGAATCTGGGTAGTGGCAGCCTAGAAGGCACCTATTGGGGCACTACCACCCAACCCACTCTTCTGCCCCTGAATCCATTCCCAGGCTGGCATGCAGTAGCCATAGCAGGCTGGCAGGCTAGGCTCAGGCTGGCAACAAGGCAGGCATAGGCAATGGCATGGCATCATGGCAACTTGAGGCATGCAACGCTGCAAACTAGTTCTCTCCCTCTCTTTTTCTCTCTTCAATGAGGCAGAAAGGCAGAATGGTGACTACTAACTTGCTGAATGAATTGAAAACCCCTCCTTGAACTCTCCCCTTGCCCCTTCTTCGACCCTTCCCCTGGCCAATGTGGGGTCAGTAAAGAGTGGCAAGAGGCAAAAGAGCCAATGGGGAACAAGGAGGGAATCATCAGCAGGTCACTGATTGGAAGGCTGGAAGGCTGGGAAATTCAAAGAGGTGTAAAACACAAAATGGAGAGTGACTCAGAGATCACCACAAAATGGAGGTCTGAAACAACAAAACTTTTTGTTGCCGAGATGTTTTGTTTTGTATACAAAACTTTCAGATCTGGAAAACGGGTGTTTTGTTTTGTCTACAAAACACCCAAAATAGGCTGTTTTGGGTACAAAACATTTTGTATCTGAAACGTTTCACACATCCCTAATAATTTGATATTTGCATTACAAAGCAATCTGAAGGGGGGAAAGAAAGGAAAGAAAAGCCAAAGCAAGTTAAGCCTCCTGTATGAAAGTGGTTTTACTCCTTGTAAATCTACAGCACTATAATTTCACCTTGAATATGTAGGAATCAGAAACATGTATCAAGTTACCACATCTGCATATTCAACACTCCAAGACTTACTTCTGCCTTCCAGCTCACAAATATTTAGTTGTTTAATAATCACTTAGGATAGGAATAGAGGTTAAATGTTTGTAAAGCAAATAAGAATCCCTTGTGTCCTTGTGCACAACAAACTCCACAATCTTTACATGTGTAAAAGACATGCTCTACATGTCTGTAGAGCAGAGCTTTGCCATTTAATCCTTCTAGCTAGTGCTGTCATAGTGCAGAAACAAAGACAGCAAAGGAAAGAGCAAGTGTCTCCTATGAAGCTGGATTCTTGAGGGAGAGGAAGGAGAGATTTTCCTAAAAGAGCATAAGACAGACCTTCTCTGTGGGAGAAGACCTTCTCCTTTCTTGCCTTCTCTTGGTTTGGGCTCCAACATGTCCATAGGCCTGAGACAAATTTGACTAACATCTGCAACCTTTGCTGATTGCATTTGGGAGTGCTCCTAGATCTGCCTGTCTTCTTAGATGCTCATATGGCAGCTGTGGCCAGGAGTGCTGGGGGTGCTCTCCAATGAGGCAAGGTGGAGCAATGGCCTCAGGCGGAATCCACAACGTGGCACAATGAGCACGGACCCTCTGCCCCAATCCCACAAACATTGCCTTACCTCCCTGCTGCTGCTGCTGCTACTTTATCTTCTTTGCTGCCACCATTACTTCACCCGATCCAAGCACTTTCCAGCCTCCCTGGCCCCACCCAACTCTCCAGATACTCAGCACTGATCGCCAGCTCCCTTCTTCTGGGTATCATTCAGAACTCTTCTCCAGCTGGCATCAAGCATCGCCAGCTGATCTCTGTAGCTCACCCTCTCTGTCTTTCAGTGGACTTTTGTGTTTTGGCTTCTCCATCTTGGAAGTGTTGGGGGTTGTAATCTTTTTTTACCCCCAATTAATTAGCAGAGCACTAAAGAAGCTACCCACTCCAGTTACAGAGTAGAATGCAGAGTTTAGTTGTTGCAACTAGTTAGAGAAGACACATGAAGATTCTTGTAGAATCAAATACTAAGTATATATTGGTGAAGTACACTTTTGGATAGGAAAGACCTAATCCTAATCTGTAGAACTACATAATGAATAGTTAGGGAGAGAAATAGGTGTTTCCAACTGCTCTCTAAGAGAAAAGGGGATCTGACTCTCACAGGAAATACATGAGGAGTCCAATCAGGGGTCATAGAGTAGAAACAGGTAGAACAGCCAGGGAGACCCTTACTCACAATCTCTACTCCCGATGCCCCTAGTGGTTATTAGGATAGCTGGTGCAAAAGGCCAATGCACTGGAACTCCATTTCCAACAGAAAGCAGACAAAGCACACCAATTTGCTAAGACCAGGTGTTGGAAATGTTTGCTGCCTGCCCAAGGCTCGCACTGCTGCTTGCTGTAGCACGTAGTGGACATCCAGTACTGGTGGTAGTGGTCTCTCACTGCAATGGCCAGCTGGCTCTCTTGGGAGTGCATTCCTTTTTTCAGAGCATGTGCACAAGAAAGCACCAGTTGTGGGTTATTTAAGGAGTACAGGGAAGGGGGTATTTCCTCCCCACCCATCTTTAAACTACATGGCACTATTCTTCAAGATCACCTCTGCCTTTAGTTATGAAGTATGTGGGAACATTTGCTTAGACAACAGATTCTCTTTTGCAGGTTAAACTTCAGTTTATCTCAAAGCATTGAAACCTTGCTGTGAATCCAGCCTCCCCCTCACCCCCCACATGTGCACTGCAATCATTTCCCACCCTATGAACCCTGGTCATTATTCTTAACCTTGCTCCCACAGTCTAGTTCAATGTGGGCTACTTTATCTGTTTAAGGGGGCAATGATGTAAAATAATGTCAGGAAACTCCTCAGACCTTGTCCCTGTTTTCTAAAGAGAACAGAAATAGAAAAAAAGCATTTGGGTAATGTGGGTAGATATTGTTAAATATGAGGGCCCTTGAAAGCCTACTGTGTTTAAATCACCATAATGGTTCATAGCAGCCTACAAGAGTATAAGAAATGGTTCATGATGCTAGTTGTTGCTCAGGAAAGAATAAATGAAGTTGCTGGTGAGATACACTGCGATTCCTTTGTTTCTTCATCTTTGTATTGGAAATTGAGCTCAACTTTTATTTGGTGTATAATGAGTATTCATGCCATTCAAGTCAAGATGAGTGTGGGTGATAGGCGGTTTCCTAGGAGGATTTGTCTATTTTGTCAGCACTCACTTAATCTTTATTTTCAGCTGGAATAACTGCTATGGTCTTTCAAGGCTGTGGGAAGAGGACAAAAGCTGCTTCCCAAGAGGTTCTCCATAGGAATGGATTAGAGAGAAGCAGTCTCCATTCTGCTCCACTCCTGAATATCCTGCCACCCATTCAGCCCGCCTCAAGTTGACTCTGTCATATATGGTGCAACCAAAAATACTGCATGGTCAACAGCCAGAAAGATGAAGTGAGATGCCAATAGCTACATGCCTCCACCTAGGTTCCTATCCTTCCCTACTGGCACCCACCCAGTAACAATTTTAAGAGAGCCAGATTCTTATCCCGCTCTCCCTGCACATGAGCAGACAGTCTGCTCTGGGCGGCTGAACCGGCCGCCCACACGACTGCTGGCTCCGTAATGGAGCCAGTGGGTGCTGGGGGGAGCGGGGACCAATCGCCCCCCAGAAGCTCCAGCATGCCCTGCGCAAGCACGCAAGGCATGCTGGAGAGACCCCCGGAGCCAGGAGGTGGCTTTTTGCCTCTCCTCCAGGGTTCTACTCTTGAGTAGACATGACATGGAGCTGCACTGCGGCAACTCACAACCGGGAAGCCCAGGTTAGTGGAGCACACGCTCTGCTAACCCAGGCTTAGGGGAGGGCTACATAAGCGGGTGACCCACTTTGACTCAACCGGGCTAGGCTACGAGCCCGGTGAGTCTCACGATCGGTGGAAAGTGGGCTAAGCAGCCTTAGCCCGCTTTCCATTGATCAAATAGCTCCCCTGTGTGACTTCTATGACTTACCCTGGAGACAACAGCCTCAGATTTGAACCCCCAGCCAGCAGACACCAACGTCATCAGAAAATTCTGGAAGACACCAATGTGAATTGAGTAAAACAACCATTTTGCAGTGAAAGATGGAGATGGAGACAAAGAGAGAGCTGAGAGAATGCACCTTTGAGGAACAAAATATCTACGGGTTGGTGTAAGGTAGTGGCTTTTCTGCCTGGTGTGGCTTTGCCTCCATTTATTGTCTGTTTGTATAATGGAAAACAGAGCAAATATTTCAAAATACACCTTAGGACTCCAGTTTGTGAAGAGATAGCTGTGTTAGTGTGTTTCATCAAACAACAACAAAGAGCTGTGCGGCACCTTAAAAACTAACCAATTTATTGCAGCATAAGCTTTCATGGTCTTCACTGGATACATAAAGTCTTAGCCTCAGTTGGCAGGTAGAAATAAAAAAAACACACACAAATTGTAAACAGTAGGGTCAAATGGCCATGCAATACAAGAAATACAGAACTGCTACTACAAATATTTATATATTGCTCTTCAACCAAAATCCTCAAAGCGGTCAACACAGAAAAATAAATAAGACATAAATAAGATGGTCCCCTGTCCCCAAACGGCTCACAATCTAAAAATAAACATAAGGCTCTTTTACCAACTTTTATACCAGCAATAGCCTCTGGAAGGCTGCTGTGATGGGGTTGGATAGGGTCAGTTGCTCTCCCCCTGCTAAATATAAGAGAATCACCACGTCAAAAAGGTGTCTCTTTGCTCAGTTAGCAGGGATCAGAAATCAGGTTGTGGGAGAGATTAAAGACTACATGAGGACTAGCACAGTGATCTTCACTATTTGGCTTCATTAGCCTGGTTTTGCATGCATGTGAGAACAGCTTCATCGTGTGAAAGAGGAACAAGCCCCTCCCTGCATGGCTGGCTTCAGTGGCTGGACCTCATGCTCTCTCTCCATCTATTCTCCTCCACCACTGTGGCCAGCAGGAGAGGGGAGGGGAGGGGAGAGGCATGTCAGAAACAGCACAATGAAGAACAGTGGACTATCATGTTCTGTATTTGAATGGCAGCTTTCTGTTTTGCGGCAATGTTTTGGTCTGATAGAACATAGGGACAAAAGAAGAACTAAAACCATGAACAGGGAAATACATAACCAGTTGGCACTCTTTTGTAAAGAGTATATTCTTTATACTCTCTGTATTTTGCTTCCCCCTCTGTTTTTGAAGTAAGATTCTTTAAAGTTAATGAGCACAATCCAGGCCATCTACATACAGAGATCAGAATTCAGAGGGACTTCTCACAGAATGTATGGCAATCTAATCCCTGGGAACACAGCAACACAGGTCACCATTCCTAATAGACCAAGACCCACCTCACTCTACACTTTACTCTCTGCATGTGGGAGGCATTGAGCATGCCCATCCAATTCAAGGTGAAAAGAGTCTTTTACCAAATGGCTCTTTTTTCTCTCAGATTGTGCTTAAGCATTTCTCATTGATCTATTGTTCGTACTTCCCTTTCAGATACTTTCTCTACATAGAGAATATAAAAAGTCAATGGTCATTACCTAGATGTGATTACTAGTAATGTACCTGAAGTACAGAACTGGAAATTTCCTAATTAAAAACTTCCATGCTAATTATAATCTGAGTCCAAATGTTTGGGCTCAGTTCATAACTAGCTTAGACCTAGCCACCAGCATCAACATTCCCTATTGCCATAGCCTTCACTTTCCTTATACTACTGGAAGTTTTTGTTTGTTTGTTTGTTTGTTTGTTTGTTTGTTTGTTTATCAAACTTCTATACCACCCAAACGTCCGTCTCTGGGCGACTGACAGTGATTATTTTTAAACTGACTCTTGCTCACTTTATGAGGCCCTGCATCATCCTTATGAGTGGCAAGATGCTGGGAAATGTAAAAACAACAGAGTATTGTAGCAACTTTAAGACTAATAAATATATCAAAGCATAAGATTTCATCAGATGCACAAAGTACTGTTCTCAGTTGGCAGACCTTATACAGGCATGGGAAATACCTGTATAGTTAAGGTGAGGAGTAAAAACAGCTTTCTGCCATTATAAGCCCTGGACATTCTATTCATTATAAAATCCAAACCATTTGTCCAATCAACCCCAAAATTGCTTTTTTGTAATTAGGTGACCAGCACCACCATTCTCCATTAGCATTTCAGGTTCAAGTTCTTTAATGTTACAGCCACAAGCCAAAACAGCCATTAGCATTTGAAAATTGACCCTGAAGAAACAGATTTCACATTATGAGGCTGTTCTAACATGCAAGCCAAGCCCGGTCTGGCATGTGGGTGAGAACTGCTGCTGGGATCACGCACAATCCTGTCGGTGCCTTGGTGGCAATTTGCAAACCTGGGAGGATGGTGGGGGGTGAGGAGAGGAGAGGAGGGTGGACTCTGCCAGCTTCTCTGACCTTGCCTGACAAATACCAGCGGTCTTTCCTCTGCATGCGCATCCCTGCCTTCGCCAAGAGAGTCTTTCTACAGCTTGGACATCTCCATAGTCCACCTGTCCCTTGGGACTAGAAAGCTCACGTGAGAGTGGAGATTTGTGGAGCCTTTGGGAACATAAAAAGGAAGAAGGAACGCCGGAGGCACAGCTGACGGTATAGCCAGAGGACTGCCTGTAGGCAGCCGCTGAAGCTGGCTGCCAAAGGGGGCCAGCCTTTGGTGTGGGACTAGGGGGAAAGGTGATATTAAGGCAGGGTTGGAGGTCTGGGTTAAAGTTTGTTAGTCCTCCTTTTATTGGGTGGTGGTGCCAGGCCTTTTGCTGACAAGTGTTTGGGTTCTCTTGGGAAGGGTGATGTGGTGGGTGTGTCTGGCAGCTCTGTGACAGCTATTACTGTTGTGGTTGGGAATAGAAGACTTGGCGCTGGCAGAGCAGCTGGCTGCTACAGAGGAAGGGCAACTAGTAGTTTAGTAACGGTTTCCACTCCTGGCTACCCAATCAGCTCTCAGACCTCGGGGAGCAGTTCCAACAACCTACAGAGCCTAGCCATGCCGCTTTGCAATGCCAGGGCAGTTCAGAAGAAGACCAAAATCATCCATGACTTGATTGTGGATGAGGGAGCTGACCTGGCATGTATAACTGAGACCTAGATGGGAGGGTCTGGACCCAGTTTCTCCCATCAGGCTTCTCTGTTGTGGAGCAGACTAGGGGAAGTGGGCAGGGGTGGGGTGGAATGGTTGTGGTCCATAAGAATACCCTCTCCCTTACCAAGGGCCCTGCGAGACAGTTGACTTATATTAAGAACATAAGAACAGCCCTGCTGGATCAGGCCCAAGGCCCATCTAGTCCAGCATCCTGTTTCACACAGTGGCCCACCAGATGCCGCTGGAAGCCACAGGCAGGAGTTGAGGGCATGCCCTCTCTCCTGCTGTTACTCCCCTGTAACTGGTACTCAGAGGCATCCTGCCTTTGAGGCTGAAGGTGGCCTATAGCCCTCTGACTAGTAGCCGTTGATAGACTTCACCTCCATGAAGTTATCCAAACCCTTCTTAAAGCCATCCAGGTTGTTGACTGTCACCACATCTTGTGGCAGAGAATTCCACAAGTTTGTGGAGAATTCCACAATACTGAGTGTGTATTTTTGAAGCTAGGGATAGATTAGGGATTCTGTTGGTGTAACGTCCACTCTGCTGCCCAACTGAGTCCCTAACTGAGCTGACGGAGTTGTTCTCAGAGTTGGTGTTGGAGTCACCCAGACATTTAGTGCTGGGATACTTCAATGTCCACGTTGGGCTGATTTGTCTGGTACTCAGGAGTTCATAGCAGCCATGACAACTATGGGCCTATCCCAATTAGTTTCAGGACACACTTGTCCTGGTTTCAGGACTAACTCATGTGCCACACACTCAATTTGTTCTTTTGTTTGGATTGGGGGAGGGGGTCCATGGGTGTGAGATCCTGTGGTTTCCCCATTGTCATGGACAGACCAAGGTTGGTTTCACGGCCACAACCCAGCCCTTCAGGGGTGGCGGACCTATTAAGATGGCCTGCCTGAGAAGGCTGCTGGATCCAGCAGGATTCCAAAAAGCCTTGGAGAGTTTTAATGTTGATGCTGCCAGTGATTCTTTCAATGCCATGGTGGAAACCTGGAACAGGGAACTCACCAGAGCAGTAGACACAATTGCTCTTAAGCATCCCGACCTGCTTTCAAAGTGGCCTCTTAGTATACAGAGGAGTTGCGGGGTCTGAAGCAGCAAGGTAGGCAACTGGAACACATGTGGAGGAGAACACGGCTCGAATTTGACAGGACACAGCATAGAGCCCATTTGAAGGTTTATGCGGAAGTGGTGCGTGCAGCAAATGAACCCAATTCTGGTCTGTGCACATTGCTGGGCTGTGAGGAGTTTGAGTCAGGCTCCTTTTATTCAAACCAGTCCCTGAAGACTATGTTCTGCTGTGACACTTTTAATGGGTTATTTGTGGACAAAATCTCTTGTATTTGGGCCGACTTGGACTCTACTCTTTTGTTGAGTCTATTAAGGTGGTGTCCAGAAATCCCTCTTGCAGTATTAGAGTGAATCAGTTTCAATCTGTGATTCCTGAGGACGTGGACAAGCTGCTTGAGATGGTGCAGCCTACCACTTGTTCTCTGGATCCTTGCCTGACTTGTCTGCTTCTATCTAGCAGGGAAATTATTGGAGGTGGCCTAGCTGATATCATTAACTCATCGCTGAGGGGAGGGGAGGAGGCCTCCTTGTTTGAAGGAGGCAATGATTAGTAGATTACTTCTTAAGAAATAAGAAGTAATTAGATCTCTCAGTAATGGATAATTATAGGCTGGTCTCTAATCTCCCATGGTTGGGAAAGGTGACTGAAAGAGTGGTGGCTAACAAGCTCTAGGCTAACAAGCTCCAGTTTCCTCCAGTTTTGGAGGAAACTGATTATTTAGACCCATTTCAAACTGGCTTTAGAGAGGGCTATGGGGTTGAAAATGACCTTGGTCAGCCTGATGGATTACCTTTACCAGAGAATCAACAGAGGGGGTGTGAATCTGTTGGTTCTTTTGGGTCTCTTGGTGATATTCGATACCATCGACCATGGTATCCTTCTTGATCACCTGGGAGAGTTGGGGATAGGAAGTACTGCTCTACAGTGGTTCCGCACCTATCTCTTAAGCAGATTCCAGATGGTGGAGCTTGGTGACATTTGCTCTTTCAAATGGGAGCTATTATATGAAATCCCTCAGGGTTCCATTCTGTCACCAATGCTTTTTAATATCTCTATGAAACTGCTGGGTGAGGTCATCAGGAGATTTGGTGCAGGGTGTTATCAGTATGCTGATGATACTCAAATCTATTTCTCCTCCTCCTCCTCCTCCTCCTCCTCCTCCTCCTCCTCCTCCTCCTCCTCCTCAGGAAATGACATTCTCTTCCTAAATGCCTGCCTACAGGCAGTAATGGGCTGGATGAGGGACAACAAATTGAAGCTGAATCCAAGTAAGACGGAGGTGCTCATTTTGGGGATCGAAATTTGAGGGATGTATTAGATCTTCCTGTGCTAGATGGGGGTACACTTTCCCATAAGGGACAGGTACACAGCTTGGGAGTGCTCTTAGATCCAGGCCTCACCTTGGCATCTCAGGTGGAGGCTATGGCCAGGAGCACTTCCCATCAGCTTTGGCTGATTTGACAGCTGTGGCCATACCTTGAAGAGAATGATCTCAAAACAGTGGTGCATCAGCTGGTAACCTCCAGACTTGACTATTGCAATGTGCTCTCCATGGGGCTGGCTTGAAACTTAAGTTAGTTCAAAATGTGGCAGCCAGATTGGTCTCTGGGGTAACCTGGAGAGACCATATTATGCCTGTTCTCAAATAGCTGCATTGGCTGCCAGTATGTTTCCAGGCAAAACACAAATGCTTGCAGCTGGGCTGGGAGACTTCAGGGCTCCCAGCCGGTGCTGAGGAAATCCCCATGATGCACCATTCACTTGTGTAGTGCATTATGGGAGTTCTGGGGGCCAGAGTGACGCATCCCAGCCTACTGCCTGAGGAGGCAGCTAGACATCTGGGTGCACGATCTCCATACCCAGACCAAACGTGAGGATTGTCTGTGGGAGAGGTAAGCTTTTTAAAGTTTCCTTCCCTGCCCCTTCAAGCCCTTTCTTATGGATCACGAGAAAGGGTCCCCTTGCCCTTTTGAATGTGTTTTAAAATTCAGATCAATAGAGAGGTGTGTGCTTTGTTGTTCTGAAAATATGTCCCCATTATTGTAATAGGAGGTTAGGTTTTGGCACATGTTGCCAGACATGGTAGAAGAAGCAGGACTTGAAGCTTTGGGCATGGAATGTCTCAAAAAACATTGTGGCTGCCTGCCCAACCTAAAGAGCTCCTTTCGATGCTAAGAAGAAGGGGAAATAAAAAGAATGCTAGTGGGAAATCCAGAACAGTTGGTTGTGATGCATGTTTCCACTTCTGTGCAGTCACAAAATCATGGGTCAGTTGGAGATTTTAGCAGGCTCTGCAGCTCAACAAAAGAGGTAAATTACACAGCCAGTGCTGCCACAGGGGCAGCATGGGTATAAAATGTATTCAGGGTAGGAAAATGTTAGGTTATTATGTATTAGCTCGTTAGCAGCTCATGTATTATCGCTGTGTAGTCCAGCCACAACCCAATGTTCTATAGTTGTCTAGAGCCTTTAGTCTATGTGCTGTCAAATTATGCAGATGCAGGGGGCATCCTCTCTCCCAGCCAATCCAGAGTAAATAGCACCAGAGTAAGACGTTGTTCTGCCCTTTTGTTCTTAGTGCAGATTCCCAGGGCTGCCACCACGGGACAGAAGCACTCTAAGATGGGTCCTTGTAATTAAATAATAGGCTTTTATAGTTAGAAAAAGTCTTTTCACCTAGCAATCAACTTCCCACCATTCATCATCTTGAAGAATTTATCCCCTGGGCTTTGATCTCAATTTGAAATGTGAACTCCTCTAAACTGCAGAACCTCTGAGATGCGAGTTATCTTGCATTCTTGGAAGAAAAATAAAGCCTTTATAAACTAACTAACTGGAACGATCTCTTGGTCCAGGACACAACCACCTAAGAGCAGGGGAAAGTGGCCACAGTTGGGAAGACCCTTAAGTGATAAACAATTTCTTCCCAGGCTTGTCCCATGGCTCTGGGATGAGGGGAAGGTGTCTTCACCTAATTTTAGTTCCTTATCTTTGCTTCATTCTGTTTTATGGAGAAAGGGCTACAATGAGTAGGGATGTGCTCAAACATGATTTGACATCTGAATCATGGACACATCCCTTTAAAAATGAGGGCTTACTCAGCCCCTTTAAAGTGGAGGAGCATGTGTATGCCAGCATTGTGCAGGAGCAGCTGGGAGATGCCCCAATAGTGTGAGGGCATAGCTGGGGTGAGTGCCAGGATTACGGCAATGGCAGCAGTCACAGGAGGAGTAGGTAAGGGCCTGTTTTAAAGGGGCTGTCCTCTTTTTAAAAGGGATGTGCTGACAATTCGAATGCCAAATTGTGTTTTGGCATATCCCTATCAGTAATACATGCCTATGTATTGTGCACTATGTATTGTGCACTATGTATTGTGCTTGTGCACTATTGAAAAATATTGGAACCACTGTGATACAATAGGTATTGGGTCTTTGGGCTCTTTAAAATATAATTATTGGTGTTGTAAATAATCATCAGTAAAAATCTCCATAGACGTCTAAGGGGAAATACTTTTTTTTAATCGGCAAAAATTTGGCAGACACATAATGGATGGTGGCCTGACTATGTGTATATATTTAATTTAAATCAAATATTTCCATCTGTTGATTTTTAATTAATTTTAAAAGTAATCTGGAAATTGTACTCAAATCCAAGAATCATGACAGAAAAGTTATGTAATGTCCAAGAATCACAAAGGAAGTTATGTCACATCTGAGAATCTATTTTACATTGAATCTAATTTAGAATCTAATTTACATTGGTAAGAACATTAAATTGCCTAAATAATTTTTTTAAAATGCACAGGCAGGAAGGCAGCCAGGTGGCAGGAGATGGCAACTGGGGGAAAAGACTGTTCAAACTGCCGGAAGTTGTGGATGCCATTTTAAATTTCTGCTGCCATTTTGTCTTCCAATTCACCAATATTTTTAATATTATCCTGATATTTCTGAGATCTTATCAGATAATTGGCCTCTAAATATTGGATCTGATTTATTTCCAATTATATCCAATATTGCTGATATTGTTCTGATATTTGATATATCCAATGCACAGACCTAGTAATACAGTAGCCAAGAATCAATTTCCTTTCTTTACTTTGTTTCTAACAGTTTCTGGCACTACCAAGAACTGCCCTGATATTGAAAATCAGGGAATAGTATGATGCCTCACAAATATTTGTGTTGGTAGAGTTCAGGTATTATAGCTTTTTCAAGGATTCAATTTGATCCAGCCAGTTTTAGATATTTTTCAATATCCTGTTTCTTCATGAATGTCTCGCAAACCCCTGCTTGTGGTTGATGTACATTAAACTGATTTGCATGGGTAAACTGGACTCCGTTTAATACTTAGGGCAGTCTCAATTGATTTGCAATGCAAATATAAAACTTAGCTAGGACATTCATTCACATTATGAAAACCTCTCTTGCAACTTGTTTTTTTGTATGAACATAAGGTAAATAGAAGGAAAGGTGGTCAGAGGCAACTCAAATCTTGTGCTTTACAATGTTCACCAAAGTTGTCAAACTTTCATTGCAAAAGTTTATGACATTCTTATTCCACCATTTCCCCAATAACCCTATATGGTTCACCCTCTTTTATTCTCACAACAATCCTGTGAGGTAGGTTAGGCTTTTTGCCCAGGCATTTATTTGATTCTCTGCTGCTGCTCTTTATAGTTTTTATTGCTTTTATGTTTTTGTTTAAAAATTTTAAAATCATATTTGTTTAATATTTTTCCCCACTTAATATTTTAATTGTGTCTTTTTTACCATCTTGTGTTAAAAAAATTTTTTTTTTTGCTGTAAACCGCCTTGGGATTGCTTTAATGAAAGGCGGTATATAAATTTAACAATCAATCAATCAATCAACCAATCAATCAATCAATAAGAGAGTGTGACTGGCCCATGCTGAGTGGGGATTTGAACCTGGGTTTCCCCGACCCTAGTCCAGCTCTTGAACATTACACTGCATAGGCAGTTTTAATGAAATTTGTATCCCCACTATTTGTTGTTAGTTCCAGTAATAGCTTACTAATGATATGTATGCACAAGTAAAAAAATGATCCAGTGTACTTCATGTTACATTATGCTTCTTAAGAGCCCATCAGTATGACAGACTGCAATTTTATTTTTCCATAAAATATATTCTTTGTCCCTGTTCTTGTAGTCTCCTAAATTTCTGGCTTCCTCGCACCTCTTTTGATGTAAGTGGCTGATCTCTTCTGATGTCACAGTGAAGCCTGGGTCGTTCAGTGCCAGAAAACTGAATGCTTTGGAGGCCTCATGAGATTGAAGAACTGTAGAAACTATCACATTAATAAATTCTGTTATAATAAATGATGTCATTCGTGTTTGCAGTTTTAAATAGCAAGTTGTTTATATAACTTAACTGAGTGGTTTCAATTAGAAGGGACGGCTTACATTTGCTGCTTATATATGTGACATTTTCTTATTATTAAGGGAAATAAAGATTTGCCTTAATAGTATCTTTGAAAGAATTAATTTGGATATTAGCTAATATATTTTCTTTTGGAATTGGACTCCTTTATCTTCCCAAACTCTTCAAAATCTCAGACCTACATACCTTCATCTCCCATGTCATTGTTGCTTATATTCTGTTTTTCAATAAAAAGTTCTCAAAGTGGTTTATATAGCAATAAGAAAATGGTTCTTGAGCCAATGAGGTTCATTTGTGGGCCCCACCAGCACATGTGCCAACATTGTGTCAAGGCAGAATGACCTCAGCAAGGAGCAGGGCCTTTTGATGGGAGCCTTGAGTAGAATGTGTTTCTGAGAAAACCTGTAGTCAACATTGCTGGTAACTTTTCTAATGTGATACAAAGTCTTTTGTTCTTGTTTTTTTAATTGCCTGGAAGCTGATGGGATATTCCTCTGAATTTTCAGTAAACTGAAATGTATTGAGTTGGGGTATATTCTTAAGAAAAATACTGACAGTTTTACATCCTTTCAGTTTCTTGGTCAGAATATTCTAATAAATTCTTCATTTGACCTACTGTTGACACCATATTGGTTTAAGGCAATTAAATTCAACACTATTCCTTGAGGCAAGGATGTAGGTTAGACTTATTGATGAACACATGTCTGTCTGCCAGATGTTTTCTTTTTCCTTCTTTCTCCCCTACTGGCAAAATCTTCTATTTTATATTCTGCTCAGCACCTTCTTTGCAGAAGCCTTATTGTTAGACTGAGTAGCAATGTTCCGGTCTGAGCACGACATGATAGACCAACATATGAATGGATCCCCAATGTAAACTGAAGCTAAACAATATCTGCAAAAAAATAATACATATGACATGCTCATAAATAGGGTGGATTTACTGTAAATCCCTGGTTGGCAATGAGTTTTTTAAAAGAGCCATATTTTGAATTGACTTGGGGTCGAAAGGTTGCCAGCGTGGCTCTGCCCACTGTTGCAGAATGGCATGAGTTCCAACTGAAAGGCAGGTAACAGCTCCCTCATTCCTTCTGAGGGAATGCGGGGAGCAACAGAAGTTTTTTGCAGAATTCTTAGGAACACAGGAAGCTGCGAATTCTTAGGAACACAGGAAGGTTGTAGGCAGGAATCTCCCTCAGCCCTGTCTTGGAGAAGCCAGATAGAGAACTTGGAACCTTCTCCTCTTCCCAGAGTGGCTCCATCCCTTGAGGGGAATATCTTTACAGTGCTCACACTTGTAGTCTCCCATTTATATGCAGCCATGGTGGACCCTGCTTAGCTAAGGTGGTATAGTGGTTAGAGTGCTGGACTAGGACCAGGGAGACCCGAGTTCAAATCCCCATTCAGCCATGAGACTTGCTGGGTGACTCTGAACCAGTCACTTCTCTCTCAGCCTAACCTACTTCACAGGGTTGTTGTGAGGAGAAACTTAAGTATGTAATACACCTCTCTGGGCTCCTTGGAGGAAGAGCAGGATATAAAATGTTGTTGTAATTATCATTAATAATAATAATAATAATAATTAATAATGGGACAAGTCATGTTTGCTACCACAAGACCAGCTCTTCTCTCTTATTTAGCTGCTTGCTCCCATTTGCCTCTGATTTCCTCACCCATAGTTAACTGTTGAGATGGATAAGCAGACAACTTTGTCAATGTCTCTGTCATGTTAGCATGGAAGCAGTATGTGTGTGGAGTGTAGATGTTGAGGCCTATGCCTTGTGGGGAGGGGGACTGCTGAAGTTGTCTTGCAGGAAAAATCCCAGCTGAATAGTTGATAAAGAAAAAAGCTCCCTGGCAGCAGAAGAAATGCTGGAGGAAGATAGGAAGATCCTGGGACTTGGATTGTGTTTGAGGGTCACCAGTTTTCCATCCTCATTAGCAGAACATACATACCACACAGATATTTGTCCATGTCAGATAGAGGCGCTCATATAGCTTGCGAACCATGATGAGTCATGTTCAAACTGCATTTTTGCAATGTGTGTTAGGCATGCAGCAGCAGCCCCGCCTTTGGAGGTAGTGCGCGTTTGCTTTGCAATGGCTCACAACTGGCATGCCTAGCACACATAAGTGGCTCACAAGTTCCCAGCACCTGGGAATTGTGCAGGCAGTAGGGTTGCAGTGTGTCAGACTGGACATGTTGCTGCTGTTCTGCAACTCTG
Source organism: Hemicordylus capensis (assembly GCF_027244095.1). NCBI lineage: Eukaryota > Metazoa > Chordata > Lepidosauria > Squamata > Cordylidae > Hemicordylus > Hemicordylus capensis. The sequence continues at coordinate 340,244,238 of NC_069657.1, forward strand.
TCAGAGATCCACCATGTCTACTGGACCCCTTACTCTCCCCTGCCATTTCCTCTCTTCCTCTTTACCTGCTACACGATAGAAATAAGGAACAGTCTGCATTGCCTCCTCTTCCTCTGAAGGAAGCACTCAACCAGCCGGCTGCCCTACCAGCTGAGCCTCAATTTTGAAGCCACATGTTCTTCCCTTTAGCTTCCCTTCTAGGTGCCTGAGTGGCCCGAATAATCCCAGAAGTAAATGGGCATCTAGTAGGATGCATCAGGCGTCTAGTAGGACTGCTTTTCTTCTAGGACTTTTTTCCTTTTAAGATCCTGCTCAGGGTTGTACTGAACTAAGACCTGAACAGATCATATTTTCCAACCGGCCTTATTCCATGCAATTAGGTACATGAGTTCCTCAATGCTTGAAAGTCATATTTAAATTATGCATAGAGGAGCCTTTCAGACATCCTCTCCAAACCATTAGGCAACAGTGCAAGAGGGGCAAGACGTGTGCACTCATGGCATATTCACATCTGCAATTGCATGGGATAGGGATAATCAGGGAGTATAGTCTATTTTGATACTAAGAGTTTCAGGACAAGCATGCTCGACATAATAAAAACAAGTAATTTGTTTGTAATACAAGCTCATTATGTGCAAATTTCACTAGGAGTGGAGGGAATGATTACAATTGCCCCTCCCTCTCCTGCTCCTCTGAACAAGTGATCTGTCAAAGCTGGCAGCACTGACCATCTGTTTGACAAGGAGATCCTCATGGGTAGGACTATGAATTCGAGTGAGGATCTCTGCCTTGGGGCAATGTGTTTTAAGAATGGAACTGTATTCTTCCGTGGCTGAACCTAATCCCATTGCCCTTTTTAACATAAACAGGATTAAAGAAGAGCTTTAGTATTCAAATTAGAAGGCTTTGAAGATGTAGTGTAGCATATGTCTAATTGGATTATTATTTTTTAAAAGAACTTTCGGAGTTATAGCATTTTTAAATGCTGTATTATCCTCACTTTAGGCAGGAGCTAGGCAAGTCAGATTTATTGTAATTAATGTGTTTGACCTTAAAAGTTATCCCAGATGATCTGGGCTATCATAATATGAAATTAGTTTTCCCAGGGATTTGTAAGTACCTAAAATAGTTGGAACAAATTACAAGCATTAAGCATTATCAAATCAGAGAGCTGCCAGCCACAAAAAGAAGCTTCTGTATCATACAGGTTGCTGGAAGAAGGGTGATGGAGCTATTAGAAAGGTATGAGAGAATTGCTTTTACATTGGGTTCTTCATCAAAGACTCTTGAGAAAATTTAGCAGTCATGGGATAAGGGGACAGGTTCACTTGTGGATTGGTAACTGCTTAAAGGTCAGGAAAGGATAGGAATAAATGGGCAGTATTCTAAATGGAGGGAAGTAAGAAGTGGGGTTCCCCAGGGATTGGTACTGGGACTAGTGCTCTTTAACTTGTTCATAAATGATCTAGAAGTTGGAGTAAGCAGTGAGGTGGCCAAATTTGTAGATGACACCAAACTAGGGTAGCGAAATCCAAAAGAGATTGTGAGGAGCTCCAAAAGGATCTCTCCAAATTGGAGGAGTGGGCAACAACATGGCAAATGTGGTTCAATGTTAACAAGTGTAAAGTGATACATATTGGGCAAAAAAACCCAACTGCACATATACGCTGATGGGGTCTGAGCTGTCAGTGTCTGACCAGGAGAGGGATCTTGGGGTCCTGGTTGACAGCTCATTGAAAGCATTGACTACATGTGAGAAGGCTGTGAAAAATGCCAATTCCATGCTTGGAATCATTAGGAAGAGGATTGAAAATAAAACTGCTAATATTATAATACCTTTATACAAAACTATGGTGTGGCCACATTTGGAATACTGCATGAAGTTCTGGTCACCATATCTGAAGAAGGACATTGTAGGACTGGAAAAGGTGCAGAAGAGGGCAACTAAGATGTTCAGGGGCCAGGAGTACCTTCCTTATGAGGCAAGGCTACAACACCTGGGACTTCTTAGTTTAGAAAAAAGATGACTGAGGAGAAAAATGATAGAGGTCTATAAAATCTTGCATGGTGCAAAGAAAGTTGATAGAGAGAATCTTTTCTCCCTCTCGCATAACACTAGAACCAGGGGTGATCCCATGAAACTGGTTGCCAAGAAATTTAGGACCAACAAAAGGAAGTACTTTTTCACACAACTTATAATCAACCTGTAGAATCTACTGCCACAAGATGTGGTTACAGCCAACAGCCTGGGTGGCTTTAAAAGGGGTTTAGACAAATTCATGGAGGACAGATATATCAATGGTTACTAGTCTGAGGACTATAGGCCACCTCCAGCCTCAGAGGCATGATGCCTCTAAATACCATTTGCAGGGGAGTAACAGCAGGAGAGAGGGCATGCCCACAGCTCTTAACTGAGGGCTTCTCAGAGGCATCTAGTGGGCCACTGTGTGAAACAGGATGCTGGACTAGATAGGCCTTGGGATCCAGCAAGGCTTGCCTTATGTTCTTATGTGGGTGCATCTAGGAGACTCTCTTACATTTAGCAGAGGAAGAGCAACTGTCCCTATCCAATCCCAGCACAGTATTTTTCAGTGGCTGTTTGTGATGTTTATCTTGTGTTTCTTTTTAGATTGTGAGCCCTTTGGGAGAAGGAACACCCTCCCAAACCACAACTGTAAATCACATGTAAACCACAACCTTTTGCTGTTGAGAAGCAGTAAATAAATATAATAATAATCTAGGTGTATTGTGGAGCACCTAGAGTCCTTGACTAATGTGACAATGCCTCATTGCGTGCAAAGACAAAGAGAGAAAGAGAAGTGAGAGAAAAGTGGAAGAATTCTTTATACACTGAAAAAGAACTATAGGAATCCATCTTGTGCCCACCAAAGTCAGACACTGGTAGAAACACCAAGGCAGTCCCTTTGATATCACTTGTATTGAATTCTGCGGACAATTAAAAACTGTTGATATTTGTCAGTGCATGCCTTCATCTGACAAGAGCAATCCAAGCATGGGAACAGGCTGTTATGAGATAAGAAAACTTTTGGTTGAGATTCTCTGTTCACAAAAAGTTACTACTCTCTCTTTCACACTCACACAGGCGAATACAGAAAAATACATACTTACCTACTGCACAGAGCCCCACCAATGGAAGAGTGGGACATGTTCTACTCCGTGCTGCTGCAAAGGCCATCAGTGCTGCTCACGGGTGTGGAGAGCCTCCATGGCTCCTAAGAATTGTGCCAGAGCGGTAGGACTGATTTATCCTTTGAGAATGATGGGAGCATCAGCATAACAGCTCTGACACAATCCCTAGAGCCACAGGGGCTCTCCATGCTCACTAGCAGCACTGACAAGCTTTGCAGCAATATGAAGCCAGCACATATACCCCACTCTTTCATCAGCAGGATGCTGCCCAGTGTGTAAGGGCATGGTTTTACACATAAGTACATTGTGAGATATATACAGTTCTCAGACATTTTGCACATATTCTGGTTTTTAACATGACCATTTCTGAACATTTTTATTGGGAAATCACATTTTTAATCAAAAATAAAATCTAAACGCAAACTTATTTAGGTTACCAAATCCAAGGTCTATTTGATCTTTTAAAAAATGGGCTCTTACTCTGCTTGGAATGATCTCTCATTTTAAAAACAAGTTATGTAACCTAGACATCCAAATGCAAAGAAATGAGTTTCCACAAATAAATGGCAAGACATTCATTTTCTGTCTCTGAGGGCTAGATCCAATTTCCTTTTAAGTGACAGCGAGCCTTTTCATTGATTTTAGTAGGAATTAGATCAGACCTACTTTTAGCAATTAGTTCCTTATTATAAAAAGAATCGTACTTTTTACTCAGCCATTGAAAATTATCAGAACTAACTTCAACAATAGAAGTACAACATACCATTCTCCCAGGGTAAAGAACAGGCTCCACACTATGATCTAGGGGTGTGGATGAACCAAAAATCATGGTTCGGTTGGAATTTGAATCAAATTCAAACCAAACTGTGTGCTGAAGAACTGGTTCGGTCAAACCGGCTGGCCAGTCTAGTCCATTCGACCAAACTGGTTCAGTGGTTCAAGTAGCTAATACTTGTAAAGAGGAATACAGTGAGGAGTCCTCTTTACAAATAAGGGGGTTGGGGTCTAGGGGTCCTGGGAATCTGGAACCTCTAAGGGGCAGCTGAGTGGGGACAGTAAGAGAAGCAGTAAGGGTTTTACTTAGTTGGCGAGCATGCATGTGATACTTTATTAGCAAGACACTTTGCGGGCAGCTTGCTAACAAGGCATCGCACGTGCTTGGGTTGCATGGTGGGGGCGGAGCAGCGGCACTGGCAGTTGTGCCAGCCACATAAAACCCTTACTTCCCCCCAGGTCAAAGGCAGAACCATTTGACAGAGGATAGGGATGTGCGAAATGATTTGTACCCGAATCTGGCTGATTTGGTTGATTTGTAGACAAAACAAATCACCCCTGTCCGCAATTGCCGAGATTTGGGTATAAAGCAAATCACCCCAGATTTGGACCCAAAAAATTCAGAGATCTGGACCTCCATTTTGTGGCCAAAGTGGGTTGGGTGGTAGTGCCCAATGGGTGGAAGCTACCAACCAAATTTCAAAGAAATTTGGCAAAGGGGTGATTTTTAAATGATTTTTGAAGTTTGTGCATCTTTAAGCTTTTTCCCATAGGGAATAATGGGGATTTCGGCAGCCTTAGTTATAACTCCCCGAGGGGTGGTGGCGGCACCAGGGTCATTTTAAAAGAATTTTTGAAAATGGCATGTCTTTCTGGCAGATTTAGGGCAGAAAAGGGGTTTCGGGGGCAGAAGAGTGGGTCAGGTGGTAGTGCCCCAATTGGTGTCTTGTACCCCCCAGATTTCAAAGAAATTGGTGAAAGCTGTGATTTTTAAAGAATTTCTGGTTTTTTCACATCTTTAAGCTTTCCCCCCATAGGGAATAATGGGGATTTCAGAGCCCCATAACTCCACTTGAGGGACACCAGGGTGGCCCAGAGTGAGTGGTGGTGTAGTGCACATAGGGTGCCAACCACCCACAAACCCACAAGCCCATGGGGCACTGGGTTTTGGTGTTTCTGAGGTGTTCTGAGAGTAGATTTTCTGATAGGAAATGAGAGTAGATTCAGTGTCGATTCAATGTGGATCAAAAACAAATCGGGGGTGTATCTATTCGGGTACAAATTGAAAGAAAAAAATCAATTTGTGCACATCCCTAACAGAGGGATGCTTCACATGATATCGAACCTCATCTGACCTTCAAGCATGCTTCTTGGAAGATCCAGTGGCAGAAAAAATGCCAAAGGCCAAAAGTAACAGTAGGGAAACAGGGCTAATAAAAATGTCACAGAGGAGTGAGCAAGCTTTCAAGCAGCCCAGAACTATTTTGCAGGCTCAGTGTTAAGCAAGTAAAAGAATGGAGGGGAAAGGGAGATAAGAACATTTCTGGGCAAGATGAAAAGTCCCAAGGCTGCCCTTTGTAAGATGGAGTGGAGGAGGTGTCATGCAGCCTTCATTAGATTAGCCCAATCATAGGTGCAAAGCAGATCTAAAGTCTCATCTTTGTCTCCGGAGGGAGGGGAGCAGTGAGCAATGGAATTTTCTCTTGAAGATATAAATGCTAAGCAGTTATTTTGATTGGTCTTGAGTGCTAAATACATGCATCTCCTTCCTTTATGTTAGTGCTGAAAACAGTCAACCAAAGTGATCTAGAGAACAGTGCACTCTATATTCCAAAGCACTGTGTCCATGATTTGCCCCATTTTGAGGTTGTATTTATTTGTTTTTGATTTATATCCCATTCTTCTGGAGCAGTATACATGATTATGGGTCACATGGTTACGGGTTCATGGTCACAATAACCCTGTGAGGTAGGCTAACTGGGAGATAAGTGACTGGCCCAGAGTCACTCAGTGAGTGTCATGGCTGGGGGGGGGGATTTGAACTCAGATCTCCCCAATCTTAGACCAGCACTAACCACCATACTACACTGGCTCTGTGGTTTTGAATTCTCTACCAAAGGCCAAATCAGTCGGATGTCCTCATCTCACATTTCCTGCCTCCATCCTTTCTTTCAACGTTTCACAACCCTTTCACAGAGTTGTGAAATGTGAATAGGCTCTTCTATCTGGATGTTACATCTGAAAGAATATATTCAGAAGCTATATTTGCAATTGTTATTGTTGCAATTGTTTAGAATACAAAAGCCAACCCACAATTCACTATCATTGCAGTTTCACTGAGGTCTATTGAATTACCCGAGAACAAATAATCTGCAGACTTCTCTGTTTAACTTCTCTCGTTTCCCCTTATACCAAATAGCATTTGAAAATGACAGCATGAGTCACCACTAGTGATTGAACTGAAATTTAGAATTACTTGTTTTGGCATATTCATTTGTTCTAACTGTACAGTTTCAGTACTATTTCAGACAAAACTTTTTCACAACATTAAAAAAAGGATTCTGGACAGATGCAGAGAACATTGAGCAGCCAGCAACCTGAGGTCACCTGCCTTGCTGATGCATGCACAGAAGTTCTTTAATGTTAACTCCTCATTCCTGATAGAACTGTCATGGATTGCTGTGCATTGCATGATCAACTCACCTGATCAAGATGCCTTTTGTATGGAGCCTATTGTCTCTAGCTGGGTCAATTCCCATTTGTTTGGTTGTTTTGCAAATGTTTATGCTGTTGGTATTTCCATGCAGATCTAAACCCATCTTTACTTCTCAGGTGTGTTCCCAGTAAGGTTGCATTTCCAAGCAGCTCTCTCCCATGTGTGGTGCTAATGCTATTATGGATTGCACGCAGGGGAGGTGAAATCAAACTACAAGTCCTAGAAGGCAATACAATAATATGCATGCATGTGGCATCAACAGCACCCATGCACCAAGGAGTTGGGAGAGAACTCTGAAAAAACAGGCAAGCTTTTCCCAAGTGTTTGTCAAGAAAGCCAAACCAATTTTGAATCAAGCTGAAGGGAGTTCAACCGTCACTAGACAGCTAGTGCTTCTGGTCTGTTGACATCTTTAACTGCAATCTACATTAGTATCGCTTCATCCATATTTTAAGAACTTTCTTTTTAGATGGGGAAGGAAACATGCCTCCAGCCATTGGATAAGATTCCAGGTTTTGTTTTGATTTTAAATGTAGCATATTTGTTATATTTGCTGCCTAATCTGCCCACATATTTTCTAGGTATCAGAGTTAGAGAAGCAATTATTTTCATAAACATATGAATCTAATGGATATGCAAAATGTTTGAGCACAGTTTTGATATATTGCCGTCTAGAAACTTGCCGGGTCTCATTCTGAAGATGACAGCAAGTGCTTTATTTTGAAAATTATCTGGAGCGTTAAGCCTCTGTGGTGGGTTTTCTTAATCTCTGAGCTTTATGAAATGTCCTATCTCCAGTGCTTGGCTATAGATATGTCAATTTTGAAGGGGGAGGTTCATGGTAGAGAGGATTTTTCATTTACTTGCAAATCAAGACATTTACAGCCTGTCTGAATCACATGGATATCACATCTGCAGAAGCTTTCTTGGAGAAGACAGTTCATTAGATACTGTAATTATTTTAATATGACACCCCCCTCAGTATTGCTCTTTAAGAGAGATCAGTAAAAAGAAGTGAGGAAGCTGGCAAATAATACTATGCTATAGAAGGCCTGACAACTAACACACTGTCAACTTCAAAGCTTCCTCCAATCAAGTACTGTGAGGTGATAGTCATTGAATAGATGCCTGCATTACAGCAGTGAAAGGGAAATAATCATTCAGTTAAACCTTAGTACAAAAGCATGCTTGTCATAGTTTTTAAGTGCTCTGCCATAGCCGTAAAGATCTTCAGTGGGAGGGCTGTGTGTGTGTGTGTGTGTGTGAGAGAGAGAGAGAGAGAGAGAGAGAGAGAGAGAGAGAGAGAGATCCAGTCTGTCAAGGAAGATATTTATATTTATTTACTGGCAGGGTTCTTTATAGGCTGGGTCTGCAATGCAGGAGAAAGAAAAGCAATGAACTCAGGGCTGGTTCACTCATGCAAGTGCATCATTTGATTTCTCAACATTTGCTGATGTGCAGATAAATGTATGGATGACTCAAATGAAGAGCACTGTGTATGTGATGCTGTGAGATTATATGAAAAGTCTGTCTGCAGTTTTTAATCTGTGATGGCTTGTTCATGCAGGCAAGTCATCACCTGATGCTGCATGGTAAACTGGTCCTGTGGGAAGCTATACAACATGATGACACAGTGATTATATGACATGATTATAATAGTGCTCTGTGATCTGGTGTGAAAACCATACTTTGTAATTTATTTATTTAACACATTTGTATACCGCCCCAAACACAAGTTTTATTTCTTATTGGGACTATGGCATGGTGGGATCTCAAAGAATATTTGCACATGTGACAGGACAGAAGAAATCATATGGTTGCCTTTGCATATAACATGGAACCATGGGTCCAATGGACCTGCGGATCCACTCCCCCCTCCCCCTGCTCTCCCATCCGAATTTGGACGTCATGGAGAGAGCTCCCTCTCTGCAGTCGGTGAGACTGAAGAGAAGAGGGGAAACTGGCTGCCAGGGCTTCCTTCTTGATTGAAGGACAGTCCTGGCAGCCAATAGCAGGCAGCCGGAGCGTGGGAGGAGCTTCTTCCCTTAACTCCAGTTGCCAGGCAGCAAGACTGCGGTGCTTCATTTGGCCGTAACACAGGCACCACAGACCCATAGGTTCAGGTGGTGACCCTTTTTACAAACTGAAGGTACAAATAGCAGTCTGGTAAGGGAAACCATGGGTCCATTTTGTTGCGATATAATGGTTGCCCATATTCAGACAATTATAAATTGAAACTGGAGGGCCCTTCACCTCTGGTTCTGTGTTACTTGTGGATGCGGCCATTGATTTTCTTCCTTTAAGATTTAGGGCTTATTTACCCAAAGTGAGGTCAGAATAGTTAACAACTCAAAGTGGGTAACAATGCCTGATATCCAGACTAGTGTTGCTTGTGCTGAATAATATTTCACATGCCCATTTGGGGAAGGATTAGGATTAGGAGAATTTTCCAGTCCTCCATTTCTTTGACCAATGATGCTTTTCTTGGATCTCACTTAGAATTTTTCTTCTTCCATCATCTCACTTATCTATTGTTTCTGACCTCCCACTCTCTACTCCCTCCTCTCAATTCATTCTTTGCCCTCTTTCTCACTGTCATTTTATACCCTGCTCTCCCATGGCCAGCTGTCCTCCATTCTCCTATTGGGCCACCTTGCTACAGCTACCCCACTTCTGGGTCTTCTCATGGCCTTCCATCACCCATGCATAATATCAACTCTAGCCACCATATCCAATCCAGATGGACCCCTACTTGGTACATGTCTTTGAGGAGACCACTCTGATTGGTGATCTAGGCTCCCAGGTCCACTTTTAAAGTACCACTGCTCCTTCTACTAAATGCACACCCAAACAGGAATAGTAAATAGCCCTTTTCAGGCATTCTAACTGTGCCCACAATGAATGCGGTTAGGTGGAAAGGAGCAGGCTCCATCTCCTTACAGACAAACATTCCTTGAACAACTGAACAGAGCTTCCCTGCATCCAGCCACATGTGTGGTAAGCTTTGTCCATACTGTCAGGAACCCTGCCTTTGCACTCAGCTTGCCACCCTCCACCTGCACATGTTCATTGTACACATCATCTAAACCAAAAAATGGTTAGCATCACTCCCAGAAAATGCTCAGGGAGTATACCATTGGAGTACACCAGCAAATCCCATCCCCATACATCCCTGCCCCCATGCTACCTACAAGTACACTGGTCTGAAGAGACAAGCATTGTAGTCAGGGAGAGATCCTCCTTTTGATTAGGAATCACGGGGAGTATCTCTCCTTGCGAACAGCTCATCTCTTCAGACAAATAGCAATAACAATAGCACTTACATTTATATACCGCTTTATAGCCGGAGCTCTCTAAGCGGTTTACAATGATTTAGCATATTGCCCCCAACATTCTGGGTACTCATTTTACTGACCTCAGAAGGATGGAAGGCTGAGTCAACCTTGAGCCCCTGGTCAGGATCGAACTTGTAACCTTCTGGTTACAGGGTGGCAGTTTTACCACTGCGCCACCAGGGGCTCTGGAAATGCTGTTCCTGTTCTCATGGACAGTGGCAGGCAAGGCTATGGAGCATGTCAGAGTGGGGTAAGGGCATACCAACACACTCCTGGGGGTGAACTGAATTCCTCCCTCCCCAGTAATTTGTTCAGCTACATCAGATTATTCTGATTTTTTACACAAATATGAGAATTAGAATATTTGGTGGAAATCAGTAGTGAGAATCCACTTTGTATCTTTCAGTCACTACAAGCTGTAATGTGAAATGGCCATGGCCCTATAAAAGCTATTCTAAATTTCCCCTTTGTACTGTTAGGGGAAGCGAACAACAGTTTATGTCAGACTCTATCTGAAGTGCCATGAAATGCTCCCAGTTGTCTTATGTGGCTAACTGATTTTAATGCAATGGCACCTGCTGTTTCTCAGTGTGACAGGGGAACTGCACTATGAAAATGAGCCACTTTCAATAGGTCAGAGCATTATTAGCATTATTTGTTTGGCATTGACAATGCCATCATATTAGGCTAGTGCATTCAACAACAATGCTACTTTTACAACATGTTTACTTCATGTTAAAGGGAATTCTTTTTTTATGTGCAGTTTATGGCCTCCATAATGCTGTCAGTGTGAGGTTTAAAAAAAAACAACCAAAAAAAACCCAAAAACACCAGGGCTATTAATGTCCTTGGACGTAACTTTCCAGGGTAAACATGCCACAGTAGTCACCAGGCAACAATCTGGCAACATTATAGGTGTCCTGAACTCTCTTTATAAAAGCAATAGTATTCAGTCAGTGAGATAAAGGAAATCACCAGAGGTTTAGCGTAAATGATCAGGCTGTGAAGGTAGTGGTTTTATTTTTTCAGAAATCATCAGCTATTCAAGTTGCAGTCCCTACAGAATACTGCATGATTCAGAGCTAAAAGTTCCAATGTGCATCCGATCATTTTTAGTTTGCTGCTTGGGAGAGAAGCTGTCAAACTGCCATTAAACAAAAGTTTCTCAGTACTCTAAAATACAAAAAGGAAACAGCTCAAACAATGCCAGAATCAGGCAAAGAGGACTTCTCGACATATCACAAAGAAAATGTGATATGTATTCTTGAGTTCAGGTAATTATGACAGGGCTAGATAACAAATAGAGCTGATTTCTGCCTCTCCAAAAAGACTTCTGTGAAGCAGACCGTGTGGGAGAGAATATACCGACATATTCATATTCATATTGATACTAGCTTTTTTACTACATTCCTTAGTGGAAGGTTTTTACTAACTGCCAATATTTCTTCCATTGATTTGGAAGGCTTAGTTTACCTACCAGCAAGTCAGATACAGAGAAATACTGACTTGCTCTAAGCATTAAAGTTGTTAATGAATGTATGGCCGGCTCCATTCCCAAGTCTCAGGTTACAAAATAACTTGCATTTGAAAACATGATAAAACAGCCACTTAAGATGTTGGCTTTAAAAATTCAATCCACAATAGATGCACAAAGCTATAGTTAGGAATTGCTGTGCTTCTTAATGGTGTCCTAATTTGGGCTGTGGTGAATATCCAGTGAAGAGAAGGACATTCCATGTGTCTGTGGTAAATGCAGATTTCAATTGATGCCCCCCTTTTTGTGGACGGCTCTCCCCAGGGAAACTCACCTGATACCTAATTTGATGTCAGGTAAAATCCTTTTTATTTTCCCTGGCTTTTAAATCTTCCATTGAATTGTTTCTAATAGAAATGTGCATGGAACCAGTTCATGTGCTCCTCGGGGGGGGCGTTAAGGGACAGGGAAGGCACTGCCTCCCTGTCAGCCCCCACCCCGCCACTTCCCCCCTGCTGGCACTCTCCAAAAAAGCAAGCGTACTGGGCTGCAGCATTCCTGCTGCACTGCATTCCCCAACACTGATTGGGGCTGTAAGCAGCAACACTGCAGCCCAGGATGCTCGCTTTTTTGGAGAGTGCCAGTGGGGGGAAAGCGGCAAGGCGGAGGCTGACAGGGAGGCAGTGCCTTCCCTGTCCATTAAAGCTACTCCCCATCCTTCGAACCAATTTGGATGCCGGTGGATTGAATCAGTTCAGTGTTCCAGAAAGGGAACACTGAACTGGTTCCATGCACATCCCTGCTTTCTAATGCTACTTTTTTTTTGTCCCTCCACTCTTTCTAAAATGTTTTTGTATTTTTATGCTATTGTTTTAACTTGTAAACCATATGGGGATATTTTAATGGAAGGGCAGCATAGGCATTCTTAAAAATAAATAGTGTGTGCTAGGTTTGGGATGTAATGCCTTAAAATAACAGCATTCAAATATTTGTGGTGTCCCAGTAGATAATATTGTATTCCATCATGTAACATTTATTTTAAAAATTTACTTTATTTAACACATTTCATTAAAATTCCAAATAAAACAGAAAAGCAAAAATTTCCATAAAACATTTTACATACAGATAAAACACAATAAAAAGAAAATCAGCGCCTAAAAATATAGACACAAGAAAACATAATTTAAAGAGGTCCAGCTCTGCAAAATAAAACTGGCTGACATGCTGCATAATGTTACACAAGTAGTGGAACGTAACGTTTGTGCAGTGGCACAAGAGCACTGTTGCAACAGTGAAAAAAATCATGCAAACATTGCACACTTGAATTTATACTTTTTTGTGTTTGCACAACAGCACTCTTGCACAACTGCACAAACATCATATTCCTGTATAACAGTGTGCAGTATGTTAGCTAATGTTTTTGAACCCTTTTTAAGAACGATGACTGACAGCCCAACTAACCCAGTGCTGGTGCACACAACATGGGGCTGGTGCAAAAGGGGAGGGGCGGTTTTTGTCAGTCGCCCCTTTCATCTTAAACCGACTGTGAATCCTGAAAATATGTCCCTAAGGCATTTGTCTCACCATAGCAGCACCAGCACTTCATTAGTCTGGATGCCGGCCATTTGGATCTCTCTCTAGGAGGGGAATTCCACAAGTACATTTTTGTTGCGCAACACCGCCATTTTCTATCTTACCAGGCCAAATTATCTTTAACTCTATTTGGGAAATGAAAGACTTGCCTTACAAGTTTCTAACGCAAACATATTTTCTCTCCCTCTCCCCCCGTCCCTCAGTCCACCAATGTTTCAAATGATCTCCGTCTCAGATGAATTATCTCCAGTTCATTTTTAATCTGCATCCATTTACATAATAAGCACATAAGCTTTGGAGGAAATGGGGCAAGCCCTCACTCCAAGTAAATATGGGTATTGCAGTGGCCAGGCATCTGCAGTCATTCTGAACATAGACACATGATTATAGGTTGCTATAAATCCATTTTCTGTGAGTTTTCTGTGAGTTTTGGATTTTTCTGATTTGCTTTGCCAATTATCTAGGCATTTTGCCACGGTCACCTTTTTTGTTTTTCTGGGGATAGAAAAGCAGAAATAACAGATAATCTCAGAATACAGGATGCACACACAATGGGAGAAAACTCCTGTAATGTACCTACGGTAGAATTTTAAATCAGGGATAACACAAGCCCCTGATTCATAAAAAGCAATAGCAGAAAGACACCAAAAGCAACACGTTTTTCCAAAACATGTTGTATTTTTGTTTCAGCATATCTTTTGTTTTGAACATAACTGTGAACGTTTGATAATTCAAATGATATATAGGCTGTCCTAGCAATTCCTGCTTCTTTGCACAACTCCCAATGTTCAGCTTGTGTGATGCAGACAGATCTAAGCTGGTTGATTCTTCTATAGCATATTGAAGACCAATTGGTCAGCTCCAGAGCCTCTAATATCACAGCAATTATTGGTTTATTTATTGATTAAGTGCCATCAAGTCAGTGTCAACTCTTAGCAACCACACAGAGAGATTCTCTCCAGGATGATCTGTCTTCAACTTGGCCTTTAAGATCTCTCAGTGGCGCATTCATTGCTGCCATAACTGTAATTATACCTTTGTTTAAAACCTTTGTTTTAAAATAAGAGAGTGATCCATTTGACTTATTTTGGCCTTACATGCACTCATACAGTCTGTTTGTTCCCTGCAGAGCACACCTAGGCTTCAGTCCACATTTGGCATCTGCCTGTTGACATGGATGATTGGAATGACTGCAGGATCAGCATGAGCTGTGCCATCTGCACAGTGGATTCCCACTGTCAGATTTGGTCGGCACAGATGTGTCGGGGGATGCACCAGCTTTTTTCAGGGTGCTTAAAGAATTTACTGGTTGTGAACAGCATTGAATAGATGGCCTACAGGTGCGCTTTTTGTGCAACACAGACGTTTTCATGGCAAGGAAACAGAACTAGATTGCCAAAGAGAGAATGTAACTTTATTTACTGGTGGTGCCAATCAATGCTTTAGTTGCGTTCCTAACAAGTAGTAATAACAACAGTTTGAAAGATGGGATGAGATAAAGCTAGTAATCTGTTCTGACACCCATTTGAAAATTCATTACAACAGGCATTTCTGCCATGAGACACAAGTAAATTTATTTTTTTATTGTTATTTAAAAAAAAATACTATCTTTCATTAAAACAATCTCAAGGTGCTTTACAAAATGTTTAACGCAATATAAAACTATAAAACAGTCACACAATAAAAATATTACCTTGGAATATAAAAATACAAATTAAAAATTTAATTAAAAGCTTAAAAAACATACACAATAGTACCATAAAATACAAAACAGCAGCAACAAAAACAACACTCATATAAAAGCCTGGGTAAAAGCCAAGATTTCACTGCTTTTCTAAAAACTGTCATGCAGACTGAGGAGCACATGCCCACCGGGAGAGCATTCCAGAGTCTGGGGGCAATAACTGAGAAGACCCTGTCCTGCATGCATGACAGCTGAGCCTCCCTCATTGTCAGCATATGGAGCAGTGTCCCCACCAATGACCTTGTCAAATGGGCAAAAACCTTTGCAAAAAGGCAGTCCACAGGTATCCCAGGCCCCAGAGGCATATCTCGGGAAAATAGCGCCTAGGGCAAGCACTGAAATTGCGCCCCCTGTCCAAACATCTGACACCCATCTTTCAGATAACTTTACCATGATATCAGCTCAAAAATACAAGTGAAACTTGTTAATCTTTTAATATTTCAAAAACTATTTAGCAGTGGATGTAGCCAGGCCAAAAAATGCTCAAAAACTACAAATTTCAGTATGCTGGGGCTCATGAAATACCCAAATACTATGTGGAGGTGTACTTGGAAAACTAAACAGAAGTGCCTGTCTAATTCTCTACTATGCATTGTAGCATCACTATTACATAAGTTTTAAAAATAAATGGAGAATTTGACTTTTCCCAGATACTAGGGCCTTCGAGAGGTCATTTGAGCATGCGTGGTGGCCATTTTGTTTTTTGCGGCCATTTTACTTTTTTTTTTTCATTTTAAAAAATGGCTCCCCCCTTCAAGTGGTGCCCGGGGCATGTGCCCTGCCTGCCCTACTCTAGATACGCCCCTGCCAGGCCCAAAGTGTTAAAGGCTTTAAAGGTCAAAACTAACACCTTGAACTGGACTCAGAAGCAAATTGGCAGCCAATGTAGCTCTTTCAAAATGTGTGCAATATGATCCCAGTGGGCAGCTCTGGATACAATCCTAGCAGCTGCATTTTGCACTAGTTGCAGTTTCAGTATATTCTTCAAGGGCAGTCACATGTAGATAATGTTACAGTAATCCAGCCATGATGTGACTAAGGCCTGGGTAACTGTGGCCAGATCTTCCTTCTCAAGAAAGGGACACAGTTGGCGCACTAGCCAAAGCTGTGCAAAGGCACCCCTGGCCACCGCCTCCCACTGAGCTTCCAAAAGCAGAGCCAGTTCCAGCAAAAACCCCAAGCTACGTAACTGCTCTTCCAAGGGGATTGCAACCCCATCCAGAATTGGTTGATTCCCTCATCCTGATTGGCTCTCCTGCTGACCAACAGCATCTCCATCTTGCTTGGATTAAATCTCAGTTTATTAGCTCACACCCAACCCATCACTGCCCACAGCCCCTGACTCAGGACATCCACTGCCTCCCTACGATCAGTTGATAAGGGGAGCTAGAGTGGAGTGTCATCAACATGTTGTTGACAACTCAGTCCAAGTCCCTGGATAACCTCTCCCAGCAGTTTCATGTAGGTATTAAACAGCATGGGGGGACAAAACAACCCTGTGGCTGAGCAATATTTCCCAGCACCACTTGCTGGACCCTCCTCCCAAGAAAGGACTGAAGCCAATCCAAAGCAATACCTCCAATCCCTATACTCAAGAGGCAGACCAGAAGTATACCATGGTCAATAGTATCAAACACTGAGAAGAAGTCTAGCAGAGCCAACAGGGACTCACACACCCTGTTAAGCTCCCGGTGTAGGTCATCCACTAGAGTGACCAAGGCAGTTTCAGTCCCATATCCAGGAGGGAAGCCAGCTTGAAAGGATTCTAGATAATTTGTATCGTCCAAGAAGGTCTGCAGTTGAGACACCACCATACACGCTCTATCACCTTGCTCAAAAAGGGAAGGTTAGAAACAGGTCTATAGCTGTCCAGGTTGGAGGGCTCAAGAGAGGGCTTTTAAAATAATGGTCTTACCATCTCCTTCCTTAATGAAGCATTGATTATAGCCTCCAACCATCTGCCTGTACCCTCCTGGTAGATTTTATTCGGGATCTTCTCCACATCCTCAGTCCGCGCTAACTGAAAAGAATCCAACACAATAGGACCAGATGGTACCCGTCACACATCTGCTGGAAGTGCCAAAATCCTGGAGTCCAAAGCAGCACAGATGCGAGTGACTTTATCTGTAAAGTGACATGCAAACTGATCACAATAGACTGTAGATGTCTCCTCCCCCATTACTTGGGGGGGATGTGTGGAGCAATGCCTTTGCTACATGGAACAGCTCCACTGGTCTGCATTGAACAGATGCAGTGAAAGCAGAGAAAAAAGTTTCAGTTTTCCACTATGGAATATTCCCTAAAATGGACTTCAGCCTGTGTTCAGTCAGATTCATTAGAACTCTTCCTCCAGCATCCTTCCAGCCATCATCTTAGTTGTTTCATTACCCTAAGCTCCAAGGAAAACCAAGGAGCAGAACAGGCTCCTCCAAGCTGGAGAGGGCGTTTAGGAATGACCGTGTCAGTAGCCTGGGCCTTCTCCACATTCCAGAGATCCACCAGGGCCTTGACAGAGTCGCTAGCTCTGGACACTGGAAACTCCCCAAGGGCTTTCTGGAAACTGAGCAGATCCATAAGCTTCTGGGAATGGACTATTCTAATTGGCCCACCATCCATGCAGAGCGTAGACGGAGCAGTCAAGCTAAACCCCACCAGATGATTATCTGTCCATGACAAAGGAGTTATCTCAGACTCCCCCACCTCCGGATCATTTATTCCCTGGTCAGCAAAAACCAGATCCAGAGTATGTCCTACCACATGGGTAGGGCCCGATAACAGTTGAAATAGGCCCATGGTTGCCATGGAGGCCATGAAATCCTGAGTAGTTTCTGCAAGGGGGATGAAATGAAATCCTCCTAGCCATCCCATCAATTTGCATATAAAATGTCTATGATTTATCTGTGAAATAGGCATGCCTTGAGTGATTTTATTATTATGTTTTAATATTTGCTGTGATGGGATAGATTCCAGGTTTCATTTCACTGAGAAGCAGTCATCAGAGGGGGCTGGGATTTGACATGTCCTACTGCTTAAAACCATTTTGTCAACCTAGTAGTTTCTTCCTGTTTGACTAAATGTGCAAACTTCCTAGCCAAAAAGGAAAGGTGATGAGCAAAACCAGTTTTTATTTGGAAGATTACCTGTCTAGGCACCTGAAAAGTCCTGAATCGTTTTCAATTTCCTTTGAGGCTGCAGTTGGTAATGAGATCCAGCTTCAAAGCCATCCTTCCTGTTTATTCTACCAGATCTACAAATGGCATTAATTTCCTGAGCAAAACATTACTGGTGAGAGTTTAACTTCTTAACACCACAACTTTTATTCTAAATTATGATTTTCTGTTGGGGGCAAGTATAGGTTCATGAGGCTCTTCTATTAAGAGGTCTAGTATTTATTTCAGATGCAGTCTCCAAGGAGCTGTTCAGCCCTATGGTACTGCTGAAAAGTTTTGTGGCACTGATAAGAGATCTGTGTCTGATCCCCTACATGAAGATGCAGTAAAATACACATTAGAAAGAATTTTAGTGCCAGTTCAGTGCCACCTTGGAGGATAGTTTCCTTTGTCATTTCCTTTCTGTTGATTCTCCAACTTCTACCTGCTGTAGTAAATTATTCCTTTTTTATGAAGGAAAAGCACTGGAATGGTGTTAGGGATGTGTATGGAACTGGGCGAGGGTGGTTCGAAGGTGTGGGGGGTAGGACTTTAAGGGTGGGGGGGTGTACTTACCCCTCCCCCTGCTTTCCCCCCACCAGTGCTGGAGTTTAGTAAAATGCCTCGGGGCGGCAGCATACCTCCCTGCTGCCCCTTCTCCTTCTTTGGCCGGAAGTGGTCAGAAGTACTGGGCATGCATGCGCATGCTGCACGCATGTGCACATGCATGTGCACATCTGACGTGTGCACGCACGCTCGGTACTTCCGGCCACTTCCGGCTGAAGAAGGATAAGGGGCGGCAGGGAGGTATGCTGCCGCCCCGAGGCATTTTACTAAACTCCAGCACTGGTGGGGGGAAAGCAGGGGGAGGGGTAAGTACACCCCCCCACCCTTAAAGTCCTACCCCCCACCCCTGCCGAACATTCGAACCGGCCAGTGTTTGAACTTGTTCAGAGGTCCATAAAAGGGCCTCTGAACAGGTTCGTGCACATCCCTAACTGGTGTATGTTTTAAACTCAATTACACTAGCAATAGCAATAGCACTTACATTTATATACCGCTCTATAGCCGGAGCTCTCTAAGCGGTTTACAATGATTAAGCATATTGCCCCCAACATTCTGGGTACTCATTTTACCGACCTTGGAAGGATGGAAGGCTGAGTCAACCTTGAGCCCCTGGTCAGGATCGAACTTGTAACCTTCTGGTTACAGGGTGGCAGTTTTACCACTGCGCCACCAGGAGCTAATTGGCTTACGTACCGCACAGCACCGTACTGGCCCAGTGGGAGCAGTTTGCAATTCTCAGTCACCATGGAGATTCTGCGAGCTCGGAAACAGTGTGAGTGCAGCTTAGAATCAGACAGAACCAGCACAGGAGCCCTGCTCCTGGATTGGCGCGGGCTGGGAGCTACATGGTATGTAAGTCATGACCTTTAAGCCCACTTCCTCTTTATTGTCAGAAATACTTTTGAGATTGGCTGGAACAGCTGGTAAAGCTATTCTTGAAATCCTTTGCACAGTTACCTGCAAGTAAACCCTATGGAACACATGGAACATTTCTAAATAAGACTGGGCTGCATGCTTGGTACTTCATTGCATAGAATACCTCTCATAAGTGGACTTTGGTTTTCTGATCATAATTAGTCTGGAAGGTATACATCAGGATCACATAATGTGTCTGATTTGGATTCATAGATTGATATTCTGAAGCATCCTCTATGTGGATTATCAGAGAGTCTATTATTCCCATGATCACAAAATAAAACATCTAGCGATGAAGTGGTTATACTTGAGGTTAGAAGTTCTGAAATATAATCAATTATGGCTGTTGCCCCAAACAAGTAAATCCCATCGAACAATCAGGTCCTAATTTTCTGTCTGAAAATATTTGAACTGTAGCCTTATATGAACTGAAATATGTTGGAATTTGATTAAGGCATTAATTCTTATATTGGCTTAACATCTGATTTTCTGCTAAGGCTATATAGTGATTGCACCTCATCACATATACACTCACACATAAATAAAACCACAAATATTCCATCCATCCAAAAGGATCATTTTAAACCTGATGTTAAGAAATTGTACAACTTTAACATACAGGCGTTGTTGTCCAAATTTTAGTAAGAAGGCGTATTTGAACAGGAAGAGTACCGCCTTTGCATTGGGTTTTTTGTTTGTTTGTTTTACTTTGCAGCATGCTCTGGTAACAAGAGATACTGGCTTTAAAGAATATAATTATTATTTGGGATTGAAATGTTCCAACTTGGCACCCATCCTCCACTATTTAATATGTAAACATAGTTACACTCTGAATATGCTTTATGATGCTTCCCAACCATATTTTCCATTAATCACTCTTCAAGTGTCTGTAATGTGCCCAAGTTCACCATGGTACCTCAGTGTCTAATAGATTTTCTCATTTATACCCCTCAAATACTTGTTGCAAGAAGCAAACAGATTAGAATGGATTATTCATCAGCAATTAAAGACGAGTTTCAGATAAAGACTGAAAAGTACAGAGGTATTGGCAGTGACGGGACAGAATAGAGGATAAAGAGCCATAGAGGACACACGGAAGCTATGCTAGAAGTCACCATGAAGCTTGTAGAATTTTCATCCATGCTATTCCCCTCTACAGATTGGGTCAACACATTTCAAGAGTCCATGGTTGGTGTCTACATAGAGTGATTTATACCAATAGAGCCATTTTAATTATAGGCACCAGAGATCAATTGATACATCACCCATCTAAGCCAGCTGGTTAATCAATGGCGTTGAGAGGATATTGTTACAGCTTCTAATGAGGTAACATATCTGCAGCCCAAGACTAAGAATGGATTTCTGCATATAACATGCAGTATAATTTGATGATTATTTCCCCCAGGTTGGTGAGTGAAGGAGGAATTAAATCATGGTGTTACTGGCTCATCTGTGCCCCATTAACTATACCTCTTCTTCCTTTTCCCAGGAAGTACAGATTTCAATGAAGTCTGACAGTGTTAACTCATTCCAATGTTTCCTGTAGTTTATTTGGATGAGTATTTAAAGAGATAATAAATGCCAGCATTCTGGTGCCAATGGGCAATTAAAAGAGGGCCCCAGGTCCATCGATCAAAAGCTGTCTGCGTCCTTTCAATCAATGGGAAAGTGTACAGCTGCAGTTTGTGTGCTGGATGAGATAAACAACACTGTAAACAACCTTTATAGAGTTGAAGTCAGGGGCAGTACTAATACATAGTTAGCTAGAGTTGACATGGCCATAAATGGCAGCTCTCAATGTATCAGCGTGACACTTTCATAGCATGGCAATGAACCAGCTCATTAAAGCAGGTGTTTACAGACAAAACTGAAAGCAAACTATCCATTTGAAGCTATGTCTTCAACAACAAACTTAAAATGATTCTGCACATTGGGAATTATATGACCAGCAATTATGGTTACACTGGAATTTCCTAGTTGCTAAAAGACTGCTTTGGTAAGCTAGATAGCTGCCCAATAAACCATTTTGGATGAGTGAAATATCGATTCTGGCTTCAAGAGGAAATATTATATTTTGAAAACTTGGCAGGCAGTTTTGTTTTGTTTTTTTAAAATCTGGGCAGTCTTTACTTAATTGATTTTAGTATGATTAGATGTTTCTCTAGTTAGTAATATTTTAAGTATTAGATATATGTTGCACACATTTTGTTTTATAAAAATACAATTTCAATATTTATTTATTTATTTATTTATTTATTTATTTATTTGATTTGATTTCTATACCGCCCGTCCAAAATGGCTCAGGGCAGTTTACACAGCAAAATAATAAATAAATAAGATGGATCCCTGTCCCCAAAGGGTTCACAATCTAAAAAGGAACATAAGATAGACACCAGCAACAGTCACTGGAGGTACAGTGGTCCCTCGACTTACATAGTTAATCTGTTCCGA
The DNA here is from genome assembly GCF_027244095.1 of Hemicordylus capensis. NCBI lineage: Eukaryota > Metazoa > Chordata > Lepidosauria > Squamata > Cordylidae > Hemicordylus > Hemicordylus capensis. The sequence goes on from NC_069657.1 coordinate 340,266,106, forward strand.
ACGGACGTTCGTAAGTCGAAATTTTCGTAGGTCGAAAAGCGCACCCACTGAGGTCTGGAAACATTCGTAAGTCGAGGAAACCGCATCTAAAAATTCGTAAGTCGAGGAAGCCAAATCTAAACCGCCAACTACTTCCGGTCTTTTTTGTCGTTCGTAAGTCGAAAACGTTGGTTGTCGAGTAGTTCGTAGGTCGAGGGACTACTGTACTGTGCTGGGGGTGGATAGGGCCAGTTACTCTCCCCCTGCTAAATAAAGAGAATCACCACGTTAAAAGGTGCCTCTTTGCCAAGTTAGCAGGGGTTTTAATAATAAACATGTTATAACTTTTTCCAAAAAAATGTAACTCATTTGTGGAGGATGTAAAACAACTGATTGGCAAACTGATGATGAACATATAGATAGAATTAGTAAAATATTATTAAAATATTAAAACAATTTAATTATGACAGCTTTACCCCCAAGACATTGCAGCCTGCCTGGTAGAATCAGTGTCCATTTCAATGACTGGCAAAGCAGAATGTTACCATTGCTCAGGAAGCAAGGAGAAAAAAGATAGAAAAGTCCTGTTACTGCCATGTTAGTGAGCAAGAGAGAAATCTATTCATGCATTGTTCCAGCATTCATGCTGAATGTAAGGAGAGGGGGAATGGGACACACCCTTCTAGCCATGCTCCTTCCACAGTTTCAGCACTTGTCTTGCCTGCACAGGTAACACTGAACCATTGATCCTGAAGGCAGACCAGCTGAGTGAGGCTTTAAATCTAGATTTCTCACACCTAAAAAACTATCACACACCACTAAGAGTGTACAATTTTTTCCCCAGCCATCATTCAATTTGGTTGTATTTGTTTGTTCTAAATTCCCTCAGTTTGCCATTCATTCATTGACATTACATTCATTTGGACTAATCCCCCCATTTTTTTTCATCCTGTTGAGTTTTGTAATGGGACAGGGAGCTTATCTTGCAGCATAGTGGAACAGTCTTTATTCTTTTTCAAAAATAAAAATTAAAACGTTGAAAAGGAGCATCAGATCTCCTCCCACTGGCTGTCTCCTGGAAGCTTGGCATAGTTAGAATCCAAAGGGATTGTGGGGGAAACACACTGTGTCCATTGCAAAGCATAGCAGCCACCATAACAATCCCCCCCCCCACACACACACTCACAATGCCACAGACTAAGCAATGGAATTTTGTGGGAGGAAATATAGCGGCCACTAAGAGGCAACTCCTGGGAAGAGCTGTGACATGCCTTTTCAACTTTTTTTTTTTAAGTCTGCATGTTGTGCAGCGTTACAGAGTGGCAATGCTGCACCTCAGGGCTGTTACATGCTCCTAAGGCAGTTTCAATGCTATTAAGATTGGGCAATTGCTCAAATAGTGCCTCTGCAGTTTTCCCCATTTGTGACAACAGGTTCTTACGACACTTGGAGCTGCCTTAGGAGTCTGCAGCAGTTCCAGGGTGTAGCATTACAGCTCTGTAATTCTGTGCATCATGTGGGCCATTTAAAAATGAAATGAAATGAAAAAGCTTGCCACTAGGACACTACAAGTTAAGTTTCTTCCAGCCCCTTCATTATGAAAACAAATGAAGTCCAAATGGACTATTTGGCTCATGTACCGTAGTCAACATTCACCACAAAATGAATGTCTGTTGGGCCTGAATGAAAATTGACTAGAATGGTCCAAATCCAATCCAATTTTCTATTCTTTCCAAATGAATACACACCCCAAATATCACAATATTTTGAGTATCACAAATACTCAAATTGATTCATCAAAATGGCCAGCAACTGCTGGCCATTTCAGCAAATCAACTCAAATGATCCAACCATAGGATACAATGGGAAACTCTAATCACCCCATTGTTCCCCATGGGTAGGCCCTAGGGACACCAAAGTGGGTTGGGTGGTAGGTCATGACATGAGTTTTGGGCGATATGCAAATATGTTATAATAAATAATAATAATAATAATAATAATAATAATAATAATAATAATAAAATAATGACATAATTACCTCTTTAAAAGTGTATCAGAAGTATCTCATTGTTTTAAAAGAGAAACATAATCCAGTCTTTCATTTAACTCTGTAAATGTTGCAGTCTGCAGTCTTAAGATCCACTGCATTTCTATCTGCACCAGCAAATGGTTGTTTTATTTGTTTGTTTGTTTGTTTGTTTGAAACATTTGATATACTGCCCACTCCGAAGACTCTGGGCAGTGTACAAAAACATGCAAAACAAGACAGCATTAAAATTACATTCTAAATAAAACTAAAGTAACTAACAGCGGGGGGGGGATATAAACTACAGGATAAAAGCCTGGCGAAAAAGAAAAGTCTTCAATAAAGATTTTAAAATCAACAAAGAAGGAGCTAAACGAATCTGCAGGGGAAGGGAATTCCAGAGAAGTGGGGCGGCAACCGAGAAAGCCCTTTCACGGGTTCTAGCTCCACGAAACTCTCGGAAATCAGGGACTGACAAAAGGGCCATCTGACCAGATCTGACTGGATGGGATGTAACTGGATGGGAGAGACGAGTCTGTAGGTAAACAGGTGCCAAACCCCACAAGGCTTTGAAGGTCAAAACCAGGACCTTAAATTGAACTTGGTAGCAAATAGGCAACCAGTGCAATGACTGCAGGAGAGGTGTTGCCCTGACATATTTTCTGGCACCCATAAGTAAACGAGCCCCTGCATTCTGGACCCATTGTAGCTTTCCGATCATCCTCAAAAGTAACCCTAGATAGAGGGCATTACAATAATCTAGGCAGGAGATAACAAGGGCATGGGTCACTGTCATTAATGTTTACCGATTGAGGTAAGGGCGTAATTGATGAATCAGATGGAGCTGGGCAAAGGCACTTCTGGCTGCAGCCTCCACCTGCTGTTCAAGCAGGAGGTGCGAATCCAAAAGGACCCCCAAGTCATGTACAAGCTCTTTCGGGGGCAGCACCACCCCATCTAAAACAAGGTTCACATCCAGCTGTTGGCCAGTATGAGGGCTGAGTAAGAGTAGTTCAGTCTTGGTGGGATTCAGGCTGAGCTTATTTTGATTCATCCAGACCTTAACAGCTTCCAGGCTTCGAGTAAGCACAGAAACAGCATCTCCAGAATGGTCTGGGATGGCAATATACAGCTGAGTATCATCAGCATATTGGTGAAATCTCACCCCAAACTGGGAAATGACCTAACCCAGCGGCTCCATATAGATGTTAAAGAGGGCAGGAGCAAGAACTGAACCCTGGGGAACTCCATAAGGGAGTGGCCATGGCTCAGAGCATCTGTCCTCAATGCATACTGACTGGACACGCCCGCTAAGGTAAGAACGGAACCACTGTAAGACAGTGCCCCCGATACCCAACCCACGCAGGTTTTGATTCCTCATGTGTTCTGCTGCTCAGAAAATGAAATCCGTCGATTTATTATTGTGTTCTACAAAATGTTCTATCACTGGTTCTCCACTTCTCCACTGCGTTTCTTCTGAATGTTACATTTGTGCTGACCAATGAGTTTTGTCAGATTTCTGGATGTTTTTCCTACATACAATAGTTTACAGGGATACTCAGTCACATAAACCACATAAAATGTATTACATGTGATGAAATGCCTTAAGGCATATTTTTTGTTATCAAAGGGAATGCAGAAAATTATTTTTCAACATGTCTGCTTACCGTACATCCAACACCTGCATGGGAAATGTCCCTGTGGAGCAGCTGATCCTGGTAGTAACCAGATCTTTGGTTTCAAGTGTTTGTTACAGTAACAAATGTCCTTGAAGTTTTTTTCCAAGTATTTCTTGAAGTTTTTTGTTCTTCTGTATGAAATAAGTGGCTTTTCTCTTTACAGGCAGGTATATCTTATAAAAGGTGCCAGTGTTGATGAATATGTTTTCTCAAAGCTACACCCACAGAATTGAAAATCAAACTACATACCACAGATTTTAATGGAGATTCTGATTCTTGTTCTTAAATAGTTTTTTCTATCAGTAGTATGGGCTCTGATTTTGGCAGCTTTTACTATCTCAGCAGGATAACCTCTGGATACTACTGACAGTATCTAGAGGTTATCCTGTATATAGTCTGTAATAATAAGTAGTAAGTAATAAGTGGCTTCTCTTTACAGGCAGGTATATCTTTTAAAAAGTGTCAGTGTTGATGAATATGTTTTCTTAAAGGGATACCCACAGAATTGAAAGTCAGACTACACATAGGATAACCTCTAAATACTGGGTTCTTTTTGTCAGAAACTGATAAATTATAGATGGTTTTTAAAATAATTTGTTGTGTTAGTATTGTATACTATTGATTTAAGCTGAATATATCTTATAGAGTTAGTAACATATGGTTTGATATTTACAAATTGTTTGTTTTTATAAGAAAAGATTTTTGTCAACATTTTTGACAAGCAATAGGATTATGCACAGATATTTAATGCTCTGTATATGGATATGGAGATTTTGTGGTTTTTTAAATAATTTTGTAAATTTTAGTCGTGATTATTTATACATGTTATATGCTTTTACAGTTGCCCCGAAGAAGAACACACACTTAAAATGCACCAGGACTTACAGAATAAAGTTATCATCTACTTATTCACCATCTCAGAGTTTTCCTCCCCTCCCTGCCCATATTTGGTGATATCCAGTACAGATCAACAAACAAATAACTGAAATTTCTCCCTTCCTAGAGCAATGAAGATCATTTCCATATTAAATTTATAGGTGTCTCAACTGCTATTTCATAAAGTCTTTTTTATCTTATTGAGATATTAGGTAAAACTTTCATTACAGAAATTATTTTTTTTCCATTCCGTTTTAGACATGTGTCTAATACCAAATCTCCAATACCATCAAAAGTGCAAGATATTTCAAATGGACTTTTGAAGTTAGTGCTCTGATAAAATAAAACTTGAAGCTAAGGCCTAATTAGTTCCATAGTAAATCACTCTAAAGGTTGACCATTCTATCTATCTATCTATCTATCTATCTATCTATCTATTTATTTATTTATTTATGCACTTCTATCCCACCCTGCCTCTGAGGAGCTCAGAGTGGGGTACATGGTTATGTTTATGGCATTGATCACCTTATCTGAAACAAATTTATACCTCAGTTTTACTCTGCTGTTAATCAAAGCAAGGTGCAGATATTCAAAAGAAAAATCCTGTCCTCTAGCATCATGGACATTCCTTAAGTAAAAAAATATAAACAAATCTACAGATTCTATAGCAGTAAAAGAGGAATCATACCGGTGATCTTACTGGCAAAGAATCATACTAGAGAACTCATGCAAGTACTGCTCACCTACATATCCGTACTGCTCACTGTTCACATCCAGCGGAGGTGTTTAGGGTTGTGAGGGGACTAGTATCTGCTCACCCTCCCTTGAACCAGAATCTGGAGTCATCACTTACCCACTGCGACATGTTTAAAGAGTTCTTCACGGATAAAATCTCTCGGATTCGAGCCGGCCTAGATGGAGAGCCCACAATTAATTTGATGTCTGAACTGGAGGTGCCCAACGACTCCTCTTATGTGATTCGACTGGATTGGTTTCAGTTTGTGACTAAGAGGATGTGGACAAGCTGCTTGGAGTGGTGAGGCCTACCACTTGTTCTCTTGACCCTTGTCCAACATAGCTTGTTCTATCTAGCAGGGAGGCTGTTGTAGACAGCCTGGTGGGAATCATAAATGCTTCTCTGAAGGAGGACAGGATGCCTCCTTGTTTTAAGGAGGAAATCATTAGACCTCCTTATGAGGCCTGCATTTGATCCCTCAGAGTTGAGCAATTATAAGCCTGTTTCCAACCTCCCATGGCTGGGCAAGGTAATTGGAGCCTCTCAGCTCCAGTCAATCTTGGAGGAAATTGATTATTTAGACCCATTTCAAACTGGCTTTCGGGTGGGATATGGGGTGGAGACTCCCTTGGTTGGCCTGATGGATGATCTCCAATTGGGAATTGACAGAGGAAGTGTGACTCTTTGGGTCCTTTTGGATCTCTCAGCGGCTTTCGATACTATCGACCATAGTATCCTTCTGGAATGTCTGAGGGTGTTGGGGGTGGGAGGCATTGTTTTACAGTGGTTCCGCTCCTACCTCTCAGACAGGTTCCAGATGGTGTTGATTGGAGATTGTTGCTCTTTGAAATCTGAGCTTACGTATGGCGTCCCTCAAGGCTCCATACTCTCTCCAATGCTTTTTAACATGAAACCGCTAGGAGAGATCATCAGGGGATTTGGAGCTGGGTGTTACCAATATGCTGATGACACCAAGATCTACTTCTCCATTCACCCATGAAACTAGCTGGGTGACTCTGGGCCAGTCACTTCTCTCTCAGCCCAACCTACTTCACAGGGTTGTTGTGAGGAGAAACCTAAGTATGTAGTACACCGCTCTGGGCTCCATGAAGGAAGAGCAGGATATAAAATGTAAAAATAAATAAATAAATAAATAAATAAATAAATAAATAACAACAACAACAACAACAACAACAAAAACAACTTCTTCAGGAGCTGGCATATCCTCTCTAAATGCTTGCCTGGAAGCAGTAATGGGCTAGATGGGGGAGAATAAACTGAAGCTGAATCCAGATAAGACGGAGGTACTTATTGTGCAGGGTCAGAACTCTAGAGATGATTTTGATCTGCCTGTTCTAGATCAAAGAACATCCTGGAGGAAACTACATTTGTTGAGCTGTGTTTCTCAAACAAGATCAGGGTTGGTGGAACTAGAGCAGAAGAAGGCATAACTGGTACGGCTACTCCTATGAAAGTAGTCTCTGGGTGGGTTCAGCTGACTCACTGCAAGAAAATGGGAGGGAACTGGAGATCCCCAGCGAGGCCACACGTGTCCCCAGTATGAACTAGTACTTTCAGCTCTTTCCATGTCATCCGAATCAATGTCAGATGGAGAATGTTGGGTTCCATCCACTGCCCAACGTTTGCCCAACATTTTTAACCAAGAGTTGAAGCTGGGTGGAGAATGTTGGGCAATGGAGGAAACCTGGCATTCCCGACCCAACACTGAAAGGTTTGGACAACACAGGAAGGGCTGGAAGTACCTGCTCACTCTGGTAGCACTAAGGCAACTGCCTGTGCATGTATTTATTTCTTCTTTTCCTTGTTCTTGGTTTTTCAGGGCCTGGCTATTTAAAACTTGGACTTTACAGCCCAAGTGAATCAGCCAGAGTGGAGTCACTTTAGCTCTTAAACCTGGTGCTACAAGCTTTCTGCTGCCACAACTTTGTACTTCCTGCATCTGCAACTATGTTTGTTTGCATGTGGTGGGCATTTCCACATATGCACAAAAATGTACATCCACCCTAAAATCCCAGATATGACAATGATAGCCAGTGGCATATGCTTGTACTAGGGCAGTAGGAGCAGGATGGATAAGGAGCAAGGAAGACAGGAAGTTGATCCCTAATATTCTTCTCTGATGGGGGTTATAAGAAGATTGATCCTTCCCCACAAAAAACTTGGATATGCAAATACACATACTAATGCACATGCGCAGTTAATAGGACTTAACTGAAGCCAGTGTGTATTACTGTATATGTGTATAGCCCTGTACTGAGTTGAAAAACCACACCCTGGTGGATGACCTATGTAGGGAGATAGACAGAGGGTGTGTGACTTTGTTGATTCTCCTGGACCTCTCAGCCACTTTTGATACTATCGACCATGGTATCCTTCTGGGACATCTCTGTCGGTTGGGACTCTAGGGCACAGTTATACAGTGGCTCCGCTCCTACTTTGGGGCTGTTCTCAGATGGTGGTGCTAGAGGATGGCCATTCCAACCCCTGGCCTTTGGCTTATGGGGTGCCACAGGGATCTATTCTGTCCCCCATGGTGTTTAACATCTACATGAAGTCCCTGCGAGGTCATCCATAGGTGTGGGCTGCCATCAGTATGTTGATGACACCCAGCTCTACCTATCTTTTAAGTCAACAGACACCAGGGAGGTAATGGATTCTCTGAACCATGGTTTGGAGGCTGTTCTGGACTAGATGGGGGCAAACAAGCTGAAACATAATCAAGATAAGACGGAAGTCCTCTGGGTTGGTAAAACTGATTATCTGAGTAGTGAGGTAAATCTGGTCTTGGATGGGGGTCACACTCCTTCTGGAAGAAAAAGTCCACAGCTTGGGGGTGCTTCTGGACCCAATGCTGTCCTTGGAGACACAGCTGGTGGCAGTGTGCAGAAGTGCCTTTTTAAAAAACAACAAAAAACACACCTGTTAAAACACACCTTTTTAATGTTTCACCTGTTGCATATACTGTTTCTGGTAGGTTCTTTAGATTTTAGTTTTTAAAATTCTTAGTTTTTAGCTTTAAGAATTTAATTTGGAATTTTAAAAGCTAATTATGATTGTGGTTTTAGATTGGATTTTTAACTTGTTTAATTTGGTTAATTTTATTAGTCTGATTTTATATTGTTAACTGTTTTATAAATGTTGTGAGCTGCCCCGAGCAGTAATGTACTGGAGGGGCAGGATAGACATATTTTAAATAAATAAATAAATAAATAAATAAATAAATAAATAAATAAATAAATAAATAAATTCTGGTAATACCTTTACTAGGACCAGACAAAATGACACCAAGACTTGATCAGTAAAGCTCCAGAACTCTTCTTCAAATTGGATGTTAAACAAGGCAAGGGGGGGGGGCATCATGCGACAGCTCCATTCTGTAGTTTACAACATTTTTCAAATGGAGTGGATGAAGAGTTACACAAGTTTATTAGCCTGACTTAAATGATAGATGTTGAGCTCAGGTTGCACCCAAGTCTTCTGGGACAAAGAAACAATAATGACTGCTCCCTATTTTAAGACAATATAAAATCTAGTAGGACGGTACTGGATTGTCTGCTGAACCATCTCCTTAAAGTTTTATGCCTAAAACAGGTTTACACTTTTTTCCTTACAATAAAAAAGTAATGCAACCCCTCTCTCCGTGTTTATCAAGGATTTTAGGTATTCCACTGAAAGACTTCAGTGGCTCACTCCACATACTTAAGGGATTGTTTTCCGTTCTTTTACCTTTGAGAATCTATGTGAGATTTTCAAAGCTCCTTAATTGCATAAAGGTGTTGTGTGTGAAAGGGAGAAGCCCACAATGAAAGCAGCTAATGTATGATGAAAGGTAATGAATTTCAAAGTACAACATTCATCATCATTTTAGCTATCTCGATCCATAGACTAATTTTGTTACACTGACTTTAGTCAAGCTATGCCACCAAAGACCAAGGTCAGTGGAGTGGGAGTTTAAATTATAAAGGGTTTAAAAATTCACAATTGCTATTCACTTTCTAATTTTAATGAGATTACCTCCAGATTCAGACTGCTTGCATTTTCCCCTTTCCATCTACCCACATGATGGCATCAAACAGTAAACATGTGTATGAGATTTTTATACATTTGCTTAGTTTCTTTGATGTATAATTAATAACCTGCCTACCTGTTGTAATTTATGCAATTGTGCCCAGGGGACCTATCTTCCATTAAGATTACCCACCCACCCCTCAAAAAACATTCTATTATGGCTGTGTGTGGAGGCTAGTATTTGGATTACAGTGTCCAGTATGTTTATTTTGTTTTATTTTTGTTTAATTTTTGCCAGTTTGACATGCCCTGAGAGAATGCAAACCATTTTAGTCAGGACAGCTGCTAAATGAATAATATTATTATTCACCATAAAATATGAATGCTGGTGCATTTTTGCACCTGTATATCCTCTCTTCCTTTGGTACAGGCAAATCCAACACTTTCCTCTTTATTTTCTTTGAATGGGAATATATTTCAAATGGCAGAACATCTGTATTATCCCATCGGGGGGTCATTCCAGGCAGAATCTACAGTCTCAGCATGAGCATACAATAATATTATATAAATGAAAGTTTTCATCAATCTGAAAATTCAACTGATCTAAGAAGCTTTATAGAGTCTGATTCAGGGTAAGGCATGTCTCTTAGGAATATATTCTTTAAAGAAAAAGAAAAAAACATTCCTGCCCCAAATTAGCATGAAAGACTTGTCAGTGATTTCTTTTTTGCTAGACTTTATGTCCATTTAAATTTTATCAGGCTCAAGATCAATAAATAAGCACAGCTTGAAAGATAGTGATCACTCAGCATTGCTGAAACATACCAGGAGAAAGAGGTCAACACCAACCTGGGATGATGGCATTTATGGGCCAGATTTATGGATATATAACCAAATGGAGCCCAGGAACTTTTATTTAGGCCAGAGTTTTCTTTGCTTGAATCCAGGATTATATTTGGGTCCTTTGCTTTCTCCCTTGTTTCTTTGGTGAATTATAATGATCCATACAAGACCTTCTAGCTGAAAACAGCAAGCTGCAGTTCCTATAATTCTGCAAATAAAGTAGAAATGATTCAAAGGGTGACTTCACAAGACATGCTAAAAGCTTAACCACCAGTGTCCAGAGTTTAGCAGCAAGCCCAACTTCTGGCGAAGGATGGGGGACAGTATGCTGACATTGGTTGTGTTGTGTGAACTTGCTAATGTTAGCATCTTCCACCTGACTTTTGATTCAGAAACTTACATCTGTAACCAATATTTGAACTCGGTTACAGATGTCGGTACTGGTTGGCAGAATATGCCAAAATTGGTCAGTTTGCATGACACGATCAGTATCGGCATATTGTCCCACCAGCACAGAGGCTGGGCTCACTGCCTAGCTCTAGGAACCAGGATTCAGCTTTTATAGTATTGTGAGAAGCCACCCAAAGACAGCAATACAGTTTAGCTGCTAAGTTAGAACAGGGAATGTGCAGGGGGGAAAGTAGGGAGACAATGAGACCACAATCCAATGTTATTTCATGGAATACAGGTGAAACTCGGCAAATTAGAATATCGTGCAAAAGTCCATTAATTTCAGTAATGCAAATTAAAAGGTGAAACTGATATATGAAACAGACGCATTACATGCAAAGCAAGATAAGTCAAGCCTTAATTCGTTATAATTGTGGTGATCATGGAGTACAGCTCATGAAAACCCCAAATCCACAATCTCAGAAAATTAGAATATTACATGGAACCAAGAAGACAAGGATTGAAGAATAGAACAATATCGGACCTCTGAAAAGTATAAGCATGCATATGTATTCAGTACTTGGTTTGGGCCCCTTTTGCAGCAATTACTGCCTCAATGCGGCGTGGCATGGATGCTATCAGCCTGTGGCACTGATGAGGTATTATGGAAGACCAGGATGCTTCATTAGCGGCCTTCAGCAATTCTGCATTGTTTGGTCTCATGTCTCTCATCCTTCTCTTGGCAATGCCCCATAGATTCTCTATGGGGTCAGGTCAGACAAGTTTGCTGGCCAATCAAGCACAGTACACTGTATACTTTTCAGAGGTCCGATATTGTTCTATTCTACAATCCTTGTCTTCTTGGTTCCATGTAATATTCTAATTTTCTGAGATTGTGGATTTGCGGTTTTCATGAGCTGTACGCCATGATCATCACAATTATAACAAATTGAGGCTTGACTTATCTCGCTTTGCATGTAATGCGTCTGTCTCATATATCAGTTTCACCTTTTAATTTGCATTACTGAAATTAATGGACTTTTGCACGATATTCTAATTTCCCGAGTTTCACCTGTATATGTCTATCACAGACTGTTAGTCATAATAAATATATGGCATTTCCAAGTTCAGAGGCTGTATGCCACTGAATACCAGCTGTAGGAGAGGACTATTTATTTCAAGCCCTGCTTATGTTTTTCCTGGTTGGCCAGTGGTGCCTGGTTGGCCAGTGGATAGGAAGCAGAATAATAGACTAGATGACTAGGTCAAATACCAAGGGCAAGGAGGGACAAAATGTCCCTGGCCTTGGGGGGCATGGGCTGGGTGCCAACTTGCTCTTGCCTCTCTAAGAAGGCAGGGGACAGGGGCCCATCTTCACTTTTTGTGCCAGGGCCCACTACAACCTTGCCATGCCCCTGACTAATGCAACTGGTTTCTTCTTATGTTCTTATGAGCAAGGACAGGTAAACAATCTTCATATTGACAAGGACCATAACCTGTGCCTACCATTTAATTTCTTTTCTTCCCCAGAGGTTGCTGTTCTTATTTTGACTATGTGATTTTTTTTAAACCCATCCTGACTAGTTTATATTAAAATGAAAAGTGATCCACTGTCAGCAAAACCATGGCTCTGAAAGAAGTTATGTAGGCCCAAAGCGACTGAAAAGAATAACTACAAACAATAGCTCAGAAATGCTCATGAGATTTATAGGTCTCCCATGGCATTGTTTGGCTGGATAGAATTATGCCACTTCAATGTGGTATTTGATTGTTGGAAACAAACTGTGCTTATTTTAAGAAACTGGAAGGAGAAGCTATTTTGCAGTTGTACAATGCAATCTATTGTCGGCATTCATTCTCCTCTTGAAAAGCTCACAACTTTGTAGCAATTAAAGGACCCACAAGAGAAGCAGCAGGTGGTACTTTATCCGACAACTCAGTCAGATTATCACTAGCATGTCCCTTGTGCTCCCAGAGTAAAGGCAAACCAAATAATATTTGCTTTCTCTCTGGACTTTGCTGGTTGAGAATTGGAGAAGACACTAGAAGAAGGCATACCCAGCTGTATTTTTTCCAATTGAATTCTAGGGATTCTACTTTTCCCCCTAGTTATATTTTTCTAACTTGAGGCTTTAATAACTTTATTTCACTCCAGATTGAAAAACCTCAGAGAGCAAGGGTGTCCCCTAGTGAAGTGATGTTCTGGTTTGTGGTGGCTTGGGTTACTTGTTTGTTGCATTGTTATACACCTCTGCACATTGTCAGCATGAATTGCCATGATAATTCAAAGAATATTGTATTGGCAAGAACACTAAATGCACAACTGTCACTATAATTTTAGAGAGAAAGTGTCCTTTTAGATGTATTAGGCAAATAAAGAAGAATGGTTATAAAGTCTGAGAACATGAGAAAGAACTGGCTATAGAACAGCAGAAAGACTATGAGCATTGCAGATCACACAAAAAAGCATTACCAGCAAATCTTGCTGAGTGCAAGCATATTCAAGTTCAAGGCTGTTGCACATAAAACCACACTCCAGTCATATTGTGATTACCTTTTCACACATCCAGTTCCAAGTTTTCCAAAATGGGTGACTATCTTCATGTGCCACTGATAACTAGCTCTCAGAAACATTTGTAGTGGTACACTAAACATTGAAAAAACCCGAGACTGGTACACACAGTGGCCACTTCACCAAACATGACATCAGCTTACATAACCTCAAACCAAAACTGAGCACACTTTCAGTGTTACAGGTTAATCCTGAAGCCCTGTCCACACATTATTTTTAACACATTTACACTTTTTGTAGTGTTCACACATGCAAATCTATATGCATGAAGTTATTCACAGATTGGGCTTTGTTCAGAGGAATCTTTGTCCTTATCACTGGACACATGTGATAAGAATGTGTGTGTGTGTGTGTGTGTGTGTGTGTGTGTGTGTGTGTGTGTGTGTGTGTGTGCCACTGCCAATGCATGCATGCATCCACCTGCCCTGCTGGCACACTAAGGCACCTTTCCTTAACTATTATCTTTAGCATGCATAGAGAAGCAGTTTAGATTCAACCCACTCCTGACTAAACACATACAATTAATGAACAGCACCCCAACACCCTGGGAGGGGAGAAGGATGTGTGCACTCACAGCACACTCATATCTTTGTCACATGTGGTTGGGCCAGTGATGTATCATTTGAACTGGCCCATTATAGGAACATAGGAAGCTGCCATATACTGAGTCAGACCATTGGTCTATCTAGCTCAGTATTGTCTTCACAGACTAGCAGCAGCTTCTCCAAGGTTGCAGGCAGGAATCTCTCAGTCCTATCTTGGAGAAGCCAGGGAGGGAACTTGAAACCTTCTGCTCTTCCCAGAGCAGCTCCATCGCCTGAGGGGAATCTCTTACAGTGCTCACACTTCTAGTCTCCCATTCATATGCAACCAGGGTGGACCCTGCTTAGCTAAGGGGACAAGTCATGCTTGCTACCACAAGACCAGCTCTCCTCTCTGTCCAACTCTCCTCCTCTCCGTTCAACTCACATATGACAGTACATTTTATATCTGTATTTTGCATCAGAAAGGGACTTTCCCCATTAAATATACAAGCATTTATTCAAAAACATGCACACATGTACAATGTAATGTCTGCATGGCGTCTGTGAAGCATATGACTGCCAATGTGCCAGTTGACTGCCTGATAACCACTTGCAATATTACTCCAGTGGCATGAGTATATGGATCTTTCCAATGCTGTTGAGGTAATGTTAGTTCCAGGTCATATTGGAGGAGCATATAATGCAGCTTCTTCCCTTGCCAACGTCTGCTGCAGTTCCCATAGGGGTGATGATTATTTAGGAAGTGGCTACAACAACAGCCCCCTCCCATGCCCCCCATGCAGTCAAGAGCCCCCTCCTAGGCTAACATTTACTCCTCGGTATTAAAAGGAGTTGTGCAGCAATTACTCCCATTTAACTGAGATACCATCAAAAGAGCCTTATAACTTGGGTGGTTTTGGTTTTTCCTTGGGGAGTGGCAGTAGTATTCCAGAGTCATAAGAACATAAGAACAGCCCTGCTGGATCAGGCCCAAGGCCCATCTAGTCCAGCATCCTGTTTCGCACAGTGGCCCACCAGATGCCATTGGGAGCCTACAGTCAGGAGTTGAGGGCATAAGTTGCAAACATGTCCAAACTAGATTTGGAGACACTAGTCAAAATCACTGAGAGGTACTCTGAAAACACAAGATTGAAAGCATTCCACACATACACACCCACCCACCTTGAGTTTTATTGCAGGAACTATTTTGTCTCCGCATTGCCACTGCTGATATCTATTGGGCAAGACAGGTACAATTGTGCCCTGGAATTTGTGAATTATTGTGAATATCCTGTTATGCTTCCAGTGACTGACATTCTCCCCGCCTTAGAACAAGGAATGGGTAAACTAGCAGGCTAGTCTCATAGGGCAGCACATTGGAAAGGAGATGGGGAGACACAATTGTTGCTTATCTCTCCACCTCACAAAAGTCCTGTTTGCTTGTAAACATATGTCCCTGGGTGCTGTGGAGAATGTCAGCCGTTGAAAACAATGAGGTCATTATTATGACCAGCCCTACCTGGATAGGGCAGTGCTAGACCAGGTAGGGCTGGTTGTGAGAACCGCTGGCTAGCCTGGGTTTTGTATCTGGGCTAAAAGAGAGATAGGAGGGTGTGCATGCACCCTCCTACCCCACTGCTTTGTCATGTGGGTGCATGGCCTGCCGGCAGCTCCATTTGGGCTATTGGCAGCCATTGAGACCATAGAGGCTGGGAGAAAGAGCAACCCAGACTTGGGAATTTCTACAATGCACCACTCTGCTTACATAGTGCATTGTGGGATTCCTGGAGGCATGGCTTCATCCCCCCCAGCCTCCAGACTGCTGCACCGCTTGGTGCAGTGGTGATGGTGTGGGTGTGCAAGGAGCATGGGTGGGATAATAATAAACGTGCTCTTGCACAACTGCATGAACATTGTGTTGCAAGAAGCATAAAACATTGCCCATTATGCCAGCCATTGTTAGGTTCCTAGCTGGGTGGAAAGGACACTTAAGATGCCTGTCATGTGTCCCTGGTACAGCTTCCAAATATGGAATTGTGGAAACAATGCTAGTAGTGGATATACAAGTCAAATGAATTGTTATGAAGCCAAGCAAAACACAGTACATTATTTGTCTTCAAAACCAATGATTTCCTTCAGGGAAGGTTTTTTCTCCTTTTTTTGTTTGTTTGTTGTTTGCAAACTGTTATCTCTAATAGCTGATCTGTAGATCCTTGTATTTCATTTCTGGACCCCAAGAGATAATATTTCAAACACCTGTCTCTCTAACCTGCATTTTTTCTTTTTGCATTCACAATGTTGCTCATTATAATCTGGGAACATCTGGGAAATAATTGATTTTTAAAAACACATGAGCTGCAGAGTTGTGCTGCTGTATCTTGATTGTTACTGTCACTCCCAAGCAGCAATGGAGTCCTTTTATATTGTGAACCACCCAGGGACTTTTTTTGTATGGGGCGGTATATAAATGTACTGCTAAATAAATAGCCTTGAAAGCAATACCACAAACCTTTAATATTTGAAGCATTTTTTCATTTCAGTGTTAATAGATTTACAATCAAAATACAAGGATATTTTTAAAAACAATTTAACTTATTTTACAATATGTTGCTATGTTGAAAGTTTTCTTCTATTTGGAAACATGGATTTTCTCCAGGAAAATAATTGAATCTCATCAGACATTTCCACTGCCTTCCAATTCTGCAATGTGTGATACCATGCAGCCGGCATGATAATAAGCTTGCAGAAGGCAACCATCAAAAAGATGGTGTGCTATATGAGGGCAGTTCACAGACCTCTAAGTCATTGTGGCAGCATCAAGAGTAATAATAATAGATGTGATGCAGCCAAATGAAACTAAGGCTGCAATCCTCTGCTGGAGGTTTTAATTGTGCAGTTTCTGATTATTGGGAAGCATATTGGCAATAGCTATTCAGGGCCAGCTAGAAAGTTGTGGGCCTACTGCAGAATTAGCTTTGGGGTCCCCTATGTACAGCTAATTTCCTTTGGGCTAAAGAGTGGGGAGGTTACCAGCACCTGGATCCCTCAGCTGCTCCTCTGCCTCAACTAAGTTGGCAACAATCTGGAACAAACGAAAGAGAACTAATAAAGGCCTCCAAGCAATTGCTCTTTTCTTCACTTTTATTTGCTTCATCTTCATTGCAGGGGGTCATCCAATGAAGCTGAGTAGCAGGAGATTTAAGATGGAGGAAATGAAGGAGTTCTTCACACAGTACCATTAATCTAAAGAATTTAGTATGCAGAAGGTCTTAAGTTCAATTTCTAGCTGCAATGTTCTCAGGTAGCAGACCTGGGAGGAGCTTCAAGAGCTGCTGAAAGTCAGCATGGACAGTAATGGGCTAGGTAGACCAGCTCCCTTGAGAAGTCCATAACGCTGGAGAAAGTTGAAGGAAAGAGAAGAAGAGGACGACCAGCAGCAAGGTGGATGGACTCAATTACAACAGCAATGAATGCATCACTGAGAGACCTTAAAGGCCAGGTTGAAGACAGATCATCCAGGAGAGAATCTATCTCTGTGGTCACTGAGAGCCGACACCGTCTTGATGGCATCAATCAATCAGACCAAAGTCATGACTCAGTGCAAAGCAGCTTCCTATATCCAAGGAAAACTTATGGGACAGAGCCCCTGCTTTGCACAAGAAAGTGCCAGGTCATCCTTGGCTGCCCCGGGGCTCCTGCCTCTCCTCCTCTCAGTATCGGTGGAGGGCCAGCCTATCTGAAACCCTGTCTTCCAAGAGTATAGCTTCTGAGACAAACACACTCTGAGGTCATTCACACAGTCAAAACCTGTGTTCTATCTAGGTTTGGGAGCTGTGTGTGCTCGCAATTTTTGGTTGTGTGGGAGCAAGGTTAGAGGAAACCCTGGGTAGAAGTGATTGTGTGGAAGCAAGGTTGGAGGCAAACCTGGGTAGCTTTTCCTCCTACCTTCCTTCCACACAATCACTTCTATCCAGGGTTTCCTCTAACCATGCTCCCACACAACCAAAATTTGTGAGCACACACAGCTCCCAAACCCATATAGAGCACACATTTTGATTGTGTGAATGACCTCTCTCTCTTCCTCCTCCACCCCACTCATGTTGCTATCTTCTGCACAGACGCCAGCCTAGCATGAAGCTGTGGCCCCTTTCAGTTGCAGTAGTTGAAGTATGCTTAAACCGGTAGGGATGTGCATAAAACCGGTTCTCCCGGTTCGGTTCGGGTCCGAACCGGGTCCGGACCGGACCGGGGTGGTTCGGTTTTGGTTTTGCCAGACCACCCCCCCGGTCCGGTTCGGTTTCGAACCGGTTCGGATCCGAACCGAACCGGTTCGGATCACAAAAAGTGGCTGGTTTTGAAGGGGACATTGTGTTCTACCTGCCACCCAAATTTCAAGTCGATTGGACCTTCCTCTGATTTTTTACAAATTTTTTTCAAAAAATAAATTTTTGCCCATAACTCACAATGTGGAGCCCTTAGGGGCAAAAAAGCTGGGGTGGGTGGTAGCCACCCATGGGTGTCCTCCACCCCAAAAATCCCAAGGCAATTGGTGGCTCCTAGTATTATTGGTGAATTTCTGAAGAAAAATTTTTTTCCCATTGGCTAGAATGGGGGTTCGGGGCTGCCCCAGACCCACCTCTGTGGGGTGGCAGCACCCCCAAAGTGGGTCCGGGGCCATGGCAAAAATGCCCTCAGTCCCTCCCAGCAATCCCCGTAGAGATAGGAGTGATGGTTCTGTTGTTTTTCTGAGGTATTCTGAGTGTAGATTCTATGATAGCTTATGAGATTTCCAATGAGACACCATGAATCCACTCTCATTTGCTATCACAGAATCCACACTCACTCAGAACACCTCAGAAAAACAACAGAACCATCACTCCTATCTCTACGGGGATTGCTGGGAGGGACTGAGGGCATTTTTGCCATGGCCCCGGACCCACTTTGGCGGTGCTGCCACCCCACAGAGGCGGGTCTGGGGCAGCCCCGAACCCCCATTCTAGCCAATGGAAAAAAAATTTTCTTCAGAAATTCACCAATAATACTAGGAGCAACCCAACAATTGCCACCCCATCTTTTTGGCCCCTCTCTCTGGGCGCCCTAACACGTAACACCTAGTCAGTCCATCTTAATGCCTACCTACTACCACCACTCCTATCCAAGCAAGTAAGAGGAGGACACTCAGAGAGACAACACCCACTCTCTGATCTAACAAAAAGGCCACTGCTGTGCTGCCTGCCAGCACAGCAGCAGCAGCGGAGCAGCACACTAAGCACAAGAGCAGCACACACAGAGAAGAAGCAGGAGGCGGAGCAGCAGAGCAGCAGACCTGCTGCTCCGCATGATGGGTGACGTGATGCCCAAAGGAACCACCGCCTCACTCAGTGCCTGCCACTGACTAGGCCCGACAGACAGAAGCCAGCCAACCTGCTCTGCTCTGCTCTGATGCTCCCCATGGATGATGCACACACACCCTACATCTGCATCCCAATGACCAGACCAGACCAGACCAAGTGCGCAGAGTCAGCACAGGCCAGCAGCCACCAGCCCAGCAACAACAACAGCTACTACTGCTACCACCACAACCAGTGTTGCCGCTACAATAACATTCCCAGTCCAGTCACGCGCGCCACAGCCTGAGCCTAGCACACAGCCAACAGCTGCTGCCAGCCAGTGCCTGGCAAGCCCAGCCAACATGAGGAGGAGAGAGCTAACAAGTAGACGGCGCACGCACATCACCAACCCATCACGACGGCGCAACTGCAAGGGGAGAGGGCACAATTACAGGCAGGAGGAGGAGGAGGAGGAGGAGGAGGAGGCGGGCGAGGCAATCCTAGCACAGATTTGAAAGTTTAAAATCCACCAGGACATCTTCTAGAATCTAGACTTCTGTTTTTTCTACCACCAGCTGTAGTGTCTAGTTAGTCAGTGTGCTGTGCAGCTGAGCTGAGCTGAGCTGAGCTGCATGTGAGGAAGGGTGATTGTAGCTAGTTCTTTAGTTTCAGCAGACTGAGCATTGAGCATGGGCAGTGGCCTTGGGAAGCAACACAATTACACGACACTCACCTGCTGCTGCTGGTTCTAGAAGTTGCCTCTTCTCGTCTTCACCTCTTCGTGTGTGTGTGTGTGTGTGTGTGCAGTGAGTGCATGCCTTTTGCCTTGCTGGAAAGAAATGCTTCTCTGGTCCACCACCACATATCTGCTCAAGGACACAGAGGCCCAAGGCAGAGGTGGTGGCACCAGTGTGAGTGCATGTGTGCTGGTGGTGTTTGCCACCACAGGTGTTTTGTGTGTGTATGTGTGCGCTGCTAGCTAGGAGGGGGGAGGGAGGCAGGGAGGGAGGCTGGGAGGCAGGGGGGAGGAAAGGGGAGGGGGAGAGGGATGTAGAGGGGATTGAAGGGGGGAGGGTCCGGCTCAGAGTTGGTCAGCCACATATTTGTGCACACACGTGCTCACGTGTGTGCTTCGGTGGGAGAGACCAGACTCTCATCATCTGCCAGACCGGGGTTGGGGGCAGGTGAGGCGGTGGTGGGCTGGAAGGGAGGGAGGATGGAAGGTGGTGAAGAGGAAGGGGAGAGGATGAGAGGGGAAGGATGGAGGGAGGCATGGGGGGGAGGAAAAAAAACATGTAGACAGACACACACCACACTACACACAGAAAGCATCCACACACAGAGACAGTGCTAGGCATCCATTCACACAGACAGACAGACAGACAGACACACAACAGGAAGAGACAGACTGAGCCTGCACCACACACACACACACAGACCCAATTCCCCCCCTGCACAGTTATCAATCAATATGTTGTGTTGGCAGCCAGTTCATTGCTATTCTGATGGTTTTGGGTTTTTTGCCATCAGCCAACATCAACAGTGACCACAATCAAGATGAACATAAGATGATAATAATTCATTCGTTTCATTTCAAAAAATCACCCAATCATCTTCTCCATGTAAACCAAGCCCCCCACACATGATTTCTGGTGACATTTTCAATAAAATCAATTCATTTGGCATTCATCATTTTGTTCTCCCTTTGTCACCTTTTTTTCTTTCTTTTGCATAATTTTGAGGCTTGATTGTGACATGGGGTTTTTAAAGAAAAAATTATTTACATGTTTATTTACATACAGTATTTACATATCTACACTGCATTTTTGAACGTATACCCGCCGCTGCCGCTAAGTCTAGTACTCCGTGGGCTGTGCTACTTTGGGGGGGTGTGCCGTGCCCACGCCAGGTCCCCAAATGCTGACAGGTGGATAGATAAAGGGCCTGTGCTGGTCAGCATTGGGTTTCTTTTTAGGTGGGCGTGGGCATTGTAAACATCTGGCCAGTCGCAGCACTACAACTACTACTACAACTGCATCTCTGTGTGGGCACACTACACGCTGCGACTGGCTGGCACGGCTCAGCATCTGTCACGTCAGCTCAGCTAGAGGTGGAAGGGGGGAGGGTAGGGATAAGCACAGAGTTCGAGCCAGGCAGGTGACCAACCATGGGGCAACCCACGGTAATCACTCGCCCGTCTCAAACTGCAGCTTGGGGTAGCCCAACAGGGGGAGGTTCACCTTAAGGAAGACCAGCTGCTCCACCAGACCAGGGTCCAAGCGGGAGCGAGAGGGTGTCACCACGTCCCCGGCACGTGAAAACACCCGCTCGCTCTGGACACTGGTTGGGGGGCAGGAGAGGAGGCGCACAGCCACCACCGCCAGGTCCGGCCAGACTTGGCGGCGGCTCGCCCAGAACTGTGCGCAGTCCACGCCGTCTCCCTCCACAGGCTCCTCCAAGTACTGCGCAACGCATTGCTCAGCACTGGAGGGGGGCCTGGCAGGTCGAGCCTCCCGCATACCAGGCATGGCGCCATAGCAGAACCGCTGAAACCACTGGGCGGATCTCGAGTCGGTAGCAAATGGCTGCTGCGATGGCGCCGCCTGGGATGCCGCGCTGCTGGACTGGGAAGAGGGAGGGGAAGGGGAAGCTGACGCCGGCTGGCCGCCCATGCTGCTGCTGGGTGCGGGTTGGGCCGCGAGGGCTGCCCCCGCACCACTACCAACACCCTGGTCTCTGCGGGCCCTAGCGGCCTCCTCCTCCCTAACCTTCTCGACCAGGATGCCCTTCCACCTGGGCAAGTCGTCGGCACTCACGGCATTGCCCTTGAGGGCTGGGTGACAGAGACAAGCGAGGACATACTCCTCCCTGTCTCCCAGCACATCAACGAGCCGCTTGTCAACCCCAGACCTCAGCCTCCCAGCCAGAGCACGACCCTCTGGCGTGGTCAGAGAGATATGGAGTCCACCCATCAGCTTCTCGAGACCAACAGCTGTGGGCAGCGCTTGGCTCAAGGGAGTGGTGTCGCCACACAAGCCCTTCGTGGCAAGCTGGAAGGGCTCGAGTGCCGACACCGCCTCGGACATCTGCTTCCACTCTGCGTTCGAGAAGTCGCAGACATCCAAGGACTCGTCCCTCGCCAGGGCGACAAGGGCTCTCTCCTGCTCCAACAGGCGCTGGAACAGGAGGAAGGTGGAGTTCCACCGCGTCTCCACATCCGTAGGGATGAGATGGCGAGGAAGGCCAAGGTCATCCTGCTTCTGGCGAAGCAGTCTCCTGGACTTCTCGCTGCGGTGGAAGTGGGCGGCCAGCTTGCGGGACTTATCCACAAGCGTAGCCGTGGCAGCAACAGCACCTGCGATGGGGCGGGCCCCCTTCTCCTGGGACGCCCTCAGCTCCTTAAGGCCAAGGGCGTCCCTGACGGTCAGATGGAGCGTGTGTGCCATACACCGTATGTTCACACAGTCCATGACTGTCTCGACAGCGGCGGTAACGTTGGCTCCATTGTCGGTGACAATGAAGCCGCGGGAGAGGTGTGGACACCCGCCAATCCACTCCTCTATCTGGCGGTCGAGTACGGCCGCCACCTCCTCCGCGGTGTGCCTCGTGTCCATCGTCTCCACGTGCAGGACGGCCCACCTGTGCCGTAGTGCATCGGGAGCCGCGCCGGACCCGGAAGCATCGCCCGCGGAGGTCCCCTCACTCTCCGGTCCCCACCAGTGGGCAGTGAGGGCCAGGAAAGAAGCGTGCATCCCACTGACACTGGTCCAGAGGTCAGTCGTGAAATGCACGCTTGTCCCGGCCGGAGCTGCACGCAGCTCGGCCGACACGAGCTCCCTGCACCGGCGGTACAGGGAGGGGACCACGTTCCGGCTGAACGTCGTCCTTGAGGGGATGACGTATTCGGGAGCCAGGTATTGGAGAATACGGCGGAAGCCGTTGTTCTCGACCACCTGAAACGGCTGGTCATCGGTGGAAATCATCTCCCCTATGAGGCGGGTGAGGTGATGATGGTCCACGCGAACAATACGCTGGCTGCCCGAGGACTGCGTCCACCGCTGGACGGGCAGTGTAGCCTGCCTGCTGGCTGGCACACTGCCGCTGCCCGCCCTAGTGGCAGATGCACAAGGCGCACTAGCGCTGCCAGCCTGTCCCCTGAGACCTGGGTGGTGACGCTCTAGGTGTCTCCACATAGGCGTCGTACCCAGGTGCGCAGGGTCCCTTCCACGGCTGACAAGCATCCTGCAGTGGACACAGCGGGCGTGGAATGGGGCATCTTGAGGGACCTCAAAATGCACCCATGCACCACTGCCCTTGGCCTCCTGCGCCCTGGGCGCCGTCCTAGGCCGTTTCTCGCAGGGTGGCTGCAGTCCTAGGGGGGGGGCGGCCGCCGCTGCCTGCCCACTGCTGCCACCCAACCCGCCCCTTCCGCCCTCCACAGCGGAGGAAGGGCCCGGCTCAACTGGCATCGGAGAGGCAGGCCTCTCCTCCACCACCTCGCCAGACCGCTCCCCACCAGAGTGTCGGGCTTCACGAGGGGGGGCCCCCACTGAGCGGCGAAAGGATAGGGGGAAGGGGCCCCAGAGGGAGGGAGAACCTGGCTGCATCGCTGCCAGCCGCACGGTCCTCACCGCCCTCTACCTGCTCTTCCAACTCCACAGTCTCCTCCACCTCAACAACTGGCGGTAGCTCAGCAGCACCTGGTGCCGCCGGCGAGGAGGGACCCGCCACAGCCCTAACAGTGCCTCTGCCTCTGCCGCGATTGGCGGCAGCAGGCGTGGGGAACTGAATCCTGCGCACCAAAGATGGGGCCGGAGCAAAGAATTCTCCAATGGGGAGAACTGGGGTGTCCTCAGGCTCCCCGCGTCCTCTCCCTCCCCGTGCCGCAGGCGCACCCCGCACCTGGCCTCTCCCACCTCTGCCTGCCAGCCTTGAGCGAGCCCTGCCCGCCACACGGCGCTCAGACATGCTGCTAGGTCAGAAGGAGGGAGACTTTAGGAGGAAGGCCAGACAGGGTCAAAAAAATAATTTGGAGGGGCTTAGGGGCCAAAAAAAAGGCAGCTGATTTGGAGGCGGCGGGGGGGAAGTTTGTTTTCAAAAAAGGAAGCCAATTGGGGGGAAAGGAAGACTTTTTGATATGGGGGGGGGAAGCCAATCGAAGTGAGGGGGAGGGTGTCCTTTTTGAATTTGGGAGTCAACCACCAAGCCAATTGGGGAGATGGGTCTGGGAGGGGTTTTTTTTAGAAAAATAGGGGGTTAAAGGGTGGAACCCCGGTGTGGGAGGGTGGCACGGGCAGTTGGGTGGAGTAGTTGTGGTGTGGGTGGCAAGTTTTTAGCTTTTGGGGGGGGGAGAGTGGATGGGGGGAGGGCACAGCACCTACCAGGGGTGGGGGAGGGATGCAGTCAACGCTTGGGAACCTGCAGATCAAAGGAGGAAACCCTTATTTAGTGAACTGGAACACAAAGTGTGGGTTCTGGGGGGTGGTTCTCAAGTAATGCTCCTGTGGGGGGAGCATCAAACTCAATGCAGCCTATTTAGTGACTCTAAATTGCACACAACCAAAACCAGAACCCAGTCACACCAACACAGAGGTTGAACCCACCCACTCTGTGACTCTGCCTGCCCAATGCCATGGCAAGCAAGCAGCAGCAAACACTTGATGGCAGCCTCATGGATTGAACATCATGATCATCATCATACGTGTGTATTGGCCCAGCATGTAGTGGCAGCATCAGAGCCCAGCCAGGACCCCACTCAGACTGCCCCAGAGGCAAGGAAGCACTCTGGCATGGCATGGGCCCAGCATGTAGTGGCAGCATCAGAGCCCAGCCAGGACCCCACTCAGACTGCCCCAGAGGCAAGGAAGCACTCTGGCATGGCATGGGCCCAGCATGTAGTGGCAGCATCGCATCAGAACCCTGGACCCCACTCAGACTGCCCCAGAGGCAAGGAAGCACTCTGGAAGGCACCTGTTCAAAAACCACCTGCAAGACGCATGCAATGCAACGCAACACACAGCAGCAATTTCTTTACTGGGCATGGGCATGAAGACACAAGTTTTACAACAGTACATCTCCTCTCCAAGGTTCCCTCCCTCCTCCCCACACCCAAATGCATTTCAGAATAGGGGTGTCCCTATTTAAAACCGCCAGCTAGGGAGAGAAAGGGGCAACAAAAGGTGCACAATCGCACACGCACTAACCCCTCTTCTTCCGGTCCTTCTCCTGCCACTCACTGCTGGTCACGGATTCGCCGCCGCCAGCCAGCCACCCTGGGCTGAGACACAGCAGGGCGGCCACACGAGGCACACAGGCAACCGGGGTAGTTCAACAACGATGGAGGGGCAGAAGTGAGGAGACAACACTATTTGTGTCGCTCAACTCACCCCCAAGCAGAGACAAAATCAACCAAAAACTATAAAAAGAAAAAAAAAACCGATGGCAGCCGCCAGGTGGGTAGGCTACTGTGTGCGGCTGCAGCTGTGGGAGAGGAGGTGGAAAGTGAAGGGGAGCAGAGAGAGAAAAGACTAAGAGAGAGAGAAAAGAGAGGGGGGGCAGGGACAAAGAGAAAGAGAGGAGAGAGAGAGAAAAGAAAGAGAGAGAGAGGAGAAAGAGAGATGATAGAGAGAAAGAGGAGAGAGGAGAAGCGCAGCGCAGCAGGGAGGGGGGATTCAGGTGTGGGGGGAGGACACAGCAGTAGCAGCGGTCCAAAGAGGTGGGGGGAGCAGAGAGGGTGTGTGTGGTTGGGGGCTAGTGTGTGGCAGGGGGCCTGGGGTAAGTGGAGAGAGTCGGGGGCAAGGAGGAAAAGAGGTGGGGTGGGGGGAGCAGAGAGGGTGTGTGTGGTTGGGGGCTAGTGTGTGGCAGGGGGCCTGGGGTAAGTGGAGAGAGTCGGGGGCAAGGAGAAAAAGAGGTGGGGTGGGGGGAGCAGAGAGGGTGTGTGTGGTTGGGGGCTAGTGTGTGGCAGGGGGCCTGGGGTAAGTGGAGAGAGTCGGGGGCAAGGAGAAAAAGAGGTGGGGTGGGGGGAGCAGAGAGGGTGTGTGTGGTTGGGGCTAGTGTGTGGCAGGGGGCCTGGGGTAAGTGGAGAGAGTCGGGGGCAAGGAGGAAAAGAGGTGGGGTGGGGGGAGCAGAGAGGCTGTGTGTGGTTGGGGGCTAGTGTGTGGCAGGGGGCCTGGGGTAAGTGGAGAGAGTCGGGGGCAAGGAGAAAAAGAGGTGGGGTGGGGGGAGCAGAGAGGGTGTGTGTGGTTGGGGGCTAGTGTGTGGCAGGGGGCCTGGGGTAAGTGGAGAGAGTCGGGGGCAAGGAGAAAAAGAGGTGGGGTGGGGGGAGCAGAGAGGGTGTGTGTGGTTGGGGCTAGTGTGTGGCAGGGGGCCTGGGGTAAGTGGAGAGAGTCGGGGGCAAGGAGGAAAAGAGGTGGGGTGGGGGGAGCAGAGAGGCTGTGTGTGGTTGGGGGCTAGTGTGTGGCAGGGGGCCTGGGGTAAGTGGAGAGAGTCGGGGGCAAGGAGAAAAAGAGGTGGGGTGGGGGGAGCAGAGAGGGTGTGTGTGGTTGGGGCTAGTGTGTGGCAGGGGGCCTGGGGTAAGTGGAGAGAGTCAGGGGCAAGGAGGAAAAGAGGTGGGGTGGGGGGAGCAGAGAGGGTGTGTGTGGTTGGGGGCTAGTGTGTGGCAGAGGGGTGTTGGGGGGAAGGGGAGGGGGCAACAACAAACAGCAAAGGAGAAACTGGAACAACTCGGGCAGCAGCAGCGATTAGGCTGGATGGGGTGGTTGGGGGAGGAGCTGGGCCTGGGCTAGGGTAGGGTCTGGGAGGAGGGAGGGTGGGGGGGGCAGGCAGGGGGGGGGAGGAGGAGGAGGAGGGTAGCAAAATATATAAAGCAATATATATCAAGAGAACACAAGCCAGAAGTTTAAAAAAAAAATTAAAAGAAAGACTATAACCAGCAGAAAAAACTTGGGGGTGGGGGTGTGGGGAGGGGGAACCAAACACAGACTCTGAGGGGGGCCACTAAGTGAACAGAGACAATGAAACCACAATTGCTGCAAATTAATAATAGCAAATGAATAAGTGGAACCAAGCAAAGAAAACTGGACTCGGTTTGGCAGCAGCAAACTTGGGAGAAGGCTGGATGGGGTGGGGTTGGGGTGGGGTGTGGTTGGACTTGGAGGGGCAAGTTTGGAGCAGGGAACCAAAACTGATTATATGGGACAACAAGAAACAACAACAGAATCCTCTGGGGGTGGGGGGGAGGGATTCAGGGAACCAACTCGCAGGGCAGCAGCAGTCAGCAGAAACAAACAAAATGGTACAATTTAAGCAAAACCAGCAAGCAATATATAACTGAAACCAATGGAATGCAATGTGAAAATCAAAAAGTTGGACAACAACAAGGCAGGACAAAGAGCAATAATTAATGGAAGAAGATTTAAAGCAATGAGGATGCAGTGGGTGGGAGTGGGGGAGGGGGAGGGTAGGCCCAAAGGATGAGAAGGGAAAGGGGGGGGAGGGGGGGAGAAAAGCAGACAGACAAGGAACAGGGAAAATTGGGGGAAATTAAGAAGAAAGTAAAGTGAAGTAACACACAGTATACAGACAAGAGACAGACAGAGAGAGGAGACACACAGAGAGTCACAAAGGGCAGGTGGACAAAGGATTAGACAGAGCACACACAGAGAGACACAGGACACAGTCAGGACTCACAGAGACACCAGAGCAGCCAGCAAAGGGCAAGCAGGTCTCAGAGATGATCCCACAACTGCAGCCAAGAGAAGTTTCCAGAGAAGAGGCTTGGGTTTATATAGGTTTGAAATTCCCTCCTTTGGGAGCCCCCACCTTTGCACTCCCCCCACGGCCAACAGGGTGCCAGCTCTCAACAGTGCAACAGCCAAGCAGCCTACCAGACCAAAGGACTCATTCTGGCCAATCAAGGATCAATAGCGCAGCCAATACAATGCCTGGAAATAGCATCACAAAATGGATGCAAGGAGGAGCAAAAGTTTCGGGAAGGAGACACAAAATGGAGGACACACTTTAAAGAGACACTGAGTGAGACTCAATTTCATTCCCGAACCGGTTCGGGAAACCCGAGCCGGTTCGGTACCGAACCGGCTCGAATTCGGTCCGGCTCGGTCCCCGGGAGGGCCCGATTCGGTCTGGGATCGAGCCGCCGGATCCGGACCGGTTCGGACGAACCGGTCCGGATCCGAACCGAACCGCACATCCCTATAAACCGGCCCTATAGCCATTGATATGTAGAGCTTTTAGCTTGGCTAAACTTTAGCACAGGCCTGATTAGCAGTTTTAAGATAGTAGGCCTCTTGTCCTCAAGAGTGAACTTACAGATGTTTGTGAGTCAGAACCTGTCTGAGAGGGGAAGTAACAAAGGCTGATGCTAAAAACCTTAGGAGGATTTCAACATGGAGGTAGAAGAACATGAAAACAAGTAACTACAACATCCTGTACATTGACATAGTACGTATGTTCTTGAGGGCCTGGTCAAGTAAAATACATAGGCAAGGGAGATCCATTCAGAAAGCAGTAAACAACTATCACTATTAAAGGGTTAAAAATAATGATATTGGATTGTACAGGGTCCTCAGATTTCACTGGAAATGAAATTTCAGCGAGCTGAATTACCTTGTTTCTGCTGCTTTCTTTATTCGATTTGTGGTAAGGCCTAATAAAATGATTGTGGGGGAACAATAAGAGTTTGGCCATTTTCTTGAGTTATTAGAGTAGATACCTGGGAAGAGCTTTTCTTCTGAACATAAGTGTCTCTTCTGAGGTTGTGGCCAAGTCCAGAGTAATACACTTAAATTATTTAACTAAAAATCTCACACTTGTACATCATTACACAAGAACAGGTCCCACTGCAACATGCTCAGAATTTCATTATATATGTATCACACAGATTTCTGTTATACCCATGTTTACATCTTTTCCTGTTGAAATCAGTGGAACTAAAACATATTGCCTGGATTATGCCTGGTGTGTCTCTTACTTTTTGTAATCTTTCTTTCCTTTGGGAATTTAGAAATATCCTGTGGTATTTCTAAGCTTTGTGCACAACTAACAATCTTGTCTACCTTGTAATGCTAAAATAATTAGTTCTGTTTTCTATAACGCCACACAGTAATAATGAGACTTCTTGTGAGGATGATGACCCATACTCATAGGAAAGAAAGGCAATTCCACCCCCACCCCTCCACAAACTGTGGCATCAGAACATGCTTGCAAAGTGTGAAAACAAGCACTGTGGAGTGTTTGAAGGATAAGCAAGCTCAGAAATGCTAACCTTTATAGTCTGGAGGTGAGCAGCAGCATTCTTAGCTCCTTAGACTGTTTGAAAGAGGTTTTTAAAAATATTTTATTAGATTTTAAATATAAACATAAACACTGCTTTGCAACACCATTATGTAGTGCATCTTCAAAAAATACAAGAAAAATAAAGCAAAGCTATGTTTGATAGTACAAGCAGAAGGAAACACATGACAGCTTGCAAAAAAAAGGTCAAAGGCTGGTAAGTGGGGATAGCACACGCCAACATCAGGTGAGGGACTTGGAGTATAGGTGTCTATTTACCAATGCCAGAAGCCTCCAAGCGAAGATGGGTGAGCTGGAGTGCTTGGTTACTAATTAAAACATAGATAAAGGGGGTGTAATGGAAACCTGGTGGAAGGATGAGAACCAGAGGGACACAATTATTCCTGGATATAAACTCTACAGAAGGGACAGGGAGGGGAGGACTGGGGGAGTAGTAGCACTGTATATCAAAGAAGGGATAGATTCCAACAAGCTAGAAAACCTAGGTGGACCGGAGTCCTCCACAGAATCATTACGGGTGACATTACAAGGACTGAAAGGAAATGTGTAATTAGGGACATGCTATCGCCCTCCGGATCACAATGCTGAGAGTGACCTGGAGTTGGAGAAACAAATAAGGGAGGCGTCAAAAAGAGATAGGGCAGTAATAATGGCTGACTTCAACTACCCACACATAGATTGGGTAAAGACATTCAGGTAATGAAAGAGAGGCCAAATTTCTAGACATGCTAAATGACTGTGCCTTAGACCAGTTAGTCACAGGAGATGTATCTTGGGGTCGTGGTGGACTGCTCGTTGAAAGTGTTGATTCAGTGTGCGGCAGCTGTGAAAAAGGTTAATTCCATGCTAGGAATCATTAGGAAGGGGGTTGAAAATAAAAATGCTATTATAATGACCTTATACAAATCTATGGTGCAGCCAGAGCTGGAGTACTGTGTACAGCTTTGGTCACTGTATCTTAAGAAGCATATTGTAGAACTAGAAAAGGTGCAGAAAAGGGCAACCAAGATGTTCAGGGGCCTAGCACGCCTTCCTTATGAGGCTAGGCTACAGCATCTGGGGCTCTTTACCTTGGAAAAGAGGTGACTAAGGGGAGACATGATCAAGGTGAATAAATTATGCATGAAGTGGAGAGGGTGGACAGAGAGAAACTTCTCTCTCACACACACACAACACTAGAACCAGGGGTCATCCCATGAAACAGAAGGTTGGGAAATGTAGGACCTACAAGAGGAAGTACTTTTTCACACAGTGCATAATTAATCTATAGAATTCTCTGCCACGGGAGATGATGATGGCCACCAGCTTGGATGGCTTTAAAAGGGGCTTAGACAAATTCATGGAGGACAGGTCTATCAGTGGCTACTAATATGGTGGCTTTGAGCCACCTGCAGCCTCAGATGGACGATGCGTCTCAATACCACTTGCAGAGGAGCAACAGCAGGCATGTACATACCTCTTGCCTGTGGGCTCTCCAGAGACATCTGGTGTGCCACTGTGTGAAACAGGATGCTGGACTAGATAGGCCTTGGGCGTGATCCAGTAGGGCTGTTCTTATGTTCCTAACTTTGCCATAATCATCAAAGAGAGAAAACAATAATAACAAATCAAATCTTTTCTCTGTCCAGAGGTTTAAGAGAGATTTCTCTTCATATGATAAACAAACCAAATCAATCCCTTTCAGGTGTATGCTTCTCTGGATTCTGATTCTGCTACAATGTATTTCTGCTAGACCTACTCTGCCCATAATATCTATAACACGCCTTGGATTGTATACCTTTAGTAAACTGCAGAGAGGTTGATTGATCAATCCTACTCAAAATTCTCTTCTATAAGTTTTAGGAGCTGGGGAAGTCTTCATTTTTACCCTAATCCTATTAATTTTAGCATACCTCAAATGTCATTTGAGTAGACCTGTCACAGTCAAGCCCATTCGGATGGCAGCATCTTTTCATCAAGGGGCATTGAACAGGAAACTGTTGTGGACCACAGTGGTGATATGACTGAGCTGTTTTATACAAGAGGCCTATAAATAGTGAGTATAGTATAGTGTGGCTAAGAGACTGGGACTAAGTGATGCAGGGCTGGCAAAGCCCTTAAGGGCAATGTTACACCTAGGTAATTTTGGAGCCTGGACCTAAAAGCTTTTGGAGCTCCCCACCCTGGCCTTCAGGGGCAGATCCGGGAGCGGGTACGTGTGCAAGGGTGCTGTTGCAACACCTGTGTGAATTTGTGTCGAGTCTCAAGATCAGCAGTAACAGAGAGTTTAAAAAGGGTTAACATTTCGCCTGCCATCTCCCAGCATTATTGATTCTCAGGGAGGAGTCTTGGGCTCCTCCCCTCTCAGCACTTGAAAGTAATTGCAGAGCCAAGGAAGCTGGCTGGCTGTTGGACTTCTCTCTCAAGACAAAATGGATCTGTTTTTATTTCTGTCCCTGCCTTTTGTTCCTGAAGATACTAGACTGCTTGGTCTCTCTGGGTGTGTTTCTTTCTCTCCCCCACTCTATTAAAAATGCTTTTTTAGCAACAGATCTCAAAAGGTCTTAAATAGCAAAATATGAGAAAACAGTTCTCTCTCAACATGTTTCCCATTTTAATCATTACTATTTTAATTTGCTTTGTGCTTGTAACAGTAGTTCATGTATATAACTTACATACTGAGGTCATTCACACAATCAGAAACTTTGTTCAAACTGGGTTTGGGAGCTGTGTGTACTCCCAATTTTTGATTGTGTGGAAACAAGATTAGAGGAAAACCTGGGTAGAAGTGATTGTGTGGAAGCAAGGTAGGAGAAAAAGCTACGCAGGTTTTCCTCTAACCTTGCTTCCACACAATCAAAAATTGGGAGTACACACAGATCCCAAACCTGGGTAGAACACAGTTTTCGAATGACCTCAATGAGTTTCATGACTGAATGGGGAACACAAGTCCCCCAATCCTAGTCTTAACACTCTAATCACTACACCCCACAGTTCACAAATGTGTGTATAATGATTACAGGAGAAATCTGATGCAGGAGAAAAGGAGATCCATTTTTAGGGTGAAGCAAACTAGTGGGGAGGAGAGTGTTGGATACCTTTAAGAGAGCACTGAAGGCTAGAATTCTCAAAATGTAGGGAGGCTGTGAGCCCAAGCCCTGGATCTTTTAAGTACCTAGCAATACCTCTGTAAGTGAGAGAGGATGGGGAGAGGGGCAGAATTGTCCATGCAAAATCTGGTATTGGCAGGTACGGTCAGAATTTCTTCTTCTAACAACAACAACAACAGCCTATATTCTGGGTCAACAAGGACAGCGCCAGGTGCTGGAGTCCGTGGACATCTGGTGGCAAGTGGGCTACAGGACTCAGGATCTTCAGCTGAGCAATCAGGGCTGGAGACTGTAAGGTTACTGGAAGAAACGTCGCTTAACCAGAAAAAATATATGAAAAATGCCAACAAGGAAATAATGATCTGCTATTACAAGTTTAGTCCAACTAGAAGAGGTTATTTAAAAAGAATGTACCAAATTTGGAAAAAGAAGCATCCAGATACAGAAATAACAGAACAAAGGCTAGCAGACCAGAGAAGATTCATAATAAGAAATAAAGTATTCACAGGAGTTGAGCTGGAAGAACTGCAAAGAGCAACACAGGCTCAAGATATGGAAGAAGAATTACCACCAGCTGAAGAAGTTGCTCAGCACACTAGACAAGTGTGCTGCATTAGTAATGAACAGAGGGAAAATAACAAAAACAGAAGGAATAGAACTGCCCAATGGAAGCAAGATCAAGAACCTGGAAGAGAAAGAACATTACATATACTTGGGCATTCTCCAGGCTGATAACATCGCACACACTGTAGTTAAAAGAAAAATTGGAAGTGAATACATCAGGAGAGTTAGACAAATCCTCAAGTTCAAACTCAATGGTGGGAACACCATACAAGCCATAAACACCTTGTGTTTATCATCAGTATTGATGATAAAATTCATCCATCCCAGATCCTTGGGAAGGACTTGATGTCTGGATAAAACAAACCAGTCAATAACACCTGTCTGACTATGTAAACAAGAAATAATAATAAATCAATCTTTCCCTGAGTGTATTTTAGTGTAAAAAGTAGAGAATTCAGCTAATTTAAGCGGCAGGGCAAGGGTGGGGGGAAGGGATGAGAGAAAGAGCAGAGAGAAGGAGGAAGACAGAAGGTGGTGCGAGGTGGGCGCAAGGCTATGTGTGTCTCCCCAGAGGTGAACATAAGAACATAAGAACAGCCCTGCTGGATCAGGCCCAAGGCCCATCTAGTCCAGCATCCTGTTTCGCACAGTAGCCCACCAGATGCCGCTGGAAGCCACAGTCAGGAGTTGAGGGCGTGCCCTCTCTCCTGCCATTACTCCCCTGCACTCTGGTACTCAGAGGCACCCTGCCCTTGCATTGGAATCTAATCTGTACCACCACCAGATTTGTAATTTGGAATCTAATCTGTACCACCACCAGACACTCCCTGGCATCATGCATTTGCAAGAAAAATAAAATCCAAGCCCCAATATTTGTATATATGGAGAAAGAAATCTTTTATGGTGAAAAAATTCCTCTTCCACCCCCTGATAATTTCCTGCTGGATCCGTTCCTGCTGGCCTTGGAGGGCCAATACACACACACACACACACACACACACACACACACACACACACACACACCCCATGACACATGCAATATTTTTAATACGTGGGTTACTGAGGGAACAAACAACAACTGAACACACAGGAATGGAAGACTATAAAATAGGTATATTTATGCAAATATGCGTTAGCAGAAACATTTCAAAACGCAGGTTAACATATCCCCATCCCATATGTTTATCTCCCCACTCCCCCTCTGTCTCTAAAGCAGAGGTCATGCTTGGCCTCCAGGAACATTGGTGGGCAGGTGCCACCCAGAACAGACTAAGGAGGATTTCGAGACCCCCCCAGGGGGTATGGAGGCCCTGGACTTCGGCCCAGAAGTCCAAGGGTAAGAGCGCCTCTGCTCCAATGGTCCCCTCCTACATTGGTGTCTCCCATGTGGGCTTACCAGTGAGACTATTAACTCTGGGGGTGAATTGAGGAGAATGATTCAGGGAAGGAGGGCGGCAGGTAATAAAAGCAGCTTTGCTGAGAAAAAGACAAGTGGAAGGAAGGTGGCAAAATTGTTAATGGCCGCAAGAAGAGAGGAACAGGCGGCAGCTTGTTCATTTCAACTGAGTCCTGGTACTCCACCTTTCCTCCCCAGTGTAGTGAGTGGGGACTCACTACACTGAGTGGCAGTGAAAGCTGTAGAACAGGGGTAAGCAACTTTGGCTCTGCAGTTGTTGCTGAACTGCAACTCCCATCATCCCCATCTGCAATTTATTGCTCTTGGGGGTGATGGGAGTGTTAGTTCAGCAACAGCTGGAGAGCCAAGGTTGCCAAGTTACCTACCCCTGCTGTAGAGTACGACACTATTTTAATTCCCACCCATAATACCCAGTATAGGGGCCTGATAGGGCATTGCTCCAAGGCAACACTGTGTTGGGACTCTTCCACTGGGCATTGTTGGGAAGGATTAAAATGGCAGCATGTCACACACGCTCTTCAGCCAAGTCCCAGCACTTTTGCTGCCATTCAGTGCCACTCAGTGCCAGGGAGAGTTTAAAAGGGAAGAAGGAAGGGTGCCCCAGGCATCAGGTGATGTCCTTTTGAGGAGTGGGCCCTTGGCATTTGCCTGAGGATGCCATGTAGTGATGTTGGGCCTAGCCAGTTCTACAACTACAACAAAATGAGCCATTTCTAACCCTAGACCCCTTTTAAGAGGTTGGCCTTTTTGGAGAGTTTGCCGCTTCACTATCACTGTGAGCCACACAGTTCCCAGCGGTTTTTATGATGAGCCAGCACTGGGCTTGGCTTTCAATACTCAGTTTTTGCTCATCGTAAGAACAGCCTAAATGAGTTCTGAGTTGGTAAAGAGACTGCAGGTGAGTGGTACCTACATGTAAAAAAACCTACAAGGCTATTCCCACGAGCAGCAAAAATCGGGCTAGGAGAGCCTAGCCCGATTTCTGCTGCTCGTGTAAACCACCGGGCTTGCTGGCAAGCCCAGTAGCTTACAAGTGGCTAGCCCGCTAAGGTAGCCCACCCCTTAAACCGGGTTTGTGGAGTGAGTGCTCTGCAAACCCGGTTTTTTAAATTATGAGTAGCTGTGCCATGGCTCCATGCCACAGCTACTCGTGAGTAGACCCCTGACCGGGAGATTGAAAAGCAGCTTCTCGGCTCGGGGTCTCTCCAGCATGCCCTGCACGCTAGCTCAGGCATGCTGGAGCTTCCGGGGGCCATGCCCCCCCCCCGAACTCACCAGCCCTGGCCAGCTCCGTGACAGAGCTGGCAGTCATGTGGGTGGCCGCTGCGGCTGCCCAGAGCAGACTGTCTGCTCGTCTGCGGGGAGAGCAGGCTAAGCCCGCTCTCTCCACAAACCCCCTAGAGGCTCTTCACACTAATTGTGTGAAGAGCCTCAACATGTAAAAAACCTCCCCACAAGTTAAAGAAAACAATCTAGTATACCAAAAGGAAAGGCTGTAATCCAGCACTGTTTCCATTTACAGGTAGTTTTAACATGGAAGACTATTCAGATATGTGACTCCCCAACTCCTGCCTTCTGACATGGCGCAGTTCATTCCACTACCTTATTCTATTTCAGTTGTGGACTAGGCCTGAGCTATGATGCAGAGAGCCCTTGCTCCCATAAATATCACTAGTTGGCCTTAGACAAGCTTCCCACCTTGGTTGCAAGGCTGCAACCTCAGGGGGAAAACCCTACAAATCCTAGGAGTGCCATTCCCTGGGATTGTTGGGAAAGGGGGGGGATCATTTAAAAAACCAAGCAGCTTGTTTTCTCATGGAAGGGAATTAAGAGGAACAGTAGACACTAGTCTCCTGGGCAGGGGTGGAGGGAGGCCAGCCACGGCCTGGGTCCAGCCCGCCACCATGGCTCCCTAGCCCCACCCCGGCATCTGATGTCTGATGCAGGAGGCAGGGCTTGTTTGCAAAAAGGGCCACAGGGCCCCATTTGCAAGCAAAGATACGCCCCCTGTGTCTGACATCAGATGCAGGGGTGTGGCCCTGATTGGTGCCCCCTGATTGGTGACAGCCTGGGTTCTTCAAACCCATTCACTCAACGGTGGCTCCACCCCTGCTCCTAGGACTTTTACACACAGCAGGCTTTACCATGGGTTTACTGGGAGGCTTTACTGCGAACATGAAGTTGTCCCCAAAAACCGACACAAATAGTGGATTTTTTTAACCCCAGATATAAATTGAACTACACTGTAACGCACCACAGTGAAAAACCCGACTTGTGTGTGAACTGCTCCCCGATAACCCGCAGGGACATCAGGGTAAATCTGGCCAATATGTGAATGCTGCTCGCCCCCCATTCTGGAGGAGATGTGAGTTTAAAAGGCTTTAAAAAGCCCTGTGTGAAAGACTTATTGTCCATCTGGTCCCTCGCAGTTTTAGAGGTGGGAGTGGGGGTGGGACTGAAGTGAAGTTTCTTGGAGCTGAAGTGTTTGGGCTGAAGCAAAGTTGGCCTTCTCAAAGCACAGCCAAAACGGATAGGATACTCTTCAGAAGGTCCAAAGTGGCACCCTGAAGCAAAGCAGGGCTGGTTCACATCGGCCTAGTAAATAACTTATTTCTTGGGCACAGTAGAGTTGCCTCTTCTTCATTATCAGCACCAGCACTTTGAATTCTGCCTACAAACAAATTGGAATGATTAGCATTATTACACAGAGCCTCAAGACTAGAAGTAATAATCAATGTAACTGGAAGTCAAAACTAGCAGTTCCCAATATAATTTAATTCAGTGAATCGTTCTTTTTGTATAGTATTGGGTGCAGTGACATATATCATATATATCATTACCATAATGTGGCAATAACTCCATACTTCCCATTCAGGTAGTCTGCTCCATATGGATACGTGTAAATTGTATGGATTCATAAACATGCAGTATCACAGAGTAAACATTTTTTTAAAAAGCAATACAAAACCTGTTGCTGACTACAGACCTGAAAGATTCCCAGATAGGTACCCAGCTGGAGCAAGAAGTAATATGGAACTTTGCTGATGCGGGAAGAATGCTACAGTATATCAAAGATACTGCTGAGCATAAATATGCATGCCCAGAATGGTAGTATTTGTAAGAAAGTGAATGTGTGTTATTCAGAGTTTTCAGCAACCTGATTTTGTATTCCCTGAAAAATCTGTTTTAGCTCTATGAAGGGAGGTCACCCTGACAGGTTGTCAGCAACTATGGTACTTCGCAATTTCACTCAAAAAGTCTGTTCCATGACTGAGGCACAAATAAATGAGATCGTCAAGTTCCATTTTATGCTAGTCTTGTTTTGGTGTTAGGAATCTACTCAGACCATTTTAAATTGGGTTAGAAAACTCTGATGGGAGATAGCTTTCGGCAGATAGAATTTCATTTACTGTATTATGTGTGGACAGTGCCCTGTAGAAACCACTGCCTAGTAATGACTTGTGACTGTTCCACTTTATTGTTTCAGCCTCCCTCACAAACCTGTTTGAAGCTTGTTTCATAGACCTAGCTAAACAGGCATCAGAGAAGCACAACCATGGGAAATCTAGCATTTGGTTCCCATCACCACCAACAAAATTGCTTTGCTTTTCAGATGAAACTGAAGTCCATTATGAATGATATCAAAAGCAGGAGGATCAACCTATGTGATCTGTTTTAACCTGGCCTTTTGAATTTTAGTTATAATTCAGAAGTAAATAATAAAAAACACAGAGGAATAAATTGTGATCATCTAGAGACCATCCTATCGCTGATCCTTTCCTATCCTATCACTTACTGGGTGATTCCAGGCAGATTCTCTCAACCTAACCTGTCTCACACAGTTTTGAAGCTAAAACTGGGTAACTCTGCTGTATGGCAAACTGCATTCCTTGGCGAAGGGCTGGGCTACAGATGGGACGAATTAAAGAAGCTAAATTCTATACAAAGAAAATGTTGCACTGAAAATGAAGCTCATATGTCACATCATGCAGATGAATTCTTATTTATTATTTGTTCTAATTGTGTACATTTTAAATATTGTTTAGGGCCATAACACTAGCCTTTATTCACTTAGTGTATGTCAGCCTCATTCCAAGGAACACAAGGCACTATACACAGGAATCATTTTGTCCCCTGACCGAGCAAAGAGGCACCTTTTTAAAGTGGTGATTCTCTTTATTTAGCAGGGGGAGAGTAATTGGCC
The DNA here is from genome assembly GCF_027244095.1 of Hemicordylus capensis. Classification (NCBI taxonomy): domain Eukaryota; kingdom Metazoa; phylum Chordata; class Lepidosauria; order Squamata; family Cordylidae; genus Hemicordylus; species Hemicordylus capensis. Next base: position 340,304,675 of record NC_069657.1, read on the forward strand.
CTATCCGTCCCCAGCACATCATCCCTCCAGGGGCTGTTGCTGGTGTCTATCTGGAGAGCCAGCATGGTGTAGTGGTTAGAGTGCTGGACTAGGACCAGGGAGACCCAAGTTCAAATCCCCATTCAGCCATGGTACTTGCTGGGTGACTCTGGGCCAGTCATTTCTCTTTCAGGCTAACCTACTTCACAGGGTTGTTGTGAGGAGAAACTTGAGTATGTAGTACACCGCTCTGGGCTCCTTGGAGGAAGAGCAGGATATAAAATGTAAAAATAAATAAATAATAATAATATCATGTTTCTTTTTCTAAGATTATGAGCCCTTTGGGGACAGGGCTCCAACTCTATCTGTCTGTCTATCTATCTATCTATTTCTGTGTTAAACCCCTTTGGGAACTTCTGTTGAAAAGCGGTATATAAATGTTTGTCGTATCCATATTCCTCACACCCACCCTGTGAGCCAAGTTAGACTGAGAGGTAGTGGTACCTTGAGACCACCAGTAGCTGATATTTACTAAAGGAAGCCCTATTGAAATTTAGTAGTCCTTTAGAGCAGACCTGCTCAACTTTGCCCACCCCCAGCTGTTTTTGGACTGCAGCTCCCATAATCCCCAGCCACAGAGGCCAATAGCCAGGGATTGTAGGAGTTGTAGGCCAACATCTGCAGGAGGGCCGAAGTTGGGCAGCCCTGCTTTAGAGTAACTCTTGAGTAGTACCACACTGAACCAGTGTGCTTTATGGCCAGACAAGGGTTTAAAGTGCCCAAGTCTTCATAGTTCAGCTCTGTTGGCCACAATATACCACACTGACTCAGTTGAGAGATACTGCCTGTACTGTTTTCATATCATTCAATGCCAGTGTGATAGGTGCTATTTTATTCCAGGAACTGCTGTGTATAGAGGGCTGGTTCATTCAAAGACCTACCTAATACTTGACACTTAAGGGACGTCCACGTGGGATTGTTTTCCTGAGTTCTGCTGGGCTGATTCACTGACATCCCTTCACCAATGCCTCTCTCTTCTGAAACCCTATATTTCCCTCTGGACAGGATGTATTTTTGATTTCTCAAAAAGTTACCAGTTACCGTTAAATGTTCCTTGGCCTGTCATAACCTATGCCTGTCACCATTTCTAAATTATTATTTTTTCCTCAGCTCAGAAGAGAATGACTACTACAGCTCTACTATGGCTTTGCAGTATTCCTTGCTTCTGAGAGAGGAAGGTAAAGAGGATTGTTTAGCGATCAGTTCAGTCCATGCAAATATTTCATCTATGGATCGCTGTTGCAACCTGCACATCCTGTTCCTGCCTATAAAGGCCACTAGATGACTTTGCAGAGTTAAAGAACTTGTAACAACAACAGGATTGTCCATGCGTTTATCTGTGTAGATATGAATATGCGTTTATCTGTGTAGATATGAATATGCGGAAAGGAGTGTTGTCCTACCCCTAACCTTTACATGCTCCTCAGATCCTGTGACTGTACATGTTCAGAGGTTTGGATAATGTGGTCATCAGGCACAGTGCCAGTGGTCACAGTTCCACTCCCTCCTCCATACTTTCATGCAGGGGCAGAAGTACCAGTGTTCTAAGATAACCTTGGAACACAAACTGCTCCACCCACAGGGGACACATCCCTAGCCACCCTCTGGCCAGCTGCTCCTGCCACACATCCGCCTGCCTCAGCCACTCCTCCACTTCGTTTTCTGCTTGCCTTGTGTCCCACTGCCTCCACCTCTGACACTTGCCATCACTTCCTGCTTCCAGCTCCCGGGCAGAAGCAGGCACCTCCCCAAGAGGTGGGGGAGATGGGGATGAGGGGAGACAACAACAACAACAACAACAACAACAGAGAAAGACCAGGGAGTGGTTTTCTGGGGCCCGGCCTGGGAAGATAAACACCTGAGAGGCAAGAAGAAATACTGAAGGTGCCTTGTATGATTCAATGGAGCCATTTAGATATGAATTGGAATGGTCTGTGCATTTTCATAGGCATCTAATGGAATGTGATGGCATATGCAGCCATGCTCCCTTTATATTCCATGGCTGTCAGATTATAATAACAAGCTGAAAATTTAATTGTAAATCAAACCACATTTCTAATGACTTTCTAGCCTCAGCTGCAAAGTGTTCTACCTCAACTCTGATGCAATGGAATCTTTTGTGATGTTCAGCTGCTGTGTCCCTCCAGGCCCTGCATGGCACAATTGTGTCACACATGGCACAATTGTGTCCCTGTACAGGGAAAGTACAAACAGGGGGCAAAATCTTCTGTCCCCTTATCAAGATTAACAAGAACCTTAGCAGGCAGGACTTCTGTCTCTTCGGTTTATTTCAAATGCATTGAAATATTTCAGTTCATATCAGAAGAGCTAATATTAGAAAAGAAACAAACCTCCAGCAGTATCAGCTACCCAAGATATTTCCCCCACATGACCCAAACCCAGTAAAAGTAGCAGATAAAAGAGAGGGGGCAGCAAGACAGAGCAGAGTGGGGAAACAGAGAAGGAGCCAAGGAGTTGAGAAAGAAACAATTACTTGAGCTTGAGAGATAAACAGAAATAAGAACAAAAATCAGTGTTTTGATAGCTCTAAGAATTCAGATCACGTCATTGAATAACAGGCAATATGCCTGTTAGAATTGGATTGACAGGTCCAGAAGCATCTCTGTCCAGGTTTTGGTGGGTGAGGAAGTCAGTACTTTCTAATACTGGAGAACAAGACATTTACTATCATGGCAGCTGGCAAACAGTCCACTACTTTTAACATGATATAATCTCCCTCACATTGTATACTCCAATTAAGAGCTGAAAATGCAAAGGCTGAATTTAACTTAATTCTTAAGTTAATTGTCTGCTCTGCTTCTCACAAGAATAAAATTATAGGAAAGGTACATAGTATATGATTGAGTGATGGTGTAGCACATCTCCAGCAGTATTTATCTACTTCCGTTCCTTTTAATAATTGGGTAGAAGAGGGGTGTTTTATAGTTGTTTCCCTCATAGACACAAAGAAATCTTATGTAGATTTAACTGTAGGGTTATTCAGAAACAACTCCATTTTCTTCTTCCCCTTCCCCTCCCATTTCCTTTCTGATTCCACCCCGCACACTCTCTACTAAAGATGTGCAAATTTATTTGAGCTTGAAATGGGCCATTTCAAGTGTGAAACAAAATGCCCTTAAAATAAAGGGCCTGTTTTGAGCTTGAAATAAAACAGCCCCCGTTTGGACTCAAAACGTTTTGAAAGTTTTGAGTACCATTTTGAGGCCTCTTTTTATGGTCAAATTCCTCTCTTTTGAGATCAGACTCCCTCCCCTCTTTTCTTATAATATGCATGATTGAAAGTCTCAAACTATTCCATTTCTCTCCATCATCCAATATGACAGGGTACGAACAGGGGGCAAAATTGTTGCAAGTGAACTTCTGTGCAGGACTATGAGCAAAACTGGCATTATGGGCAGAATCTCCACATCAGTAGCAGTGGTAGCTCCACCTTTCTTGTTCTGTCAGTTTATGAAGCAGTGTCATATGAGAAGATTGGGTTTGGAAGGATTTAGCCTGAACAGCCTGGTTTGAGGGTAGCAAGGAGCGTGATCTGGCACAGTGAAGACCGTTTTTCACCCTCGTAGCCATCTCTATAACTTTATCCAAGGTAAGTTTCTGCTCTAATAGCAGTTTTTCATGCAGCTTGGAGCAGTTTGTAATCATAACAATCTGATCCCTGATCGTTTCATCAGTAAAGTTGGCAAACTCACAGGTTACACTTAAGGCATGCAATGCTGTGACATATTGATCAATAGATTCACCAGGCAGTTGGGATCTAGAATAGAATTTGTAACATTCAGCAATCACTTTCAGCAATCACTTTGGAACATTCAGCAATCACCTGGAATGTGCTCACTGTTGAAAGAAGAGCCTCCCCCCACCAACAACTTTTTAAAAGGCAATTAAGACACATTTGTTCACCCAGACTTTTAACTAGATTTACAGTTTTAAATAGTTTTTAACCATTTTAACATTGTGTTAAATTGTAAATTGTGTTAATGTTTTAATTTGTACAGTTTTTATTGTAAACTGCCCAGAGACGTAGGTTTTGGGTGGTATATAAATTTGTTAAATAAATAAATAAAGCAGGGTTGAAATGATTATCTAAGGCTTGAAAAGTAGCTTCATAAGGGTTGGCATCCCCTTCCAAGGTGGCAGGAAAGGGCAAAATGATTATATATTCTTTGGCCTTCAGGGCCCAGGCAGTGAAGCAATATAGTCTTCTGCTTTGCTGGGTTAAAATCAGGGGTCTGTACTGTAGGGTGAGGAGGTAATTGCAGAAATAGGACCTCCATTGTTTCCAGGGAAGAGCGGGAGGTTCCAGAGGCGTATCTATGGAAAACAGTGCCTAGGGCAAGCACTGAAATTGCGCCCCCTGTCCAAACATCTGTCACCCATAATATCAGCTATTATCAGCTATGATATTATTTACCATAATATCAGCTGAAAAATACAAGTCTGAAGGTCACATACAAGTCACATATCTGAATATGTGTACAGTGACTTATATTATATTAATTTTAAAAAAACAAACAAAACAAAATTACCTGTAGCCCCTTCGGGGGGCTTCCTAAAGGCTGTGGGAGGGGGCTGCAAAGGTTCCCCCACCCCCCGCTGGCCTCTAGGGCCTCACAGGGACCATTTGAGCATGTGCGATGGCCATTATATATATATATATATATATATATATATATATATATATATATATATATATATGGCCGCTGAAAACAAAATGGCTGCCGTGCATGCTGAAATGGCCTCTGAGGCCTGGGATAGCCTAGGGCAGACATCCCCAAACTGCGGCCCCCAGGTGTTGCTGAACTACAACTTCCAGCATACCCAGCCACAAAAATTATGTCTAGGGATGCTAGGAGTTGTAGTTCAGCAACATCTGGAGGGCTGCAGTTTGGGGATGCCTGGCCTAGGGCCTAACAGAGGTCATTTGAGCATGCATGGTGGCCATTTTGTTTCTGGCAGCCATTTAATTTTTTTTTTTTTTTTGTAATTTTAAAACATGGCGCCCCCTTCAAGTGGTGCCCGGGGCATGTGCCCTGCCTGCCCCACCCTAGATACACCCCTGGGAGGTTCTCCTGCGGTGGATGAGAAAAAAGGTGGTGGTGGTGGTGGGATCTAAGCCATGCTGCAATGGACATCCATTGAGCAACAGAGTCCCAGATTGGGAAGGAAAAAGTACTTTCAGGGGTTTTGCAGGTCAAGAAGCTGGAGAAACAATCAGCAGTAGCAATAGTAGAAATCAGAAGTTCAAGAATGTAGGCACCGTAATGCAATGAAATGAGGTTGCAGAAACATTCACAAACTTTGCAGACTCACACGCTTAGCTTATTCAAAAATTCTTCGCCAAATGTTTTATAGCTGCTTCCCTCATAGACATAGATTTAACTAAAGGTTTATTCAGAAGCAACTCTATTTCCTCCTTCTTCTTTTGCTCCCTTTTTCTTTCTGACTCCACCCCACCCCCCACTCTCTACGGGATCCCCACTGGGACAAACTTCTGAAAAACAAAACATAAATGATTAGTAGATAGAATACAAATTACTTTCTCCATATGCAATTTTTCTCATTACTGCAACATGTGATTTAAAAATTACACTTGCCCAAATTCCAACTTCTGCACAGCTATGAAAAGGAAGATATTCTTGTTGAATATACTGTATATGGTCATTATGCACCTTATATAGATTACTATAATCCCTTTTAATAAGTTTGTGGCCATGTATAAAGGTTTCCTGGGAAATAATTATGTTCCACTTTTTAGAAATGAGACTGAGGTTTCCCCCCTCCCCCCCCCCTCTCTGCAATGCAACTCTTTGATAAGATTACCTGGTCAGGGCACTAAGAACAATCCTTTGCTTTTAGGAGTTTGTTAGAAGGAAGCAGGATCTACATCCAGTGCAGCTTTTCTCTATCACAGTGCTACAGTAATGGGAGAAGCCAAGCCTCATGGAATATGTCCTGTTATGTTCCTCTAAAAGTTACAGGTTTTGGGATAGACAATCCTGATCCTCATTATATTCAGCAACTTAAGCCAACATTTAAGAGTTACATTGGTATATGCCTAACAATAACTTGATTAATTTCTTCACATTTTTGTTATCTGCGACATCACTTCTGTAGCATTGTCAGGCTATTCGACACTATTACAATGATTACATGCTGAAAACAAAATTCTTTAATTACACTCACTGAAAATTGTCATTTCATTTTGAATTAGCAAGAAAAAATTAATTGGAATATTTCTGAAGTGACATTTTTATCAAGGCTGTTTACTCCAAGTTCACCCACTATGTCTGACTCACCACTAAGCTAAGAAACCAGATGTAGGTGTCAAAGGATATATATATATATATATATATATACACACACACACACACACACATATATATATATATATAATTTTGCCTATCACGCAGAGCCTGATGCAGAGATTATGAATAAGCTCGGTGCTACAAAACCCGAAACCCCAAAATGATCTCTTGAATGCTGCTAGATAAAATTTATTTCATGGAATAACCTGTGGAAAGGAGAAAAATTGCATGGATGCTGTTTGATGAAATTCTCCAAAGTTCAGCTGCTGCCAGGTGTTATGGAGGAAATTGGTTGGATTTTCACTAACAAGAAATTGATTTTTGTTTTAACAGCAAGCTCTTTTCCCAACTCTCCTTAAATTGCTCAGCATCACAGCTCTGTGTCATGCAAATCCCCACAACTTGGAAAGTAAAAAGATGCTTGTATTGGCACATGGGCCCACCACCCTGTTGTGTTTATACTTACATAAACAGTAAGTATTAATTGACCTCTACAACCATTTTCAAGGAGGGCAGGAAAGATGGAAAACACAATGCAATGGTCAACATCCAAGCTAGTACCACATTGACACAACAGCACTTTTCATCATTCAGAGGGCATCTCAATACAACCCTCTGTGCCTCTCAAAAATATGTCCTGAGGGTCCCCCAATACTCAGGGACATATTTTTGTGAGGCACAGAGGGTTGCAGAGGCAGTTGTGTTGGCACAGTGTTAGTCTGGATGTTGGCCAGTGTGGATATCAGACTTGTCTTTGCTTGAAATACTATGGGAACCATGGGAGTCACATTTATGACAAAACTCTCCATTTGAGGTTCTAATACCTACTCAACTTCTTCACTCATTTTCAAACACTGGGGTGTGTGTGCAAAATATATTGAGGTCATTCTCACAACCAGCCAAAGATGGGTAGGAGTGGGAAAACCAGGGTACAGAGGCTCTTGTGGAGCCATAGGACCCACTCCTACCTAGCACCTGCCAAACCAGGTAGCCCAGCTTTTGAGTCCAGACTTTAACCAAGGTAAGACAGAAAACTCCCCTTGTCCTACCTTGGCAGGTTCTGTATGATCACTTGGGCTCCAGAGCTCCTGGGTGGTTAGGTGCCATTTTAACTAGTAACTCGGGCAAAAAAGAGAGGCCAGGCGGAGTGGAGCAGCAGCAATCCTGGAAGCAGCTTCACTGATGCTTACATGTTGCATTGTGGGATGCAGGAGGACCTCCTCCTCCCCATTAACTTCAGAAGTCCTCTGCTGCACTGATCATGTGGGTGCACAAGCAGCAGAGCCCAGAGCAGGTGGTGATTGTGTGGAGGAAGGCAGGTAGTATCACTTTCTGCTCATGTTGAACCCTTGCTCCAGCCTCTATGGCCAAGATGGCTGCCAGCAACTTGGGGGAAACTCCTGGCAGCCCAAGTGCCCACATGACCAATCAGTGAGGCAGGAGGTGTGTGCGTGCCCTCCTACCTCGCTTTTAGCCCAGATTTAAAACCAGGGCTACCTGGGGATGAAGCACTAGAATTTGGAGTAATTGCAGCACTGAACACAACCAGCCCTACTTCGGGTAGCCCTGTTCTACCCCTGTAGTCCTGGTTGTGTGAACAACCTCTATATATTTATATGGTCAGACATAAGTTTACAACCAAAAAAAAAAAAATTCTTAAGTAGGATTGTCAAAAATTGACCCTTTCTCCAGCTTTTTCTTCTTCTTTCTCAGATGAGTGGCAGAAGTTAAATTCAGGTGATTTGGTGGCTCCTGCTGGGCTCTGCCCTGGTATCAGGTTTCCCCCAATCTTCCACAGTTTTACAGTCTTATGATATAACCAGGCCCTGTCTCAGAAATCTCAGTGTCTTGGATGCCTCCTGCTGGGCAACTCTGTTCCTGCTCCTTTAGTCAAGTTGGAGCTAAAGCAGTAAGTAGTTGCCAAGTTATGCTTTGTATTTGTGTTATGTTAATTCATTGAATGACAAGAATTTACAATTTGCTCCTGAACAGGTAGTCAGGCCCTCACATTGGAATACAATGTGTTACAGCAACCAAAAAGAAGGAATGTCCTCAAGGTCACTGTTGTTTTAGCAGGCCGGAAGGAGTCTACCCATTCCCAATAAATTCATCTCCAAAACTCTACAGCAATAGTGACCTCAATGACACTGGTAGGCATTTGATTAGCTTCTGATTTGCTATCCAGCTACATCAATACTAAGGAGGTCGGGTTCACTGCCTCTTACTTTGGGGAGAGTCCGAATGCATCTGTTAATCTGGAACAGAGTCAATTATTTAATCTAGACAGTAATGAACAAAGTAAGCAGTTATTTTGTAATTGCCACTGTGCCCTGGCTGAGCTAGAAGCACTGATGAAAAATAAGACACTGCCACACCAAGACACTGCCATACTTGAGTTAAAAGGCAGAAGACTGCTATAGATACATCCTACACCCAGACTTTGATTTTTAATTCATCTAGATTGCACCATAAATAATCTGCTTTCAACTCAGAACATCACTTTGGTTACTAAAATGTTAGCAAGGTATTTTAAATAAAATGGTTTCCTTCAAATTTCTCATAAATTGCAAGATTATTGTTCAATCCCATACATGTTTATTCAGAAAAAAGCCCTACCAATGGGGCTTTTTGTAAATTCAACAGGATTTTGTGAATTCTATAGGATTCTTCCCAAATAAATGCATATAGGACAGTAACCCTAGTGTGCTGGAGTATTAATATGAATATATTTGCTCTAATGGGTGAAACAGTTTAGAATTTTAAAAAAACAACTTTAGTTGTTCACTAGCTAAAAAAGCTATTCACACAAGTGAAGGTGGGAGGCATGCTGCCCCAGTTTTCAGGGTCATGTGAACCCACACAAATCCCTCCAACTCAGCTCACTCAAATGTGGGTAGTCCAGAACCTGTATTTTACCGACATAGGATGAAACTAGGAGCCATGCTATTTCAATGTGTTTATTGTGTGGGTGCATTTGCTTTTCTAGGAGTCCCCAGGAGTGAGTGACCATGTTTGTAATAGAGAGTTGTGGCTACAGGGGCTATAATATGTGAATGTGCTACTCTGCTGCACAACACACTCTATGGTCCTTTGCTAGCAATGCCTTCAGTAGGGCTGGTCCCACCTCCTGCGCCTCCGTGGCTAATCAGGGGACAGCTGATGATGCAATGAGGGCTGCCACTTCCCTGGCAGTGCAAAGCATGATGGGAAGGTTTTGCAAATCCTCAGAGGACTTTCCCCCTTCTAACTCCCATTTGTAACAATAGGGACTGTGGCTGCCATAATTGTTTGGGTGCTGAGACTGCAGACCAAAATACAGGGTCTGCTTTTCTGTAGTACACAGGGTAGGAGCTCTTTATGCCTCCCCTGAAAACCACCATATGATCATGTTCAAGGCCCTAAAGTCTACTGAAACTTCATATAACAGTCATCCACTGTACCATTCTATAACTATTTTATTCCATTGTTCACAGACATGGGTCTACCCATTCAGATGTTAACAAGAAACCACGTTATCTCTTTATTTTAATTATTTTAACTTAGCATTGCCAAGAAAAATTGCTTTATCTATTAGTAGTGCTGTTGTGAATTCTCACTGCATTTATCTCTTACATTTACACTTAAAGTAACAATGGTCAGTGGCCAACATTCTGCACAGTGAAACACTGGAATTTGGGGACCACCAGAGCTGCTGCATATGTGGAAGGTAATCCTGTGGGGTTGTGCAAGAGGTCAGCTGTGCAGTGACTTATGACAGCATCCTGCCAGTTGCACAGTGCCACTTCCATAGGAAGCAATGGAAGCAGTTTTGCACAACTGTGGGGCATTGATTTAAGTCACTGTTAAAATGACCTTTGCACAACACTGTGGGGCTGCTTTCCACATGTGCAGCTGCTCCTATGGATCCAACATTCTGCTTCAGAGAATGTTGGCCACTGACTGTACCTCCTCCATCCCATAGCCCCTTGATTACACATTTACCATTTGTTTTTCTTTCTCTAATCACATTTCTATGTAACTGCCAACTAAGAACAACTTCCCTTGCATGTGATGAAGTGGACTGTAGTCCACAAAAGCTCATGCAGAAATAAATGTGTGGTCTTCAAGGTGCTACAAAACTCTGTTGTTTGAATTAAATTATATTTTCTTTTATGCTGTAACTATACCGCCCCCCCCATTTTGGCAGAAGAACCAAAACAATGGCCAACATGATGCTCAGCATTATGACTATTAATGCTGTGCCCTGGTGCTGCTGCAGAGTTGGAATGCAGCCCCACCTCCGGTAAGAATGGGCAGTATCCCCAGCAGCACTTGTGCAGTTTCCCCCCTTGTTGCAAATGGGGAAAACTTCAGAAGTGCTGCTTGCGCTACTGCCCATGCATTCTAACTCCACAGCAGCTCTAGGGTCAGCGAGTATGTGTTCATCATATTGTTGCTGGTGTAGGACTTAATACACATCCTAGAATCTATATAGCAATTGCTATGTTATTTTCTGAATTCATTTATAAATAAGTTCATCAGCTTCCATTTTGCCTTGCATCTGGGAGAGTGTCTTCAGGAAAACCAAGGCCAATCAGTATGAGTGTGCATTCATTTGGGGATGAAAAATAAATGTAACAAATAAAGCCCATTTCATTTTGCTTGGCATCTATCTAAGCCAAGCAGATCTGACCACAAACCAGTCTCAAGAGAGTAACAATTGATTTGGGCATTTGGGCTTGACTGAGTCTGCTTCACCCTTGGTTTCAATTTTCACAACCAGCATTTCTTGTTTCTTCTTACATATATCAGGGCTATTTAGATATTTTTGGGCTGCTGTTTGTTTGTTCAGGGGGCTCAGTTTCTGGAGATTTTTATTTGCAAATCACCACTCATTCTTGAGCCTTGGCAAAATTTCACCATAAAATGCATCCGACTTTCCTAACCCAATCGCAGACAGTAGTAATGTGTGCCTCATCCTTCCAAATCTTCTGTTAGAGTTTGGTATGCAGGTCTGCTCAGTTGGGTAGATATATCTCTACTGTGCAGTTTTCTGACATTCTATTTGATATTGATTGGGGACATGACTGTGGGAGTGGCAGGTAGGGCAGGCGGGTGAGGGGGAAAGCAGGACCTACCTTCCCCTCAGATGATCAACACACTCCTCTTCAGTGCACCATCACACGCCCACACGATCTGTACTGCTCCCGGCAACGTATATCACTGGAGGCTGGGAAAATGAGTCCTGGCCTCCAGGAATCTCAAAATGCACTACGTGAGCACTGTAGCACATTGGGGAATCCCCCGTGAGTTGGGCGCTCTAGCTGCTCTAGGCTCTCTAGGCGCCCAACTCTCTGTATGCACAGGCTACATGTGTATGCATATAGCCCGAGCATACACACGATCCTGAACCTGGGTTAGAGGGCACACTCGCACCATCTAAGCAGGTTAAAGGTTTGGTTAAATACCCAGGCTTCCGGGGAAGGCACTGCCAGGATCAGCCTCAATCCCGGCACTGAACATGAGCAGCCCAAACCAGCTTGGGCTGCCCTAGCTTGGGTTGGACTTCTTGTGTGCACAGCCTCAATATTTACCATTAGTTTAGGGCAGGTAGGCTGTGTTGTATATCCATTTCAGTGTCTGAAATTTGGCAGTCATGATCCTTTGGAGGGGTCCTTGAGTGCCTGAAACTATGTAGATTGGCCATGACATTAAAGTTAGAAAGAAGGGAAGTGGTTCCTCTAATGGGGAATAAAATGGACCCCTCATTAACAAAACTACACCTTCTTTGGGATATCACAAATATGATTTCCCAGGAATGCACACAGACATAAGCAAGATCATTGCACTGAACACCTGTAATATTAGCACTTCTAAAATGGATATATATACTAAAACAATACTAACTGGTAGGGAAATAAGGTTCTAGGTGAAATTAGAACTGCAACAGCTCTCAGCCAGATGACTTATGAAGCAAGAGATGCAATCCTTTTGCATGCAAGTTGTGGACTGTGGTTTACCTTCTCTATTGCTAGTGTAGCTAGTACTGTCTGAAATGATTATGCTTAGAAACATCTGTCACATGCTTGCTTATTTCTTTATTTATTGCAGAGCTGCAGAGCTAGCCAGGTCCTCAGGTGTTGTTCAGCAAATCTCCATTCAAGTCAATACAACTGCACTAATTTGAGTCAGGTGAAAAATCTAGCCACCAGTCTTCCAGCTTTTCTAAATCCCTGCTCCTTAAAACTGTCCTTTACAATAGATTGTAGTGTCAATATTCAAAATTCTTAAGAGAGCTAGGAGGAGAGATTTATTTATCTGCCCCAGCTGCAGCAGAAGTGCACAGGTAAGGAGAGCACTGCTAATTAACATTGTCTGGAGTTCTAAAGAGCTAGAGCATGGAGCTAGAGTTCTAAATAAAGTAGTTTATTTAGGAAATCCATCAGGGAGATAGATAAAGCCTACATGCCTTGCTGCTAGCTATATACAGGAAAAGGGAAGGGAGAAGAAGGAAGTATCTCTCTGTCTCCAGGGGCTTTTAGTTCACATCCCTTCTGGAATGGAGGTGTGAGTTCATGTATCGGCTGGATTAAACCCGAAGTCCCTGTGAGCTATCAGGGACCAGTACACACCAGATCCTGCTTTTCCCCAAATTACTGATGCATGTTCTAGCTTGACCCAAATTATGTCCGGGGTTAAAAAAAAATCCTCTATCTTTTTTTGAAAACCCGAGCTTTCTGGTATGCCCCACTGCATCCAGCCAGCGTGTTGTAGTGGTTAGAGTGCTGCATTAGGACTGGGGAGACCCACGTTCAAATTCCCATTCAGCCATAAAACTAGCTGGGTGACTTTGGGCCAGTCACTTCTCTTAGCCTAACCTACTTCACAGGGTTGTTGTGAAGGAGAAACTCAAGTATGTAGTACACCGCTCTGGGCTCCTTGGAGGAAGAGCGGGATATAAATGTCATCATCATCATCATCATCATCATCTCCCTTGATGTGTGTAGGGGCCATTGCCAGTAATTCAGCCTTTTCCAACAATCACACTTGTCACCATAGGAGCATAGGCTTTACGTATGCAGATGTTGTTGGAGGATGCCTTAACAGTGGAGACTAGGTTTGATGTAACTTGAGTCCTTTGTGTCTGAGCTGAATTCTGCATTTCCTTCATCACATAGGAACATAAGAAACTGCCATATACTGAGTCAGACCATTGGGTCTATCTAGCTCAGTATTGTCTTCACAGACTGGCAGCGGCTTCTCCAAGGTGGCAGACAGGAATCTCTCTCAGCCCTATCTTGGAGAAGCCAGGGAGGGAACTTGAAACCTTCTGCTCTTCCCAGAGCAGCTTCATCCTGCTCTTCCCAGAGCAGCTTCATCCTGAGGGGAAGATCTTGCTGTGCTCACACATCAAGTCTCCCATTCATATGCAACCAGGTCAGACCCTGCTTAGCTATGGGGACAAGTCATGCTTGCTACCACAAGACCAGCTCTCCTCCCTTAGAGAAAGCAATGATTACTACTTTAAATTTCCATGGCCCCTTAAATGGTCTGGGGTGGGGGACATGAGGTGATGAAGAAAGTCACATAGGCAAGTTCATTATAAAAATCAGCTAAGATTTGGGTCAGATTCAGCAGGTTGGGGTTAAGTGTTCTGTTGTTTGAGCTGACTGCTTGGTAGCTTGTCTCACTGGTCTTCAGCAACTAGCTGTCCAACTAACAACAACAACAACAAAGGTCTCTCGCTTCCTCCTTTGGGATGTGATTGATTGGTTGGAGAAAAAACCCAGAGCAAGCTGTGGGAACACACTCAGGAAAAGGATCCACAAGGAATACTGAGAAGAACTGACTCTGTGTGAACAGCCCATCAAATCACCCGAAGTAAACAACTGCAAATCTACTCTGAAGCAGATTCGCTCTTTGGATACCCTGAAGCATGAAGCCATGTTTGAATAACTCCCAGGTGAGAGAATGAAACCTGAGACTATCAGTCTAACAAAGGGGAAGTGGAGTGGATAAAGCATAGAAGCAAAGATTCCTTTGCTCACTATCTCTACCCCTAGTGCCCCTAGTGGTCAATAGGGTTGCTTGCTGGTGCTAAGAGTTGATGCTATCAGGAGCTACATCTCCAACAATAATCACTTGAAAATAGCACACCTGGATTGATTTGAATATTTCTGTTTAAATAAAGGCATGTCATTCCATACTGGGTTCTTCCCTGTCTCGATCTACAAAGTAGAACTGTTTCTTTTTAAGGACTTCACCAAGGTTTGTTTTGTTTGGATGTATGGATGTCTGTGTGTCCCCGCCACCCCCACCCCCCCGCCATTAGCTTCCTGTCTTGTTTTGCCACTCTGCAGGATGCAATATGCTTTTTCCTTTGATGTAGTGAAATGTGGAAGTAAGCTTGAGGACTTTTGATGCACATCTCCAAAGCTATCTCTCATCTCCTGTGGTGCTGCTTTCCCCATAGCACCCCCAACCCAATCTTCTCTATTTTGTGCTTAGTTTCTGTCAACACAATGTCTCTCCCCCCTCCCCCGCTACTCCTAGCTTTCTCTTTACTGTTTCCCAAGAACTGGCAATGATAGACTTTTTCTTTGAATCTGACATTAGTAATTATAAGAAACTAAAAGATGAAGAAAAATAATTATATGGGAAACAAAAGAAACATCTGGCTAGAATTACATTTTTTCATAACTCTTTATTTCCTGAATTTCTGACAGCTGAGGCACCCTTTCATCTGAATTACAATTAGAGGTACGTGTGAATATTACACTGAAAGAGGCCCCAATCCAGCTAAAGTTATTTGTGATTGTCTTACTGAAACCAACAGGAGAAGTTGGTTATAATTAACTTAAGTGCCATTGCTTTTAATAAGACACAGTACCAAACTACATGCAGTATTAAACCAGTCACAAATGGCTTATGCCAGGAAGTGGAAGAGAAGTAGTTCTTTGATGTCTAAATATAATTGTGGTGGGTTCAAGTCAATTTGGGACTGTGGAGCATGGTAGGTGGGTTAACACTTTTCGCTGCACCATTTTCCTGCTGAAAGCTTCTCCTTCCGAAAATGGCTACTTGCCCTGAAGCAGCTATGTGATGCTTGGGAAGTTAGAACTGGACATGAAAATGGTGCAGGCAGAAAGTGTTAATACCTCCTCACTGTGCACTAGACTCTCAAGCTGGATCAGGCCCCTTCACCCCCATAGCCATAGGGGGTGAAGGGACTTCTGGTTCATTATATGTATTTATGTAAACTTCTAAATCTCATCTCTTTCAAATAGACTCAAGGCAGCTAAGACAAACAAAAATAAAATACAACAATAATAAAATGCATTCAATAAAACACAATAGCAGAACTGTAATAATATATCACAGAGAAGGGTAAAAGCCAATAAAACCATTAAACAGCAGAGCAGCTCAAGAGAAATTGGGGAAGGTCTGCCGAAGTAAAAGTAGATTCCATTTAAAATCTTCAGAGGAGATATCATCCAAAGATCAGGTGTCATGGAGTTCCAAAGAAAGGGGGCTTGCATGCTCCCACCAATTGAACTTTAGAGGGTGGTTCTCTAAAAATATATTCTAGGTTATATTATTTATGTGTTGCATTTTTATGCCATCTTTCTGCCTTGACAAAGACACCCAAGGTGGTTTACAATATTAAAAATAAGCAAATGTTACATAAGATTTACAAATCAGTGTTGTCTCAAGCTGTAGATGGTCTTTTCAGTAGCTGAAAACAGTTTCCTGGCCAGGGCACCTTTATGCTTGCCATTCTGTCAGGGCACACAAGTTTGTAAGTAACCCTGGAAGTTGAGGGGAGGGGCAGCCCCAACATTCCTCACAGGCCAGTGCTGATGTCCCTGTAGGAGTCAATGTTATTTGCTCTCCTGGCCTGGGTGCCTTCTTTCATACCTTCCTCTGAGGGCAGCTTAATTGTAGTTTTAACATCATGGCGGCCTTCACACATAACACCAAACCAGAGGTGAATGAGCCAGAGGTTTGGTTTGGTGGTCATCCTAATGCATGAAACTGTGGTTTCATCACAAAAGCAATCCAAGGTTTGTGACCCCAAACCATAATCTGAACCTTCAGTCTGTAGTGAGTTTCCCTACCTGAACCCCAGGTGTGAAGGCAGTATCGTGTCCAAATTCTGCCACCTCTGTAACCTGGGTTTTGTGCTGTGCATACTCCCAAAACCATAGAAAAGGCAACTCAGACAAGGAACATAGGAAACTGCCATATACTGAGTCAGACCATTGGTCTATCTAGCTCAGTATTGTCTTCACAGACTGGCAGCGGCTTCTCCAAGGTTGCAGGTAGGAATCTCTCTCAGCTCTATCTTGGAGAAGCCAGGGAGGGAACTTGAAACCTTAAGCTCTTCCCAGAGCGGCTTCATCCCCTGAGGGGAATATCTTGCAGTGCTCACACTTCAGTTCTCCCATTCAGATGCAACCAGAGCAGACCCTCCTTAGCTATGGGGACAAGTCATGCTTGCTACCACAAGACCAGCTCTCCTCTCCTGAAGAAGCCCAGAAACACGTCCAAAAGCCTGCCATGCTTTTCACTGGCCACCTCTCAGACCAGTTACCCCACCCCCTGGAGTCTCCAAACTCCTCCTGCCATTGCCTAACAACCGGGATGCCACATTGCCACATCCCAAGCTTCAATAATGTCAAGGGAGAGATCCACATGGGGGTGGGGTGTTGCTTTCCATTCTGCCTTGTGTTCCCCCCTTTTCCAATCTGTACAAAAAAGGGATGGGATGATAAGTCAGACACAGTGTGAGAGGTCTCCACAAAGCAAGGGCTGCATAAGTATTTGCACAAGCTCCGCTAACCTGGGCTCAGGGGAGGGCTCCATAAGCGGGTTACCCGCTTGAGAGCAACCGAGCTTTCCTGAGAGCCCAGTGGTTCTCACGGTCTCCAGAAACTGGGCTAGGCTCCCTTAGCCCGCTTTTTGGTGATCGTGAGAATCGCCTCTGTGAACGACCATTGTGTAAACAACCACAAGAACAGAGAAAAATAAGCATTGCCTGCAGAGCACAGCAATAGCATATGCTTCTTCATTCGCAGGAATCTGTTATATTCTTCTTTGCTATGGATAGCACTGCCCAATTTATTTAGGCAAGTGAGTTAGTTTTTGTTTTGTTTTTCCCCAAAGAAAACTCTCCATCCCCAACTGCCATTTTAACTTGTCCTATGTTGATCCTATCTTAGGGAAGACTTTGAATGTAGTCTTCCTCTCTGAGCTGAGATGGTCTCTGACAGTTTGTGAAGATGATACTATTTCTTTCTGTCAAGGTTACAGTCATTTCTAGCAGCCTCTGATGCTACCATGGGAGCTCATATAATGAACTCTTTATGGCAGATTATGTTTTATGGCACAGCATTCATTTAATGTATCTTGCCTTCAGTAAAATGTGCTGTGTGCACGAATAATAATGGCTTGTACATGAATAGCAAATCCGCCTTCAAAGATCTTGGAGCCTTGCTTACATGATTCAATTAAACAGCTCACAATAATCCCATGAGGTGGGGAAGGAACTGTGCCCCTTTTCTATGTAAACCGCTTTGGGAACTTTTGTTGAAAAGTGGTGTATAAAGATTCATCATCCTATTTGTATAACTGGTTCCTAGGGCTGATTCTTATACGGTCTTCTTTCCAAAAGGGGGTTTGTTACTCTGAGATCTTATTGTTGCTATAAGGATAGTTCACAATGAGCTTGGCCTTGATCCAATGAACAGCAGCACCATCAGAAGATAGATTCTAAGTTTTAGGCATAGATTTCCTTAATAATCTCAGGCAGAGACAAGATCTTACTCAAGGACGGGTCTTTCTTTCAAAATTTACCACAATTCCAGCTGAAAGCCACAAGAACAATCTGTCTCAATCACTATGAGGGACCAAACACACTTCTATGTGAAGATCTGTGAAAGGACCACGTATCATCTAGTACAATTATTTGTATAATTTTTAATGATAGTTGTTTACTGCTCTCTGATTGGATCTTTACATGCTTACACACATTAAATGACCAGCCCCCCAAGAATGTATGTGCCACATCAATGTACCAGATATTTGCAGTAGGGGCATATCTAGGGTAGGGCAGGCAGGGCATGTGCCCTGGGTGCCACTTGAAGGGGGGCACCATTTTTTTAAAATTAAAAAAAGTTACCACCAAAACCAAAATGGCCACCTCACATGCTCAAATGGCCTCTGCCAGGCCTCGCAGGGGCCATTTGAGCATGTGCGGTGGCCATTTTGTTTTCAGTGGCCATTTTTAAAAAGAAAACAATTATTTTAAAAATGGCCATCTCACATACTCAAATGGTCCCTGCAAGGCCCTAAAGGCCAGCAGGGGGAGGGGAAAGCTTTGTAGACCCCCACACACATGGCCTTTAGGAAGCCCCCCAAAGGGGCTACAGGTTTTTTTTTAAAAAAACACAACAATATAATATAAATCACTGTACACATATTTAGTTTGGCACTATGTACAGAGAATCAGGGCTTGTGAATACGGAGCTGAAGCTTATATGCTAGGATTGTATTCATTTGCTCTTACTTTGCTTCTTGTGATAAGTGAGTTAAATGTGATTTCTTAAGAATATAGCTATTAATGGTGAGTTTGTCTTTGAATCAGTGTGAAATCCTTAGTATGAAGGCCCACTGGGAGTTTCTTGCTCTCTTTCTCTCATTTTAGCTTTCTTTCTGAAATACTAGAATATATTCCAAGCAGTGGCAGTTTACTCTGCATATCCTTTAATTATTTTCAGAGTATCTGGGAAAAGTCAAATTCTCCATTTATTTTTAAAACTCATGTAATAGTGATGCTCCAATGCATAGTAGAGAATCAGACAGGCACTTCTGTTTAGTTTTCCAAGTACACCTTCACATAGTATTTGGGTATTTCATGAGCCCCAGCATACTGAAATTTGTATTTTCCAGCATTTTTTTGGTCTGGATATGTCCACTGCTAAATAGTTTTTGAAATATTAAAAGGTTAACGAGCTTGACTTGTATTTTTCAGCTGCTATTATGGTAAAGTTATCTGAAAGATGAGTGTCAGATGTTTGGACGGGGGTGCAATTTCAGTGCTTGCCCTAGGCGCTGTTTTCCCTAGATACGCCTCTGGTTTGCAGTCACTTGTTTACTGACTTTTTGCCTCCATGTTGAAATACTCCATTACCCAACCACCTCTTTTTCACTTATCAGCTCCAATTAGCAAAACATTTCTGGGCAAAAGCAGGAAAACATGGCCTTCCATCTTATAGCTACTAGATCAGGCTTCTGTCAAGCTAAAAATTCACCTTATCAATAGCTATTGCCAAAATTTTTTCTAGTAATCAGAAATTACTGACTGAACCTCCAAGAACTCAGAAGCAGAATGGGCCAAACCTGCCTATGGCCACATGTTACATACATTTGCCCTTAGCTTAGCATTAAGTCAGCACAGTAACTCAACAGAATTTCCCTGGGTGTTGTGAAAATGCTAACAGATCATAATGGCAGCTTCTCCAGTGCATTACCTCATCCTGAAATTTCAGGGGATCTTTAGATCTAAGTGGGAAGTTCAGCTCCTATCATTCACTAACTGCCAAGAACCTTCCCTGGGGCACCACAGTTACTGGAGGAGGAAGATGAACAGTAAAATGTGCAGCTCATTAAGCAATCACCAGCCTTAAGAGACCATATCAAAAGGTCTATGAAATGCACAGTATCCCTGCTGGTTAGTTCCCTTCCATTAACCAATTACCCTTCCTAGTCCTCTGGGTGGTCACAGAAGACACATTGCACAATAATTCTGCAGGAAAGAATAAATAATTAAAGATGTCTGGAAGTAGATCTATAGCTAGACCATTGGTGTTGGAGAAACGATTCACACAATAATGGGATGTCTCAAGAAATTATTTAAAAATACTGTGGCAGTCAGAAGCCTATGGAAAACACATTTATATAATTATTAACTTATCATTATGGTATGGCTGTTATCGCTTCCCCCTGCCCACCCTTTATGTTGCTTTAAAAAGAAACTATTTGTATTGGGGGGCTTTTACTATTGCACATAGTGCTAAGCCTAAACTTCTTGTTTTATGTTTTCCGTATTATTTATTTGTTTGTTTATTGTTAAATTTATACCCCACCTTTCATTAAGAAAATCTCAAGGCGGCTCACAATAAAATTTAAAAACACGATTATAAAGAAGACACATTAAAATATTGAGCTAAAAAGTATAAAAACAAATCTTATTTTAAAAAATAATAAATTAAAACACAAGCATAAAAACAGTACAAAATACAAGAAGCAGCAGTGGAAACAATCATATAAAAGCCTGGGTAAAAAGCCACGATTTGACATGCTTGTTGTAGTGTTGTAGAAAGCCTGGTAAAGATTATAAACACTTCTCTGAGGGAAAGCAGGGTGCCTCCTTAGAACACTTCTGAAGAAGCCTACCTTGGATTCCTCAGAGTTGAGCAACTACAGGCCTGTCTCCAACCTTCCATGGCTGGGCAAGGTAAGTGAGAGGGTGGTGGACTCTTAGCTCCAGATAGTCTTGGAGGAAACTAGTTATCTGGCCACATTTCAGAATAGCTTTTGGGTGGCTTATGAGGTGGAGACTGCCTTTTTTGGACTGATGGATGATCTCCAATGGGGAATTGACAGAGGGAGTGCAGAGGCGTAGCTGGGGAAAACGGTGCCCAGGGCAAGCTCTGCCCCTGAAATTGCGCCCTGCCCACATACCTGCGCTCTGGCTGGACTCCGGAGTGAGCGCGGCAGTGGCAGATCGCGCAGTGGTGGTGGGCGGCGGCGGATCCAAATCGTGTGCCCCTTGTGGTGGATCGCACGGCGGTGGCGGGCAGTGGCGGATCGCACGGTGGTGGCAGGCGGTGGCCGCGGGAGTGAGCGCGGTGGTGGCGGGTGGTGGCGGATCGCCGAGTGCAGCAGAACGACGCCGAGGCCTACCGTCTGGCCCGGCGTCGCTTCCCAACTACACAGGTGTGCCTGCGCAGGCGCACCTGTGCAGTTGGGAAGTGACGCCGGGCCAGACGGCAGGCCTCAGTGTCGCTCTGCTGCACTCGGCGATCCGCCGCCACCGCCGTGCTCACTCCCACGGCAGGCGCCCTCCTCCACCGCCACCCGCCACCGCCGCGCTCACCGCCACAATCCCAGGGGCACACGACGAGCTGCCACCCGCCACCGCTGTGCGATCCGGGGGGGGATGGGGGGGTCGTGGCACTCTTTGCCCCCCCAAGTGGCCCACCAAGGTGGCACCCAGGGCACATGCCCTGCTTGCCCCCCCCCCATCGTTACGCCCCTGAGGGAGTGTGAATCTGTTGATCCTTCTGGGTCTCTCGATGGCTTTCGATACTATCGACCATAGCATCCTTCTGGAGCCTCTGAGGGGGTTGGGAGTGGAAGGCACTACTTTACTGTGGTTCTGCTCCTACCTCTCGGGCAGGTTCCAGGTGGTGTACCTTGTAGACTGTTCTTCAAAATCTGAACTTTTGTATGGTGTGCCTCAGGGCTCCATATTTTCTTCAATGTTTAACATCTAAATGAAACCGCTGGGAGAGATCATCAGGAGATTTGGTGCAGGGTGCTATCAGTATGCTGATGACACCCAAATCTATTTCTCCATGTCAACATCATTGGGAGAGGGCATAACCTCCGTAAATGCATGCCTAGAGGCAGTGAAGGGCTAGATGAGGGCTAACAAACTGAGTCTGAATCCATATAAGACAGAGGTACTCATTGTGTGGGGTCAAAACTCGAGAGATGAGTTAGATCTGCCTGTTCTGGATGGGGTCACACTTCCCCAGAAGGAACAGGTATGCATTCTGGGGGTCCTTCTGGATCCAAGCCTCTCCCTGGTGTCCGAGGTTGAGGCAATGGCCGGAAGTGCCTTCTATCAGCTTCAGCTGATACACCAGCTGTGTCCATTTCTTGATATAAATGACCTCAGAACAGTGGTACATATGCTGGTAACATCCAGACAGGATTACTGCAATGCGATCTATGTGGGGCTGCCCTTGTATGTAGTCTGGAAACTGCAGTTGGTCCAGAATGTGGCAGCCAGGTTGGTCTCTGGTTTATCTCGGAGAGACCATGTTACTCCCGTATTGAAAGAACTACACTGGTTGTCGATAAGCTTCCAGTCAAAATACAAGGTGCTGGTTATAAAGTTCTAAGCAGCTTGGGCCCTGGGTATTTAAGAGAATTTATTCTGTTATTTCATCATGAACCCTACTGCCCAGTGAGATCATCAGGAGAGGTCCGTCAGCAGTTGCCACCAGCTCATCTGGTTGCTACTCGGGGACAGGCTTTCTCCACTGCTTTACCCCGAAGCTTTGGAATGTGCTCCCTGCTGAAATAAGCGCCTCCCCATTTCTGACAACTTTTAAAAAGTCTTTAAATTCACATATGTTCACCCAGGCTTTTAATTAAATAAAATATTGTTTTTATAGTTTTCACATTGTTTTAAAATATTGTTGTAATGTTTTAACTTTTCTGTTTACTTGGTTTTAATGAATTTGTTAACCTTTTCTCTTTTTTATTGTGTGTTGTTGTAAACCACCCAGAGATGTAAGTTTTGGGTGGTATAAAAATATGTTAAATAAATAAAAAATTTAAAAGGCAGTTAAGACTGATTTGTTCACCCAGGCTTTTAATTAGGTTTAGCAGTTTTAACATTGTGCTAAATTTTAAATTGTGTTAATGTTTTAATTCTGTTTTAATCGGTACTGTTTTTGTTGTAAACTGCCCAGAGACACAGGTTTGGGGCAGTATATAAATTTGTTTTTGTGTGTATGTGTATAAAGTGGTATATTTATACACCATCAGCAAAAGTTCTCAAAGCAGTTTACACAGAATAATATATAAATTAGATGGCACCCTATACCACATGGGCTTCCAATCTAAAACAAAATACCATGTAGACACCAGCAAGAGCCACTGGAGGGATGTTGTGCTGGAGTTGTATACAGGGATAGTTGCTCTTGCCCTGCTGAACATGAGTCACCATTTTAAAAGGTAATATAGTGCCAGAAATGTGTGAAGGAACAAAAAGATGAAACTGGATATCATCCACATAAACAATATACTTAAAACCAAGTTATTAAAACTACAAAGATCAGAAATAGAAAATAGAATTAAGAATTGAATTATGTGAACACCACCAGCATAGGGAAAAGAGAAAGAAAAACAACTATTATTCTAGAAAAGAAACGAACATTGAAATAGGAATCAAATCAAGAGTTTAATAGTTGGGTAACATCAAACTCACATGAGATTTCATAAAAAGAAGAATATTAAGAAGGAGAAGGAAAGACACAAAACAAGAAACAGAGTAAAGGACTTCATTTTTAGCAAAGTGAGGATTAGTAATATAAGCCAAAACAGTTTTTGTAGAGTCGTTGGATGAAGACCCAATTGAGATTCCAGAACAGAATTACATGTGAGAGGAAAGACAGTGAAAGTAAGCAAGCTTGTTCAAGAAGTTTAAAGCAAAGGGTGGAGGGAGAAACAGAAACATAATTAGACAGAAGAGTAGGATCAAGAGTAGAAGTGTGGTTCCCCCGCCCCTACAAAAAAACCAGTAACAAATCATCTTTTTGAATGAAAGAGAAAGAACCAGTCAAGTGTGAAAGGTTAAAGATATAAGTATGGGCAGACACAATGAAAGCATGTAGAAAGTATAGACGGATTAAGGAAACTATCTCAACTTTTAAAATGATGCCTGAGGGATTGCAGACAGGAACTGTTTGGTATCTGGTTCAGAAGCAAAATCTCCTAGGGCATGAGGGTGCAAACTTTTCAGATAAACCAGAGGGGGAACAAAGTAGAGCCAGGAGCAGAGCAGATGGAAATGCATGTCAGCTGGTCAAAAAAGTCAAATGACAGTAAGGGAGACAACTCATGCCAACATCAGGTAAGAGACTGAGTGTTTAGGTGTTTTTTGTATACCAAACCCAAGAGCCTCTGAGCCATGATGGGCAATCTGGACTTTCTGGTTGCTAATGAAAACATGGATATAGTGGGCATAATGGAAACATTGTGGAACAGCGAGAACCAGTGGAACACTGTTATTCCTGGATACAAACTCAACAGAAAGGACAGGAAGGGGCAGGTTGGGGGTGGAGTAGCACTGTGTATTAAAAAGGGATAGAATCCAACAAGCTAGCAAACCTAGGAGGGCTGGAGTCCTCCACAGAATCATTATGGATGACAGTACAACGACAGAGAGCCACCTAATAGCACAGTGAGGAAGTAACTTGCCTAGGGAGCAAGCAAGAAGTTGCTGGTTTGAACCTCCGCTGGTATGTTTCCCAAACTATGGGAAACACCTACTGTATATTGTGCAGCAGTGATATAGGAAGATGATGAAAGGCATCATCTCATACTGTGTAGGAGATGGCAATGATAAACATCTCCTGTATTCTACAAAAGAAAACCACATGGTCCTGTGTTCACCAGGGGTAGACACCAACTTGATGGCACAACTTCATTTTATTTATTTATTTATTTATTTAAGATATGTTTATACTGCCCAAAACTTACATCGTTGGGCGGTTTTCAAAGATTTATCTTTACAAGGACTGAAAAGAAATGTGTTACTAGGGACATATCACCCTCCAGATCAAAATGCTGAGAATAATCTGGAATTGGAGAAGCAAAATCAGAGAGGTGTCAAAGAGAGAGAGAGAGAGAGAGAGAGAGAGAGAGAGAGAGAGAGGTAATAATGGGTGACTTCAATTACCCTCACATAGACTGGGCAGATTCATGTGAAGATACTGAAAGAGAGGCCAAATTTCTAGACATGCTAAATGACAGCGCCTTAGAACAGTTGGTTGCAGAACCAACCAGAGAGAAGGTAAACTTGAATGGCTTTAAAAAGGGCTTAGACAAATTCATGGAGAACAGGTCTATCAATGGCTACTAGTCTGGTGGCTTTGGGCCACCTCCAGCCTCAGACGCATGATGTTTCAGGGGAACAGCAGTTGAGAAGGCATGCCCTTACCTCCATGCCTGTGGGCTCCCCAGAGGCATCTGGTAGGCCACTGTGTGAAACAAGATGCTGTACTAGATGGGCCATGGGCCTGATCCAGCAGGGCTGTTCTTATGTTCTTATGACTTAATCCTTAGAGGTGTGCAGGACCTGGGGCAAGATGTCAGAGTTATAGAACCATTGGGGAACAGTGACCACAGTGATCCAATTCAAGTGGAGCATTGCCAAGAAAGTCCAACATAAGTTCAGAAGAGGAAACTTCTCAAAAATGAGAGGACTGGTAAAAACGAATCTGAAGGGGAAAGTCAGGAGGGTCAAATCATTCCAGAAAGCATGGAACTTATTTAAAACCACAATAATAGAAGCTCGTTGGGATGTATAGCAAGGAGGAGGAAAGGTACCACCAAGCTAAGGCCAGCGTGGCTAACAAGTAGTGTCAGGAAGCTATAAAAGGGAAGAAGACTTGCTTCAGAAAATTGAACTCCTGCCCTAATGAAGAGAACAGAAAGGAACATACACACAAGCCAAAAAAAAAAAAAATGCAAGGAGATGGAAAAGGATACAAAAAGAGAGTTTGAGGAGCATGTAGCTAGAAGTATCAAGGGGAATAACAAAAACTGCTTTCAATATATCAGCAGCAGAAAACCTGCCAGGGAGGCGTTGGATCCTTAGATGATGAGGGCTTGAAAGGGATTATTAAGGAGGATGAGGAGATTGCAGAAAAAACTGAATGAGTTCTTTCCATCTATCTTCATGGCGGAGCATACTGACCATATATCCACTCCAGAACTGAACTTCTCAGGATTGGAGGCTGAAGAACTGGACCAATCTGAGGTGATGAGAGAAGATGTTCTAAACTGTCTTGAAACACTAAAAATTAACAAATCTCCAGGACCATCCATCTGGTCATGGAGATGGATTTGAGCTCTGAAGGAACTCAAACATGAAATTGTTGATCTAGCAAAAATATGTAACTTGTCCCTACAGTTAGGCTCTGTACCAGAGAACTGGAAAGTAGCTAATGTGCCCCTGCTAACTTGGTAAAGAGGCACCTTTTAACGTGGTGATTCTCTTTATTTAGCAGGGGGAGAGTAACTGGTCCTATCCACCCCCAGCACAGCACCTCCAGTGACTGTTGCTGGTGTCCATCCCATGTTTCCCCTTAGATTGTGAGCCCTTTGGGGACAGGGAGCCATCTCATTTATTCATTATTTCTCTGTGTAAACGGCCCTGAGTCATTTTTTGAAGGGTGGTATAGAAATCGAATGGATGATGATGATGATACCCTGATTTTCAAGAAAGGATCCAGGAAATTACAGGATAGTTAGCTTAATTTCTGTGCTGTGTAAATTGATGGAAAGCATACTTCAGGGCAAAATTGTTAACATATAGAAGAATGGGCCTTGCTGAAGGAGAACCAGCATGGTTTCTGCAAGGGCAGGTCTTAGCTCACTAACCTTTGGGAGTTCTTTGAGAGTGTCAACAGGCATGTAGATATAGGTGATCCGGTTGACATAGCATACTTGGACTTGCAGTCATGGGATAAGGGGACAGTTCTATGTTTCCTTCCAGTTTTCACAATAGAGAGCAGAAAGAAGTAGGGTCCCACAGAGATCTGTACTTGGACTTAAGCTCTTTAATTTGTTCATAAATGATCTAGAAGTTGCGGTAAGCTGTAAAGTGGACAAATTTGCAAATGACACTTAACTATTTAGGGTAGTGAAATCCACAACAGATTGTGAGGAGCTACAAAAGGATCTCTCCAAACTGGGTGAGTGGATGACAAAATGGCAAATGCGGTTCAGTGTTAGGAAGTGTAAAGTGATGCATACTGGGGCAAAAAGCCTCAGCTTCACATATACACTGATGGGGTCTGAGCTGTCTGACTGGCCAAGAGAGAGAACTTGGGGTCATGGTGGACAGCTCATTGAAATTGTCAACACAGTGTGCAGCAGCTGTGAATAAGCCCAATTCCATGCTAGGGATCATTAGGAATGGGACTGAAAATAAAAATGCTAATATTATAATGCCCTTTTACAAAACTGTGGTGCAGCCCACTTATCGAGTATTGTGTACAGTTCTGGTCACCATATTTTAAGAAGGACATTGTATAACTGGTAAAAGTGTAGAAGAGGGCAACCAAGATGTCAATATCAAACAGTGCCTCCATAAAGTTTCAGTAAATACTTGGCACTTGTTACAAATATATTTTTGTTCTGTTTTGACATGCTTTTTCTTGGTAATAGTTTCCTTCTTTACCTTTACAGTCCTTGGAGTCATTTGCCCACCATGAAAGTATTGGTATTTGATTGGTTGTTGTGATCCATAAGATTATTTTACAGGTATTTGTGATATTAGCATGCCAGATATAACATCACTGCACCACTGACAGCACCACATGGCTCACTACAGCCAATCAAATTTCAATGGTAGTGCAGGAAAATGAGGTTAAGGGGGAAGACAAAACATTATGGCACTCAGAAGATGTAGGGGCCAGTGAAACACTACAGAAGGGCATTCAAGCAGTGTAAATATTCAGCAAAATACATGTATTTAGATGTGGCAAATGAAGGAGGAGTGTTTGTCCATTGTCCAGTTTGTTTTCCTGGGCACCACAAGCAGTGCACACGATGGAGAGTGGGGCCCGGTGCACTCTGATGTCAGCCCTGCCTGAAGGCTTACTGGGTGACCTTGGGCTAGGTGCTATTTGTCAGCCTAATTTATTTCACAGGGTTGTTGTGAGGATAAAATGGGGCAGGAGAACTCTCCTGGGCTCACTGCATGAATGGTAGAATTCTTTAAAAAATAATGTAATACATAATAAACAAGTAGTTCTAGGAAGAACTAATCTACCTACTTTCCTTTCACTAACCCTACAACTGTGCTAAACTTAGGTAATCCACAAGTTAGACCTCTTGAGCCTCAACCGTTCATGCATCCACTATCTTGGATCGGGGTGGATAACTTCATTACAAACTACACCATTGAGGTATCCCTGTGTGTCACTCACTACAACTATACCTAATTTGTTTCAAATCGGTTAGACAATCCACAAGTTAGACTTCCACTTGCATCTCAAATGTTCACACATCTGCCATCTTAGATTTGGGCAATTGTACATGTCCATCATGTTGAATCAGGGTGGACGACATCATCACAATGATAGCTATTGAGGCATCCCTGTGTGTCACTCACTACAACTGTACCTGATTTGGTTCAAATTGTTAGAGGGCCACAAGTTAGCCCATTTGCGCCTCAAACGTCCATGTGTCCGCCATTTTGGATTGGGGTGGATGACATCATCACAGACTAAGCCATTGAGGTGTCCCTATCCCAATTTGGTTCATATTGGTCCAGGCGTTGCAAAGTTGGTGTGGGGGGCACACACACAGGGACATACAGAACGTTGGGTGATTTCACAAGCCTACTGCAAAGTAGACTAAAAATGGTGTGGTTTTTTTTTTTTTTAAGTACTGAAATGCAGAAGCAAAAAGATTCACTTCCACACTAAATACACTGGCTGAGATCCTGACTAACAAAGCTCGTGTAATGAGCAAAGTTACACTAGCACAAAATCACATGTTTGCATTAGAAAATGGAGGATTTGAGAAACTGCTGTGCTATGGTGCTCTTCTGGAAGAGCTCTCTTTGAAACAAATGAGGCATGCTGCAGTTTGCACGGCTGTTGCAGAAGCATGCTTGCAGTAGCACCACACTAATATGGAACACAAGCTCCAGACTTAGGACAAGTCGTGAGCACAACACCCTCCCTTACTTGGGACCTTACTGGGTCCCAAAACATTTAGGGCTTTAAAGGTTAAAACCAGCACTTTGAATTGGGCTTGGAAATCGACCCTACATATAATCGGATAATATAAACAGACACAAAGTATAATCAACCTATGGAATTCTCTGTCAAAAGATGTGGTCACAGCCAACAGATTGGATGGCTTTAAGAGTGGTTTAGATCATGGGTTTTCAACCTTGGGTCCCCAGATGTTGTTGGACTTCAACTCCCATAACCCCCAACCAAAGGCCATTGGGGCTTGAGATTATGGGAGCTGAAGTCCAATAATACCTGGGGACCCAAGATTGAGAATCCCTGGTTTAGATAAATTCATGGAGGACTGGTCTATCAATGGCTACTAGTCTGAGGGCTATAGGCCACCTCTAGCCTCAGAGGCAAGATGCTTCTAAATATCAGTTTCAGGGGAGTAGCAGTAGGAGATAAGGCATGCCTTCAGCTCTTGCCTGTGAGCTTCCCAGAGGCATCTGGTGGGCCATTTTGTGAAACAGGATGCTGGACTAGATAGACCTTGGGCCTCATCCAGCAGGGCTTGTCTTATGTTCTTATGGACTGGGACCTGGTGCAGCTGACAAAGCACTGGCATCATATACACAAAACGTGCAGTTCCAGTTAATAAACTTGCAGCCCTATTTTATACCAGCTGCAGTTTCCAGACTGTTTTGAAAGGGATCCCCACGTACAATGCATTGCAGTAATCTAAGCAAGAGGTTACTAGAGCATGAGCAATTGTGGCCAAGCTATCTCACTAAGTTTTCATATACGTGAAAAATGTATAAAATGTTATACTAGTCAACTGAATATGTGGAAAGATGGGAGTGGAAAAAGAGAAGGTGTTCATGAGCAATTCAACTTTTTCCTTCTGTTTGCTCCCATGGTTTTTCTACAGCTTGTGTATGTTTCTGCACATCTAAATCAAACAACTGTAGCTTTATCAACTATTTACAGACCTTAGTCTACATCTGAAACTAAAGAGTTTTTATTACAACAATGAGACTGTCACTGCTTTCCTTAAGTAATGCTAGAATTGGGGGTGGAGGGGAGCAGTCATTATGTTAATTAAGCACAGCTTCTACATCATAATGAGAAAGGTTAAAAACATTGATCTCCTGGCTCTTGGAAACTGCACAGCAGAAAGAAATTGGTCTTTGTGGTATATATTTGGCTGCAAGGCAAACTGTTGTTCTCCCTGGGTATTTAATTATGCCCAAAGCTGGAATGAAACCTGTAAACCGTAGGTAATGAATAGGGTTACTGAGTCCTGAAAACCAAGATTGCCTATTATGCAAGCCATAGGTTTTTGCTGTCTCAGAATGCATTTCAGTGATACTACAGATCTCACTCACCTCATAATAAAGAGATAATCTGTGTAGAAATCTTAACTTCAGATTAACAGAGAGTGGCAATGCTCTTTTCTGGTGTTCAGACTAAATAACAACCTAGTAATAACCTTAATAATAGCTTATTGAGAAGAATGGCTCACAACCTTTTACTAACTAGAATCTTCCTAGAATATAGAGCCAGCATGGTGTAGTGGTTAGAGTGCTGGACTAGGACCAGGGAGAACCAAGTTCAAATCCCCATTCAGCCATGATACTAGCTGGGTGACTCTGGGCCAGTCACTTCTCTCTCAGCCTAATCTACTTCACAGGGTTGTCGTGAGAAGAAACCCAAGTATGGAGTACACCACTCTGGGCTCCTTGGAGGAAGAGCGGGATATAAATGTAAAAATAAAAATATAAAAAAAAAACTATGGCATAGAACCACAAAGGACAGAAAGATGACTAAAACCTTATACAAGGGGGCATGACACTCCCTACATCAACCTCTCAAAACTGTCCCACATCATGGTGCAAGCAAGAACAAACTATGTGCAATTGTTCATGTGTCTAAGGTGCAGAGCAGGTAGCTTCCAATAACCCACGCAAATAAGTCAAATCACATTCTGGAGGGAAAGACGAAGGTAATACAAAAGTGTGTTGATAAGTTACAAGGGAATAAATGCTCCATAAAAAGAATAACATAACATTATTGGACCACAATTAATCAGTCACATCTCTGAATTAAGGTGGGCATGAGCCCACCTTGGAGGACAGATCTACCCAAGTAGATCTGTTCTCTGAAGTGGGCTAACATGATAAGTCCAGAGCTGAGGGTTGGTCTGCCCACCAATCCCAATTGGTAGACCAGCTTCCCTGTTTTTCCAGGGAGAGCTGGTCTACCAATTGGGATCAGTGGTTGGACCAACCCCCCACTCCAGAGTTAGTGCATCAGGCAGCCTCGGAGGACAAGTCTACCCTGGTAGACCTGTCTTTCAAGGTGAGCTGACACACTAAGTTGAGAGTAGAGGGCTTTCCCTAGAAAGTCCAGGGAAAGCCCTCTGGAAAGCCCAGGGAAAACCTTTTTCCAGCTCTCCCTGGAAAGAAGCACCACTTTGAGGCCCATTCCCCACCACCACCACAAAATGGGCCTCAAAATGGCCTTTTAATCACCTGAATCAATTTGTGTTGAATCGGGGATGATTCTTCTCAACCCTGGATCAGGCTTTCTATTTTGAGGGTGATTCAATTTAGGGTCAAATCTGTGAATCACTCCTGATTCAATCTGAATCAATTTGACAGTGAATCAGTTTGCACACTCCTATATATTACAAGATATATAGAAGGCTACATGCACAAGTTCACTAATGTTTCTGCTTCTAGCTCTTATTATAATGTGTAAAAAGAATTTCATGCATCTTTTGATGCAAATAGAAGTGGCATGAAAAAGCAATATTTTAGATGAGTATGATCCATCCCAATGGGCCACTGCAAAGACCCTAAACACTATTTTTTTTAAAAAAATGTATTCCTGAATATTGTATCATTAAATAGAAACCCTTATATGAACGTTTTCATTTTCAGTACTATACCTGACATTACCACATGATGAGGGCAAGTAACAGGAACTGGCTACCTGCCTATAGCTTTGCTTGGGACATTTCCAAGACTATCTAGTAGCCACTGAGGGAGGGAAGTAGACTATTTGGTCTGATCCAGCATACGCTGTTGTGTCCTCATCACTTGTAAATTTTTCCAAAGGGCAAAATTTTATTTATATAAATAACACAATGAAGCAGTGTGAATATATTAGAAATTGTGGAACATATAGCTTATGGTATAGCTTTGAGTAAAGGATAGGTATGCCAGCCAAAACAATGGTATGGTGATATGACATAGGCTGTAGGGTAGATGGTATAGGACATAAAGAATGAATTATTGTATAGGAATGAAATTAGAAGTGTCAGTCATTAAAACATTAAAACGCTGACAGTGAAAACTCCTTCTTTCTTTAAATATTTGCCTTGTAAAATTTCTTGTGTGAATTACCTCCCTTCCACCAAGATTTACAGAGTTTCCACTGAACTTTATTGCCACCTTTAATAGTGAGAAGCAAAAATGCCAGAGGGTCTATCATTTTGGGAAATGCAAATACAAGGTCAAATGGTAAATGGAAGCTCACTCTCATTGGGAAGACAATGACATGTTGTAGTCCTTAAAAGACTAGAAGTCTGCATGGATAATAGGCTTTTTGGCACAATCACAAATGCTGTGGAAAGGTTTACAAAGAAGATAGTCCACTTAGCTGATCGCTACATGTATTTTGTAAACTAAGTTATTATGTAAGATTTCCTTCTGTGCTTGATATAAAAAAACCAACCACCACCACCAAAGAGCTAAGAAACTGAGCTATGAATCAGGACTTTGCATTCTCTAGTTTGGATCTCTTCTCTGTCATAAACTCACTAACTGGCCTTAGGCAATCCATTCCCTCTCAGTCTCAGTTCCACAACTGCATATGGGGATAGTAATACTTACTTAATTCACAGGGTCATTGGAAGGATTACAGCAAGATCATTATATTGGCACAGCAGTGAGGAGGCGTTGTTTCAACATTCTGTCATTATAAGCCCTGAGCATTCCATTGATCATAAAGTCTGAACTGTCTGTCCCATCTTCCTGAAAGTTTGCAGACATCCACTAGCTGACAAGTGACACCGCCCATCCAAATCTGATGTAAAATGGCAGAAATTCATCAGGGGCATTTCTGGGAAGTGATTGTAGAAGCAGCACCTGTTGAATTTCTGCCTGGATGCATCCCTCCCCAGCCCAATGTCTAGCTGAAAGACCAAGGCAAAGTGTGGGTGGGTGGAACCTCATTTGTAAAGCCAACATAATATACTAGACTGTACACAGACTTCAGCACTCATATGGCACAGAAGTTAAGGTTGGCACTTTAACTTACAATTTCAATGCTTTTTAGAACAAGAGTGGAAATTCAAAGCATCTTATTTATTTATTTATTTATTTTATTCAATTTCTATACCACCCTTCCAAAAATGGTTCAGAGTGGTTTACACAGAGAAATAATAAATAAATAAGATGGATCCCTGTTCCCAAAGGGCTCACAATCTAAAACTCTCATCTTAAATAGAAAGTTTTTGAATGGATGACTGAATTAACATTAAGTGCACTAAAGACTCATAAGCATTATAAAAATGCTAAATATTATGATGTCCTTGTACTGAGTCAGATCACTGGTCAGTCTAGCCTAGTAGTGACCATTCTGATTGGCAGCAGCTCCTCAAGGTCTCAGGCAGAGGTCTTTCACCAGCTCTGCTATCCACAGGGATCAAGGAAGCAGAGTACATATCTAAACCAGATCACCAGCATACATTTGGTTTATTGTGATAATATATACTTTCATTCAATTTAAAAGGAAATTAATTACACTCGGGTCATAAAGTGAATGCCTCGAGCAGATCTGGATTTAATCGCACTGAGACCTTTAAAGAGAAAAGGCTTAAAAGCTTAAAAACAGCTTCAAGCAGAAGAAGCCATTTAAGCAGAAGATAAAACACTCCCATTAAACGTTAGGGAGTCACAAAATATTGTGGGAAGCAAACTTCTAACTCCTTGTGTTGCCTAAATAATGGAACGCTTGAGACACAAAATGTATGAGCTATTATCTGCCACTAAGCCATAGGCTGTCAAAGGCAGTCAAAAGAGCCCTGCTGTGGGGTTGGATGGGGTGGAGTGACAAGGGAATTGATAGTGACTGGCATATATGGATTGCTAGAAACCTTCTAAGACACTTGCTAGGCAACTTCTGGCAGGCCTTCTCTCACCCCTCATAAAAAAACATTCTTTTGCTGGCTATAGGGCAGCTGTTGGAGGAGGACAAAGAGACACATCCTGTAAGCCCATTTATTAAATGTGATGTAAACATGATGTCATTCTGAATTCCTTTGTTCATGTGTCAGATACTGCATTGCAATTTTCCTTATCAGGTAGAGGCTATGTTGTCTGTATTTGTTTGGCCCCCACGGACAGTTTTTGAGATGTCCCTGATCATCAGTCTATTGTAATAGTCTCTAGGGTAATGTAAAATGTATAAGATAGGTGTGACTTGGTTGGAAAATTAAATAAGAGAAATAGAAAGCTTGAGAAGGAAATAAATAGCTGTTTCCAAACACAAACACCTCTTTGCAGATCTGAAAGTGAAAGTAATTACAAAGCATGAATTGAAAGGAATTGGTCAGGATTGCAGCAAGCCTCCCCAAGCATTAGATCTTTGTTTAGAAATCTTGCCTGCAGGGGACCCCAGGTGTTAGATACTTCCAATCTGCCCTTCTCCCCACCCTGCTCTAACACAGAAGTGCTATCAAATGTCATTACTTTATCATTACAAATAGTATCTCACATTCCTCTGCCACACTGGCTTTCAATATTGTTATTATATAATAAAAGAGGTTATTTTTAACAATAGTTAGGTGTAATGTGTCTTTATCATCATAAAAATGGTAATAAATTAAAAATATTACATAAAAATTGTAATAAATTAAACATAACCCCATATTAAAAATTACTGCTGCTATTACTATACTAAAAGAAAAACCACCAAATCATGCACCAACAAGATTTGGGGTGTTTGGAGAACTTTAAAGTGATACCAATGTTTAAATGCAACATTTAAAGCTAAAAAGGAGTGATCACTGGCAAAAATGGTAAACTGTGTCCATTTTGCCCTGTAGGAGTGTTGTGTCAAAGGTTTCCTGCCAGTGAAGAACACCCAGGATCGCCTGGTCTCAGATCACCAGCTGGTGATCCTCCAGGCTGTGAGATGAAGACTCTTCACATCTGGATGAAGTACTGATCCTTGCTCTCTGGTAAATAGGTTGGGACGGTAGAAGCAGATGCTGACCTTTGGCCATGGTTAGCAGAGAGGAGAACCAGGCTTGTTTAGGCCACCAGGGAGTGATGAAGATAGTATCTGTGGCTTCCTCTCTGATCTTACATAGAACTGTTGGTATGAGTGGTAATGGAGGAAATATGTATAGCAGTTCCTTGCTCCAAGACAGGATAAATGCATCTCCCAGGAAGTGGAGTTCTTGGCCTGCTCTGCTGCAGAACTGTGTGCATTGTTTGTTTTCCTCATTGGCAAAAATGTCTATGTGTGGATGATCCCATCTGTTGGAGAGGCCCTACACCACTGAGCAGTCCAATGTCAATTCATGGGATTGTGTTTATTGTGTGTGACAAAAGGAGTCTGCCCATATATTTTCCTTCCTTGCAAGGCGTATTGCAGAAGGCCAGATCCAATTATGGAGGCACCACTTCCAGATACTGATGGCTAGGTGTGACAATGCTGGAAAATGTGTGCCCCCCTGATGGTTCAGATAGGACATCATGGTCATATTGTTTGTCATAGCCTGTACCAAATGGACTGTTAGCAGTGGCTGCCTCATCTGAAGGCATGCCAGAGATAGGATGTTGGTAGTGGATGCCATGAAACCCAGTATATCTTGTATGGACTGTGCTGGATGAGTTTGTGATGTTAAGATCTTTTGGGCCATGTCCCTGATATCTGCTATTCTGTGGGAAGGCAAGGATGCAAGAATCTCCAGGTAATCTAGAATGGTGCCCAAAAACTCTATGGTCCTTGAGGGAATCAATGTTGATTTCTCCCAGTTAACATACAATCCTAGCTCACCTAGAAGGGTCAGCATGGGAAGGATATGTTGATGCAACTTCTCTTTGGTTCTGGCCACCAGGAACCAGTCATTTAAAATGGGAATAGATACTGTGTTTCCCCGAAAATAAGACAGTGTCTTATATTAATTTTAGCCCCCCAAAATGCACTAGGGCAATTAGCGGTACATCAGAAATTACTGCTAGGTCTTACTTTCGGGGTAGGTCTTACTTTCGGGGAAACAGGGTAGATTGCCTGTTGGCGGAAGTGTGCCACCACAACCTCCATGCACTTGGTAAAGATTCTTGCTGTGGTGGACAGACCAAAGGGCAGGGCCTTGTATTGGTAAGTTAGTTAGTTAGTTAATTCGATTTTTATACCGCCCTTCCGAAATGGTTATCTTCCCAATGAAGAAGTGTAGGTACTGTCTGTGGTGTGGCCAAATCAAAATGTAAAAATAGGTGTCTGTAGCAGACTTAAAGTCTTTGTTTCAGAGCAGCTCACATGAGGGGGGGATGCTGAATTATCCCTGGTGAGCTGCCTGGTTGGGCTTCTCATAAAATTAATTTATATTTCCAGTAGAATTAAAATGCTGCCACCACCACCCCTCTTATCGTCAGAGCTCAAACTCCCTGGGCTTGGGGTGGAATCCCAGGGAAAACTCTCTTTATTTTGCTATTGGATGTGTTCAGAAACCTTCGACGTGTAGGCCCACAAGTGATGAGAAAACTGATAGCTGCTGAGCACTTGAGGATGCTTTTGCACCAGAGAAATCCCCGTTCTGCCCTCCCTTTTTCTTGAGTTAAAAACCAACTCTGAGAGGCTTGTTCAAGGAAAAGAACAAAAACTCAACGGTTTTATTCAATTGCTACAGACTCCTTCCATCTGATCTGCAGAGTTACTCAGTGGGAGAAATGTTATGAGATGTTTTGTTTACGTTATATTATGCTGACCTTGGGTCACAAATAAAGAACCTTGTACCCTTGAAAGAAATCTTCATGTTGGCTTTGACCATGAAGGAGCAAAAGCTCCATGCACCACACTAAAGCCTTTCCACACCTGCTTCTCTCCAACAAAGACTACCCTTCTTGTTCCCAGAATTTCCAGCAACTGCTCTCTGGGTCCCACCCACCTGGTGTATTGATTGGCTGTCCTGGAGTTCACCAACCTGTCAGTAGAGACAAGGGTTCACTCCCTGTTAACTCTTTAGAGGGAGGGGAGACTGATTACTACAGCATCTTTAAAGTCTACTGCCATGAACCAGTCATTGTGAAACAGAAGCTGAAACATCTGGGTGAGAGTAGTCAAAATGAACTG
Source organism: Hemicordylus capensis (assembly GCF_027244095.1). Taxonomy (NCBI): domain Eukaryota; kingdom Metazoa; phylum Chordata; class Lepidosauria; order Squamata; family Cordylidae; genus Hemicordylus; species Hemicordylus capensis. Next base: position 340,342,164 of record NC_069657.1, read on the forward strand.
ACAGGAGCAAATAAAACTGTTGAGGCCACAAAGATCTAGACTGGGCCTCAGGCCTCCATCTCATTTTGGGATCGTGAAGTACCTTGAGTAAAATCCCCTGGCTGTGTTGGTGCACACTGGTTGAAAGGTGCCTTTCTTGAGAAGTGATAGAACTTCCTGTTGTAGGACAGGAGTAGACTGTGTACGTGTTCCCAAAAAGGGTGGAAGCATATGGAACTCTATTGCAAATCGCTGTTGAATTATAGTCATCACCCACTGGTCTGTAGTAATTGCCTACCATACTTATGTGAAAGAAAGAATCTTGAACCATTCATAGTGTCAGGCCCTTTTATTGTAGGCTGGCTTGGACTTAGGAGTGGTTTTATGCGATGGCATAGTTGACTTGCAAAATGAACTGTAAGGTTGATACCTGTTCCTTCTGAGATCATGTTGGTTGAACAGCTGGTAAGATGATCTCTGTTGAGAGGGTTGGGTCCAAGGCTGTTGCTTAACTGGACTTTACTAATATGACCACGTGTGTCTCCATAGTGCCACTGCCACCGCCATTGCCCTAGAGCTGCAGTCTGTCTCATAGTGGGCAGAGTGCAGTTGCTGCTTGGTGGTTTGTAAGCCTACAGATAAAGATCATAGCTGCATCCTTTTGGTCCAGTTGAAGCTGTCAGATGAAAGGTTCACATTTTTCAAAGAGAAAATGTGTATACCTAGGCATACACCCCTGATAGTTTGATATGCACACCTGAAGGCTTGTGTAGTGGATTAAAACCTTTGTCTCAGAGCAAGCTCACATGAGGAGAAGACAAATGCTGAATCATCCCTGCTGAGCTCTCTGGCAAAGCTTCTTCCAAAACTTTCCTGTAATTACTTGGTAGGTTCTAAAGCCTGCCAGCACCCTCTTCTAAAGCCTGCCACCACCCTAAACAGCTGTTTAGGTCCCACCTACCTGGTGTGCTGATTGTCTGAGCCCTGGAATTCACCAATCTGTCAGTCAAGACAGGGTTCACTTCCAGTTAACTCTTTAGGGGAAGGGGTGACTGATCACTACAGTTTGCAATGGCATATATCTATTTACCAAATGAATCTAGCTTTCTGCCATCAGGATCTGATTGGGTAGATAATAAATAAGATGTTGAACCACTCTTCCTCTCTTCTGAAGTAAGTGAGACCTCACGCCACACCACCCCCTACCTGTAATCATTCTAACTGAAGCACCCCCAGCTCTTGAATGAATGTGAATGCAGCCTAGGATGGAACATTGAACCTCTGGAACCCTGACATTCATGTCAGTTGCAGAACTATAACTGATTTGACTAATCCTGGGTTCCATCCAAGAAGAGATAATGTTTTTCTCCTTGGCATCTAAATAATACCTAACAAGAGACTGTCATATATCCCCTCGTAGCTAGGAAATTTAAGGAAAGGTGAGATGAACTAATATAACATTGAACATGTTTTTGTATAGTTCCCTCCAGGCTAAAGAAGCTTGCTGGAGTAATAACTTAAATTACAGTTCATGTCCTCTTAAAGTCAGATCAAGACAATCAAGAATAAGGTCTTGAATTTCAGAGGCTTCTGACATATTTCTTTCTCATACTCTCTTGTTACATAAAGTATTCCAGTGTTTATCCTTCTTTGCCAACCCCCAACCCCTGAAACTAATATGTTAAACAAGAACAAGTATTTCCCCTGGCTTTTCTCATGGCAGACTGCAAAAGCACAATGCCATTTAATTGATACATACATATCCTGCACAGTAGGCAATTTCTATGCCATAGTAACTTGAGTTGTTCTTAATTAATTCATTTTTAATTAAAATTAATTAGACCATATTGTGGCCCAGGCAGCTGCCAAATGTATTTTCCAGTTACTCCTCAAGCATTCAGATATCTCAAGCCAGTAAACTTTATAAAAAGATACATTCCTACTGCATTTGTGAAAAATTAACTGAGGAGGAGAAGGTAAAGCCAATAAAAGAAACCAAATCTGTGAAGAGCAATATTCCAAGTAACCAGAACTGCATATAGCATCAAGACGTACTGCTGCAGATATGATGAGAACAAGTCCAATGGGCCTGACAGTTAGGATGCCTGCTAATGGAACTTTCATCTTACTTACTTTTGTCTTGTTTATCATAACAAGCCACCTCAAGCCAAGAAAAAGTCACTGGAGCCTCTCCAAATGTAAGCAAGAAAAAGCCCAGACTGGCTGGCAATGATCCTTCCAATGGTCCTATGTCAGTGCTGGGTCATTGGCAGCTATGGTCTAATTAACTTTAATTAAAATGAATTAATGATGGAAGGCATGTTAGAGCCTGAAGTATGGACCAGGAGGACCCAACAGAGAGTCAAAAACAGACCAGGAACTGAGGTCAAGAAGCAGTCCAGGCGTCAGCACCAAAGCCAAGATTCAAAGCTAAGGTATCCAGATGGCTTGGGTCCGGGCTACCTTAGAAAACGCCTTCTTCTGTATGATCCCCATTGCATGCTGCGGTCATCTGGAGAGGTCCATCTCCAGTTACCACTGGTATGTCTGGTGGTGTCTCAGAGCCGGGCCTTCTCTGTAGTTCCTCCTGGATACCCAGCAGATATCCGTAATTTAGGCTCATTGTTGGCCTTTAAGAGAGCCCTAAAAACTTAATTGCTTGGCCAGGCCTGCCAAGATTTTAAAGTTGTTTTAAAGTATTTTAATTGGTTTTAAATGGTTCTTGTTTTAAAATTGTTTTATATTGCTTTAATCAGTGAATTTTAAATGGTGTTTGTTTTAATGTTTTTTGAACTTTGTTATGCACCACCCAGAGCCTTTGGATGGGGTGGTCTAGAAATTTAATTAATTAATTAATTCAGTAAGTACACTAACCAGGATCAGGAGACAAGCCATGAGTTCGAGTCAAAGCCGAGGAGACAAACAAGAGCCAGAAAAGACAACTCAAGCAGGAAGATTCTGGGCCAAGGAGATCTTGAAAGTGAGGCAAAGCCTGAGACCAGTCAGGAAGCCCTTATAACTTTCCTGGCCCAGAAGGATCCAGTGAACAGTCTGGCTGGCTTGTATAAGTCCAGGGCCTGAGAACTCCATGTCTGGCAAGTCTGCTGTAGTTCATCCGACTAACACATGGGGCTGCAGTATGCAGGTGCTGAGATGTCAAATGTTAGCACAGATGGATCCTGACACCACAGCTCCACCAATAAGCACATACGAGAGGTACACACAGCCTTGTCCCATGACAGTGAGCAGGGACATTCAATACCATTTGTTTAGAGGTAGTCCAAGGTTTCTACAATTACATGCAAAAATAGCTGCAGTTTCATGATGAAGACCAAGCCAAGTTCATAGGATTCCTTGAAGAAACTCCAGCTCTGTTCTCTGTTCCCAGCGTATGGCTTGGATCTCTCTTGTGTAACATTTGCATTCCTTAGAAAAACAAAGAAACACACCAGCATTCAAGCACCGATTCCCAAGCAGATATCTATGTGGCGATGGATCCCACTGCCTTTCTTCCCATTGCTGCACTGGCACCTCAGGGGGTTTCTGCCACAGCAGAACTATCCTGGTTTAAAGTGTTCTCGGGCAAACTGCACCCACAAAGATTTAAAGGCAGCTGTGACTGAAGCATCTTTCCCCAGTTTGCTTTAAGCAAATTGTCAATTTAGAAGAAGAAGAAGAACAAAAAGAAGAAGATGTTTGCACAAAAAGTCTGGTAAGTTCTTGAAATTAATTTATCTAACTTTACAGGTAAAAGTCTTAAGATACAAATGCAGTGTGGCTTTAATCATCTCATTAATTTTGCTAGGAAATTGGATATCAAATTGCTTTCAACAAAATGCTGCTCCATCATTATATGCCTTGGGAAACGGGGGTGGTGGTGGTGAGTGACGCTGCCTTGTTCTGCTTCACTTAGTTTTAGTGCAGGGTAGAAAATGGCTCGACGCCTGAATGAATGAATAATTCTGTTGTGCCAAAACTTTGGAGTGGCTCATGGAATCCAGAACGGCTTCTGTGATTTACTCCCACATCACTCCCACCCGCTTCCAACACTGTCACATGTGGGAGGTTGGGGCTACCAGTTTTTCCAAAGCAGATGGAACTGGAAAATGTACTCCACTCTGATGAGGGTGGGACCCTTTTCTATTATTATTATTAAATTATTATTACATTTATATCCCGCTCTTCCTCCAAGGAGCCCAGAGCGGTATACTATATACTTGAGTTTCTCTTTCACAACAACCCTGTGAAGTAGGTTAGGCTGAGAGAGAAGTGACTGGCCCAGAGTCACCCAGCTAGTATCATGGCTGAATGGGGATCTGAACTCGGGTCTCCCCGGTCCTAGTCCAGCACTCTAACCACTACACCACGCTGCCTCTTTTAAAAGTGGGAGGCATGTGTGAAGACAATTGCTGGACAATTGCTCCATAATACAGGGGGGAGGGACATTAGGAGAAGCCATTAAGGCTGACAAGTCTATTAAGTTCCTTTAGGCTAGCTGAGCCTTGTTGTACAGATTTGGAAATATAGTATTAGAGTACAATTTCTGAAATGGACAGAGAGGCAGTGTTGTGCAGTGGTTAAAATGTGGGATTGGAATCCAGGAAGTTTTTCACATGGGGCTTTTAAAATGCTTTAACTTGCATCTCCTCTGGAATGGAGTGGGTGCATTCACATATTGGCCAGATTCACCCCGAAGTCCCTGTGAGTCATCGGGGAGTAGTTCACACACAATTCGAGTTTTTAACTGCGCATTAGAGTGTCACCTGATTTATATCTGGGTTAAAAAGTCCACTATTTGTGTCAGCTTTTTGGTACAACTTCGAGTTCACAGTAAGCCTCTCGGTAAACTCACAGTAAAGCTTGCTATGTGTAAAAGTCCCAGGAGAACTAGGTGCAAATCCCCTCTCAGCCATGAAGCTAATTGTGTCATCTTCCAGTGCTAATGAACTGCCTGAGTTTAACTTATCTCTCAGGGATGTTGTACCATGTGTGCTATTCAGACGTTGGAAGAAAGTGGTATATAAATGTACCGTACTTACCTGAATAGAAGACCTCTGAATTTCAGATGACCCACTTAAAAAGTAGAGGTTAAATACAGCTTATACTTGCATTTACTTGAAAGGAATAGAACTCTGAATTTCAGACAACCTCCTGGTTTCTAATATCAAAGCACTTGGGCAGGGGGAACTAGTCTTGGATTGAGGTAAACACAGTAATAAGCAATGGCTAACATCCAGAGTAATGAAGCACTGGTGCATCAAACATGCACTATGCACTTCATGGAGAGGGTGATTTTTGGCAATCTCCCCTTCTTTCTGAAGTCCTCTTTGATTCCTGAAAATATGTGCCTGAGGATGGTGCTGCTATCTTCAGGGACATATTGTAGGGCAGCAGAGTGGGTTGAACACTTAGAAAATCAACCAGAATTGCCCTTCCCACTAAGCATTTCCTGCACATGCCCCAGCACTTTGTTCATCTGGATGTCAGTCAATAAATAATTAACAAAGATTTCTCCACCTGCACCTCTGCAGCTAGTCTAGAGAAGGCCAATTAAATGGATAAAACTAGTTCTCCCTAGACTCCACCAGAGTCATTGGGAGGTTCCAAAGCCAGCCTACCCTTTGCAGTACAGAAGCTCAGCTGCCTGTCAACCAGCATAGGCAAGTAGAACAGTAGAAGTCTGAGAGTGGGATACCTCTACCACGTCCCCATCCTTTCCCCTCCTTCTCCTGCTCCCTTCCCCTCTCCCCCTAGTAATTCCCGATCTCCCCCAAACCATGCCAGCCCTCAGCCTTCTCCCCCCCCCCTCTTTTCTGCCTGTATCTGAATTGTATTAGGCTTTAGGAAGATTTAATGTACACACATATGGTAGTTAGGAACACGCTGAATATTGGTGCTGGCTAGGATGTTCTGTTTAGATGCTGTTAGTAATATATTGATAGAGTGTCCTGCTTTCTGCTCAGTTTGATTGATGTTATTCTTTTATACTCAATAAAGCCCATTGAATCTTTGAGGATTGGTTTGATCTCCTTTCTTCCATGCGCCCAGATCTTACATGGTCACCATATAAAAGAACTTGGTCACTTGGTGACACTATGAGCCAGGCCTAATTTTGTATGCTAGCTAATGAGCGTATTTAGTATATAAATCAGGCCTGGACGGTAACAGTAAGGCCACAGTTTGCACATAAGACAATGCTGATAAAAGGTGCTCCAAGCCACAGAGGCCATTTGAGTCTCTAGTGACAGTGCTGTATGAATGAGCATCCCCAAACTGAAAACCTGGTCCTTCAGCGGGAGTGCAATCTCATCTAGAACAGGCTTAACTTCATTCACCCAGGCAGAGAAACCAACAACCAACAACACTTCTATCTTGTCTGGATTAAGTCTCAGCTTTTTCACCCTCATCCAGTCTATTACTGCATCCAAGCACCAATCTAGCGCCTGCATCCAATGAAAAGAGAGATACAACTGAGTCTCATCTGCATATTGATGATAAAAGTAAAGTGTGCCGTCAAGTCAATTTTGACTCCTGGCACCCACAGAGCCCTGTGATTTTCTTTGGTAGAATACAGAAGGGGTTTACCAAGGGGTTTACCATTGCCTCCTCCTGCACAGTATGAGATGATGCCTTTCAGCATCTTCCTATATCTCTGCTGCCTCATATAGTACTAGCAGGGATTCAAACCGGCAACCTTCTGCTTGTTAGTCAAGCATTTGCCCTCTGTGCCACTTAAGGTGGGCTCATTTTGATGATAACTCAAGTCAAATCTCCTGATGACCTCTCCCAGAGGTTTCATGTAGATGTTAAACAGCATAGAGGAAAGAATGGAACCTTGCAGAACTTCATAGCATAACTGCTAAGGGCTTGAGCAGTAGTTCCCCAGCACCACCTTTTGGGAACAGGCCTTGAGGCCAGAGTGCAACCAGTTCCAAATAGTGCCTCCCACACCCAACTCTGCCAGCCTATCCTAAAAGATACCATGGTCAATGTTAAGCACAGAAAATACAGTAGTGGAGTGTGGGGCAGGAAAAGGCATAAGCAGCCAGCAATCTCGCAGCACAGGGAGAGACTGTGCAGTTGTTTAAAACCACTGTCTAGAGAGCTGGAATTTTGTGTGGAGGTGCACAGCTGTGTACCTTAGAGGGATCACAGAGCCCTAGTAGTACCACCACCAAAATGATCTTGGACCAATAGCAGCATGGTGTGGGATCACATTGAGCTCTGCCCTGGTGACCTGCACCATGGTGCTTGCATCCACTGCTGACACAGTTTGATAGGGGTAAGGACAGTAACCATCTCACAATGACAGGGATGCTATAGAGATGAAAGTTTGGGCGGTATAGAAGTTAACTAAATAAATAAATAAATAGCACTTGTAATGGATTCACTTGGGCATCCCTGCTCCTGCTGGCAGCTGTAGGCCTGGTGTGCCCTGGACTAGTAACAAGGCAGTTGCTCCTGATCCTGTTCAGGGGAAGTTGCCTGTGCACTGGGCGCAGTCAGTGGGCAAACGGTCTAGTCACCTAGAGTCTCATCTCATTACCTGAGCCATTGGGGAAATGATCACTTTGGACAACCAGCCATTGTAGGTGGTAGAGATTGTTGGCTTCTGCTGGCTGTTCTAACTGCTTGCCCAAAATCCCCGTGTGCATCACCTTCAGCAGGTAGATTGTGCCCTCCCTGTACCTGGAGTTCAGCAGCCCTTGACACAGGTGAGAACTTCCCTGTGAATCTGTGGTCCAGCTTCAGTGGGAGGCATGCTATTTTCCTATCCTTCATTCTGCCCTGGTGAGGATAGGAGGGGACATCTGCTGCTGGTGGCATGGCCAGCCCCTCCCATGCAGGTACAGGGAGGCTGTGCTGCTTGTGGAGGTGCTGGACAATGACCACACAGCAGATGGGCTGTCAGAGGCCATGAGTGCCAGGTGGAGGGATGGCTGTCTGGGCAGCCAAACCTTCACCGAGGGTTCATGGTCATCGACAATGCCTTGAACATAACTTGGGCAGCCAAGAAGGTTCATTTTGTGTCCATCAGTTGTGTGGCACACACTCTGAACCTTGTCATAAGGGATGAGCTTGGGCCTTCTGGGGCTACAGCTAGGTGAAACATCTCCACTGCAGGCTCTGGGTGCCAGAATGCTGCTGCCACGGCTGCTTTTCTGGAGATGTGCTTCAAAATAGCAGTTTTCTTCCATCCGAGCAAAAAGGGTCAGTGTATGCTTAAGGAGAAGCAGCTTGAGCTGGGGCTACCTGAACACCTGATCACTCCGGATGTTCTGACCTGGTCAAACTCCACCTTTCTCTTATTTTATTGCCTGCAGGACCTAGAGCCAGCCATCCATGCCCTGGCAAGGAGGTGTAGCTTGGAAGTATGGAACCTCTCTAACCAGGAATGGGCACTCCTTTCCAAGGTTGTCTTGGTACTCAAACCATTCTTGGATTCCAGAAGGCCCTCGGGGAGTTTCCAGTGTCCAGAGCTGGTGACCCTGTTGAGGCCCTGCTTGATCTCTGGAATGGAGAGATGGCCCGGGCTGTTGACACGGTTGCTCCTAAATGCCCTCTCCGGCTTGGTGGAGCCCGTTCAGCTCCTTGGTTTTCCTCGGAGCTTAGGGCGATGAAACAACTCAGGCGACGGCTGGAACGACACTGCAGGAAGAGTTGTCACGAATCTGACTGAACACGGGCTAGAGCCCATTTTAGGGACTACTCTGTGGCGGTGGGGGTGGCGAAGAAATGCTTTTTCTCCGCCTCCATTGCATCCGCTCAGTGCAGACCAGCGGAGCTGTTTCGTGTAGCTAAGACATTGCTGAACACATCCCCCCAGGTAATGGGGGCGGAACCATCCACAGCCCGCGGTGATCAGTTGCGTGTCACTTTGCGGATAAAGTCACTCGCATCTGTGCTGATTTGGACTCCAGAGTTTTGGCAGTTCCGGAAGACGTGCCTCTGGTACCATCTGGTCCTATTGTATTGGATTCTTTTCAGTTGGTACAGCCTGAGGATGTGGACAAGATCCTGGGCAGTGTGCAGGTGACATCGTGTGCTCTTGACCCTTGCCCTTCATGGCTAATAAAAGTTGCCAGGGAGGGGACAGGCAGATGGCTGGAGGTGATTATCAATGCCTCATTAAGGGAGGGCAAGATGCCATCGTGCCTCAAGGAGGTGATGGTTAGACCATTATTCAAAAAGCCCTCCCTTGATTCCTCCAACCTGAACAACTATAGACCGGTCTCTAACCTGCCCTTTTTGGGCAAGGTAATAGAGCGTGTGGTGGCGTCCCAGCTGCAGAGGGTCTTGGATGATACAGATTATCTGGACCCTTTTCAATCTGGCTTCCGCCCCGAATATGGGACTGAGACTGCCTTGGTCGCTCTAATGGATGACCTATGCCGGGAACTAGACAGGGGGAGTGCGTCCCTATTGGTTCTGCTGGACCTCTTGGCGGCGTTCGATACCATCGACCATGGTATCCTTCTGGGCCGCCTCTCGAATATGGGAATTGGAGGTACTGTGTTGCAGTGGTTCCGGTCCTTTCTTGGAGGGAGGGTCCAGAAGGTGGTGCTGGGGGACTACTGCTCAGCTCCGTGGCCATTGGCCTGTGCAGTCCCTCAGGGTTCGGTCTTATCCCCCATGCTGTTTAACATCTACATGAAACCACTGGGAGAGGTCATCCGGGGACTTGGACTGAGTTGTCAGCAGTATGCGGATGACACTCAGCTCTATCTCGCCTTGTCACCTGATCCTAGGGAGGCAGTGGATGTCCTGAATCGGGGTCTGGAGGCTGTGATGGGTTGGATGTGGGCTAATAAACTGAAATTGAATCCAGACAAGACGGAGGTAATGTTGGTCAGTAGGAGAGCCAATCAGGATAAGGAGATTTTACCGGTTCTGGATGGGGTTGCACTCCCCTTGAAGGAGCAAGTACGCAGCTTGGGGGTATTACTGGACTCGGCTCTGCTTTTGGAAGCTCAGGTGGAGGCGGTGGCCAGGGGTGCCTTTGCACGGCTTCGGCTTTCTCGAGAAGGCAGATCTGGCCACAGTTACCCATGCCTTAGTCACGTCAAGGCTGGATTACTGTAACGCACTCTACGTGGGGCTGCATTTGAAGAACATCTGGAAACTGCAGCTAGTGCAAAATGCGGCAGCTAGGGTTTTATCCGGAGCTGCCCGGTGGGAGCACATCACACCCATTTTGAAAGAGCTGCACTGGCTACCAGTTTGTTTCCGGGTCCAATTCAAGGTGCTGGTTTTGACCTTTAAAGCCCTAAACAGTTTGGGCCCGGGATTCCTGAGGGTCCGCCTGCTCCCAAGGGTTGCTGCCCGCTTGACAAGGTCATCTGAGGGGACTCTGCTCTGGGTGCCGACAATGAGGGAGGCTCGGTTGTCGTGCACGCGGGACAGGGCCTTCTCTGTTGCTGCCCCCAGACTCTGGAATGCTCTCCCGGTGGCTATTTGCTCCTCAGTTTCCATCACAGCTTTTAGAAAAAATGTAGCATCTTGGCTTTTTGCCCAGGCATTTATTTGATTCTCTGCTGCTGCTCCTAATAATCTTTATTGCTTTTATGCTTTTTGTTTTAAATTTTTTATTCAGATTTTTAAAATATTTTTTTCCCCACTTAATATTTTAATTGTGTCTTTTTTACCATCTTGTGTTAAAAATTTTTTGCTGTAAACCGCCTTGGGATTGCTTTAATGAAAGGCGGTATATAAATTTAACAATAAATAAATAAATAAATAAAATAAATTCTACTGTATGTTGCCATGAACAGCTTGTTTGCTAATAAAGCAATACTGAGCCACAATTTATTTAAATTGTGGATTGAGTGCTATCTACCTACCACCCAACCCACAAATAATGGGACAAGCAAGTGATTTCTAAAAACATTTTAATCTTTTCCCCAAACTCCCTTGGGATCCTATGGGGGTTTTGGGGAAAGGTTAAAAATTTGTTTAAAATTGCCTGCATGCCCCTTTTGTGGGTTGGGTGGTAGGTAGCACCAACCATGCCCTACCACCCAGCACACTTTGGTGTCCCTAGGAGCTACCTGTGGGGAACAATGGGATATTTTGAGTTTCCTTGTTGTTCCCTGTGGCTAAATCACTCCATTTTTTTGAGGTGATTTGTTGAAACATCTGGCAATATCTGCTGTTTTGACAAATCTATTTAAAGATTTTGCTATTCATTTCAAGCTCAAAATGAATTGCAAAATCCCTTTCATACACTTCCCTAAAACTTACCCATGCCATGACATCATCCTACTGTGTATTTTCCCAGCCCTGCTCCACATCACTGGCTACCACTGAGAGGAACACACATACTGTGATGACATCAGGACAAACAAGGTTAAGTTTCATTCAAAGGGGGAAACTGACATGCTTAGTGGCAGTCATGTATTTATCAATGCTGAGTTTCCCCTACAAACTATCAGTATCATGGCCATCCTATTTTATATTGGAAAAGAATGTGTCAATGTATATTGTGACCCAGTTCATGTTACAATAAAAGCATCGACAATAGGTGAACAAGGCTTGTACATAAAAAACTGTACTCATATTATTATGTTCAACGCACATATGAACCTGCACCCAAGTTCATTTTTTCAATGAAGCATATCTGTGTGGGGGGAAAACCCAAACCCATGTACATGTGCAGAGACAGTTGTACACATGTAAAACATAATGAAGCTATTCCCAGGACCAGCAAAAACAGGGCTTGAGGTCTGAAGGCGGGGTTAGCACTACCGTGTGGAACCTCAGCATGCTCCCAAACAGGGCTCTGTCAAAAGAAGGTCACCCAGTTCCCAGCCCCTCCTCTAAAACCAGGTTCAGCAAGCAGGGGAGGTTGCCTACCCCTTCCCAGTGCTCGTATGGAGCCACGGGAAACTGTGGGATGCAGCTTGAGGCTCCCTTCCCCGCTCTTCACCGGATACCATAGAGCCAGGATACCAGAGTGCCCTGCAAGGCAAGCCGAATGTTTGGGGGAAGCCTGGTCAGCCACAGCTCTCAGCAGCACTCGCTTCAACTTTCTTAAAGTGACAGGCACCTTGCAAATGAGCCCAAGGGAAAATATGAACATAGGAAGCTGTCTTCCACCGAGTCAGACCATTGGTCGATCCAGCTTAGTACTGTCTACACACAGACTGGCAGTGGCTTCCCGAGGCTCTCAGGCAGGATTCCCGCTCAGCCCGACCTGGAGATGCCAGGCAGGGAGCTCAAATCCTTCTTCCTATAGCAGCCCTATCCCCTAAGGGGAATAGTTGCACAGACACATGTCATACTATTCATTTATTTTACATTTTACTAGCTGACCCTGCACAGAGCATCTATGTGGTCTTGCACTGAGCCTGTGGCAGTGCACCCCCACAACGCTCTTGCTTGCTCTCGCCACCCCCGCAATGCTCTCACTCACTCTTGCCACCCCCGCTCGCCCCCACAAGTCTCTCGCCACTCCCGCAATGCTCTCGCTCGGTCTCGCCACCCCCGCTCGCCCCTCACAAGTCTCTCACCACTCCCACAATACTCTCATTCACTCTCGCAACCCCCGCTTGCCCCCGCAAGTCTCCTCCCCCGCAAGTCTCGTGCTCGTGCTCTCTGTCCTCCGTCTTTCTATCTCTGTCTCGCAGTCCTTGCTTCCCTCTGCCACTGCCAGGGACTGTCGCCTGCTTGCCTGACAGCCTCCGAGCTCCCTGCTCCCTGCCGCTTCACGGTACAGCTCAGCCAACCGTCTGCCGCCCGCAGCCCTCAGAGCCAACTGTCCAGCTCCCAAAGCTGCCCCCAGCCTCCGAGCTCCCTGATGCTTCACAGCGCCCCCGATCCAACTGTCAAACTGCTTTCCAGCTGCCCCGCAGGGCACAGGGCCCACCTAGAAGAATTAATAATATAGAATATCCCACTCTTCCTCCAAGGAGCCCAGAGCAGTGTACTACATACTCAAGTTCCTCCTCACAACAACCCTGTGAAGTAGGTCAGGCTGAGAGAGAAGTGACTGGCCCAGAGTCACCCAGCAAGTACCATGGCTGAATGGGGATTTTTGTGCTCCTTCCTGTACCCTGCAAGTCACTGGACAAGAGCAGGAGTGTCCCTGCCCTTGCCTGCAGCTGCCCTTGCCTGCAGCATGGTGTAGTGGTTAGAGTGCTGGACTAGGACTGGGGAGACCCGAGTTCAAATCCCCATTCAGCCATGAGACTTGCTGGGTGACTCTGGGCCAGTCACTTCTCTCTCAGCCTAATCTACTTCACAGGGTTGTTGTGAGGAGGAACTTGAGTATGTAGTACACTGCTCTGGGCTCCACCGGTTCCTCCTTCCATCTGCTGGTGGAGTGGGAGCGACCGCTGGAATGATTGTCCATGCAAGGGTCACTGGTTTAGCCTCATGGTGGCAATGGCAGTGGGGGGAGGCTCGCGGTGGCAGCAGGGGGCTGACAGCAGCGGCGGACGGTCTCACAGCGGGGGCAGTCCAGGTGCCCAATTTGCCTCAGTGTGACACTGCACCCATCCGCCCACCCTCTGCACCATCATCAAGATGCAGAGGGTAGCAGTGCCAATGAGGGTGTGCAGGTGTGGTTGACACTGTGCCACTCACTCTCCCACCCTGCTGGCACTGCAAGAGTGTCAAGCGGCAGCATCAGGGCAGGTGGGTGATGGAGACACCCTCCCCCACATGCCCACCCTCCTATGCCCAGAGAGGCTAGCAAGGGGTGGCAGTGGCGGATTGATGGGGAGGCAGAGTCACCACTTGGCTACAGAGGCAGTGGGGGGTGGGGTTCTCTCTTTTACCTTCTACACACTATACGGGGGGGGGGCGGTGCCACGAAGGCCACAGCCACAGTTGCGGGGAGGGTGAGTGGGCGAGGGGAAGGTTCCTCCTTCTGCCTTCCCAAACCATGCTGCAGTGTACCGAGTGTGCCTTGTGCCTGGGCTACTTATGGGGGCATCTTGCAATTGCTCTCATCGGCATCCGGCAATTGCTCCAGGGGGTATCTGCTGTGTCCCTCCTGGATCTGAGGAGTGCATTCAGGGTGTGTGTGACTCTTCCTTTGGGGCTGGTTGGCAGCTGCAGCTGCTTTAGTCTTCTCTCTCCTTTTGGGCATCAGGACGGAGTTCAGTTCCTTTGACAGTGCTGCAATTGCCAGGAAAGGGTTAACTAAGGATACCAATCAGAGAGCTACAAAACGGAACTGCAGCTTGGAGTGGTCTCCTTGGGTCATGTTCTTGCTCTGTCCACTCATGGACTGCTGTTGCCATGGGCGGGGCTGGAGGACCAACAATGCTAGCAACAGCTGGAGAACCTTAAAAAGTTAACCGTCTGTCGCTCACACTCCCTGCCGGGTTTGCAGCATGTGCCCGTCTGTTTGCTATGAGGTAAAAATAGGGTTCTATCTGCTTTCAGGAGGTAACCCTGTTTTCTGCTCGTCTGAATAGCTTCAATGTCTGAATAGGGCTAATGATACTTTCTGGAATATAAATTGATATACATCTACCCCATTTTATATAGCTTTAACAGAATGCCAGCTAGGCCAGCAGCAGCTTTCTGCTTGCAACGTTTCAAAACCACTTTGGACCAGTTCAGATCAACAGCAGCCACTACACTTAGGGAGGACAGGGTCACACCAGGAATGTGCTGACATCACCTCAGGATGTCCCGACACACTGTCAGTATGTTATTTAATCATGTGAAAGGGACATTCATCTCCACATGCTCCAAGACCCTGTTTAAATTAACATTAATTGACATTAATATGTTTTGTAATTATTTTTTTCAAAGTGCTGGTTATACCCTTTAAAGCCCTAAATGGTTTGGGACCAGGTTATCTGAGAAAGTGCCTTGCCCCATATGTTCCAAGTGGGACCTTAAGAACTTTGGAAGCTCTACTCCATGTGCCCCTGCCAAATGAGGTGCAGTGGGTAGCGACTAGGGAGAGGGCATTTTTGGTAATGGCAACCCATCTATGGAATAGCCTCCCCGGTGAGGTTCACCTGGCATCGTCACTTTGTTCTTTTAGACACCAGATGAAGACCTTTCTGTTCACTCAGACCTTTTTGAATTTATATATATTTTTTTAAAAATTAAAATGTTCTGTATTGTATTTTCTGTTTTATGTGGTTGTGAGCCACCCAGAGAACAATTTTTCATGGAGTGGATAACAAAGTGTGTTGTTATTTTTATTTAAAATGTATAAATGTGTGAAACTCAGCTATTCAATCACCTTCTGAAGCAAGCAGAAACTCAAACCCATGTTAACCTCCTTTAATTTTCACAAACAAGATATTAAGGGAGCTTTGAATATAGACTCAGACAAAAATCTTTAACATTAGTATGCCAGACTTGCTGCACAAATCATTCATTTGTCACATTTCAATACAAAGAAATATGTTAATACCTAATGCTTGAGGTTTTAATATTTTCTCACATACACAAACTCAAAAGTGAAGGGAGAAAAATTCTAACTCCCTTCCTTCCGTGTACCTTTGAGGAGGCCCCTGTTCATATTTCATGGGAAGGCAAGATATATTGCAAGGTTCAAAGACCTACCATTGGATACCTTCAAGCATAAATTGCAAAAAGCAGTGCATTGACAGTATTTATTGTGGCTACTTTTTATGCCTCACAATAACCTGATTTCAAGGTGCTGCTGAAAAATTGCAAATGATTTGAAACATAGGGAGGAAGATGAGTGAGCATCTCCTTAAGTGGAGCCATGACACCTTTTAAATATCACAGTAACACACAAATAATGTAGAAGAGCCATTGTATGAATAAGAAAGCACACTGTTCTTTCTTAGAAGACTTTGCTAGGATTCCGACTATGAAGAGGTGGGGCTTTTTAAAAATGGGCTTTTTATTTTTGGCTCTTGACAAAGGTTGAATGTGTATGCTATAATTTCTCCGCTAACTAGATCCAATCTTTTGAAAAGCAGCTGACAAGTGGATTGAACCAAAATGGGAAGACAGATGCTTGGACCATTTGGAATAACCTGTTTATCCCTTTTGATTTGCATTGTATTCAAGTAGGAGGTGAAAAGATAAGATAACCTCAAACCCTTTAGCCATTTATGAGAACATATTTTCACTGATGTGATTTTCTTTTCAACAGTCAAAGCAAGAAGGATATATTCCCTCAGTGTGAAGTTAAAGAACCCAGCAGTAATATAACCTGGTGGCTGTAAATAATTCTGCCACCTGTACTTGAATGGAATTTCTGATGTCTTGTTTTTCATCTCAGTCACTGGTGTATCTTCCCTTAAGACAATATTTTATAACCCTGATAATAAAAATGATAATGATAATGTGGACTTGGTTTATTTATGGGGTGCATTTCTGTATGGTTGAGTTCTCTCTCTCTCTCTCTCTCTCTCTCTCTCTCTCTCTCTCTCTCTCTCTCATATTATTAATCAAACTCCAGGTTGATGTTGGTGCAGCAGTCAAAACCTCACAAATTATATTTCTACTTGAGTGAGGTGTTTTAATAACTATTTAAAAAATTGCCAATTCAGTAAAAACTACTAAAATGCAGCTTATTTCACTGGATGGCTGAGTAGGGGTCCTGAAACAGAAGGTGAAGCTTAAGAGGAGCAGCAGAATGGCTGAAGACAGGAGTCCTTTGAGCTATGTCGCCAGCAAAAACAAGCAACGGAACCATTCATCTAACTGAAAGAAGAGGAATACCCAGCTGTTTCAACCATTCCTCGTGGGACTTTGCTTCCATACCATGCACCTTCTTTGAACTCATTCCAGTTTATTAACACCCTTCTTAAAATGTGGGGCTCAGAACTGTACACTGTGGTTGGCATCTTAATTAAGGGAATCCCCCTGAGCCAGAAAGGCTTAGGGCCAGCCCAAGGCTCAGGGGGATACCCCTCCCATCACCTGCCCACTCACTTTTTTGCTTGATCCAGGGCAGGTGGACAAACATGCACTCCTGGTTGCCTGTCTGCTCTCCTTCTGCTTCCATCCACTGCTTTCATGGTGAAAGTGGCAGACAGAGGCGGTGGGTGTGGCAGGTGCATGTTATCTGCTCCCCACCTACTCATGTAAGCAAAGGGCACAGACTGGCCCTGGGTCGTATGTGACCTAGGCCATTGCTGCCCCTGCCTGCTTGTGCCCTAGGCAACCACCTAGTTTGCCTAGCAAGAGGGCCACCCTTTGGAAGATATGTCTTTGCTGTGGAGAGCTTTCTTAGCTGTGCAGCATGGAGGGTGTGTGTGTGGTGGTGGGGGTTCTCCCATCTCTGCTTACTCATGCAGACCTCAGGGAATGTTTTTGGGTGGCACAGGTCATTTTGGGTGGAAGCAGAGATCAAAGAAAATCATACCTCACCCTCCATGTTCTGGAGGGCTTCTGCAGCCCAAGTGGTACAGCTTTCCTGGCATGTGGACACTTCCCTAGTTAAGATATCAGCCAGTATATCCAGTGAGGTCTGAGCAGCACAGACGAGAGTGAAATAATTAGTTCTAATTATCTGAACACGATCCTTCTGTTAATGCCGCCTAAGACTGTATTAGCTTTTGTAGCAGCTGTATCACACTGCTGCATCACACTTATGGTCCAATATGACATCTAGATCCCTTTCATATTTTCTGCTCCTAAGCCAGGTCTCCCATCCTATACCTGTGCGTTTTATTGTTCTTGTTTCTGGAGTTGTTCTGTAGAATGAGGTGTTCTAATAAAGCTGTGCTATACAGCCCTGTCCAGGCCTGATGTGTAATCTCTTGCTTTCCGGGAGTAATTCCAAGGCAGCTATTATAACTGAATTAAGGTTGCCAGGTCCTCATTCAGAGTGCCTTCATTTTCAAATGTGCTAAGCTACTGAGTAAAACTGTAACCATTAGACTTCTCATTCCATTGGCCCACAGATTGGATTTCCTACCTTCCTTCACCATCTGCTATAAGGAATGGCCTAGAAGTTGATGTCCTCCCCAAATGTCATTTCATGGCATAATACTGTGAGTGGTCACTGTGTCCCTCCCCGTCACTTCTAGAGATGAGGAAACTCATATGATTAATAATTTATTTATCTCCTGCACTTCCACTTATAGAACACTCAGAGCAGCATACAGCAATAAAAGTACAATATAATAATTACAAGAATAATGAATTAAAACAATATCCAATCAAAGGCAATAAAATCTACTACTAATACTACTACAAGTATGAATATCTATATACCGCTCTTCAACCAAAGTTCACAAAGCAGTTTACAAAGAAAAATAAATAATACATAAATAAAATGGTCCCCTGTCTCCAAAAGGGTCACAATCTAAAACAAACATAAGACAGATACCAGCAACAGCCACTAGAGGGATGCTGTACTGGGGCTGGATACGGCCAGTTGTTCTCCCCCTGCTAAATATAAGAGAATCACCACTTTAAAAGGTGTTTCTTTGCTCAGGTAGCAGGGGTTTAATTTAATACAGTAATTAAAAGAAAATCCATTTAAAACAGCAGCAGAATTATGCATTAAAAGCTTGTTGAAATAAAAACATTTTTAATCATTACCTAAAAGACATCAACGAGTAGACATGGATGAGACTATCCAGGCTCAGGAGAATTATTCTCCAATTCACCAATTCTTAGTTTCGGAATAATTTGCACAGCATAAATGGCAACTTGGGGGCATGGCTAACAGAGGAAGCAAACTTCCAGAATACCTTAAAGAGCATATTAGGGGGCAGGGGGGCACCAATGTATTGAGACGCCTGGTTTTTTTTAAAGGGTAAAGTTGCTGATGGGATCTATTTAACTTTATAACCAAATTTTTGAACAAAACATATTTTTTTCAAGTTCAGAGAAAAAGAAATCCCTCGTCTTGACAAATCTTTCTTTCTGTGGACTAGAGTCAGAAAATGTTAATTTGCAATTCTAAAGGCATCCCAAAGTTATTTTGCAAACCAAAGAAAAGATTCATTAACAGATATTCAGTACACTAAGCCATCAACCCCTCTTGTTTCTCCTTTCATTCAGTGAGGCTTTTGACAGTATTATGCATGCTATTCACTCTGTACATGTGTTGAGTGTAAGACTCCAATCCACTCTATATGAATAAATATTTCCACAGTTCCTGAACATGTGCAGAGTCATATACTTGTTCATAAACTTGATTATAAAATTAAATTGCTCCTATCAACCATGTCTAGAGTGATTCTTTTGCCCTTTTATAGAAAGCAAGCAAAAATCAGTTATTTCTGTCCCCTCAGTAGTGGCTGGTTGCTATTCTTTTTTCATCCCAGAACAGCCTCCAAGCCCCAGTTCAAAGCATCCACTTCCTCCCTGGTGTCTGCTGATTTAAAAGATAGGTAGAGCTATCATCCTATCATCAGCATATTGATGTCATCAGCATATTAATTTGATGGCACAGCAGCGCACACCCACAGATGGCCTCTCCCAGAGTTTTCATGTAGATGTTAAACAGCATAGAGGACAGAATAGATCCCTGTGGCACCCCATAGGCCAGAGGCCAAGGGGTGGAGCAAGCATTCCCCAGCACCTCTGTCCAAGTACGACCCTTCAGGTAAGAGTGGAGCCACTGTATAACTATGCCCCCAAGTCCCAACCTGGAGAGATGACCCAGAAGGTTACCATGATCAATGGTATCGAAAGCTGCTGAGAGGTCCAAGAGAATCAACAGAGTCACACTCGCTATGTCTATAACCCAGCATAGGTCATTCACCAGGGTGTAGGGGTGTGCCCAAAACTGGGTTGCTCAGTTTGGTTTGGACTGGACTCCAACTGGACTGGGCATGTGTTTTTTTTGTTTGTTTGTTTTGCACCCTCCAAACATCTCTCCATCCCAGTTCAGTTTGGGGTGGTTAATGATTAATTTTTTAAAAACTTAAATTTTACTTACTGCCATCTGGTCCGGCAAGTTAGATGGGGGCGGGGGGAGTTCTGCAGAAGTCCCCCCCTCTCCCCGCCAGCCTCCATTTATGTGCAAATTGCCCTGTTTGGGCAGTCTTTGGCCCATTCTAAACCTGCCCTCCATTGCGATGGCCATTTTGAGGCCACCACGCATGCCAAATGGGCCTCTGCATGGCCTAGCTGGCCACAAAGAGGCCCATTGAGCCTCTGCAATGGGCCTCTGCAAAGGGCTGGCCTGGAATGGGCCAAAGACTGCCTGAATGGGGCAATTTGCACATCAATGGAGGTTGGAGGGAGGGAGGGGGAACTTCTGGCCATATCTAAACCCTCAGACTGGTTGGCAGTAAGTAAAATTTAATTTTTAAAAGGGTTTACATTTAAAAACAAACCAAAAAAAACCACCACAAGCCCCCCTGAATGGCAAGGAGGGTTCAGTCTGACAGCAAACTGAACGGGTGGTGGTGGTTTCAGTTCGATACCAAACCAAATTGTTTGCACATCCCTACCACGGCAACCAAGGCAGTTTCCGTCCTGTATCCAGGTCAGAAGCCAGACTGGAAAGGATCTAACTAATCAGATTCATCCAGGGCTGCCTGGAGCTGAGATGCCACCATGCTCTCCAACACCTTGCCCAAAAAGGTGAGGTTAGACACTAGTCGAAAGTGATTTAATTCATCTGGGTTCAATGAGGGCTTTTTTAGAAGGGGCCTAATGACTGCCTCCTTCAGCTGAGGGGGCAGGCACCACACCCTGCTTCAGAGAGGCATTCACCACCTCTGCCACACATGGACTCAGTCCCTCCCTAGTAGCCTTCAACATCCATTCACAAATCATAGCACTGAAAACAGTTCATACGGGTGTCTAGAATTTTGCACTTTCTCATTCCAATATTAGACAAATAATCTCCATCTAGATACAAATTTATCGACGATATCCTCATCCATGGAATGTTTATAATTTGCAGGTCTTAACCAAAATATCATGTTCCAAATATATTTTAACCAATCTAGTCTTGTTGCTTTCCCCCATGCTTTTGCAATATAGATTATTGCTGCTGTTAATAGATAAATTCTACATCTGTTTGTAATACTTTTCTCTTAAATATAAAAAAGGATTACTTTAACTAATTAAATTATATCCTTTAATTTCACTAATTATTGATGTGACATTTCCCAAAATGTTAATAGGTGGACATGACCAAAATATATGTAAATACTTGCCCCAGGAGACTAACATGCATGTTTTTTAAACTTTAAATTAGATTTGTATTTTTATTTTCCAGTTTAATATTTTTATTGTTTAACTGTTTAATAGTTTTATATTCTTTTAAATGTTTTTAACCTTGAGATTGTTTTAATGAAAGGCAGTATTAAATATAATGATAAATAGAAATAAGAAATAACTCGTGCAATGATCATCTGTCAGATGATATATACGATTCAGACATAAGGAAGTCAAATACCAACAATATTGTAGATTATACAGGCTCTCTATTAAGGGAATATTTAATAATTCTCTTAATATTATTTTCCTATAACCACATCCATTCTTTTCCTGTACAGTGATCCCTTGCCAACTGCGAAGGTTCTGTTCCCGCAGACTCTGTGGTTGGCAAGTTCGCAGTTGGCGTGGCATTGAAACCAATGGAAAACAGGGGGTTAGAGGAACCACAACCACAAGATCAATTAAAAATCGAGGGGGGAATGCTCAAAAAACCCCAAAATTACAAAAACTCCCCAAACATCAACAGAATCAGCAAGAATCAGCAAGTCACCAAGAGGAATGAGCAGATTGAGCACCTTGAAAATCCCTGGACTCCCCCCAACCACTCAAATGCACTTTAAAATCACAAGAAAACAGCAGAACACAAGGAATCTTAATGAGAAGCTTTTCCTACCTGACAGCCATGCAGATGGTCAGGATGCTGAGGAGGAGGGATGTGGTGGGTTGCAGTCAGGGGAAAGGGAGCTGTGGGAGGGGTGGCTCAGGGGAAGAGGGAGTACCAGCACCTTCTTCCTCATCCTCTGATGTACCCCCTCTTGCAGGCAGTTCACAGCTGCTCCCCAAAATTACTGGCTGCTCTGAAGTGCCAGGCCATGCTCTCTTGAAGAAGCTCAGGAGGATTGGCTGTGCCATCTTCTTCCTGAGGCCTTTTTGGACCTCTGTGCAGGGCTGAATAAGGTCATTCAGTCCCCATCTGAATGTCAGGCTGCACTGCATAAAGGGGTCCATGTCCACTGCCTCATCTACCAGTTCTGAGGAATATTTGAGGAACCTGTTGAACTTTTCAAGGGTCAACTTTGCTGTGGCCCTGCAGTCTCCTCTTCTTCACCAGCTTCTTCCTGATCACTGGAGGATTTGATCAGGGCCTCAAGGTCTTGCTCTGTGGGCTTCTCAGAGTGTGACTCCAGGAGCTCAACAACTTCAGCCGGCTGGATGTCCTCAAAGTCCTCTCCCCCAAGTTGTCTGGCAGAAGCCACAGGATGGCTCAGACTACAGAGGCTGGTCATTTCAGATAAAATCCTATCATCAACCCCAAACTGGAGACTTCTGGTTGGAGTGCCGACGAGGCTGCATGCTTCCCGAAAGGGGAGACTGAGGAAGAGTTATTGGGGGGGGCAGACTGGCCAAGTTCGGTCCGGCCCACATTGAACCCCATCCCTGGTCTGGTTCAGTCTGAGGGGGATTCGCGATATTTAAAAATAAACAAATAAATAAAAATGCAAAAATTACCTCCAGCCCCTTCAGGGGGCTTCCTGCAGTCCACGATGGAGTCCGCAGAGGTTCCCCCTCCCGCTGCCAGCCTCAAATCACCGCCGCGGCCAGGTAAAATGATTCTTTTCAGCCTCTTCGGGCCTCCGTAAGTGCACATGGTGGCCATTTTGGCCACCGCCGCGCATGAGTAAATGGCCTCTGTGAGGCCTGGCATGGCCCACGGCCTCGCAGAGGTCATTTGTGCATGCGCAATGGCCATTTTGTTTTTTCGAAACTATTTTTCCAAACTATTTCCCATGCATGCGCAAATGACCTCTATGAGGCTGTGGGCCATGCCAGGACTCACAGAGGCCATTTACGGATGCGTGTGGTGGCCAAAATGGCCACTGCTTGCACTCACGGAGGCCTGAACGGGCCGAAAAGTATCATTTTACCCGGAGGCAGCAGTGATTTAAGAGGCCGGCAGGGGGAGGGAGAACCTTCGTGGACCCCCCACCTTGCGGCCTGCAGGAATCCCCTGAAGGGGCTGGAGGCATTTATTTATTTATTTTAATTTTTTTTTTTTTAAACCTAACAATTCGCGGACTTGTCCAGAGGTTCAGTTCCAGTACAGATGGGTGGGATTCGGTTTGATCCCGAACCCCCAAACCTCTGGACCGAACACTCAACCCCCCAAAGCTTTGGACCAGTCCGCACATCCCTAGAAGACAAAGCTGATCGCAAGTCTACCAGTGGACACCTGTTTTTCTATGGAGATGGAGCTGTAAGCTAGACTAGCCAGAAGCAGTCACTTTTGTTTGTTTGTTTGTTTGTTTAATACATTTCTATACCGCCCAAAACACAAGTTCTCTGGGTGGTTTACAAAACAATAAAAACAACCAATAAAAGATTAAAACATTTCAAAAATTAAAATTAAAAAGTTAAAACTATTAAAACACAATTAAAACAGTATCTAATTAAAAGCCTGGGTGGACAAATGCATCTTAACTGCCCTTTTAAAAGTTGTAAGAGATGGGGAGGCTCTTATTTCAGCAGGAAGTGTGTTCCAAAGCCTCGAGGCAGCAATGGAGTAGGCCCATCCCCGAGTAGCCACCAGACGAGCTGGTGGCAATTGCAGACAAACCTCTCCAACTGATCTCAATGGGCGATGTGGTTCATAGTGAAGAAGACCTTCCGTTAAATACCCAGGGCCCAAGCTGTTTAGGGCTTTATAGGTTATAACCGAAACCTTGTACTTGGCTCGGAAACTTATTGGCAGCCAGTGTAGATGTTTTAAGATAGGAGTGATATGGTCTCTCCAAGATGACCCAGAGACCAATCTGGCTGCTGCATTCTGGACTAACTGCAGTTTCCGGACTACATACAAAGGCAGCCCCACATAGAGTGCATTGCAGTAGTCAGGTCTGGAGGCAACCAGCAGATGTACTACTGTTCTGAGGTCGTTTATCTCAAGAAATGGATGCAGCCGGCGTATCAGCTGAAGCTGATAAAAGGCACCTCTGGCCACTGCCTCAACCTGGGACACCAGGGAGTGTTTTGTGTCCAGAAGCACCCCCAGACTGCGTACCTGTTCCTTCTGGGGAAGTGTGACCCCATCCAGAACAGGCAGATCAAAATCAACTCCCGAGTTCCAACCCTGCACAACAAGTACCTCCATCTTATCTGGATTCAGTCTCAGCTTGTTACCTCTCATCCAGCCCATCACTGCCTCCAGGCAGGTATTTAGGGAGGTTATGCCTTCTTCTAAATGCCTCCAGGCAGGCATTTAGGGAGGTTATGCCTTCTTCTAAATGCCTCCAGGCAGGCATTTAGGGAGGTTATGCCTTCTTGCACTCTCAACCACAGAAGCAGAGTACATATCAGCCACTGAAGCATGCAAGGAAGCTGTGTGGGTTCACAAGCTACAGCTGGAATTTGGAACTGAAGAACCAAAGCCTACTGAGATGTTTGAAGACAACCAAAGTTGTATTCAGCTCTCACTTATGGAGAAAGTCAAGTCTCAAACAAAGCACATTGACACAAAGCACCATTATGTTCAAGATGCACAAGAGAAAGGGCTAATCAAGTTGAAGTACTGCTCAGCTGAAGAGATGGTGGCAGATGGACTGACCAAGCTGCTACCAAGAGGTCAGTTCCAGATGCTTTGTGAGAAGATGGGAGTCGTGAACTGGTACGACAAGTGATGAGAAGGAGTGTTGGAGCTCCAGCTCCAGATGGCATCAACCTTTTGCACCAATAACCCCAATGACCACTAGGGGCATTGTGAGTAGAGATAGATAGGTCTTCTGAATAAAGTAGATTAGTTTAACCTTACATTAATCTCCATTCTTATCATTTACAAGCTTTTGCCCCTGAGATTCTGTTAACTTCTGCTGTAATGGGAGTGAGTTAGCTCCTTATATAGCAGAATTTCTCTGCTATATAAGTAATTATCCCCAACACCAATGTCTTCCTCCACAGCTGGCACAGAAGTGTTTTGTCTCACAGCCTCCTTCCACAGCTTCATCCAACAGGCATTCAGGGTGCTGCTTCGGAGTTCATCCATCACCTCCTTGATGATGGTCAAGGCATGGACGATGTTGTAGCCCTTCCAGGCTTCCTTCAGGATCATGTCACGGTTGCCATCCATCAGGTCAGTTATGTGTTCAAAGTTCCACCTCATGTAGTAGCTCTTGAAAGCCTGAATGATGCCTTAGTCCGTTGGCTGAATAAGTGTTGTGGTGTTTGGAGGCATGAACACCACTTTCTCATTGGAGTGGGCAAGCAGCAGGTACAGATGATAACCTGGGGCATTGTCCAACAGCAGTGCCTTGAAAGCCAGGTTCTTCTCTCTTAGGTAGCACTCCATCTCATGCACAAAGCAGTCATTGAACCAAGTCATGAAGATGGTGTGCGTTACCCAGGCCTTCATGTTCGTTCTCCAGAACACAGGGAGGTGGCTCATGTTCTTGCCCTTGAATGCCTGTGGATTCAGGGACCAGTAGACCAGCATGGGTTTGACTGTTAGGCCACTTGAGGCACTGGCACAAAACAGAAGGGTCAGTCTGTCCTTTGCAGACTTGAATCCTGGAGCCCTTATCTACTCCTTGGCAATGAAGGTGTGGCTAGGCATCCTCTTCCAAAAGAGTCCAGTCTTGTCCGCACTGAAGACCTGGTTGGGCACATAGCCCTTCTCCTCAACCAGCCTCTTCAGCTTGGCAGGAAAAGCAGCTGCAGCCTTCTGGTCTGCAGAGGCAATCTCCCCAACAAGCTTCACATGTGCAGGCTGACGCACTTCTTGAATTTCTCAAACCAGCTTGAAACTGGCTTGAAACTTCTCAGGGTCTCCCTCTCCAGAACTCTCCACCAGGTGCCTGTAGATCCTTCGTGCCTTGATGCAGATCATGTGGGTGCTGAGAGGGACATTTTTCTATGCCTGGTCCTCCATCCAGATGTTCAGGGCTTTCTCCATCTTCTCAGCATTGGATTCAATGCTGCCGTTACAACCCCCCCAACACATGCAGGATTCCCCCAGCAGCAAAAAGTGCAAATGCAGCAGTGGAGACACAGCAGCCATTACAGCCCCGCAACACATGCAGGCTCCCCCCAGCAGCAAACAGTGAAATGCAGGATCCCCACAGCAGCTATTAGTGTACAGCCCCCAACATCTACAGCCCCCAATATGGAACAGTTTCCACACATCTCAGCTACACCTCTCCAAATCTCTCTCTTTATTCCACATCTCCAACACTCCAATGCTCTCCATTGCCTCTCCAACATGATTTCTTTTTCTAAGCTTTCTCTAAACCAGTAGCTGCCGGTGTGGGCATTGCTGAGGGCAGCCGCGAGAGGCACCTTTAAGCATAAATTAGTAGGTGCTTACCTCCACTACAGCTACATCTGCAAGCTGCTCCAAGCAGCAGTGTGCCGCCCAGCACTCCTTGCTGCAGGAGATCAGCTCTGCTACTCACCTGGCTTCCATGGAGCTGATCCCCCGCTGGAGGCCAGATGAGTGGCAGAGCCAATCCCTGGCTGCAGGGTGTTCTGGGCTGTGTGCTGTAGCTTGGAGCAGCTTGCAGGTGCAGCTGGAATGGATGTGCAGCATAATGTCTGAATCAGGCTATGGTGGGCATCGCATCTGCTCTTGACCTCAGCATTCTGCTGGCTAAAACAGGGAGGGGAATAGCGTTGAGGAGAGAATCAGACTATCCTAAAACAAACACATGGAAGAAAGATTTAGCTGTCTAGGCACAAATACTTAGATCCATACATCCAATTCTGTCACTTCAACAAGATAATACTTATTATGAAGAATGCTTATCAATAAAAGTGTTCTTCTCTATTTCCATTTCCTTTTCAGTACTAGAGGTCTGAGAATGTATGAAGCTGTGTGTCTGGCATATCCTGAGTTGCAGAGAAGGAAAAAAGTGGGTGGCTTTGATCCTTCCTAAGCAATCTGCCTGCACACCCTCCGTTTTCAAGATGAGTGTGAAGTCTTCTTCAGCCTTCACTTTTCAGCAATAGCAGGCACCTCAAGGATAAGTGCAGATATCATGTGTAAGTAAGGTTGCCACCTCTTCAAGCAGAAATCAACAGGCTAAGTTTTGTCTATAATTGGATCTCTGTTATAGAAGAAAAGCTTCACTTGCCGATTTCTGCCTGCTATACAACGATTACAAATAACAGTCCCTGGGTGGGAGATATTGCAGCCAGAATGGGATAGAATTGGGAATCCTGCACTAGACTTTGCCTATTCACTGGCTCAAATACTTTGCATTGATTATCCTGTTAAAAGTGGATTGCACTACAATAGCTATCAAAATGCTTTCTAGGCTATCAGTACAACATCATAACATTGAAACATAGAGCTGGAAGCCATCCCAAGGTTGAAATAGGAATTCATACAATAAGAGTGTCCTTGCTAGATAAACTGCTTCTTTCAAACCTTACAAGTGCAAGCTGTCTTTGATATACCTCTCCTATGTACCATGTGATGGCAATACCACATGGTCTCTTTTATTTGGAGAAACATTCTGTCATTGCCTTGAATATAATAATGAGAAGAACATAAAAAGCAGCACACTTGCTACTGTTTGATTGCACACACAAGGTCATTCAGTAACACTGACCCCGTAGGTCATATGTCTTTCAAGACATATTATTTGAGTCAAGTGCATCCCCTATATCTGCACATGACATATTCCATTAAAAAAGAAAAGAAACAATTTCTGACAATGTGGTTCCTGAAACAGACTAACTATGATAAATCTCATAAAATGAGACTAATCAAAAGAAGTCCAAGATCAGTATGCTTTAAACAGAGTGGAGCCAAAATTGTTTGTTTTTATGTTTAAAAGTGCTTTCCATATTCAGCAATTTTCAGCACTTGAAAACTTCAGCAAATGCAGGTGCATTTCTTCTAGGTGCCATTTTCTTCTTTGTCTTTGCAGTCCTAGGCCTCATTTGCAGAGGCGTAACTATGGGGGGGCAGGGGGGGCACGTGCCCCGGGCGCCATCTTTTCTGGTCATGTGGGGGGCGCCGCCATGACCTAATTTTTTTAATTTTTTTTATTTTTTTTAATACAAATGTTTCCTGCTCAGTGCAGCAGTGCTGCAGCAGTCAAGGAAGCGCGTCGGTGCCCCCTTCCCCATGAGCGGTCCCTTCCACGCCGCCTGCACCCCCCCACATTGCTTTGCTGGCACCTGGCAGCCAGTCAGTGGCCTGGCTTGGCAGCAGCGGTGGGCGCTTGTGAGGAAAAACCTAAGTATAATGTAGTATGGGGGGGGCAGGGGGGGCGCCATTTCAGTGCTTGCCCCGGGTGCCGATTTCCCTAGTTACGCCTCTGCTCATTTGCCCACACTGCCATTTAATCCTATTGACTAGGTCTGTCCAGATGATATTGTTGAGGAGCATTTAAATCAAACCTATCATACATAGTAGGGATGTTCAGAACATTCTGAGCCTGGAATGTTCTGACTTGAAATAGGCCATTTTGAGTCTCCCAAGCCCAAAACAACACTCTTCAAATGAAGCTTGTTTCAAGCTTGGAACAGAATGACCATGTTCCAAGTTGGAACATTTGGAGCACCATTTTGGTGGGCTGTTCTTCTTGGTTTTGGCACTGAATTCCGATTGGCTTGTGATCTCCTTGCTTCTTGGTTGGCTTGTTACCATACAAATCAACTTGATTTGTATGATAAACAAGCCAACCAAGAAGCAAGGAGACTGCAAGCCAATTGGAAGCCAGTGCCAAAAACAGGAAGCAAGGGAAGAACAGCCTGCCACAATGGTGCTCAGAACACTTGACAGGTTCCAAGCTCATTCCCTCAGAACATCCAAGCTCATTCCTTTGGAATGTTCTGAGGATTTGTGTTTCATTCTGAGCTCAGGAGGATTGTAAGTCCCATTCCATGCACATCCCTAAAACATAGTTAAAATATGTTTATAAGCAACAGCAATACACTGCACTTCATGGTATGTTTCTGATATGATCCCTGGTGCAGGGCAGGTGTCCACCTCAGGGATGTAGTTAAAAGCCAGATACACTCTGAAAAACACCATGTGAAATAAGCAGCTGCAAGAATTTAGTTTTGGAGAGAAAGAGATAGAAAAATAACCACCACTGAAGCATCAAATGAAACAATGAAATAAATGGGAAATGAAAATGGTGAACTTTGAGTTACTAGATATAAAATAACATCTTGGTTGATCCCTGACAAAGAACACCTGAAACCAGAGAATCCAAATGTGGGCAGTCTGTTTTACCATCTGAAAATAACAAGCCATTCCATAAGCTTGCTACCTGGCAATTTTCTAAAAAAGATAGTGACAATAACATCAATGAAATATAAATAAAAGCAGGGGGAGGGGGAATTCAAACAAGCAGTTGACCTTGAAGGTCAGCTGTTATTGCAGAAATAATGAGAATGAAACAACGACTGACACATCCTGGAGGCTTGCTGCCTGGAGACAGAGCCTGTAACTATTCACTCATCAAGAGATATTTTGCATTCACTTTGTGTCTCTGCTGCTAAATCATCAGCTGCTTTTAATGTATGCAAACTGAAATTGTCAGTGCTCACAGCCTACTTTTCCTTCCCTTTGGCTTAGCTACCAGGGGAAACATTCGAAGAGCTCATCTGATGGAGGTGGGCGATAGTATTCTCTTGTGTGTACGTACCCACATGGGGTAATATTCTAGCATCCCTTCCCACCAAGGTGGGGAATGTTCTCCTCTTGTGTGTATCCACAGAAGTAAAAGCGTAGGAGGTTTCATAGAATGTATACTAAGACAATAAGTTAAGCAGTTCTCTCACAGCCCTGTTTGTTAATTAATTTTTTCAGAATTCAGGTGTGCTTTTTTTTAAAGACAAGTTGGATCCAAAGGTGCCTTGTGTCATGTGAGCAGAAAATAACTTTCATGCATGCTCCCAATTTCCACTAACTCCCACAGTTCACTGCAATCCCATCCCACATTTATACTGTTCTAGAGGCTCTACACCCTTTCATGGGTCTTAATGGGAAGGGAGGACAGAAAAATAAATAAATAAATAAATAAATAAATAAATAAATAAATAAATAAATAAATAATCCCACTGTATGAAAGGAATTCTTGTCATACTTATCGGGATCCAACCCACAAAAATGCAACTGCAACCACTGAATAATGTCTCAATTCACACACATTTTTTAAAAAACAAACTCAGTTCACAGATATATCAGCATAAGTTCTTCTCATTAAAACAGTTTATGAAACAGATTCAATAAAAGCTAAAGAGAAAGGAAAGGAAAGCAGGTTTCCTAGCAAGAGTACAGTATTTTTTAATATTAAAAATTCTACTTTCCTATCATAAAAGCTACACACACACACACACACACAGCTTTTCTGCATTTATTATTGAGTAAACTCTCATTCTACAAAAGATCAGTATTGGGTTGGTGTCCCCCACCCACCCACCCACACACACACGTTTAAGGTTGCTACCCTAGCAAGTTTTACTAGGGAAAACACCCATTGAACTCAGTGGGGTTTGCTTCTGAAATTTTTGCTTAGGACTGAACTATATGGTGCTTATATTTGATTGATTGATTTTCCATTAGCTTATTTTTCACCTAATCAACTTACAAGTGGGGTGTGCCATGTTCAGCTCCCACGTGTTCATTTAATACATGGGAGAAACAAGACCATTCCCAATTGGCCCTTTTCTATAGTCATTGAGTGTGACAGCTAGGGGTGTGCAAGCCACAGCTTGATGGGGTTCAGGTCAAGCTGAACTGGTCCTGCTTTGACTTGAGCTGGCTCAAAACTTGCTGGTAAAGGGGAATTTTCCCCTTTAACAGTACACGGAGGGGGACTACGGGGCTTAGCTAAAGTGAGTTGCCACGGTAGGGGAATGATTTTTTATCTTAAATGTGCCACCGGTGGTGGCAGCAGCGGTGGCTGAGGGCCCTCAGGGGTGGGTGAGGGTGGCAATTGGGGCTCCCCTCTACCCCCACTGGAGCAGGCAGGACCGCTTCAGGCCCAGTTTGGGCCTCTGCACTTTATTTATTTATTTATTTATTTATTTATTTAATTAATTAATTAATTAATTTATATACCGCCCTTCCAAAATGGCTCAGATCAATAAAATAGCCTCCATGCATGCACAGAGGCCATTTGCATGACCACAGATTGCAAAAGGCTTGCAAATGCGTGGTCTCCATGCAAGTGCAGAGGCCCAAAACAGGCCTCAACCGGCCCTGCTTGCTCCAGTGGGGATGAGAGGAGCCCCTGCCACCACCCCTGTCCACCCGGAGGCTGCTGCTGCCACCACTACAGCTGGCAGCTGTGACACCTTTATGGTAAAATATCACTCCCCTCCCACCACAGCTCACTTTAGATAAGCCCCCTAGTTCCCCCCTTCCCCTTTACTGGGATTCCTTACCAGATTCACCTTTACCAGTAGAGCTTCAAGCCTACTCAAACTGGGCCCAGTTCGTACTGAACTGGGCCTGGTTTGAGTGTGCATAAAACCTGGTTCAGCTTGAGTCCAGTTCGATTTGAGCTAAACTGGGTTTTCCAGTTTTGTACACATCCCTAGTGATAGCCATAGCCCAAATATCTGCATGTTTGATGGAACACGTGAAGAGGGGCCAACATACGTACAGAAAGCCCAGTTGTGTGAGGAATGCTGTCAAGGAACCCCTTCATGCATTCCACCTAATGTGCTGATGTTTGGGACATGGTCATTGTGCCACCACCACTGGGGGTGAGACCAGTAGTCGTGATCCTGGTTGCCTTAGGCATGATCCTGGTTGCTTTATGTTCTTATACATGTGGTGAATAGGACTGTTGATAATAGGACTGTGACAACATTCAGGATCTGGTTGCAAACATTCAGTGTTTATAGAAGGCCTTGCTAATGAATTTGATACTGAAACTCATTTCCACGTTCTATCACTGCTAAAATATTGACTGATTCTAAATTGAGCAAATGTCTAATTTTCTTCAATGGATGTGTGGCTATTGTATATATGACAGACTGAGGATGCCCAAATTAATACATTTTCTATATATCAGTGAAAGAAGAAAATGACAGTGCATTAAAGAAAAAAGGCCTCCTTTTCATATATATTTAAACCCAAATCATGAAGTAAATGTGAATCATAGCAATATTTTCTCCTTATTATGATTTCTTTTTCATTTGTAATTTCATAAGTAACAGATTGTTTTTATTTGCCATATGGGAACTAATCTGATGGCTCCTTTTTGCTATTAATAAATGGTATCATACAACTAAAATCTGCAACACATACATTGCCTTATATGTTGGCAGGCGCAGTGGATACTCTAATGTTAGATTACATACTGCAGCACAAAGCAGTGGCATAAGCCACAGAAATTGGTACTCGGGGTAGGGCCAGATTCTGGCATGTTGAGGCCCTAAGTTATATCAGGTGTAAAAGGGCTCATAGCATTATAGAACATGCTCGGGCTGGGCAAGCCAGCTTGATTCAACCCGGGGTTCAGCCAGTCCATATCCAGTCCGGACCGGTTCGAAGGTATACTGGGGGGCTTCCCTAAGGAAGGGGCAGGAGGGGAGTCAGGGGTAAACTCAATTTTTGGTGGTGACTGTGTCAGCAGCAGCAGCCCTTCTCCCATCCCCATCAGCCTCCCAAAGAGTAGCCCAGGCCAGTGGCAGTCCGGTTCAGGCCTTCTCTGGCCCATTCTACTGACCTCCGTGCATGTGTGGAGACCATTTGCGTGACCCGGGACTAATAACATTTTAATGCAATTTAAAGTTGTTCCTACACAGATTTATAAACTCAATATGATAAATAGTTGCATAACCATTTACTACTACTACTACTACTTCTACTACTGATATTTATATACCACTCTTCAACCAAAGTTCTCAAAGCAGTTTACATAGAAAAATAGATACATATATACATAAACATATTTTGGTCTGATCAGAATTATAATGGGGCTGTTGACATGACCCTGTGCACGCAGTCAGAAAAGTGGGGCAGGCGGGGAGAGAGAGAGAGAGTGTTCAACTTACCTTTGGCCAGATGACTGCTTACAGCCTGGGCAGCATGAAAGTCACGCACCTACCAGCACCACTGGTAAACAGAAGCTGGGACTCGTCATCCTGGTCTCTGTGAATCCCACAATGCATTGGGTTATTCCCCCAAGAGACAGGTGCTCTAGGCCCCCATCTCTGTATATGGCCAGGCTAGTAGTAGCCTGTCTTGCACATGAGCCCATATCCGGGTTAAGGGAGCACTCACTCCCTCAACCTTGGCTAACAACTGGGCTAATAAGCTGGGCTAGACAGCACTGCCCCACCAAGATTGGGCCAAATCCCGGTGGTTTTCATGCGCAGCCTAACCCAGCCTAACCCTAACCTAGCTTGGGTTATGCTGCCCGTGAGAACAGCCTCATGGTCTGCTTAGAGTCCCCCCCCCCCGTTCTCTTTTATTTTTCAACCATTGATATAAAACTCAAAATTGAGTTTCTTTTTTGTATTCCGAGGCCCCTAAGCTGCAGCTTACTTAGCTTGTGCCTAAATTCAGCAAACCAAACAAATGGATCATAGAACAAATCAATCCAGAATTTTCACTCGAGGCACAAATGGCCGGGCTCAAACGGTCACACTTCGGACACATTATGTGAAGATCCAGCTCCCTTGAGAAGTCCATAATGGCGGGGAAATTGAAGGAAAGAGAAGAAGAGGACGACCAGCAGCAAGGTGGAGGGACTCAATTACGACAGTAATGGATGCACCACTGAGAGACCTTAAAGGCCAAGTTGAAGACAGATCATCCTGGAGAGAATCTATCTATGTGGTCGCTAAGAGTCGACACCAACTTGATGGCACTTAATCAATCAATCAAATTCAGCACTGAACAGAGGAAAGTGACAGAATGCAGGGCATGAGAAAGTATCTCCAGACTTGTTCTGGAAGTAGGTTTGGGAGATTAAAGACATAAAACAGCTTCAATCTTATCCCAATCTTATTCAAACTGTGGGGGTATCAATACAACAAGACAAGATGGTGGGTGCTTAATGCTTCTCACAGCTTCCCATTTCCCCCTTTAAAATTTCCGCCGTTGATTTTCTATCAGTGGGACTTACTGATGTTCACAGAGCATGATTAGGAAAGAAAAACAGATTGCAAATGGCTTTGGATAAAATTTTCAGGAAAACCATGTGAGGGGAAAGGTTAAGCATCCTCTTCTTGTCCACCAATTATTTTCAGTATATGTCCCCTGAACCCCTTTCATACTAACATTAGCTTTAGGATGAATGGTAAGCCGATGTTTGTAAACTGCCCAGAGACACAAGTTTTGGGCAGTATAGAAATATTTTAGATAGATAGATAGATAGATAGATAGATAGATAGATAGATAGATAGTTTTATAAGATGCATTTTATACCCTCAGAGCCTTTCCAAACCTCTCCTAAAAGTATGATTCTCCAACCACCACCCATGTTAGTGTTAGAATTACTAACACTAGTAGGCAGAAGGCCTTGAGGAGATATTGCTGCAGATGGGGAGATGTGCTTCAGTGCTGGAGAGGAATGCACAGCCTTAACACAACTTGTTAAAAAGCTGGAGAGGAAAAAAGCAAGAAGAACAGGGCAGAATTTTGGGGAAAGGGAAGTTCTGCTTATAAAATTTATTTATTTATTTATTTATTTATTTATTTACTTACTTACATAAATATACCACCTAATATAAAATCTCTAGGCAGTGTACAGAATTAAAAACATAATACAAAATATAAACATTTAAAATTCATAAAAAGATAAACATCACAATAGATAAAAACACATTAAAATTTACAAATTATATTTCAGTTAAAAGCCTGGGAAATTAGGTATGTCCTTCAGGGTCCTCCTAAAAACAACCAGAGAAGGAGATGCTATTATTTCAGCAGGGAGCTGAAATTTTTCAATGAGTTTCCTCAGTGCTCCATAGTTGAGAGGCATAGTCAGGAGTGTTCAGCCTCTACAACTGTTTATATACCTCTTGTTGAAAAGTCGTATATAAAAATAGTTGTAATAATATAAATAAAGAGATAAATAAAAGAGCATATATTTAACCGCCCCCCACAAACAGAAATTAAATTTATATCTGGTCATTATATGGTTTCCTATTGCTCTTAATATGGAAATGTGTTTTCCCCCAAAATGTTTACATCTGCAAGGCAAGATGTGTTAATATGTAGATGAAAAGACAGGGTGGTAGCAAACACCGAAACAGCACATATCTCATCACTGCAAACCTTAGGACTTCGTCAGTTTTGGAAGTTTTCCCCCTTCAAATTATTCACCAAAGTACTCTGGCCTAATGTTGCACATTATAGCAATAGCAATAGCACTTACATTTATATACCGCTCTATAGCCGGAGCTCTCTAAGCGGTTTACAATGATTTTAGCATATTGCCCCCAACATTCTGGGTACTCATTTTACCGACCTCGGAAGGATGGAAGGCTGAGTCAACCTTGAGCCCTTGGTCAGGATCGAACTTGTAACCTTCTGGTTACCTTCTGGTTACAGGGCGGCAGTTTTACCACTGCGCCACCAGGGGCTCATATTATTTTTACACTGTAAATTCATATTAACTGAATTTAAAATACATTAATGAGAAAAATTACAATGTATGGAGTAACTAACAGAGAAAGAGTTAGATTTAAACAAGAAACAATTGTTTTAAAACTGACACATACAGTAGACATTTCCCCATATATATTACAAATGCTCTGTCCATCTCATTACTATCTGTAGTGGAGTCATTTTTCTTAGCAAAATAAATGCATTCTTTTTCTTTTAGAGTGCCATGTTTTGCTACTGAAATAAAAATGAAACATTGCATATAAAAAACGATCTGAACAGTTGCCTCAAGGGGGAGCTTCCAGTTCAATTTGCTGATCCGTTGCAATTTCAAGCCATTCCAAGCTACTATCTGACATGACATTATCTGAATGTGAAAATGTGATTCCTGCTTTTCTTTCCAGTCATATCTTTATACCTCCATGCTACTGTCTTTCCTTGGATTCTTTGAAATCCATAGTGTAGACTGATCTGGACTGGTTTTTGTTCTTCCTTTACAAGTTAGAATCTAAACTTCCTGCAAGGCATTCATCTGATAATGGAGATGAGTCACTGAAGCAGTTTCTCCTTGCTTCCCTTTTATGCAGCATCTGGAAACAGCAAGTCCCAAAAGCCACTAATATCAATAACAGCAGTGGTATAGTTGGTATAACAACATAAATTAGATTGGGAATTAACCCAGTTTCAGTCACAACCACCGGAATATGATCTTCTGGCTTGCTTGTATCATGAGGCCTCCCTGCTGGCACTGTTGTTTGGCCTTCATAATCTGGAACTGCTCTGTCTCCTAATTCTTTTTCTAGGATGTCATCTGGGGCATACTTGCAGATAAAATTGTGCTTCATGTTGCATCGGTCATCATTCCATTGGTAAAGATAAGGCCCTCCCAAGCCAGGGTTTGCAGTTGGTTGATGATACATCACAACACAAGCTTCACTCCCACAGGAAGGCTCATCTGTATACCAATTTCTGAAAAGAGAACTACTTCCATCTGCCCATTGGTAAAGATCTGGACAGGCATTCGATGTAGCTTGTCCCTCACCACTTCTCCATAGCCCAATCCAGAAGTCACCATCAGCAATTCCATTGCCTGATTTTGTGAAGTTCTGCAACATTTTCTCGATTAACTTCTGTTCTGCTTCACTTTGAAGGCTTAAAAGTACTCCACCATCAATTATACAGGCTTGGCGGGCCTCCTGGAAACCCACACGTCTGGACAAATCCTGGAAATAGGCAATCTTGTAGCAAGGATGTGTTGAATCACCATAACATACCTTTTGACCACTGAGGACTCGCAAAGAGAAGCAACTTTGCGCCCACA
This sequence comes from Hemicordylus capensis, assembly GCF_027244095.1. NCBI lineage: Eukaryota > Metazoa > Chordata > Lepidosauria > Squamata > Cordylidae > Hemicordylus > Hemicordylus capensis. The sequence continues at coordinate 340,379,120 of NC_069657.1, forward strand.
ACAGCCAAGCGCCCAGCAGCAGCAGGGGAGACCCTTTGCACGGAGAGGGGAGCATCGCAGCGCCCACTGGGGAAGCGGCTCACCAAGTCCCAAGAGGAGCAGTCAAGAAGCAGGAGGCAGGCAGGCAGGCACGGCCGAGCCCCGTGAGAGATGCTCCAACGCCGGTGTCCTGGCTGGCACAACGTGCTCTCAAAGCGCCAAGCGGCAGCCCAAGGATCTCCGAGGCGCAGTCCTTGCCCTGGCCGCAGCCGCTGCACTCATTTCCCTGAGCAAGAGGCAGGAAGCGCTCTCGAGCGACCCCCAGCTCTTTGGGCTGCGACGGGAGGAGGGTGGGCGAGAGGCGGCGGCACTGCGGGGGTCTCTTCTCGCCTTACCCTGCCTGCTTCTGGCGCCGTCGAAACCCAGAAAGGGAGAGGGAGATTCCCATTATGCAGATTTTGTTGCTTGTAGCATTTTTGGCTTCTCTTCTATTGCAATTAGAACATTTAAGGGCAGGTGAGGAGTCATTACCAACATCCACAAAGTCAGCAAAATGCATCTCTGTTGTATTTCATCTAGCAATCTTTTATGTTTTGTTAATTAGAGGTTTGTCCCTGTGGGGACCCTGTAAAGAGTGTGCGGGGTGGAGTCAAAAAGGAAAGGGAGGGAAAGGTGATAAATGGAGTTGTTTCTGAATAAAGCTTAGTTAAACAAACATAAAATTACTTTGTGTTCATGAGGGAAGCAGCTATAAACATCTCACAATGCATTTGCAATTCACTCCCAAGTCTCCTAAAGGTCCTGTGGACAGGCAGTTGTTTTCAGATAAAACCAAACAAAACAAAGAACCCCAGAAATATCAAAATATCCAACACAGCTCAATGTACAAACTATAATGTGAACATTTAAGAGCATTAAAACAACAATGTTACTATGAAACTTCTTATAAAACTGAATAGACAAAATGGAGATCCATATAAATATGTCCTTCTCAAGTGACCAATGAAGCTCTTCAAGTAAATTTGTAAAAAGAGAAATTCTTCATGAAGTAACAATCACAGCTCCACAATATGATAAAATATAGTCCCCAGCACTGTTCCCTCTAAGGTGTGTGTATGTGCACATGCACACAGGTTTTTGGATGTCCGCTCAATTCACCCAGAACAAAACTCATTCCATGCAGAGATGAAAAAAAATTAGAAGGAACACTGGTCCTCAGATAAAATAAATAAATATCTTTTCCAGTTGGAGTCTGTAAAAAAATCAAAACGTCTTCCTGGGAGTATGTGTAAAAGTCAAATATCAAGTTGTCACTCCAGACAGAAACATTTTTTAGCCTACTTTCCAGTAGACTTATGAGATCACCCGGCATTTTGTGTGTGTGTCCATGTGTGTGTGTCCCCCCATCACCGCTATCAACTTCGCAACGCCTGGACCAATATGAACCAAATTGGGTATATTTGTAGGGACACATAGGGACACCTCAATGGTGTAGTTCATGATGATGTCATCCACCCTGATCCAAGATGGCAGACACATAAACTTTTGAGGCGCAAGGGGGCTAACTTGTGAACTGCTTAACCAATTTGAACCAAATTTGCTACAGCTGCAGGGACACATAGGGATGCCCATATGGTGTGCCATGTGATGACGTCATCCACTCCAATTCAAGGTGGCAGCCACATGAACATCTGAGGCACAAATGAGCTAATTTGCAGACTGTCTAACACATTTGAACTAAATTGGGTACAGTTGCAGTGAGTGACACACAGGGACACCTCAATGGTGTAGTTTGTGATGATGTCATCCACACCAATTCAAGATGGCAGATGTGTAAACTTTGGAGGCACAAGTGGGCTAACCTGTGAACCATTTAACTGATTTGAACCAAATTTGCTACAGCTGATAAGAACAGATTGAGTATAGTAGAGAATTTTTCACTGATCTTAGCCAAAAGGCCGAGAAGCGATAATTTGCGACAGCTGTAGGAACTCATAGGGACACCTCAGTGGTGTAGATTGTGACAATGTCATCAAACCCAATTCAAGATGGCAAACATGTAAACTTTTGAAGCACAAGTACACTAACTTGTGAACTGTCTAACCGATTTGAACCGAATTTGCTACACCTGAATGGACAAATAATGATGCCCCAATGGTGTAGTTTATGGTGATGTCATTCACTCAAGCCCAAGATGGTGGACGTGTGAACTTTTGAGGTACAAGTGTACTAACTTGAGGACTGTCTAACTGATTTTAACCAAATTTGATACTGTTGTAGTGAGTGACACACAGGGACACCTCAATGGTGTAGTTTGTAATGATGTCATCAACCCTGATTCAAGATAGTGGATGCATGAACAGTTGAGGTCCAAGAGAGCTAACTTGTGGACCTTGATTTGAACCAAATTTAGTCCATTTGTAGAGACAGGAAGAGAAGGAAAGGAGAGAAGGAAAGTAGAGAAAGGAAGAGAAGGAAAGGAGAGAAGGAAAGTAGGTTGATTAGTTCTTTCTTGTTTCTTTTCAAAGAACACTGATCACCTTGGGGAAGGATGGGATGAAATTGTTATACACACACACACACACACACACACACACACACACACACACATATATATGAGGTAAGTCAGTATCACCATCTCTGTCCCAGACTTCTGTGAATTTATCATAACTGTTACATAGAGTGCACAAACTGTACATGCTTGAGTAATGTCCTGTGTTTCCAGTTTGTGTACAGTAGGTTCTGTCCCACAGTTCAGATGAATGTGCATAGCATAAGGGCAATGTCAACTGGTGTGATCCTGACCCAGTTCTCCAGATGTTCAATCATTATGCAGTGTTATCTGAAAAGGGCTTACCTTTCATAATAGCATTCAGTATTGGTGACTGAAATGTATGCAAATAGTTCTTTACCTACATCCCAAAAAACATACAATGGCAGAAATATAACAATGGCAATTTTAGAAAGACACAAGTTAAGAAAATAAGTTGTCAATACTGACAAATACCATGTTAGATTTACTGCATATCTGAATATTCCATAATTAATGATTAATGGTTATGAATTCAATATTGACATTGATAATTACACTGGATTAGGGTTGTGTGTTTTGTTTTGTTTTGTTTTCTGTTTTGTTTTTGGCCCGAATCCAAAACACCCCTGTTTTGTTCTTTGTTTGAAATCAGCCAATCTGAAACACCCCAATTTTGTTCTTTGTTCGAAATTGCAAAATCCAAATCCGAAACATTTTGGATTTTGAAAAATGGCCCCAGGAGAAAAAATAGTGGGTGGGGGTGGTAGTGCCCAATGGGTGGAAACTACCACCAAAATTTCAGAGGAATTGGGCAAAGGGCTGATTTTTGGTGAATTTTTGAAGTATATGATTTTTCCCATAGGGAAGAATGGAGGTTTCAGCAAAAGTATAGCTTGATGTTGGGGGGGAAAGGGGTGGCCCAGAGCAGTGTGGTGGGTGGTAGTGCCCAGTGGGGGCAAGGAAGCTGCCAGAATTATTTCAAAGGAATTGGGCAAAGGGCTGATTTTTAAAGATGTAATGGAGTTTGCACATCTGTAAAGTTCTTCCCCATAGGGAATGATGGACCTCCATAATTCCTGCCCCATAACTGCACTTGGGGGGCACCAGAGTGGCCCAGAGCGATTGGTGGTGTAGAACACATAGGGTGCCAACCACCCCCATGGGTTGCTAACCCATGGGGTACTGGGTCCTGTTGTTTCTGAGATGTTTGAGAGTAGATTCAGATTCTCTGGTAGCATATGAGAGTGGATTCATGGTGTGTCATTGAAAATCTCATATGCTACCAGAGAATCTATACTCAGAACACCTCAGAAACAACAGAACCCAACACCCCATGGGCTAGCAACTCATGGGGGTGGTTGGCACCCTGTGTGCACTACACCACCACTCGCTCCCGGCTACCCCAGTGCCCCCCAGGTGGAGTTATGGGTCTTCTGAAACCTCCTTTATTCTCTGGGGGGGAAACCTTAAAGAATCATAAACTTCAACAATTCCTAAGAAATCAGTCCTTTGCCCTATTCCTTTGGAATAGGGCAAGTGGCAGGCACCCCTTGGGGCACTGCCACCCAACCCACTGTTTTTCCCCTCAGGCCCCCTTTCTGCCCCGAATCTGCCCCAAAGACATGTCAACTTCAGAAATTCTTTAAAAATCAGCCCTTTCCCCAATTCCTTTGGAATCTGGGTGGCAGCAGGCACCCATTGGGGCACTACCACCTGAACCACTCTTCTGTCCCCAAAGCCCCCTTTCTGCCCCAAATCCACCCCAAATAACATCAACATCACACATTAACAACAGCAGAGCTTTGGAAAAAATCAAGCAGATTTCCAAAGGTCATGCACATCCACATCCCCCCCGCCCAAAATGCAATTGATCTACACACAACAGTGTGAAACAACAATGAAATGTACACTGCTCCACTGGGCAATGAGGGTAAATGCACACTGCCCCACTAGCCAATGAGGGTAAAATTTACCTTTAAATTTGCTTAAAAGGAATAAGGAGGCAATTGCCAGCAGATCAGCCCATGCTTTCGCTGGCCAGTCTATGGGCTGGAAGGGCTGGAAATTCAAACAGATGTCAAAACTCAAAATGGAGACTGAAGGAGAAAGACTTTTTGCGATTGCAAAATGGAGTTCCAAAACAGCCAAAACAACAAAACATTTTGTATCCGAAACAGGGACATTTTGTTTTGGCTACAAAATTTTCTGTTTTGAGCATTGGGTGTTTTGTTTTGGCTACAAAACAGCTGAAACGGCCTGTTTTGTGCACAAAATGTTTTGTATCCGAAACGAAACGTACATCCCTACACTGGATTCCAGGGAATTCAGGGGGGCTTTAGATTCTTGAGCTACAATCCAGCTAAAGCAAGGGTTCTCAAACTTGGGTCCCCAGACATTGGTGTTGGGTGAGAATGTTCCCATCATTCTCAGACAAATGGCCTTTGGTCTTTATGGCTGGAGATTATGGAAGCTGAAGTTCAACAACAACTCTATAATCTCCAGTCATAATGTGTTTATTGGTTATGGGACAGCAAATCTAGAGGTGGTGTGAATAGAAGAAGATGCCATATTGGCAGGGTAGCAGGCCATTCTGTCTTCTGGAGAAGGGAGATCAGAAACATAATAGCTGTTGCCCCTTCCAGGTCCCCTTCCAGCTCTTTGACCTTGGGGAGCAGTACCCACCTCGCACAAAGTCTCACCTTGCTTCTTTGTAATGCCAGATTGGTTCAAAATAAAATAGAAATTATCAATGATTTGATTGTGGATGAAGGAGCCAACCTGGTATGAATTACAGACACTTTGTTGGGAGAGGGTAGTGGTCAGATTTGGTCCCAGCTTCTCCTACCAGAATATTCTGTTGTGGGGCAAGTGAGAAGACGTGGGCAGGGACATGAAGTGTTGACAGACTTGGTTGCGGAATTGGTGTTGGAGTCACCGGGGTTGATGGTGGTTGTGGGCTTCAATGTTCACTTTGGGACCAATCTATCAGGAGCAATTCAGGAGTTCATAGTGGCCATGACAACTATGGGCCTATCCCAAGTGGTCTCTGGACCGAAGCATGATGCTGATCACATGATCTATTTAGTCTTCTACTCTGATCAGGACGCTGTTTCATGGGTGGGGACACCTGTTATTTCCCCATTGTCATGGATGGACCACTATCTGGTTAAGCTTGAAAGTGTCGACTCAGTATGTGGCAGCTGTGAAAAAGGCCAATTCCATGCTAGGGATCATTAGGATGGGGATTGAAAATAAAACTGCTAATATTATAATGCCCAACTATGGTGTGGCCACACCTGGAGTACTGCATACATTTCTGGTCATCACATCTAAAAAAGGACATTGCAGAACTGGAAAAGGTGCAGAAGAGGGCAACCTAGATGATCAGGGGCCTAGAGCACCTTCCTTATGAGGTGAAGCTACAAAACCTGGGGCTTTTTAGTTTAGAAATAAGATGGCTGTGGGGAGACATGATAGAGGTCTATAAAATCATGCATGGTGTGGAGAAAGTGGATAGAGAGAAATTTCTCTCTTACACAGATAACACTAGAACCAAGGGTCATCCCATGAAATTGATTGCCAAGAAATTTAGGTCCAACAAACAGAAATACTTTTTCACACAATGCATAATCAACTTGTGGAATTCTCTGCCACAAGATGTGATGTTGGCTACTAGTTTGGATGGCTTTAAGAGGGGTTTGGATAACTTCATGGAGGAGAGGTCTATCAATGGCTACTAGTCTGAGAGATATAGGCCACCTCCAGCCTCAAAGGCAGGATGCCTCTGGATACCCATTGCAAGGGAGTAACAGCAGGAGTGAGGGCATGCCCTCAGCTCCTGCCTGTAAGCTTCCAGCAGCATCTGGTGGTCCACTGTGTGAAACAGGATGCTGGACTAGATGGGCCTTGGGCCTGATCCAGCAGGGCTGTTCTTATGTTCTTAAGGTTGGACTCACAAGCACAACCCACCTCTGAAGGACCTATTAGGATGGTCTGCCTGAGAATGTTATTGGATCCAATAGAATTCCAATGAGCCTTAAAAGGTTTTAAGGTAGATTCTGCTGATGATTCTGTTGATGCCCTGGTTCAGATTTGGAATAATGAACTTACTAGGGCAGTAAACACAATTGCTCCTAAGCGACCTTTCTGACCTGCTTCTAAATTAACCCCATAGTATATGGAACAACTATGGGGACTGAAGTGGCAAGGTAGGCGGCTAGAGCACAAATGGAGAAAGACTTAACTTGAATCCAACAGACTGCAGTACAGAGTGTATTTGAAGATACCTATGCTCTGGCAAAATGGGCAGCAATGAAACAATTCTTTTCTGCTCATATTGCACCCACAAGTTCATATCTAGCAGAGTTGTCCAGCATTGTGAGGGGACTAGTTCATGCCCCTCCTCCCTTGAATCACAATTTGGAACCATGAGTGACCTGCTGTGACATCTTTAATGGGTTTTTTTTAGCTGATCTGGATGCTATAGTTACTGCAGATTCTGTTATGTGCCCAGCAGCTCCTCATGTGGTTAGACTCTATCAGTTTCAGTTTGTGACTCCTGAGGACATGGGCGAGCTGCTTGGAGCAGTTTGCCTTCCCACATGTCTTCTTGATCCCTGTCTAACATGGTTTATAGGATTTAGCAGGGAAGTTATTGGAGAAGGTCTGGTTACTATCACTAATACCTCTCTGACAAAGGGCAGGATGCCTCCTTGAAAACACCTGCATTAGACCTGATTCCAACCTCCCTTAAGAACATAAGAACAGCCCTCCTGGATCAGGCCCAAGGCCCATCTAGTCCAGCATCCTGTTTCACACAGTGGCCCACCAGATGCCGCTGGAAGCCTACAGGCAGGAGTTGAGGGCATGCCCTCTCTCCTGCTGTTACTCCCCTGCAACTGGTACAGTACTCAGAGGCATCCTGCCTTTGAGGCTGGAGGTGACCTATAGCCCTCCGACTAGTAGTCGTCGATAGACCTCTGCTCCATAAAGTTATCCAAATCCCTCTTCAAGTCATACAAGTTGTTGGCTGTCACCACATCTTGTGGCACAGAATTCCACAAGTTGATTATGCGTTGTATGAAAAAGTATTTGTTTGTTGGACCTAAATTTCTTGACAATCAATTTCATGGGATGACCCATGTGTCTAGTGTTATGTGAGAGGGAGAAGAATTTCTCTATCTCTACTTTCTCCGCACCATGCATGATTTTATAGACCTCTGTCATGTCTCCCTGCAGTCATCTTTTTTCTAAACTAAATAGTCCCAGGTGTTGTAGCCTTGCCTCATAAGAAAGGTGCTCTAGGCCTCGATCATCTTGGTTGGGCAAGGTGATTGAGAAGGTAATGGTACACTCTGAAGTGTATTCAAAGTGTACATACATTGGTTGAATACAACCATGTGTACAGAGCTGTAGGCACGAGTACACAATACACAGGTTGTACATGCATTTGACATAATGGGGCTATTCCCACAATCAGGCAGAATTGGGCTAGCAGAGCCTAGCCTGATTTCACCTGATCGTGGAACCCTCCCCAGGCTTCCTGGCGGTTAACTGGTCAAACTAGCCCTCCCCTTAAACCGGGTTTGCAGAGCAAGCGCTCTGCAAACCCAGTTTTTTTGCTCGTGAGTTGCCACGGTGCGGTCTGCACTGTGGCTACTCATGAGTAGACCCCTGGCTGGGAGGCTTAAAAGCAGCCTCCTGGCTTGGGAGTCTCTCCAGTATGCCCTGTGTGCTCACTTCCGGGGGGCTTCCGCGGGCCACTCACCCTCCCCAGGCAAGTCTCTTGGATCGTGAGACCTGCCTCATTGTGTGAATAGCAATAGCAATAGCACTTACATTTATATACCGCTTTATAGCCGGAGCTCTCTAAGCGGTTTATAATGATTTAGCATATTGCCCCCAACATTCTGGGTACTAGGGCTTTGGTATTTGAAGAATAGTTCCTGGAATGCTGGAAAAAGACCCTTCAGTACTTTGAAAAGCAGATGCTGAGTTGCTGACTACCACCAACCCATTCTGACAAGCCATTATTAGCCAAGTTTAAGTCAGGACAGGTAATATACAGGGCATATCAAGTCAAGACCATAATATACATGGCATATCACTTCAAAATCTGCATGCCCAGTTGCCCACACTAACACTTCCAACTTTTGCCTCAGAAAATAACCCCAGGAATAGTTGGCTAATAGCAGAACTAAGGTGCAATCTAGCCTACCATTTCTTTTACTGCCACCCCTTTGGAATAAATGTTATTTAAGCACACTGTGACCTAAAAAGTCCTTAGGGCTTCTTCTATGTGGAATTTTGAGAACGAATGTTATAGGCCCCTACGAAAACACTATGGGGCACTTTTTGCCACTCTCTTAACATATCTGAGGATTGTACATATGCCTCTGGGTAGAAAAAGAAAGCCACCTAATGGTGCAGCGGGAAATGACTTGACTAGCAAGCCAAAGGTTGCTGATTCGAATCCCCGCTGGTATGTTTCCCAGTCTATGGGAAACATCTATATCGGTCAACCATCTCATACTGCGCTGAAGGAGGCAATGGTAAACCCCTCCTGTATTCTACCAAAGACAATCACAGGGCTCTGTGGTCGTCAGGAGTCGACACCGACTTGACAGCATGCTTTACCTTTTACTTTAGAAGAAGAAACAGCTAGAAGCTGAAGCTTTTGGCATGCCTACCATATACGCAGGAGAAATTGCTGAAGGCTTTCTTTCTATCAAAGCAACAAGGTTACTGCATTATAGCATTAAAGCAATATGCATGAACAGCACCCGGCTCACCAGCCATGCCCTTGTTTTCATCCTACAAACACTTCCAGTTCAAAGATCAGGCATGCAGGCTGTAGCATCGCGACATTATTAGATTGTTGAGCTCCCCCTTTCCTGGGATTCTCTGGAGATCATAAGGTTAGAGAACCTGACATTTGAGAGTGAAGAGAAGCATGTGCTGACTTGAGCTTTCACTAGGGCCACCAACTAGCATCTCAAGGCTGAAACACATTATTTCGGATGCTGCTGGGTGGTCTGCCTCCCATGAGCATTTCAAAGTGAACATGAGGGAATTGTAGCTCTGAGGTTGCCTCATTCATTATTTCAATATTTTATCTATTGAAATCCCGAAGTGCCAGAGCCTTTTCTTTCCTGAGATACATTCCCTTCCTATATTTTCTGTCTGCCTTTAGTCACACAAAAGCATACAGAATGTGCATAAACTGGAATTTCATCCTTTGACCAGTCGATATGCATGTTTGCACTTGGGGACTATGCATAATGATCAGGCAGTGTATGGCATCGCTTGGATTAATTTACATTCTCCAGCATCACCTCCATCACTTGCTAGGCTATTTATACTGAGCAGACAAAATTCAATGTTCTGTGCTGATGTTGCCCGTCTGTGAAATTCAAGCAGTTCACATTCTCCAAACCCTCATGTGAATATGCACAATCGCTATTGTATAATATTCTCCAGTCCTCAGTTCCAACATGAATCTACTCTCTATACTCACACAACTCTATCCTCTCTCACTTAAATTTATATACTGTATCCCTCCATACCTCCATATGGAGAGCTCAGCAAGCATACCAAAAAAGTCACTAGGAGGGTTTTCTTAATCTCATGCAAGCTGCATCATTATAACAAAAATAAAATAACACTTGAAGTTCCAAAGGTTTCCTCTTAGCACGTGTGTCCGTGTGTGTGTTGCTTGCTTGCATTTCTGATTTTTCTTGTATGTTTCCTCAAGGTGAACATCAATTCTCAAGCACAACTGATTGAAATTAGGTGATCCCCCCCCCGAACCCGGTATTTTGAGAAAAGTGGGGTTAGAATAGATGGAAAAGTAGAAAAGTGCTTTGACAGATGCCAGGTTTGATATTCAGATAATAGGAAGGTCTCCATTGTCGTCTTCTCTCCTCCTCTTTCTCCATTTGAACAAACAGCCTGGGGATGAATATTAGTCTTGCAAGTGTAGTAAACTTCTATTTTAAATCAGTTTATTTTCACAGAGGGCCCATTATCTTCAAGATGGCCAGCCAGCAATGAACCAATTCCATTACTTCAGCTATTGGCTGGGGACAGATTTCTATGTTCAGACCATGAGGCGGTACAAGTTCAGAAGCTGAACTTCTTAATAAGGGTTGGCTTGCCATCTGACAATATGTTGAAGTATTTGTAAAGCCACAAGGCAGGTTCAAATTCACCATTAGGTGACTGGAAGTTACTTTCTAATTGTGGAAAACAAGCAAGGATGTTAACCCATGCCTTCATTAAATCACAGAGTTAGAAGGCCTGTGTAGTAGGGATGTGAAATGGATTATGTGTTTCATTTTATGCTCAAAATAAAATGCAAAATACTCCTGCTAACTGGGCAAAGAGGCACCTTTTACCATGGTGATTCTCTTTATTTGGTAGGGGGAGAGCAACTGGCCCTATGCACCCCCAGCACAGTACTTCCAGTGACTGTTGCTGGTGTCTATCTTATGTTTCGTTTTAGAATGTGAGCCCTTTGGGGACAGGGAGCCATCTTATTTATTTATTATTTCATCATGTTGTGCGCACGCTCCATGTCTCTGATGTGTGCACGTGCAAAGCACTACTGGGAGTTTTGAAGAGCAAGGTCTGGGAAGGGGCGGCAGGGAGGTATCCTGCCGCCCCAATTACTCTTAACATTATGGCGCCACAGCAGGAAAGCAGTGGGAGGGGTAAGTAAAACCTCCCGCCGCTCTTAAAGCTACCCCCCACCCTGAACCGAACCACCCAGGTCCGGACCGGTCTGGAGGCCTTTTCAATGGCTTCCGGACCGTTCCGGGCCCATCCCTATTTGGCGGGCATGAGAGGAACCATCCAGTAACTGTCGCCAGGTCCAGGCAGACCTGGTGGCATGTTGTCAAAACTGGATCGGCTCCATCCCCCAGCCTGCCACTGGCTCCTGCAGAACACATTGCTCACCAGGGCTCCGTGGGCTCCTCCCATACCACAGGCAAGGTGCCAAAGAAGCCCTCTGTGAACCACCAGGTGGAACGCTGAGGCAGAACTACCAGTTCTCTTGGCCTTGCCAGGGACACCACACTGCTGGACCAGGAAGTGGTTGTGATTCTGCTGCTAGAGATGGATTGTGCACTAGCAGTAGGTGCAGTCCACCCCAGCTGCTCTTGCACCCAAGAAAGGGAAGTTGCCTGCACAGTGGGTGTAGTCAGTGGGCAAGCGGTCTGGTCGCCCTGAGCCTCATCTCATCACCTGGGCATTGCTGAGATGATTTCTTAGGATGACCAGCCATGCCAGGTGGTGAAGAATGCCAGCTTTTGCTGGCTGCTCTGACTGCTTGTCCTTAACTATCCCCTCACGCACCATCCCCTTGTGGGTAATGCCATTGCAGGTGCTTCAGCACCTTAGATGTCCAAAGACACTCGAGGTCCTTTCCCCTTCTGACTCCTGCAGTGGGTGCAGACAGCATGGGTTGGGTCACCATGGCAGAGCTCAAAGTGGTTCCACACCATGCTGCCATTGGAGCCAGTCCAGCCGCATTTGGGTGATGGTGGTACTGGGTCTGTTGGTTCCTTCTGGGGGCCATCACCACCCTCGGTCTAGGGCTGAGAAGGTCTGGGAAGTGGAATGAGTTCCACCTGCCTCTCCTCAGTCTTAGACATGGGGTGGGGGGGGGGGGTCTCACTGCTATGGGTGATTGGGGAGGATGGTGGGACTGATCTGGCTGGGCTAGCAGCCAATGACACCTCCTCCTCTGCTGCCACAGGAAGAGCTTATTCCCTGACAGTGGAGGGGTGGGAGAGAAACAATGGGGTAGGTCTAAGGGAAAGGAAGGAAAGGGGGGTTACTGTGGTCTTGCCTCCTAACCCACCATTCCTTTTCTGCAGTCCTAGCACTTAATCCCTTCTCCAAACTAGGCCCTATGTAAAGAACTCTAACCTGACCAGTGGGGGGGGCTTACCTTTTGGCATCTTCTGCTGGGGTCTGGCCAGGTGGCTCTTGGAGGCGCTCAGGCCAAGCAGACACCAGGACTCAGCAGCTGGGGTAGGCCTGGTGGGTGCCAGGTGGGCAAAAGTGCAGCTTAGGGCTGCAAAATGGGGAGGGAGTCAGCACAGCACCCAAGTTGTTAAAGCTACAGGGGGCTGGCTTTAATCAAGAACAGGGGAGGGGGAACCCACAGAAGAAGAAAAATCTACATCAGCACCCAGATAAAACCACTGGGGCTGCTGTTACAATTTAAAAAAACATTAGGGGTGGAGCAGTTGTTGGCACTGCAAAAAGTGGGGTGTGGGAGATAAGCTGGAAGGCACTCTCTGTCTCTTTCTCCACTGGGCTAAGCAAGCCCCCAGGCCACCACTACTGCTACAGTCTCTGATCCTTCCTCTAATGCAGGGATTCTCAAACTTGGGTCCTCAGATGTTATTGGACTTCAACTCCCATAATCCCCAGCCCCAGTGGCCTTTAGTTGGGGATTATGGGAGTTGAAGTCCAATAACATCTGAGGACCCAAGTTTGAGAATCCCTGCTCTAATGTATCCTTCCTCTTCAAGAGACAGCCACAATACAAGGGCTCTGTCTGCCTCCCAGTCCCTTAAATACATTTTGAAACTTCCTCCTTTTGGGTTCCCCCTCCCTCCTACCAGCCAGTGGGGGTACAGTTGCCCATGAGAACACATGATTTGTATGATAACAAGACAACCAAGAAGCAAGTTGAATAAATAAGTTGAATAAATACGGAGAAAGTAGACAGTCTTGGCTTAGTCCTTTGCCGATCTGGAACTAGTCTGTTTCACCATGTTCCGTCTGGACTGAGGCTTCCTGTCCTGTGTATAGGTTTCTCATGAGAACAATGAGATGTCCTGGGACGTATGGTGACAGTATGGTGACAGTTAATGTCACTTTTCATTAGTCAGATATTCATTGTAGGCTGATTGCTCCTTATGTTCTATGCTGGAGCACACATCTACCCAGGGTTTTCAAAAGAGAAGGCAAAAGCCAGCATGGCTGACACATAGCCAGGCTTCCACCTTTGTCTATTACATGCACACAAGATATTCATAACTGATGATGACAGTAACTGGGGGGGAGGGGGCATCCTGAAAGTATTGTGTAAAGAATAAAGTGAAGCCAGCATGTTTTGACATATACAAAGACGCTAAACTATAGTGCTATGTATGGTAAATGCTCATTTCTTACCTAGTAAATGGTATATGATATAAATGATTTTTATTACCTGTCATGGCTCAGACTTCTGACTCAGAAGAGTCAGAGGAGGAACAGGGGGATTCACCTGCTAGTGAGGGCTCAGAGGCACAGCAACAGGATTTGGCTGAGAGACCAGGCTCTGGAGCTGAGGATTCGGAACAGCTACCAGACATGAATCCTGATGAGGAGGAGCCTGGGATTTCACCTGTCTTGAGAAGACATCTCAAGAGGAAAGCTCAGTGGGAGACACGCAGGTGCAGAAGATCACAGGAGAGGAAGCAGAAGTGCTGACTCAGGGAAGCCTGATTGGCTAATGGTTCTCTTGAGCCATATATATTTAGCAGTCTGTGAATTGCTCAGATGCTTTTGGCAACTTTCGCTGACCGCGGACCATGTTTCTCAATTCTCAACTTTTCCAAGTTCCAGTTTGCCCTTGTTCTGTTCTTTCCAGCTCTGTGTTCTTGTTCCATTAATTCTTTGCTCTGGTATCCTTTGTTCTTTTTCATTCCTTGCTCTGTTGTTTTATTTTCAATTATTACTCAGTTATTGTTAGAGGGACGTACCTAGTTCATTTCAGGGGGACTTGATTCATTTACTATTTTCTTTGTGAGCCTTTTTGTTTCCTTTTGTGCAGCTTTGCTGCTACTTTCTGTTAACTCACAGGGGGAGTGCTGAAGGGGGTTGTAAATCCCGTTCGGTTAGCCTAGCTAACAGATTACCATACAGTATATAGGGATATGTCTGAACTGGCTTGGACAGCCATGGGTGGGGTAGGAATCAGTTCCTTTAAAAAGCAGGTAAGCAGGTCCTACCTGCTCCTCCTCCACCCCACTGCTTTTACAGGTGCAGCACTCACTTTCCAAATGCTGTGCACAACTGCAGCACTGCTCCCAGCACCCTGCATGTGGTATCGGCACACACATGGACACTGTGCAAACATGGTGGCCATGTGTGTGCTGACACCAAGTGCAGGACACTAGGAGCAGTGCTGCAGCCACACACAGTTTTTTGAAAGAGATCACCGTGCCTAGAAAAGTGGGTGGAGGAGCAGGTAAGGACCTGCTTTTAAAAGGAAACGATCCCCACCCCACTGAACCGGTTCAGATGCGGGCATCTGAGCCAGTTGGGTGCTTCCTAAGAGGTGACAAACTGGTTCAGGCACATCCCTAATAATATGTCATGCCATATATCTCTGTACCTCTGATTGCTGTTTTAATTGATACTTAAAAGCTTATCTGTTTAAAGCAGCCTTGAATACAGTATATGTTAAGAACTTGTCTGCTTGTATTTGAAACTCTGACTTTTCCATCAATACAAAATACATTTGTATTGTATTGTATCAGTTTTATTGTTTTAATCTAATTGCTATAAGTTTGGACATAAACTTATAGGACATAATTTTGGACATTGGACATAATTATCTTAAAAACATACAAAAAGATACTATCAATATGGCTCATCTCTGCTTTATATGAAAGGTAGTGTCACACTTTTCTATGCTTTTAATGGGGGGGGGGATCTCATAAAGATGGAAAGGTTCTCAGAAGTGCCCCCTCCTCTTCCACCTCCACATTCTCCTTTATTTCTACTCATTTGTTTATCTGTTTAAAAGGGAGGAAGACAAAATGAAGGTTTCCTACGGTAATGGTAGAGAAGCAAAACAACATCAGTACCAAGCCGTTCCTTGCCACCATCTCACAATCACTCAGAAGCTTGGGCTGAAATATTCATTAGAAGCCCTGAAAAGAAATCCGAACAGAAAATAACCTGAAAGGCATTACCACACAGTGAATTGAGAGCATGCCTGAACATGCACAAGACATATGGAAGACTTTATTAGTGAGTAGTGGTGAGAGGGGTGGGGGGGGGGGGGTTGAAATGGGAATAGGAAATAAAGCTGGAAAGTGCCTTTGAGCAAAAAGATGTTAGAAATGCTCCTACCATCAAACATGTGTATATCTGTAGGGATACTTTTCCCAGCACCTGCTACAACTTAACATGATCTGTGTTCCTGGAGTCTTGCAATGAGGTTTCAAAAAGAGGAAAGGCATATTAGTAATGATTGGAAATGAATGTGTCCCACTGTGCTTTGAGGAACTCATTATCAGAGGTGGCTGGATAGCCCAGACTGTGGATTCCACACCTCCCCACCACCGCCGCCTGCATCAATATTTCTCTCTTTAATGTGTGAGTCACCTCTGCTGCATGAGTGATGACAGGGCAGCTGTATATGAAGATCACTATTTTGCTGCAATTTTTGAAATATGCTGTTTTCCAGTTAATGAATGAGGAATTTACTTTGATTATATAATGCAACGTTTGGTTCATGCTAAGAGAGGGATGCTTCCATCAAGGACTCTAAAGCCCAGCTGGCCAGGAAAAGCTATTTCCTTAATTGAGAAATCTCATTTGAAAAGAAGCTGCATGCCAGGTCACCAATGCATATTGTACACAGAGCACGTCTAAGGGAGATTATGTTTTCTTCTTTGGCTTTGATGGGGGCTTCGCCTCCCTCAGAATTTCAGCTTAACTCCAAGCTTGGATGGCATACAGGCTCCCTATGGAGTGGCATTTGTACTCCTGTATAGCTCCTTGTCCTTGAAGCTGGCAGCCTTTGGTATCCTTGTGTCTGGAAACTGAAGCTTCTCTCACTCCTGGCACAGAAACACAGTCTACGTTGTGCCTTGAAGCATACAGGTTTGAAAAAATTGATGCAGTTTAGTAGCTGAACTTTCCCATGACGTCCATGTACTCTTCATGTGTGTCATACTTGTAAGCTGCTAAAACAGCTAATACAATGCAGGGCTACATTAGCAGCAGCATAGTGTCCAGATCACAAGACATAATCTGTTATACACTGGTCAAACCTCATTTGGAATATTGGGTCCAGCTCCAGACACCACATCAGAGGAGGACAATAAAGACAGTGATGGATCTGGGAACCCAAGTTCTAGGAGAAAGAGTTGAAGGAGCTCAATATGTTTTTGTTGAGGTTTGTGATTATTTAGCAAAGTGTCAAGGAAACTACCACTCCAGTTACTGTACGTGGAGTTTAGCTGTTGCTGCTATTTAAGGAACACACATGGAGATTACTGCAGAGTCTAAATTAAATTGATTTATTGGTGCTACATAATAGATAGGGGAGAGAGAGAGAGAGAGAGAGAGAGAGAGAGAGAGAGAGAGAGGTGTTTCCATCTTCTCTCTAGGAGAAAAGGAAGAGGACTGACTCATTTCAGGAGTCAAAGTAGGGATCATAGAGTAGAGGCAAGCAGGGATAGATAAGGAGACTCTCACTAGCTACTTCTACACCCAATGCCCCTAGTGGCCATTGGGATAGTTGGTGCAAAAGGTCAGTGCACTGGAACTCCACCTCCAACCGCTTTACCTGAAGAAAGGAGGCTAAGGGAAGATATGGGTGTCATCCTCAAATATCTGAAGAGCTTTCACATGGAAGGAATTGACCCGTTCTCTGTTAGAATTGAGGGCAGGACTAGATCTGATTTCAAGTAGCAGATTAAACACTAGATAGAAATTAAGAGGAGTGTTATAGCTGTAAGAGCTGTTACACACCAAATCTGTTCTCATGAGCAGCCAAGCCCGTGGGAACCACCGGGATCTGCATGGATTCCAGCGGTGCTGCAGCACCAAACCCAGCACTGGAGCCTGGCTCTGGCGCAAATGGGTTAAGGGCTCCCGGGATTGCACTGACACAGAGATGGACACCTAGAGTGCCTGTCCCCTGAAGGAATCCTCCAGTGCACCATGCTCTGCAGTCAGTGCACTGTGGGATGCCGGGAGGCTAGGACGACAAATCTCAGCCTCGGAGTGATCCGCCCTGTTCCGTGCTTCACGAAGCAGTGGTGATCATGTGGGAGTGCAGAGTGCGCTCCCGCCAGTTTCTGAATTGTTATCTGGAGGGAAGGAAAGTTTTGCAAAGCCTTCTCCCCACCCACCCACCTGCCTGCCCGGTAGGTCATGTGAATGGCCGCACAGTGTTGCACAGTAGTACAGACTGCTTTGTCTACAGATGGGCTCTCCTTCACTGGAGAATTTCATACAGTGACTGGGCAGCCATTTATTTGTCCAGGATGCTGTAGCAGTTTCTTGCACTGAGCAGGGACTTGAAATGGAAGACCTCCAAGATCCCTTCCAATTCCATCATTCTATTATTCATTCATTCATTCAATTTTTATACTGCCCTTCCAAATTGGAATAATTCCAAAATTATTCTAGTGTTTCTCAAGTATATCAAAATTTTTGTCATGGGTTGCTTTGGCTGGCAACATTTTGTCAGCTGGAATCAAAGGAGACCTAACATTTGGGTATAGAATCACAGGACTGCTTAAACTGGTATCAGGAGTGGCCGGTGAAGGCGGCACCAGATGGGAGGCAGCGAGAGGCACCTTTAAGGAGTAATAAGCAGGTGCTTACCAGTGCATACCTGCATTACCTGCAAGCTGCCATGATCCACCTGCAATCCCGTGTGGATTGCACTCTGCCCAGCATCCAGCATGGCCCTGGTCTCTGCACATGTGTGGAGGCTCCACACATGTGCAGAGGCTAGGGCTGCACCACAGCCCTGCTGGATGCCAGGTGGAGCACCACCAACTTGTACGGGATTGCGGGCAGAACGCAGCAGTTTGCAGGTGCTACTAAAAGGTGCTTAAACTCCTTAAAGGTGCCTCTTGCTGGGCCCCCAGCACTGCCTTCACTGGCTGCTCCTGACTGTTCTGTGATGAAGACTTGGGGTGTTGGCAGAAAAAAATTAGGAGCCCTGTAGTGCATGTGAGGCTTGTTGTGTGTGAAGCTCTGGATCATAATCTAGGGATTGTATTCTGTAATTTTGCTCATTGTTTTTTCTGCCTGGTGGGAATACGTTTCAGTATGAAGGCATGTGTGTGCCATCTTTCCTTTAAACAGATGTTTATTTGGTGCACTCTTCTGCTAGCAGTTGGGGATATCAGTAAATAATGACATTATTATCCAGAAACTTTGCAGGTTGATCTGTGGAGAAGCCTGGATAGTAATCTATCTCCAGAGACAGGCTAATGTGTATTCAAAGCAGGGATACCAGATATTCTGGCCTGAATTATCCTCTGCCTGATCAGAAAGGTGCCTGTGAATCCTAAATGTAATAGAGCAGGCCAGTCAAATGGGCAGCCACCATGTTGTACACAGCATGCCAGCCACGCATTGTGACATCCCAAGTGCACCTCCTGTTTTTCTGTCTGCCCGTGGATATCAAAGCAGGAGAGGTTATCAAATACCCGACTATCAGATCACAATGTGTGGCCGGGGTGCTGTGTTGAGGCTGTAGATTTTACAGTCCTGTTGAGATGGGTATTCCTGGTGTTCTGGCTCTTTTGATTGTGACAACATTCATGTGCAAGGAATCTTAACGAAGTGGCCTGGATATGCTGAACATTGCTCAAGGTCCCATGTAGCCCAATCCTATGCATGATTTTCAGAAGTCTTACTGTGCTCATTGAGGCTTACTCCTAAGGATGCTTGCATAGGATTGTAGCCTTAAGTTCACAGGGACCTGGGCAACAGCATTATATGGTGGCCCCATACTTCTATGAGACAGACTGTCTACCTCTTGAAGAGGCAGTGCAAGACATTTTTCTTTGGACAGGAATTTAAACAGGCTTTTAAAAAGTGGACAGCATGACATGCAGAGTTCTGGTGCTGGAATGCTCTGACCCGGGGCTGCTGAGAATTCGAAGGCAGCCCCAACATTGCTAAGAATGAGTGGTTTTGTAAGCAATGCTGCTGCAGTTATTTTCATTTGCTGCAGTGGAAATAGCTGTGATAGCCCTGCCTGTAAAATCGCTCATTCTTAACAGAATCGGGGCTGCACATCCGCAGTGCAGGAATGTTGAGTATCATGTTGGCCACTGTTATAATATTTTGTGCTTTCATAGGATGAGTATGATCAGTTTTTAATTCTGCTTAGCATAGATCAGCTAAAGATGTTTTGATTCAATGGGCTACAACGCTGCTACAACAATAACTGCCCATGATAAGAGTCACCATTTTCTGCATTTCTGCACAGAATTATTTGTCTTGCCTTCTCTTTTCTGGACTGTGTGTGTGAGGTAGGAGAAAGAGAAACCGTGGGTAGTACACGTTAGGAAGATGGTAGGAAGCATTAAGGTAGAGGAACAGTAGCTGCTGCTGATCTGGCAACAGTTTCCTGCACCATTCAATGTTGGTGCAACTCTAGAGAAAAGATGTGGGAATTATGATGGTGGCTCCAGAGAGATATAGGTTTTATGCTTCTTGCATTCCTAATGCAGATGACCAAGATGGCTGTAAATGAGCATTGTCATGAGGATCACCTAGGATGCCTCTGGAAAACACTGAAGATACCAAAGAGGAGAAAGGGAATAAGGGAGTATGAGGAAGGTCAGACGTGAAGAATAAAGTCAGGCAGAAATGAGTGGAAAGCGGGGGGCAGTAGCTCAGTGGCAGAACATAGAGAAGTGCCTAGGTTCAATTTCTGGCATCAGCAGATAGGGCTGTAAAAACAAACAAACAAAACCAAATACCATTCAGTGTAGGCAATACTGAGCTAGATGGACCAATGATCTGACTCCATATTAGGCAGCTTCCCACATCCTAAGAAAATTCAACAAGGAACAAGAACTCAACTAAATAGGTAAGATGGTTATCAACAAGTGAGACAACAAAACAAATCAAACACCAGTAAAAGGTTACAAGATGTTCAAGTCCAACTCTTCAGTAATACACAAATGAGCATACATTAAAACATATTAAACAAAATTCACTTGAATCAAACTACATCAGAAATCAAAATCCTACAAGATCACTAAATAGCCTGATCTGGTGAAAAGAAACATTCTTCCAGATTCCTAACTATTGAAAGAAGCAGCCAAACAATCAATTTGTAAACCATTAGGTTTGTTTTCCTTCCTAACTTAATATATTTCTCAAGTTGGATGGTTTTCTCCTAACTGTAAGAATCACAAACTCAGTCGGGAACCAAGATGTCTTACTGTGCTTCCTACAATTCACACATCATGAGGAAGAGAGATTCTGCAGCCAGAGCTTGTTTAACACTCTCTTGATGGCAAACAATTTAGAAAACAATCCAGCTCACCCACAGGGCACATGAAGAAACAAAAACTAGTTTGCGTCCATTGTAATCTCAAAGCTGAGCAGTCCTAACTCTAGAAATGTGTGTAGATTTTGGCTGATGAGTTCTTGTTTCCACAAACATTTGTGGTGATTTTTTCTATTCATTTTCCAAGAAGCAATGCACCACTAGACTATTTGAAATCATTTCTGAGACTAGATGCTCTTTGCAGCCAGATGATCCCTGGAAACCTGGTGCTAGGTTTTCAAAATTCCTGTTTTCTCTACATGATGAGCAGAGGAAATAGAGGAAATAGTAGCTGGCATCCAGACTAAGGAAGTACCAGCACTTTCAATGAAGTGTTGGTGCTGCACAGGCAGTGCTGCTCTGTTCCAGAACAGTGTGTATAGGAACATAGGAAGCTGCCATATACTGAGTCAGACCATAGGTCCATCTAGCTCTACACAGACTGGCAGTGGCTTCTCCAAGGTTGTAAGCGGGTGGGTACTCACTATGTGGGTATGATTTTCCCTGCTCTCCCTTGCCCCTGGAAGTAGTTTAGCCAGGAAGGAAACCACACAGGTAACACAATCCTCAGGTGCCTACTACTGTGTTGTAGGGAACACTTCTTGGGGCTGGAGAGATCAGTGAAAATTGCACTTTCTGCCACAGACAGCAGAGCTGCATTAATTTGTAGTGTAGCAACACCAGTACTTTGAGAGAAGTGCTGGTGTTTCCTTATTTGGGCTGTCAGTCAGTTATAAACAACAACAACAAGAAGAAGAAGAACAGCAGCTATCATATACTCCAGCCTTGTGTTGGCTGCCTACTCATTTCTAGGCTCAAGTGAAGTTGTCTGGGTACTGTACTGGCAGCACATCTGGGAGTAGATCTGTTCCCAGATGTGCCCCCTGTACATTTTGATTGTCACCGATGGCTCTACTGCAAGTGCCCTTGCAGGCATGGCAACCATACACAACGATTACGACCTTTTCAGTAGAGGTGCTGATATTGGCATGTTATGGTCCGGTAGTAATCAGTCCTGTGAATTGGTGGGAAGGAAAAACAAACCAACCTCCTGCTTCTCTCACTTTTTGGACATTACCACTGCCACAAAGCGGAAGTCTTTATTCCCTAGTTGTCACCACCAAACAGCCTATAGGATCTCCAACCACAACTCAGGTAGAGTAGGATGGCAAGTAAGCATAAGCTGGGGGGGGGGGGGAATCTTGGGAAGAAGTCACAAGAGAGCTGAACAAAGTTATGTCTTTACAGACTATAAATTGGATTGTTTTGTTTTTCTTTTTAATTGTTTTCTGATTATAAAACCCCATATGAGAAAAAGCTAATAAAACAAAGTAGCAGAAGCACACCTGGCTATATCCTGTCTAAAACTGAGCCCCTAATGCAGCCAGTTTTGCCAGTTCCTCAGGCCTTCAGCAGCCTTTTTCTTCCTACAACACTGCTAATCCTTCTTCCTCTGACTTGTTGACTTTTTCTCTCCAGCCTTGACTAAAACTCCTTTCCAAACTCTGCCTTTTATATTCTAAAACTACTACTCTACCCTCTAAAGTAACCAATCAGGAGGGCAGGTACTGCATTCTTGGCTTCTGTTTCCTGAGCTAACTTTTTCACCTCTAGATGTAATTGATTTCTCAGGCTGACCTTTTGACTTCAGGCTGTACATGGTTTCCTGGGCTAACTTTTTAACCTTAAGGTGCCATTTTAAAACATGCACAGTAACCATAATACAAAATGGAGAACTTAAATCTTGCCCCAACAGAAACTTGGTTAAGACCTCGGCAGGGGTGGGGGGTTCTCACTGGCATTTGGGGGAGGCTAGGTTTCTGTACAGGAGATGGCCAAGTTGAGAAGAAACTATTTTATTTCAAACCAACTGATGGACTTTCTATTTTGCTCAAGTACTGCCTATTCTTTTTTGTTCCGATCAGGGGCATGGGACAATAGAGCAAGGGGGGACAACCGTCCTTCAGCTGCCAGGGTCTAGGCTGGCTGCCAAGGTACCCCCTTGCCCCAAACCAGGGCACCCCCTTGCCCCCTCCCACACCTTAATGAAGCGTTCACTGGCTGGGAGCATGAAGCATGCACCTATGTTTCCCAGCCAGGGAGTTTATTGAAATGCTGGCTGGGCTGGAGGAAATTGAAACAATGACTGGGGAGGATGGGAGAGGGTCTGAACGAGCCCTCTCCCGGGAAGTAGCCACAGCCCTTGCATCTGACATCAGATGCATGGGGCATGGCCACTACTAGGGATGAGGCCAATCAGCCCCTACAGAGCTTCCCCAGTCAGCAGTTCATTGAAATGATGAAATAATACAGGGGAAGGACTAAGCTTGCTGCTTTTTTATTAATTAAAATTAAGTACAGTTGAAGGCTCCTAAAATTCAGTGGTACAGCAGAGGAGTTGAAACCAAAATTACTTCAAAATGGAATTCAATGAATATTTCAGGGTTCTTCCAAAGAGAAATTAAAATTTGAAGAAAATGTCATGGTTCCTCTCAGGTTCCTCCCAACTAGAAACTGAAATATGAAGAGAATTGCAGAGTTCCTCCTAAGGATAAACTTTGGATAATTTTCTCAGACATTTCTCCACATCCCTAAATTTCCATAATAAAGGAAGAAATACTATGGGCATGGAGTGGGTATACAAGTCTTGTTATACAAAATAAAATGCTTCAGGTACTGTCAGTAATTTATTCAGGAATTAAGTGTCCCACATGCCAGTGATGTCATGGACACTCTTCAATACATCCCTGTTTCATTTGCACAACCACATTCTGCAGGACGCTCTGGAGTCCAACTATCAGTTGGTGCACTAGTTTGGGATATATAACTGTATTTTACTAGTGAGAACATACTGAATGATGAGTGCTGGGGAAATGTGCCCTCCTTGCAGCAGAGATGCTTCCTTGATGAAATATCTTCACCAGCTTAGAAACAAGTGTACATGATTTATAATGCAAAAAGAAGCAGAAAATCATGCAGAGAGGCTTCAGATACCTGATGGATCAAACCACAGAAGAAGCCAAAGGTGATAATTGCAAGAAAGTCCTGCAAAGTACAACCTTTTCATGTTGCAGTGGGCTGAACTAAACAACATTTTCTTCTGTTCTGAAATGCTCTGAAACAATTTGTGAACTTTCCAGATCCATCAGGAAACCCCAAAGCCTCTTTTAATTGTTATTATAGTCTTGGGTATCGAGTAGGGAATGACATTTCCTTTCTTCGTTAAGTGCTCTGCTGTGTGGTGGCTTCTGACGTCTCTTTCTTTTTAATGTGCCCTATTGGGTATTAATAGCACTAAGCTTTATTTTACATAATTTAGAGGCTGCCTTATAAAATATTAAAATGCTTATTAATGTTTGGGAAACTGGCAAAGCAACTGATATAAATTATGGGCAGTGGAGTGCTGATCAGCCACATACTAATTAGCTACCCACTCAAAAATCAACAGGAACAGTTGCAAATCTTTCTGTGACTGCAAGCTAGTACCAATCCTGTCCCCTAACTATATGACTGATGTTAAAGATTCCTTAGAATTCCGAGAGTATTCTCATGAGAACGTGTTTGCAACACATGAAAGCTATTCACACGTGCAGGCAAAACCGGGCTAAGGAATCCCAGTCTGGTCTTCTGTGCGCATGTGTACTGCTGGGATTGTGTCCGAGCCCAGCAGTGCCTCAGAGGCAAACCTGCCTGTGAGCCACCCTCCTAAATGGGGTCAGGAGAGTGAGCACTCTCCTAACCCTGTTTTGCTGATCTTCTGCCACCCTCAGACTGCTGAGCTCCTGACTGGCTTCAGGGAAGGGAGGCGGGATCCCCATAATACACGGTGCACTCATGTTAACGAGGGTGATGCATCCTGGCACCCCAACACTCGGGGTTAGCAGCAGAAGCTGGCAATCATCTGGGCAGCCGATCTGGCTGCCCAGCAACAAGGGGTGGATTGTCTGCAGGGGAGGTATGCATTTCGAGGCTTCCTCCCCTCACTCCAACTGAGACCTTTCTCTGATTGTGAGAAAAGACTCACTGAAAAATTGGTAAGTGGTTTCTGTTCAGGCTCAGTGAGTGCACTGCCCCCTTAAATATAGCCTCCAGATTCCTCCCTTCCTCTCATCAGTTAGACATAGGGCTAGTTAAGATGATATAATCCAATAGGCCTGCCCACCATGCTATTAGAAGTGCCCACATACTTCCTGCTTATCCCCTCCAGTATGCCATTCTTCTGTTCCACCCCACATGCTCAGGGTTCCAGTACTACTTTGGACTACTCCATATATGCCTATTTGGAGTGTTGCTCACTAAGGGAGGTCTAAACATTCCGCCCACCCCCCACCCCCACCCCCCACACACATGTCATCCAAACTGACTCTAGGATAAACCTTGCTACATGTATTCAATATATAACAACACTGCTTTCAGACAATAGTTTCTGCTTCACCTTCTCATGTACACAGGAACCTTTGCTAAGCCCAAGGGTGAGTTGAAACCGATCTCCAATACCAGCAAATTGCTTAATTTGATAGTACAAGTATAAATTGTTTGTTTGTTTGTTTAATTAATTAATTAAACGTATTTTTATATCACCCAAAGCTCACATCTCTGGGAGGTTTACAAGAAGATAAAAACAAAAGTAAAACATTAGTTAAAAACAAAACCAAGAAATTTAAAACACAATTTTAAATTTTAAATTGGCCCATCCCTGAGTAGCCACCAGATGAGCCAGTGGCAAATGCAGACGGACCTCTCCTGATGATTTCAATGGGCGATGGGGTGCATGACGAAGAAGACTTTCTCTTAAATACCCAGGGCCCAAGCTGTTTAGGGCTTTATAAGTTATGACCAACACAGGGGTGTAACTATAATAGGGCAAGGGGAGACAGTTGTCTGGGGACCCACTGTTTTGGAGGGTCCCCCCAGAGGTATGTCACATGCCTGACTCCCCCAGCCGTGCGCCCTCCCGGACTTCCTTCAGTTGTATTCATCCTCCGAAATTGATGTTAGTGTTAAGACCTGGAGCTACCAGAACAGCATGTCTTTCTCTAGTACCATTAAATGACTTGCATCATCCACAATTTACAAAACCTTTTTAAAAATGATTTAGGATGATGTTCTATTGTGGCACATAGGAGATATATATATATGCTTTTTGTTACCACTATTCAGCCTTCATGAGCTGAGCTTCAGTGAGGTGGGGGGCATTTTAAAATCTTGTCTCTGGGCCCACTCCAACCTTGCTATGCCCCTGGACCAACACCTTGTATTTTGCACGGAAACATATCGGCAGCTAGTGTAACTCCTTCAATACAGGAGTTATATGGTCTCTCCGAGATGACCCAGAGACCAACCTGGCTGCCTCATTCTGGACCAACTGTAGTTTCCGGACTACATACAAGGGCTCTGGATACTTAAAGAGTCCCTGTAATTAAATAAATTACCTCTTCATAAATCACAAGAGGGTCTCAGGTTGTTTGATGGTCCCTCAACCCTTTATAATTATATCACCCTGAGGTTCAAGAAGCTTCTGTTTATGATACAGATTGTGGAAGGTAGTGAGAGAGAAGAAGTAGTAGGTGAGTATGGGCCTGGGAATAGAGTACATGCACACATGCGCGCACACACACATACACAGTTATGTAATAACCACAAGGGATGGTGTAAGGAGTGTTTCAAGAAAGATCCTAGTGGATGAAAGAGAAAGGAAAGGCCAGGACCCGTGAGGGAAGGTTGTCCAGGGTTCTTCTCCCAGTGCTTCATTCATCAGGATGTCAGCCACTGTCTTTATACAAAACCTGGCCAGACTATGGTTTCTTCTTCCTCATCTCAATGAAAGGTTCACTAAAGTTAATGCTGAGATGAATTTCATTCTCAAGTGGTACCCCATATGGAGACTATACACCAATGCAACTGAACACTGCTGGTTAGGTAGAGTATATAAAGAGGGGAGAGTGGGCAGCCACTGGCAGCCCCTGGACAACCTTCCCAGCCCTCACTGGCCCTAGCCATTCCTCTCTCCTTCATCCACTACATCATTCCTGCAACACTTCTTACACTGTCCCCTGTGGTTATTACATAACTGTGTATGTCTCAGTGTGTGCACACTATCACTCTATTCCCAGGCCCATATTCACCTTCCACTTCTTCTCTCTCTCTACCTTCCACAATCTGTATCATAAACAGATGCACCCATGGTAGATGTGGCGGGATGTGTGCGCATCCCTTTATCTGAATGCCAAAATATGTTAAAAAATAATCCATGCCCCTATTGAGTCCATCATAGTATCCCTCCAGTGGCTGTTGATTTTCTCTCCCCAGTGTTTCTTTGTAGACTTTGAGTCCTTTTGAGAGAGGAAATTATTTTCTCATTCCTTTTGCTTTGAAAACTGCATTGGGAACTTTTTGATAAAAAGTAGTATATATAACAATAATAAACAAACAATTCCCATAGTGAGATTGCTTTGTGAGATGGTAGCACACTGTTATTGAGAGCCAATGGAAATGTATCCATTTTCTAACTCTATGGCATCTTGCCTGGATGAGAAAACATTTTATTTTTACCACAAACACAAGTGTGAACGTTAGTTCAAAAGCTAAACAGAAGCCAAGAATCAGATTTCTTGATTCCTAACATTTAAAATTTAAGATTTAGGATGATTTCAAAATAATCCATCTAATTTCCACACTAGTCTTGAGTAGCTGAGCTCCTATTCTTTCACAGTCTAGTTGCCTGAAAACACCCTGAAATATATCATAGTATGGGTAGCTCAGTGGGAGAGACAGGGATGCTTTAGAATGAAAGAGCAACAGACCTTTCAGTCTGGTGAACTTTGTGTGTGAGGAAATGTCAGCTGCATAGTGCAATACTAGTGGGAGTTCTTCAACAATTTACCTCACTTATGTGTGTCAATAGAGTTTGCGTCGTGCGGCCCCTGAGAAGTCAGCAGTCCCTCAGTCCAACTTTTGCACACTGGCATCTATCTAAAATAGCATTAAAAAAAGACAGCCGTTTTCATTAAGATTCACCTATTTTAGCACACAATTGGGTGGGTGAACTGCTCCAAGCCTAAGTTCTATTCCCCAAATCTGCTAGACCTTTAGAGCCTCTTGGGCCCTACTATTGTCAGTGGAATCGGAGGGTGAAAAATATCCTATAGCAATAGGAAGAATATTTTCTAATTATTTTTCTCTTCCTATGCCTCATCCACTCAAAGTCTCTGCCATGACATTTGTTAGAGATGGATTGCCCCCTACTGCAAGAAAAAGAAAATATAACTGAAGCCAAGCTACATCAGATGATTAAAAATTATAGCCAGGTGAAAGAGCAGCTGGTAGCTAAAAATGAAAAGTGTGCTGCCCACCTGCTTTTCAGGTCATATAAACACAAATCATTCAGGAGAGGAAAAATTACATATTTATTTCAGAAGTGATGTTTAACATCATATAAATAAATACTTTGCCCTGTTTTAGACAATACCTCATCATTTTTTAGTCACAACTTTTCTACCCCCTCTTCATCTTCCCCATTCCTTGACCTCTGCATAATTTCTGGATGAACCTTGCCTCTAGCCTCAGAGGCAAGATGCCTCTAAATACTCGTTGCAGGGGATCAAGAGAGAGGGCGTGCTCTCACCTCTTGCCTGTGGGCTTCTCAGGGGCATCTGGTGGGCCATTGTGTGAAACAGGATGCTGAACTGGATGGGCCTTGGGCCTAATCCAGCAGGGCTGTTCTTATGTTCTTAACACCATTGTGGCATTCTGTTCCTCCATATATTGGAAGATGGCTGATAAAGTAGGTTACATCACTGATAAAAGTTTATAGAGCAGTGAATAAGAGTTTAAGCCTTTCCCGCATGGGCAAAAAGGTACCTTTTAATGTGGTGGCTCTTCTATTCTATTTTATTTATTTAATATACTGTCTGACTCCGAAGGCTCTAGGTGGTTCACAAAAACAAAAGCAAGAAAAACAAAATAAAACAAACTAATTAAAAACAGTAATTTAAAACATTCAAAGATTACTAAAGGCCTGGCTTTAAAAATGTGTCTTAAGGACTCTTTTGAAGGCTTTTTATATTTAAAAGGGGGAGAGCAATTATCCCTAATCAGGGCTTTGGAATAAGCTTCCTGCTGAAATAAGAGCATCTCCTTCTCTGTTTGTTTTCAGGAAGAACCTCAAGACCTTCCTGTTCTCTCAGGCTTTTAATTAGAATTAATTTTAATAATTTTAAAAACTTGTTTTAATAATTGTATTCTATTGTTTGTATTGTCATGTATTTTAATGTGTGACTTTTAAATATTTTAAATTTTGTACACCACCTAGAGATACACATACCAGGTCGTATAAAAATGTGATAAATAAATATTCAGCACAGCACAGCGTCTCACCTATGGTTGTTGCAGTTGGGTAGACAGTGTGCTGATTTTTTTTTTTTAGAGTCATGTATACCATCACATACCTGCCAACATGTCCCTATTTTCCCATTCAGGTGAACAGGAAAATAGGGCCATGTTGGCAGGTATGCCATCATCCTTTGCTTATTGTAAGCAGTATTTCTATGCAACAGTGTGATGTTCATTTCCTCCACCCGTAGCAAGGATGCTAGCAAGACGTAGCAAGTATATATAATTAAATAGTCCAGTTTCTTTTTGTTACTCTGTGGGTGTAGTTTGGTTAGTGTGTGGTGTTCAGTGACCTTGAATGAAATTGTAGCTGTATCTTTCTGTTAGACCCAAATGAATCCAGTCCCAAAAAAGGAAAGCGGTTTCATCCATTTTATTTATGCTGAATGCTCACCAGAAAGCAAATCTTTTTTCATCATTAAAACTGAGTAAATACCACACCCTGAGGCCCGCATTAAAAAGTGACTGCTCTAGCAGGAGAACCTGTTCCTGTATTTATGTGATTGCAAACCTGCTTGTAAAGCACGTGAGCTTTCTTCTAACTGAAAACTCTAACTTTCTTCTAACTGAAAATTCAAACTTGCAGTACAAAAGCCTAGACTAAAATGTTTTGCCAAGAGTATGAAGTAGAGATTTCACGGCAAATATAATGTAGCGTATATGAACCTTTCTGGGTACATATAATCTACCATGCAACTCTCATAGTACAAGGAAGCTCCTTGCAAGAAGGGGTGGCAATGCTGCTTTAAAATTACCTACTGTCTTCTCCTTCCCTAGATTGTTCACTAACAAGCAACTAAGTGCACATAAAAAGCAGGAGGCTGTAATTTACATCTGAAATTTAATTGTGTTAACTTTGCAATCAACACCATTTAAATTGAGAACAGGTGGGTAATTGTCAGTGTGGCATTTCTTTAACCAAAGTGATTTCCTTCCTTCCTTCCTGGGTTATGAAGATACTAAACAGGTGTGGATGAGGATTCTCACTTTTAAAATTAGTTTGCATTGTATACACAAATGCAAAAGGTAATTAATATTCACAGTAAGTCTATATTACTTGTTATGGTTTGTTGAAAACTCACTTAGATAAGCCTCTGTGAAATAAAATTAAAAATCCAAACCCATTGCTGCAGGGGTACTTAAACCTGGGTCTCCTTGGACTATAATGCCCATTATCTCCAGTCACAATGGCCTGTGGGAATGGTGAGAGTTGTAGCCCAGTGACATTTGGGGATGCAAGTCTGAGGACCCCGCATGACCACGCATATCCCCACAGTTTTTCTGAAGTACATTCTCCCGTCTCTAAGCTATTGGACTTGCTCTTAATCACACTCATTCTTTGAAATTAAGCATGTCATATTAAAAACAAATCTTATGCCTGAATTCAAAGTAGTTGCCAGAGTCTTCAAATGCCTATAGAGTGCACAATTCAGTGCAGTCCAGGGGGGAGTGAGAAGTACAATTTGAAAGAGAATTTAGAATGAAAGGAAATCATCTTTTAGAAAATTGGGCTGATGCTAATGAGTTAAGAGAGGCAGGAGTGAATTATATTACTGTTAAAATGCTAGGGGGAAACGGAGGAGCCTATAAAATAGCCCTTATTTTGTGCAGACTAACAAGCCCCTTTCTAGCACTCCACAAACGCATTGTCTCCTGGGTATCCACAATATGGTCTTCCATGCTTCCCAAGAGCCTTCTTATTAGGCTTCATATTACTAATGTGAAGTCTATATTTTATCTTCCTTAGGGTTTTGGCTTTCTGGTAACAGACTGGAGGAAAAAAATGCATGTTAAAATCCTTATTTCTGAGAAGATCCAGCCAGGAGGTATAATTAGTCGTACAAATTCATGTCATTATTTCCAAAAGGGCAGAAATAGACATCCTTCCAAATTCACATCTTAATTTCTTCATGAAAAACTACACTGATCCTTTTTAGCCATGTACACTCATGACTTCCAAGAGACAAGAGGCTAGAGGCATAGTCAGATGCTGATTCTGCATACACTGGAGCCATGGAGCTTCCAGGTGGGCCAGTGGTTGCAACCCTGCTCCCGCTTCCACAAGTACAGTATACATGGGCTTGATTCACACAATCGTTTGAATCTAGGTTTAATGTGGATCACTGATAGTAGCATGACTGTGTGAACCCACACCAAGGTAAGTGGGGCCTTGAGGCAACCAGAGAGTTAAAGGGCACATTCCAGAGGCAGCAGGTAATGAACAGACAGGCCAAAGGCAAATAGAATCATCTGAGGCAGACAAATGGTCAATTTTCCAGAGGCAGAGTGTCATTAAGGTAGAAATCGCTTGGTCCCACAGAACCTTCCTACTAGGAGATAAGTTACTCAAACTATCAAGAAGCTCCCATGATTGCAGCTTTATAAAACTTGGTGCCTTGGCTGTCTGAGTCACCTGACTAAACATTGAGTCAGCATTTCTAACATTGCCTAAGTGTAGTAGGTAGCACAACTCAGCTTGTAAATCCTTTGGCAAATCCACTGCTTTGGTGTCATAAGATGTAAAGTACTGGATCTTGACTGCTGGGAGTCCTGGTTTGAGACTTGTCGTGCCTTACAGACAGACAGAGGAGACATTCCCTTAGGTATGCAGGGCTTTCTGGACAGCTCTGAGTCAGAATGTTGAACTGTGCTGAAAAAGTAAAAGGAACCAGTGCAAATGGCTGAGTACCTATACAATGCCCTTACGGATATCCTAATAGCTGGCGTGGAAGAAGAAAGCAGCCTGCACACTTGTGGAGCCCTGTCTGCCATAGCTGGCTAATGCTTGTGTGGTACTTTGGCTCATGGCCATGTGTTGAAAGCTTGAACATGTCACTATTCTGTAACAAGGGCTCAATGGCATCTCATTTCCCACAAGCAGGTACATGATACAAGACAATTTATGCCTTT
Source organism: Hemicordylus capensis (assembly GCF_027244095.1). Classification (NCBI taxonomy): domain Eukaryota; kingdom Metazoa; phylum Chordata; class Lepidosauria; order Squamata; family Cordylidae; genus Hemicordylus; species Hemicordylus capensis. Next base: position 340,411,258 of record NC_069657.1, read on the forward strand.
GACCTTACTCTTAACCTTCTGTCTTGGATATTTGAGATGGTCAACTTAGTAATATGCCCTTCATTAAATGTTGGTCCCATGCTGATTTATGCTGTCTAATTGCCTTCCAAACCTGTCTCGTCTCTAGAACAATTCAATAAAGCTGTAAAGAGCACTCTGAACAATAATGTATTGTAAACCTCAAGAAATGTACTGACACTCATAAAAGGCTGTAATAAATTTTACAAAACTGCAAATGCTTTATGCACGCAATTTTTTAGTTATAGTACTATTCTTTTTAATAGTCACCTTGTGCCTCCAGATATCATTAATATCATCTCCCTACATCTTGAGTATAGACTGGCTGCTGAGATTTGTCAGAAAAATACAATAAATTTCTTCCACATGTTTGTTCATAGTTAGAGAGTGTGATTTTCAATACAGTGAACTACAGTTTTTACCAACTGACACACACTGGTATACCTCCTAACAGGTTCTTCACTGATATATTGTCTGATAACCCTTTTAACATCTAAAAATAAGGTTCTGAGGGATTGCTTTTTTCATTGGATCAATTGGATCTGAGTGCAAATAGGCCATATCTTCCAAGTGTTCTATCCATTCCATCTTGATTAGGTCAAAATCAATGGAATGTTGGGAAATGTTAGTTTATTTGCTTAGAAAGAGTTTAAGGCGAAAAGTAACTCTGAAACCATGAATAGGAGTCATTCTGGACAATACGTTTGCCATGGAAATTGGCATTTCTGTGACAAGCTTCATCTACCCCTGTCCCTATTGTTTAGAACAACTTGCCCTGTGAATTCTACCCATCTCACACTGAGTTTGCCCACCTTCATCTACTACAATGGCAAATGTAAGATCTAGACCTGCTCTCAAACTATAAGGTTGGATGGAATCAGAAGTTCATCTGACCTTCTTTACAAAGCTGTACCAGGTCACAATGACAATGAATTGACTAGATGGAAAGGACAGTTCTGTCCTAAAAGTTCTGTAGAACAGGGAATTGTGACGGGTGCAGCATGCCATGTACAGATGAACCAAGTAGCACCTTGCTGAAAATATCTCTTCTCAACAATGATGAAAAGTCCAGGAACCTGGTCTTTCCCCACTATTTTGACTCTAGTTACAATCAAAGAGGAACTCATGACATAATGGGACCAGCAGAACAAATATATGTAGATCATTTTCAGCACCTTCCCAAGCATAGCCAGACATCCAGAAATTATTTCCAATGTCCCATTTTATTCAAAATCTTTTTCAGACTGCTGAGTGAGCAACATGTCTCAAGCAATTTTTAGATATACCTTTGCCACCATTTCCCTGTTAACAAAGTAGATGTCCTGCTTTCAGATGCGCTCTGAGTCAAAGTGGGCCTGGGGAAGGGGCAGGAGGAAGTCCCTCTTGATGGGAGGGACCTGTCTGTTTGCAGGAAAACTTTTGCAGGAACAGGAAGCCCTGTATCCCTAAAAAGCCCCCAGACAAAGAAAATTGCTGCCCGCCAGTGCATTTGTAGTTGGAAGGCCTTATCAGGAAAGAGATGAGGCATCAGGTTGTATACAGAGGGCCACAACTTTATTATAGGACATATCAGCTTGCATACTGCACAGAGAAACGTGGACAATAAGAGAGCCACCCACACTGCTGAAAACCTCTACAAAGTACATCTGCACTGCTGCTGTGGAGACAGGCTGTTTCATTCCTACTAAGGGTTGCACTATCATAACTGCAATGTTGTTTCCAGAGCCAGTGTGGTGTAGGAGAGCCAGCGTGGTGTAGTGGCTAGAGTGCTGGACTAGGACCGGGGAGACCCAAGTTCAGATCCCCATTCAGCCATGAAACTAGCTGGGTGACTCCGGGCCAGTCACCTCTCTCTCAGCCTAACCTACTTCACAGGGTTGTTGTGAAAGAAAAACTTAAGTATGTAGTACACCACTCTGGGCTCCTCGGAGGAAGAGCAGGATATAAATGTAATAATAATAATAATAATAATAATAATAATTATTATTATTATTCCCAATGGAAGTAATATTACAACTGCCCTTGTGCAATGCTTAGCACAGCGTTCTTCATGGCAAGGCCTGAGACCCAGTGGTGGCTTCCATCAATTCCAAGTGTTTATTAGGTCTATGCAAAGCTTTAGCCAAATACCCTGCACAGTACCACTGCCCGCCAGTGTCCCCCGACACCACACACACACTGTTACGGTGCAGAGATGACAGTTCCCACTGCACAGTGCTGTGCTTTGTCCAGTGTCAGTGGGGCTCCCTGAAGGGAAACAGAGCCCTGGCACCATCTTGGAAAGTGCACACGATAGCTCTATAGGGAAAAGGCCGGAAGAACTGCACTCCCAACTGCACTATGTGATGCCTTCCAAAATGGCACTGGGCTTGATAAGATTCTGTTTCTCTTAGAAGGGCCCGCTCAGCTCTAGGAATAGTACAGCCTCCATGTAGGCCAGTGCAGTAGGAAATAGCTCTCACATTTAAGGTTGAAAGTGGTCCCCGCTCGAATAATAGTGAAAAAAATCACTGGCTTAGTAGGAACGGAACAAGTCCACTTCTGCAACCGTCCATGTTCCTCTGTGCAGTATGTGAGACATCTTAATCTGTGGATTCCCTGGAATTAGGGATGGACAAGCCGGCTCGCATCGAGCTGGTCTGGTTCAGGCAGTTGGAGTTCGAACCAGACTACCTCCTGGTTCGAGAAGCTGCCTTGTGTGCTGGCTCAGGGGGGTATACTTGTAAAGGGGAATCCTAGCCAGATTCCCCTTTACAAATAAAGGGGGATTTCCTAAACTAAGGAGGAGATGGTGAAAAGGGAATACTTACCTTTAGTTTCTTGACAGCAGGGACAGTGGAGGTGGCCATGGTGGCAGCCACAGTGGCGGTGGTGACATTGGAGGTGGTAGCGGGGCTTCTCCGACCACCCCCCAATGGCCTCCGAAATGACAGGCCAGACTGGCTAGGAGACCAGCAGAGGGGATCGGAAGAGCCCCTGCCGCTGCCTCCAATGTTGCCACGGCTGCCTCCACCATCCCCATTGTTCCTGCTGGTAGGAAACTAAACATAAATATTCCCCTTTTGCCACTTTCCCTTCTTGGTATTGGGAATCCTCCTTTACACGAAAAGGAGAATCATAGCCAGATTCCCTTTTACAAGTATGTCCCCCAAGCTAGCCTCCGAGCTGGCTTGGCTGACTTGTACTCCCCTACCTGTAACTTTCGTCCTTTCTACAATGCATGACTAATCCCAGGCAGAGAGCTAGAAATGTGATATGTGACCCTTCCCACCTCCTTGTTAGGCAATCCCTTCCTGGATCAGAGCAGCAGATGAGACACAGTCTGTTCCCTACTTTTCCTATTATTTTATTATACTGAGGTCAGGGAGCCTCAGGCTGCCCATCCTTTGAGGAGCCTGTGTTTGTGCAGAGAATGGTCCATAACAGGCTGCAGATGGGCCATCAGAAGGAGGAGTAGAGCTGGAAGAAGCTTTCTCTCTCACTGCCCCCGCCACCCCATCCCACCACGCAGCAGCGTTGTTTTAAAGATAAAAGGGGGAACTTTCCCCTCACCCCCACCTCCTCACAGCTGCTGCTGCGCCCTCCGCTACCTCCATCCCACCACGTAGTGACATTTTTTAGAAGGTAAAAGGGGGGACTTTCCCCTCACACACACCCTCTGCAGCCACCCAGAGAGCAGCAGCAAAATTGGGGGAGTGGCAAAATTTGCCACTCCTCAGATTTTGCCACCATAGGCAAGTGCCTACTTTGCCTCTCCATTAATCTGCCACTGCTTGGGTTGCAGGGATTAAACTCACTACAAGCCAAGGGTTCAGCTTGGAGTTACAAATCTTTAACCGCAGGTTCATCACCCCAGCAAATTGCATTTCCACTCATTTGGACATAACACTCACGGAGCCTCTGGCCCATTCAACTGTGGTTCCACGTTATATGTGACTGCGGTCACTTTGTTTCATACTCTACTGTAGGGCTGTACAAAGATTTGACTTTGAAGCATCGAAGCTGAATCATCTACACAAGACTCCTGACCCTGCAGAGAGTGGGTGGCAGCTTGCAGCACTTACCTCCATGCAGACCAATCCTCTGTGCAGCACTGGGAAGGACCTTTAAAAGGATTTGATGCTTTGGGGAGTGCCTATGACATCTTGAAAAATGCACACCAATCTGTTTGGGGAGCACATATGTAGTCCTTTCCCTCCAGAGCTCTGTGTGTGCCTTCCAAGATGTCACTGGGGCTTCCTATGGCTCTGAATCCCCTTTAAAAATCTTCCCCAGTGTTGGGCAGAGGTCCACTCTGCAGACAGATAAGCTATGAGAACCACTGCTTCCCTGCAAGTCCATGTGTGATGTGCAAATGATTCCACTTCAAAAATGAGTCTTTGCATAGTCCTACTATACAGTATGGCATGGTGTGCAATATGCAATTGTATATTGTATTGTATATATTGCTATATTTTATATAACGTTTCTTGCAACTCTGAATAATTTAAGCTATCAGGAGACAAGGCATGAAGAATAACTTGTGGTAGGGTCCGGATCCTGCACTGCAGATAGTGGCTGACATCCAGACTAAGGAAGCACTGTTGCTGTGAATGTACAGCATGCGCTATAGAGGAGGTGTGATTTTCATCAATTTCTCCTTCCTTCTGCAGATCATTGTGACTCCCAAAAATATGTCCCTGCACGCAATTCCATGGAGCCTGGAAACTGCTGCTCCCCCATACTGCATGTGCATGCTGCACAGTCGCTGACCCAATGCTTTCTTAGTCTGGATGACTGCTGGTTTCCCAAATGTAGAGTATTTTCAATGGGAGAAGTACCAATTTTGTGTGTTTATGTGGATAAGCGCTGATCCCAATTCACAGAGACTGAGTATTCCATAAGCATGTCTGAGCACATCCTATCCTCACAAGAGTCTATAGAACAAGTTTAGTAAGACATGGGCAATGGTTCAAAAAGGCAATTTATCCAACATACTATGAAGTTAAGCAGAGCAATCATTTCTGGCCTGTATTTCTGGATGACCAAATAAATGATCTGTTTTGGTTTTTATCTGAAGGCTCTCACCACTATGGCAACATTTTTTCTATGTTTGCTGTTAGTAGGTAAAAGGGTGTCTCCATTTGAGGCAATGCCTTCATTTTCATTAATGAATTCCAATGTTTATCATCTTTCAGACTGGTTTTTCAGTCTTTATGCTAATAGGTTGCCTTCAGGATAGTATGAAGGCATTATTTCATATGGCATAGTTTCATTTTTCCAAGGGAATTTGTCATCATTTATTTGCTTCTTCCACAGTAGCGACTCCCTAACTATACATTATTGGTTGGGTTCCCAAGGTGCTGTTGCCGTAAGCTATTCTGAATATTAAAGGTCCCAGTGTTACTTTTGCATGTAGATGTTCCATATTCCTAAATTAAATCTATAAAATATTGGTGGGAAGGAGTTTAAAACTTAAAAGCACATGCAGTGGAGAAGATGTACCAGCAAGAAGCTTTTTTCCTGTCATCTATAGCAACAAATACTTTCTTTATTGCAATAGATTCCCAAATGATAATAAGACCTTTGCCTTATGCCAAATGACTCAGACTTTGAGGATGATTTAGCCTCTGAATTTAGCATTTGCTCACATCTTTCTACACCTGTCCCTGCAGGAAGACATTTAGGGCAAAATAAATAAAAGGCATTTCTGTTGAGGTACATTAGTGTATAGAAGCTAATGAAAATGTAGGACATTGAAAATGAGCTTTTCCTTTGATTTATTTCTGAGAAGGAGATGTCCTTTATCATTACTCTACAATCTAATTGGCTTTTTAAAATATGTTTCCCTCCTGAATGGGTTCAGAATAAATCAGTTACCTTCGTAATAAACAGCATCTAAAAGAACAGATGATTTTAAAAAGCCACTTAGACTGTAGCAGAGAATTTTATTTAAAGCCTTGTCAAGAAATAACAAAGAGCCAATGCTTTTGTGGTATGAAGTAAGCAACCCCTTGCAAAGGTATTTTCTGTTTATCTCGAAGTAATTCCGTGTGTGCTGTGACTGTATGTAGTCTTTTCCTATCTTCTTTGAAGTCAGGTAATAATAGGTTCCAAAGCCAGTCTAAAAATGTTTTGAGCTATCAATCATTTTGGATTATTTGGTGTCCCATGGCCAATCTGCATCTTCTGCTTCCTAGCAAGATTATATTTTAAAATCCTGTAGTGTGTCACAAAATGTAAACTTTCTAATGCAACATGGCTATCGTTCTTCATACAATATGGACCTTCCAGATTCATATGGTTTTTAAACAATGTTTTCCTGCTGGCTTTCCTCTTCTTATGGTGGGAAAGTCAAAATATGGCAACTTCACATGGCAAGTTGTGAGCCTCCCAGAGAACAAGTTCTTTATTCTTATTGTTATTGTTGTTATTATTAAGCCTCTTGTTACACAAACATTCAAACTCTTTCAGGACATAATTTATGTTCTTTTGGTGTAAACATTACCATTTCACCACCTAAAAACTGAGGGGGGAAGAGTTTGTTGTGACATTTCCATCTCAAAAGCTGTCTGTGAACCCCATATTTCCTTTCATAACATGAGTGCACTTAGTAACCTACAACACATGCATGGAGACAGACTTGCATTCCAAAAACGATTGTCTTTTGGCAGGCTCAAGGTGAGTTCACCAATGGACGTTCATCACTTAGTGGCTGCTAACATTGACAGCTTGCATGTGTGACCCTCCATCACAGACTGGACACCACAGCCAGAGAATTCCTTTCACCTTGGACAGAGCACTTGTCATCAGAGGCAGCACAGCTGCAAGCCTTGGAATGATGTGTGACTGGTTTGATATGCAAGCGTATGCAACTTTGAACTCATATGGGTTTTACTTAAAGTTTCAGTTCTTGCTCCCCACCACACCTTAATAAATAACTGACAGCACAATTCATCTGTCTCTGGGAGGCGAACTTCATAGAGCATAAGCCAACCTTTTCCTCTCAGTAGCTTGCTGGTCCTTGGCCAAGTGTGTGTAGCGCTGAGCACAGTACAGTCTGTTTGACTGTTATTTCCAAAGGAGGTGTCACCCCCATCCCCACTTCCACTATGTAGACTTGGGGTGAGTTTTACAGAGATTGATGTTCGTTATTATGTCTGCAGTGCCACCCCAACCCCTTCCCGGGCCATAGCATGCAAGCTCTTCATGCTCCTATGACAGACAAAGATTTTAGGTAGCCTTGTCAGTCCATTAGAAGAAAACCAAGAGTGACCAAGGAGTCATACCTTTATTAGGATTAACTAGTATGTCACAAAGTAGTGAGTGGCTTTTACATTGGTCCTAATAGTATGCATTTTCATTGGTCCAAATATTAGTAGGTTTTACCCTGCGAAGGCTTTTCTTATAATATTGGGAGATGAAGTGCTGAACAGTAACAAAGGTGACCCAGGTCACACAGAGGTCTATTGGGCATGCATGGCCGCTGTGATGGGGGTGAAGCCCGGAATGGGCTGAAGATCACCCCAAATCACCCCAGATCACCGAACCAAACCAGGGCCAGCAGCAGCAACCAAAAAATGTCAGCTTCAGTAAGCCTGGCATCAGTGGATCAGCAGTACATCTCTGGTCTTTCCCCATTTCTCCTATTGAGATATAGCCCAGAAGGGCTGGGAGTTGGTGCCTGGTTCCAGGTGGAGAGGACAAGATGATGTACTGTAGAGATGGGCAGGGGTATGCAAAATGGTTCTACTGGTTTGAGATTGAACCAGACTGGCCCTCCTTCGGGATAGCTACATTCCTGGGTCTGAACAGCAGTTGATGAGCAGCTGTTTAGGTTTCCAAGGTGCTGTCCCTTCTGGCATCACATGCCAAGCAAGTCAAAGAAGAACAGTTTGAAAATGCGGTGGTGCTGTGATGGGAAAACATCCTACCCACTGATAGGGAATTTTTACCTTGGGAAGCAAGCCAGAAGTCTGCAACAAAAACAAGTAGGCCTGCAAGTAGTGTAGCAATGTGTAGAGTCATGGACCAACACTTAGGGCCACTTATTGAAGCATGAGTAGAAGAGTTATTCAGATTAGCATCCCTCTTATGTGATTGAAGGATGTGCCAAGAGCACATCGACGCATCCACCAGTGACGTCAGGGCATGTGTGTTCTTGCCACAGACCTGATATTCTCATGTGGCAATGTTCATCTGAACCTGCCCTCAGCAAATTGTGGTGGGGGACAACTTTTCCCCCAGTGTATAGATAACAGAGGCTCTTCTGAGCAAGGGGTTGACCTGTGTGGGTGCTATGAGACACAAGAAGCCAGATGTACCCACAGAGATGCAACCACATTCACAAAGGGAAGCACTGTCATATGTGTTTGGCTTAGATGGACAGAAGACATTGGTATTGTGTGCACACAGGAAGTCTGTGTGCAGGACAGCTGACAAGAAACCAAACAAAATATGTGATGATTGTGGGCGACTGGCCTGTATAATGCAGTTGACCAGCTCCCAGATTTACCTTCAGGCCAATCACAGTGTGTCCTTTCAGCTGAAATGCTGTGAGAACTGAGCTCTTGGAGTATGGATCCTCATTGGAGTGGGGTCTGAAGTGGTCATTTCTTTTAGCTGAGAACTCACATTCTCAGTGAGCCATTCCCACTGTGTGTTAGAACTCACACACAGGGCCCCATGCTTGGGATGTGGGGGATACCACAACACTCCCCTGGAGTGAAATGTCAAATTAATGTGGCTTCTGTGGCTTGAAAAGGTTTGGGGACACCCAATGTATTTAATGGGAGTAGGGGGTTCTACTTATGGGTAAAAAAAATCATGATTCTGAATGAGGGTTAACTAGATTAAGATGCATAAAGCATCTTGTCTGTGGTGGACTCAAGGTGGGCAAGGCAGAAGATCACCTTTACCTGCAGAAGTGTGCAACGCCTTCCTGCACACTGCTCTCATCAGAAGATGTGACCTTCTCAGCCACCTCCCTCTTCCAACAAGTAGTACAAAGCACGGAGACAGAGAGGGTAGAAGGATGTAGTGCAAGGCAGGCCTCTAGACCCCTTCATAGTTATTCTTCAGGGAAAGAATAAATTGATTACTAGGCATGTGACAGAATAATTATACATCAGGTCAGGGGTGTCTACTCTTAACATTTACTGGAATGGAGAGTGAGAAAAATAGGGAAAACATAAGTCGGGAGCAAAAGCTTCCTAAAGGCCAGACCAGAGCCATGCATCAGATGCAGAACTGTGCAGGCTTTCAGGTCATACTCATCTAATAGAAATCACTCAGTGGGCTGCTGCTGTGTTTATTTTCGACTTCTCATCAATTTTAAGTACAACAGCAATTTGATTTTTACTGAGGCAGTAAAATGAAGGTCATATTCTAAGGGAAATAACTAGTTTGTAATGAAAATGGCAGGTTGGTTGACACAGGGCAGCAAGCAAGCATATGTAGAGAATCAAAGCGGGTTATCCATAGCTTTATCCAACTTCTTGTCTCAATAAAGGTGATGCAATTTTATGTTCATGCAGCTGTGATGCAATCAGTGCCCCGTCTCTGCCAAAAATTAGGCAGCTACCTGTATAGTTCAAGTGGCTACAAGAAAAGGGTTTGCGGAAAGAGTCTGTTTAGCAGCTATTAAAAGAAAACAACCCAACCCAAACATATAGTTACATGAAACTTCATTGTCCAGCAAAGTTGGAGGTAGAGAATGAAAAGGCAGGAAAAACACTGGAAGTTAATTACCCAGTTACCCATCCCAGGATAGGATCTCCAAATGCCAGCCTTCCCCTGCTCAACATCTCAGTGTGTGGTCTTATAATCAAGTACAATTAAATTGCAAGATTTTATTCCACATCAGTTATTATTTTTAGGTAGACAGCACTGGTATTGTTGAATATGATCATTAGGACTGTTTTCCCCTTGATAGAGTTAAAGGGAGTTTAGTCCTACATGCCCGAGGAAGTAAAATGTTGTGCTTCTGTGCACACATATTCATGCAAAAGTCAAATTGGCTTCAGCATGTCTTATGCATGGATGATTGAATTGCAACCCAGAACTAGACAAATTAGAAAGCACAACTTTTCTTTACAGCCACTATTCTCAAAAGTGGGAGGTATGATCAAGCAGCTGCTAAGAGAGGATAGTAAGCCCTTCGTGAATTGCTTGCACCCCAGAGATGCATTTGGATTGAGTGGGAGAGATTGCAAGTGTCTGCCTGGGTTTCTTCTTCTTCCTCTCACATTGATTATTGCTACTAGAGACCACTCCTTTGTGACTGGGTTGCCACTCTGCACCTAAGGTGAATTTCACCTCTCTTTATTGAACGATCTCTATGAATGCGTTTTGGTGTAATACGTCATCTCTACTTCATTAAAACTGGAGTCAGATAGGACTTTTTATTTTGTCACAGGAGGACTAGATTCCATCGGCGCTGGACCGCAGCTCAGTTTTACCATTTTGAGTCCTTAAACATATCTTTAGGATTTGTTCTCTTGGAAAGACATCCTCAGTCTAAAAAGCCCCATTTGTAGATGACTACTGTGAGACGGGCCAGACTAGTAGTAGCAACTATTCAGAATTCAGCTTTGATTAGTACAGTTTATACGACTAATCCCAAATCATTCATGAAACCAGCATTTACAATGATGGCAAAGATGGAACAATTGGCAAATATGAATGTTCAAATGTTCTCACACTTATGAAGAATGAAGATTTTTGCCATCTCCAGCTTTGAAGTATTTTCCATGTTGTGCACTCTAGCTGTGAAGATTGGACTTTGAACATTCATATTTGCCATTTGTTCCATCTTTGCCATCATTGTAAATGCTGGTTTCATGAATGGTTTGGGATTAGTCATATAAACTGTATATTTACATATATGTTTGTGTCATATACATTGACCTTCTATACCGTTTCATGGATTTGTTGTTTCCCATTTGATTTTTGGTCCGTGATTCCCCATATGGTATTGTGTTTGATTAGTGCAGTGGCAGCTGGTGAGGGCAGCACTGGGGGTGGTGTGGTGAGGGGTGCCTTTAAAAAGTGATTAATGGCGTTACTGCTGGCACCTTCAAGGTGCCATGAGCAGCAGTGCTCTGTCCGGCATCCCACACAGTGGTTGCCACTGATCTGGCACTCACGGAGGCCATTTGCATGGTCTGCATGGTGTTGCTGACCACGCAAATGACCTCCACGCATGCACATAGGAACAAAGGAATTTGCCATATACCGAGTCAGACCACTGGTCAATCTACAGTCGTTCAGTATTGTCTACTCAGATTGGCAGCGGTTTCTCTGGAATCTCTCTCAGCCCTATCTTGGAGATGCCAGGGAGGAACCTTCTGTATGCAAGCATGCAGATGCTCTCCCCAGAATGGCCCACCTCCTAAGGGGAATATCTTACAGTGCTCACACATGGAGTCTCCTATTCAAATGCAACCAGGGTGGATCCTGCTTAGCAAAGGGGGCAGTTCATGGTTGCTACCCAGAGATGGGCAAAATACTCAGAAAAAGTATTTTAGATACCAAATAGCTGAGAAAATGTATATTAGATACAAACTACAAAATACTTGGTAAACAACCAATAAAAATACAAAATACAAAATAGTATTTTAAAAAACATCTTAGAACACAAAATACATTGCCTGAGAAAAAGAGGCAATTGAGATGTCCATTACTTATCCAAACTTCTTTCTATTTCCTTTAAGCAATACAGGTTTTTCAAAGATTAAAGCCAAAATGCCTTAAAAATTCTCTGCAGCATGTAGCCAGAGCAGGCACATAGGGAGACAGAATGAAGCATGATTCCAGCCAGATCAAGCCAGATTTGATTTAAAACAATCAAAAGCTAGTTTATTTAAGTAGGTATAAAAGGTAAGACAGTTCACAGGCAACCAAAGCAAAATGGTAAAAATGCACAAGCAAGATACCTTTCTCCCTATCTGGTGTTAGACAGGAGACTTGGTAGCTCTTAGATCTCAAATTGCAGTTCAGAGAACAAAAGCTTGCATCATGGTGAAGTCTGCACATTCCCAGGAGCCTTGCCGCCTGGTCTCAGCTAACAAAGCTAAACTAACACCAGAGTAGCATGTTAGAAACAGCAACCTCAAGAGTCCCTACACTCACCTTAACTATCCCCTCTTGGAGATAGGCAAAACAATCATAAGCTTAATGTTTCTCCCTCAAGGTAGAGTTTTCTGAATAATAGGAACAAGATTCCTAACAAACCAGTAAGAGATAATAAATCCACAAAAGCGTTGAGCAAAATTGGCTTTTAGAATTGAGGGAAGTTCTGATGTGAAACTAGAATGTGTTTTTAAGCCAAACAAAGGCCTATTCTGTTACATCCTGCCCCCATCCTGCCCCCTGCAACCACCTGTTCCAGTGGGGGAAAGTGTTCTGCTGCTTGACACTGCTGAAAATGGGACATCACACAACATCCAAAATGTTAGGAGGCTTAAATGCCACCAGTGAGTTTTGGGGAATACTAGACTCTTAACTCATCATGTAGCCTACATAGCCTATGGTGCATACTAGGAATAGCACAACAAAGTACAAAACATACACAGGTTCAGATTTCCAAACCCTTCCCATAAAATGAACATGCAACAAGCATAGCAAAGCATTTTCAGCTATCTAGCATAACAGATATAAGCATTTCTCTTATTCCTACAAGGCTGTGTTTAGCCAGCAACAGGCACCTCAGAGGCAAGATGCCTCCAAATACCAGTTGCAGGGGAGCAACAGCAAGAGAGAGAGCATGCCCTCATCTCTTGCCTGTGGGTTTCTCAGGGGCATCTGCTGCGGCACTGTGTGAAACAGGATGCTGGACTGGATGGAAACTGGACCCTACACATAGGAAACATAGGACCTTTTTCCAGTCAAACAAGCATAAGGATTCTCAGTTTCTCTTACCTCTTTGCAGTTAGGAAGCAAATGAATATCTCCCAGTCTCTCCTTCACCACAATCCTAAAAAGGAATACAGTACCCAGGATGGAAGAGCCTCCGATCCCCCAAATACCTAACAAACAGGGTAGCCGCTAGCTGGGAATCAGACTTTGATTCCCAGTCAGCCCAGAGCCCAAAGTGTTTACAAAGAGTTTTTAAGAAGATAAAATAATTATTTACCTCTTGCCCTTGTAACTGTGCTTTGCTGATTGCTGTACTGTAGACCAGGGTAGGGATGTGCACGGAACTGGTGACTGCTGGTTCAAAGGGTGGAGGGAATAACTTTAGGGATTGGGGAGGGTGCTCTTTACCCACCCACCCTTGCCATATTTCCCCCACCGACACTGTCATTCAAATCCGTTCCACAGGGCAGCAGCATGCCTCCTTGCCACCCCGGTGTTTCACAGACCCGAAGTGCCAAGAAGTGTCCACTGTATATGCACACATTGTAACATGTGCTGCTGCTGAATGCCAGGTCAGTTAACGCAAAAACATCTCTCATCCACGATCTGATTGTGGATGAGCGTGCTGACCTGGTATGTGTGACGGAGACCTGGTTGGATGCGCTGGGCGGGGTCGGTCTCTCTCAGCTTTGTCCTCCAGGTTTCCAGATCGTGCAGCCCCGCCTCGAGGGTCGGGGAGGAGGTGTTGCAGTCATCTTTCGAGAGACCCTCCCCGTTTCCAGGTGCCCGGTCAGGCAATCTCAGAATTTCGAGTGTTTGTCCTTGAGGGTGGGCCTCCGAGATAGGCTGCGGATTCTGCTGGTGTACCGACCACCCCGCTGCACTTCAGTCTCCCTACCTGAGCTGGCGGGGGTGGTCTCGGAGGTGGCCTTGGGTTCCCCCAGGCTTATTGTTTTGGGGGATTTCAATGTCCACACTGAGGCCCCCCTAGTGGGTGCGGCTCAGGATTTCATGGCCTCCATGGCAACCATGGGCCTGTCTCAATTGGTATCGGGCCCTACCCACATGGCGGGACACACTCTGGATCTGGTTTTTGCCGACCGGGAAATAAATGATCTGGAGGTGGGGGAATTTGAGATGACTCTCTTGTCATGGACAGATCATCACCTGGTGGGGTTTAGTTTGACTGCTCCATCTGCCCTCTGCAGGGGTGGTGGGCTGATTAAGATGGTCCGTCCCCGGAGGCTTATGGATCCGCTTGGATTTCAGACGGCCCTCGGGGAGTTTCCAGTGTCCAGAGCTGGTGACCCTGTCGACGCCTTGGTTGATCTCTGGAATGGAGAGATGGCCCGGGCTGTTGACACGGTTGCCCCCAAGCGCCCTCTCCGGCTTGGTGGAGCCCGTTCTGCTCCTTGGTTTTCCTCGGAGCTTAGGGCGATGAAGCAACTCAGGCGACGGCTGGAGTGACGCTGGAGGAAGAGTAGTCACGAATCCGATCGAACACAGGCTAGAACCCATTTTAGGGACTACGCCGTGGCGGTGGGGGCGGCGAAGAAACTTTTTTCTCCGCCTCCATTGCGTCTGCTCAGTGCAGGCAAACAGAGCTGTTTCATGTGGTGAAAACATTGCTCCACACATCCCCCCGGACAATGGGGGAGGAGCCATCTACAGCTCTTTGTGATCGGTTTGCCTGTCGCTTTGCAGATAAAGTCGCTTGCATCCGTGCTGACCTGGTCTCCAGAGTTTTGGCAGTTCCGGCAGACATGCCTTTGGTACCATCTGGTCCCGTTGTGTTGGATTCTTTTCAGTTGGTGCGGCCTGAGGATGTGGACAAGATCCTGGGCAGTGTGCGGGCGACTTCATGTGCTCTTGACCCTTGCCCTTCATGGCTAATAAAAGCTGCCAGGGAGGGGACAGGCAGATGGCTGGAGGTGATCGTTAATGCTTCATTAAGGGAGGGCAGGATGCCATCGTGCCTTAAGGAGGCGGTGGTAAGACCTCTATTAAAAAAGCCCTCCCTTGATCCCTCCAGCCTGGACAACTATAGACCTGTGTCTAACCTGCCCTTTTTGGGCAAGGTGATAGAGCGTGTGGTGGCGTCCCAGCTGCAGAGGGTCTTGGATGATACGGATTATCTGGACCCTTTTCAATCTGGCTTCCGCCCCGGGTATGGGACTGAGACTGCCTTGGTCGCTCTAGTGGATGACCTACGCCGGGAACTAGACAGGGGGAGTACGTCCCTGTTGGTTCTGCTGGACCTCTCGGCGGCGTTCGATACCATCGACCATGGTATCCTTCTGGGCCGCCTCTTGAGTATGGGAATCGGAGGCACTGTGTTGCAGTGGTTCCAGTCCTTTCTTGAGGGGAGGGTCCAGAAGGTGGTGCTGGGGGACTACTGCTCGGCCCCGTGGCCGTTGGCCTGTGGGGTCCCGCAGGGTTCGGTCTTGTCCCCCATGCTGTTTAACATCTACATGAAGCCGCTGGGAGAGGTCATCCGGGGATTTGGACTGAGTTGCAAGCAATATGCGGATGACAGTCAGCTCTATCTCTCCTTGTCATCTGATCCTAGGGAGGTGGTGGATGTCCTGAATCGGGGTCTGGAGGCCGTGATGGGTTGGATGTGGGCTAACAAACTGAAATTGAATCCGGATAAGATGGAGGTACTGTTGGTCAGTAGGAGAGCCAATCGGGATGAGGAGATTTTACCAGTTCTGGATGGGGTTGCACTCCCCTTGAAGGAGCAAGTACGCAGCTTGGGGGTACTACTGGACCCGGCTCTGCTTTTGGAAGCTCAGGTGGAGGCGGTGGCCAGGGGTGCCTTTGCACGGCTTCAGCTGGTGCGCCAGCTGCGTCCCTTTCTCAAGAAGGCAGATCTGGCCACGGTTACCCACGCCTTAGTCACGTCCCGGCTGGATTACTGTAACGCGCTCTATGTGGGGCTGCCCTTGAAGAATATCCGGAAACTGCAGCTAGTGCAAAACGCGGCAGCAAGGGTTTTATCCAGAGCTGCCTGTTGGGAACATATCACCCCCATTTTGAAAGAGCTGCACTGGCTACCGGTTCGTTTCCGGGTTCAATTCAAGGTGCTGGTTTTGACCTTTAAAGCCCTAAACGGTTTGGGCCCGGGGTATTTGAGGGACCGCCTTGTCCCAAGGGTTGCTGCCTGCTTGCTGAGGACATCTGAGGGGGCCCTGCTCCGGGTGCTGACAATGAGAGAGGCCCGGCTGTCGTGCACTCGGGACAGGGCCTTCTCTGTTGCTGCTCCCAGACTCTGGAATGCTCTCCCACTGGCCATTCGTTCCTCGGACTCCATCATGCCCTTTTAGAAAGCTTGTAAAGACTTGGCTTTTTACCCAGGCTTTTACATAATCGTTTTTACTGCTGCTTCTGGGTGTTTTTATTTGTTGTATTGTTTTATGTATGTTTTTATATGTTTTTATATTCTTAGCATGTTGTTTTTATTGTGTTTTTATTGTATGTTTTTAACTTTTGTAAACCGCCTTGGGGCTATATTTTAATGAAAGGTGGTATAAAAATGCAAAAATAAAATAAAATAAATAAATAAATAAAATGTGCGCAGGCATCACGATGTGCACATGTGCAGTGGGCAGTTTTGGCCAATTCCAGTCTGCGACATACTGGGGTGGCAAGGAAGTATGCAAGCGCCCACGGGACCAATTTTAATGACAGCACCAAAGGGGGAAATGTGGTGGGGGAGGTAAGAGCACCCTCCACAGTCCTTAAAGTTACCCCCCTTTGAACTGGCTGAACCGCCGGACTTTCGAACCGGATCAGAGGTCCATAAAGGGCCTCTGAGCCAGTTCTGTGCACATCCCTAGACCAGAGAAGGACAATGTGTGGGCAAATCTTGATTAATCCTCATGTCTGCAAACCCTCCCACCTTCCAAGGGGTTGGGGTTGGGATTTGCATCCCAATGTGAGTGTTCACTGATCACTGAAAGACACTATCCTGGTCATTTCAAACTGGTCAAGCCAGTTATCAAGCTTTTCTCCTTGTTATACTACTTCTAATTAGAGAATCCTAGCCACCTAATGGTGCAGCAGGGATATAACTTGCCTAGGGAGCAAGAGGTTGCTGGTTTGAATCACTGCTGGTATGTTTCCCAGACTATGGGAAACACCTGTATCAGGCAGCAGCAATATAGGAAAATGCTGAAAGGCATCATCTTATACTGTGTGGGAGATGACAATTGTAAACCCCTCCTGTATTCTACCAAAGAAAGCCACAGGGCTTTGTCGTCACCAGGAGTTGACACCAACTCAATGGCACAACTTTACCTTTAATCAGAGAATCCTAGAGTGAAAGGGTGTGCCTCCTAAGAACCTGCTTGCTTAGTTGCTACAAAGACAACACAGGACTGACTGGGTTGTTCAACTGACTGATGAACTTCAGCATATGAGTTTGCAGATGCTAATGGGCTGCTTGCTTGCAATAAAAAGGCAGCTCCTGAAGCAAAAAACTCCACCAAAAAACCAACAAAAACAATCAAAGCAATGATTGGCTGATTATGATAACCAAATACATTTGGTTTCAGCAATGTATTTTTAAAACACAAAATACCTGAACAAATGTATTTTAGATACAAAATATAAAATACTGTTCTGAAAATTATTTTAGATACAAAATAGAAAAGTATTGAAAATATGTATTTTAAAACACGTATTAGATAATGGCCATCTCTGTTGCTACCACAAGACCAGCTCTCCACACATTCATAGAGGCCAGGTGAGTTCCAGAGCCATGGCAGCCACCATGTGGCTTGCGGCAACTTGCAGGTGCTGGTGGTACCACCGGTAATCACCTTTTAAAGTTACCTCTCGCCACCCCCCGGGTGTTGCCCTCACCAGCCGCCACTGGGTTAATAGTGTGGCTATATTTTCTCATTTTTACATTACTCACCCCATTTGATAATTTGGTTTGCTTAATACACATGTCTTGCCAAGCTCCAGGAAACTAGCTTGTAGCTAACCCGACTGGGCTGCAGAGTTATTTTCCCATTTCATTGCTCCATTCATTTGTCTTGTTTAAAATCTATGGTTTGTTGCAGCCAACATTCATTTTGTAACAAGTGGTGACTGTTTCTCATTGCCCCATTCAGTTTCAGAATGTTTATCTTACAGGCTCTCTTTTTGTTCTTGTTTTAACCTTTTTAAAATGGAAAGGAATGGTTCTTTTCTTTTGGGGGGGGGCATCTCTGGTAGCAGCTATGTTTTCCTTGTAATATCCTAAAAGTTTTGTTGGTCTGGGGACACTGTAGAAAACATGGTCATTACCAGTTGGGAGGCCACCATGTTTTTGTGCCAGTGGCCATGTCGTCCCCCCCCACACACACATAATGCCCCTGGCCAATGCAGTGCCCCAGGCAGTATGGAGAGAGAAAAAGCCTTCACCAGATGTAGCCACCAAAAGGAGCTCTGCCCCTGCTTTTTAATTTTAAATAGTTAAAAGAAGAGGAAAGGAGGTTACCGTGCTACCTACTCATTCCAAAACCAAAAAGAGTTCCCAAGTGGCACAAATACCACTAGGGACTCCTCAGTCTGCTTCAGAATGAAAAGCATATGGAAGTGAGCTGTGTGATGGTTTCAGTTAATCCGCTCCCTGATCCAGGCCAGCTTTTGAATGGTGCTTTGGTTATATTTATTCCAGTCCTGGAGTAGAGGCGGAGCTAACAAGCAGTCAGTAGGAAGAGCACTGAAAGCAGACTGCACTTGCCTCTCTGTAACTAATATCTATTTCAACAAACCATTAATATTCCTGATTCAACTCCACTGCCTTGTCCTTGCATACCACAACTCTTGCCTCTGGAATCTACAAGCTGCATTTGGCTTGTTTCAAGACAAAAGCAATCCCAATTGGCTACCATAATAGACTATTATCCCAATAGGAATGTTAATGGAGTAATGTATACATCTTGTGTGCAATAGCTAATCATTCCATGTAGCCTCACCTTCATTGTTTAATAGCCTGCTGTGTGGCAGGTCTAGGTCATCATCACATGGTATCTATTTCCATGCTTGGATTGTTGAATGATGATGAAAGTTTACAGTATTTGTGTTTTCTTTTTGTATTTGACTCACTATTAGACCAAGTGGAACTGGGAATATTTAGTTCAATTTGAGTGAGATGGAATGAGATTAGGGTCAAACTAGATGGGATGCAAATTGCGTTATTTCGTATCCATATCTTTAGCTTTTTTAAAAAGAAGAAGAACTGCAGCAGTGGGAATGCCAGCCTAGATCTGCAGGAGTTTCATCCTTTTCCTTCAAGCCATTTTGTTCCACCCCACTCTACAAAAAGCTATTATTTGCCTCAGAGTAAAAGACATATAAGTGCAAATAACAGTTTTGCTCCTTGCAGAAAATATTGGGGTGGAGTGGAATTTATGAAGGAGAAAAAGGTCTAGGCAAATGGGTTAAGCACTCTTTCCCCATGGTATGGTCCCAATAAGAATTTGAGGTCCCCACAGTTGTGATTTTAAAAAAATTAAGGAGAAAAAAATGTGATAATGCATTTCATGTCTACTTGACCCTAAATTCTTGTATAGTTGCTACATGAACTGCATACACACAAACCAACAAAGTCTGAAACGTTCATTTACTTGTGATTTGGCAGCTCTTTGAGAGATTTATCTTTTGACTTTCTTCCCCCACCTCGCCTTTGCCTTCTGACTCCCATATTATTCCTCTTTCATTTTTGCCTGTTCAGTTTCTTACTTAAAAGACAGTTGACAATTTTGTCATCCTTTGCTTCCCCCAAATTTACTATTTCAGGAAGGAACTTGCCAAAAATTGTTAGCAACCTTTAGATTCCCTTGTTCCTAAACCAGCTATGCTTCATTTACTTACAAAGCGAGGACTTTGATATGTCTCACTGGTATATTTTAGATTGTGATGACAAAACAAGTGCTAATTCCAACAGAATACACAGATCTCCATGTCTAATCCATCCATAAATTATAAAAATGGACTGCAGTGCAGCCCATAACAAGGAGTGAATAATAAAAATGACCCCCTAAATTGAAGCTGGCAGCAAGTATACGTTTCACCTTTAAAAAAAAAATCCATCTTCTAGAGGATTTTTGAGAGAGGAAATTTATTTCTTTTATGTGAAATCCCAAATAGTACGTATAATTACATATACTTTACCTGAACATTCTAGTAAACTTCTCCATGAAACACAGCTGGTTGCTGAGATGTATGCCTAAGTGGAGATCTGAATGTGGATCTCTCTGGTCCAAGTCAACATTCACAGCCAAACTAGATAAGATGACAATGGTGAATATTTATATACCACTTCTCAACAAAAGTTCCCACACCAGTTTACATAGAAAAATAAAAATCTAAAAAGAAACATAAGATAGACACAGTGGCAGAGCCACCATTGAGCAATAGGGTTCAAAGAACCCAGGCCGCCAATGAAAAGGGCCGTGAAAGATGCCCAGTGTGACATCATGCACACGCAGGCGTGGCCCAATTTCCAGAGGGCCCGCCCCAGTCCTCCAGAGCTAATTTCCAGCCAGAGTTTGCTGGCTGCTTGCATTATTTCCATTCATCTTCCTCCAGCAAGGGAGAGAAAGGGAAATAATGCAGTCCACTATCAAACGCTGGCTGGAAATTAGCTCCAGAGAGCTCGCACAGGCTCATTGCAGCCCTGAACATGCCCCTTTTGCATGTGACATCATGGGCAAACAAGGCATGTCTAGGGCTCTGAAGAGCCCATGCAAGGTCCCTGGAGCTCATTTCCAGCCAGTGTTTGCTGGAGAGAGAGGAAGGGAAATAATGCAGGCAGCCAGAAAATCCTGGCTGGAAATTAGCTCCAGAGTGGAGAGCTTGCACAGAGAGTTCTTCAGAGCCCTGGACATGCCCCCTTTGCACATGGCATCACGCTCATGGGTCGGCACTTGTGTGCACAGTGCACACATGGCGGGACTGCCACATTGGGACAGAACAGGGGCTGCCATTCCGCAAGCTCTGCCACTAGATAGATACCAGCAACAGCCACTGGAGGGATGCTGTGCTGGGGCTGGATATGGCCAGTTGCTCTCCCCCTGCACAATAAAGTGAATCACCACTTTTAAAAGGTGTATCTTTGCTTCGTTAGCAGGGAAAGAATGATTTACTGTTGGATCTCTCATGGGATATTTTCAAAGCAAAAAGCAGCTGTAGTTCTGATCAGTTCTGAATCCCACCCCAGCTGCTGTTTACCCCAGAAGGAAAACACAGTCAGGTAAAACATATATATCATTCCTTTCCAGTGCTGTAGCCTCAGTCTAATTTCCCCACCCCTGCAACTGAAAAAAAACTGCCCTTGATCTGTCCCATGCCTGCACAATTTGTGAACCAACAAGCTGAATGCAGTTCAACACCAGCATTCTGTTGTTTCCGTCTAAGTGTTTGATAACCACCCTATTTTTGCAGTCCAGGGCAAGATCCCCTGGTGGTGGGCTGCCATATATGACTTATGTGCTACGTTCATTTTATTGGTTCACAAGCTGTGCAGATCAGCTCTATCTATTATACCACACTGGCCCAATGCATAAGAATGACACCTCATGGTGATATTGAAATATGCAACTTGCTTTTCATGTGCAACTTGACAGTGCGCATGAATTAATGGCAATGCAAACAAATTAATATCATTTGGGGGAAGCAGATTTCCAAGGCATATTCTGTGCTTTGAGTGGGCCTCTGAGATTCAAAGGCGAGTGAAACGAAGATGTGTCCAGCTGTTTAAAATGGCAAGGCTGATACGACACTTTTATCTTGTGTGGAGTGCTCCGCTGCATAGCTTTTTAGCTATAGCTAAAAAGATAGCACAGTTCTTCCTTTCTTGCACTTTGACACCAAAGAAGAACTTTCTGGTATTTATAAGAGAGGTAATGAAGAAGTCAAGAAAGTTTAAATCATTTATCTTAGAAATATCCAAGTCATGACAAGAAGAAAATTTGCCTTCTGAACTTGGTAAAATATTGTTCATGACCCTCTTTCACACTCACATAGTAATAGAGAAGTAATCAGTTGAATAAAAGGTGTGCTTTTTCCCCTTCTTGAACCTCAAGAAGGGCTAACAAGTGAAATATGGCTGGAGACTTAATTCTCTGGGGGAAATATAAATTTCCCTTGGGATTCCATTAGGCTGGGTAGTGTTTCATTAGAGAAAGGATGTATGAGACTTAAAACACTGAGATACATGTGGAGTGCTGCTTGATTCATAAGCTAAAAGTTCCAGTTCACTGTGCACTCATCCCAATTCTCAATTAAATTAGCATTTTTCTTCTAGAAAAGTTTAATGCCTCTGAACTTCAAAAGTCTGGGCTTTGTAGCACTTGCTATGCTTTTTCATAGCCTGTGGCAGTAGAGGACATATCACTGAATTCCTGCAGTCACTTTAGTTCACTGTTGTTGCTTCATAAAATGGAAGTGTGTGGTAGCAATGGTGACAAAATTCAGAATGAAAATTCAGAAACAAACTCCCCACAGGTCAAAAAAGTACAAAGCAGAGTCCAAATCTTCCTGAAGTTCGGACCTGGCTCGTAATAACTTGCCCTGGCTCCAACATTTCTGGTTGCTCTTACAGTTTTCCCTTCAAAATGTATCATGGCAAGTGAGGGGCAGTGGGAAGGAATGATAATGGCTTCCACAGACTCATATTTCAGGCCAAATGCTCCTGGATGCTATTGAGCATGCTCAGAAGTGTCCATTGCTTCTGAAAAGCCCGAAAAACTGCATTTCTAATGTGTGTGACTTTAGTTCTCTAAACATTGATGTATTGTGAACTCCATTCCCCAGACTCCCCAGCAGCAACAAATACTTCTGAGCATTTTCAGACTTTTGGTAAGGGGACACTGGGGTGAACATCCCTGAGCTTGATATTTCTCAGCTTTCTCAGACACCAAGCTTTTCCTAACAATTCTCTGAGAGAGTTCAGTAGAACTAGACTAATAACAAAGCAAGTAGAGGGGGGCTCGCCCATCGCCAAAGTGTTTGCCCAACAGCACCACATCTTCCATGGCACCTCCCAAGCATATAGCAAATGCCACATATACCAAACACCATGGACTCTGATGGCGTGATGGCACATCCAGAGTCACCTTCCATTACAGGAGTGTGTGACTTATGACTGGTGTTGGGCTTTGACTGGGAAGACCTAGGTTCATATCCCTCCTCAATGATGTAGGTCATTCAGTGAGTGAAGGGCTGCAACCCGGAGAACCTGCATGTGCTTTAAATTCCTGAATGAAGTGGGAGAAGACACAGTCACTGCTTCTCTTACCTGTTCTTTCTCAGTTGGTCTCCTTGCTCAACCTACATGTGTATGGCGTCTGGAGTCAGTCTGTTACAAGCAGGCAGAGAAGAGAAAACAGGAGAAGCAGCACATAATCAGATAAAGCCTGCTCTCTGGCTTGTGACATGGAAAACCTATAGAAAATCCTTCCTCTCTCAGTGAAACCTACTTCACAGGATTTTGGGGATAACTCATGTGCCCATGTTGAGCTCTTGATGGAAGGGAGATATACAAATGTGATAAACAAATTTTTCTTATTCTTGGAAACAATTGCATCTCTTTCTGCATCTAACTGTGAAGCTGATGACATTTCAGTTCCTTCAAACATACTGGGCTGACGGGGGTCGGAGCAAGATTTCATATGAATTCAGTGGCTAGAATACTAGCACTGTCTCCATTCTCCTCTGCTCTCTCTCTTTAAATCTATTTTAACTGGCTTATCGCACATGGGTGTATTGAGGATAAGGTGAGAATTGGAAACATGTTCTAAATGGTTACAGCCAGGGAGTCCTGCTGTGCAGACAGAATGGGTAGCCTCTCTCTAGGTCTTTGTAGGTGATGATCAATTGTAGGTGTTTAGATTTGCTGCTGCTGCTTTTCTAAAGCCAAAAAAGAGTTGCACATTGTCACAGGGAGAATGTCCGTTTGTTATAGAATCCCAGGATATTTTGAGCGATGTGCTTTTCATAACAAATTATAGTGTTGCAAAAGATACAGCTTGCCTTTATTTTTTTCCCCTGACGAAGAGCACATAGCTCAAAATACATTGGGATTCTGCAATAAACAACATGTATTTACCTGCACCGATCTGCTATTCTTTTTTGGCTCGATTATTGGTGCTACCCTCTTGTTTCCCCCCTGTGTTTTTCTAAAGTTGCATTACACCAATCCTCAGGCTGCTAGGGACCAGGGTCTGATCTGTGTGCAACGAGGGCCATGATCCATCAGCAGCTTAGAGATTTGGTTGAAAAAAGCTGGCTTGGAGGAAACAAATAGCGGCTGCTTTGAATTAGCACGGGCAGCTAATCTGCATACTTGTGCATGCATGTGATGCGTTCTATCAACCTAACTCAACCTACATACAATTAAATGGTTTATTATAAAGACAGCAAAATTCTTTAGTGCTTTCTTCTCCAAAAGAGATGTAACCTTGTAAATGGTCTCCCCGGCACTCAGAAAAAAGTGTAAACTCAGTGGCTGACGTCTCTACTAATGGTGTGGAGGCACTGCATGCAAAGTGTCTCAACAGAGTTTAGTAATCTAGGATCCTGTGGTGCTGGTGGAAAAGGGGTAAATTTTGCTGACCTTTCCTTCCCCAAGAAGCACTCTTTAACACCACCAAATATGTTCCTGATGCTCATACATAGGGCATCTGCTGTAAATCTTAGGGTCGTTCCAGATGGCAAAAAACTATGTAACATGAAGAACTTACATGCAAGCAGGAAAAGAGAGCTTACTCACCTCCACACACTCCTGCAGGCTTGCAGCCTCTTTCCCAGCAGGATTTCACAGGCTGTTCAGATAGCCAGCAGGGACCTTGTGTGATTTCCACAGCACCACCTGCTGGCCAATTCTTACTTTCTGTGAATAACCCATCCCTTTTATTAGTACTTTTCTGCCGAATGGGGAAAGGGATGGGTTATTCATAAAATGCAAAAGCTGACTGGCAGGTCGTACTGCAGAAATCATGCAAGGTCCCTGCTAGTCACCTGAACAGCTTGTGAGATCCTGCTGGGAAAGAAGATGCAAGCCTGCAGGAGTACATTGAGGGTGAATAAGCTCTTGCTTCCAATCTGCACCCAAAGCTCTTTGGGCCACACAGTTTTTTGCCATCTGAAAGGACTTTTAGAATGTTAAATAAAAGGTGTATTTACTAAAACCAAGATGGTGCAGATCTATTTGTGAGTAACCAGAGACTGTAACCCATTTCTTGTTAAACTTTGTAAATTTCAGCATACAACTTAAAATGCTAAAGAAATGTTAGATAATTCCAATTATCTTTGAACAAATCTTTCTACAAATTTGTTTTCGTTTTTGCAATTGAGAATACGCAAAATAAATCACAGCTTGATTTTTTAAATGAGACTAAAGAAGCATAGGAGAAAAGGTATAGCAAATGTAACTCTCTTTGTGTTCCCATTGAAAGCATGAACGAATGATCAATATTTCATACTTTAATGACGGAATTTATGATGCAGTCCTAAACCAGCTTGCATGCTTGTAAATCCCACTGGCCAGTCAAATTTATGAGCAGATAAATGGGTCTGGGGCTGCAGCCATAACTTCCAGTGTATTTTCTAAAGCATCCAATAGATTTTCTGAAAAGAGAAATGCTAATCTAAATATAAAAATAAAATCCCTTCTATAAAGCAAAGGGAAAAGTTTTTTTTTTTAATCACCAACTCCCCACCCCTCACTTTTTCCATCACAGTATGCTAGTTCAAATGTAGCCATATTAAGAAAAATTGGCTCCCTCCATAAAACAAGCAATCTACTCCCACTCCATGTGAACACTGCTGGGAATTTTTGTTCTCTACAGGAAGTGAACCTTGTAAACCTGAGTTGCTCTCCCTCAATCATGGGCTAATCTGAGCAGAGTTTACAGTCTCGGGACAGAATTCTGCTCTCAATGCAAGTTAGTCTAAATACCAATGGATGTCACAGTCCCCTGCAAATATCTCCTGGGCAAGTCCCATGCAAATGAATGGGGGCTCTCCAAGAGTGCTGTTGTGCTTGTGTGCTGCTCTTGTTCCTCCCAATGTGACGATTTGTGCACAGAAGCCAGATCATATCTTTCAGTTCAGATTTAGACAACTAAGGGCTTTCATCCAAGTAAAGAAAACCTAGTTGATTAATTATGTAAAGCAATAAAATCTGCATACATTTGAATATGATGGTTTCTTTGAGGAAAAACACATACTTAGGTTGTATCCTGAATAGTGTGAGTAGAGCATAGAGTCATTTTTAAAGCTATTTTACCCATCCGATTCCTCACCAAAAGTTTACTCCTGAGGGTTGGGCAGTTTGCAAGAATGGTGTGAAATGCAGCAGGGGCTTACAACAGGAAGGGAAAATTCCTTCCACAAACTGAGCAAATCCCATCTATCCTCAAATCAAGGCCATCTATCTCTGCCATCAAGTCAGTGTTGACTCTTAGCGGCCATATGGATAGATTCTCTCCAGGAAGATCTGTCTTCAATTTGGCCTTTAAGGTCTCTCAGTGGTATATTCATTGCTGTCGTAATCAAGTCCATCCACCTTGCTGCTGGTCATGGATGGACTTGATACCACCATGGAATTTAAAGGGATTTAAATTCCCTTTTCCTGCTGAAGGCAGGCGGACCATTCTGAAATGTCACAATGGTGCTCAGCATGCCCCCCCTTGAAGACCATGGCCAATGGCTGCCACCCCTGATGCCTTGCCCACAGTCTGGCAACACGAGTGCTATGATGTGACCTAGGCAGACCTGAGAAGAGGCAGAGGCTCCTCTGCCCTGAAAATGGAGGTTGCTGGACCACAGTTGGATGAACATCTGCAAGGTGATTCATGGTTAGAAAAATTAACGGCAGATTCAGCAACCTCCGATTTCACATTATACTCGAATGTGACCTATATTTCATATAGGGCACAAAACTCCCATACAGTACATGAAAGCCTGGTTTTAGGGGTGTAAACTGTGCTCAGATTAAACAGGTGAAACTCGAAAAATTAGAATATCGTGCAAAAGTCCATTAATTTCAGTAATGCAAATTAAAAGGTGAAACTGATATATGAGATAGACGCATTACATGCAAAGCGAGATAAGTCAAGCCTTAATTTGTTATAATTGTGATGATCATGGCGTACAGCTCATGAGAACCCCAAATCCACAATCCCAGAAAATTAGAATATTACATGAAACCAATAAAACAAGGATTGTAAATAGAACAATATCGGACCTCTGAAAAGTATAAGCATGCATATGTATTCAGTACTTGGTTTGGGCCCCTTTTGCAGCAATTACTGCCTCAATGCGGCGTGGCATGGATGCTATCAGCCTGTGGCACTGCTGAGGTGTTATGGAAGACCAGGATGCTTCAATAGCGGCCTTCAGCTCTTCTGCATTGTTTGGTCTCATGTCTCTCATCCTTCTCTTGGCAATGCCCCATAGATTCTCTATGGGGTTCAGGTCAAGCGAGTTTGCTGGCCAATCAAGCACAGTAATCCCATGGTCATTGAACCAGGTTTTGGTACTTTTGGCAGTGTGGGCAGGTGCCAAGTCCTGCTGGAAAATGAGTCAGCATCCCCATACAGCTCGTCTGCGGAAGGAAGCATGAAGTGCTCCAAAATCTCCTGATAGACGGCTGCGTTGACCCTGGACTTAATGAAGCACAGTGGACCACCAGCAGCAGATGACATGGCTCCCCAAATCAACACAGACTGTGGAAACTTCACACTGGACTTCAAGCATCTTGCATTGTGTGCCTCTCCATTCTTCCTCCAGACTCTGGGTCCTTGGTTTCCAAATGAGATGCAAAGGTTGCTCTCATCAGAAAAGAGGACTTTGGACCACTGAGCAACAGACCAGTTCTTTTTTTCTTGAGCCCAAGTAAGACGCTTCTGACGTTGTTTGTTGTTCAGGAGTGGCTTTCAAGAGGAATACGACATTTGAAGCCCATGTCCAGGATCCGTCTGTGTGTGGTGGCTCTTGATGCACTAACTCCAGCCTCAGTCCACTCCTTGTGAAAGTCCCCAACACTTTTGAATGGCCTTTTCCTGACAATCCTCTCCAGGCTGCGGTCATCCCTGCTGCTTGTGCACCTTTTTCTTCCACACTTTTCCCTTCCACATAACTTTCTATTAATGTGCTTTGATACAGCACTTTGGGAACATCCAACTTCTTTTGCAATTACCTTTTGAGGCTTTCCCTCCTTATGGAGGGTGTCAATGATGGTTTTCTGCACAACTGTCAAGTCAGCAGTCTTTCCCATGATTGTGATTCCTAATGAACCAGACTGAGAGACCATTTAAAGGCTCAGGAACCCTTTGCAGGTGTTATGGATTGATTAGCTGATTGGAGTGGGACACCTGGAGCCTAGACTGTTGAACCTTTTCACAATATTCTAATTTTCTGGGATTGTGGATTTGGGGTTCTCATGAGCTGTACGCCATGATCATCACAATGAACTTTTGCACGATATTCTAATTTTTCAAGTTTCACCTGTAGGCATGGGACAGGGTCCCCAACCCCATTACCTTTTGTGTCAACTCCCTTAGCCTACAGGGGACTACTATTTGTCTAAAATAGGAAGGAGTAATGGAATGAGTCTTGTGGATTCCATTGAGGGTCCCTTACTTATTTCCCCCATAATTCAGCTGTATCTTCCCTAAACCAGCATGTGGGTGGAATGCATGCAAATAATCCCAGCATCAATCCTAGCATTGTACCAAGACCCCTTGCTTATAGGGGTGTTCCAGGGAGGGCATCTCGAGGCAGTGATGTGTTTCTCAGCCATAACTGGTACTCTTGGACTCCCCTGTGATCTGCAAGGGAACATGAAGGGCTGGCTAGATCACTTAGTAGTTTTCATCTAAGTTTAAAACTTTTTCTAAAAAAATGTTGCCAGTCTTTTCCATTTAGCTTTGTAGTTTTTTCAATATTTGCATTCGTGTATAATGGAAAAAAATTCCAAACTGGGAGGGTCTGGACTGGAATATAAACTCTTCCAGTCTGAAAGGTCACACCTCTGTACAATACAAGCCCAGGTTCATACACACAATAAAATGACACCAGGATACCTATGTCATCTTGCCAAGTGGTAAAGGAGGATTTAGCTGCTCATCTGATGTATATGTAGCAAAATGGTCATTTGTATTAATCCTTATCTTTGGATTTCTCACAGTAAGGTTTAAGCTACAGTTCTATAAAAGGGAGAAATCAAAAATTGAATGCACGTTTTAACATCTCACTTCTATCTTGGTAAGTTCTCAAAGCACTTTACAAGATAAAAAGATTATATCAATGTCATGCTGTCCTAGTTTTACTCTTACTTAAAGGAGTAGTCCTGTGCAATCAAGACAAAGAAGATGTCTCATTTTTAAAACTTCCACCTCACTGCCTTGATAAGTATATTTTTAACATGATGAATAATATACTAGAACTGGCCACAGAGACAAGGCTGCAATAAAATGCTATGCCATTGAAAAATCACCTCGAAACTCTGAGCTGAAGGAGTCCACTCAAGACTCCTTAGTCATGACAGAAGTAAAATTGTGCAAGTTTTCTTTACCACCAGTAAGTACATTTTTGAAGACTTCTTTTTTGTATATATCCTAATATTTGCATTTTTAGGGCTGATATATATCTGTTAAAAAATCTGTAAAGGCTCTGAGATTAACTCTTTCACCCTTTGCTGCAGTCCTGAAAAAACCCCAATCCTATTACCAATGATGCAGTTGCTGGGGGGGTGGGGTGGGGGCGGCACCAAAAGCAGCTTCCCTATCAGGACAGATATCATTGTGCCTGCAGTATAAACACAAAACATTAAACCCCCTTTCCCAACACAGTGATCCTAATCTAGCTGCTTTTTAAAAATAACCACAACCACACACACACTACACACATTCACACACAGACGATGACATATTGCATTCCACATCTAATTTAGCCCTCAGATACAGACAAAAATGCTCCACCCCATTCCAGTGCTATTCCAGTTCGCTGGCTATTTTTAAAAAAAGTTCCAATGGGTTCTTGCTGTACCTGGCAATTAATACAATTAACTTTGCTTGTCCTGTTTAGTCATCAGATTCAGACATGGCCTTTCAGTCAGGTAGAATGAGGAACTTGTGTGGGCACACAGCAGCCCCTGCCACCGATCCAGCCACATTCATTAGAATGTCTGTCAGCAGCCTCTGTACAAATTGCTGCAAAAGCAAGGTTCTCTTGGATGCTCTGAGGCAGTGATTCTTCACTGTTTTTCAAGTGGGGCCCATATTGGCAAAAAGCAAAACAAACAACCATTCAATGTGAGAGCCATTTCCCACTGTGCTGACCTCTGCACAGTACTGCACTTTCCTCAGTGCTGAGAGGGCCTTTAAGAGAGGTGGAGCCCTCTCAAGAGCTCTGCGGGAAAGCAGTGGGGAGCCGAGGTGCACCTAGGTAATTTTGGAGCCTGGACCCTTGTTGGAGGCCCCCCTGCTGCAAGTTAAACATCATCCCCCTATTCTCATCCCACGTATTTATTTACCCCCTCTGTCTCTAAAGCACCCGGCACAGGTCATAAGCACACTCGGCCACCAGGCTCAGTGTGGGCTAGCAGCAATCACACCATCCAGGATAGAACAAAGATGATTTGGAGGCCCCTGGAAGATGTGGAAGCCCTGGATTTCGGCCCTGAAGTCCAGGGGTAAGAGCATCATTGGTGGAGTGGGTGCACTTTCCAGAACTCTGTACATACCTTCCACGATGTTGCAGGGGCTCCAGAGGGCTCAGTTTCCTTTAAAAGAGCTCAGTGCCCTATGCTGGGCAAAGTGCAGCAGTGAGCAGTGGGAATGGTCACATCAGAATCGTTCCAGGGGGGCTTTGGCCTAAATGTCACACTGGCCCAATAAACAACTAGTTAGGGCTTCATACTCAGGATTGGGCTCAGTTGTAAGAGCAAGAGATTCTTCTCCTGCTGAAAGACACTTCCTTTATTGCTTCACAATACTGAAAGCTGAGCACTGGTATTGGAGGCAAGTTCTGGGACTCATCCCTGTTGACCTAAGCCCTGGTCCAAATTAAGGTCTGACTATAATCCTTAGTCATATGACCAAACAGAGAACCAGCAAAATGTGTAGAGAAGGGCCTGCCATCCCTTCTCCTGGCCTCCATCAGTTCTGCTGCATGTAGGGATTCTGCAGGGGAAATGATGAATGTGATGTTAACATTGGGGGCAAGCCCCACTGCTGAAACCCTACTCTCCCCCCCACATACACACTCAGTGACCCCACCTTGGTCACATGGGCAGGGTTTTATAGTAGGCTCTCCAAACAGCAATTACATCTGCTTAAACATCTTCCCCTCAGCTTTAGGCACAAATGCTAACACATTGCCTCTCTTTTTGTTCTGGCTTTATTCCAGATGCCTGTCAAAACTCGTTTGCCTTCCATCAAGCTAGTTCCGATTAAATTGTGTGTTGTGCTTGTGACTTCAGAGCTGAATTTGTGGCTGCATGTGAAGTAAACTGATAAGAGAAACAAAAAGAGGGATTCAAAAGACAGAAAGATAAAAGGGACTCTTTCAGCAAGGCACTTCTTCTGTGAAAGATGAACTGTATAATGTTGCTTGCTTGGATGTGTAGCAATTAGCGTCTGCAAATTTTTTATACTCGCTGATGGGGAGGCAGTTTTAGATTTCTCTGTGTGTGTGTATGCACATGCACTTTGTTTTTTGAAACAGGATAACAATTAACACTTATACTACAGAACTTTTTTAAAAAACACTGCTGTTAGTTTGTCAGAAGGATCAGCCATTTTGTCAAAAGGATTTCCTTGAAAAGGAATTGGTGTCTTCTGTTCCACTGCTGCAAACAACATGTTC
Source organism: Hemicordylus capensis (assembly GCF_027244095.1). NCBI lineage: Eukaryota > Metazoa > Chordata > Lepidosauria > Squamata > Cordylidae > Hemicordylus > Hemicordylus capensis. The sequence goes on from NC_069657.1 coordinate 340,442,983, forward strand.
AGAATTGAAGATAAAAGTTGCTTAAAACCAAAAGCCTACATTTAAATTCAAGCATCATTACTCACCCAAATGCATTAAGGATTCCTCTTCCGAAACATGCTTTCAGTGCTGGGGAAAAATACCCTTGCTTTTTAGTGGGCACTTGTAAGTTAGAGAAGTAAGGAATAATTTAAAGTAATCTTTAAAATCCTGTTGGGCTGCACTTAGTGGTACAATCAGAAGCAAGAGGCTGCTGACAGCAAGTGGAGAGCTGAAAACGGCAGGCAGCTGGAGTGTGAAGCCCTGGGCTTTTGCAAAACCTGTAGCATTCCCAGATGGAAAAGGTGAGGTTGGAAAATAAGAGAATGCAAAACCTCAGTTATTAAGTTTTGAAACAGGTCAGATTGGCAAATGGTTCAATTCTGATTTCTAAAAGAAAGGAAAAAAATAGGCAATTTATTTTTAAAAACTTGATTGATATTTTGAAAACCAAGATTGCACACTCTTAATTGGAAGCTAATGCAAAGGGTTTATTTCCTGTTAGTGATAACTGAATATTGATTGAATTCTGTAAATCCCAGGGCTCTAATGCTAATAGTTTGGGAGTCTCAATGGGAGACCCCTGCAGGATAATGGGAGCTGATAGTCAGAGCCTGAATGGGAGACCGCTGGGAAAACCATATAAGTCAATCTGAACTGTTAAAGAATGAGTCATATCACATATAAATACATATGAACAAGGAACTCCTTTATCACTGGCACATGTGCTTATGGCAAATCTAGCCTTTACACTTCATTGAGGCTTTGTCCCTTTGACAAAACTTGAAGAGAACCTATTGTCTAGAGCTAGTACAACAGAAAAAATGGCACCTTATCTCTTCCTGTTTGATTGAGTGAGTGAGTGCTGTCAAGTCAGTGTCAACCACATAGATAGATTCTGTCCAGGATGATCTGTCTTCAACTTGGCCTTTAAAGTCTCTCAGTGGTGGTCTCTCATTGCTGCCATAACAGAGTCCATCCACTTGCTGCTGGTCATCCTCTTCTTCTCTATCCTTCAAATTTTCCCAGCATTATGGACTTCTCAAGGAAGCTGGATCTTTGCATAATGTGCCCAAAGTATGATAGTTGGAGCCTGGTCATTTGTGCCTCGAGTGAAAATTCTGGATTGATTTGTTCTATGATCCATTTGTTTGTTTTCCTGGCTGTCCATGGTACCCTCAGAGGTCTTCTCCAGCACCAAAGTTCAAAAGCGTCGATGCTTTCTCTATCTTGCTTCCTACTCATTCTGTCTCTTCCTACTCATGTCTTTTTGCCCTTTCCTATTTTACATAATCTCCCAGGGGCAGAGCTATAATTGAGATGTGTGTATTCAAAAAAAAACTAGCCACTCACCACCAGGGGCTGCCTCCTCGGCTGCTCTCTGCTGCCAACTCTCCAGGCTATCTCTCCCCTACCCATGGCCCTACCCCCGCACACACAAACCACTTGCTCACTGCCACTGTGGCAGCTCTTAAAGCTCCAGGAGTCACAGCATCAGCTTTTAAGCTTTCCTGAGTCATTGGCCCTATACGGACATCACGGACAAATAGGCCTGTCACTAGGCTGTGACATTTTTATAGTGTGCAGCAGCTGGGGAAAGCTTGAAGCCACTGCTGCAGCTTCTGGAGGCTCCTAAGCTTTTCCCGGCCACTGGAGCTATAAAAAATATCATGGCCTAGTGCTTTAGGAGCTGCTGTCGTTGGGCGGAGGCAGTAATGACAGTGAGAGGGAGGGGGAGAAAGGAAGAGAGAGGCAATGATGGCGGCAAGGAGAAGAAGAGAGGTGAGCCACCATGGAGGTGGTGGCTATGGGGCTGGGAGGGGGCTGAGGAGAATGGGGGCTAGTGGTATGGCTGTGGCAGTGGCTAGATTTAGAACACAGGCCACTGCCAACATCTCTATGCTGGTGCAACCTACCCAGTTGGGGAAGTGGCAGACGATTGGGGAAGAGGCAGAGAATTCAGGAAATGAGACAGGATAAGAAGACCCTGTTGTTCAGATGCCAGGTGATGCCCCCCATATCACAACAAACAAGGGAACCTGTACAAGCATCTCCACCATGACCTGAGGACACAGCCCTGACTTCATACTCTGATTTGAAAGATCCCCCTGAGGACCCAACATTCTGAGAAGAGCCCCCTAGTGAAGCCAGCACTTAAGAAACCAGGCAAGAGCGCTTTAAGAAACAGATCCAGGGCTGTAGCTATAACTGAGCGCATGGGCTCAAAGAACCAACCCAGCCCCCCAGCTCCTGAGTGCCCTCCAACTCCACTCCTCTGTATTTTCTTCATTCCCTCACTCTGAGGGGCCGCCGGGGAGAGGGGCGGACACAGGCCCCCTCTCCCCTACCTACAACCCTGAACAGAGCCTTCTCTAGGGAAGAAACAGGGCCAGTTCAGTCGGGGCAGAAGCTATAAAAACTAACAGTCTGCTCCAAGAAGCTGCTGGAGCAACATCTCTTTATGTTGCCATATTCACATTGAAGAGTCACACAGATCCCAAGAGTCTTGGAGCTGTTCAAGGCCTGTTTGGCTCCTGAAGGCCGGCTTTGGCGGAGACCCCAGTTCAGCCTAGAATAGTTGCCACAAGTTGAAAGGTTGGACCACAATCACAAGCACAAATAGCAACACCAGCAAAAGCAGGTTGCATGCCTTTTAAGGTTTAATGTCACATCTCTGCAGGAGTTGGCTTTGTCCTAGTCCCAGTGGGACTTTCTAAGCAGGTCTAGTGACAACAGTCAGCACTATTTGGCAACTGCTAAGGCCCAGTGGTCTGGCAGGAACCACTGCTGATGCCTGTCCCTGAACCCCACAGAAATGGGCCTTGCTACCATTTTGCTAGTAACCACCATTTTCCCACATTGTCTCGGAAACATGCTACACCAGGACTAAGAATAGTGGTCCCCCATAACCTTCCTCATGCTGTGTTATTCCAGGGAATAGTGGGGAAAGATGCCATCTACCGCTAGCAGCTACCATCCCCCCCCCCCAATGCCCCAGAAGAAGAAAAAGATAGGCCAGGTATATTGTGGGGCCCTCGCCGGCAGCCTCTAAAAGGAGTGTGGCCCCCAAAAAACAATGAGGGGGAATGATCCACTGCTGCCAAGGTAAGCCTTCCTATGAAACTTAGAGGGCCCACCCACATAGGAGGGTGATGTAAGTGCTGAGGGTCCTTTCAAACCTGGAGCTGCCCTGCTTCTTAAACTAAATCAGGTGTGGCCTCTTTTGTCACTTTTTCTCATAAAGGATAATTGCTTTAAGCAAACTAATTTCTTAATGTCTCCTTTTACCATTAGAGTTTGTGGAATCCCAAGGTGCTTGGATCGACATGTCCCCCACACCACACACAAACACAGCAGATTAATTATGGCTCCCTCTCTTTCTCCATTTTCTTAAAGGAAGAGGATATCACCATTCTGACTTGCAGATGGAAACACTGGTCAGGGAGGCATGTTTCATACTGGAACTGGGGCAGACATTTCATGTACTTTTTTTCAGGTATGAAAAAACCTGATTTCCACTCTTACAAATAATGTAAATCTTCATTAGGGGGTTAGGATTGCAGCCTTCCTTCCCGTTTGTACATGTAATGCCAACAAATCGTACATTGGAGAAATGTCCGGCTGAGAAATGTTTAAATGTGATGAGCTATTGTAGATCATTGTTCTTAGATCTGGAAATCACAAAATTCATTCTTCTACTGTTTTGAGTTATTATGGTCTTGCTATCATGTCCTGTTTCATTAAATTTGTATGAGGAAGGATACAATTTGCATGCATGAATATATTGGTGGCAGTTGTTTCCTCTTTGTATAATTGCTGTCCTTTCAGAAATATGCAAAACCGTTTCTCTTTTCTTTCTCTCTTTGCACCCAGGAGGTGGAGACATTTATGATTCATGGAAAAGGATAAAAAAAGGCTTGTGGGGGTGGGACCCAGAAACCACCCTAATGTATGCTTTAAATACAACTTGTCCTGCTACTGGCTTACATGCTGCACAGTATTACTAACAGCACAGGAGGCTTACCATGCAGCTGCAGTGTACAGGAAGGGGGAAGTGATATTCCTTTCTCCCCACTTCCTGAAAAAGCCCTGTTTGTATCCAGGAAGATGTCTGGTTGGGTGGCACAAGGTCTGCTTTTGTACACTAAAATTGCCATGGCCCATTGGTCACTCAGTCAGTGTTGAAGCTCGACAGGATAATGATATGATCCGAAGTCTCCCACATGCATATCACCTGCACCAGACTGGTTCCTCAGAAGCACGTTGGGGTGTTGCCAGTTTGCCCAATTAGTTTTCCTTGTGAAATGTATGTGCAAGTATATAAGACCTAAATTTCTACTTGAGGCTGAGATTACACACACACACACAACCTGTTCTGCCCAATATGCAGGATTGATATCAGCACAAAGCCCCCTTGGGCAAATGCTGGTGCCCCAGCACTCAGAAACCTACTGCAGCTGTTGCCTCCCCCCTCCCCCGTAATGGGGGGGAGCAGCCTCCAATTGCGCACTGTTCAGTGTGGCACTGAAGGTGAAGTGCAACCCCTCCCCATCACTGCCCATCACCCAGCCTGTCTACACCCTGAACCTCCATAACACGATTCTTGGCCTCTTCCATATCACTATGCTTTTGACTCTGCTTGTATCTGAGGGCCATGACGTGCACATCTCATAAGAACATCCCTGCTGGATCAGACCCAAGGCCTGCCTAGTCCAGCATCCTGTTTCACAGTCACTCTGATCAAGATGCATTCCTGATGCCTTACGGTCAATAATAAGATTGAATGGATTGGTGAGAACTATTTTAGCATTTCAGTTGCCTGCAGGAATTCTGGTGAAACAGAAGTTATCCAGGCAGACTGATTTATCCTCCCATTTGACCTGGAGGAAGGATTTAACCAGCAAGAACTATTATATGGAACACCAGGAACCATTCAGTGAGGCTGTGCACACAAGCAGCCCTACCCAGGATAGGGCAGTTCACGTGCAGCGCAGGATCGAGGCCAATTCTGGCACTGCTCCCCCTGGTAGCCTGGGTTTTGTATACACGCTTTTAAAGGATGCCAGAGTGCCCTTTACCCCTGGTCCGGAGTCATGTGCAAGCAACCCTAGTTGAGGTCATATATGGCTCACTGAGGGAGGGCAGGATGCCCCCCTGTTTGAAGGAGACAATTGTGAGATCTCTGTTTGTAAGAAGCCTGCCCTAGAGCCCTCAGTGATGGATAATTATAGGCCAGTCTCCAATCTCCCTTGTGTGGGCAAGGTAATTTAGAGGGTGGTGGCTCATCAACATTTCAAGCTGGTTTTAGAGGATTGTCTAGATCCATTTCAAACTGGCTTTAGGTCAGGCTATGGGGTGAAGACAGACTTGGTTGGCCTGATGGATGATCTCTACCAAGAAATGGACAGAGGGAGTGTGACTCTGTTGGGTCTTTTAGACATTTCTGCGGCTTTCGATACTATCAATCATGGTATCCTTCAGGATCGTTTGGAGGCTTTGGGAATAGGTGGTTCTGCTCTGTAGTGGTTCTGTTCCTATCTCACTGGTAGATTCCAGATGGTGTCACTAGGAGATAGTTGCTCTCTGAAATGAGATATATTGAATAGTATCCCTCAAGGCTCCATCCTATCTCTGTTGCTTTTTAACTGTTGAGGGTTGTTAATTTTTACCCCCAGTAGGTAAAAAGCAAAGCACTAAGGAAGAGAGCACAAACACTCCAGTTAGAGTTGGTAGCAGAGAATGGTTTAGTTGATGCAGTTATTTATTTGTTTTATTTATTTATTTGTTTGTTTATTTATTTACACAGTCAGACAGGTGTTATTGACTGGTTTGTTTTATCCAGACATCGAGTCCTTCCCAAGGACCTGTGATGGCTGAATTTTATTGTCAGTGTTGTTGCTGTTGTTATAGATATCGTCGCAGAATATAGGCTGTTCCCAGTAAAGCTGCTTATTGTAATTGGCTGATGGTGATTTCTGTGGCCCCTATGGTGTTGAGGTGCTCTTCAAGGTCTTTTGGAACTGCACCCAGGGCACCAATTACCACTGGGATTATTTTGGTCTTTTTCTGCCACAGCCTTTCAATTTCAATTTGTAGATCTTTGTTTTTTGTGATTTTTTTTCTATTTCTTTTTCTTCTATTCTGCTATCCCCTGCTATTGCTATGTCGATTATTTTCACTTGTTTTTCTTTCTTCTCCACTACAGTTATATCTGGTGTATTGTGTGGCAGATGTTTGTCTGTTTGTAGTCGGAAGTCCCATAATATTTTGACATCTTCATTTTCTTCAACTTTTTCAATTTTATGGTCCCACCAATTTTTGGCTATAGGTAGCTTGTATTTTTTGCAGATGTTCCAGTGTATCATCCCTGCTACCTTGTCATGCCTTTGTTTGTAGTCAGTCTATGTGATCTTTTTACAACAGCTGATTAGGTGGTCCGCGGTTTCATCTGCTTCTTTACAAAGACGGCACTTGCTGTTTGTTGTGGATCTTTTGACTTTTGCTCTTATTGCATTTGTTCTTAGTGCCTGTTCTTGTGCAGCCAGTATTAAACCCTCTGTTTCTTTCTTCAAGTTGCCATTCTTAAGCCATTGCCAGGTCTTGGTGATGTCTGATTTTCCACTTATACTGTGCAAATATTGACCATGCAGTGGTTTATTTCTCCATTTTTCTGCTCGGTTCTTGACTTGTTCTTTCTTGTAGGCCTGCTTTGTTTCATTGGTTTTGAATAGTTTCTAGTTATTGACCATTTTGAGTGCATCTTCTTCACTGTCCTTGATATATTCTTCAAGGCCTCTTTTCTCCTCCTCTACTGTTTGATGGACTTGCAGCATTCCTCTTCCACCTAAGCTGCGAGGGAGGTATAGCCTAACTACATCACTGCGGGGGTGCAGAGCATGATTGATGGTCATGATTTTCCTGGTCTTACGATCTAGCGTCTCTAGCTCTGCCTGGGTCCAGTCTATTATTCCTGCAGTGTATCTGATTACAGGTATAGCCCAGGTGTTTATGGCTTGTATGGTGTTCCCGCCATTGAGTTTGGACTTGAGGATTTTTCTAAATCTCCTGATGTATTCACTTCCCATTTTTCTTTTAACTTGAATGTGTGCAATGTTATCATCATGGAGAATGCCCAAGTATTTGTAATGTTCTTTCTCTTCCAAGTTCTTGATTTTGCTTCCATTGGGCAGTTCTATTCCTTCTGTTTTTGTTATTTTTCCTCTGTTCATTATTAAGGCAGCACACTTGTCTAGTCCAAACTCCATTGCTATATCGCTACTGAATATACGGACAGTGTTTAGCAGTGATTCAATTTCTGACTGGGACTTTCCATACAACTTTAGATCGTCCATGTACAGCAGATGGTGTAGTGGTTGGAGTGCTGGACTAGGACCGGGGAGACCCGAGTTCAAATCCCCATTCAGCCATGAAACTAGCTGGGTGACTCTGAGCCAGTAACTTCTCTCTCAGCCTAACCTACTTCACAGGGTTGTTGTGAAAGAGAAACTCAAGTATGTAGTACACCACTCTGGGCTCCTTGGAGTAAGAGCGGGATATAAATGTAAAATAATAATAATAATAATAATACTTGATGTTTTAGATGTTTGGTATCTGAGGCCTGTTTTGTTTAGTATTGGTGAAAGTGGAGTCATGGCGATTACAAACAACACAGGGGATAGTGAGTCCCCTTGGAAAATGCCTCTTCTAATGCTAACCTGTCCAAGTGTCTCGCCATTGATTGTTAACTGTGTACGTCACATGCTCATTGCTTTTTAAATAAATATCTGAATGTTTTTGGTGACACCAGTTGTTTCTAAACATTTTAGTATCCATGTGCGAAGTAATGAATCAAAGGCTTCAATCCTTGCAACAATTAGATTGGTTTTTCTTCTCTTGCAATTTTGTAAAATCATTTTGTCAATCAGCAGCTGGTCTTTTGTGCCTCTGGTGTTCGGGCAATTTCCTTTCTGTTCAACTGGAAGCTTTTTGTTAGTTGATAAGTGTTGCATCACTTCATCTGCTATTATTCCAGTTCATAATTTGAACATGGTTGGCAGGCAGGTTATCGGTCTATAATTACTTGGAACTGCACCTTTTGCTGGGTCTTTCATGATGAGATGAGTTTTCCCAGTTGTTAGCCATTGTTCAATATCACCTCCTTGCAAAATGTGATTGAAGTGTTTTGATAGTTGTTTATGAAGGCTTGTTAGATGTTTAAGCCAAAAGCCATGCAGTTCATCGTTGCCTGGCACAGTACAATTTTTAATTTTCTTTGCTCTTTCACTTATTAATTCTGGTGTTATTATTAGATCTTGCATTTGTTGGTTACATTTTTTGACCTCTTTCATCCAGCCTGCTTTTTTATTATAATCTATTGGATTGTCCCATAATTTCCCCCAGAATTGCACTGTTTCTTCTTTATTTAGTGTTTCTACGTTTCTTGCAGTTTTTCCTTCTATGCTTTGGTAGAAACGTCTCTGATTCGACTGGAATTGGAGATTCTGCCTGTGTTGTGTGATACTGGCTTCGTATCTGCTAATCTTCTTTGACGCTGCTGTTATTTGCTGCTTTATTATTTCCAGGACTTCTCTAATTTTCCTTGAATCTAGGTGGTATTTTTGGATCAGATACTGTTTGGTGTGTTCATTCTTCAGCTTCTTGTCTTTCATATCTTTCCATTTACTAGCATCTGAACTAAGCCTGGAGATTTTATTTTCTAATCTAATCTTCCATTTAGGTGATGTACTACTTTCTTTTTTTACGGTCCATTGATCTTATATCCAAGCTCTTGTGGTGTTGTTATTGTTGCTGCACTGTACATTAGTTGGTTTGTTTCTTGCAAATTATTGGTTGTTATTTCTGCAAGTGCAGCGTTGACATCTTTTAATGCCTGAGCAAGTTGTTTTTTGGCAACTGTTTTTAGAGCTGGAAGTTGAACCCTGGTGGTTGTTTGGTTCATGTGCTCAGTTATCTTTTGCTTTAGTTCTTGTTGCTTTTCTGTTAAATGGCATTTGGGTTTTTGAGGTGAAGGCAAAGGGGAGGTTGCCTGGTTTTGATTTTGAAACAGTTCAGCAACAGCGGCATCCTCGATTTCCAACACCTCCTCCACCTGCTCCGGAACAACTTCTTCAGTTTGTGGTAATTCTTCTTCCATATCTTGAGCCTGTTTTGCTCTTTGCAGTTCTTCCAGCTCAACTCCTGTGAATACTTTATTTCTTATTATGAATCTTCTCTGGTCTGCTAGCCGTTGTTCTGTTATTTCTGTATCTGGATGCTTCTCTTTCCAAATTTGGTACATTCTTTTTAAATAACCTCTTCTAGTTGGACTAGACTTGTAATAGCAGATCATTATTTCCTTGCTGGCATATTTTTCGTATATTTTTTTCGGTTAAGCGACGTTTCTTCCAATAACCGTGCAGTCTCCAGTCCTGGTTGCTCAAGTGAAGATCCTGAGTCCTGTTGCCCACTTGCCACCAAATGTCCAGGGACTCCAGCACCTGGTGCGGTCCTTGTTGACCCGGGCGACGACCGATCTGGTATAGATTTATTAAAGTTACGTCTCATCATATTGCTGATGGGAGAGGCACTCTTTGTCTGGCTCCTTTGGTGAGACCTGTCCAGTATGGTTGGACCTCTGGCATAGCTCTCACCTTCCTCAGAGCACGCAAGCCCCACAACCACGCCAAGGTAGTGCCTCACTGGGGGATGATGATGATGATGATGATGATGATGATGATGATTTTATTTGATTTATATACTTCCCTTCCAAAAAAGGCTCAGGGCGGTTTACATCAAAATATAAACAATTAAATTCAATTAACAATTAAAATCAAAATTAGTTTTAAAAATCAAAACTAGTTTTAAAAGCAAAACTATAAAAACAGCATAAAACTAATTAACAGTAAAAACATTTAAACAGTTAAAAACCCCGGAGAACCAGGCTGGACACTTACAGTAGTTAAAAGCAATTTACAGCAAAACTTGGAAGGCCAGAGCAAACAGATAGGTTTTAAGGGCAAAAACATGGAGAGGAAACACACTGAGATGCTTGTACAACTAAATACTAAGTACACTTGGATAGGAAAGACCTAATCCTAATCTAAAGGATTACATAATAAATAGGTAAGGAGAGAGAGATATGTTTCCATCTGCTCTCTAAGAAGAAAGGAAGGATTGTGACTCAGCACAGGAAATGCTGAAGAGTCAGATCAGGGGTCATAGAGCAGGGACAGATAGGGAGACCCTTACTCACCATCTCTACTCCCAATGCCTCTAGTGATCATTGACAGTTGTTAATGGTTAGGATAGTTGGTGCAAAAGGTCGATGAACTGGAACTCCATCTCCAACATTAACATCTACATAAAGCCGCTGGCTGAGACCATCAGGAGATTTGCAGCAGGGTGTTATCAATATGCTGATGACACCCAAATCTATTTCTCCATGACATCATAATCAGGAAATGGCATAAGAACATAAATACAGCCCTGATGGATCAGGCCCAAGGCCCATCTAGTCCAGCATCCTGTTTCACACAGTGGCCCACCAGATGTCACTGGAAGCCCACAGGCAGGAGTTGAGGGCATGTCCTCTCTCCTGCTGTTACTCCCCTGCAACTGGTACTCAGAGGCATCCTGCCTTTGAGGCTGGAGGTGGCCTATAGCCCTCTGACTAGAAGCCATTGATAGACCTCTCCTCCATGAAGATATCCAAACCCCTCTTCTAGCTATCCAGGTTGTTGGCTGTCACCACATCTTGTGGCAGAGAATTCCACAAGTTGATTATGCGTTGTATGAAAAAGTACCTCCGTTTGCTGGTCCTAAATTTCCTGGCAATCAATTTCATGGGATGACTCCTGTTTCTAGTGTTATGTGAGAGGGAGAAGAATTTCTCTCTATCCACTTTCTCCACACCATGCATGATTTTATAGACCTCTGTCATGTCTCCCTGCAGACGTCTTTTTTTCTAAACTAAATAGCCCCAGGTGCTGTAGCCTTTCCTCAGAAGAAAGGTGCTCTAGGCCCTGATCATCTTTTTTGCCCTCTTCTGCACCTTTTCTAGTTCTACATTGTCCTTTTTTAGATGTGGTGACCAGAATTGTATGCAGTACTCCAGGTGTGGCCACACCATAGTTTTGTATAAGGGCATTATAATATTAGCAGTTTATTTTCAATTCCCTTCCTAATGATCCCTCGCATGTAATTGGCCTTTTTCACAGTTGCCGCACATAGAGTCTACACTTCCAACGAGCTGTCCACCACGACCCCAAGATCCCGATCCTGGTCAGTCACCGACAGCTCAGATCCCATCTAGCGTATACTTGAAGTTGGGATCCTTCGTCCCAATGTGCATTACTTTACACTTACCAACATTGAACCACATTTGCCATTTTGTTGCCCACTCACCCAGTTTGGAGAAATCCTTTTGGAGCTCCTCAAATCTGTTTTCGATTTCACTACCCGAAAGAGTTCGGTATCATCTGCAAATGTGACCACCTCACTGCTTACCCCTACTTCTAGATCATTTATAAATAAATTTAAAAGCACCGGTCCCAGTACAGATCCCTGGGAGACCCCACTTCTTACTAGGGATGTGCACAAAACTGGTTTACCTGGTTCAGTTCAAATTCGAACCGGGTTTGAACTGGGGTGGGGAGATTTGGTTTTGGTTTTGCCTGAAAACCCCCCCCCCCCACCTTTGGTTTGGTTTGAATGTGAACCTAGTTCGAACTGGTTTGAACCAATTCGAATTGATTTGAGCCTCCAAAATTGGGTTGGGTCGTAGGCACCCATGGGTGCCAACTACCATCCAAACCCCAAAGCAATCAGACACTCCTGAGATATTTATTGAATTATTTTTATTTTTTATTTTTATTTTTGCCCATTATTCCCTATGTGGAGTACCTAGGGGCAAAAAACTGGGGTGGGTGCCTTTTCATCTACTGACCTTAATTGCTTATTGCTCTGAACTCTGAGTTCCAGTCAAAACAATTCAGCTTTTAAGGTGAAAGGGAACATAGTGTTCTTACTGAATGGAAAGGCTCAGGCAATAGTTTCCTTCTGAGCCAATGCATGTCTAGGCAGCCAAAAATTAATTCTTTAAAAATTAATAAATAAATAACTAAAATTCCTATCAACTTGGGGGTGCCTGGAGGGAGTTGAGGCCAGTCATGCCATGCCCCCAGATCCACTTTGGGGTGCTCTGGCACCTCCAAGGGTGCGGAATGGGGCATCCACATATCCCCATTATTCCCAATGGAAGGAATACAAAAATTGAAAAATTCTTCAACAATTCACCAATAATCAGAAAACTGTCCAATTGCGTTTGGGTTTTGTGAGTGGTAGGCACCTACCTACCACCCACATCAGTTTTTTGGCCCTAGGGAATAATGGGCAAAAATTCATTAAAAAAACATAGGAGTGTCCAATTGCTTTGGGGTTTGGGTGGTAGTTGGCACCCATGGGTGCCTACCAACAAATTCAGTTTTGGAGGCTTGAACTGGTTCAAACTTGTTCTAATCAGTTTGAATCGAACCAGTCTCAGTTTGGTTCAAATTAGAACTGACAGGTCGAACCAATGCCTGGTTTGGTTCGAATTTGAACTGTTGAACTGAACCGGTTCAAATTTGAACCAGTTCAAATTAGAACTGGTTTGCGCATCCCTAATTCTTACTTCCCTCCATTGTGAAAACTCTCCATTTATACCTACCCTGTTTCCTGTCCTTCAACCAGTTAGTAATCCACAGGTGTAATTTTCCCTTTATCCCATGACTGCTAAATTTTCTCAGGAGTCTTTGATGAGGAACTGTGTCAAAAGCTTTTTGAAAGTCCACGCATACTATGTCAATTGGATCACCTTTATCCACTCACTTGTTTACACTCTCAAGGAACTCCAAGGTTTGTGAGGCAAGATTTACCTTTGCAGAAGCCATGCTGGTTCTTCCCAGCAGGGCCTATTCTTCTGTGTGCTTTACAGCTTTATCCTTGAGGATGCTTTACATCAATTTGCCTAAAATGGATGTTAATCTAACCGGGCTCTAATTTCCCGGATCACCCCTGAATCCCTTTTTGAAAATTGGTGTTACATTTGCTGCTTTCCAGTTCTCCAGTACAAAGCATGATTGCAGGGATAAGTTATATATTTTAGCAAGGAGGTCGGCAATTTCACATTTGAGTTATTTGAGGACTCTTGGGTTGATTCTATACGGCCCTAGCAATTTGCTAGTTTTCAGTTTTTCCATACCATTTAGAACATCATCTCTTCTCATTTCTATCTGACTCAGTTCCTTAACCTCCATTGTTGTGAACCCAAGCCTGATTTGTATACTAAATATGCTGATTAGCTAGCATACAAAATTAGGCCTGTTTCATCAGTGTCACCAAGTGACCAGTTCTTTTATATAGTGACCATGTAGGATCTGGGCGTGAGGAAGAAAGGAGATCAAACCAATCCTAAATGATTCAATGGGCTTTATTGAGTATAAAAGAATAACAACATCAATCTAACTGAGCAGAAAGCAGAACATTCTATCAGTATTACTAACAATATTTCAACCCTAGCCAGCACCAATATTCATCCAGTGTTCTTAACTAACATATGTGTGTGTATTAAATCTTCCTAGAGCCTAATAGAATTCAAATATAGATGGAAAAGGTGGGGGGGTAAGGAAGGCTGAGGGCTGGCATGGTTTGGGGAGATCAGGAATTAGTAGAGGGAAGGGGGGGGAGGAGAAGGAGGGGAAAAGATGGAGGGATCCAAGGCTTGTGGGTGGCATATTACCCGGATCAGAGTCTTGAGAACGATGGATCTTTCAGCTGAAGGAGAGAGGCTTTGGCTGGAGACAGGAGCTTCTAGAGCGATTATCAAGCGGGCAGTTTGCTCAGAGCAAGGCTGAGAGTCAGAGCACCATGGCTGAGGAAGTCCTGACTTCTCACTGTGCATCAGAAGTCACAGAGTTCCTGTCCATGAACAGAGTTCTTGCTTGTTGCCCCGCAGCTTAGCAGCAAACTCTAGGATGGCTCTTGAGCAAGTATGCTTGTTAGGCAAGATTGCTAGCTCTCTGTCCAGTAAGCCTCATTCTTTATAGTTGTATCTTCCTTTGATCTCTCATAGAGTCTATTCAAAATATCCTCATCCTTCCTGTGTCCCAAAAAGGTGACAACTTGCTGTTACCTTCTGGATATCATTTTTTAATTATTCAGCCAGTCCAGAGAGATCTGAATCCCATCTTCTGTAAGCTGTAAGCTTAGCGGGGGGGGCATTGCCCAAAGCAAATCTGCATCTCTGAGTTGCAAGTGGGCCCCTTCTCTTGTCCCAGATTTGCCAGCCTGATCCCATGAGGTGTTAAGGTGTTTGTAAAGTAAGAATTAAAGTCTATAGGTGTTTTCTTTGTGTGCATTTACCTAGAGTGGAATTTCTATAGAGAGCAATTGAGTAATCCCCACTGGGCACAGCAGAGCAATCACTGACAGAGATTAACATAGATCTTGCAAGAGGAAGGGAGAGCTCAGCTTCTCACTTCTTCCAGAAATTATCTGATAATGGGTTAGATTTAAACATTTGGATCATTCTGGCCTGGCTTTTGTGCTTCTTTGAGTACCCATTTCACAATACAATGCTGGATGACCTCTTTCTTTACAGAACAGTTGAGATCAGGGTGTCATTTCACCCTGAGTCCAGGCATTAATTCCTATCTTAATAAAATGGAACCAGACACAGGCCTGAATTCCACATACTTCTGGGTTGGTACCTCTGAGTCTAATGTTGGGGTACATGTGCCCCCAACACCATCCCCAAAATGCCTGGTTCGGGAACAGCCATGTGCTCGGTATCCTCTGCCGTGAATATTGACACAAGGAACTCAATTACCTTCTCTACACCCTCAATAAGAAACATATATACATGACTTTATATATACATGAAACCGCTGGGTGAGGTCATCAGGAGATTTGGTGCTGGGTGTTATCAGTATGCTGATGACACTCAAATCTACTTCTCTCTTTCATCTGCTTCATCAGGAAATGGCCTTCATTCCCTAAATGCCTGCCTACAGGCAGTATTGGGCTGGATGAAGGATAACAAATTGAAGCTGAATCCAAGCAAGACGGAGGTGCTCATTGTAGGGGCTCAGAATCTGAGGGATGAGTTAGATCTCCCTGTGCTGGATGGGGTTACACTCCCCCAGAAGGAACAGGTACGCAGCTTGGGGGTACTCCTAGATCCAGGCCTCACTCTGGTATCTCAGGTGGAGGCTGTGGCCAGGAGTGCTTTTTATCAGCTTAGGCTGATTCGACAGCTGTGTCCATTCCTAGAGGAGGATGACCTCAGAACAGTGGTGCACCAGCTGGTAACCTCCAGGCTTGACTACTGTAATGCGCTCTACGTGGGGCTGCCTTTGTACGTAGTTCGGAAACTTCAGTTAATTCAAAATGCGGCAGCAAGGCTGGTCTCTGGGACAACCCGGAAAGACCATATTATGCCTGTTTTGAAACAGCTGCATTGGCTGCCGATATGTTTCCGGGCAAAATACAAAGTGCTGGTTATTACCTTTAAAGCCCTGAATGGCTTAGGTCCAGGTTACCTTAGAGAGCGCCTTCTTCACTCTGATCCCCACCACACGCTAAGATCATCTGAGGAGGTCCGGCTCCAGTTGCCACTAGCTCGTCTGGTGGCGACCCAGAGGCAGGCCTTCTCTGTAGCCACTCCTGGACTGTGGAATGCGCTCCCTGCAGACATCCGTAATTTGAATTCTTTATTGGAATTCAGGAGAGCCCTAAAGACCTACCTGTTAGGCCTGGCCTTCCAGTGCTCTTAAATTGTTTTAAATGGTCTTTGACGTTTGTGAACCGCCCTGAGCTATTTTGTAAGGGCAGTCTAAAAATTGAACAAATAAATAAATAAATAAATAAATAAATAAATGTCCTCCTTAATAATCCCTTTAACTCCCTCATTGTCTAATGGTCCAACTGCCTCCCTGGCAGGTTTCCTGCATCTGATGTATTTAAATGTTTTTGTTTTTCCCCTTGATGCTTTTAGCTAAATGTTCCTCAAACTCTCTTTTCACATCCCTTATTGTCATCTTGCATTTCTTTTGTCAGAGGTTGTATTCCTTTCTGTTCTCTTCATTTGGACAGGCCTTCCAATTTCCCAAGGAAGTCTTCTTTCCTTTTATGGATTCCTTGACGTTACCTGTTAACCACGCTGGCATCCTCCTGGACTTAGTGGTATCTTTCCTCCATTGGGGTATGCAATCTAACTGGGTTTCTAGTATTGTGGTTTTGAGTAAACTCCATGTGTTCTGAAGCAAAGTGGCTCTTCTGATTTTCCCTTTCAGCTTTCTTTTCACCATATTCCTCATTTTGGAGAAGTTTCCTCTTCTGAAACTTAGTGTCTGTGTTAGACTTCCTTGCTGATTCTCTCCCCGCATGTATGCTGAATTTGATCACACTATGGTCACTGATCCCTAAAGGGTTTATGACACTGACATCATGCACCAGGTCCTGGGTGCCACTCAGGATTAAGTCCAAGGTTGTCTTCTCTCTGGTTAGTTCCAAGACAACTATTCTAGGGCACAGTCATTCAGTGTCTCTAGAAATTTGACCTCTTTGTCATTACCTGACTGTGAATTTACCCAGTCTATGTGTGGGTAACTGAAGTCATCCATTACTACAGCCCTGCCTCTCCTTGACACCTCCCTGGTTTCCTTCTGCTACTCCCATTCACTGTCAGTGTTTTGATCTGGAGGGTGATAGCACGTCCCCAGTAGCACATTTCCTTTCATGCCTTGTATTGTCACCCACAAGGTTTCTGTGGAGAACTCTGGTCCCCCTAGGCTTTCTACCTTGTTAGATTCTATCCCTATACAGTGCTACTCCACATACAGTGCTACTCAACATACAGTGCTACTCCACCTCCAAGGTGCCCCTCCCTGTCCTTTCTATAGAGTTTCTATCCAGGGAGAACAGTGTCCCACTGGTTCTCACTGTTCCACCATGTTTCTGTTATACCCACTATATCCATTTCTGCAATATCAACCAAGCATTCCAGCTCACCCATTTTGGTTCGGAGGCTTCTGGCATTCTGGCATATAGGCACCTATATTCTGAATCTCTCACCTGATGTCTGCTATCTTTCTTTTGACTCTTTGACCAGCTGGCACAGGCTCCTGTCTGCTCTTTATGTGGTTCTGCTCTGTCCTGTTTTATCTGAATCCTTTGCACCCTCGCACTTTAAAGGATGGCATTTGCCAAACCGGATACTGCCCAGCTCCTGTCGGTGATTCCCCAGGAGTCATTTTGAAAGCTGCTCTGCAACCTTTTTTTTTTAAATTTTAAGTGCCAGCAGTCTGGTTCCATCTTGGTTCAAGTGCAGCCTCTCCTTTTTGTACAGGCCTTGCTTGCCCCCAAATGTATCCCTGCTAAATAACCCTGCTAAATGCCTGCCTAAGGCAGTAAAGGACTGGATGAGGGATAATAAATTGAAATTGAATCCAAACAAGATGGAGGTAATCAAGGTAAGGGGTTACATTTCAAGGGATCTGATAGATCTTCCTGTTCTGGATGGGGATGCAATCCCCCAGAAGGAACAGGTACATAGCTTGGGAGTGCTTCTGGACCAAAGCCTTACTCTGGTTTCTCAGGTTGAGGCTATGGCCAGGAATGCTTTCTATCAACTTCAGTTGATACTACAGCTGTGTCCATTCCTTGAAGATAATAATCTCAGAACTGTGGTGCAGTTCTCTGGTAACCTCTAAGCTTGACTACTACAATGCACTCTACATGGAGCTGCCTTTGTATTTCGTTTGGAAACTTCAATTGGTTCAAAATGCAGCAGCTATATTGTTCTCCAGGGTTTCTTGGAGAGAAAATATTATGCCTTTTTAAAACAACTGCATTGGCTGCCAATAGGTTTCTGGGGAAAATACAAAGTGCTGGTAATTGCCTGTAAAGCCCTAAATGGCTTAGGAGTTAGTTACCTTGGAGAGCGCCTTTTTCTGCATGATCCTGACCACGCATTAAGGTAATCGAGAGAGGTAATCATCTGGTGGTGACTCAGGAGCGAGCCTTTTCTATAGTCGTTTCTGGGCAGTGGAATGTGCTCCCTCTAGATATATGTGGTTTAACACCTGTATCAACCTTCAAAAGAGCCCTTAAGACACATTATTTTAGCCTAGCTTTTAGTAATTTTTGAATATTTTAAATTGTTTTAATTCACTGCTGTTTTAATAGTTTGTTTTATTGTGTTTTTATTGTATTTATTATTGTTAACCACATAGAGTTTTGGAGTCAAGCAGTATAAATTAATTAAATAAATAATAAATAAACATGCCTCTAAAACACCAAACATATTATTTCTGTGACACAAGTGGATAGGAACATAGGAAGCTGCCATATATTGAGTCAGACCATAGGTCCATCTAGCTCAGTATTGTCTGCAGAGAGTGGCAGCGGCTTCTCCATGGTTGCAGAAAGAAATCTCTCTCAGCCCTATCTTGGAGATGCCACCAGAGAAGGAACTTGGAACCTAGATGCTCTTCCCAAAGCAGCTCCGTCCCCTAAGGGGAATACCTTACAATGCTCACATATCTAGTCTCCCATTCATATGCAACCAGGGCTTACCCTGCTTAGCTAAGGTGACAAGTCATGCTTGCGACCACAAGTCCAGCTCTCCTCCCTGTGTGATACACAAGACTGCATCTCCATACATGTTTACTTGGGAGTAAGTCACACTGAACACACTAGGTGACATCATGACCAGGGCCAGCCCAAGGATTGGGCCTCCTCACCCATTCACATGCCACCCCTTTCACCCACACACTGCCCCCTTGACCCGCACATGTGTGGTGGACAATTCCCAGTAGGTAGTGTGGACACCTCCTGGCAGGACCTCCCGGTCACTTGCTCACTTCACTGCCTCTACCCATCACTCTTGCTGCTGGCTGTTTCTGCAGTGGCACAGGGGTGCTGGCCTAGGTCTCAGGTGACATACATGACCCAGGCCATCAGCACCCCTCCCTGCTTTGCACCCTAGGCAACTGCCTAGTTTGTCTAGCAGTTGGGCCAGGCCTGATCCTGACTAAATTACTCAGTAGTACTATACGAGAGTTACTCTAATGTACTACTAAATTTCAGTAGGATTTCCTCTAGTAAATTTAGTCAGGATGTTAGACACTGGAACCTGTTTTTCCAGGGATTCTAAACCTTGGGTCCCCAGATGTTCTTGGACTTCATCTCCCATAATCCCCAGCCCCAGTGACCTTTGTTTGGGGATTATGGGAGTTGAGGTCCTACAACATCTGGGGACCCAAGGTTGAGAACCCCTGTGTTTTTCAGTACACATTGTTATTATTAATAAGAATATTTCCAGTAAACTTCTCCAGTAAAAATAATATTTATAACTGTTTTTCAATTTAAAAGGTTCACAGAGCTGTTCACATAATAAAGGAAATGAGAAGATGGTTCCCTGTTCTAAGGGACTTGCAGTCTAAAGAGAAACAAGAAGGCAACACCAGCAGGAGCTACTGGTAAGGATACCATGCTGGGATGAAAAGGAACAATTACTCTCCACCTGCTAAAACCACAAGAGCCCCAACTTTGAAAAGAGCCTCTCTGCTCAGTTAGCAGGGAGACACAAATTGGAGATTTGTGTGTTGTCTTTGGCTACAGCCTTGTAACTGTAATGCAAGGCTATAACCAAAGACTTTGCTATACCTGTAGACTTTGACTATATAAAATATAGCCAAATATTTTCAAAAAATAAAATAAATAAAGTGAGACCTAGAGACCTTATCTTCCTTGTGTAATTATTTGTTATGCCCACAAAAAAACATATTTTTGTTCTTTGTTTTCTTAGCCTATACAGAATCTCCTGACACACCCCTTCCCAGTTATTATGGCAGAACTGGAGTAAAAATCCTGTCTGCGCTTGATATTGGCTATTTTTTCCTCTTAGTGTTTCTTTTACAAGTACAATTCAGACTGAAATAATCTATTTCAATCAAAATCCTCAGAGTTCCTTGGGACGCCCTAATAAACGCAGTGAGTCTGACTTCATTGCTTGTTTTCTGCTTGGCTCCAGCTAGCGTCCTTATAGTAATGGTGCCTTTCTGCGAAGGTCAGAATCTGTGTGACTGTAATATTTAACAGGTGCCAGAGTTGGGTAAAGTTCAGGAGAATGACTGGCAGCCACGAAGGGACAGTGATCTGGAGCACAGCAGATTTGCAGACCATCATGGGCAAATGTAATTCTGCATGACCTTTGCAAAGCACCATGTAGCAGCTTATGACTTCATTAGCACCTGGGAGATTGTCACACAGAAGAGGTGAGATTTCTCTGGGTCTGAATTGCAGGCATGGTCATTGACTTCAGGTTACCAAGGGGACAATAAATACATGTGCAATATTTTGCTGTCTGGAGCGAGTGATTTGATGTACTCTTCAGCAGCAAATGTATTGGCGGATTTCAGAAAGAGATGATGTAGCGCTTCCACAGGGTACCACAGTTCAAAGGTCTCTTGTGCACTGCTTACAGATGTCAGTGGTTCCATAGTGATTTGTATGATTGAGCTATCAGCATATAGGGGGAAAATTTAATATCCAAGGGATAAACCTGACATAAACAAACACTGTACTATCCCCCCCACCGCCACTGGTTGGAGAATAAAAATGAAAAGGAGAAGAACACAGCACAATAGAGGCATCGTGGGTCCACCATCAAAACCATCTTCTGTGTCAGGGAAGAGAGAGAATGCAGAATGTGTTCTGTTTCAAAGGATGCCTCAATCCAGCATGTCCTGCCCCCTTGAACTGCACCAACCACCGTTGTGATGGGATGATTCAAACACTGGATTCAGGATTTGTCTGGAGTTTTGATATCTTCTACTTATGGCAGCTTCTAGATGCAGTTGTCAGTAAAACAAAACCCATTTCTATGAAGCTCTGAACATGAAGAAATAATTTGCTATATTTAGGGCAGCAATCATCACTATTTTTCAAGCAAGGTCCACTTTGGGGGGGAAAGAAAAAAAACCCACCCACCTTCAATGTAAGAGCCATTTCCCACTGTGCTGACTGCCACACAGTTCTCTGCTTTTCTCATTGCTGGCTGGGCCTTTTAAGAAATATGGAACCCACTTTTAAAAGCTTTATGGGGAAACTGGGAAGGACTATAAATCCCAGCATGATGGATGTCTTCCAAGATGGTGCAAAGGCTCAGGAGAGCTCAATTTCCCTTAAAGGGGCTCCTCAGTGCTGGGCAAAGCTTAGCACTGCACTGTGAGAATGGTCATCTCCGCATGGTGCCAGGGGGACTGTCCAGGGTATTCAGCTTTGGCTGAAGCTTCACAAAGGCCCAATAAACAGTTAGGCACAAAGCCACATTTAGGGTTGATGGGGGCTGCCACTGGTCCCCTGCACTTACAATGAAGAACATTGATCTAGTACCTGATTCATACCTTCATGTTAATCCTTTGGTCCCTGAAATATCAGGTGGTAACTTGATGTGCATGCATATGAGAATCTAATCAAGGGTTCTGCCAGGTGACATCCCAGATATATGTATATGGCAGCCAACTCAACAAGTGTTCCATCAGTCCTTTGCAGATATTCTTTACACAACCAAGTAGCACTGATAAAATTAATTCAAAAATACATTATATAGATGTTTAATATTTATGAATTGCCTTTTTGCTGAAAGCATTTCAGGCAATGTACAAAATATACAAAGAATCAAAAACTGGTGCCCCAAGCAATATTTGGTCATACATATGAAGACTCAGAGAGATGTCCATATTTGAATAGATATGTTTAATGGCACTTCAGAGCATTCTTGTTCAGAAAGAGATGAAAGACTTGAAAGAGTTGTTTTGGAAAATGAAGGAATGACCATTGCAACTGAAGGGACAAAGCATTTGCAACAGTTGAGTTACTCTTTCCAAGTGGAGATCTTGATGTGGCAAAGAAATGGATACTGGAACCATTTCTTTTTAACCTGGATTCCCTCAACTATAGTGGTTTGATGAATCACCATAAATTCATTCAAATTACGAGCCAATGGACGAATCAAAATTGAGTTTGAGACAATGGAGCTTGAGAATTTCTGGTGTGATACACTGGCATGGTTTCCACAACTGGGGAAGATAGCACTGGAGATTCTTGTGACATTTGCAACTACATATTTGTGTGAGATAAGATTTTCATCGCTCTTACTGTACACATCAAAACGAAGGCCAGAAACTGCTTAAACGCAAGTGATAACATGTGTGTGGCTATTTTTTAAAAAGCTCCTCGTTTCTCGAATATCATTGAACAAAAGCAACAGCAGAAGAGTCACTGAGCCAGTAATTTTTTTAAAGTGTGTAATTTTTCATATATCCTTAATGTTATTGCAAAATGAAAATAAGTATATAATTCTTTTTAAAGTGTGTAATTTTTAATATTCTTAATTTTACTGCAAAATTTAAAAAAATGTATAATTCTATTTCTTTCATTCTATAGTCATGCTATATCTTGGGTTTAAAGAACTGGCCTACTACAGTGATTTTTGATAAGGGGTATGAGAACGTATTTTGAGAGCTAAAGGGGTGCAGCCTGCAGTAAAGGTTCAGAACCACTGTTCTAGGAGAACAGTAGGCTTCGGACACATATGAGTATGCTGAATGTGACAAGTGAAGAAGCTTGCTGGAGAAGAGAGGAGGGGGATTCCACCTGTGGAGAAGGGAGTGCCATCTTGCTGGGCACCCCTCAGGGTGAGAGTTGGGGGTCCTTGCCTGGCTGCCCCTTCTCCTTTTGCCTCCTCCTGATTCCATCTGCCTCCCTCACCCCTGGACTGGTTGAGGTGTTGTGGTGCCTTGCAGGACCGAGGCCAAGCCCAAGGTGACTTGGCAGTTTCCCCCCCTGGTTCCACCAGCCGGGTTTTTTTGCCCAGGACTTATAAGAAGGAAACTGGGTCACCCCTTTGGGGGAGCCACTTCGGGGGAGTAATGAAGGTGAGGGCCAGAAATTTTGGCCTGTTTTTCATATACGGGACTCACCTTTACAGCTGGATCTTTGGGGTGTGTGGTTCTGTTGTGGGTGGAGGTTTTGGGTTAGAGGATTGTTTTTATTGTACCAAGTTGAACCAGGCCCATATGCAGATATGGGCTGTCCTGAGTGGGATATTGCAGGGGGTACATCCAGTAGTTCTGGGGCGGCTCTTGCTGTAGTGGTGGGGAATAGAAGAATTGATGTAGGCAGAGCAGCTGGCCGTTACAGGGGAAGGGAAACTAGTAATTTATTAACGGTTTCCACCTCAAGCTGCTCTGTCAACTCTCAGGCCTTGGGGAGCAGCTCCAATTTCCCACAGAGCCTGGCCTTGCTCCTCTGTAATGCCAGGTCAGTTCAGAATAACATCAAAATTGTCTATGACTTGATCATGGATGAGGGAGCTGACCTGGCATGTATAACTGAGACCTGGTTGGGGGAGGCGAGTGGTCCAGTGTGGGCTCAGCTTCTCCATCCAGGTTATTCTGTTGTGGAGCAGGTTAGGGGAAGTGGGCAGAGGGTCTGTGGCGTGGCTGTGGTCTATAAGAATAACATTTCCCTTACCAGAGCTCCTGTGAGGCAGCTGACTTATATCGAGTGTGTATTTTTGAAGCTGGCAACTAGGAATAGATTGGGGATTCTGTTGGTGTACTGATCACCCCACTGCTCAACCGAATCCCTAGCTGAGCTGTCCGACCTGGTCACGGAGTTGGTGTTGGAGTTCCCCAGGCTTTTGGTCCTGGGGGACTTCAATATCCACTTTGGGACTGGCTTGTCTGGTGCAGCTCAGGAGTTCATAGCGGCCATCACAACTATGGGCCTATCCCAACTAGTATCTGAACCAACTCATGTTTCTGGCCACACACTCGATCTGGTCTTCTGTTTGGATCAGGGGGGTGTTCTGTGGGTGGGGGATCCGGTGGTTTCTCCATTGTCATGGATGGACCACTACCTGATTAAGATTGGTATCACGGCCACAATCCACTCCTGCAGGAGTGATGGACCAATTAGGATGGTCCACCCCAAAAGGCTACTGGACCCAGTAGGGTTCCAAAAGGCCTTGGAGGGTTTCAAAGTTGGTGCTGCCGGTGATTCTGTCGATGCCCTTGTGGGAACCTGGAACAATGAACTTACCAGAGCAATAGACATGATTTCTCCTAAGTGTCCCTCCAGACCCGCTTCAAAATCGGCTCCCTGGTATACTGAGGAGTTGCGAGGACTAAACCAGCTGGGTAGGTGACTGGAGTGCAGGTGGAGGAGAACTCGACTCGAATTTGACAGGATGCAGCATGTGACCCACTTGGGGGCTTACACGGAGGCAGTGCATACGGCAAAAAAGAAGTTCTGGTCGGCTCGCATTGCTTCCGCAGGTTCACGTTCAGCAGACTTATCCCGGGTAGTGAGGAGTCTAATTTCTACTCCTTCTGTTTCTAATTGGCTCCCAGAGGTGCTCTGCTGTGATGCCCTCAGTGGGTTCTTTGTGGATAAAATCTCCTGTATTTGGGCCAACTTGGATTCCACTTTTTCTTCAGGGTCTACAGAGAAGGTGTCCAGCAGTCCTTCTTGTAGTGTTAGGTTGGATCAGTTTGAATCTGTGATTCCTGAGGATGTGGACAAGCTGCTTGGAGAGGTGCGGTCCACCACTTGTTCTCTGGACGCTTGCCCAACTTCGATCTAGCAGGGAGCAATCTAGCAGGGAGATTATTTGAGGAGGCCTGGTGAATATCATAAATGCATCGCTGAGGGAGGGTAAGGTGCCTTCATGCTTGAAAGAGGCGAAAATTAGAAGAAGCCTTAAGAAGCCTTCCCTGGATCCCTCAGTGATGGATAGTTATAGGCCAATCTCTAATCTCCCTTGGTTGGGCAAGGTGATAGAGAGGGTGGTGGCCAACTAGCTCCAGGCAGTTTTGGAGGAAACTGATTATCTATTTCAAACTGGCTTCAGAGCGGGCTATGGGGCTGAGTCAGCCTTGGTCGGCCTGATGGATGACCTATACCGGGGAATCAACAGAGGGAGTGTGACTCTGTTGGTTCTCTTGGATCTCTCAGCGGCGTTCGATACCATGGTATCCTTCTGGGTCACCTGGAGGAGTTGGGGATCGGAGGCATTGCTCTGCAGTGGTTCTGCTCCTATCTCTCGGGCAGATTCCAGATGGTGGAGCTTGTTGACAGTTGCTCTTCTAAACAAGAGCTGTTATATGGAGTCACTCAGGGCTCCATTTTGTCACCAATGCTTTTCAATATCTACATGAAACCGCTGGGTGAGGTCATCAGGAGATTTGGTGCTGAGTGTTATCAGTATGCTGATGACACCCCAATCTACTTCTCTCTTTCATCTGCTTCATCAGGAAATTGCCTTCATTCCCTAAATGCCTGCCTACAGGCAGTAATAGGCTGGATGAAGGATAACAAATTGAAGCTGAATCCAAGCAAGATGGAGGTGCTCATTGTAGGGGCTCAGAATCTGAGAGATGAGTTAGATCTCCCTGTGCTGGATGGGGTTACACTCCCCCAGAAGGAGCAGGTGCGCAGCTTGGGGGTACTCCTGGATCCAGACCTCACCCTGGTATCTCAGGTGGAGGCTGTGGCCAGGAGTGCTATTTATCAGCATAGGCTGATCTGACAGCTACATCCACTCCTAGAGGAGGATGACCTCAGAACAGTGGTGTACCAGCTGGTAACCTCCAGGCTTGACTACTGTGATGTGCTCTATGTGGAGCTGCCTTTGTACGTAGTTCAGAAACTTCAGTTAGTTCAAAATGCAGCAGCCAGGCTGGTCTCCGGGGCAACTCAGAGAGACCATATTATACCTGTTCTAAAACAGCTGCATTGGCTGCCAATATTTCTGGGCAAAATACAAAGTGCTGGTTATTACCTTTAAAGCCCTGAATGGCTTAGGTCCAGGTTACCTTAGAGAGCGCCTTCTTCACTCTGATGCCCACCGCACGCTAAGATCATCTGAGGAGGTCCAGCTCCAGTTGCCACTGGCTTGTCTGGTGGCGACCCAGAGGCAAGCCTTCTCTGTAGGCGCTCCTAGATTGTGGAATGTGCTCCCTGTCGAAATCCTTAATTTGAATTCTTTATAGGCATTTAGGAGAGCCCTAATGACCAAGCTCTTTGGCCTGGCCTTCCAGGGTTTAAAAATTGTTTTAGAGGGTTTTCAATGTATCAGGTTTTTATAATTGTTTTATTTTTAGCTGTTTTATTTTATTTTAAAATTTTTATTCCCAACCATTGATTGATTTTAACTGTTTGATGATATTTGTGAACCGTCCTGAGCTATTCTGTAAGGGCAGTCTAAAAATCAAAGAAAGAAAGAAAGAAAGAAAGAAAGAAAGAAAGAAAGAAAGAAAGAAAGAAAGAAAGAGTAAGAGATTAACCCATTATCCAAGCACTTTGTCTGATGTGACCACTGTGTCAGTTGTATGAAGCTGCCTTATACTTTGATAGGACTGTTTAGTAGGGGTGTGCAATTCGGATTTTCTATGTTTCGATTTGTAACCGAATAGAAACAGCCCTGATTCGATTTGGATCCGAATCTGACCCATCCAAATCACCCCAAATTCGATTCGGATCCGAATCGCGGCCGATCTGAATTGAACCGATTCGGATTTTGGATCTGCCCTATTAATTTACCCAGATTCCCAGCTTTCATTTTAAAAAAAGCTAAGCTCTAGCCCTTATAGAAGTGGAGCTATGGAGCAAAATGTGTGGTCACTATTTTTCAAGTGTTCGGATTCTTTGGTGTATAATAACTTTCACTCAATGAATCATTATGAGGATTCATTACACACCTTCATTTCTTCTATTCATTTTGACTGTCTTTTAGACAGTGCCAATTTTCAACTGCCATGTGCCAACTACACCCCACTCCCACCCGCAAGGCAGTGAGGTACTACTCAGTTTAATTTAAGTGCCTAATGCATGGAGGCTACCACCCAAATTGCAGAGGGATTGGGCAAAGGGCTGGTTTTTGATGAATAGTTGAAGTTTACTCATCTTTAAGGTTTTTCCCTATAAGGTATAATGGAGGTTTCAGCAGCCCCATAAGTGCACTTGGAGGGCGCTGGGGTGGCCCAGATTGAGTGGTGGTGTAGTGCACATAGGGTGCCAGCCACTCCCATGGGGTTGCTAACCCATGGGGTACAGGGTTCTGTTGTTTCTGAGGTGGATTCTGAGTGTAGATTCTCCAGTAGCAAATGAGAGTGGATTCATGGTTTGTATTGAAAATCTCATTTGCTACCAGAGAATCTACACTCAGAACACCTCAGAAACAACAGAACCCTGAACCCCATGGGCTAGAAACCCATGGGGGTGGCTGGCACCCTCTGTTCACTACACCACCACTCACTCTGGGCCACCCCAGCACTCCCCAAGTGCACTTATGGGGCTTCTGAAACCTACATGATTTCCTATGGAAAACTTCAACAATTAACCAAAAACCAGCCCTTTGCCCAATCCCTCTGCAATTTGGGTGGTAGCCTCTACCCATTAGGCACTTAACTTAAACTGAGTAGTACCTCACTGCCTTGCGGGTGGGAGTGGGGTGTAGTTGGCACATGGCAGTTGACAATTGGCACTGTCTAAAAGACAGTCAAAATGAATAGAAGAAATGAAGGTGTGTAATGAATCCTCATAAGGATTCATTGAGTGAAAGTTATTATACACCAAAGAATCTGAACACTTGAAAAATAGTGACCACACATTTTGCTCCATAACCCCACTTCTATAAGGGCTAGAGCTTAGCTTTTTTAAAAAAATGAAAGCTGGGAATCTGGAGAAATTAATAGGACAGATCCGAAACCCGAATCGATTTGAATCGAATCAGCCGCGATTCGATTTGTACCCAAATCTAGCCAATGGACCACAGGGGTGATTCTTTTTGTCTCCGAATCACCCGAATCAGCTAGATTCGGGTACAAATCGATTTGTATCCGAATCGATTTGCACATCCCTATTGTTTAGCTCAATATTTTCTGCTCTGATTGACAGCAGCTCTCCAAGAACTCTGGCAGAAATCTTTCAGCAGTTCTGCTATCTAAGAGCCTTAACTGGAGATGCCAGGATTGAAGCTGGGACTTTCTGGATGCTGGACATTTGCTTTACCCCTGAGCTATAAGCCCTTCTCAAAATTCTTTGAGCTAGTTTTTTTGTCGCTGGGAATAATTCAATATGAAGTAGCAATTGGGTGTTTTTATTTATTTATTTATTTTAGTCTATAGCAGCATTATTATTATTATTATTATTATTATTATTATTATTATTATTATTATTATACAGGTTTAATTTGTGGGGGAAACAATTCCCACAACAAATTTTCCTCATTTGTTGAGGGAAAATGAAATAAAGAATAAATGATTGTATTCCCCAAGCCCCAAGATTTATTTAGCTGCTTCAGCCAAAGGCCATAACAGAAAGCAAAAGAGCATGACACATAGCAAATAAGTAAAGCAAAACTACATGACAAGAAGCAAGAAAAATGTAATCAATCACCATAGTTCAGTTAGCACATCTGGACAGAAATAATGCCAACTGGCTGATTTTGTTACTAATTATTTTGGCTTGTTTTGACAAATTAGTTCTACATCGTGAATGTCTTGATGATCTTGGGGTTATGATAAGCCCATCTGATGCTGACCCAATACCTCATTTAGCATGAGCATGCCAAATCCTTGCCAGGATTGGAAACCGAATGAAGCTTGCATCTCCAAGGAGCCACCACATAGTGAAGCCGCCATTGGATGTAGCACAGAAACACGGGTCCAAAGCCACACCCTCCTCCCCCTGCTCCCCTGTCTGAATTTGGATGTTCAGGAAAGCTGCCTCTCTGCAGTCTCCTCCTGCAAAGGGGAGGGGGATCTGGCTTCCTGGGCTTGCTTCTTTACTGAAGGACAGCCCTAGGAGCTGGAGAAACTTCTTCCCTCAACTCCAGTTGCCAAGCAACTAGACTGCAGTGCCAGCATTGAGACCCAAAACTAGCACCATGGAACTGGAGGTCCAGGCAGTGGACCTCACCACAAACCAAGAGTACAAATCACTGTCCAGGGAAGGAAACTGTAGGCCCATTTCCTGTTGTGACTGTGGTTGCCCACATTTGGACATACAGATTTTGAAAATGGAAGTCCCTTGTTCTCCAGTTTCATGTTACTTGTGAATGCGGACTGAGAGTGTATGAGGGCGTCAGTTTCATCTCTTTCACTAGCAGGGCTTCCTCCCTCAACTCCGCTTGCAAAGCAGCCAGAATGTGGTGCTGTGTTCAGACGAAACACTGACACCACTAAACTGGAGGTCCAGGCAGCGAAACTTACCACAAACTGAAGGTACAAATCATAGTCTGGGGAGGGTAACTGTGGGTCCATTTTCTCTGATAACTGCAGTTGCCCACATTAGGACATTCAGAAATTGAAACTGGAGGCCGCTTCACCTCTGGTTTTGTTTTATGTGTGAATATGGCCATAAATTTCTACAGGGTAGAATGGAGCCACCAAGTTAGAACTGGATGAAGTCAGTCAAGAGATCTGAGCCGTACAAATATCAAGGAAGACATGACTAAGGAAGCAATTATTCATATAATGTTGGCCCAGCTCTTAATCTTCATCTTGGCTCCCTATTTCCGAGCATCTGCTGTTCCTGAGGATTCTTAAGCATTGTTGTGCATTGCAGCCTCAATTACCTTAATCCTCAGATTCTGCATTATCATCCAGGATTCTCCATCAGTTATTAATAACTTGGCAGTCTCTTAGCTCATCTTTTTGACTGTAAACTGGATCAGGACAGCTGCTGTGCCTTATGGGATTTGCTGCTGGGGAAAGTCAGGCCAAATACAGAATCAAATCTAAACAAACTAATACTCAGCATCCAAGACTATAAGTTTAAAGGTGCTTTCCCCCTTTTACAATATCTGGAATAATTCCATTGTTCCCATATTTTTCATTACTTAAGGGAGTAGTAAGGATAACAGCTTGACGAAGGGCCAAGCCACACTTTATATTAAATGAGTAGCTAAATTCTGTTTGTGTGCACATTTAATTTAAATAGTAGCTGGGGGTGGAGTTGGCGCCATAGTGTGCAGGAAAGAGAGGTGAGCTCTTTCATCTTGCCCATAATCCCAGTAAAAATGCCCCTGAAGCTTTCACTAGCACCATGAAAAAAACTCCCATTGGCAGTAATAGAACATAAGAACAGCCCTGTTGTATCAGGCCCAAGGCCTATCTAGTCCAACATCATGTTTCACACAGTGGCCCACCAGATATCCCTGGAAAGCCCATAGGCAAGAGGTGAGCACATACCCTCTCTCTTGCTGTTGCTCCCCTGCAACTGGTATTGAGAGGCATTGTGCCTCTGAGGCTGGAGGTGGCCTATAGTCACCAGACTAGTAGCCATTGATAGGCCTGCCCTCCATGAATTTGTCTAAGTCCCTTTTAAAGCCATCCAAACTAGTGGCCATCACCACATCCCATGGCAAAGAATTCCATAGATTAATTATGCACTGTGTGAAAAAGTACTTCCTCTTGTCGGTCCTAAATTTCCTGACCGTCAGTTTCATGGGATGATCCCTAGTTCTGGTGTTGTGAGAGAGAGAGAGAGAGAAATTATCTCTGTCCACTCTCTCTACTCCATGCATAATTTTATATTCCTTGGTCATGTCTCCCTGTAGTTGCCTCTTTTCCAAACTAAAAAGCCCCAGATGCTGTAGCCTTGCTTCATAAGGAAGGTGCTCCAGGCCTCTGATCATCATAGTTGCCCTCTTCTGCACCTTTTCCAGTTCTCCTTCTTAAGATACAGTGACCAGAACTATATGCAGTACTCCAGATGTGGCCACACCATAGATTTATATAAGGGCATTAAAATTTTAGCATTTTTATTTTCAAACCCCTTTCTAATGATCCTTAGCATGGAATTTTCCTTTTTAAAAACAAAACAACAAAACAACAAAACACCAGTGCTGTGCACTGAGCTGTCACTTACAATGAGCTCTCCACCACAACCCCAAGATCTCTCTCCTGGTTACTCACTGACAGCTCAGATCCCATCACCATATATGTGAAGTTAGGGTTTTTTGCCACAATATGCATCACTTTACACTTGCTTACAATGAACAGTATTTGCCATTTGGTCACCCACTCCCCCAGTTTGAAGAGATCTTTTTGGAGTTCCTCACAAACTGATTTGGATTTCACTATCCTAAATAGTTTAGTGTCATCTGCAAACCTGGCCACTTCACTGCTTACTCCAGCTTCTAGATTATTTATGAACGACTTTAAAAGTACTGGTCCCACACGTCTTCCCTCCATTGTGAAAATTGCTTCCCAACCTCTGTTTCTTGTCCTTCAACCAGTTACCGATCCACCCATGAAACTGTCCCCTTATCCCATGACTGCTAGGTTTACTCAAGCTTCCCTTCGGGGGTTAGTAGCAACCGAGTGGGGGGGGTGCATTTTCATCTGGACTGTGGCATGCATCTGTGGCATGCATCTTTCATCTGGACTATGGCAATACCTCCTCCTCACACACCACTATCCTAATCCTGATTGATCTGACCTGTGCTGCTATTTAAGTTGAGAGAGAGAGACAGACAGACAGACAGACATGTTTAACCTAATCTGTAGCTTGGCTCTGAGTTAGAATTTTGCAGTTTACATGTACAGAACAGAGTACACTCAAACAATGTATTAAAACAGATCTGCATGAGTCTGTAATAAAAGGGATCCATTAGAAGTACCATGTGGAAGGGCTGGAGTGTTCGTGAGGTTTGCAAACTAATAGTTTGTACTAATAGTTTGCATATTCCTTAGATTTTTTTGTTTTCAGTAACTAAATACTGGTAAGTAACAAAAATCACATACAGTAATTTCCTGTTTTATCTGTGATAAAACAGATTTGTCATGGAACTGGGACACAGACAGTTGTAGATATTAAGTTACCCTTGCCCTTTGCCTCTTTTGCAGGACCTCAGAGTAGTCATTCAACTGTTACTGCAGTCTTTAAAATTAAGATAATTGTTTCATTTCCATGCAAGTTGTTGTAAGGGCCAATGATGTGTAATGTCTTTGGGATTATGGTAATATCTTTTTATGTTTAGTAGGCAAACATACTTCTGTATCCCTAAGTCAATACTCAGTAGCAATTCTGCTGCTATATAAAGAGCAGTAGTGAAATGAACATTTCCAACAAATTCTGAATTTGAAAAGTCTTGTGGATTCAGGTAACACAAATTTAAATTTTTGCCAAGAAAATTCAATAATATTGAATTCAGTTAAATAATGCCAAAGGTACAAATACAAAGTGCTGTTCATTACCTATAAAGCCCTCATGGCTTTGGGTCCAGGATATTTAAGAGAGCATCTTCTTTGTCATGAACCTTATTGCCTATTAAGATCATCTGGGGAGGTTTGGTTATGGTTGCCTCTGGCTTGTTTGGCGGCGACTTGGGACTGAGCCTACTCTGTGGCTTTCCCAGAGTATTGCAATATGCTCCCTGTCAACATAAGAGCATCTTCATCTCTGATTGCTTTTAGAAAGATGCTCAAGACACACCTGTTTTCTCAGGCTTTTAGTTTTAAACTGTTTAATTGCTTTTATCACATGAAATTGTTTTAACCTTTTTATTCTGTGAAATTGTTTTAATTGTTTTTACTCTGTTTTATATTTGTTGTGTTTTAAATTGTGTACACCACCTAGAGATACACATATCAGGCAGTATATAAATATGACAAACGAATAAACGAAGAAATAAAAAGTACAATAGTAGAACTACCAACTATCCTGATCACATGTGAATATCAGCTGATAAGCTCTTAGACTGGGAAGTGAGTATCCACTCTTCTTTAAATCTAAGTTCTTGTTCCTACATTAACTTAGCAGTGGTGCAGCACATCAAGAAAGTGAAGTTCAGCCATCTCTGAGCTGGGATGAACACCATGAGGGCTCCACAACCATGCTGTAAAACTGCAAATACCATTAGCATTCCAATTTCTCCAAAAGCCTAATCCTTCTAATAATGTGGTTACATTTGCAAGTAATGCACAACTGCAGGTCCAATGGACCCGCAATTCCTCTCCCCCCGCTCTCCTGTCCGCATTCAGATGAAATTGAGAGTGTCCTCTTTACAGTCAGTGAGTCTGCAGAGAGGAGGGGGAACTGGTTGTGCAGGCTTAAAGGGCAACTTACACAGCCAATCAAACAGGGAGAGAGGGAGGATCTTCCTCCTTCAACTCTAGTCCAGCCTAATGCAGCCTTTCAGAGGTGTAGCTATAATTGAATAAAGTAAACAGCGGGGGGGATTGGTAATTGATTTCTGGTATAAACAAACTTTGTATGTTTTGATTTCAAGAGATGGATTTCCTTTCCCCCCCTGTAATAATAAAAACTCAAATATATATATATATATATATGAATGAGATTTGAGCGAAGGGGTTCAAAGCACCCGGGGGCCCCCAGCTCCACTAGCTAATTTTCTTCATTATCTCCCTCACTCGGAGGGGCTTCAGGAGAGAGAGACAAATACGGGTCCCCTCTCCACTAGCTATGCCCCTGCAGCCTTCAATGCTCCATTTGGACACAACAAAGGTTCTGTGGTCCCTTGGTTTTGAGCAGCGAAACTCAGTACAGACTGAGGGTTCAAATTGGAGTGTCCAGAGCGAAACCTTGGTCACAGAAGGGACAGGACCGGAGTTGCATGTGTTCAGATGTATGGAAACCTCAAGCCCCTGCAACTCTGATTCCCCATTATGTGTGAATGCAGCCTGTGTGTGCTCTGAAGCAAGTTGGAGATAGGGATGTGCGAAACGTTTCGGATACAAAATGTTTTGTAGCCAAAACAGCCTGTTTTGGGTGTTTTGTAGACAAAACAAAACACCCATTTTCCAGATCCAAACGTTTTGTATACAAAACAAAACGTCCCTCTTTTGGCTACAAAACGTTTTGTTGTTTCGGACCTCCATTTTGTGGTGATCTCTGAGTCAGTCTCCATTTTGTGTTTGACATCTCTTTGAATTTCCCATCCTTCCAGCCTTCTGATCAGTGACCTAAATCATGGGCTGACCTGCTGACAATTCCCTCCTTGTTCCCCATTGGCTCTTTTGCTTCTTCCCACTCATTACTGACCCCACATTGGCCAGGGGAAGGGTTGCTAACCTATGGGGTGCTGGGTTCTGCTGTTTCTGTGGTGTTCTGAGTGTAGATTCTCTGGTAGCATATGAGAGTGGATTCTTGTTTTTCACTGAAAATCTCATATGCTACCAGAGAATCTACAATGAACACCTCAGAAACAACAAAACCCAGTACCCCACAGGCTTGTGGGTGTGGGTGTGGTTGGCACCCTATGTGCACTACACAACCCCTTGCTCTGGGCAACCCCAGTGCCCCCCAAGTGGAATTATGGAGCTGCTGAAACCTCCATTATTCCTCATGGGAGAAATCTTAGACACATAAACTTCAACAAATCACAAAAGATCAGCCCTTTGCCCAATTCCTTTGAAATAATTCTGGAAGTTTCCTTGCCCCTATTGGGCACTACCACCCACCATACTCTGTTCTGGGTCATCCCTTTCCCCTTGATTTGAAGCGATACATTTATACCATTATTCCCTATGGGAAAATTCTTAAAGAAGTGTAAACTTTAAAAAAAAATTCACACACACACAAAAAATCAGCCCTTTGCTTAATTCCTTTGAAATTTGGGTGGTAGCTTCCACCCATTGGACACTACCACCACCACCCACTCTTTTTGCCCTGGGACCCTTTTTAAAAATCCAAATCGATTCGGATTCGGATTCAGAAAATTTGGCTACAAAACAAAACAGGGCTGATTCAGATTCAGAAAATTTGGGTACAAAACAAAATGGGGATGTTTCAATCCAGATACAAATCAAAACAAGAAAATTCCAAAATGCACACCCGTTGTTGGAGAGATAAGAATGGACTTTGCTTGTTGCAACAAGAGAACTGAGTATCATTACTGTGTGCTTTGAAGGACACTCACCAATCCACACAGTCTTTACACTACAGATATTTTCTATATCACTCCTTGAAAAAATCAAGATCACTTACCCAATGTTTACAGGTCCTGGATATTGTTCAAACATTTCAACGTTTGCCTTAAAATTCAGCCAAAGGCCTGTGGAGTCAAAGATATTAACACATCACACCTCCTGCTTTCTGGTTAAGCAGACTGATTTTTTCATTATGCATTCCAGTCATCACACTGCCCTTTGGCTAGCAGTGGGTTCTGGGGTTTCATGCCACTCTGAGAGTGCCATAAATCATGCAAGCCCTTGTGCTGATGAGTTAGTGTCCTTCCACACAATTGTTTCCAAGTGACTACTTATTGCTAGCTATAGCTATTCCATTGCATGGAGAATTGAGGAAGGAAGCCTGTTTCAAGAGTACTCAATGTTGCTTTTTAATGTCTAGAGTGATAATTTGCGGTGGTAAAAAAAAAAGACAAAATCAGGAGTAATGTAATGAAATTATCTCATGTATAAGATTAAAGAGATCAACATGGAGGGTAAGAACTGGTGGAGAATTATGATTTCATTTGTTTCCTGCCCTTTTCCAAGGTGCTCTCTCCAGCCCCACCAAAACTCTGTGAAGTCCGTTAGGCTGAGAAGCTGTGACTAGCCCAGGGTCAAACAGTGAGCTACATGGCTACAAATGGATTCAAACCTGTTCTCCCTGGTCCTAATCTGACACTGTGCAGATTGTGACATGGAATAAAGATAATCCCTGAAAGGGTCTAATAGACATCTGCTTACCTAAAATGTGGGGGTAGATGGATAGGGAATGTTAAAAAGATGTATCTTGATTTCAGGGTACTTAAGAGACTGCCTTATCTGTCATGAATCCTGTTGTCTATTAAGATCATCTGGAGAGGTCCAGTTACAATTGCCACCAGCTCGTTTGGTGGCAACTCGTGACCAGGCCTTCCAGAGTCCCGGAGCTCTGGAATATGCTCCCTCTTGAAATAAGAGCATTTCCTTCTCTGCTTGCTTTTAGGGAGAGCCTAAAGATGTACCTGTTTTCCCAGGTTTTTAATTGAACTTTAAAAAAATTTAAATATGTTTTTATATTTTGAGATTGTTTTTTACTTGTTTTGTGAATTTTAACTGTTATATTGTTTTACATTCGCTATGTTCTAACTTTGTACATCGCCTAGAGATGTCTATATCAGGCAGTGTAGAAATATGATTGAGATAGCTAGCAAGCAAGCTAGCTAGCTAGCTAGACAAATAGATAGATTCTACCTTTGTCTTTTAGTTGCAAACCTTTTCAGGTCTTAAGGTCAAAACCAAAGTCATCATATCTCCCAAAGTAATTCTTTTTTTCCACTTTAAAGCAGATACCAAAGTCTCCAATTTTGATCAGAGAAGTGGCACTGCAGGAGGGTGGTGTTTAATTCTGAGTATGTAACTTAGTCCCTCAAAGCTGCTATTAGCCTTGCTGTGGAAGAAAAGACATGTAACCATGGGGTGTCAGATTCTTTCCGAATGCAGAGCTAATAGCAGTTTGGTGGGGGTAGGGATGGGATTTGGATTAAGGACTGACCCACTTCCCTTAATGCCACTACTCTGATCAAAATCAGAGTCCCCTAAGGTAAATGCCAGGAGAACTAGGTCATTTTCATGTTGACCTTTTCAATAGAGGTTTCTCCAGGAGAGGCTAATTGAAAAAGGAAGCCATTATCCAAAGTCAAATCATTGTGGAGCAACCTGGGTGTCACCAAGTGAATGCCTATACTGTATATTTTGATCCCTGAATTTTCTTGATGAGCATGTTGTTGAGGGTCTGAATTCCCAGTCAAGAACTACCCTAATGCTACCTTTGTGTTTCTATACTGCTGTGAACAATCTACAGACTACCTTTGCCCAGTGCCATCTGAACAACCATGTGAAGGAAATGCTAATTAATTAAATATAAGAATCTGATTAAGTACACATGGGGGAAATGGACCCAGCTATATGTCACAAGCAATTATGTTGCAAAATCCCTGACAACCATTGGCTCACATACTATGCAGCAGAAGCGTGGGTGGTTGAGTGCCTGCTTGTGCTGCTGAGTGTGTAAACCCCACCAGCGGTGTTGCAGAACAGGGCAGTATTGCTCTGACTTTACATTGCACTGATGCAGTTGCACAATGAGATGCCCATTGGAACTACTGGCTGTCACTGCACCCAACTTTAGGGGTGTGCATGGAACGCTGGCCCGGTTCGGTTCGAGTCAGAACTGGACCACGACCAGACCAGGCCAGTTTGGTCTGGCAGCCCCCCTGAACCACCACCCCCCATTTGGTTCAGTCTGCAAGGGAGGGTTTTGAGATAGATAGATAGATAGGTAGATAGATAGATAGATAGATAGATAGATAGATAGATAGATAGATAGATAGATATGAACTTATCCCCTCTAGGGGACTGTGGAGGATCCACGGGGGTTCCCCCTCCCCCCTCCAATCTCCTTGCCTCCCAAACCAGCAGGGAAATGGGGAACCCTCAAGGACTATCCCACCACCTAGAGCGAACCCCAAACAGTCAAACCAAACAGGTTCGACGTGGAACACATTCGACATCAAACCTGTTTCCACATCACTACATAACATGCAGTTGCATGTCAGAGCAGAAAAACCCTGTTCCACAATGTCACCAGGAGGGGTTGCACACCTTTTTTTTACATAAAAGTACCTTCCAGACAGGAAAATTTGGAGCAGAGTGGCAATGTGGACCTTATTAAGAGTTAGTACTCCCGTTCCCAATACCTAGCATTGACTTCTCCCAACACACACAGACACACAGACACACACCTCAACCCAAAACATTCATTTTGTTAATAGTCTCCATTTATTTGGATCATTTTTACAAATGGGTAAGTATGTCACTATTTTGTTAATATTAACAGAATATGAATATAATTGTCAAAACCAAACAAACATTCGACTGCAGCTTAACAAAAGAGCAGTGGAGGGGAAAGTAAATACTGCTGTGTTAGCAAGCTAGAACTCATCTTTTCTAGCATTGTCTTCTGCTCCTCCCTTACTCCTTATATGTACTGTTCAGATATCTTAACAACTGTGAAATTCAAAAAAGTACATAATAAACATTAAAGTATATTATATTACCAATGGTAAGAAAATATATACATAAGTGAGGAGTGAGTATACAGTGTACAATATCCCAATGGGTAATAACACAAAAATCAGAGTGCTGAAACAGACTAATAGCTGAACAACATAAAGTAACCCAATGATATTATAATATACTTTAACATTTATTAGGTACTTCTCTTCTTCGTGTTTTGCAAATATCTCAACAAAACAAAACAAATATTTTTAACAATGCAAAACCCTTTAACTTTCCTCATCTTTGCTGTGTACGTGGTTATTCTACATGATTATTCACATGCAGCTAAGGCCAGAGGCTGACATACTGCACAATGGTACGGCAGACTAGTAACATTGCATGCATACAAGTTGTGCCAATACCAACAAATATGCAAATGATGCACACAAAAGTTATCCTATTTGAAACAATGGGCTTACTCTCATGTAACATCACTTGCACAATTTCTTTGTATTGCGCAACTTGAGTGCATGCAATGTCACCCGGCTGACATACTGTAGTGCAGTATGTCAGACACTAATTCCATTGTCCAAGTATTAATTGTAGAAATCTGTTATTCAAATAAGTTGAGGAAACATACTTTCACATTCTTTGGAGCACACGTTTCATGCATCATTACATACACGTGTGTGCAGGATTGTAGCCTACCTGCACATGTTTGGTTGGTCACACATCTTGCTGCAGGCCACAGTCTAAATGTGCCCTGCACTAGAGAGCATATAGCCAGGTCCTTTTGCCTCACTAGAACAAAGAGTGGGCTGTCTTTCATTTAACCTGCTGGGATATAATTTTATCTGAAAAGGTCATTTCTATCGGCAATGCCTGTTATTCAGAATGGTCCATTATTTTTCTCCAAGCTTTCTACTATTTCATTCTTTCTGGAAATAAATCTGTGCTTGTCTCAAAGGTCTTTGCATTAATATCATCCCAAACTACTCTTTCAGGATTCAGTACACAGTCCTAATACTTTTGTTGGAAAGGAAGCAGAACCAATTGCATTTTTAATATGGCCTTGAACAGACATGCTTTTATCAAAATGAAACTACCACTTTTGAAACTTGTGGGCTGTATATCATCGAGTCCAACATGCCACAGATAGCACACATACTCTTGAACAATCATACCTGCTTTTACATCAGTCCTCCAAATCCACATTAAGTAGAACTTCAGAATTTCCCTATTTGAGAAATCTGTTTGTTAGGATAAGAATGTGCCAGACCAAGGCTCACGCTCAGCATTCTCTCTCCCCTTCCTTTTGTCTTCACCCATGAGGGAAGAAAATTGAAAACTTTCCCACTCTCTTTTTAACAAACCATAGTTTCCCATTAGATTTGAATATGGGGAATGGTGGTTTGAGCAAAGATCACACTCCCAACTAAAGAATCAGACTCAGCCCATCATTTGTGAAGTAACTGTGATTTGAGCAAACTGTTGCCCATATTTGGATGCAATGTAGTTTGTTCAAAACATGAGAGAAAGCTTTCAGTCTCTGGCTGTCACACATGAAAGAAAGAGGAAAGGGCCGGGGGGGGGAGCATGTGGGCCCAAGGCTCATACTGGAGCATTCCCATCACAACAAACATGGTTTGATGTAAGGAAAACTCTAGTTCAATAATCAACACCACACATACTTTTCACTTTGAAAGATAAATGACTTTAGGAATTTGATTTGGCCAATTATTTTATTGCACCATAATTATCAGACATTCGAGTCATCTTTCAAAATTTAGCTGTCTTCTGTCCAGATCCCATTCTTTATTTTAACATCTTACATTTATATTTCCCCTTTCCCTTGAAAAAATCAAAGCATTTCATGTGGAGCTCGTAGGCAGGATCTCATTTATGTGCTAACCAGGCTGAGAGCAGCATAGCTTTGGCCACAAACAAAAATATTGTAAAGTAGTGGTTAACTATATCTTCACCCAAATACAAGCCCAGTTTCTCTTATGCCCAGTTTCTCTTCCCCCTCTGCCTTGAAAAAACAATTGACATATGTATTTTCAGCGCTTTGCATGTTGACCATGTTTCAAATGGGTTTTCTTCCTTTTTATTTTATTTTTTTTAGCACTGTTTGTACATTTAGACAATTAAAACTTCATAGACATCTTATTTTAAAAAAAACAAACCCACAGAGAATCAGTAGTTTTAGATGTTCAAAACTGCTCTGAATGAAGCGGTTTGTGGTGGCACAGACATTGGTCAATTAGAATTGAGCACATCTGGCATCTGAAAACTTGTAGACTTGTAACCACGGTCCCTTCCTTATGCTGATTCCATTAAAATGGAAAATAGTTTGCTATGAGGGCCCATGTTGCCTTTTGATTCTGATAGGTTGTCCATCAGTAATGAAACAAGAATGGATGGCAGGCAAGGTAAGTTTCCATGCACTTAAGGAGACGCCACATCTTTTTTGGTGGCCCTTCAGTCTTAACAAGGACTTTTTAGCATCCTTATACATGCAGTCAGTCTGTGTCAAGTCATCGCTGGAAATAATGGGCAGTGGCAGTTCCCAGCTTAAGTGACAGATGAAAAGACTTGGCCTCCTTCATCATTTAATTTAGCTCCAGGTTGATGAGTTTCAGCAGGTTTTGCATTTTAGCTTGATGTGGAAATCTTTACGAATGAAGTAAGGTGTTCGCCAGGGACCTTTGTATATGTCCAAAAGAAGCAAATGAACCACAAGGTCTGGAGTTCAGCAGGGTAGAATCACTTAACAAAGCAGTAAAACAAGACATTTCTAGACTTTCTCTTTACACTCTCAGGTAAGATTAGTTTCTTATTGATCGTTCATGTTTCATGTCCAGGCACTGGATATTATTTCTGAGAGCTGACTAACCAACAAGAGGGCCCAAAGCAATGAATGGGCCGGTTTTGCTTTTCAGCAATGTCATTCTCACATGGGAAGGGAAGAGAGTTCTGTTGAGCATGGCCCTGACTGTTTGCCTCTGCTCCACACCCTCAAGGTGAATGCTATAAAAGAACAGGCTGTGCCAGGAGCCTCATCCTTTTGTCTCTTAGCCTTGAGGTGAGCAGACTGAGTTGGAAGCGGGCGGGGGGAGGAACATCCCTTGTTTTCAACAAGTGCACCATAGAACTCTTTTGCATGAGTGAGGAAATTGTGGGCCTAGTGAAACAGAGGAGCTGGAAGGGCTTGGGCTGGGAAGATGTGTCTGGGAGAGCAGAAGAGTGGGAAGAGTGGGGATGGTCATAGGGAGCAGTGATGTCACAGGGAGCAGGCAGAGGGAGATATGGTGGTGGGAGTTGGGCAGGCCGTTATAGGGGGGAATGTTCCAGGCAATTGAGGCCTGCTCCTTTTTCTGGAGCTTCTCCCAACCCTTCAGTCTCAGGGAGCTCTGGAAACAGTTCCTCTAGGATTAGGGTGCTGCTGTTGAATGCCAGGTCAGTAAATGCTAAAAAACTCTCATCTATGATTTGATTGTGGGTGAGCATGCTGACCTGGTATGTATGATGGAGACCTGGTTGGATGAGCTGGGTCTCTTTCAGCTATGTCTTCCAGGTTT
Source organism: Hemicordylus capensis (assembly GCF_027244095.1). Lineage (NCBI taxonomy): Eukaryota > Metazoa > Chordata > Lepidosauria > Squamata > Cordylidae > Hemicordylus > Hemicordylus capensis. Next base: position 340,484,648 of record NC_069657.1, read on the forward strand.
TCTGATCCTGCAACAACTCCCCATTGAGAGTTGGGGAGGAGGCATTGCATTCATCTATCATGAGACCTTTCTCCTTTCCAGGTGCCTGGTTAGGCAATCTCAGAATTTTAAATGTTTTGTCATTTAGGGTGGGCATCTGCGATAGGCTGGGGATTCTGCTGATGTACTGTCCACCTGGCTACAGTCTCTCTATCTGAGCTGGCAGGGATAATCTTAGAGGTGGCTTTGGGTTGGCCAAAGCTTATTGTCTTGGAGGACTTCAGTGTCCATGCTGAGCCCCCCCCCCACCTTGTAGGAGCAGCTCAGGATTTCATGGCTTCATGGCAACCACGGGCCTATCTGAATTGGTATTGGGCCCTGTCCACATGGCAGGATCTGGTTTTTGCTGACCAGGGAATAAATGATTGGGGGGTGGGGAATCTAAGATAACTCCCTTGTCATGGACAAATTATTATCTGGTAGGATTTAGTTTGACTGCTCCCTCTACCCTCTGCAGGGGTAATGGGCCAATTAGAATGGTCTTTCCCTGGAGGCTTATGGATCTGCTCAGTTTCCAGTGTCCAGAGCTGGTGACTCTGTCAAGGCCCTGATGAATCTCTGGAACATGGAGACAGCCTGGGCTATTGACACAGTCATTCCTAGATGCCCTCTCCAACATGGTGGAGCCCTTTCTGCTTCTTGGTTTTCCTTGGAGCTTAGGGCAAAGGAACAACTCCGATGACAGCTGGAATGATGCTGGAGGAAGTGTCAGGCTGAATCCGACCGAACATGGGCTAGATCCCATTTTGGAGACTATTCAGTGGTGGTGGGGATGGTGAAGAAATTCTTTTTCTCTGCCTCCATTGCATCTGCTCAGTGTAGACCAGCAGAGCTGTTTTGTGTTGCAAAGGCATTGCTCCACACATTCCCCCAGGCAATGGGGGAGGAACCATCTACAGCCCATTGTGATCAGCTTGCATGTCAATTTGCAGATGGACTCCAAGTGTTTGGGAGTTTCTGGCAGACATGCCTCACGTACCATCTGGTCCTATTGTGTTAGATTCTTTTCTGTCAGTGCAGCCTAAGGATGAAGACAAGATCCTGGGTAGTGTGTGGGCAATACTGTGTGATCTTGCCCTTCATGGCTAATAAAATCTTCCAGGGAGGGTACGGGCAGGTGGTTGGAGGCTATAACCAATGCTTCATTAAGGGTGAGCAAAATACTTCAAGGAGGTATACCTCAAGACCATTATTTAAAAAGCCCTCCCTTGATCCCTCCAACTTGGACAGATATAGACCTATTTCTAACCTTACTTTTCTGGGCAAGGTAAGAATGTGTGGTGATGTCCCAGCTGGAGAGGGTCTTAGATGATATGGATTATCTAGACCTTTTCAATCTGGCTTCCTTTCTGGATATGGGACTGAAACTGCCTTGGTCGCTCTAGTGGATGACCTATAGTGGTGGATGACCTATAGTGGTGACCTATAGTGGGAGATTGACAGAGGAAGAGCATCCCTGTTGATTCTGCTGGGCCTCTCAGCAGCATTCAGTACCATCAACCATGTTATCTTTCTGGAGCACCTCTCAAGTACAGGGACTGGAGATACTGCTTTGAAGTGGCTTCAGTCTTTTCTTGGGGGGAGGGTCCAGAAAGTGGTGCTGGGGAAATACTGCTTGGCTTCTTAACCATTGGCCTGTGGGGTCCCAGAGAGTTCAGTTTTGCCGCCATGGTGTTTAACATCTACATGAAACTGCTGGGAGAGGTCATCCAGGGACTTGGACTGAGTTGTCAGCAATATGCAGATGACACTCAGCTGTATCTCTCCTTATCACCTGATCCTAGGGAGGCTGTGGATGTCCTGAATTGGGGGCTGGAGACAGTGATGGGCTTGATGTGGGCTAATAAACTGAGATGAAATCCAGGCAAGACAGAGGTGTATTTAGTCAGTAGAAGAACCAATTGGAATTTTTGGCCAGTTCTGGATGAGGTTGCACTCCCTTTGAAAGAGCAGGTGCATAGCCTGGGGGTATTGCTGGACTCGGTTATTTTGGAAGCTCAGATGGAGGTGGTGGCCAGGGTTGCCTTTGCACAGTTTTGGCTTTAGCACCAGCTGTGGCCCTTTCTCAAGAAGGCAGATCTGGCCACAGTTACCCACGCCTTAGTCACATCATGGCCCACATGCTCTATGTGGGGCTGCCCTTGAAGAATATTCAGAAAGTGCAGCTAGTGCCAAATGTGGAAGTTAGAATTTTATCCAGAGCTGCCTGTTGGGATCATATTATACCCATTTTGAAAGAGCTATATTGGCTGCCAATTTGTTTCCTGGTCCAGTTCAAGGGGCTGTTTTTGACCTTTAAAGCCCTTAATGGTTTCGACACTGGATATCTGAAGGACCACCTGCTCTCAAGGGTTTCTGCCTACTTCACAAGGTCATCGGAGGGGGCTCTGCTCCATGTGCCAACAATGAGGGAGGCTCAGCTGTCATGCACGTGGGACAGGGGCTTCTCAGTTATTGCCCCTAGACTTTGGGACGCTCTCCCAGTGGACATCCACTCCTCAGTCTCCATCACAGTTTTTAGAAAGCAAGTGGAATCTTGTTTTTTTACCTAGGCTTTTATGTGAGTGTTGTCTTTGTTGCATATTTTATGGTCCTATTATATTTTTTAAAACCTTTAATTAGATTTGTATTTTTATATTCCAATTTAATATTTTTATTGTGTAACTGTTTTATAGTCTTATGTTAATTTTTAATGATCAATAAATATGGACTATTCTAGTTTCTAAGAACATAAATCCTACATAACTGCTCCTGAGACAATGATGGATTAATCATGGAGTAGAATAACCAGATGTCTGCTCAGGATCTTTGTGTTTTTTCACTGTTTTAGAGATAGTCTCCTGGGTTATATGGTCCCTTTGACAAAAATCTAAAGACATGGCTGCTTACAACAATGTGAGCTACTAGAAGTGATATATCAGAAACTCAGAATAAGAAAATGAATTTTGCTTGCTTATAATGGTCACCAACGATATAAATTGAATGTACACTTATCTCAAAAGTTCATCTGCAGCTTGGAACATAAAACAAGGGTGTACACATGTGCAGACAATGCTTTTTACTTTAAGTCTAATGTTAGGGTAAGTATTACATATGAATTATTGCTCAGAGCACAGCAAACACCCCTAAACTGAGGATTTTTAAAGCTTCAGGGACCAGTTGCCAAGCCCTCTGACACTTTGGACTTAATTTAAAAGGTATGGAGAAGGGGCTAGAGTTTTTCCAAAACATCTCTAAAAATACTCAGTGGCCCATGTCTGAACAGAACTGAGGGGAGTTTGCCCATCTCTAGTTAGCAGAAGCTCCACCTGCTGGCTTGCTCTTAGATATAGTTATGCACTGCACTTGAAGGCACAGCTGTTAATTCTATATATTTTGAAAGATACTGCCTGATAATGTGTCAATGAGGCACTAATAGAATGAAAATGAGGGATGCACAGATATTTACTATCCAAATTTCACTTGTTTCCCTTTGATTTCCATTCCCAAAATATTCCTAGGGGTTTTTTCATAGCAAAAAAACAAAAAAAGATATTTCAAATATGCTTTCTTGCAAGTGTTTTATGTATTGCCTACCTAAATAGCTCATTCAACAATACACTGAAAAGTATGCATTCATATGTGTGTGTTTCTGCAAATGTGTGGAATGCTTTTATCTGCAGACATCTCCGCACCTTATAAAATCTGATCTGTGGGCAGTGGGAGGGGTCTGGATCCGTGTATTCCATCATATATTTCAGCAAGAGAGGAACTTGATAGCAACCCTGTCAGTTTGAAATGGTTGTGAAAGGGTCTTAATGACTGAAGTACAAAGCTTGAGAGGCCAAGAGAGTTCTCCTTGAACTAGAAGAATATTCCACAGGGCCTCCCTAGGGCACCATCTGCATTTTAGCCACAAATCAACACAGAGATATCCCTTGAAATAGAAGGTTCCAGATGGTACTTTTGATCACATTGACTGGGAGGCTGTGCTGCCTCTCCCTTTCTATTCTTGTCTGCCATACAGACAGCAATAGATCTGACAGGTTTGGATGCACCATTCCCCCTCTCCAAAGTCTTGGGCAGCAACTGAAAGGGATGGTGTGGATCATCCTATGCTCACCGACTTTAATCAGAGTCTTTGTGTAGCAGGGAGAGGATTATGCCGTTAACGATTACTTTTTGTTTGGAGAGTAAGATGCAGTTGCCATATTGGACAGTTCTTGTTAGATTTGTGCTGAAACAATTTCTGCAGTGGTTTAGCTCTCCTCCATCTATTAGGAATGGAGGGACTTCTAGAGGACGGACGTGAAACATCTCTTTGCTTGAATTCAATTTGTGACTGCAGAATGGAGTCCAGGCTGTTACTTAAAAAGCTTGATGTGAGGTTGACTGCTGAAAAGATAAGCACTTTTTCTCTGCCTGCTCCTCATTTGTGGCACTGAAATGTAAAGTCTGAACTTTTAGCAAAAGGTGCCGACATGCAGTTTGCAGCTTCTCATAAAGCCTATTCTTCATAATGGCCTTTTTGGAAATCCTCCCCTGAGTTTTCCCCAATAATCAGTTATTTCTGCTGTTATCTGGCACTCACAGGGCTGCTGCACAACAACACACATTGTGGTAAGCAAGGACTTGTCACTGCAAGAAATATCTTTCTTGGTGGAGAAAGCCTGGAGAGCTTTCTTCTTGGGAGCTGTTTGTTTTGAACCACAAGGCATTTATCGGCCTTGCATATGTTGACATAAGTTTAAGCTTTGATGGAGATTTGGAAGTCATTTTTATTTACAGCCCCTAAGTCTCAATGTTTCAGTTATTCTAGAGAGAAGGGCCATTTTTGTAGAGTGGATACCAATGAATAGCCAAATCCAGGCCTATCTTTATTTCTTTAAATATTTTTACTCTGACTTTTCTAACGTACCGTTCAAGGACCAGTAGGAAACAATATGACATTGTCTGGGTGCACAATTCCAGAAGGGAGGCCATTTTCCTGCCTCCAAACCCTATGATCTCCAGTCCTGAGTCGGGTGTTGGTGGCAGTGCCATTTTGAATGTCTGCTTTGTGTGAGAACCTATCTGTGAATGATGAACTAGGCCAGCATACTTTTCAGGCAGAATCCAGTCACTGTTGCCTGTCAGGGAAGACGAAATCACTGACATCCTTCCAGGTATGCAGTGGCCAAAGGCTGTGGCACAAGAAGCATGACTCTACCCAAGAGCCACAAAGGCATCAGCTGGAGACCTGCCAAGGTCATACAGCCAGACAGCTTTTGCCTTCTCATATAGCTTCTGGCAGAGCCCCATTATTCAAGCCATCTGGTTTTATTTTCCTGAATTTATTTCCTCCTGCTGCTGGCATATTCTCTTCTTTTTCTCTGTCCATGGAACTGCCTGACCTGCATGTGATGTATTTAAAATGTCCTAAAATCTGTTCCATTAAATGAATGCTGGTTCCCAGTGTGCCGGACATGAGACAGCAGAAAGCCAAGCTTACCCTTACCATCCTGTGTTTTTTCCACACTCATCACTATCCAATCAGAATAATTTCAAAACAGCCCTGCTTGGCAGAAGGAGTATGTTTTAAACTCCTTCAGCCTCAAATCCACAGTGAATTTCACCCAAAGAAAGATATACGGAACAATCTGCAAATATTAGACTTAGAATGATTCTCCATTCACCCTGTGAAGTAAACAAAAAGCAGCAACTTGCCATCAGCTGTAATAAGATCACAAAGAGAGATACTGGCATCTGCAAATGACAGACAAACATTAACAGGAAAAGCAATTTTCTGTCCCTTTGAAGATGCTAGCATAAGCAAGAGTAAAATAACTATTAGCAAAAGTGTTACCTGGACAATTCCTTTTAATATTTGTCTGCTAGAAGAAGGGAGAAAACCTTGTTTAAATATGTTCAACTCCTGATTTCTTTCTGACAGGAGGAAGTAAGAAGCTTGAATAGGAAGATAAAAAGCAGCAAAGTAATTTCTCTCCCAGGGCAGAATCCCTTCAATCTCTTTAACAAGAGATTGAGACGTGATTTTTGGAGAGGGAAGACTTCAGTAAATAACAGCTCTTGGAGAACAACACTGATGCATAATGTAGGTATTAAGACAGGGCCGCCCAAGAGGTGACGAGAATCATTTCATGGTGAGTCTGAGACAGGGAAACATAAGTAGCAAGGTAGTGAATTATTAGCGCGCTGTGCCTCAGTTGTCTCTGTTATATTCGCACTACCCAATCAATGCATCAGCAGTGACATTCTATAATGGGAGTCTCACTGCCTATCAATCATGCAATAAAAAGTCCCATTGTTTAAGCCCAGGTTGTTAAACAAAATGGAAGTATTTCATCTCTGCCTTTTATCAGAAGGCTGAGCTTTTGAGGAAATGACATTTACTACCCATACAGAAGGAATTAGGTCACTTGTCTGTCTGGCAGCACTGAGAATCATCCTAAGTGGCCTGCACGCTTGATCATACTTTGTATCTGCAGAAATGGGATCAATTCCACTAATCAACAACATGAACCAAAATGTCAATCTTTTTCTGATCCATTGAACATCTAATATTAGGCTATGGCCTCCTGAAAATATTGTTCTGTCTTTCTCCAGCAGGCAAGAGTGGACCAGAGAGAGGAAAGATTAAAGGGGTTGGGGCGGAGGAAAATTGCTTTGGCCTACTTTAGCGCAACCCCAGAATGCATAATGCTTTTCCAGGTAGGGAGATTTAAAAGCCTGGGCTGACTTAATGATCTGGAAGCATGATACTGCTACATATCAGATCCTTGGCAGAGAGTTCACCTTGATCTAACTGATAGATGGCTGATTTACAACCCAGCAGTGGACTCGAGCTAATCACGGTGGGCAGGATAGCAAAGCAAAGCGCATAAACAAGGCTTTTAAAATAAAACAAAGTGCTAAATAGGCTGGAAGGGCTGAACAGGGTCTTTATGGGAAATTTGTTTATCGCTTGTTTGTCATGGATCCAGGGCTAAAGGCAGCAGTGTTGAAGTGGGACTGGGATATTAATCTTTCCTTGAGCAGCTCATTCTGATGATTCAGGCATATTAGAATCCTTTAATTAATTTTTTTGGAACACACACACAGTCTTGTTTTTCCCCGTTAACAAAAGGCGAAAGTGTTGATAACGATCCATTGTTAATTTGGATGTTGCATTTCCCAACAATCGATGCAATTAGTGATGGTCCCTTGGTTAGGCTGTATCGAAACATTATGCCATTCAAAAAAGAGTCTTCTCCACATTCTGTGAAGGCTGAAAAACAAAACACTAACAGGCTCTGGTGAAAACAGCTTGAGCAATGACATTTGTTGCTGCTAATTTTCTTATTGATCTTGCTGCCATGCATGCATAAAGATTTTGCTGCTGCACTGCTATTTGACAAGGGGAAAATCTGCCAGAGTGGAAGAAGCTGTGTGTGTGTGTGTGATTTGAAAGCTATTGGAACAGAGTGTAAGGCATTACTGATATTTGTGAGAATTGGGCCCAGTTCACACATGCATATATGTGTTGATTCACTGATACTTGATAATAGTGCCATTGGGGCTGCTTGACACATATGTTCATCTTTTAATCTGTGAATCACATGTAGAGAAAATATAGAAAAATACTGCAAGAGTAACGTGTGAACCAACTGTACTGAAAATCACTGTACATGAGAGGATATGCAAGTTCTATCTGTGATGGCCCACCCAAACTCATGTAAGTCACTACTAGAATTGCAGTAATCATGTCATGAATAAGCACATGTCAGTGCACCTTTCTCTGGACTGCACCCATTCATGCTTCTCCAGATATCTGTGGGTACATTCGGCTATACCTTTGGATATCTTATGTACACAGGAAGCCCATTAATTCATGGTGGGAGCTGACAGATACTGTATATGTAAAGGAATGTACACAAGGAAATCAAGGGAAGTTGAGAGTGTGCCTCATGAATCCTGCAGTAAGAAAACTCAGGGGTGCACCTAGGTGATTTTGGAGCCTGGACCTAAAGGCCTTTGGAGCCCCCCACCTCGGGAGGCTCTCCTACAAGTTAAGCATTGTCACCTAAAGGCCTCTGGAGCCCTCCCCCCACCCCACTCCACTGTGTTAAGCATCAGCATCCCACACATACACACAAACCGTGACGCACGTATTATTTTTAAACACATGCATTCTTGATGGCACAAATAGCAACTGAACTCACAAGAATGCAAGAATTCTGCCATCCCAACCTGTGAGCATTTCCCAAACTATTTCTAATTTGGGGTGGGTGTGGGGAGACAGGGAAGGGAAGGGGAAATTAAAATGGATAAAGAATTTAAGAGAAAGAGATAAAGAGGAAGGAAGGAAGGAAGGAAGGAAGGGCCTTGCCAAAAATGGAGCAGATTATTTTCTCTTTCAAACAATTGTTGAGGACTGAGACATTTTTCCCACATCTATTTCTATTTGTTATTTGATGCAGAAGGGGTTTGGCTTGAACAGAAGCAGGGAATAATAATAATAATAATAATAATAGCCAATATTTGCACAATATGAGTGGAAAATCAGACATCACCAAGACCTGGCAATGGCTTAAGAATGGCAACTTGAAGAAAGGAAACAGAGAGTTTAATACTGGCTGCACAAGAACAGGCACTAAGAACAAATGCAATAAGAGCAAAAGTCAAAAAGTCAACAACAAACAGCAAGTGCCACCTTTGTAAAGAAGCAGATGAAACAGTGGACCACCTAATCAGCTGTTGTAAAAAGATCGCACAGACTGACTACAAACAAAGGCATGACAAGGTAGCAGGGATGATACACTGGAACATCTGCAAAAAATACAAGCTATCTGTAGCCAAGAAGTGGTGGGACCATAAAATTGAAAAAGTTGTCGAAAATGAAGAGGCAAAAATATTATGGGACTTCCGACTACAAACAGACAAACATCTGCCACACAATACACCAGATATAACTGTAGTCGAGAAGAAAAAGAAGTTAAAATAATCGACATAGCAATACCAGGGGATAGCAGAATAGAAGAAAAAGAAATAGAAAAAAATCACAAAAAACAAAGATCTACAAACTGAAATTGAAAGGCTGTGGCAGAAGAAGACCAAAATAATCCCAGTGGTAACTGGCGCTCTGGGTGCAGTTCCAAAAGACCTTGAAGAGCACATCAACACCATAGGGGCCACAGAAATCACCATCAGTTAATTGCAAAAATCAACTTTACTGGGAACAGCCTATATTCTGTGACGATATCTATAACAACAGCAACAACATTGACAATAAAATTCTGGCATCCCAGGTCCTTGGGAAGGACTCGATGTCTGGATAAAACAAACCAGTCAATAACACCTGTCTGACTGTGTAAATAAATAAAAATAATAATAATTCAATTTCTATACCGCCCTTCCAAAAATGGCTCAGGGCGGTTTACAAAGAGAAATAACAAACAAATACGATGGATCCCTGTCCCCAAAGTGCTCACATTCTAAAAAGAAACCTAAGATAGACACCAGCAACAGTCACTGGAAGTACTGTGCTGGGGTGGATAGGGCCAGTTACTCTCCCCCTGCTAAATAAAGAGAATCACCACGGTAAAAGGTGCCTCTTTGCCAAGTTAGCAGAGGAATGAGTACAAGCTGCTGCTACCCACCACACAAACACACCCAGAAAACAACTGAAGCAAGAAACACATCTCTCTTTGAGACCCATCACACTCTTTCTCACACCTGATTCCCCCAACCGCTCCAAGACCCTAACCCCCAGTATAACAGTAGAACTCAGTACTGCACAGCACCACCCATAGCCTAGTCCTTCCGCTAGTCCCTTGATGTGCAGATGTTGCACTCTGCACATGCTCAAAAGCACTTCTATGGATTCTTGCTTCATGAATTTCAAGGCTGTGCTCTGGTGCCGCAACCACATGCTCAGGGACACTTCACGGATCCCATAGCTGAACCAGTTCTGCTGCCCAAATTGGTGATCCAGTGTTGCACTTGCACAGAAGGTGCAATTGGATGTAACCCAAGTGCCAGATATCATTAGCACCTGCCACACAGGGAAGCACAATTTGCAGGCTGTATAAGCTGATCCAGTGTTAGGGAAGCCATGGAATTTGAAGCAACAAAATAAAACACAGTACAATTGGGTACGAGGGAGGACAGGGGGCAAGACGAAGGCTCTCAGAATGTTTCCTTAAGCTGAGCAGGTGTGCACTCCATCAGTCTGTTGGATGGGAGACCAGTGGGTGGGGGAAAGGCTCCCTCCCCCAAATAAAGAAGGCATAGTAAAAAGGGTAACCCAACAATAATAGACCACAGGAGGAGTAGGAGCAAATGTGTACATTTTATATATATATGCAAAAGAACAATAGCACTGGCATTGCAAAAAGATAATAATGAAATCCAGCCCTCAAACAGCATAATACAAAGGCTCCTAAGACTGTTGTCCTCTACATATACCTTGTGCTGGACTAGGGCCGGGAAGGGAAGACCAGAGTTCAAATCCCCTTTAGCCATGAAACTCACTGGGTTACTCTGGGCCAATCGCTTATCTCTCAACCCAGCCTACTTCACAGGGTCGTTGTGAGGATAACTATGTATTCTGGGCTTTCCAGGAGAAATGCAAGATATCAATATATATAAAATAAAAAGTTATGCAGCATCACATTGGAAGAGAATCATGGGCCAAGGGAGCAAGGGGGAAAATGGATCACAATCAAATCGCTTCCCACCCTGCCAAACCAGCCCTCCCCCCACCCAAGACCCCAACCCACAGGCAGTCACACAAGCAGCCAATCCAGCCATCTCTCTTCCCCTAACTACCCAAGACCCCAACCCAGCCCTCTCTCCCCCCACCCACCCAAGACCCCAACCCAACCCAATCCTCTCTCCCCCCAAGACCCCAACCCAGCCCTCTTTCCCCCACCCACCCAAGACCCCAACCTACACGCAGCCATACAGCATAATAAAAAGGAGAAAGTAGTAGTAGTAGTAGTAGTAGTAGTAGTAGTAGTAGTAGTTTAATGACTGACTCCGCTGGTTGTTGGGCTCAGGGCTGTTGTTGCTCACTGGAAGTGGCTGCTGCCCAGTGCCTGGTGAGCAGCCATTACTGCTGTGGTGGAGAGCCGAGTGCCTGCCTGACCCTGATGACACCTCCCCCAACGCTCTACACACTCGCTCATCACCTTGCTGGCATCACCACTGCTGTTGCTCCCTCCCTCCCTCCCTCCTTGTAGCATGTGCAGCAGCGTTCCTTGGCTGTACAAGGCAGGCCCACCCCTAAGCAGCAGCCATCAGCCAGGATCTCTACTGTGCCAAGGTAGCCCCTGACTGCAGGGCCATCCTCTCACTCAGGTTTTGGCTCGGCGGAGCAGAGGACAGACACACAGGCCACTAGCAGCAGCACGACCCCATGGAGGGGAACGTTCAGAGGACCCCGCCCCCCACACCAAGGCGGCAGAGGACCATGCCAGATCCCCATGGCCCGGTCCTAATAGTGCCTCTGGGAAGACTGCTGAAGCAGGGCAACAGTTACAACTTTGTGGAAGTTTTGCAAACCACCAGCAAAATGTACCAACACAGTGGGTCTGTACAACAAGTGATTTGGTATTACCAGAGGTGGAGCTAAGGGAGAGGGGGCCCATGTTTGCCCCTCTCTCTGGCCGCCCCTTGGAATGAGGGAGATAATGAAGAAGATAGGGAGGGATGGAGGTGGGGCCCTTCAGGAGCTGGGGGCCTGGGTTCTTTGAACCTATTCACTCAATTATAGTTTCAACCCTGGGTATTACAACAGTTTGCAACTTTCTACTAGTGAATGCATTATCTGAGTGCTTAAGATGTTTAAAAGTTTGCAATTCATACACTAACCAAATCATGACACTAAAAAGTACACATATGTTGTTCTCATACTATGCAACGCTCCATAGGCCTAGTAATGGAGCATTTGTGCAGTTGGGCAAGACCACAGAATTGCACAAATGCAGTTGCATGACAGAGGACTGTTGGAAAGCATAGGTCCATATTGCGCAACTGCATTTTCACACTTCTGTGCTCTTGTGCAGTGGCGGCTAACTGCAAGTCTTCTATCTACAGCTTGCCTCCTTGTCATTCAAGGAAGCCGCTCTTTCCACCCCAACTCACCTCTTAACTATTTTGTAGTTGTACAAGACCTGTTCTGGGTAGTAGCATAGGCACAGCAGAACCATGTTGGTCCTGTTGGTGAACTTTCTACACAGCCCCAATCAGGGGCATAACTAGGTTGGAGTGGGCCTTGAGACAAGATTCTTAATTGGGCCCCCTCCGCCGTCACTGCTTACCACACAAGAAGGCACACAGCGCGCTGTTCTTTGCAGGACTTTTCTTCCTCCACAAGGGGGGAGGGGTCTGCACACGAGCCAGCTAGCTTCAGAGGGCAAAGAAATGAGAGCTGCTTCTCTTTCTCTCCCCTGTCCCACCTGCGCCCCAGTATTTGGAAGGTCTTTTGACACATACACTTAATTCCTGCCTAAAATTCTCCCACATGGCCATTTCTTACCCGCTGGGGGGTTTACAGTCTCCGGGGTGAAGCACAGTAGTGGGCATTTTTAAGGCAGGTGGCGTCCCTACAGCTGCTTTCTGAATGAAGTTGCTATTGCCGTGGCTTGATCAAATTCCATTTGGGGGTGGGAGGGCGATGAGGTGAGGGAGGGGACCCACAACCCTCCGCTGAGCCGATCGCTTTCTCCGAGTCCACTCCCACCGCGATCACCGCCGCTCTCCTTCCTTCACACTTTACTGCCACTCTTGCTGGGGAGCCGGAGCCATCCTCTTGCCCTCTCATCTACGTGAGGCAGCTAAATGGAGGCACAGCACAGTACTACAGAATAAAGTTACTGCGGGTTGCAGCTGCTACTTGGCATTCCTCCAGCAAATAATTAAGCAGCCTCCCTCCTTCCTGCAAATCAAGCCAGTCCGGAGAGTACAGGCAAGTGTCATCCTCTCCGTTTGTGTCCCGGCTGCTGGGCAAGAACACTTACTGGATCTCTCAGCTCTTGTCGCTGACTGAGTCTCGACTTCCTTTGCCGGGCGGAGGGACAGGGGAATACACGGGGGAAACTATTTGCTTTCAGAAGCTGAGCAAACCGGCTTGGTCTAAAATAAAGTGAAACGTACAGCGGCAGCTGCCCAGATCAAGCCAGCCAACGTAGAGCAGTCTCCTGCTCTGGCTGCGGAAAAAGCAGAGCTGCTGCCACCCCCCACCAGGCACACGAGGAGCCCGCCAAAGAGGAAGCCATCTTCTGCGCTTCTCCCTGGGCTTGGGCGGGGCGTCTCTCTTGTGCACGCTGTCCTGAGCTTTCCAGGGCTGCTTCCTTGGCGGCGGAAGATTGGGTAGGCGCTGGGTGGGAGAGAGCCTCTGAGGGGCCCCCCCATGGCAGGGGGCCCCAAGACAATGGCCTCCCCCTGCCTAATTGTAGTTACGCCCCTGGCCCCAATTACTGTCTTGACTAAAGTTGCCAAAGTCCCCCGTTAGAGACAAAAGCAGCAGTAGCATTAGAAAAGGGTCCAGAGTGTTCTGCACAGTTCTGCAGGGCACAACTATTCTGAGATAATTCTGCAACATCTCATGTTAGTAATCAACTTGATTGCAGCCTGTGGTCTGTCTCTCTGGCCATATTCACACATGACACGAAGCTGGAGATGGAGAGAACTCCAGTTTCAGGAACTGTACGTCTAAATGCGGGTAACCACAGTTTCAACAGAAAATGGACCCACAGTTTCCCTCCCCAGACAGTGATTTGTACCTTTGGTTTGTAGTGAGGTCCACTGCCTGGACCTCCAGTTCCATGGTGTCAGCATTAAGTCCGAATGCTGGCACCACAGTCTGGTTGCTTTGCAACCAGAGTTGAGGGAGGAAATTCCTCCCTTGCTCTGGCTGCTATTGGCTTCCAGGGTAGTCCTTCAGTAAAAATGGAAGCCCAGGCATCCAGTTCCCCTTCTTTTCTGCAGTCGGTGAGACTGCAGAGAGGGAGCTCTCCTGAATGCCCAAATTCAGATACAAGAGTGAGGGGAGGGGAGGTGTGGAATATGAATTACGTGCAAATGTGGCCTCTGTCTTCAGATACACTTGCTATCAACATGAGTCAAGGCAAGCATTAAGTCCCTTGCATTTTTTATTTTTTTATTATTTTTTTGAATCCACTAACAAAGGTGGCTAAAATAACTTTTGGATTGGGAATCAAAGATTGCAATCCTACTTGGTCTGCAGTCCCCGTCCCCCCCGCCCAACCCGCCAGTCGATTGTTCTGATTAAATCTGCAGCATTCAATGGGAAAATAAATAAATAAAATAAAGTGCTGCATTGCAGAGCAGTCTCCCTTGTATGACCCTGTTCTCTGCTTAGAGAACTCTTGGTGCCACAGCATTGCTTTACAAGCAGGGAATAAGGCTTAGTCACATTGTGAAGCATTCCTCCATAATCAGAAGGAAAACAGCCTCCCGCTTAAAGCTGCTTATGTGGAAGTCGGTCAAGGTGACTTGTTTGATGCTTTATACATTGGAATGGGGTTGCCGCTGTTGCATAGAAATCCTGAGAAAAGCCCTAACTGAAAGGGTGAACAGAGCAGTCAAACATAATTAGAGGCCAGCATATTCTCGAGCCAGAGCTAAGACTATCAATCATGAATCACCAGAAAGCCAAGAAAGAAAATGAATAACTGTTTGGGGCCAGTGTAGAAATCCCTTCCCGGATTATCAAATTCTACTCAAGTTACAATGTTTCACATGTGTAGCATATAATCTTTGTGTAAATGGATAAAAATATCAGCCTAATAATTTTCTTATTTTTTCACCTCATTTGCCTGCAGAATGATATTTTCACATACAGATTTGTCTGATGTGCAATCCACAATTATAATAACTGTGGATTGCACATCAGACATATCTGTATGTGAAAATATCACATACAGATAAATCAGAGATATATGGACTTGTAAGAATGAGCTTATACAAGGCCACAATAGGTTTCTTTTCCTTATTTGCATTATACAAATATGGGTCAGTCTGCTGAAAGTTATGTGGGGGAAATGCTGCTTACACTTCATTTTTCAATTGTGATATTTATTTCCAAGTATTTTATCTATTCTATTTTTAAAAAATGAAATATGAATCACAGAAGAGAACAGTTAAACTCAGGAGCTAAACCACCATAGAAAATGTAAAAGAAATCTGTGGTAACTTCATTTTCCAATTATAATACGCCTTCATATATTGAACACAGTGCTAACTTTTAAAGAAAATTGAGAGAATCATTGTTTCCATTTTGTTATATGCTCCACCAAACCATGTATTCGGTTCTCGTCCCCCTTTCTTTGCCCCTGAGCTGCCTGCCACTTACTACAAATCCTATAACTTGCCCTGGCAGGAAACAGGAAACAGTTTTCTTGCTGGCAGGGTTAGGAAGTGCTTGCAATTATGATCTACAGTACATGGTACATTAAGTTGGGGAGGCAGGTGGAATGATTGTCTAATCAATCAGAACTAATCTGAGCCCATTGGTTCAGAGACAGGAGAGGGTGGAAGCATGTGGCTGACTGGCATGAAAGAAGCGGCTCTCTGAAGTAGGTATTACTTGTAAAAACCCCTCCATTTCCACCTAAAATGTAGTCTCTATGTACAATATACACCATGAACTGAAACTGTTTTTTAAAAGTATATTTTAAAAGTGTACATAAAGCATATTATAATTAATAAATTGGCCAGGGCCACTTGGTGGCACTTTGTAGGGACAGGAGAGATGTTTGGAAGGGGGGGAAAGGTAGTGGCCAAATTCACATGCGCCATCCCCCTGCTCTCCCATCTGACTTTGGGCGTTCCGGAGAGCTTTCTCTCTGCAGTCAGTGAGACTGCAGAGAAGTGGGGGAGCTGGCTGTGTGGGCTTCCTTCTTGACAGGACAGCTCACACAGCCAATCAGGCTGGAGTGAGGGAGGAGCTTCCTCCTTCAACTCCAGTTCCATGGGGCCAAAACTGTGGTGCCAGTGTTCAGCTGTAATGTTGGCACCACAGAACTGGAGTTAAATGCGGCAAAACTCTACTCTGATCAGAGTGGAATTTGCAGAGGGAAAGTACAGGTCCTTAACTCCAGTTTTCTCAATTTGGATGTTTGGCTTGGGAAACTAGAGGTGAAGGGATCTCCGGTTTCCTATTATGTCCAAATTTGGCCAGTTTCTGTTTTGGCTTAACATGGTGTCCAAGCTGTCTGTTATCTCTACAAAATCAACAATCAGTTCGAAATGTGAAAGGGATAGCAGCCCAAGAAAATCAAAGTGTAGCACGTAAAAAAGCTAAAGGTGATGGTTCATGTATGTTTGTAGCTGAAGTGCTAGAGGTAATTGCCCCTCTCTCTCCCTGGCTGCATTGGTATTGCACTGCAGGGGGTGGCTAAGTTGACATCATGTTTGCTGTTTCTTTCCAGACAGGATGAAGAACACCCTGAATTTCCAGGAGGAAACTCCAGAAGAAGATTTTTCTGGAGAAGATTTGGAGTGATTCCATTTGTTCTTGGCATCTCTGCACTCCTTTGTCTTGTATTGAGACTTGGGGGTTTAAAGGAAAGAGGAATTTTGGCCTTCTTGTTCTCCTCCTTGATGATAGGCCCCAGGAAGCTCTCTGGTAGTGAAGGCCCTTTAACTGCCTGTCCAGCACTGGTGAAGGTGCAGCTGTGCAGTGCAGTGATTTTGGGGAGCATTGGCAGGTGGGCAGGGAGCGGGGCAGGGCAATCTAAGAAGCCCACACAGCTGCTGGGAGGATGCATGGGTCTCTGGGGATTGTAGTCCCACTCAGAACTTCTCCTATGGGATACGTTCTGAGCAGGAGAACAACCCCCCGAGGCCCACAAGTCCTTCGAGTAGCCACATGGGCTTCGCACATGGGAGTCCCAGCCCTGTGTCACTCCCTGCCCACCCCCCAATGCCCCAACAAAATTGGTGTGCCACCCAGTCACCCCCGTGCCAGTGCTGGGTGGGCAGTTCAAGCCCCCAGTTCAAGCTCCCTCCACAAGCATCGAAGTCCAACATCAGATCCAGCATGCACAGCCCTAATAGGTAGTGCCTTCCTTTTGGTCTATTTTTCCATCAAAGAGAGACTGGTCTACACAAATAATGCTAAGGAACCCAATTGGCTGGTTTTATAGAGCATTACCCTGTTTTGTAGTCAAATTCTCATTTTAATCACTATTTTGAATTTCATCATTTTCTGAATACTCTAAAGGTAAAGCATGTGCAGTCTGATGCTAAAAATATCTAGCATTGAACAAAATCCATATGAAAACAACTGTGAGATCCTGAAAAGGGCTACATGCAGAATGGTGGTGATGATCACCCATTTCAGTACCCCATTAGAGCTAGTGTACATTTAAAGTGAAGATAATGAATCTGAATAATTAAATTTTTGAAGGCAGACATCGCAGTACTGGCTCCAAGTGATTTGGCTGCAATGTTCATTACATTTCATTTTCAGAGTGGTCTTCAAAAGCTCTCTGTATCAAGGGACCATGGTTTCAAACTCACTGCTCAGATTTATGCAGAATGGATTTCCTAAGAGTAACTGAATGAATCCAAAGTTATGTAGACAGATGGTCTCTCTTTCTACTCAGTTACTGTCTTGGTACATAATTTACTTAAACATGCAGGCCCTGCCAAAAAAGTTGACTCTGATCCGAATCCCACTTTTCTGCATTCCAGCAAGATAAGGTATCTGTTGATTAAGGGAAGTGAAAAGTGAAGGTTCAGTGCCATGAGCGAAGGGTGCAAAATAAAATAAAAGGAGTTGATCCAATCTTTACAGATTAAAGCTCAACTTCTAGCTTCATTTAACTTTGCATATATGATGAGAATAAGGAAGTTCTCCAGAAGTGGTGCTCTTGATTTCTCATTCTTTCCTTGTAGAAAGTGAAATGTGTAAATGAGGACAAACACATTCTGGGGGATTAAAAGTGGATTTAGAATGAAATGGAATTTATCCATAAAATAATATTTAAGTTATGTCCTAATAAAATAAAACTGGTCAGTTGTGGATCCCATTCTTATGACATGAACTACCAGGGTAGGAAAAAGTTAATTCAGCCAGTCTGCATCATCTGGGCCACCAGGAGGCCTCCCACCCAGGTACAAAGTGAAGTAGGAGAAAAATGGACCCCATCCTACCTCACTTTGTGGTCATCTGGAGCACCACTAGGGTTGAAATGGCTGCCAGGAGTGGTGTGGCCATAGAGTCCAGTAGAAAGCATGGCCAAGGCGAAGTTGCTCTGGTGCAGACTGCCTCTCTGCTGCTTGTGTGGTGTGTTGTGGGATACAGGAGGACTTCCTCCTCCCAGTACCACTTCAGGAGTCTGCTGCCGTGCTGTTCGTGGGTGTGCAAGTGGCAGAGCCCTGAGGAGGCTCCAATCATGTGAGGGAATGCAGGTAGGATCCAGCCTTTCCCACAGCCCACCCCACTTTGGTTGCGAGAATGGCCTCCTAGTATGTAATGGATCATATCTCAGTGTAGATGCAAAAGAAAAACATTTGTTCAATATTTTCCTCTCAATGTCACTAAAAAAATGACTATAAATTGTATTATTAAGTCCTCCTCCTGGCTCCCTTTCTGATTGGTTGTGTTGCCCATGTTCTTCATCCCACAATTGTTCTGTGTGCCTTGATTCTGTCTCTGATTTCCCTCTAAAAAATGGGAGGTGTGTGATGAACTGCTGTTACCAAGAGAGCCTGTTTGGGGCTCCCCCAAGGAGCACCCCTCCATATTCTGGACTACAAGCTTGTAGTTACCACGGTTGGCACTCTGGATCTTATGGAACTGTGAGATCCGCACTGTGCTTCAGTTTGCTGTAGCTAACTTAAAGGGCATGTGACAGGCACGTAGGCTGGGAGAAGGAACTCTTAGGTCAAGTTCATAGTGCAGGATTGCAGGAGGACCTCCCCACTCTGTCAACCCCCGATGACTCACAGGTGGGAAGCTGGAGTAGACGATTTAATCAAGAGCTATTCTTTAAAGAATAAGCCAAGTATTCTCCCTATGTTGGCACAGTGGATCAAGTCAAGATAGCACTTCCTCTTCACTTTTGAATAGAACAATGTTGTGTCCTGTCCTTTGTCCCGATTGTCCATTTTTGCAAGGTGTGATCACCGTAATGCCCTCGGGCAATATTTTTTCTATAACTGGTCAAGACACCATCAACCTGTGTGCTTTCTGTATCTCTTGGGATCTGCTGTGCCTCCTCGGTCACCCGTGTCCCAGTCACCTCAGATTCAGCAGGTGGTTCAGCAGGTGGTATCTTTTTCCTCCATCTTGGCACAGGCGCCTCCATTATGCTCTGACTTGACTCTCACTCCTACTTTACCTTTTGCCTTCAGACCGGCCCATTTCCTAACCCAGTCTGCACAGTACTCTTGGCTGCAAGATTTTGATTCATTTTTGGATTTTGCCTGGCTGATAGACCTCTGCCTGGTCCCCGGGTTTCCGCTCCCACCTGCCTGCCTGCCTTCCTGCCTGCCTGCCTTGGAGGAGAAAAGTCTCTCAGCCATGACCAAGCTGCAATGGTTCACAGCATTCCTCTGGGAAGGAGCGAGGTAGTATATAACCCCTGTTTCAAAGCCCTCTTCTCGCTTCTCCTAATTTTTCCTAAAATCCAAACCTGTCCATTCCTCTCTTGTCAGCCTTAAAGGTAAAGTGTGCCCTCGAGTTGGTGTCAACTCCCGGGGACCACAGAGCACAGTGGTTGTCTTTGGTAGAATTCAGGAGGGGTTTACCATTGCCTTCTCCTGTTCAGTATGAGATGATGCCTTTCAGCATCTTCCTATATCTCTGCTGCCCAATATAGGTGATTCCCATAGTCTGGGAAACATACCAGCGGGGATTCGATCCGGCAACCTCAGGCTTGGTAGTCAAGCCATTTCCCCGCTGCACCATTTGGTGGCTTCTTGTCAGCCTTGAGTGAACTTAATTCGGAAACCCAAGCCAAATTGCCTCCTTGTGAGCTGTAACGTAGTTTTAACTTGTTGGTCTTGCTAGTTAATATTGATGCTCTTAATCATCATTTTCTATTCCTGTACCCCCCAAAAAACCTTCAATAAACCTAATTTTATTATGAACTTTAACCTCTCCATTCAGTTCTTTTCATGACTGAAACTTTGAAAAAGTTTATTCTGAAGGTGGGACTGTTCATTCCAAGCTAGCTAATTCCCCCACATTAGCCTAAATGTAGCTTGGGGTTCCTGCCAATTCCCTGGGAGCAGCTCCATTAACACTGCTGTTGGACCCAGAACTAGTCTGTGGAGATGAAGTATATTCATTTCCGTCATATGTTTCATTTCTCAATTCTTGAAAAGAAATCTTGCATGGAGGGCACTCTTTCTTCATTATATTCTTATACACCCAAGTATATACAGTGGTCCCTCGACTTACGAAGTTAATCCGTTCCGAACGCACGTTCGTAGGTCGAAATTTTCATAAGTCGAAAAGTGCACCACAGAGGTCTGGAAACATTCGTAAGTCGAGGAAACCGCATCTAAAAATTCGTAAGTTGAGGAAGCCGCATCTAAACCGGCAACGACTTCCGGTCATTTTTGTTGTTCGTAAGTCGAAAACTTCAGATGTCGAGTAGTTCGTAAGTCGAGGGACCACTGTACGTGTCCTGTATCATAATCATCTGCATCATGTTGAAACTTCTAGAGTTTAAAATGTTGCAGTTCCTTGTGAAACTTCTGCACTTTTGTATCCAAGGTAGTCAACTGACCATTCATATCTCTGCTTCACACTCTTTGTCTCATGACCACAATCTGTTCTTCCATTTCTTCCATGTGCCTGTTGAAGTTCGGTCTGGCTGCATCCCTCCCTCTCCCAGTGCTGAGCACAAAGATCAAGGCAAAGTGTAGGTGCATGGAAATTTGTAAAACTTCCAGGCTTTACACATTGGATGAGACTGTTTAAAGTTTTTACTGCTTACAATTTAACTGGAAATTTCCATGCTTTTTAGAGCATGAGCAGAAATTGTAAGCACATTAACTCTAATCTTAAACCAAAGCTTTTTTGATATTTTAATTTGTGATAACAAATGGGAATCTGCAACTAAATGTTGCCGTGTATCTCCAGCTTCTAACACGAGTGGTCCATTAGGGATCCAACCAGTCTACAACAGGAACCTATTAGTGCTGTTAGAGTTTATAGAAGACGCTTGTGCTAACGGGATGAGATTGGGGTTGGCTGCCAGCCCAGAAGCTGACTGCTTTATTGTGATATAGCAGGGGGTGAGGGGAGTAGAGCATGGGGAAGGATAACTTCTCATCTCCCCATCCCTAATGCTCATCTTCGGGATACTAAAAGTTGATAGTGAGAATTGGCCTACTTCCCCGCCTTTCTCCTTCCTTTTGCTTTTGAAATGAAATGCAGGGTGGTACAGATGCCAAGGAAGACTGCACCACTTCAGTAACTGAATGAACTTATATGGTTGCATGTAGGGAAGAAAGATAAATATGATATAAATCAACTGCCAGAGCAGCAGATATGTTTTAGAGGTAACAGTTTCTTATTAGTACTCCTGAGTAGCTCATTTGAGTGTTAGTGGGCACATGCCCTTTAGTAATCTATTCATGGCAACAAAAGTTGCAAAACAGCTGGCGCAATGCTCCTCATGTATGAACAGAATACTGCTAAAGATGAAGGTGCAGACACCCTCCGTCTTGATTCCTTTATTTGGTCAATAAAAATCAGAACAGCTGGAAAATAAGACTGGGGGTAACACTAGACAAAATGCTAAAGTACAGTTTGGTGTAAAGTTTCCCACCAACATCCCACAAGCCAGAAGAAATATTTGAAAGAAATTACCAGTCTTTGGGATGCTCTTTTCAAGGAGCAAGCGACGAATGGATGATTCCCTTGCTGAATTTCTCTGTGATATTTCAGGCTACATAATCTGTCCTGATGCAGAGACTCAATTAGTGACTCTTTCTGAAAATAATTGACTATAATTGTCTGCCACGGGCCAATCTCATATGCAGCTCTCTCATGCAGTACTTATTTTCTACAGCATTAAGATCAGGTATACACGACAGGAATAAAAGCTTGAGTTTTCATCAACACTGAGCAAAGATGGGAGCTTTGGAATGCACTGTCTGTGTACACAGAAGTGGCATTTTAAAAGAGCTATAGTAATATTTAATTACTATGTGAATAAACAGGTTAATTACTCTCCCTTAAAAGGGATTTCTGAAGTATTTGCTTCTCACATTTCAAAATATTTACAGGTGAAACTCGGAAAATTAGAATATCGTGCAAAAGTTCATTAATTCCAGTAATGCAAATTAAAAGGTGAAACTGATATATGAGATAGACGCATTACATGCAAAGCGAGATAAGTCAAGCCTTAATTTGTTATAATTGTGATGATCATGGCGTACAGCTCATGAGAACCCCAAATCCACAATCCCAGAAAATTAGAATATTACATGAAACCAATAAAACAAGGATTGTAAATAGAACAATATCGGACCTCTGAAAAGTATAAGCATGCATATGTATTCAGTACTTGGTTTGGGCCCCTTTTGCAGCAATTACTGCCTCAATGCGGCGTGGCATGGATGCTATCAGCCTGTGGCACTGCTGAGGTGTTATGGAAGACCAGGATGCTTCAATAGCGGCCTTCAGCTCTTCTGCATTGTTTGGTCTCATGTCTCTCATCCTTCTCTTGGCAATGCCCCATAGATTCTCTATGGGGTTCAGGTCAGGCGAGTTTGCTGGCCAATCAAGCACAGTAATCCCATGGTCATTGAACCAGGTTTTGGTACTTTTGGCAGTGTGGGCAGGTGCCAAGTCCTGCTGGAAAATGAAGTCAGCATCCCCATACAGCTCGTCTGCGGAAGGAAGCATGAAGTGCTCCAAAATCTCCTGATAGACGGCTGCCTTGACCCTGGACTTAATGAAGCACAGTGGACCAACACCAGCAGATGACATGGCTCCCCAAATCAACACAGACTGTGGAAACTTCACACTGGACTTCAAGCATCTTGCATTGTGTGCCTCTCCATTCTTCCTCCAGACTCTGGGTCCTTGGTTTCCAAATGAGATGCAAAAGTTGCTCTCATCAGAAAAGAGGACTTTGGACCACTGAGCAACAGACCAGTTCTTTTTTTCTTGAGCCCAGGTAAGACGCTTCTGATGTTGCTTGTTGTTCAGGAGCGGCTTGACAAGAGGAATACGACATTTGAAGCCCATGTCCAGGATCCGTCTGTGTGTGGTGGCTCTTGATGCACTAACTCCAGCCTCAGTCCACTCCTTGTGAAAGTCCCCAACACTTTTGAATGGCCTTTTCCTGACAATCCTCTCCAGGCTGCGGTCATCCCTGCTGCTTGTGCACCTTTTTCTTCCACACTTTTCCCTTCCACATAACTTTCTATTAATGTGCTTTGATACAGCACTTTGGGAACATCCAACTTCTTTTGCAATTACCTTTTGAGGCTTTCCCTCCTTATGGAGGGTGTCAATGATGGTTTTCTGCACAACTGTCAAGTCAGCAGTCTTTCCCATGATTGTGATTCCTAATGAACCAGACTGAGAGACCATTTAAAGGCTCAGGAACCCTTTGCAGGTGTTATGGATTGATTAGCTGATTGGAGTGGGACACCTGGAGCCTAGACTGTTGAACCTTTTCACAATATTCTAATTTTCTGGGATTGTGGATTTGGGGTTCTCATGAGCTGTATGCCATGATCATCACAATTATAACAAATTAAGGCTTGATTTATCTCGCTTTGCATGTAATGCGTCTGTCTCATATATCAGTTTCACCCTTTAATTTGCATTACTGAAATTAATGAACTTTTGCACGATATTCTAATTTTTTGAGTTTCACCTGTATATTACTACCTCACTCCTTCCAAGAAAATTGTGTCAAAATCTTGCAGCTTAGTCTTTACTGAGAGGCTTCTCTTTTCTGGGGCAGGAAAGCAGGAGCAGGAATCCAAAGACCAGGTAGGGGTCCAGGAACCAAAAGTTAATCAAAAATTAAACAGGACCTTGCAGCCACCAGTGCTGGGCAGACTGGGTTAGGAAAAGCCAGTCTGGAATTGTAGGTCCAAGTGGGGAAGATGGAAGCGCTGATGCCAAGATGTGGGGAAAAGAATTATGCCAAGATGTGGGGGAAAGAATGGTGGTTCCAAGGTATGCAGAACGCACTGGTGACCCAGAAGACACACTGATTGATGGTGTCGTTATAGTGAAATTCTTGCCTGAGGGTGTTATGCTAAACACACCTTGCAAAGGCAGACAAAAGGGACAAAGCACAGCTATTCAAAATTAAGGAGTGGACTTCTTCTTGGACAAAAGCTAGGGAAGGTCTGAAAGACTCATATTGGGTGAAATACAGTCAGGGGAGATCTTGTGTCTTTTAGAATCTGTGGAGGTGACTAATGTTTGCAAATAAGCCAGCTTCCTGCACTCAGAGTGGGGCATCAAATACTCCTTAGCAAAGATGATGCCTTCTATCTGCTTTATCAGTTCTTCCTGAGTAACTGATAACATGATGTAATCCATTCTGCCAGTATAAAGAGAATTCTTGGCTTCCTTTGAAAGAACAGCTCTTGATTCAATCATATTTGCTTTGGCATTTCTCACCTGGAGGCAGCCAGGGAGACCTGTACCAAGATACTCTCTTTGCAGTCCCAAAGTAGAAACTTGACCTCAGAGCAATGATCCTATGCAGCATAAATGTCTCTTAGTCACATTTGATTGATAGTGGTTTTCCCTAGTGTGTAAGAATCTAACCACCTAACATCCCATCCCACCCGAACCCTCAGTCCCCCTCTCCCCTTTTGGAGACCTTTTTTGTAGCTCATCACAGCCCTATCTAATTTTTTCAGTTCACTGTCATTTCTATTTATAACCTCCTGTTCATTCTAAAGCCCCTCCCTTAGTAATCCTTTAAGAGGAGGTGCCTAGGTCTAAATGATTTTTGTTTGACATCTTCCTCAGGCCAATCACCACACACACACACACCAAGTTTGATATGTAAATAAGAGATGCCTATATAAGAGCACTTGAGGCACAAATGACCAGGCTCAAACTATCATACTTCAGACACATTATGTGACGATCCAGCTCCCTGGAGACGTCTATAATTCTGGGGAAAGTTGAAGGAAAGAGAAGAAGAGGATGACCAGCAGCAAGGTGGATGGAATAGATTACGACAGGAATGAATGCACCACTGAGGGACCTTAAAGGCCAAGTTGAAGACAGATCATCCTGGAGAGAATCTATCTATGTAGTTGCTAAGAGTTGGCACCAGCTTGACAGCACTTAATCAATCAATCATATATCGGTGGTGGGCAAACCTGGCCCTCCAGCTGTTATTGAACTACAACTCCTATCATCCCCAGCCACAATTTATTGCACCTGGGGATGATGGGAGTTGTAGTTCAACAAAAGCTTGAAGGCCAAATTGGCCCACCCCAGCTATATATTGTGCTCTGACATCCATACCCAGCTGCACAAATGTAAAATGACAACTGGAATATGGGTTGTATCCTATAGATAGGTGGCTACTTTAGGGGGCTGCAAACACTCCAGTTGTATATCTCCAGTTGTATGACAATCCACACTGGCCCTACACTGGTTCTCTTCTCAACCAAACCCATTCACAATGCTGATGGGGCCAGTTACAGAAGCAGCAGGGCCTGTGCAGGGTGTAGAACAAGCTTTCTACTCTTTTTGGATGGAGACTTTGTAGGGTGTTTCTATGAGGGAAAGTATCCGCCTTTCCCAATGACATTTTCCACAGCTGTAGTTCAGCGGGGAGTGTTACAGCTGTCAGCCAAAATCACAGCAATTGCCATGTACAGATTCTTTCAGTGAAGTTTGAGTTTTTAAATTAAAAAAATGGATATAACAAGGCATCATTTTCAAAGCTGATATAAATACCTTTTAGAATAGAGCAGCAAAAATAGTTGATTAGATGAAGTCAGACACTAAGGCTGCTCTCACGAGGCTACGGCAGCCCAGCCTGGCTTAGGCTGCTCATGTGCAGCACTGTAATCCACATGGATCCCAGTGCTCCTGCCTAGCCTAACCCTACTGTTATGCCTGGCTCTTAGCAGAGGTTAAGGGCATAAGTGTACCCTTAATGGGGCTACCAGGATTGAGTGTCTCCTTGGGCTGCACACAGCTCAAGGGGCCACAGAGACAGGTGCCTAGAGCACCCATCTGATAGGGGAATCCCCCAATGCACCACGCTCAGCACACAGTGCATTGTGGGATTCATGGAGGCCGGGGAGCCTCTGGAATGCTGCTCTGGTCGCCATGGCAGCAATCATGAGCATAGCAGCATGGTGCTGTTCAGGTCATCCTGGATCATCTTCAGGGAAAGTAGGTTAAACCCCGTCTTCCCATCACCCTCCCTCCCAAGTTCAACAATGGTCATGTGAACGATCTTACTATTTGTCTCAGTTGGATAAGGCCCTTTTGCATTGACTGTTTAAACATATCATCCGCATAGGAAAGATACTGGAAGTCTACAGGTGAAACTCGAAAAATTAGAATATCGTGCAAAAGTTCATTAATTTCAGTAATGCAAATTAAAAGGTGAAACTGATATATGAGATAGACGCATTACATGCAAAGCGAGATAAATCAAGCCTTAATTTGTTATAATTGTGATGATCATGGCATACAGCTCATGAGAACCCCAAATCCACAATCCCAGAAAATTAGAATATTGTGAAAAGGTTCAACAGTCTAGGCTCCAGGTGTCCCACTCCAATCAGCTAATCAATCCATAACACCTGCAAAGGGTTCCTGAGCCTTTAAATGGTCTCTCAGTCTGGTTCATTAGGAATCACAATCATGGGAAAGACTGCTGACTTGACAGTTGTGCAGAAAACCATCATTGACACCCTCCATAAGGAGGGAAAGCCTCAAAAGGTAATTGCAAAAGAAGTTGGATGTTCCCAAAGTGCTGTATCAAAGCACATTAATAGAAAGTTATGTGGAAGGGAAAAGTGTGGAAGAAAAAGGTGCACAAGCAGCAGGGATGACCGCAGCCTGGAGAGGATTGTCAGGAAAAGGCCATTCAAAAGTGTTGGGGACTTTCACAAGGAGTGGACTGAGGCTGGAGTTAGTGCATCAAGAGCCACCACACACAGACGGATCCTGGACATGGGCTTCAAATGTCGTATTCCTCTTGTCAAGCCGCTCCTGAACAACAAGCAACATCAGAAGCGTCTTACCTGGGCTCAAGAAAAAAAGAACTGGTCTGTTGCTCAGTGGTCCAAAGTCCTCTTTTCTGATGAGAGCAACTTTTGCATCTCATTTGGAAACCAAGGACCCAGAGTCTGGAGGAAGAATGGAGAGGCACACAATGCAAGATGCTTGAAGTCCAGTGTGAAGTTTCCACAGTCTGTGTTGATTTGGGGAGCCATGTCATCTGCTGGTGTTGGTCCACTGTGCTTCATTAAGTCCAGGGTCAAGGCAGCCGTCTATCAGGAGATTTTGGAGCACTTCATGCTTCCTTCCGCAGACGAGCTGTATGGGGATGCTGACTTCATTTTCCAGCAGGACTTGGCACCTGCCCACACTGCCAAAAGTACCAAAACCTGGTTCAATGACCATGGGATTACTGTGCTTGATTGGCCAGCAAACTCGCCTGACCTGAACCCCATAGAGAATCTATGGGGCATTGCCAAGAGAAGGATGAGAGACATGAGACCAAACAATGCAGAAGAGCTGAAGGCCGCTATTGAAGCATCCTGGTCTTCCATAACACCTCAGCAGTGCCACAGGCTGATAGCATCCATGCCACGCCGCATTGAGGCAGTAATTGCTGCAAAAGGGGCCCAAACCAAGTACTGAATACATATGCATGCTTATACTTTTCAGAGGTCCGATATTGTTCTATTTACAATCCTTGTTTTATTGGTTTCATGTAATATTCTAATTTTCTGGGATTGTGGATTTGGGGTTCTCATGAGCTGTACGCCATGATCATCACAATTATAACAAATTAAGGCTTGACTTATCTCGCTTTGCATGTAATGCGTCTATCTCATATATCAGTTTCACCTTTTAATTTGCATTACTGGAATTAATGAACTTTTGCATGATATTCTAATTTTTCTAGTTTCACCTGTATAACCCCTATCCTTAAAATTCTACTTATGTTTCTCCTCATTTCTCCTAAAATCCAAAACTATTTGTTTCTCTCTAGCCAGCCTTGAGTGAACTTAATTTGAAAACTCAAGCCAAATTAACCCCTTGTGGGCCATAACTTGTCTCTGCAACTTGTTTGTCTTCTTATTTAACTATCATTGCTTAATAACTATTATTTTTCACTTCCTGTACCCCTAAAACCCTCCAACAAACCTCATTTTATTTTGAACTTTAACCTCTCCATTCAGTTATTTCTGTAACTTAAGCTTTGAACAATTTTTTAATGAAGGTGGACTGCTTCATTTAAAATAGATAATCCCCCCCACAACCTAAAAATGTAGCCCAGAGTCCCCGCCAAGTCCCCAGAAGCAGTTCCATTAACAGTGTATAACTATTATACAGGTGATACAGCCAGGGAGGTTGTATTCCAGCAAAGTCTTAAAAGTCAATGTATGATCATTATTCCATATCAGTCACCTCAGAAACTTGAAAGGAAAATCTCTATTACAGAAATAAAGCATTAAAACCAATAATTACCCTGGGAGTATATTATAACTAAAGGTCTGCAACTGGTTTACTGTGGCCAAATTCAACATAGCACGAAACCGTAGTTAAATGGGGCTGAGGTTGGAACTCCATTACGTCCAAATTCATGCAACTCTGGCTTTGAACCAAAAGTGACCTGCGGTTTGCCTCACCAAGTTCCAATTTGAACCTTTTGTTTGCACAAATGTTCACCACCGAAACCTCCAGTTTGGCTGCCAAAGCATTACGGCTGATCCCATATGCCACCATAACCATCGTTTTGTTGCAATTTTCAAACCGCAATAATAGAAATGGTGGTGCAGACCTGCCTGGGAATGTGGCTGCTCCGTGGCTGTGGTGCTGTTTGCTGGCCACGCCTCCGAGCAGCAGCCCCACCCCTCCTGTCACCTGGCAACAGGGACGCCACTGGTCAGCCTGTCAAGCAGCACAGTCACACAGGAGCATTCTCTCTTCCCACTCTGTCCCTTGCACCCCACACCTCGCAAGCAGGAGGGAAAGGGGACAGGATGACAGGATGGGCACTAAGTGCTTTGCTTCCCAAGAATGAAGCAACAATGATGTATGTTCACAAGCACAAACACTCCAGGTGGCAACATAAGCATTCCCATCGCAGTTTTGGGAGGGGAACAATTGGGCATATCTGTTTGGCCTGGCCTTCCAGGGTTTTTAAATGACTGACAAACTGTTTTAAATTGCTGCCCTGGTTCTCCAGGGTTTTTTAGCTGTTTGAATTGTTTACTTGGTTTTATTCTGTTTTTATAGTTTGATTTTAACTGTTAACTTGTTTTAATTGTTTTTACCTTGTTGTAAACTGCCCTGAGCCATTTTCTGGAAGGGTGGTATATAAATCAAATAAATAAGTGTGCCCAGTGTTGGGTTTAAAAGGCAGCCTCAACTAGGGATTTGTGAGCTGCCAAATTCTATTCAAAGAAATCGAATTCTGTTTTTTGCACAGAATGGTTGGAGAAGGTGGGGCCAGCCCCTTCCCCTTGGAGGTTTGTAATCCCTAGGCTTATGCAGGAGCAGGTCCGTTCACCAGGGTCAGCTTTGCTCCAGTCAGAGAAGTTATTAGATATATGTGATGATGATGGATGATGATCTGAGGTGGACCACACTCACTCAAAAGTGTGCCAGGCCATGGAGACACCCCCTCACTACTCATGAGAAGAACCGTCAGAGGGGAGGGGAGTAGATTGCTGAGCAAAGTCACTAATAAAGTGCAATGATAAAACAACCCTTTCGCCCATGGACTGCTCTCTCATGAGAGTGCCAGGCCATTGGGGCTCTATATTGAGCCAGGTTTCTGTAGGAAGGAACGCCGTGGGGACGGGTACCCTGGCAACTTCTCTCCCTTTCTTGGTGACTGTCGCCAAGTAGCTGTCAGAGCTTCCCCCTGCCCAGCCCCATGTGAGCATGTGTACCCTAGCTGGTGCCATTAAATTGTGCCCCTGCTTTCCTGGGGCTGCTGGAAACTGGGGCTCCCCTCTCCCACAATTCCCTGAAGCAGCAGGTCTTCATATGTTGCAACGCCAGACTGAACCTGGGAATTTTGAATGGGAGTAAAGATCCATCCCCACACACAGTGTTCCTTTTCATCCACGCATGCAGCCAGGTTCTGACATATGAAGCATCAAAATCTTTCTGGGTGCATGCAAGGCTTCACAAGGAAGTGGAGAGGTTGCAGCACTTCTGTTCTATCTTTTACCATGGAGAGTTGGGGTCCCAACACAAGTGGGGCCCCCCATTAGGTTAGCTCAACTTGTGAACATGCAGTCAGTTGGGAGACTTTGGGGTTTCAGCCGCATGGTCCTCCCCAGTAGACTGGACCTCTCATAAGAGTAATAGACCACCGGCAGCAAGCTGTCAGTGGAGCAGGAGTGTCGTTTGGTCTGCATGGACGGCTTTGACAGGGTGATCTCTCGCAAGAGCATCCCAGGTCACGGCAGGACAGACCTCCCTCTCCCCTGATCCTTTGCCCTCCCACATATACATATCCCCTCCTAGGAAGTCTTCATGTTCCCTTTCCTTTCCTGAAATATTAGCACGCACCCCCCCCCAACCCCTTCCCCCAGTATCATGCTTGTGAGGGACTATGTAGGTTTAGGGCTCTTAGGAGTGTGGCGGTGCCATCACTGTCTGAAGAAGCACTGGCATGGCATTTAAAGGGATTTAAAAGCCCTTTCCATGTTGAGGTAGGCAGATGGCTCTGAAAATGCATGACCATGCTCCTCATACCCCCTTCCAGTTCATGGCCAATCGCAGCCGCTCCGCTGGCATGCTGACACTTTGCCCACATTCTGGCCATGGAGCTTGCTGGGATCGGCCTCAGTGGCTGAGCAGCAGGGAGAGGAGCCCCTCCCCTGGCACTGGAGGTTGGCAGACCACGGTTGGAAGAATGCCTGCTGTGCGGTTTTAAAGTGTCAAATTGAAATGGTGGGTTCGCGAACCTCCAGTTTTGTGCTACATCTGAATTTGGCCTTTCTCTTCAGGAGTTATTCTGTTACTTTGTTTCAGAAACCATTATGCTTGTAACCCTACCTAGTAGAGTTTAAAAAAAAAACCACAGAAGCGTCTTGAAAATAGTTTATTCTGGTTTAGAACTTTACATCAGTTTGAACTGAATCTGTATTTCTTCTCTTCATGCTACTCTCAGACACAATACCGTGTACAGATACAGAAACCCATATCAAGATAGAATTTGTTAGTGGCAGCATAATAAAACAAAGGGTTTGGGGCGGGGGGAGAAAGGTCACATACATATTGTATATTTTTAACAAATACATTAAATTTTAATCTCCCAGACCAAACCATGGGTCCCGACAGTGTATATGCCTTTAAAATATGTAGAAGCAGGGCATGATTCTTTCTTTCTTACTGCTGCCTTTCACATATTTTAAAGGGAAATGTGCCAAATTTTACATCGGCTTGTCCTTCACTTGACAAGAGGCATAGCTGCTTTGTAGCTAAGTATCCGTACCTGAATACAAAATGTAAAGTGACAATTGGCTTTCCGTCTCTGTTCTCTAATGAGGTTTGGAGAAAATGGTGCTGCTGACACATCTTTCCTAATACAAAGGAATTGGAAACAAACCATCTCAGCATCATTATAATCAGGGTACAATATCCCATATTTACTATGACTCAAAGGCAAGGTCATTAAGTTAAGAAACCGTAAGATGACCCAAACTGAATTATTTTCCAGCACAGTTTTGATTATGTCAGGCCTTGAGTGCAGTTCCATTTTACACAGAGTACTGTGGCTGGTCTTCAGGAAAATTTAATAATTCTTACTAGTAGCTTAGAAGATGCATCTTTACTGCAAAGAAGGAAATTGTAGTTTAGTGAATAATAGTAATAATAAAAGAAATCTTACAGCACAAGCATTTAGGCTGTAGCATTTATGGCCCCTGTAGTTCTGTATTATATTGATCACCCTTGTCTTTGCAATATTTTTATGGTGTACACAGATCTTCACTTTTGAGTCATGATCTGTGTATTCTGCAAAATATTTTTGGAATGCAAAAATATCATATATGTTAGCTGGTGATGGGTGGCATTAGGGACACAAAGGCATATTCTTCGTTGGTGAATACATAGATTTACTGTCAGCAAACCTGCTAAGTGAAATTTTTTTGTTATGTTACCTGTAGGTTTGGGATGATCCAGAAATTGTGTCGGCAAGTAGTAGTTTCCAGATTGTCTGTGTGGTTATGAAGTGATTACATAATTGACAAATAGTAGCTATTGACCTTAATCCACTGAAATGTGCAGCTTTGCGGCTATTATCTGTGCTAACTGTGATGACCATGTCTCCTGTTGACCACAGCCTCTTTTAAGCTGAAAGAAGGATTGGTAAGAGTAGCTTCTGTCCTTTCCCCCCTCCAATTCGGCAGTTCAAAGATAAACAGATGAGAACCAGAAGCAGTTCAAAAAGGTCAAAATACTTCACTTGTTGGGTTCTCAGTAACTTTCCTTTTAAATCATTTTTGAATGTCAAAGCTGACAAGACCTAGTAGCAAAACCTGGGAGTTTCTTCATTAGCATTTTAAATTTAGATATTGTAAACACACACACACACACACACACACACACACACACACACACTCCTTTCTGACTGCAGGTTTAACAAATACTAGCCAACCCGCACAGAGCATCTGTGTGCTCTTTGGGGCTGGCTGTTCCCTTCTCCCTCCTGCCCCACTCTCCCTCCCTCCCTTCTGCCCCACACACTTGCCTCTCTTCCCCTCCCTCCCACCCCACTCTCTCTTGTCCCCCCTCCCTCCCCCTCCCACCCCTCTCTCTTACCTTCCCCTCCCTCTCCTGCCCCAGTCTCTCCTGCCCTCCTACCCCTCACCTTGCTCCTCTTTCCTGCCCCCTTTCCCCCATGCTCTCTTGCTCTCATCCCTCCCCTAGTCCTCCCCCTCCCCCCTCACCCACTCCCTCTTGCCCTCCCCCCACTCCCTCTTGCCCTCCCCCGCTCTCTCCTCCCCCTGAATTTTTAAAAGCTCTACTTACCAGGCCACCGCCACCTCTCCTCCTCCCGGGCAGCAAACAGGAAAGTCCCACCGCCCGTTTCCCTCCCACCCTAGCCTCCCACGGGCTCTTGGCCTTGGCGGCCAGTCCCGGTGCCACCTGGCCGAGAGCTGCCTCTGCGGCTGGGCCCAGTGCCACTGTGTCCTGGCCTGTCACCAGGCCAAGTGCCACCTTTGCGGCCAGGCCCACCATGCCAAGTGCCGCCACCGAGGCCTGCCAGACATGCTACCGCCACTTGCCAGTCTTTGCAGCCACCCATGGAGGCCGGCCACCTCTCCCCCCCCACCCCAACCTTCTGCCCCAGTATCAGGGCCCGCCGCTGCCTCCTCACCACCTCGGCCATGGCCTGGCTGGGCCACCAGCTACCCTGGCCCAATTCTCCTCTCTCCTCCTGGGTGCGACAGCCAATCAAGTGCCTCCACAGCCCAACCAATCAGCTGGGCTGCCAGGACACATTCCGATGGCACATCCAGGAGAAATAAATATATAGATTGGTAAAAGTAGTGCTTTCTGATGGCTGTGATATAACAGACAATGGCCTAGTTAGAAATGTGTGATTACACACACACACACACACACACACACACACACACACACACTCCTGCTGGATCAGGTCCAAGCTCATCTAGTCCAGCAACTTGTTTCCCACAGTGCCCACTAGATGCCTTTGGGAAGCCCACAGGCAAGAGATGAAGGTATGGCCTCTCTCCTGCTGTTGACACACACACACTTATTTTAGTGTACTTACTGGTTACATTTGTTAAGATGGTTTTGGAATAAAACATCATCATACAGTGGCCCAATCTGGCAACGGTTGTACTAAGGAAGTAAGAAGGGAACTATAGGGAAGAGAGTTTATTAATTAAATAAAAGATTCAATATACCGCTGAGCCCACAGACTCAGGGCAGTGTACAAGGAAAGAAAAACATCTGAGATTCAAATAAAAAGAAGAAGGAGAGAGAGAGAGAGAGAGAGAGAGAGAGAGAGAGAGAGAGAGAGAGAGATGCCTGGTGGAAAAGGAACATCTTCAATAAGATCTTAAAGGCTTAAAGGGAGGAGGCAGACCAAATCTGGGGTGGGGGGTGGGAGAGAGAATTCCAAAGTGAAGGGGCAGCAACAGAACGAGCCCTTCCATGGGCACTAGTACTACAGATCTCTCTGAGACCAGGGACTGAAAGAAGGGCAACCTGAGAAGATCTCACAGGATGGGACAGAACTGGCCGGGAAAGGCTGTCCTGAAGACAAGCAGGTGCTAAGCCCTGAAGGGTTTTAAAGATGAGAACCAGCACTTTGAATTGGACCCGGAAGCAAATAGGCAACCAATGCAGCGAACACAAGAGAGGTGTCACACTATCATATCTCCTAGCACCCATAAGCAGGTGGGAGATGTCAGAGAACACCTAGCTATTAAATGACTAAATATCTAGGGTCAGATTAATTACATCCCAGAGTACTGAAGGAACTTGCAGATGTGATCACCAAGTCAATGGCTGACATCCAGAGCAGCCTAATATGGACAGTGCTAACCCGCTCTGTGCTGCTGTAGGCTTGCACCATCAACCTTGCAGTTTTACCCAAGAATGCAAATACTCTGAGTTTGCCCACGGTTGAAAACGCATCACAAATGGGCCAGGAATTAGGAAGAATTTCCTTACCACGAGATCTGTTTGACAGTGGAAGAATCTGTCTCATGTTGTGGTGGGCTCTCTTTCCCTGAAGGTTTTCAGATGGCCATCTTCCAGGGATGTTGTAGCAGATGCAAGCACAGAACAGGGGACTAGACTAGAAGACTTCCAAGGTCCCTTCCAATTCTATGATTTGCATAAGAACTGAATTCCAGTGCTAATCTCTCATCTCAATAAACAGCATTTCTTTTATTCTGATCCAACCTTCTTCCAGAATGATTTTGGCCAAGTTCTTATATGGCCTTCAGATCTTCCTTTCCTTCCACATCTTAGCTAGGAATAATAAGTGGATGGTGGTCTTGCAAATATAAACTATCCTAGCATCACCACACTCTTTTTCTATTTCCAAGCATCATTGGAATGATGGCATCAGGACAACTAACCCTCTGAATGGGTTTTGATAGGGGTCTGATATTGAGGAAGAACCACAGCCATTCCAAGGCAATGTGATTTATTGCAACTGGCCCAGGTCACCCTGTTAGTTTCATGGCTAAGTAGGATTTGAGCCTGAGTCTCCCTCCTCCTAGTCTGACACACTAACCAATATACTGCTGGCTTGAGACATGAATATCACTTCTCATGGACATTAAAACAAACGACTTTCAAAGTTAAACTAAATGCAAACACGTCACCTCAAATATTATACACACTTTTAAAGGATAGCTTGAAGCCCAACCTCCATGCCAAGAGAGCTGAGAGGAGTTCCTAAATATGTAAGTGGAAGGCACTGATGCAGCCGGCTACTCTGGTCCTTTATACAGTCTTATACACTTGTACATAGTGCTTGATCGTATAAAAAGGGATTCCATGGAAATTAAAACAAGCCTACAATTGCGAAGAGAAAAAATCCACAGTGCAGCCCAAACTCTGAAAAGAGTCAAAACAATATAGTCAGAGCTTAGGAGAGGTACAGTGTTGGCACTCTGAAACCCAAAGGGGCTGGTCACACCTACCAGTACTGCCTGTGGCCGGAAGCATCCAGTCATTAACGACACTGTCTGCTTGAAAAACTGATTCTTTAGCTCAAGCTTTTGCTGCAGCATGAAGTTTAGATAGTGTAGTCATTATTCCTAGTGGAATTGCTGCTAAGGAACTACAGAAGCACGCAACTGAAATATACAGAACACTGAAGGCAGATGCTTGATGTTATCTGGCTGCTCAGACCTTCCATCTCAGTAGTAATGGCTGCTGAAATGAGAAATGATGTCAAAGATTTTCTATTTGTGTGCATATATATAAATTATTGCTGCAATGATATAACACTCTTTGTTGAGAATATCTCTTTGGCATCATCTCAGCAATCATATATACGGACATAGATACTCTTCTTATGTTCTTCCACAGCAATTTATGATTTATCT
Source organism: Hemicordylus capensis (assembly GCF_027244095.1). NCBI lineage: Eukaryota > Metazoa > Chordata > Lepidosauria > Squamata > Cordylidae > Hemicordylus > Hemicordylus capensis. Next base: position 340,520,939 of record NC_069657.1, read on the forward strand.
CATCAAAGAAAAGAAAGGGTGCTTGCTTTAAAGAAAATTATGGTAGCTGCAATGTGTGCTCTCTAGCTTTCTTCAAGTTATTTTACTAACACTGCACTTGGAATGGCTATTCATATCAGCACAGAAGCTGTCAACATGAATATTTATACATTAGAAACATAGGCTAGAAAAAACCCTTTTTTCAAATACATAGCCAGATGGACTCCGAGCGGGCACAGCATCTTCTTCTACTTTCAGACACCACTATTATAAATTATGCCTTTAAAAAGAGAGAGGCTTTATGTTCTCCCCACCCCCCCTTTTGCAACATATTGCATTCCCCCCCACTTATTTTGGATTCTGACATCTGGCATATAGTAAACAATCAGCTTGAAGTATCTACCTAGTTTTAAGGTTCACAGACAACATTGCACAGGCACACACATTGCACAGCCACAAGGGTAAGTTTCCATTTCCTATTTTGTTCTTGAAACTTTTGAAGTGCATAATGAGCAACATGGTCTAATTTCAGCCCAGAACTATACAGGTTCAGCTGTGTGTACTAAATACATCTAAATTCTGTTCCCAGCTCATTTCCCAAGAACAGCTGGATTATGGGGCCTGCATAACTTACACAAATTAACACACATATGCATATATTTATTTACTTATTTTGCACAGTTCATTTTGTGCCTGTTAGTTATGGGAAAGGGAAGTGACTATACCAGGCACTAAGGTCTCATTTCCTGAACCCCTGGAAGTCCTACTCAGCTATACTCTGGCTTCTTGGATTTCTGATATTGGGTTGATTCAGATGACCAGGTTTTGAATGTGAGTGACCCCTTTCCCTTACATGCACACCTGGAGAATCCTGGCTTGTTATCTCACAGCTTTGTGATTAGTCTGAACCTGGACTGAGATTAAACTCTGCTTTCAAATGCTGATTTAATTATGGTTTTTAAACCAGTCAGAGCTCAGCTTCATGTTCAGATGTCCTGTGCTTTAACTAAGTTACAATACCAATATCATGCCTCAACAGTGAAGCTGAGGAGGTAAGGAGACAGGAAAGAGGGAGTGTGCGTTAGGGATGTGTGAAATGTTTTGGGTACAAAACGATTTGTACCTGAAACAGGCCGTTTCAGGCAATTTGTAGCCAAAACAAATCGCCTGCTTGCCAACTCGAAATGTTTTGGAGCCAAAACGAATTGCCCGTTTCGGCTCTGAAAGATTTGTAGTTTTGGCCCTCCATTTTGCGATTGCTGAAAGTGCTGCTTCTTCCTCCTCCATTTTGAGTTCTGACGTCTGTTTGAATTTCCTGCCCTTCAGCCTTCTATTGCCTTCAATTGCAAAGGTCCAAGCTGCAGAGGAATGCCCATATTTGGCTCTGCATATTTGGCTCTGCAAGAGCCAAATTAACCCCCCATTGGCCAGGGGGAGGTGGAGGAAGGGGCAAGGGTGGGGGAGAATTTTCAGAGGGGGTTGCAGGAGAATATTTAAGGGCCAGCAGTAGCCATTTTCTTCCTTTCTGCTGCCTCGTGTAGGAGAAGAGAGAGCTCTGTATTGCCTTCCTGCCTGCTTAGCCTTGCTGCCCTCAACCTCATCCACCATTGCCTCCATTTTGCTCAGCAAACATTGCCGGCCATTATTGTTCAGCATTTACACCATTGTTTAGCCTTGCCAGTTGCCTGCCTTTTCTCTTGCATTTTCAGCCTTTTTTTTTTTTTTTGAGAAAAAGAGAAGAGATTTTTTTAAAAAATGTTCTGCCTTGCTGCCTGCCTGCTGCCTGTGCCATTTTCTCCTGCAATTTTTTTTTTGGTGAAAGAAAATTGGTAGAAACAATTTATTTTACTTTTATCTTTTAGTTTAGTTTAAAAACAAACAAACAAACTTCTTCCTGCTGCTGAATCACCACTGCTGCCTGCCTGTGCAAGCAGCCAGCCAGCCACACCAGCCCCAGCGCAGTGGCCACCTGTGGCCAACCAGCAGCCACTACCCCCCCCCACCAGATTTTTCAGAGAGGCTTGCCTTTTGCCCCATCTGAAGAAGAGGAAGACTGAAGAAAGACTGACCAGACTCTCAGAATAGCAATAGCACTTAGCAATAGCACTTACATTTATATACCGCTCTATAGCCGGAGCTCTCTAAGCAGTTTACAATGATTGAGCATATTGCCCCCAACATTCTGGGTACTCATTTTACCGACCTCGGAAGGATGGAAGGCTGAGTCAACCTTGAGCCCCTGGTCAGGATCGAACTTGTAACCTTCTGGTTACAGGGCGGCAGTTTTACCACTGCGCCACCAGGGGCTCATTAGCTAGCATACAAAATTAGGCCTGTTTCATCAGTGTCACCAAGTGACCTCACTGTACTGCACATGCAGGGAGGCTGTGCTGGCCAGGTTGTGTGCATCCTGGCCAGCACCAGTGTGCATTTCACTGAGGATCTCTGGGCGAGCCGCAGAGGGCTGCACACTTTCTCCATGTCCCTGACATCCCATTGGTGGGGGCATGGGGGTGAGGGGACATCCAGCTCTGCTGGTGCTGTATCCAGCTCCTCCCATGCATGCATGCCCTCTTGGGCAGTGTTGCATGTGGAGGCGATGGACACAGACCACAGGTCAGATGATGGACTGGCAGGTGGGGAGTTGGCTGGCTGGGAAGCCAACCCTCTGCCGAGGCTTCATGGTCACCGACAATGCAGCCAGCGTCAGTCAGGCAGCTAGGCAGGTTTACTGTGTGCACATAGCTTGCATTGCACACACCTTGAACCTGGTGGTACAGGATGCACTTGGGCTCAAGGAGGTGTTGAAGTCCAAGCGCCAGCAGAATAGGACAGGTTTTTCGGCTCAGGCCCCAGATCCTGCTGCTTCTGTGGCCGCTCTTGTGGAGCCATGCCTCAAGATTGCTGACCACTTCCACCAAAGCAAAAGGGCAAGGCACCTGCTCAAGGCCAGGCAGATTGAGCAGGGCCTGCCTGAACACCTGATACCCCAGGTTGTTCCTACCCAGTGGAACTCCACCTTTCTCTTGCTCCAGCACATGCATGTGCAAGAGGGAGCTCTCCACAGCCCGGCAAGTCATGGTAGCTTGGATGTGTGCACATTGGTCCATGTGGACTGGCTGTTCATTTCCAAGCTGGTCTCAGTACTCCAGCTGTTCTGTTCTGCCATGAACAACTTGTGTACTGAGGCAGCCATGCTGAGCCAGGCTTTGCCCGTTGCTCTTCTCCTCAAGAAGGCGATGGGTGATCTCCAGTCCACTCTGCCCACTGGGGACGCAATTGCCCTGGCAGGTAGGTTGAGGACTGGGGTAGTGGAGTGGCTCAAGACACCCTTGGGTGCATTGCATGGCATGTCCTGGCATGCATCTGTGACCCAAGGATGAAGGGCAGCGCTGTGCCCTCTGGCCAGCTGCCCAGGAGGAGGGACCTCCTGGACAAACACATCAGGCGTAAAGAGAATAGGAGACTAGGTGTAGGTGATGATGACAATGACCAGGAAGAGGGGGCTGGGTTGCAGCCTGGCAGTACGCATTCCACCTCCAGCAGCACTGCCACCACCACTTCTTCCCAGTCCAGTAGCGCGGTTTCTCTGGCAGTGGTACCAGCAGAGTGGCCAGTGTGACCTCTGCATTCTGCCACCCTGTGGTTCACAAAGGGCTCTGCTGGTATCTTGCCAGGGAGATGGGAGGTGGCTGCCCCTCGCTGCAGCTGTGCTGAGCAGACTGTTCCGCAGTACCTGCAGAAGGCAGCAGTAGACAATGAGATGGAGCTGTTCCACTTTTGGACAACGCATCGCCAAGTCTGGTCGGACTTGGCAACCATTGCTGTCCAGTTCCTCTCATGCCCGCCAACCAGCGTCTCGAGCAAGAGTTTGTTCTCCATGGCCGGGGATGTGGTGACCCCTCTGCGCTCATGTCTGGATGCTGAGTTGGTCGAGCAGTTTGTCTTCTTGAAGGCCAACCTCCCCCTGCTGGGCTATCACGAGCTGGCCATGAAGTTTGAGTCACCCGTGTCACCCCCCCATACAGCACCTCCCACGCCATGGCAGCTCATTCCTTCCCAACGAAGATGCATTGCAGTCTCTGCCCCTTACCAGTGCTGACACATCCACACACAGACACAGACACAGACACACAGACACACAGACACAGACACAGACACACACACACACACACACACACACACAGAGGCACTGCTGTACTGTAGTGCCAGCCCAAGAATGGTGAGATGGTGGACTGCTGTTGTGCTGGCACTCAGGGCTAGGGCAAGTGAGTACTACCTGAATCAGGGAGGAGTTCTTCCAGATGTTGCTGAGAGAGACTACAACTCCCATTCCCCACTGTTGCAATGGCTGGTCACCATCGAGACTAGGCACAATGGGAGTTGTAGTCATTGTCTCAGCAGCACAAATCTGTGGTGATCCCTCCCTTTTGCAGGAGTACCCGCTTGTCCAGTCCTGAGGGCCAGAAGGCAGAATCGGCACACCATCCATCACAAAGGCAGGCTGCTGCTGCATGTGCAGGCACATTCAGGAACTTTTCTGGGGTGCTATGTCTCACATATGCCAAGTTACGTTGAATTATACACACACACACACACACACACACACACACACACACACACACACGGAGCACACTGTCACAGAGGGTTTGCTTGTTCCCTTCAGTGTTGAACACAGTGCTTATTTGATTTGTTTCAACCACCATGAGGCCCATGACAGTGGTGGGAGAGTGGTGCGTCCTGCCCTGGCTGGCACCACTATGGCCCAGCAGCAGCAGCACCCCCACACCCCAAACAGTCATCGCCAAGGATGAGCTTGCTGCTGGTGCTGCCCTCACAAATGTCTGTCTCACGTAGACTTATAGAGAGCACACAGCATTCTGAGGTGACGGCCAAAATCTTACCCTTAAACCCGCTCACCCTTTCACAGAGCACGCACACACACAGGTATAATATTGTTTGGGTTTCCCCACCTACATAATCTCAAGTAGTCTAGCATATCGCAATTCAGCCAGCATGGTGTAGTGGCTAGAGTGATGGACTAGGACTGGGGACACCTGAGGTCAAATCCCCATTCAGCCATTATACTTGCTGGGTGACTCCGGGCCAGTCACTTCTCTCTCAGCCTAACTCACTTCACAGGGTTGTTATGAGGAGAAACTCAAGTATGTAGTACACCGCTCTGGGCTCCTTGGAGGAAGAGTGGAATATTTTTTAAAATGTAAATTTTATTTATTTATTTATTTATTTATTTTTGCATTTTTATACCGCCTTTCGTTAAAATATAGCCCCAAGGCGGTTTACAAAAGTTAAAAACATACAATAAAAACACAATAAAAACAACATGCTAAGAGTATAAAAACATATAAAAACAGGCATAAAACAATACAAGAAATAAAAACACCCAGAAGCAGCAGTAAAAACGATTATGTAAAAGCCTGGGTAAAAAGCCAAGTCTTTACAAGCTTTCTAAAAGCCATGATGGAGTCCGAGGAGCGAATGACCACTGGGAGAGCATTCCAGAGTCTGGGGGCAGCAACAGAGAAGGCCCTGTCCCGAGTGCACGACAGCCGGGCCTCTCTCATTGTCGGCACCCGGAGCAGGGCCCCCTCAGATGTCCTCGTCAAGCGGGCAGCAACCCTTGGGAGCAGGCGGTCCCTCAAATACCCTGGGCCCAAACCGTTTAGGGCTTTAAAGGTCAAAACCAGCACCTTGAATTGGACCCGGAAACGAACCGGTAGCCAGTGCAGCTCTTTCAAAATGGGGGTGATATGTTCCCAACAGGCAGCTCTGGATAACACCCTCGCTGCCGCGTTTTGCACTAGCTGCAGTTTCCGGATATTCTTCAAGGGCAGCCCCACGTAGAGCGCGTTACAGTAATCCAGCCGCGACGTGACTAAGGCGTGGGTAACTGTGGCCAGATCTGCCTTCTTGAGAAAGGGACGCAGCTGGCGCACCAGCCGAAGCCGTGCAAAGGCACCCCTGGCCACCGCCTCCACCTGAGCTTCCAAGAGCAGAGCCGGGTCCAGTAGTACCCCCAAGCTGCGTACTTGTTCCTTCAAGGGGAGTGCAACCCCATCCAGAACTGGTAAAATCTCCACATCCCGATTGGCTCTCCTACTGACCAACAGCACCTCCGTCTTATCCGGATTCAATTTCAGTTTGTTAGCCCACATCCAACCCATCACGGCCTCCAGTCCCCGGTTCAGGACATCCACCGCCTCCCTAGGATCAGATGACAAGGAGAGATAGAGCTGAGTGTCATCCGCATATTGCTGACAACTCAGTCCAAATCCCCGGATGACCTCTCCCAGCGGCTTCATGTAGATGTTAAACAGCATGGGGGACAAGACCGAACCCTGCGGGACCCCACAGGCCAACGGCCACGGGGCCGAGCAGTAGTCCCCCAGCACCACCTTCTGGACCCTCCCCTCAAGAAAGGACCGGAACCACTGCAACGCAGCGCCTCCGATTCCCATACTCGAGAGGTGGCCCAGAAGGATACCATGGTCGATGGTATCGAACGCCGCCGAGAGGTCCAGCAGAACCAACAGGGACGCACTCCCCCTGTCTAGTTCCCGGCGTAGGTCATCCACTAGAGCGACCAAGGCAGTCTCAGTCCCATACCCGGGGCGGAAGCCAGATTGAAAAGGGTCCAGATAATCCGTATCATCCAAGACCCTCTGCAGCTGGGACGCCACCACATGCTCCATCACCTTGCCCAAAAAGGGCAGGTTAGACACAGGTCTATAGTTGTCCAGGCTGGAGGGATCAAGGGAGGGCTTTTTTAATAGAGGTCTTACCACCGCCTCCTTAAGGCACGATGGCATCCTGCCCTCCCTTAATGAAGCATTAACCATCACCTCCAGCCATCTGCCTGTCCCCTCCCTGGCAGCTTTTATTAGCCATGAAGGGCAAGGGTCAAGAGCGCACGAAGTCGCCCGCACACTGCCCAGGATCTTGTCCACATCCTCAGGCCGCACCAACCAAAAAGAATCCAACACAACGGGACCAGATGGTGCCAAATGTAATGTAAATGCCTTGGATGGTTTGTTTGTTGTGCCTATGTTTTGATGGACCTCAGGGGTGGGCAAAGGACACAGGTTGTGTGGGCTTGTTTGCAGTGAAGAATGAAGAATATTGTGAGTTTTAGCATCAGCAGTGTTTTTATTCAAAGATTTCTGCAACGGATCAGAGCCTGTGGCATGAGCAAAACCTATTGTAGATGCAAGCAATGTCAAAAAGATTTGCCAAAAAATGGTGTGCCATTGTCGTCGTCAATCATCACTCACTGCTGAATCTGTGTGAAACCTGGTGCTTTGCAAAGCTCTGCTGTTGTTGATGATGTGTGCAGTTGTATTCTTGGGGCAGATTTGAGGCAGAAATGGGGATCTGGGGGCAGAAAGGGGGGTTTGGGTGGTGGTGCCCCAGTGGGTGCCTGCCACCACCCAGATCACAAAGGAATTGGGCAAAGAGTTGATTTTTTAGGAATTGTTGAAGTTTGTGTGCCTTTGGGGCAGATTCAGGGCAGAAAGGGGGGTTTGGGGGCAGAAGAGTGGGTTGGGTGGTAGTGCCCCAGTGGGGTGCCTGCCACCACCCAGATTACAAAGGAACTGGGCAAAAGGCTGATTCTTAAATGGTTTTTGAACTCCCCCCCCCAATCTTTTCCCCATAATGGAGGTTTCAGCAGCCCCATAATTCCACTTGGGGGGTGCTGGGGTGGCCCAGAGCGAGTGGTGGTGGAGTGCACATAGGGTGCCAACCACCCCCATGCCCGCAATCCCATGGGGTGCTGGGTTTTGTTGTTTCTGAGGTGTTCTGAGTGTAGATTCTCTGGTAGCAGATGAGATTTTCAATGACAGACCATGAATCCACTCTGCCACTCAGCCTGGGGATCCAATGTTGAGAATCCCTGGTCTAAAGAAAGTCATTAACTTGCCCTTCACATAATTTTTATTTTTGTTTTTTGAAAGCTTGGAAAAGTCAAAATGCATAACGAGACAAGGGTGTCAGTGGTAGACACAAAAACATTAGCAGTGGCTATTAACTTTCTTTTAGCCCACAGAAGAGCACAAAGTCCTCACCAAGTCTCAGTGTAAGGTGGACAAACTCTCAGCTTAGATTCCCCCCCCCCCGATCAGTCATTTTATATTTCATTTATATATCCAAGTTATACATCTCATTTTTGTTAAAGAGAGTTGGTTCACAGATTAAATTGGTTTATAGATTAAACCAGAGTTATTCAACTGAGTTTGCAGTCAGTGGCTCTGATGCACATCTCCAGCTGAAGAGGACTCTCAACCAGTGTTCCCTCTGACAGGGATTCCCAGATGTTGTTGACTACAACTCCCAGAATCCCCAACTGCAATGGTTTTTGCTTGGGGATAATGGGAGCTGTAGTCTAGGAATCCCTGTTAGAGGGAACACTGGTTGAGAGTCCTCTTCAGCTGCTCTCAACATAGGGGAAAGGTAGGTGCATAAAGTCCTCCTAATATACATGCAAAGCATTGCTGACATCAGAGATGAATCAATTCTTAATTCCACAGTTTCATGTGCTCATTGGATCCCAGTGCAGTTCTTAACTTTAAAGTCAGTTTACACATTTACATTTTTATTTATGCAATATATCCCAACTAGCCCTAGAGAACATTAGTTACAGCTTCAGCTTCTAGGAGCAATTTTTCCAATTGTAGTGACTGGGGAAAAAAAAATTGTGCTGCTGCAGTCACAGAAATTGCTTCCAGAAGGCTGTGGTTGAATCTGCAGAGGATCTGAGTCACACAGACACTCAGTGTAAAAGCTCCTCCAAGGATACATTAGGGCTGTTCTCATGACCACAAAAGCTGGGTAGAACAAACCCAGCCTTTTCAGGTTAGCTGGGCCAGTGGGACTCCCACCTATACACCCCACTCAAACTGGTAACCCAGCTCTTGCAAAGACAGCTGCTGTCCTGTCTCCAGATTTAGTTGTCTGTATGCATGCACCCTTTTCACAGCACCTCCAGGAGTCAGGGGCCACCTTTATCAAGGAATTATGTGGCTAGAGGGGCCAGGCAGAGCAGAACTGCTGCAGTACTGAGGGGTGCCATTCTACTGCTTGTGTAGTACATTGTGGGATATCTGGAGGACCAAGTTTCAATTTTTTAATAATACCAGAGCATGCTGCAGCCTGATCAGCTGAGGGGTGGGTACGTAGACCCAAATGAGAGTTCTCATCTCAAGGCAAGGGGCATGACCGTGCCTTCCTTTCCTCCAGTCCTCCCCCATATGATTATGTGAGCCAGCCTATTGTATGAAACAAATTCTGAATGTCTGAACTGGCCCTAGGACTGAGTGTTCAGTTATTCCTCTTATAGAAGGTGGCTGACATCCTAATGAAGCACTTGCGCAATGGGATCCGCTTCTGAAAAGTTCAACTCAGTCAGCTCCACTGAGTGAGTTGAACAGTGGGGGCAAATTTTGATGACCTTCTCTTCCCCTGAAGTGCTTTGTGACACCCCAAAATATGTCTTTCAGGGTCATGCATGCCTTCCTCAGGGGATGTCTCCAAGTGACACAAAGGGCTTCTGGGGGAAAGGGAGGTAGCTGAAACCAACAAACCAACCAACCAACCAACCAAACTCTCTCTCTCGCATTTCCCCAACATTGCGACTGTCGAACTTGTACAATCTAAATTCCTGAGGGCAGCACTCCAAGTACCGAGAAGTGTCTCCAATGCCACTCTGTGCCTGGAGACAGGCTTGATCAAGTTGGAGGCTAGGGTGTGGGTGGCCATTCTCTGTTATTGGCTCAGACTATCCTATTGCCCAACTGGTCTTGCCCCCCTAACCTTACATGATGATTACCAATATAACTGGATCCAGACAATTGAGATCAAAATAGCTACTTTGGGCCTTTCCCGCTTGACCTTGCTTAACATGGGCCACAATCAGGCAAAAGCAACCACCAAGCAGTGCATTATAGATAGTGAATGCCAAACTGATCTCAGCAGTGTCCCAAAATTTCATATCGGTGACGGGCTTAGATATTCTGCCTCCCTAGCAGCATACCTCACGCAACTGGAGGTTTCAAACCACAGAAGGGCATTAACTTTGGCTTGCTGCCATGGCCTCCCCTCAGCTGTGCTAGAAGGCTGCTATAGAAGGACCCCACTTGCAGAGCGATTATGCCCCTGTGGCTTAGGGCAGATCAAAACTACTGAGCATGTTCTCCTATACTGCTGGTTCTAAAGAGACATACGTGCCTCTCTCACCCTTCCATTGCTAAGCAAGTATCCAGGTCATCCGAGCCATTTCTACAACTCCTTGCTACTCTCTGACTCTAAGCCTGCCATCACATATAGCGTAGCCAGGTACTGTGCGGCTGCAATCAGCATTTGTCGGCGGATGATGGGCAGTGTGTCCTATCAACCTTAATCTGACTCCCGGTGACTCTGGGCAGGCCTTGCAATTGTGACGCGCCTACCTTTTACTGCTCCTCATAACCCTCAGTCTGGCTGTTTTCTAGTTTTATTACTCAGGATTTTATATATTTTATATATTTCTGTTTTCTTATGCCTTTTAACCTTATTACAACTTTATGCCCCCCCTTTTTATGTCTTTTATGCATTTTTATGACTTTTACTATTTCTCAGGTGTGATTCTGTTTCTACTATTTTTAGTATTCTTAGTCCTTTTAGTATTATTATGTACCATTTTACATGTAATCACTTTTATCTGCTCTCACTTTTAACTTGTAATCACCCTTATACTTTATGCTGCTCTGTGACCGTAACAAAGATTGATTGATACTCTCTCTCACGCACACACACACACTGTAACTCTTCAGAAGCATGGGTGCCACAGCAGTGTTTCTTTCATTGCACTGGTGCTTCGTTATTCGAGATGTCAGCCAGTGTTTCCATTTCATCACTCTGTTTTCTAGATCAAGTTTCCCCAGCTTTTGTAGACCCTTTTGGTGACAGTTGCTCAAAATTGTATTTTTTACTTAAGCTGTGGAAATTTTGCTGATAACATTATATCTTTGAAATGGGTATCCCTTCTCAAGTAGTCCATAGTGTTATTACTGTTAAGGGGTGTTTTTAAAGAGTTTTATTTTTATCAACAGTTGTGATGGGTGGGTGAATGGGTAAGAACATCAACTGCAGGTAGTTTTTTCAGCATGCCTTTTTGATTATTTCAGTTGTTGCAGACATCTAATACCTATTTTCCGAAGAAAAATAGTTTCTTCAGGCCACAGATTGCAAAAGAAGAATGAATATATATCATTTTTATACATTACTAGTAAAATGGGCTTGCCGTTTGCAAGCATTCCTCCTGCACCAGAAAATGCCCATGCACTGTCTTTATTTGTTGGTAGCGGATGTGCAGAAGAGTTTGGCATGTTTGGAAAAATGTATTTATATCTCCAACACTTAAGCCTTTCTCTGTTTTTTCAATTTCTTAAGCAATTTTCACACAAATCTGACATGGATTTAAATGCAGGGGCCTGAGGGGGAAAAAGCTTGTTCATTGCTTCAAAATTCAGCGGAATTCTGGACTGTCTCAAAAAGTACCATAATTTTGGGCAGAAGCACCACATAGCTGTAAACGTCGCATTGAGGGGAAAATGCTGGATTTTTTCAAAAGCCCATCAGAAAAGTCACATCGCTATTAATGCCACAGCTAAACCAATTAAATATGGCCAAGAAAGGAGAGGGGAGAGGAACTCTGTTGCTTCAAGGCCTTCTATGCAACATGGAGTCCTCCACCACCTCCTCAGTGGGGAAGGCCAGCTCAGCTCATGGGCTGCTGCCACCACCCCTTCCTCTCCCCCCAGCTTGCTCCTCTTCCGCCCCATCTCCTCTATGGCCTGCATGCCACCTTAAAACGGACTGCTGAGTCCAGTCTGGCCAAAGCATCATCATTGCGCCTCATTGTCCGCCTCCACGGCCACCGCCTCCTCTTCCTCAGCAGCCTCTTTCACCTCCATTTGTGAGTAAATGCCACATCCGGCGTACACAACGCAGGTGCCTTTAAACAACTTTTAAAAATATATCCGCTGCAGCGTTTCTACCCAAAATTATGGTACCCAAGAAAACTGACAAGATTTGTTGGAAGATATCATTCCCCCGTGCCTTCCAAGTTGGAGAGTTTTTTCAAATTTTCAACCAAATCAATCAATTCCCCCAGAATTTTTTATTTTTTCACTAGTCTGGGCAAGATCTGGAACCTACCTGTAAAATGGCATGGTTCATGGCAGGGATGTGCATGGAACCGTGGAGCTGTTGTCTGGCACTGGGGTGGGGGTTCCTTTAAGGGTGGGGGGAGGGTGTATTTACCCCTCCTGCCGGCGCATGTATTTTAGTAAGCATTTGGGGCAGCAGGATACCTCCCTGCCACCCCTTCTCCCGGTCGCCAGCAAAAGGCTTCAGAAATCCTTTTGCGTGTGCACACATCACAGAAACGTGAGGCATGCGTGCGACATGTGCACGTGCAAAAGGCTTTCTGAAGCCTTTTGCTGACAGCCAGGGGAAAGGGCAGCAGGGAGGTACCCTGCCACCCTAAATGCTTACTAAAATACACACGCCGGCAGGGGAAAAGCGGCGGGGGAAATACATCCTCTCCCCGCCCGTAAAGGAACCCCTCCTGGCATTGAACTGCCCCATGTCCGGACCGGTCCAGAGGCCTTTTGAATGGCCTGTGGACTGGTCCGTGCACATCACTAGTTCATGGTTTGGTCTGGAAGTTTCATGTCAGTCAGTGAGTGAAACCCAAGCAAAACACACACACACACACACACACACACACACACACACACACACGGACTTTGTCACATGTGGTCCTGACAACTGCGGATTTTCATATCTATGGTTGGGCAATGGAGACCCAACCTCAGTATATGCAGGGTTTTTTTAAGGTTAAAAACTGCATATCTGCGATCCCCAAATGGCCGAAAGTGACCTCTAAGGTCATTTCTAGCCACCATTTTGCTGAACAGAGCCATTTTGTTGCTCTTCTTTGGATAAAAAATTCCCCATGATATTTTGATGGGAAATGGCAGAATTGGGCCTTTGCGGGGAGGGATTGCTGGACAGCTGGAGACTGGCACATCATGGCACAGCACATCATTCCAGCTTTTAAATTTTTTTAAAAGGCTTTTTTTCGCCTCCAGGAAACTAACCACCTGATTCCCAATGCGTCCATGTCTCATTCGCAGTTGTAGCAGAGAATAGAACCCCCACAGATAATGAGGTCCACCTGTATATCTATAGATAGATAATATATGAAGTTTTTTTTACATCCATTCAAACTTTTGATCTTAATGTTTAATAGTCGTTTCTACTGTTTCTCTAATTATGGTGCTATGTTTTTTTTGTTTGTTTTAAATACTAGGGGTGTGCAATTCAGATTTTTGGTGTTTCGATTCAGATCCGAACCGAATCACCCCTGTTCTGTTTTTAAGGTTTTCCCCCATTAGGTATAATGAAGGGTGTATCGCTTCACGTGGGGGGGAAAGGGGTGGCCTAGAGCGGTGTGGGGTTGGTGGTAGTGCTGGGTTGGGGCAAGGAAGCTACCTGAATTTTTTCAAAGGATTTGGGCAGAGGGCTGATTTTTGGTGAATTGTTGAAGTCTACGCGTCTTTAAAGTTTTTCCTCATAAGGTGGTACAATGGAGCTTTCAGCAGCCCCATAAGTACACTTGGGGGGTGCTGGGGTGGCCCAGAGTGAGTGGTGGTGTAGTGCACATAGGGTGCCAACCACCCCCATGGGTTTCTAATCCATGGGGTACAGGGTTCTGTTGTTTCTGAGGTATTCTGAGTGTGGATTCTATGATAGCAAATGAAAGTGGATTCATGGTGTCTCATTGAAAATCTCATTTGCTATCATAGAATCCACACTCAGAACACCTCAGAAACAACAGAACGTTGTACGCCATGGGTTAGCAACCCATGGGGGTGGTTGGCACCCTATGTGAACTGTCCTGCAACGTAACACTTGTAGTTCAGACTTGACCGCACCACTGCAGGGTTTTAAATCACCCAGGATGCTGCTGCACAAGAGGACAGTACCAGTGTGGCTGAATCTTGCACAATCACACATCATGTTGGTTGGTGGGAGTGCATTACTGTGTTGCACTGTGGAACATGTCAGCCAACGGGATTTAAAACATGATTAACTTTAGATAGATTATCTCCTTTAATTCCAAAATAGTTTTTATTCCCACATATGTTCAGTTAACAAAATATTAGTGTACTTTTATACAGCATCTAATTTGGTGCACATACAGAAACATATACAACATGTAATAAAGTCCAAACGTGTCACAATTAGGTTCACTATAAAAGTTACATACAGATCAGTAAGTTATAGCTGTATGGTTTTTCAGATTCTTTGACTTCACTTCAAAATGAGATGCCTAGATCAGGCGGTACAGAAATATGATAAATAAATAAAATCAAAATATTAGCACTAGCACAGTATATGTACCTCTAGATTCACCTTACTGCATTCAATTTTGGAATAACATGGTAATCTGGAGAAACCACAAACCCACAATGAAACCACATATTTAAATCTATTGCAGTTTTAATTTATTTCTTTAATATGCAGGATTTGAGGTAAAGGTTTTGATACAGAATTTTTTAAGATGACTATAACAGATACAATGAAAGATTTGGTACTGCTATTTCAAAACAGAAGAAGGAACTGATTATCTACAGCATTTCCCTGCCTAACCTCTCAAGGTCAGTCCTCTTGCATGCACGGAACTGGCTATGCCTTTACTCATTGCTATTAACAAAGGGTCTGTTTTCAAAGTGATTATTCAAATTACTGGGTTTTTTTAACTGCCAAACCTGTATGCAATTTAGAATTTTTAGGTAAGAGTTGAAGGTAAGCAAAGTTTAATAATATGGAAATAGCTCCTGGAAAATATAAGCAGGACCTTTAAGTAATTCAAGGGCAGGTTCTGAAGCCAAGTGTAAACAAGGCTATGGCGCATGGCTAGAAAAACACATTATTTTTCAGATGATCCAATTTAGAGGATGTCGTCTTGTGAAAGTTGTATGCTGAAAAGCTTTATTATTGATTTCGCAGTATGTACATTTAGAACAAATGCATTTTTATGAAGAAGGATATAAAGCAAACAATCAGTGCCCCTTAAGAATGTAACTAAAATTTGAAATGAGATGCTCATTTGCTTGATCTATGTGTTCTGCACTCTAATGTTCCTCATGTCTCTTAGCAGCACCGGTCTGTAGGTTAGAGCCAAGCTTTCCATGTATCTGAAATAATCACTCACTTGAAATCCATGAAGTGCTTCTTCCTGCACATTGCACAAAAGAAAATTATTATAAACTAGGGGGGGAAATCATGCATACCACCAAGATAATGCATTCCAACCTTTCCCAAAAGGTAGCTATTTTATTCCCCTCCCTGCCCAATAGTGACACATAATCTGCTGTGTTTCACAGGAAACAGACACTATACACTGTGACAAAAGTGAAAAATCTGCATGTCTGCTCCTAGACATCTCTAATTACATATTTGCTAATAGCATGACTCCAGAATGATACAGAATGACTCCAGAGTGAATACATAGTTGAGCTCCATCATACATCAGTGGAAAGCTTCAAAACAGTATAAAATGAGGCGCATTTTGTCAATGGAAGGTTGGAAATTGCTCTTTTTTATTGCAATGCTTCAAGTTGGGACTTGTACATTGTAATATATTATTTTTGACAAATTATCCCACCATCTTGCTAAAAGTGCTAGTTGTTGCAACGCCCAGAGACTTGCATTTTGGGGGGGGGGGTATACAAATGTGTTAAATAAATATATAAAATAAGATGCTCTTCTGCTTCTGCAAGAGCTTCTGCAACTTTTTCATGAACAGAATCATGAAAACTGCTACAGGACCTGGGAATTATAGTGTGGCATGAACTCTTGTGCAAACTCTTGCACAAGCAGCTATTTCCCTCCTGCTCACAGTTCTCTGGATTGGAAAAGTATGGCTGGATCTAGAGAACTATGCTGACAAAAACTGGAAGAATATGCTTGCAAGGTCTGCTCTCTTGTAAAGACGTATCAATACAATTGTAGTTCTAAGCAGAAATTGTTTGTATTAGAAAACAAAATCTTTATCTATGTTAATGCAAGTTTTATATTACTTCAGGCATTATACTAGATGCTAATGCAGTTATCTCCTAAGTTGCCTTGAGACCATCTTTTAACAAATGCAAATAATAGGATTTTATTTTTCCATTTTGCAGTGGGGCATTAATGGAGAAAACAGTGCTCTGCAATCCCAATCTTTCTGTATTAGGAATTTATTATATTCCAAGAACATGCTTGAATGCTTTGTACTATATAGCTATTATTAATTAATTAATTAATTAATTAATTAATTAATTATTAAAACTTTTATACCGCCCTTCCAAAAAGGCTCAGGGCGGTTAACTATTATGAAGAATAGTTGTACAGTATTACTCATGTCACTCTGCAAACAAAAAAGAGGTAGATTCTCAGGAGTACTATGAACCATCACATTGCAAAATATTTTACTTATAATCTAAGTATATATTATAGTCTAAATTTATATATAGTCCAATTTTACTTATAGTCTAAAATATCACACATATATAATTGGGAAGTCGTAACTAGGAGAAATACATTTTGTTCTTTTTGGAAAGAATATCTGAAATAGTTGAATGGACCTTTGAGATGTACATAACGGGAAGGCAACGGGGCTTGTCACAACCAACAGCTGGCTATTAGAGTCAATGGGTTATATCCAAAGTGTTCAGAATTGCACTGCACGGCCACAAGCTGTGTGTGTGTGTGTGTGTGTGTGTGTGTGTGTGTGTGTGTGTGTGTGTGTAAAAATGGAAGTAAATGGTGAGTGTGTAAATGCACTCACACACAAAGACCACTTCTGCTCATGGAAGGACCTCATGTATAAGTGCATTTCTCCATCTGTAGTGGCTTGTGACTAGAGACCATTTCCATGTGAACAATGATGAAACAACTCACTGACACGCAGGTAATCAGCAGTTATTCAAAATATTTCAGATTTGCTTTTAACAAACTGTTATTCCTTTTAATTCATATGCTCTACTTGGTCTTTTGCTCTGATCAGCAAAAGGTGGGTGAGGACTCCTGTCATCTCCCCATTGTCATGGACGAACCACCATTTTCAACCACAACCCACCTATGCAGGGGTGACCTTTTAGGTTGGTCCGCCTGAGAAGGTTATTGGCTCCAAAGGATTCTCAGAAGCCTAGGAAGGGTTTAGAGTTGGCTCTGCTAATGATTCTGTCAATGACAGAATTACTGTCATGTCTGACAACTTTTTAAAAACTAATCAAGACACATCTGTTCACCCAGGGTTTTAATTAGACTTATTGTTTTAAGATTTTTAACCTTGTTTTAAGTTTTAAATGGTTTTATATTAAAATTTTGTTTTAATTGTGTTTTAATTGTAAATCTGGTAAATAAGTAAGTAAATGCTCTGTTGCAAACATGGAATAATGAACTCAATAGGGCAGTAGACACAATTGCTCCTAAGTGTCCTCTCAGAACTGCTTCAAAATTAGCCCCGTGTTATTCAGAAAAACTACAGGAGCTGAAGTGGCAAGGTAGATGACTAGAGCGCAAGCGGGGGAAGACTTGGTGTGAATCCGACAGATCACAACACAGAGCACATTTGAAGACCTATGTTCTAGAAGTTGGATGGCAAAAAAGCGGGTTTTTTCTGCCTGCATTGCTTCCACAAATTCATGTCCAGCTGAGTTGTCTAGGGTTGTGAGGGGCTAGTATTTATTGACTTCAAAGGCTCTAGGCATTTAAAAAAAAGAAAAAGAAACAACAAATACAAAAGAAGCTGTTAAAATAATTTAAAACATTCAAAGTATGTGCCCCCTCCCCCTTGAATTTGAACTTGGAACCATCAGTCGTCAGTCACAGCCATCAGCTGTGACATCTTCAATGGCTCCTCCCCTCTGCCTGCCCCGGATAAAATATCTTGTATTTGGACCCAACTGGATTCCACAGTTACTGCAGAATCTCCTGTGGAGTTGTCCAGCAACTCCTCTTATAGGATAAGATTGGATCACTTTCAGTTTGTGATTCCTGAGGATGTGGACAAACTGCTTTAGACTATGCATCCTACAACCTATTCTCTTGACCCTTGTCCAACAGCTTATTTCCTCTGGTAATCGTATTATCAGAGAGGGTA
The DNA here is from genome assembly GCF_027244095.1 of Hemicordylus capensis. Lineage (NCBI taxonomy): Eukaryota > Metazoa > Chordata > Lepidosauria > Squamata > Cordylidae > Hemicordylus > Hemicordylus capensis. Next base: position 340,539,132 of record NC_069657.1, read on the forward strand.
TGGTAAATATTATATCTGGTAAATATTATATTATACATGCTTCTCAGAGGGAGGGCAGGATGTTTTTTCTCTTAAGGAGGCTATTATTAGACCACTCAGCTTTCGAGTGGGCAATGGGGTTGAGACTGCCTTGGTCGGCCTAATGGATGATCTCCAACTATCAACAGAGGGAGTGTGACTGCTAATCTTTTTGAGATCTCTCGGCGGCTTTTGATACCATAGCCCATGGAATCCTTCTGGATCACCGGAGAGAGGTGAGATTGGGTGGCACTATTTCACAGTGGTTCCGTTCCTACCTGTCTGGTAGATTCAAAATGTGTCACTTCGAGATTGCTGCTCTGCAAAGCAATACAAACTCAACTATAGTATGGAGTTCTGCAAGGCTCCATACTGTCTCCAATGCTTTTTAACATCTACATGAAACCCCTTGGAGAGATCATCAGGAGGTGCAGGGTAGTATCATTATACTGATGACGCCCATATCTATTTCTCCATATCAACCTCATAAGGAAATAGCATAACTTCCCTAAATGCCTGCCTGGAGGCGGTAATGTGCTGTATGAAGGATAACAAACTGAAGTTGAATCCAAATAAGTCGGAGGTACTGTCGGGATCTGAGAGATAGTTTAGATCTGCCTATTCTGGATGGGGTTACACTTCCTCTAAAAGATCAGGTATGTAGCTTGGGAGTGCTCCAGGATTCAAAATTATCTCTGGTTTCTCAGGTTGGCACTGGCCAGGAACACTTTTTACCAGCTTTACCTGATACGTCAAGCTACACACATTTCTGGAGGTAAATGACCATAAAACAGCGGTACATATACTAGTAACCTCCAGGATTGACTACTGTAATGCACTCTATGTGGGGCTGCCTTTGTACATAGTCTGGAAACTACAATTGATACAAAATGTGGCAGCTGGACTGGTCTCCAGGATAACCCCAAGGGACCATATCACACCGATTTTGAAAGAAAAAATTGTATTGGCGGCCACTATGTTTCAGAGTGAAACACAAAGTGCTGGTTATTACCTATAAAGCCATCAATGGCTTCGGTCCAGGGTACTTAAATGAGCGCCTTCTCTATCATGAATATCAAGATCATCTGAAGAGGTCAAGTTATCGTTGCCACCGACTCATTTGGTGGCGACTCGGGACCGGGCCTTCTCTGTGGCTGCCCCGGGGCTTTGGAACATGCTTCCTGTCAACATAAGGGCATCTCCATCTTTTTTTGCTTTTAGGAAGACTCTCAAGACACACCTGTTCACTCAGGCTTTTAACTGAAATTAATTTTAAACTGTCTGTTTTCATTCCATGATATTGTTTTAACTTTTTTAGTCTGTGAAATTGCTTTGTTTTAATTTGCTTTAGATTTGTTGTTTTAAATTGTGTACACTGCCTAGAGATACACATATCAGGCGGTAAATAAATATGATAAATAATAAAATAAATATTTGAGGGATTTGCAGTCAATTGCCAAATCCAGCAAGAAAGACTGATGTGAAGAATCAGGTTTCCTTACAAGTCACCAAAATGGATGCAGATGTGCATTTGTATTACAATGCTCATCTGGGTTTCACTAAACCAGCTGCTGTGTTAAATACAAATGAGCATGTGCATTCCTTTCTAGAGCCTCTAATTGTTGTGCATGGCTAAACTTGGATTGGGACCACCATTTTTAAAAATGTCAGTTTTATTGATTTATTGCAGTGCTTCCATTTACCATTATGTTCCTTTCATACATCATTTTATATTCGTGGGGCACAACCCACAACCCATTAACTCCAAAAATAGTTTAGTTAAATTCAGTTGGAATTAGTGAGCTGCGGATTGCTTTCCTAGTCTCTGCTAACTCATGTCTGGTTATTCAGCTAGAGGATATTTTGACAGAGGATATATATTAAAACCTAGCCTCCCCCCACCATAAACGTTTATTTTCTCTCTTTTGTATAAGAGCATAAGCATAGGAAAACATACTATTCCTTTTAAGTCAGACATACTATTCTTTTTAAATGTGTCCAATGCAGTCTTAATGAGAAAGCTACCATTTTTGACCTATCATTTGGCCTGTGTGTCTTAAGAACTATTTTATCTTGATGGCCTGTCATCAGATATTCACACGAATTTTACTAGGAGGAAGCACAGCTCAGGTGTATTGTCATCTACTATATAATGAGCAAGGGTAGATGCCATGCTATTTTAAAATTAATGTCAAAATTTTAAAATTAATGGTATACTTCGGTACCCACATTATACAAAATGACTGTTATAGAAAGACAGCAGCTAATTGCATATTTAAACAATTAACTTGATATTTTATTTGAAAAGTATTATCCAGTCTAGAATTTTATATTAATAAAAATTCAGCTTTGATTTTGAAGTTATGGATGTCAAATAGGGCTCATCCAGTTTAATATTCAGAATGCCGGGAGCCATCTGTTTTTATATTCAGAAATCTAGTTTGGAGTTCTAGTTTGTACATTTCCCCAAAAGGTAAAGGAGAGATAAGAAAATTACAAAGAGCGGTTTTCAGAAAATAGGTGTAAAACACAAAAACATTCTAACCACCTAATGAATGACTAGAATATGCAAGCAACATATCTTACTTCCTACTTATCAAAATGTCAACTTTCAATTAAAAGTCTTCAAAAAGGCCCTGGCATCTCAATAGTCCTAGGCATGCAATTCTTCCTTTGGCTGTGTCTACCAACATACTTCTCTTGAATTGCTTCACAAGTGCAGACAGAAGAGTTAGTATTGGGAAACTGAGAGGGATGAGAAAGTAATAGGCTCTTTTGGAAACCTTGACCTTCAACATGGAACACAACCCCCAAAATGCAACATTCCCACAGGAACAGTTAGAAGAAAATAGCTCTCTAAATGCAGAGTGAAGGGCCACTGTGACATCAGCAGACAATCCTTGCATTCTGTTATCCCCCACATTTGCATGTTAAAATTCCAAACCCAGACTAAAAAACTGAGCTATGCTGAAGATCTAAAACATTCTCACTAAGTGGTGGTCATTTCACTAGTTGTTTTATAATCCTTATAGCTGGGTGGCTTTCTTACTCTGAAAGTATATGGCTGGAGGCTAGTTTTCACAGGAACAGGGAGAATTGGGCTTGCTTTATGTATTCTGAAATATACTATGGGGCTGCAGCCATGTGGAAGAAATAATGTAGGGGCCAGCGTGCCCGCATTGAAGAGGTTTTGCCTTCTGACATCTCAGCTATTTGCATGTGATTCGCTCAAATGATGTGGTTAAATACTGCGCTGTTCTGCTCATGCAAATCACTCCCACTAACCCATGCATGTCTGCATGGTTAAAAGGGGTCTCCTTGAAAAAGAGGATTTAAGAACGAAAAAGCTCATCATGCAAAATAACGTGGCATATAAGAATGGCCCTGCTGGATCAGACCAAAGGTCCAGCATCTTATTTCCCACAGTGGCCAGCTGGATGCCCACAGGAAACCTAGAAGTAGGGCATGCAGGCAAAGAGCCTTCTACTACCGCTGCTTCCCAGCAACTGGTCTCCAGAGGCATACTGCCTCTGCATAACTAGCAGCCACTGACAGACCTCCTTGCTAAAATATATAACTTATCCCTGCAATCAGGCTCTGTACTGGAGGACTGGAAAGTAGCAAATGTAACATCGATTTTCAAAAAGGGATCCGGGGCGATCCAGGAAATTACAAGCTGGTTAGCTTAACGACTGTTCCAGGCAAACTGATGGAAAGCATCCACAAGGATAAAATTGTAAAGTACATAGAAGAACAGGCCCTGCTGGGAAAGAACCAGCATGGTTTCTGCAAAGGTAAGTCTTGCCTCACAAACCTTTTGGAGTTCTTTGAGAGTGTCAACAAGTGTGTGGATAAAGGTGATCCAGTTGACAAAGTATACTTGGACTTCCAAAAGGTTTTCGACAAAGTTCCTCACCAAAGACTCCTGAGAAAACTTAACAGTCATGGAATAAGGGGACAAGTACATGTGTGGATTGCTAACTGGTTGAAGGACAGGAAACAGAGGGAAGGGATAAATGGAGAGTTTTCACGATGGAGGAAAGTAAGAAGGGTTCCCCAGGGATCTGTATTGGGACAGGTGCTTTTTAATTTATTCATAAATGATCTAGAAGTAGGAGTAAGCAGTGAAGTAGCCAAATTTGCAGAGGATACCAAACTCTTTTGGGTAGTGAAATCCAAAATGGACTGTGAGGCGCTCCAAAAGGATCTCTCCAGACTGGGTGAGTGGGTGACAAAATGGCAAATGCGGTTCAATATTGGTAAGTATAAAGTGATGCACATTGGGACGAATAACCCAAGTATAAGCTGATGGGATCTTAGCTGTTGGTGACTGACCAGGAGAGGGATCATGGGGTCATGGTGGACAGCTCATTGAAAGTGTTGACTCAATGTGTGGCAGCTGTGAAAAAGGCCAATTCCATGCTAGGGATCATTAGGAAGGGGACTGAAAATAAAACAGCTAATATTATAATGCCCTAACAAAAAACGATGGTGTGGTCACACCTGGAGTACTGCATACAATTCTGGTCACCACATCTAAAGGAGGACATTGAAGAACTGGGAAAGTTGCAGAAGAGGGCAACCAAGATGATCAGGGGTCTGGAGCACCTTTCTTACGAGGCAAGGCTACAACACCTGGGGCTTTTTAGTTTAGAAAAAAGATGACTGCGGAGAGACATGATAGAGGTCTATAAAATCATGCATGGTGTGGAGAAAGTGGATAGAGAGAAATTCTTCTCCCTCTCCCATAACACGAGAAGCAGGGGTCATCCCAAGAAATTGATTGCTAGGAAATTTAGGACCAGCAAACAGAAGTATTTTTTCACACAACACATAATCCACTTGTGGAATTCTCTGCCACAAGATGTGGTGACAGCCAACAACCTGGATGGCTTTAAGAAAGGTTTGGATAACTTCAGGAGGAGAGGTCTATCAATGGCTACTAGTCGGAGGGCTGTGGGCCACCTCCAGCCTCAAAGGCAGGATGCCTCTGAGTACCAGTTGCAGGGGAGTAACAGCAGGACAGAGGGAATGCCCTCAACTCCTGCCCGTGGCTTCTAGCGGCATCTGGTGGGCCACTGTGTGAAACAGAATGCTCGACTAGATGGGCCTTGGGCCTGATCCAGCAGGGCTGTTCTTATGTACCAGTATACGTACCACTGTTTTATGGTCATTTACCTCCAGCGGCATCTGTTGGGCCACTGTGCAAAACAGGATGCTGGACTAGATGGGCCTTGGTCCTGATCCAGCAGGTCGGTTCTTATGACCTGTTACGCTTGCTCACACATGTATAATACACGTGTGTAGTGGTGCCATTGGATCAACTTGGAAGAATTTTACTCAAAGTCAACTTACAAGGGTGGATGACAAATAGCTTGTAGTCTAGACAGAGGCAAGGCAACATTAAGGTAACTCAGAGGAGCAACAGACTCAGAAGCACAGCTTCTGAAAGCAAAGAGATAAAAAGTTTATTTTCTGAAATGCAGAGGCAAAATGTAAATGTGCTATTTCACAGCCTTGGTACAATCGTGGTTGAACAGGAGTGATTGCAAGTCCCAGGATGAGTTGGGGAAGAGAGCGATGGAGTGATGGCTCCAATAGCCTGGCAACTGGCAGAAGACAGAATTTGGGCAGAAAGAAGCGGGGGAGAGACAGGGGAGAAAAAGACAGAGAGAATAAAGAACAGCTTTAATACCTGACCTCAATCTGCTATTTTGTGGATGCCAAAAAGGGTGACTCCCACTAGTGAAGATTCTGGAGTCCTGCCGAAGTGGCAAGCAAGGAGACACAGCAAGGTGCCAGTTTGGCACCAAATTCCAACAGCAACTAACAAATAGCAAAGGCAACACTGGTCTTTCTGAGGCAGTCAAGCCACAGGGACTAGCCCCTGGCAACTCCACACAGTGTCCCATTGCAGAATTCTGCAAAGGGGGGCTCTCAAGCAGTCTGGTATGGACAGAAGGCCCATCAAGAGAGTGACTTGTAAGAATGTCCAAGGTGGTCTCCCCACAATAAGCCTGCACAAGGTTCACTCAAGGAAAGCAATTTCAGCTCAGCTCAACCGTTCTGGACCTCATGCTCTAGTGTTCCAAATTAGGGACTCAACAGTCTAGTGGTTCAGCTACTGGGCAAAGGGGTTAGGCGCACCATGGAAATTTAGATAGGCAGGCTTCTAGGCAGTAGAAGGGAGGTTATGCAACCAGACTCCCACAAAAGCCTTCACACTGGGGTTTGAGAACACAGGATTTTTAATAGAGTTTGCCCTCTCCAAGGTACCAAAGGCGGGAAAACAGGTATTCAAAGGAGACAAACAGGAGATGTGTGGATGAGTCATTATTCAGATGAATCCCAGAACCAAGGGACCCTTTTTGTGCTGAATCTAGTTAGCTGTCTGCACATTGGTCTTGACTGATGGTAGGATGGGGCTGTTCAAGTTATCAAGCAATATTTTTTTAAGATTCCTTATTAGCTTTTCTTGGGACTCTGGTCTCATCAAGTGTGCGGAAAATTTCAGCCGGGGTCTAAGAAAACTTTGCACCAGCTCACGTTTTGCATGACACAGTAATTTGACCAGTCCAAGCTCTTGATCCTCCCCTCCTGGTGTCAAGCACCTTTCTATGCACAGGATTCTGCTCAGTCTTGCTTGGCTCACAGGTCAAAGTTTCAAAGAGGGGAGGGAGGCCAACACTGTCCTTCCTGAATTTGTCCATTCCCCATTTAAAGCCATCTAGGATACTGGCATACAATTTTGTGACACACCTTCTGCTCTCTCTTGCACTTGCTTTGCTTATTGGCTCCATAGTGTACATCGGTGTGTGCGTGCATGCATGCTTATATGTACACCCAGTGAAATAAACAACCAAGATGCAATTTCATATGACATATACATCCACCCCACTAAAGAATTAAGATATATTCCTTTGCCATTAGGGAAATGTATAGCTATACACGCAGTTCAAATTAAAAAGCTAAAAATCAACTTGTTTGCTCTAAGTCTCACTCACTCCCATTCACTCACTCAGCCTCCCCCTTCCCCACTTGCTCACTCACTCAGCCTCCCTCTCCCCCACTCAGCCTCTCCCCTCCACCTGCTTGCTCTTAGCTCTCTCCTCCCCCACTTGCTTGCTCACTCAGCCTCCTCCCTCACTCATTCTCTCCTCCCTCCTGTACTCACTTGCTCATCCTCCCCTCACTCACTCCCCCTCCCTCTTCCTCCCCCTCGCTTGCTCACTCATCCTCCCCCTCCTTCCACTCATCCCCTCTTCTTGCTCATCCTCCCCCTCATTCATTCACTCTCACCTCACCCCCCCACTCAGTCTCCCCCTCCTCACTCACTCAGCGAGAGTCTCTTTGCGAAAACGACAACTGATCTGGGGTGGGAGAATGCCCTGAGGGCCTATCTCCATCGCCCTGCCAAGTCTCTTTGCGAGGAAGATGTCTGAGCCGGGGCTTGCCATACGGCCTGCATAGAGGGTCCTCAGTGTGCTCTTCTACCCCAGCCGTCCTCCTCACTAGGAGACTCAGCAGGGCGACGGAGGCCTTGCAACTAGCTGCTCAATGTCTTTTCTTCCTTTCTCCACCTTGGCCCTTCCAGCCTTCTCCTCATCAGCAGCAATTGCCCCTCTGACGACCATTTAGCCCTACTCTCTCTCTCTCATCTCACAAGATGTGCTACATACCATGGAATTTGCTACATACACCCTTAGCGTTTTATATAGAGAGATTATGAATTAAAAGTAAAGAATAACATTACTTTAAGAAAAACTTGGAGATCCTGGGTCTGTGTATGCTGAAGAATTTCTTGCTGTAGATGTTTGAACACAGATATACACAGATATATCTGATAATCTGGACCAAGGAAAATACAAATAGCAATGTAATGGCAGATCTCACTCCAGTCCATATAATTCCAGAAACACTGAGTTAGCCACTGTTGACAGATCTAGCAAAAAAGAGAGGGAAGGAAGGGAAATTAACAAATGAATTCAAAATTTAACTCAGTACTTTGAACATCAGTCTTCGACATAACACAACTGATCTTGCAAAACTCCATTCTGAGATGTCATGTGTATCTTAGTCATCATCCTTCTTTCTTACTTTGTCAAAAGGATAATAAAACAAATGCATCTGGTTTCTAGAAATATTTTTTTGTTGTTTTCCTACTGTATGGTATTTGCTGTCTACTGCAAAGGGTTAAATAATAGTACCCTGTGGTGACTGAAGGAAAGGGAACAGAAGGCACTTGACTAAGAAGCAGGAATCTGAAGAAGATGGGAGGCAGCAACCCAAATAACATACATTTTGCATGATCAGACAGTCAGAGTGACTGGAAATAGTGATGTACAGACATAATATTTCAAGAAAAACAGGTTCCTTAGCTGTAACTATTGATCTGGCAGAGATCCGTCGACATCCATAAGAATGGGTTCTGTACCTGTGCAGGACCCTCACGGTAGAATGCCGCAACTCATGGTGACTGAGCCCTACCTCCACGCCTACAGCATGCTATTTAAAGGTGGGACAGTGCCATGTTCCTCAGTTCTTGGATGACTGCTGTGGAGGATGATCATCCAGAGTTAGGTGAGTTCGTCATTGGAGAATAGCATTCACACTCTGAAAACGCACATAGCAGAACTACTACACACACTACTGCAGAGGGGTGGTTTGGGAGGGTCTTATAGATGTTGATGGATCTCTACCATATTAATAGTTACAGGTGAGCAACCTGTTTACCTGGATCGAGATCCATCGATATACATAAGAATGGGTGTTTAGCTAGCTCCCAATGGAGGATGCAGCAGTAGCTATTGTAACACTCGCTTTAAAACGCTTCTCCCAAAGCTCACCTCAGCAGCGGAGTACACATCTATGGTGCAATGCTTGATGACAGGTAACTCTGTGGACAAAGTTGCTGCTTTACAGATGTCCATAAAGGTTACCCCCTGACAAGTGTGCAGCCGATGAAGCATAGGCATAGGTAGAGTGGGACTTAACTTGCTTCAGGTGGTTTCATGTCCCGTGTCTTTTAGGACCTTTGAATGATACAAAAAGGTGCTTGGTGGACCTAAAGTCTTTAGTATGGTCCAGGTAATACAGAAGTGCCCAGTGAACTTCCAAAGAATGCATCACACGTTCCAAAGGTGTAGAAGGATCCCTGAAGAATGTGGGGAGAACAATATCTTGATTGAGGTGAAATTCAGATACCACCTTGGGTATAAAGTCAGGATCCAAATGCATGAGCAACTTTACAGGATAGATCCTGGTGTATGGGGAGTCAATCCTCAAAGTTGTCAGTTCACTAACATGCTTTGTCGTAGTTATGGGCAGTAGGAAGGCCATTCTTAAAGTTACCAGATTGATCGAAGTAATACCCATTGGTTCAACTGGGTTCTGGGTAAATGATGAGAGAACCAAGGATATGCTCCAAGGTTTCATGGCAGTATGAATAGGTGGGCATACATTCATTAGGCCTTTTAGGAAGGCTCTACTTTCTGGGTGAGAGAAAAGATTCTTACTGCCACAACCTGGATGTTTGGAAGGGAGTGCCGCTAAATGAACTTTAAGTGACACATTAGCCAAACTCTGTGATTTCAAAGTAGTCAGAGGAGTACATCCTTAATGGTAGCTTGCTTAGGGTGAAAACCATGCGCCCTGGCATAGGCCTTCAAATGCAACCATTTGCCAAAGTAACTACTTCTGGCGGAAGGTTTCCTACGGCTGAGTAGTATGTTACTCAGAAACCAATTCGCAATTCCATCAGACCGAGTGTGAGTACATCTGGGTGTAGGATATGACTGTTGTATTGTGTGAAAAGAGCTAGTTCTTGTGGCAATCTCTCATACTGGTTTCCCAATAGTTTGAGTACCTGTGGAAACCATGTTTTACTTGGCCACCATGGAGTCACTAGAATGCTGGATGCTGGAGTGGCCAGGAGACGTGCCACCATGCGGCTGATTAATGGGCATGGTGGGAACATGTATGACATCTCTTGAGACCATTCCATGAAGCAGTGTGAAACTGGGTTTTTTGCAGTGTCCACTTGCCTTGAATTTGATGGTTCTTGCAGTGGGCACCCCAACCCAGTAGAGACACGTTCGTCAACCCAAATTGAGGGAGTCAGAGACTGAAAAGGAAGACCCTCTAAGATGTTTGACCATCATGAAAGAGAGTGAACAGAACTGGAATTTCCAGACGCTTGTGCCGACTGTCTTAAGTTTGGATAGAAAACTGACAGAAACCAAAGTTGTAGCTTTCGCATCTTCAAACGTGATAATGTACTACTGTGTTGCAGGATGCCATGAGGCCCAAGAACCTCTGGATGAATTGAGCCAGCTGTGATGGACGTTGTCAGAATTCATGGATCATGTCCCTGATATACTTGTACCATTCTTTTGGTAAGTAAACCTTCTTGTCTCTGTGTTCAAGATTCCTCCAATGTAGTTGATGATACGTACCGGTTTTAGATGGGATTTTTTCCCAATTGACTTGGTTCCCCAAGTCTTGGAGGAGATTTAAAACACTGTGTCTGAGAAAGTAACTCTCCTTGATTTTTTGAGGTCAGGAGCCAATCATTCAAGTACAGGTAGATTGCTATACCCTGTGTCCTCAGATGGGCCACCACAACAGCCATACATTTGGTAAATACCCTTGGGGCAGTAGAAAGTCCAAAGGCTAAAACCTTGTATTGGTACACTTGTTTGCCAACGGTAAATCTTAAATACTTCCTGTGTTGTTCCCTTATTCCGATATGAAAATACACATCTTCCAGATCAAGCGTTGCAAGCCAATTCTTTTGATAGAGAAGAGGTAGAATCTCCTGCAATGCTATAATGCAAAATTTTCTTACATGGTCTTACACGTTCAGGTAGCGTAGATCCATGATGGGGCGGGTCCCACCATCCCTCTTTGGGATATGAAAATAACGAGAGTAAAAGCTTTCCCATCTGTGTGCCCAAAACACTGGGGTGATTGCACCCTTTCCCAACAACTCTTTCACTTCCTTCTATAGGGATGGTTGAGTGAACTTCATTCTTGAAAAATATGGGGTCATGAACTCTATGGCATACCCCAAGGATACGATCTTCAGGACCTAGTGGTCCAATGTTATGTGGTGCCATGCAAGGGCACAGTGTGCCAGTCTGATGGAATCGTGAACTGGCGGAATGGATGGGATTGTGAGCTGGTGTAGTTGCTCACATGCCTCTGGTGGCTGGAATAGGGAGGAGTGTAGAGGTGACAGTGGGCAGTCCTGTTCCTCAAAGATGTTGTAAGCGGTAAAGGGTAAGCCCTCAATTTCCTCTTTCATATTGCTCTGAAGAGAAGTGGAGCGAAACTTTGATTTGGCAAGATGTTTTCCTGTGCTCAGCTGTTGTCTAGTGAGCGCTGACAATTTATTTAAGGTTTGTTGGTATCTCTTTTTAAAAATTCTTCAGGTGACAGAGTGTCTAAGTAATTTTTGAAGGGCTTCCCATAGGCCATGATTATACTTGGCTGTGCAGGCTGAATAATTTGCTCCATTAATTGATAAACAAGATGTGGAGTAGATCTTCATCCCTAAGAGATCCAATTTTCTCCCTTCTTTATGTGCAGGAACCGTGTGGTGTGTCCCACCTTTTGCCGAGGTGGCGCAGTCGATGACCAGAGAGTTTGGAGCAGGATGCTTTAGTGGGTAGATATTGTCCTTTTCCTGGAGATGGATACATACTTTCCAAATATTTGGAGGTTGGGGTTGATGCATGAACAACCTCCCACGGACACTTTACCGCCCTGGAGATTACCGGGAGAACAGGGAAAGCCATAGGTTGGGTTGTTTGCCAGAGTCTCTGTCATTTCCCTAAAGTGTTTGTGGTAGGCTTTCATTTCTTCATTAGGGGAGACATAGGTAGAGGGTGGCACATTGGTCAATTGTCCAGATTGTCTGGATCTAACTCGAAGTCGGGGGAACCATGATGGTCTGAAGGTGATCTGGTTGGGCAAAGTGGAATGCATGTTTGATTCTCAGAAGTAGATTCCACAGGCGGTGGAGGCTGAGAACGTGTTTGAATCCCCACATCCAAGAATGAAGGTTTTGGAAGTAGTGGGGCTGTCTGCGTTGATGTAGGAACCAGGGTCGAGACAATGGTCTGCGTAGCCACAGAAGTTAGTATAACTGGTCTGCTCAGTAAAGCAGGTGCATCCTCACTTGCCAAGGTGTTTATCACCAAAGAAGAAGAGAGGAGATGGTAAGGTTTTGAAGGAGTCGACTTCCATGGTCTTCAATCTGATAGTCATAAGGAGTGTCAGGAGAAGAGGCTCCTAAAGCAGCCATAGCAAGAGCTGAACCTGCTGCCGAAGGGTGAGAAAAACTGCTGGAGTGCCAAACAGATGACCCCTTTAAGTGGACAGCTGACAGAGTACAAGAAGATGGCTAATCTACTAAGCGAACAGGAACAGATCCTGATGGTGTAAGTTGTTCCATTGGTGCTTGTCAGGAGAAAACCTTTGAATGTGGACATAGAAGGAGTGCTGGAGAATGAATCTAGGATTGACAGCAATGTGCATGCAGTGGAGGGATCCAATGCTGCACCTCTGTTTGAATCTTTTTCTTCATCAATATCAAATGTAGGCCTTGGCATCTGACATCAAGGCGAGACCTGTCTCAATGCTGACAGCACAAGTGTATGCAGAGGCGATATAAAAGCTGGAAACCAAGGAGCAGGAGTCACTGGTGTTGATGGTACATCTTGGCGTCAATCCGCAGGCGAAGGTGCTGAGGAATCAATCGGTGTTGGAGCTGGTGACAGAGATCGAGACCTCGACATTGATCGTGTCGGTGTCAAAGGGCAGTTGGCATTGAGAGGTTTTTTAAATCTTAGGTGGATCAGGAGACTTCGTTGATGCCAAAGGGTTGATATCGAGGATAACTTTCAATTTCGAGGGTCATACATCCGACGTAAACTGTAGTAGACACAATGGCGATGGTGTACGGTCTTTGGTTAGCCTATAATTTTAGATTTTTTCGGTCTTGGGGATGATGGGCTAGCCTCCAAGGCCAAAAGCTGTAGATGCCAGTGTTGATGGTTTCGAAGATTTCAGTGTTGAGATTGCCTTTGATGGCGATTTCGACAATGATGTTGATGGGTGGGACTCACCTGGAGTCGAGGGGCTTCACACCTCGTCATATATGGCGTTACAAAGCCTCAGAGTCCGATTCCTGCAAGACTGTTTTGAGAAAGTAGAAATGTTGTGTTCCTCTCCAAGGCAGATGAGACACAAATCATGGAGGTCTTTAGAGGGGAGTTTAGCTTTACATTCCTCGCACCTCTTAAAGCTCCATTTCTCCTCAGCCATAATGATAAACAGAAGCATAGTCGAAAGTCAAAAACACCAACATTGTCCAAAAGCCAATTAAACGTCGAATAACTGAAATAACTGTCAATTGCTTTTTTAAAATAGATGAACTCACAGAGCAAAAAGGCTTTCTGAAGAACTTTCTGATGAGGAGTGACAGACCAAGGTCCGAATGCAATGGCGGTTGAAAAAGTACGGAGGAACATAGCGCTGACCCGCTTTAAATAGCACTCTGTAAGGGTAGAGGTGGAACTGGGTCACAACGACGAGCTGCGGCATTCTACCACTAGGGTCCTACGCAGGCACAGAACCCATTCTTATGGAACTCAATGGATCTCAATCCAGTCTATCAAATTTGTAGACTCGCCCCAAACCGTGTCTGGGCAGTTTACAACATAAAACTAATAATAAAATGAAAAATGAAAAACCTTAAAACAATTTAAAACCACAGTTAAAAAAGCTTTTAAAAGCGTTTTCAAGTTAAAAAAAGGAGTCTTTAAGGACTTTTTAAAGAATTTTTAAAATGTTTTCTGAGATGGGGAGGCTTTTATTTCAGCAGGGAGCACATTCCAGAGTCTTGAGGCAGCAACAGAGAGGACCCATCCCTGTGTAGCCACCAGACGAGCTGGTGTTAACTGCAGATGAACCTCTCCAGATGATATCAATGGGTGATGGGGCTCATGGCGAAGGCTACGTTGTTTTAAATTTCTGGCCATTCCACAAATGTAATTAATATGGGAGCTACAGCTTCTATCATTTATGCCTACTCTGGCCTGGCCTGCTAAAAAAGCATGTTTTCACATCCCTGACTGGATGCAGGCCTACGTTTGAACTGGGAGCATTGGGGAATGTGTGTCACATCAGTGCTTTCCAATTCGTCTCTATAATGCATCCTCCCCTTCTGACCAGTGCGAACATGGTCCTGCCTGAGTACAGAACTCACCAAAGGGTAAAACTACCAAATTCAGTGTGGGAGAGCTTAGTACCTATACAGGTACAGAAGTTATTTATTAACAGTGTTTAAAATTAACATTTGTATGTGTTCAATTGGAAAATACAATTTTAATAACTCTACCTTTTGTTACTAAACCACAATCTGTTACTCAATCGCTAGCGCAACCACATTTCATTTAGCTGTGCTATGAATCCTATGTTAACCAGGTTATAAATATTAAAAAATCTGAACCAGCCAAAATTACTGTTCCTAATTTGATTGCAAGAGGTAAGCTTTACAACAGATTTGATCTAGCAGATTATTTTATTTGGGGGAAAGAGATAGATATAAAAAGAATACATGCCAACTAAAAATATGTTTGACTTAGTAACCTAAAAGTGATGCAGGTAGTTGTTTTGACAGAAGCAGTTTTTAGATTTTCACTTAAACTAGACAAATTATTTCAAAAGAGTATAATCTAATATGAAAATGATATGTCTTTTTACTTAGAACCAACTTCCACTGTGTTTCTAAGCATGCACACATTACTAAACTTACTGTAGTGTAATTAATGCATATGTGTTTATAAAAAAGTACATTCGCATCTTGAAAAGAACCCTTTGGAGAGAAACAAAAATCTCCAAGTGCATAAGTGCAGCAAAAATGCACGTTTCTTTGATATCTAATGTGACCATGAAGAACTACCAAGGCAAAACTCAGGCATCTATAAATCCACTTGCCAGCTCACCAATGGCAAGTGTCCCCAGCCCTCTGGTGAGCATGACACCCAGCACCACACAGATCTCCTTACCAGAGGTCTCATTTCAACTGCCATTTTTGAGAGAGTAAGAAAAAACAAGTTGCCTACTGATGATCTGGTAGAATTCTGCCTGAATGGTCCTGTGCACGTGCAGAACCCACTATTATGAATGCAATGGATCACGATACAGATCAGCAGGAAACTTTTCTGAGCAGTAGGAGAGGGATCCCATGGGTTCTTATCACCTCTATATCCTAGTGCAAATGACAGAAGACCCACTACTCTCCTAAGATAGGGAAGTGCACAAAACCAGATTTCCTGGTTGGGTTCGAGTACGAACTGGGCTCGAACCGAATCGGGAATGTTCAATTTTGGCACCCCGAATGAGGTGCCCAGCCCGGTTTGAATTCAAGCGGGTTCAGGCCAGGGACATTTTATTTTTGTTTAAAATGGTATACTACCTCTGAGGCCTCAGAGAGTGCTGCTGGTGGCAGCGGGGGAGGGGTGTCTCCAGTGGTTCCCCCTTCCCCTGCCACACCCAGTCTTCCCCAGGCTGTTTTGGCCCTTTTTTTTTTGTCATTTTGGCCCTTCCTGAGGTGGCGGTGGTCATTTTGAAGAATGCTGCACATGCACACGGGCCATTTGCATGACTGGGCAATGATCCAGTCACACAAATGGCCAGGGAACATGAGCAGCGACCTCCAAAATGACTGCTACCACCTCAGGAGGGACTGAAATGACCCCCAAACCACCCTTAGAATGGGAGAGGCTGGGGAACCACCGCAGACACTCCCCCTGAGGCTACTGAGCTAAGCAGTGAGTTCATTTAAAGAAAAAAAAAACCCTCTATAACCCCTGAACTAGCTCTGAGCCAGTCAGGGGGGCGGGGTCCCACTCGATCTTGAGCCAGACTGGGTCAGTATCGAACATCCCTATCCTAAGACCTTTGCCTGTGTGTCAGGAAATGATCTGAGGTGACTGGTTGCAACCACAAATTATGGCTGACTAGTAGTCTGTGGGAGGATAGCTGGTCTTGCTGTAGCAAGCATGAGTTGTACCCTTTGCTAAGCAGGGTCCACTCTGGTTTGCATCTGAACAGGAGGTGAGCACTTCCCCTTAGGGGATGGGGCCGCTCTGGGAAGAGCATCTGCATGTAGAATGGTTCCAAGTTCTCTCCCTAGCATCTGCAAGATACGGATGAGAGAGACTCCTGCCTGAAATCTTGGAGAGGCCATTGCTACTCGGTGTAGCTAGATGGACCAATAGTCTGACTTAATATAAGGCAGTTTCCTATGTTCCTATGTGACCTAAGCTTAAATTTGTGGGTCTGTGGCAAAAGCAATTCAGTTTTGAAAGGCTCACTCCTTTTCAGATTTATACCTTTAACTCTTTCAGGTTAATATAGTGTCTACATTTCCCATTGTTGTGTATTAAGCTCTGGTACAACTATTATTTTCTACATGAGACAGGTGGTGTTTTTGTTTGAGAACTGTGCCTTGATTTAAAGAGCTAGGTCCCCTACACGGCTGCAAGCTAAGGACATGAAGTCTCATATTTAAAGAGGAGGTTGCTTTAGCTAGTTATACAAAGCTCTTGTTTGCTGCTAGCCAGTAAAAGGCAGCCACTTCAAAAACCTCCTTGGAAAGATCTTTAATATTACCTGTGATGGAGTGAAACCAGACATATGGAAAGCAGAAGAGACAAGTGGCAACTCAGCCTTCAGCAACATCTCAACATAGTGCGCACTGCAAAAGTAGACTGGATGGATGCCAGACACCGCTGTGTCAACAGGAAGGTGGATCTAGCCAATGAGGCAAGAACACACAAAAAGAATCCTCATTACACAGCTTTTGAAAGAGTACATTACTTTCTTGCTGCCTGAACTCACATGCAGGAAGACAGTGATAAACGTTCTACAACCATTACAGGAACATTAGCGTATACTCTGGTGTGAACACAAAACTAGGAAAGCGTGGCAAAACACAGTGTAGAACAGCTATCTATCAAAAGCATTTACCAGCTTTTTATCTTTAGACAACATTAACTGGAACTTCCCTCCTTCACTAACAGAGGACAATTTGTTATGGGGCTGTAACAAATACAGTTTATTACTATTTATTATCTTAACAGAGTGAATATGCAAGCAGGGATTCTCCACCAGCTGGGTGGCATTTGGAGCAGAAAGGCTATGCGTTGGGAAAGCGGTTAACACCCCTGTGTTTCCACTTGTGCTACAAATTCCTCTCACTTGAAGCTGCCTTAAAAAGGGGGAGGGATTGGGGCTATCGTATATAGTTAGTTTTTGAAACTGTTTAAATTGTGTTGAAAAAAGGAACAGAAGCAAGAAATTCACAAAATTATTATTTATGTCTCAATGCAGCAGCTCCCCAAGCATGCAGAAATTCTGATGCACTCACAGAACTCCTGCTTACGCTAGGACTTAGACATTACCATCAATGAAGGGAACAGCCCTGTGCATTAGGAATGTGCACAAATTGATATTTCTGATTTGTTTTGTTTCTGAATCTATCCCTCCGAATCAGCCCAGATTCGCTATGGATTTGATCTGGATTGATTCAGACTACATATAAAGGTCCTAGAGGCACCAGATTTCAGTGGTGGGTAGGTCACCATGGGTGCCACCTATTACTCAAATTTCAAGGCAATTGGGCACTTGTTTTATTTTTAATGGGTTGGGGTTTTTTTTTAGTTTTTACTGATTTTGTATATTTCTGCCATATAAAATAATAGGTGTTTGAAGTTGCCCTGTCCTAACACTAACATGGATCCACAGCTTTCATTTTAAAAAGCTAAACTCTGGCCCTTGTAGAAGTGGAGTTATGGAGCAAAATGTGCATTCACTATTTTTTAAGTGTTTGAATTCTTTGGTGTATAATAACTTTTCCTCATAATGAATCCCGAGGAGGATTGATTGCACAGCTTTATTTCTTCTGTTCATTTCGATTGTCAATGCACATTGGACATGTGCAAACTACAGCCCCGCCCACACACTGGGGTACTCAGTTCATTTTTTAGGAATATTTGTGGTGTTTAGATTCTTTGGTGTCTTCATAACAAAACCTTCATTTCTTCTGCTCATTTTATTTATTTATTTATTTATAATATTTCTATACGGCCAAACACTTGCATCTCTGGCTGCTTTAGAATTAAAATCATTTAAAACATTAAATCAATTAACAATTAAAATCATTTAAAAGATTAAAAACATTTAAGACCCAGTATTAAAATTATTTAAAACTATAAATCTAATTAAAAGCCTGGGTGAATAAATGTCTCTTCAGGGCCTTTTAAAAAGTTGCCAGAGATGAGGAGACTCTTATTTCAACAGGGAGCACATTCCAAAGTCCAGGAGCTGCAATGGAGAAGGCCCGCTCCTGAGTAGTCACCAGATGAGTTGGCAGCAGCCACAGGCGAACCTCTCCATATGATCTTAGCAGGTGGTAGGGCTCATGGTGACGAAGACGTTCTCTTAAATACCCAGGGCCTATGCTGTTTAGGGCTTTATAGGTAATGATCAGCACCTTGTATTTTGCCTGGAAATATATTGATAGCCAGTGCAATTCCTTCAAGACAAAGAGAAATATGGACTCTCCTAGATGACCCAGAGACCAACCTGGCTGCCACATTCTGAACCAACTGAAGTTTCCAGACTACGTACAAAGGCAGTCCCACGTAGAGTGCATTGCAGTAATCCAGTCTAGAGGTTACCAGAAGATGTACCACTGCTTTGAGGTCATACATCTCAAGAAACAGATGTACCTGGCTTATCAGCTGAAGCTGATAAAAAGCACCTCTGGCCACTGTTTCAACCTGGGACACCAGGGAGAGGCTCGGATCCAGAAGCACCCCTAGACTGTGTACCTGTTCTTTCCGGGGGAGTTTGACCCCACATCTAGAACCGCCAGATCAAAATCATCTCCTGAGTTTCAGCCCTGCACAATAAGTACTTTAGTCTTAGATGGATTCAGCCTCAGTTTGTTATCCTTCATCCAGCCCATTACTGCCCCCAGGCAGGAGTTTAGAGAGGTTATGCCTTCTACTGATGATGTTGACATGGAGGAATAGATTTGGGTGTCATCAGCATATTGATAACACCCTGCACCATCCCCTGATAATCTCTCCCAGCAGTTTCATGTAGATGTTAAACAACATCGGAGACAATACAGAGCCCTGAGGGACACCATACAAAAGTTCAGATTTTGAAGAACAACAGTCTCCAAGAGACACCATCTGGAATCTTCCCCCTGAGGTAGGGAGCAGAACCATTGCAAAGCAGTGCCTCCCACCCCCAATCCGCTCAGACACTCCCGAAGGATACTACAGTCAATAGTATCGAAAGCCATTGAGAGATTCAGAAGGACCAACAGAGTCACGCTCCCTCTGTCAATTCCCAATTGGAGATCATCCATCAGGCCGACCAAGAAGGTCTCCATACCATAGCCCACCCAAAAGCCAGTCTGAAATGGGTCTAGATAATCAGTTTCCTCCGAGACTGCCTGGAGCTGGGAGGCCACCACCTTCTCCATCACTTTGCCCAACCATGGAAGGTTGGAGACAGGCCTGTAATTATTTAACTCTGAGGGATCCAAGGTAGGGTTCTTCAGAAGTGGTCTAATGATTGCCTCCTTAAGAGAAGGAAGCATCCTGCCCTCCCTCAGAGAAGCATTTATAATCTCTACCAGGCCCTCTATAATAGCCTCCCTGCCAGATAGCATAAGCCATGTCGGACAAGGATCAAGAGGGCAGGTGGTAGGCCGTACCATTCCAAGCAACTTGTCCATATCCTCAGGAGTCACAAACTGAAACTGATCCAGAGTCATCACATAAGAGGAGCTGCTGGACACCTCGGCATTAGACTCTGTAACAATTGTGGAATTTGAATCCAAGTTGGCTCAAATGAGAGATATTTTGTCCACAAAGAACTCATTAAAAATGTCACAGTGAGTAATTGTTAGTTCTGATCCAAGGGGGAAGGGGTGCATATTAGCCCCTTCACAATCCTGAACAACTCTGCCAGACGAGCTTGCAGAGGTGATAAGGGAAGAAAAGAATTGCTTCTTTGCCACACTTATCGCCTGAGCATAGATCTTCAAATGCTCTCTATGTAATAATGTCAGATTCGAGTCTAGTCTCCCTCCACTTGTGCTCTAGTCCTCTACCTCACCACTTCATCCCCCGTAGTTCCTCCATATACCAAGGGGCCAGTTTCGAAGTGGGTTGGAGAGGATGCTTAGGAGCAATCGTGTCCACTGCCCTGGTGAGTTGACTCTTCCAGTTCTCCACCAGAGTGTCAACAGGGTCACAAGCAGAGTCAACATTAAATCCCTCCAAGGCTTCTTGGAATCCTATTGGATCCAATAACCTTTTTGGGCAGACCATCCAAATGGGGCCCCCACCCCTGCGGAAGTGGGACATGGTCGTGAGTCCAACCTTAACCAGATGGTGGTCTGTTCATGACAAAGGGGAAATCACAGGAGTCCCCACCCATGGGGCACTACCCTGTTCAGAGTGAAATATCTGCATCAGTCCTGAGACCACCTGGGATAGATCCATAGTCATCATGGCTGCTGTGAGCTCCTGAGGCGCCCTGGACAAATTGGTCCCAAAGTGAACATTGAAGTCTCCCAGCACCACAAGCCTGGGGGACTCCAATGTGAACCCCGAGACCAAGTCCATCAGCTCAGTTAGGGACTCCATTGGGCAGCAGGGTGATTGGTACACCTATGGAAGTTCCAGTCTATCCCTGGTCTCCAAACTTAGGTACACACGTTCAATATGGTCAGACAGTTCGACAGGGATCCTGGCAAGGGTGATATTACTCTTGTAGACAACAGCCAGTTCACCTCCCCGCCCACTTCCCCTCACCATCAGAGTACTCCTCATCAGAGTACCTTGGAGGAAGAAGCCAGGACCAGACTAGGTCACCAGCCTCTCCCAGCCAAGTCTCCGTAATACATACCAGATTGGCCCCTTCATCCAGAATCAAATCATGGATGATTTCAGGTTTATTCTGGACCAACCTGGCATTACAACGGAGGAAGGTGAGGCTATGTGGGTGGTTAGCATCGCTTTCCAAGGTCAAAGAGCTGGCAAGGCAGCCAGAAGGGGAAACAGCAATTAAGTTTCTAATTTCCCTTCCCCTGCAACGGCCTGCTGACCAGTCAACATTACTTCTTCTATTCCCCACCACCACTGGAATAGCTGCCCCATAATCAGTGGATACACCCCATCTCCAGAGAGACACACTGAAACTCAACTCACCCAAGATTTCAAAGAGAAGCCCAATTATAATACCTGCCCTCCTTTACACACCCACAAGGGATCTTGAGCCAAACAGCTTGGCCCTCACTTTACTTATTCCCGAAGTGGTTCCCCCCAAAGGGGCGATAGGCAGTGTTCCTATAAAGCCCAAAGCTGAGCAGGTGACCCGAGGAACTGCTGAGTCACTCAGGAGCTGGTCTCAATCCTGCACACAATACCCACAGATGTTACACAGAGGCAGCAGCCCCACAGGGGAAGCAGGAGCAGGCAGTTAACAGTAGGAGCCCATAGTACCCACCTGTTCTCTCACCCCAGGCTGAGAGACTGGATGGGAAGTGGATGGACTCTCCCTCTCCTCTGCTGGGCTTCTAGCAACCTGACCCCACCAGTGGGAAATTAGTGGCATCCCATGTGCCAACTACCCCCCATCCTGCAAGCCATTGGGTACTCAGTTAAAATTTTAGGAATTTTTGAGGTGTCCAGAGTCCTTGGTGTGTAATGAATCCTCATTGGGCTTCTGCCTTCTTCAGCTGCTCTGATGTTACAGGCAAGGTAAAAGTTATAGAATGTCTATGATGAAGTGTGCAGAGTTTCTTAACCTTGGGCCCCCAGATGCTGTTGTACTACAACTCCCATCATCCTCAGCCACAAAGGCTGTTTCTGGGGTGATGGGAGTTGTAGTCCAACATCATCTGGGGGCCCAAAGTTAAGAAACCCCGTTGTAGTGTTCAGCTGCTGCTGAGATGTCAGGTAAAAATTAAAATGTGATATAAATTCAAAGACTGTAGCAGAAGGAATTCTCCATACTCAATGGAAGCAGCTGCCTGGCAACTGGCAACTGGCAGTAAGGGAAGGCCTACTTCCAATATGGGCAGAGTGGACTCTACCTGCTCAGCTCTGTTCCCTCACCTTGGAGGTCTTTAGTATTATTATTTATTATTATTTTATTATTTATTCGATTTATATACCGCCCCTCCAAAATGGCTTAGGGTGGTTTACAACTAAAACAAGCCACTAAAACAATAAAAAGCTAAAACAAATTAAAAACAATATAACAATTAACAATTTAAAAACATTTTAAAACAGCAATTAAACAGTTTATGGTAATTAAAAGCCCCCAAATCGGGTTAAAATTTTAGAACTCTGGAAAGCCAGGCCAAACAAACACGTTTTAAGGGCTCTCCTGAAGGCTAATAGAGAATTCAAATTACGGATTTCCACATGGAGCGCATTCCACAGCCCCGGAGCAGCCATAGAGAAGGCCCGCCTCCGAGTCGCCACCAGACGAGCTGGTGGTAACTGGAGATGGACCTCCTCAGATGACCTTAATGTGCGGTGGGGATCATGCAGAAGAAGGTGCTCTCTAAGGTAACTTGGGCCTAAGCCGTTCAGGGCTTTAAAAGGTAATTGCCAGCACTTTGTTTTTTGCCCGGAAACATATCGGCAGCCAGTGCAATTGTTTCAAAATAGGTGTACTGTAATATGGTCTCTCCGGGTTACCCCAGAGACCAATCTGGCTGCCGCATTCTGAACTAATTGAAGTTTCCAAACTACGTACAAAGGCAGCCCCACGTAGAGCGCATTGCAATAGTCAAGCCGGGAGGTTACCAGCTGGTGCACCACTGTTTTGAGGTCATCCTCCTCAAGGAATGGACGCAACTGTCGAATCAGCCGAAGCTGATAGACAGCACTCCTGGCCATGGCTTCCACCTGAGAAACCTGGGTGACCAGCTTGGGTCCAGGAGTACGCCCAAGCTGCGCACCTGCTCCTTCTGGGGGAGTGTGACCCCCTCCAGCACAGGGAGATCTAACTCACTCCTCAGATTCTGAGCCCCCACAATGAGCACCTCCGTCTTGCTTGGATTCAGCTTCAATTTGTTCTCCCTCATCCAGCCCATTACTGCCTGTAGGCAGGCATTTAAAGAGTGAGTGCCATTTCCTGAAGATGAAAAGGAGAAATAGATTTGGGTGTCATCAGCATACTGATAACACTCAGCACCAAATCAGGAAGTAGTAGGAACTACTGTCTAAAAGGTAGTACCAAAGAGAACACCAGTGGTGATCAAGGACAAGGCAGCATGAATATCAGGAGTGGATATTTAATATCTATTATCTATATAGATAGATACTTTATTTACAGCCAATGGCCAAAACATCTATTATCTATATATTTAATTCTCTTAGTTGGTATGCGTGCCCAGGATTTGGCGGCAGAACTCTCGCAACACACTGCGAAAGATCTGGCATTAATAATGGATGTGGCCTGGCCTGGCTGAGTGAGAAGGGAGGAGGAGAGGGGGAAGAAAGCGGTGGCAGGTGGATGGGGGGGAGAAAAGCGGCAGCAGCGGGCAGATGGGAGGGGAGAAAAAAACGGCAGCAGCAGGTGGGTGGATGGTAGGGAGAAAAAAGCCGCGGCAGGGGGTGGGTGGGAGAAAACGGCGGCCAGCGGGCGAAAGCAGCAACTGGCAGGTGGGCTTGCGGGGGAGAAAGCTGGGGGAGGGGGGGACTAGAGGCACAGATGGTCTGTGCCTGGTTCAGCTAGTTATTGTAAATTGCCTTGGTCTTTGGACAAAAGACAGCATATAAATATAAACACAAACAAGGACAAAGTGCAGCCACTACAGTACATGTTAGGGAACAAATTTTCTAAGTGCCAAAGAACTTTGATCAGGACCAAATTTCTAGACTGCTGAAATTTCACATATGGGGAACCATTATGGTCCTGTTATAATTTGCTCAACCATCTTCTTTTGAGCAATATTCTAAGATATGGCAAGTGTAGTTTGGACCAAGAAATATTATATTAAGGAGTTAAATATAAGAGAGATTTATTTAATTGTATGATAATGTATGTCAAAGGAATCTTGAATAACTAAGGTAACTATTTGAAATGGTAAAATATTCAGGTTTTGGCTAGCACTGACAATGCAAACGGACTTTAAATTGTTTTTTTCCTGTCCAACATTGCTATTTTGTGTCATTTAATGATTTTGTAATAAAAAACAAAGCTGATAATCTAAAAAACGAGCTTGCACAGAGCAATGATAATAAAAAGGCCATTCAATAGTTCTCTCTGCCTACACATAGAATTTAACACTACTAATAAAATGCATTTTACTGCTCACTTTAAAATTCAATAACACTACCATTGCTATAAGTCTACCTGTTTTTTCCCTTGCCACCAGATAACCATTTGAGCAGATGTCAAATCCATATTTTTCAGAGAGAAATTGTACAGGGCAAGCATTTAAGTGAGTGCATTTTTAAAGGAACTTCTGAATTAATAAACATTCATTTAAAATGTTCAAAGCAATCTTGTCAAGATGAAACATCTTTTGAAGCCTTACAGAACTATGCAGTCGTGGTATCCAAAGGAATGCTGAGACAAGAAGATGGGAGAACTGGTGAAGAAATGTTAACATTTTCTCCCTGTTTCCCATCATTATGAGAAATACTGAAGATGCAAACCAGTCATAGCTTGCATATCCTCCCTGCAGACCACCTGTAGAAACATGTTAAGGAAATCCAATTCTAGTACTTTATGGCTAAGTCCAGAAAACCTCGCCATCCAAAATGCTGAAACTTCTACAGCATTATCAAAAGAGCGAGCCCAGGTTTCTGCAGTAGAGATCAGTATTCCAATTCAGAGCTCCTCAAGTGGCCACATACGCCCCTGTTCATTCCAATGATGAAAGCAAATCTGTGTGTCTGCAATATGCACAAACATCCGCTTTTTACACTTAAATGAATGGAAAAGCCAGTGTATGTGTGAAAGCCCTGTGCAAGGAAAGAGGCTTCCTATCCATACTTGTTAACGACTTCATTGGATTGGGAAAAGCTTTGCCAATATGTCTTCACAGTAAGCAATGTTTTAAACAGTTCCTGCATGTATAACTTAAATATATCTCCATGTTTAATATGCTCAGGCATCTTAAATAATACAAGACAATTATTCTGACAGTTATACTGACAAGGGACATGATATGAAGTCTCAGGACAAAAGGATACGTAGGGATGTCTTTACAGATGCTTGCTGTGGTTTCAAAAGTTTCTCACAATACATTAATACTTGAAATAGATCATTTTCAGCATTCTCTTTCAGCAGGTTCAAATGTTTGCCATAGCTAAAAAAAAAAAATCAACTTATTCAACATAAAGCGACCATATCAGATATTTATATGAATCATTATTAAGCAATAGTCCACCTTATATTTATAGTCAATCCATATTTGGCAAGATATCTAAACCTATTTCCTTCTTTTGGATATTGTGAAAATTTTTGGACCAAAAAATACCACCACAGAGCCTTTTATACAAAACAACAGGCTAGATCCAACAAACTGCTTAGGCTCATAAATTGAGTTTGCTCTAGCCCAAAGGCTTTTTACTTTTAAAATAACCTTCTTTTGAAAAATATTAAAAATTGCTTGAAAAATTCCTCACAGATTCGACAGAAGCGTGACAAGGAGGGCAATCTCTCCATGTCTCTTTGAAAAACCTAAGTACGAAATCCTCTTACGATCATGGAACTATTTTCATGTTTCTTTGAATCCAGTCTGTACTTGTGATTTTCTCTCTCTCCAAAGAAAAGTACATTACACCTCTTAAAAGACCAACAGTGGTTGCCGACTAACTTCTGTGTGAAATGCAAGATTTAACGGATCAACGCACTGCTACCCTGACAAAATTATTCTCTGTCTGTTAGGAATGCTGTGGCAATCTGCCAAGTTTAATTACCAATTATATTGTTTTTCAGCTAGTGTGAACAATTATTCCCAAACTTCTTTATGTCAGGTTCCAGCCAATTTACTTGCTGCAGCAGAAAAAGGGAAAACAGCAGCTAGATGTGCTAACTATTGTGAGAACTAGATGAGAGTGTGGGGAGGCTATACAGTATATATACATCAGATTTTGCATTCCCACCCACAACTACGCTAAACAGGAACTAAAGTCCAACATAAAAGAGCAAAACAATGTTTTGAACCTGTGGGTGGCACTTTTCAGCTTTCAGATGCAACTTAGCTTTTTTGTGTGCTCAAACTGTGCATGCACTTTTGCACAATTAAGGCAGCAAAATGGAATACAAATTCTGGCACAACTAGCAATACTGTACATGCAATGCCACCACATATAAGATGTCACCAGGCAAGTTGCCCCACCACTGTAATGAAGGTAAGCTTGTACAGGTTTTTCTGCAGGAGAAAAAACCTGAATGTGCAGATGATGTTTGCGAAAGGAAGGCTATCAGAGACATTCCTTGGACTTTCAGGGTATAAATGTGGTGAATGTGATGGAGGCAAAATGGACAGAAATAAAAAGGGGCGGGCTTCACAAATCCCTATTCTCCAAGAGACACTGTTTATTTAATTTGTTTTATTTCCATTTTTTATATTTTGGGGTTGGGTTGCTTTTTGCCAAAACTCAAAGTGACATGAAAACACACACACACAGAGAGAGAGCAAAACAATAAGCACAGTAAAACCAGCCTTATAAAAAACTCTGGAGACCCAAACTCCCAGTGGAACAAATGTATTTTTATCAAACACCAGAAAGTTAGGAGGCATGAGACAGTCTGGGCTGTCACAACAGCTAAGCAGGGTCTGCCCTGGTTGCATATTAATGGGAGACTTGACGTGTGAGCACTGTAAGATATTCCCCTGAGGGGATGGAGCCGCTCTGGGAAGAGCAGAAGGTCCAAATTCCCTCCCTGGCATTTCCAAGATAGGGCTGAGAGAGATTCCTGCCTGCAACCTTGGAGAAGCCGCTGCTAATCTGTGTAGACAATACTGAGCTAGAGAGACCTATGGTCTGACTCAGTATATGGCAGCTTCCTATGTCCCTAAGAAGCTCAAGTTTGTACCAACACCCATTCAAAGCACAAGTACAAGCACAAGAGATATGACAGAATTCTCTACTGCCTCAGCCAAGTGGGAAGTGGGTTGTAAATAAGTCTGTATATAATGCTTATATAATATTTTTAATTAATGCTTATATGCTTCCCCTCTGCCCAACATAAATATCTATTTTAATTTTCATTTCTAAAGGCTCAGGACAATCAACCATGGCTTGGATCCAAAAGATGAATTTTTGCTAGCAGAAAAGTTCTTTTGCTCACGGAAGAGCTGTTTCCAAATAAGCACTCCCAAGACAAAAGTGACTTTAAATCCAAAGCAGTTCTTTTGTATATGGTCTTGCACAGGTCTATGTGAAGCTCTATTCAATACTTCTTTTAATGGCCCATTAGAATGTATGTGCCTATATTTTCCTTATTCTCCATGATTAGTCTACAACACAACTCCACTATACACTGCAGTCCTGACTTGTGGGAAGTCTTCCACTAGTGCTTGAGTGCAAGAGTTGACAAAACAGCAGTAATACATTTTCAGAATCCTTTGGTTCTTAGCCACTCTTTTTAGCAGCCTAAGTATAAAATTAAAATCTTGCTAATGTATTACTATACATACACACACACACACACACACACACACACACTTTACTATCACAACCATTTGAGGATAGAATCAACCATCCCTTCCCTTTACAAATCTACCCTTGTACATGCCCAGCTGTAAATGAACCACCACTCTTAATAAGACCTAAAAACCCTATTGTTTGCCAGAGTTTGTTGTCAGAACCTTTTAGTATAGAAATCTACATTTTTTTCTGTAAAGCACTTTATATGCTTTCAGTCTCTTTATGCCTAATTAAGATATTTCAAATGGCACATCGTCAATTGTTTGAAATAATGACTCTAAGGACTTCAAATACATTTTAGTCATATAAAAAGGATATCAGGTTTTTTTCTTTTTGGTATGGATATTTTCAATGAATGACACATTGGTGCTCAAGAATAAAGACGAAGATGACCATATCTCGACATAACCGTTGATTTGCACAGGTAACATGCTTTTTTTTAAAAAAGGGAGAGAAAACACAATTTCATTGGGTAGCATCCTCAGTGGCACTTGTGGAAAGGCTTTTTGTGGTTGTAGCAATCCATAAAGTTGCAGCACCACCACCAGACAAAGAACCACCCAAATGAGAATTCTCAATTGCACATATACAGGTTTCTGCCAGAGGATGTACAAAGAGTTCCCTACTTGCATATACCATATACAAGCTTGTGCAAGAGGTTATACAACAATTATTGCAACATCTCTCACTAGCATAACTACTACTCAGAGGTGAATTCTTTTATGCAATTGTGCACTTTGTTCTCATGCTAGGAAAACAACTTGTGTAAGACTAGTCTGGATGCTACCCACTGTTTTGTTACGCGCATTAGAGCAAAATATCACAAAGATAGCAGCAGAAATATGCTTTAAACACTGTTCAAAGGACCCAAGTACTTTGAAGAGAGTGGTGTAGGAATGACGTTCTTGAAGCAATAGCTCCCTGTTGCATTCCAAATTACTTCCGTGATGCTCATGAGTCAAAAAGGCCCTAAATACCTACACATTGACTACCTTCACATAAATCCAGTTACAATCTTGTAATGAAACCAAAAGCACCCTTTAAACTATTTGACTGATATGGCTAATATGAACCTGGAGGGCCTTAAGGGAGTCACTATGTGCTTGCCATGTATTTTATATCAATCCAAGTTTATTTGTCATGCAGAGTCACAGGCCTTTGCAACCAATATAAATAATAATACAATGCAATATGCCAAATCAAAGTAACACAAATCAATACAGATACACTTTAAGATCAGATACAATCAACTACTATAGACTGAGAACACTGGCCCATATCTCTAAGGCTGCCAAGGAAAATGATGTTACACACTAGTCCTATTCATGCATTATGTCCAATGTGCATACAAAGCACACGTCTAGTAGAACACTTCCTATCATTATTATAGGAACATTATGTGCAATGCATGTATACAGTAGCAGTACACTTCCTATCCACACCCTGCATTCAAGGGGATTTGTACATGGATTCACTTTTAAAATGAACACATGTACATGTTCACATAAACACATGCACAAAAACACATGCACTAGGGATGTGCATGATTTGTGCACAGGTTCAGCACTGTGGGGAGGGAGCAGTGAGCAGGATCTTAAAAAGAGAGAGAGAGAGCGAGAGCGAGAGAGAGAGAGAGAAAGCAGGTCCTTACCTGTTCTCTGCCGTCACACGCAGCTTCCTGCTGCACTGGCGCTTGTCCCAAGTACCTGTGCGCAGCATGAGCACGCGCATGGTGTCCACGCATGCGTGGGCATCATTTGCATGGTCAGCATGGTGTTATAACAAACCTTGGTTCACGCACATCCCTAATCGCCTGCTAACTTGGCAAAGAGGCACCTTTTAACGTGGTGATTCTCTTTATTTAGCAGGGGGAGAGTAACTGGCCCTATCCACCCCCAGCACAGTACCTCCAGTGACTGTTGCTAGTGTCTATCTTATGTTTCTTTTTAGATTGTGAGCCCTTTGGGGACAGGGATCCATCTTATTTATTTATTATTTTTCTGTGTAAACCGCCCTGAGCCATTTTTGGAAGGATGGTATAGAAATCGAATAAAGAAAGAAATAGAACAACAGACACTTGAACACACATACAAGAACATGTCTGAATAGGGCTATAAAGTAATAGAAAATCTCGTTATCTTCAGTTTTGTGTATCTGTGGGGTGTCTAATGGACACCCTTTCCCAGGATCCGTGAATACTAATGGGTTAAATCCCATGTATCTGCAGTCCCTAGAGGGCTGGAAGTGACTGCGGAGGTCACTTCTGGCTTCCATTTTGTCTGGTGGAGCCCAGGAGGAGCCATTTTGTGGCTCATTTCTTTAAAAAAAAAGGACTGTCCCCAAAAATATTTTGCAGTTGTGGGGGGCATTTTGTTCTTTGTGGGCACTCCTGGGCACATAGAGGACCTGCAGAGCACATCACAGTAAGTTCCAGGCCCTTTTGGGGCTTTTAAATCCCCCCCTCCAGCCTGGAACCTAACCCCCCTTCCCCCCACAGCCCTAATGCCTCATTACTTGCGGTTCCATTACTCATGGTAGTAGACAAGGAATGGAACCCACGCGAGTAACATGGTTCTCCTGTAATATGCATTGACAGAATTCTTTGTTTTGGGAGGTCTGAGAGTCAGAACCTTGTCTTATTCTGGAAGCAGTCTCTTAACTTGGGCTGGATGCTGGTGGTTCAATAATTTATTATTTTGTTCAGTTAGAGGACTAATTTTTGTTATGGTGGTTCTTCAAGTTTAGGACTCATTATTAAAAGTTTGGTATTTAAACTATCTTAATCTGCCCTAGGCCTTCAGGATGGAGCAAAGAATCAGCCTAAAACAAATCACATGCAGTATCTCTGAACAACACTATTAATCCCTTGTGTGTAGAAAAACAGAACAAAAGCAAATTAATAGTTTTGAAGAACATGACAAATAACCTTTACAAAATCCTTTTGCAAGTGAACAAAAAACCAAAAACCTATTGTAACTATATGGAAACAAACATTTAAACATACATATAGAGAGAGAATACTTCAAAACACACAGATTTAAATAGTATATCGTGTTCAGTTGATGAATTTGATATATAAATAATAAGGAAAATCAAACTAATTTTATAAATACCCATGTGAAATATTTTGAAGCAACTCACCCAATTGTCATTTTAATGCCAAGCTGCTGTACAGGTGAAAGATTTTTAATTGTTACGTTTGCATCCGCTAAGAACAACAGAAAAGGGGCACATTAAAACGTATAGAAATTTGGATTATAATAATAGTTTTAACTGAAAAGGCAAGTTGTACTTTTACACATCTTGAACTAAAGTTCTATGCATGGTTTTAAATTTGAATTATTATTCATCATCTCTGCAAGAGAAAAAAACTGAATACTGTGATATAGCAAAAGAAATAAATCTAGTTCTCATGATCACAACAAGCCTACTTTTATGTTCTGAATACTAAACTACCTGTTTAAAGTAGATTATACAGTGTTCCATTTTACAAGCTAGAAATAGAGCCATAACTTGTAGCGGAGGTATCCCTTTGTAATTTCATAAAACTGTTATGCAGCACTATTCTCGCATCCTTAAAAAACAAATACAGAGAAGCACACCAACACACTGACTGCAGAAATACATATTTTGGCATGACAGATGTCAATAAAATGTATTCCTCTTAAATTCTGCCCTTTTGTCCACTATGAGTGGTATATAATAGAAGCAGTGGCCTTAGTTATCAATCTACTAAAAATGTGTACCAAGATGGCTTTGAAACTGGCAAAATCAAAAGAACAATCTATTTCATTGTACTAAACTTTGATGAGTGTTTTGATTATTTTTCTTCTTTTCCTGTTTTATTTTGATTAATAGCTGTATGTAATTTTGTTATTTTTTTCTGCATTTATTCCAGTGTGTTACAATCTGAAGTGTATCATAATCTCTAATTAAAATCAGATTTTTAAAAGGTTTATAACAAGTATCCATTCATAACAGAAATTGTTATGCAAAGCAGTGTCTGGATTATCATTATAACCATGATGTACTATTGAGTAGATACTTGTATGAAACCTTCCCATATTATGATTTTAATCACCAGAGCGACTTGCAGGAGAACTCTCATAAGTTAAGAATTTCCAATATTAAACAATGAATAAATAATTGGTCTGGCACAGCTTGGCAGTTTTTAATAGGCTAACAAGTGCATCAAAAAGTAGACCGGCAAACTTTATTGTTTCTTTATGCTTTATTCAATATACTAAGAGGTAAACTATTTTATATGAGTGTAGCTATTGAGTGATTTAAACAGAAATTTCCCACAATTAATGCAGAGAATGCCCCTTGTTTGTTCAGGATGCATTACTTAATTTTCTACAAAACTGAGGTGAAAGAAGTTTTATTAAAATGTCTTCAAGTAAAGGGGCTTTCAGGACAAAAGCATCAAAGGATCAATTTTCTCAATAAGAAAACTCATTTTTCCCTAACAAAAGGCAGAACATCTCAAAACTGTCAATCAGACGAAGAGGTGAAACAGTAGTTAAACAGTATGATGAAAATATGCTATGACAGCAGCTCCCTTTCTCCCTTAATTTGAAGAAAAATTTAAGTACAGGTCAGAGAGTAACCTCATAGTTCAAAGAGAAATAAAAATTGCATATAACATGTGTAATTCGGTTTTTAAAGAAGAAACGGAACATTAGAATTGGATGTATACATTTCTATTTAATTTCTGATTTGAGAATTCAAAATTCCAAGTATATTCTTGTTAAGAACTTGTATTTAGAAGTATAACAATAATTAATCATTAAGGAATTCTCATCAATTCAGAATTAAGAAAGCAGCGACAATACACAATATCTGCTCTTTACATTGTTTGTCCACACCATGACTAGAGTAATTAATGCATACATCCAGTAACCGGTTTGGGGAGACTAGACAGCCACTACCAATCTGTTTAGGCACAATTGAGCTAGATGGATCAATGGTCATACTCAGGATAAGGCAGCTTCATATTTTCCATAACAGGAGGAATATGAGAAGATAGTGGAATATTAGGAGTATAATACTAACATCTAAGAAACAAACTGAGGCAACAGAAGATTCCTGTGAATCCTTGACTAAGACTAGCAGTAGACTAGACTTATGTCACCAAGAACAAGAATTTGTGATGAGAGAGAGAAAGTATAATCTTAGAACATTTTTATTTATTTATTTTAACATTTTGGGCTGCAGAAAGGCAGTGTGCTCCCTAGAGCAGGCTCCAAGAGGTGGATCAGGAATTCCTATGGAACTGACATCCTCTTCAACACCGTTTTACTAATGGCTGTTCACCCACCTAGCTGCCCTGTAAGGATCCTGCTGACCCTGCCGATCCAGACCAGGCTAAATGAAACCCCAAACCTAGGGACCTAGGGAATATTTGCCAGAAAAATTCATCAGAGAAGCAAATGCACAAAGGTGGACTCATCCCCACACAGTCCAAAGTAAAAGAAAGCACTCTTTCCATCTTTCAACATTTCCTATTCAGTGCATTAACAAAGTCTCAGATTCTGGTATCATGTGGTCCTCTCCCAAACTGGTGACCACAGCACCTGCGGCCCTGCCATCCATTGCTCCTGTCATATGGGGCTCACTGCTGGGAACAGTACATGTATGCGCTGCCCCCTCCCAACCCTGAGAGAAGGGAAGCAAGCAAGGAAAATAAGTACTGCAGCCTTAGTTTTGTACCCAGGTCTCATGTCAATGTATTATTTCATTTATTTATTTGATTTATATATCGCCCTTCCAAACATGGCTCAGGGCAGTTTACATCAAAATAAAAACAAAACAATTAAAATCAAAACTAAATCAATTAAACAAATAAATTAAAATCATTAACATTAAAATAATTTAAAACCAACATTAAAGTTTTAAAACCATAAATCTAATTAAAAGCCTGGGAGAATAAATGTGTCTTCAGGGCCTTTTTAAAAGTTGCCAGAGATAGGGAGGCTCTTATTTCAACAAGGAGTGCATTCCAAAGTCCAAGAGCAGCAATGGAGAAGGCCCGTTCCCAAGTAGCCACCAAACGAGTTGGCGGCAACCTCAGACAAACCACTCCAGTTAAGTAATACGTCTGAGCTCCTGCAATTCCCTCAACTCCACATGGGTGCTTACTGTAGCTGAAATAAGGCTGGCTTTTGACCCAAGAGAAGGCACTTCCCAGATGCCAAGAAAGCTTTCCAGTAGTATCAGGAAGGCAAAGTTAAATATAGTAATGATGGAGATTAACTGATTTGAGCAAGCATTTTATTTTAGCAGCCAAATATTCCCTCAATTGCAAGAATTTGTAGAAACTACAGAAACAAACTAATCTACTTAGATCCCATCCCCCACCCCCAATACTAATATGGTTATATAAAGATCTCATGATGGTTTGCGGAATAAGACAACAATAAACAGAAGCTAGGATTATAAAATTAAAATAAAAGATATACAATAGTAGGGTACAAAAACAACTGCTAGACCATGGCTCAGTTTATAAAATAAAAGCAATTTCTAAAAGTCATAAAATCTCAAAACAGGGGAAACTGAGTAAGTATTCAGTTTCCTATTACACAGAGTTCTAAACCATAACTAGTGTTTCTGTATGTACAGTGTTTGCATATTCAGATACCTTTTAGCAGACCAGCAAACCTGTTGCTATGCTGAGCTATCTATGAGCAAAGCTGAAGCAATTTCAAAACCTAAAAGGTCAAATTTAATTGCATACCATATTTCCCAATATTCAGTTTTACTGCTACCTCAAAAGGAAGTGCAAAATAATGTGCAGAATCTGTTCCACATCTAATTAGATGAGACATGTGCAAATGGAACACTGTTTAGCTCAACACATATACAACTATTTATATCTAACATGACATTAATTTTGCCAGGATTTTTAGTTAACTTCTTCAGCTTGAATTATTTATCTAACAACTCCTCAAATTTTAACCTGTTTTGAAGGGAGGAAAAACACCACAAATTAACACTAAAAAGTGAAAACCTTTAGTTTTATAGAGATTAGTTAATCCCATGAATGTAATCAAATGGCAAGCATGCAAATAAAACTCTGTGGAAGACTGAATAGCCAACTCCCAAATGAACATGTAATGCACTCTATAATGATATAATTACTGCTAGCTTTGTAATGAAATGGGGTCATAAACATGGGGTTTTGTTCATCCAGAGGCAATGGCAATTTCACTTTCACTTAGCAGCCATCTGACCCAAGTATGGCAACTTCCATATGCAAAATGTACCCACCCCAACACCAGAAGCAAGGCAAAGGCTGCCTTTTTTAAAAAAAGCATCCAGATGATAGTAAAGCTGTAAGAATCAGTATTCTCTAAAGATACTGGCCCATCTAGCCTAATGGAGTCAACAGTGACTGATGATAAGCTGAACATCTAGATTTCCAATGAATCAGACACAGATATTTCCAATCCTGTTATCGCAGATACCTTAACAACAGATGTTAGAGAGTACAGCCTAATCATAAAACAGCAGATAAAAGTGGCAAACCATGCTACTTTAGAATAACAGTGAGTGTTGACACAAAAACAGGTTGCTTACCTGTAACAGATGATCTGGAAGTGGTCCTGGACAGTCATAACATTGGGTTCTGCGCCTGCGCAGACGAGCTTCGGCAAGAATTCTATAGCTCCTCGAGATGCCAGCAACCACCTACTGCACGTGACCAGCACCATCTAGCGGCGGTTGGGCGTCCTCATATTCAGTTTCTTGATGGCCAACAGCTCAAAGTACCAATAAGCCTGACTTCAACTTATAGCTTGTGTTGCAGCGGGGATGGACGGGCGGGTCTTATGACTGTCCAGGGCCAGTTCCAGATCATCTGTTACAGGTAAAGCAACCTGTTTATCTGGATAGTGGTCCTGGACATTCATAACATTGGGTGAATCACAAGCTACCACGATGGAGGCGGGTGCCACAAGCTACTGCAGCACCCTTTTAAGGACTGCCCGTCCAAAGTCTGCCTGTGCTGCACTTTGAATGTCTACAGCATAGTGGCTCACAAAGGTCTGGTGAGATGACCAGGTAGCTGCCGTGCAAATATCCCGTAAACTTATGCCTGCCAGATGCGCAGCTGATGTAGCATAGGCCCTGGTCGAATGAGCATGAAGCATAGATGGCGGAGTCACCCCTTGTAGGTAGTACGCCAGTTTAATCATCTCCACTATCCAGAAAGAGAGTCTTTGTCTGCTTGGAGAGAAGCCCCTCTGTCTACCCGTCATGCAGACAAACAAACTGGTTGTTTTCCTTATCTGCCTTGTTGCCTGTAGGTAATATAGCAGGCTCCTGCGCACGTCTAGAGAATGCATGGATCGCTCCAGTGGTGTGGAAGGATCCCTGAAGAAGGTTGGGAGAACGATATTAGTATTTAGGTGGAAGCTGGAGACAACCTTCGTCCGGAACTCCAGATCTAAGTGCATCACGACCCGATCGGGGTAGAAAGCAGTGTAGGGCTCATCAATCCGAAGGGCCCTGAGTTCACTGACCCGCTTCGCAGTGGTGACAGCAATTAGAAAAAGCGTCTTCAACGTGGTCAGTTTCAAAGAGGCCGTTGCTAACGGTTCAAAAGGAGCCTCCGTCAGCGTAGCCAGTACTAGCGACAAGCTCCATTTCTCTGCTGGCGGCCGCACCGGAGGATAGAGATTGTTGATACCCTTCAGAAATGCCTTGCACTTTGGATGGGAAAACAATGTTGTTCCATCCCAACCCGCATGACGTGCTGACATATGCACCTTTATAGAGACGTTCGCAAGGCCCTCACTCTTTAACTTGGTAAGATAGAGAAGAACATCCTTGAGAGAAGCCTGCTTAGGTTTGAACCCCTTTAAGGCTGCATGGACACAGAACCTATGCCACTTAGCATTGTAACTACGCCGGGTAGATAGTTTCCTCGTATTAAGCTGAATCTTCTTCAGTAACCTACCCTCCACACAGTTAGATTCAGAATGGAAAGATCTGGGTGACAGACCTGCCTGTGGTCTTGTGTCATTAAATCTGGCCACTGTGGAAGCCTCCTGTAGGTTCCCCCGCACAGTCTGAGTAGACGTGTGTACCAAGGTTGCCTTGGCCACCATGGCGCAATCAGAATTGCTCGGGTGTTGTCTTGTAACATCTTGGTCACGACCTTGTTCAACAGGGGTATTGGCGGAAATGCGTAAATCTGCTCCCCCGTCCAACGGAACTGAAAAGTGTCACCTCGGAACAAGTGGCCGGCTCCCATGCGGGAACAATAACTCTCGCATTTCTTGTTCTCTTCCATTGCAAAGAGATTGACTTGGGCTGAACCCCAAGACTGGAAAAGTTGTTGCATGACCACTGCGTTTAATTCCCACTCGTGTTGAGGCAGGA
Organism: Hemicordylus capensis; assembly: GCF_027244095.1. Taxonomy (NCBI): domain Eukaryota; kingdom Metazoa; phylum Chordata; class Lepidosauria; order Squamata; family Cordylidae; genus Hemicordylus; species Hemicordylus capensis. The sequence continues at coordinate 340,576,313 of NC_069657.1, forward strand.
CGGTGGTCGTCCGCAGTTCCCTGCTGAGTGAGTCCGCCAGGCAATTGAGGGCCCCTTTGATGTGTATAGCAATGACATGGATCGACCGAGGAACACACCAGTTCCAGATCAGTAAGCTGAGGTTGCAGAGCGACCTCGACACCGTTCCGCCTTGCTTGTTTATGTAAGCAATGGCGGTCGTGTTGTCTATTTGTAGAAGGACCACTTGATCAGTCACGTGGGTCTGGAATGCCTGCAGTGCTTTGAAGGCCCCGAGAAGTTCCAGGTAACTGATGTGACTGAGGGCCTGTGGACGGGACCCTGGACAAGAGCAACACCAGCTTGCTTTGGGGCTCGGCCCGTGGGCGATAAACGCCCAAGAACCATTGCTGCAGGACCCTCATACGCAGGCGTGCATAGGGGACTGTTGTTGTGCAGGAAGCCATCAGTCCTAACAGCACTTGCACTTGATGTGCTCTTTGCAAGGGTGCTCTCTGAAAGGCGAGCAGCAGAGTCTGCAACCACTGAATACGGTCTTCCGGTAAAAAGGCCATTTGCGCCGACATATCCAACCGTGCCCCGATATATTGGAGACAGGTGGATGGGGTCAGGAAGGACTTCTTGTAGTTGACTTGGATGCCAAGGTCTTCCAGTAGGGACGTCACCAACGTCACATGAGTCTTGAGTTCCAAACTCGTCCTTGAAGTCAAGAGCCAATCGTCGAGGTAAGGATAAATCGACACGCCCAGAGTCCGCAGGTGGCTACTACCACGGCAACCACCTTCGTGAAGACCCTCGGGGCGGTCACCAATCCAAACAGCAGGACGTTGTATTGATACAGTTCCATTCCCAGCGTAAATCTTAGGTAATTGTGATGATGTTCCCTGATGCCCACATGAAAGTATGCCTCCTTTAGATCCAACGTTGCAATCCACTGCTCTTCGTGTAGAAGAGGGAGGATGGCCTGCAACGTCGTCATGCGGAATTTTCGAATTTCGACGTACAAATTCAGGTGTCTCAGGTCCATTATGGGACGAATGCCCCCATCCCTTTTCGGGATTTGGAAGTATCGAGAGTAAAACCCCGACTGTCCCTGTGCCCACTGCACTGGAGAGATTGCCTCCTTTTGTAGCAACTGCCACACTTCCTCCTGTAGCACCGGAGTTTTGGGGGTGAACTTTATACCCGAGAAGGGTGGGAGTTCCTTGAATTCGATCGCATACCCCTCGCTCACAATGCGGAGAACCCAGCGGTCTGATGTTATGTGGTGCCACGCTGGCGCGTAGCTGGCCAGTTTGATGGTAATTTGACGTGGCGTCAAGGAGAGGTTGGTCCTTGAGATCCTGTTGCTTGTTAAGTTGTTGAGTATTCTCTCCCTGGAGCAACTGTTGAATTTGTTGCTGCCAAGTGCTAGTGGGGTGGTGTTCCAATCAAAGTTGCTGTTTTGGCTGCTGTGCAGCCTTAGTGCGCCCTTGTTGGTTCGATTTGTTCCTATTATAGAACGGTCTTTTGTTGTATCTCTGATACTGGCGCTTGTAGTCCCTGCGGTCGGGTTGACGGTAGAACTGCTGTTTTCGCTGGTATTGATGGTACGGTTGATACCTTTGGGTTGTAGTCTTCTGGGACAAGAACGAACGAGCAGTCAACCTAGACTTCTTCCACTGCTCCGTGGTCTCATCAGTCTTGTCAGAAAATAGACCTTTCCCATCGAATGGGAGGGTTTCAATCCGGTCCTTCATGTCCTGTTGAAGACCTGTCGCTCTCAGCCAAGCATGTCTCCTTAAGACGATAGAAGGTGTTAAGGTGCGGGACTCTGACTCAGCGAGATGTTTCGTGTTTGCCAGTTGTTGTCCAGTGGTAGCCGTTGTCTTGGCAAAAGTAGATTCAAACAGCCTAATGAACTCTGCCGGAGGTAGCGTGTTGTGCTGTTCAAATAGGGCCTCACATAAGGAATGGGTATATTTGGCCTGACAGGCAATATAGTTCGCAATCTTAATGGAAAGACAGGCGGTGGAATAGGTACGGTGACCTAACCCATCAAGCTTCCTCCCTTCTTTGTCCACCGGGGTAGTGTGTCTCCTCCCACCTTTTGAAGTGGTTGCACAATCGACCACCAGCGGGTTCGGTGCCAGATGGCGAACAAGGTATTCGTTGCTCTCCTCTTGGACTCGATATAGAGCCTCCAGACGCTTCGAGGTCGGGGCAGATGTCTGCAGCACTTCCCACTCTGACTTTGCCGCCCGTGAGATGTGTGGCAGCATAGGAATGTAGACCGGTTGCAAACCTGATGCGGCTTTCATCATATTGTAGACGGGGTCGTCTAACTCTAGAGTACTCTGTTTCAAGTCAAGGCCCAGGACTCTTGCCATTTCAGCAACCTGCTGATGGTAGCCTTTCATCTCCTCATTGGGCGAGGCAGAGGGAACCACCGCCATATTCAGTCCTGGATCGGGCTGCTCCGGTTCCTCTGGACCTTCCGGGTCTGGATCCGTGTTGTCAGAACGATAAGAGTCCGTTCCATCATCATCGTCATCATCAGAGATGGGAATGGGAGAATGCTGCCTGGGCGAGTGTCGCGTAGGGGTAGGTGACTGACGCCTAGGCGACTGAAGTGCTGGTGAGTGGCGCGTGGGAGGGTCCCCTACTACCGCGGGCACCTGCAGTCTTGGCTGAGGCTGAGGCTGCCGCACAAGTGGCACCGTGAGAGTCGGAGTGGCCACCGGACGACTTGGTGGTGACCGATGTAATGGCGCCCTTGGGAGATCTGCTTGGAGCGACACCGTCCGTTGATCTAGGTTGTATAGAGAGGTTTGGATCGCAGAATCCGCATGTTGCACTTGACGTTCCCGACAAGGTGAAGTTTGCGCGGCTGAGTTAGAGCACACGAAACCCATTCCTCTCAGCTCACGTTCACTAAGCCACTGTGTGAACAAGGAATACTCTGCCCGAGTGATGGTGCAGACTTCACTCCAATCTGTACGAGCCATTATAGGCGTGGCGGTAGCAGAGATAAACGGAGTCTTGGGGACAGGGCCCTCAAAAACATTGAAGCCGGTAAATGTACCTGTCAAACGCGTACTCTCCTCAGACTCCAGTAAGCGGGTCAATCTGTGGGCCGAAGCACCACGTTGAAGAGGTGGTGTTTCCTGGTTCTGATACTCCACCACTGGCTCCTCTCCTACACAGTCCATAGGTTCTGGATTGACAGCCTCAGTGTCGAGCACGGTGTCCAAAATGACTGACACCACTGCCGGGCCCTCCACCAAGCCCGTCGATATCGACGTCGATGGTTTAGTCTGCGGAGGAGCTTGAGCAGAGTCACTAGGCAGTCTCGGTGTCGAATGGCTCTTCGTTGTCGAGGGGGCACTGATTCCTGACGTCGACCCGCCCTCTGTAGTTCCTTGAGGCGTAGCATGCCGTAAAGACAAAGGCGTCGAAGGCGACTGTCGAGGAGTCGATGCCAGAGACAAAGAGAGAGCTCGGTGTTGAGGTTCCAGAAGCGACTGCAACCCCGCAGGCGATGGGGTGCGTGTTGAACCCCATCCTCGTTCTTTGTGATGATCCTTGTGTTTCTTCTTCTTCGGGCTGCCCCCTGATGTCGAGGCAGCGGCGCTTTCAGAGGCACCGGATGGGTCTGTGGGTTTCTTAAAAGCGGCAGCCGACTTTGTAGCAACCGGCATCGAGGCCCTCGATGTCGAGGGACGTTTGGAGGCTGTGCTCGGTTTCGCTGGGATTTTCGAATGCGACTGAGCAGCAGATCCCGGCGTCGACGGTGAGTCCTTCCGGGCTATAAGAGCTTCCTCCATAAGGAACACTTTTAACCGTGCCTCACGATTTTTCAGCATTTGCTTATTGAATGTTAGGCAAACGGGGCACTTTGAGGTATCATGCACCTCGCCTAGACAGAAGAGGCAGAGGTCATGGCCGTCCGTCGACAGGAGTTTCCCCCGGCATTCTGAACAACGTTTAAAAGTCGTCTTCTCTTTACCCTGTTGGGCACTCATTAGAAAGGTGTCCTTGGGACTCCGCAAAGAATAGTCGGTCGTTCCGTGGTCAAAAAGGAGAGTTTGTCCGAGTACGCATTCAAGCCGTGAGGGAAAACGAAAGTAGAGTAGTCAAAACGGTCTGCGTCTTTCCGTGTTTCCTCAGGTTTTTGTTGTTGTTGTTGTTAAACAGAATCCAGTAAGAGTAGTCAGTCATTCCTAAGTCATGCCAAAAGAAGTTGGTTTGTTGAAAAGATAACTTTAAGCTGCTGAGGAGCAAACGTTTCTGAAGCCTGATCCCAACGGCGGTCAGATATGAGGACGCCCAACCGCTGCTAGATGGTGCTGGTCACGTGCAGTAGGCGGTTGTGGGCGTCTTGAGGAGCTATAGAATTCTTGCCAAAGCTGGTCTGCGCAGGCGCAGAACCCAATGCTATGAATGTCCAGGACCACTATCCAGATCTTTGCTCCTCCATACAAAACATTAAAGTAAATTTTCAACATAGAGAAAATTATAAAGTCAGAGAGGATGCAAACCTAGCTTTCTCTCTTACATACTACTGAAATTGTCATGTATGTGCCCACCTGCAGTTTGAACCAGTACAGTACACACATTTGCCATCTCATCTACTGCTTTGTGAGAACTAGGTCCAAGACTGGGGCGTCACATACATAACTGGAAAGTTATGGTGGATAACTGGAGTGCAAGTGGAGGAGAACTCAGCTCAAAATTGACAGGACACAGCATAGAACCCTTCTGAAGGTTTATGCGGAAGTGGTGTGCACGGCAAAAAGCCAAATCTCGTCTGCACGCATTACTTCTGCAGGTTTGTGTTCAGCAGAGCTGTCCCAGGTTGTGAGAAGTTTGATTCAGGCTCCTTCCATTTCAAACCAGTCCCCGGAGACCTTGTTTTGCTGCGATGCTTTTAATGGGTTCTTTGCAGACAAAATCGCTTGTATTTGGGCCGAGTTGGACTCAGTTGTTCTTGCAGAGCCTATTAAGGTGCTGTCCAGCAATCCCTCTTGCAATATTAGATTGAACTAGTTTCAATCTGTGATGCCTGAGGACGTGGACAAGCTGCTTGGTGTGGCCTACCACTTGTTCTCTGGATCCTAGCCCAACTTGACTGCTTCTATCTGGCAGGAAGATTGTTGGAGATGGCCTAGTTAATATCATTAACTCACTGTGGAGGGTAGGATGCTTCCTTGTTTGAAGGAGACAATGACTAGACCACTTCTTAAGAAGCCTTCCCTAGATCCTTGAAGGAATGGATAGTTATAGGCCAGACTCCAATCTCCCATGGTTGGGAAAGGTGATTGAGAAAGTGGTGGATAACCAGCTCCAGGCAGTTTTGGAGGAAACCGATTATTTAGACCTATTTCAAAGTGGCTTTAGAGCAGTCTATGGGGTCGAGTCTGCATTGGTTGGCCTGATGGATGACCTTTACCAAGGAATTGACAGAGGGAGTGTGACTCTGTTGGTTCTTTTTGGATCTCTCGGCAGCATTCAGTACCATCGACCATGGTATCCTTCTGGATCGTCTGGGGGAGTTGGAGATAGGAGGCACTACTTTGCAGTGGTTCTGCTCCTATCTCTCGGGCAGATTCCAGATGGTGGAGCTTGGTGGTGGTTGCTCTTCGCAACGGGAGCTATTACCTGGAGTCCCTCAGGGTTCTATTCTGTCACCAATGCTTTTCAATATCTACATGAAATTGCTGGGAGAGGTCATCAGGAGATTTTTTGCAGGGTGTTATCAATATGCTGATGACACCCAAATCTATTTCTCCTTAACATGATCATCATCAGGAAATGCCATTCACTTCATCATTAGAAAATGGCATTCACTCAGGCAGTAATGGGCTGGATTAGGGACAACAAACTGAAGCTGAATCCAAGCAAGATGGAGGTGCTGTTTGTGGGGATCAGAATTTGAGGGATGCGTTAGATCTTCCTGTGCTGGATGGGGTTACACTCCCCCAGTAGGAACAGGTACTCAGCTTGGAAGTGCTCCTGGATCCTGCTACCTCAGGTGGAGGCTATGGCCAGGAGTGCTTTCCATCAACTTTGGCTGATTTGACAGCTATGTGTCATGAGCTCACTCAAAGGAAGATGCTGGCCAGAAATATATGACACAACAGCCAGTAGCGCAAGTTTCAGTTTTACTGCTAAATAGTCAGGTTTAACAGTCTCACCAAGAATACAGAAGTGAAGAATGAGAAGCCCAAATTCCAACGTCACAATCTCTTCGACAAAAGCTCCAAGCGGATTTGATGTGTTGTTTCCATCAGTTTGTTCAAGGCACAGGCTGCCCGATTTATAGTCAGCAGTCACACGCACTTAATTAACACTCCACCCCCGCCAGCTGTTATAGATTCAATCCGGCTTCTGTCTTCTCGCCAACCGATTACTCCTTCATAATTTCCTCACCTGCTGCTGACATTTTTTCCATCTGCATTCTTGACGAGATAGTGGCCGTTCAAACTCCACCTCAGATCCTGAACCTTCTCTCCAAAGATCACCGGGCCCTGCTGGCCCCTCCTGTGCCAAACACTCACCCTGACCTGTCTCAATTACCTCCCCATTCACATTACTGGCCTGCTATTTCTCAGGAGCCTCCCCACTTTCTAGTAAGTCGCCTGCCTCCCACTACTCTCCAATGTCCTCGAGTGGGGGCACGACACTACATCCATTCCTTGAACAGAATAATCTCAAAATGGTGTATCAGCTGGTAACCTCCAGGCTTGACTGTTGCAATGCGCTCTATGTGGGGCTGCCTTTGTAAATAGTTCGGAAATTTCAGTTACTTCAAAATGTGGCAGCCAGACTGGTCTCTGGGGTAACCCGGAGGAACCATATTATGCCTGTTTTAAAACAGTTGCACTGGCTGCTGATATGTTTCTGGGCAAAATACAAAGTGCTGGTTATTACCTTTAAAGCCTTGAACGGCTTGGGTCCAGGCTACCTTTGAGAGCACCTTCTTCTGTATGATCCCCATCGCATGCTGAGGTCATCTGGAGAGATCCGTTTCCAAAAACGCCACCAGACGTTTCCCGGTACATCTGGTGGCGACTCGGAGCTGGGCCTTCTCTATAGCTGCTTCTGGCTTATGGAATACACTCCTGGCAGATATCCGCAGTTTTGTCTCACTGTTGATCTTTAAGAAAGCCCTAAAAACTTACTTGTTTGGCTTGGCCTTCCACGGTTTTTAAATTGTTTTTAAGTATTTTAATTGGCTTTAAATGGTTTTATAATAGTTTTTATATTGTTTAAGTAGTGTGTTTTAAATGGTGTTTTTTAATGTCTTTTAAAACTTGTTGTGTACCACCCAGAGCTTTTGAATGGGGCAGTCTATAAATGCAACAAACAAACAAACAGGCAGCTGTGATGGGAACATTGTTAGCAGCACTAATATATGCAATATTTCCAGGGGTGTAGATATAATTGGGCAATGAGTTCAAAGAGCTTAAGTGTCCTGGGGGCTGCCTGGCTCCCCCCTCAGCCCGAGCTCTGGTGGCCTCATTTCCCAGCTAGTTTCATTGTCACCTGGCTATTTTTTTAGTTCTCTCCCTTGCTCCAAGTGAAGGAGAGAACAAACAAAACACCCAGTCAGCAATGAAGTCAGCTGGGAAATGACTTCTAGAGGTCTGTGCCAGCCCCTCTGGGTGCTGTCCATGCCCCTGTGTGTCACATCACATGCAGGGCATTGCAAGCATGCAGGGGGTGTGGCCAGCATCTGGAAGGGCTGGCACAGCCCTCTGGAACTCATATCCCAGCTGGCCTTGAGGCTGGCTGGGTGTTTTCTTTGTCCTCTCCCTCGCTTGAAGTGATAGAGAGAGAACAAAAAAATACCCGGCTGACAATGAAGCCATCTGGGAAATGCACTCTGGAGGGCCAGCCCTTCATGCCCCCTGTGTCTCCTGTCATATGCTAGAGGCATAGCTGGTGCATGCGAGGGACGAACATGAGCTCACTCTCCTTTAGCTTTATGCCTGAATATATAGCTTTATGAAATGCTCTGAGCTATCCTGGGAGGACTCTCCAAGGATTCAGGCAGGAGTCTCTCCCAGCCCTACCTGGAGATACTAAAAAGTGCACCTGGGACCTTCTGTCTATAAATGCAACAAACAAACAAACAGGCAGCTGTGATGGGAACATTGTTAGCAGCACTAATATATGCAATATTTCCAGGGGTGTAGATATAATTGGGCAATGAGTTCAAAGAGCTTAAGTGTCCTGGGGGCTGCCTGGCTCCCCCCTCAGCCCGAGCTCTGGTGGCCATCTGTATGCAAGTGTGCAGACACTCTTCCTATGCAGATACTATTTGCAGCATCTATGCAGATGCCCTTCCACTGAGCTATGAGCCCATCCCGTACAGCACTCACATGTAGTCACCTATCGAAATGCAAACCAAGACAGACCCTGCTTATCAAAGGGGATACCCTTTGATTCATCCATGTTACCATAAGACCATCTTTCCTTCCTTATTGACAGCATGTCACTGTTTTAAACAAATGAACAAGACACATATACCAAGGCCACCTCTGGGTCTAGCTGGAGATTGGGGGAAAGGACAGATTTTCAATGCCTAGAATAACTGTCAATTCTGTCACCATAATTTAATGCAGGAGTGCCTCTCTAAATCATATATAGCTCACTATATTTTGTTGAATGGATTGTATTCACAATTTATCCATATATTTGCCATAAACAGAAACTGGATTTCCAGTAGTCTTCTCATAGATTTCTTAAGTGTATGCATCCAAGGCAACACGCAGACAGGCAGGCAACACAGTGTTAACTGTTGCTACTGTTTATTATAATTTTTAAAAGCTGCAACTGCACAAATGTTGATATATCAGCTTATTATTCTACCTCATCTTTAAAACGATAACTGAAACTAATTTGATTTTTCCAGATTTGCAAATTTTATAATGGATTGAAATCCTAAGGGATTTCACAACAGCTGGATGAATTGTGTTATTCTAATTTCAACTACCCAAGGGTTTACAAAGCTGCTGTAGTTTAAGATAATCAATTTCTCATTTCCAGAAACATGATAACACTGAATATCAATGCATTGTCCCAAAACTACTTTCATATAACACATTGATTCTATTCATTAAAAACCTAGACTAAACTATTGTTACATTCACTCCCTGATGATCAGAAAACTAGCCAAGGAGGTTGGGGGAGGAGGGCTGCACTGAATCTGCAAGCTTATTAAAAAAGAAACCCATCTGCTATCTTTACAAATAATTTGGGTAATGGGATATCCTAGTACCAGATTTCATGTTTCACAGTTCTGTGTGGGTTTACAGTACATGCTGTAATGGATCAATATTATTAAGGGTGAAGAACAGAGATGTTGGAAATACAAAACAGAAGTGCTAAATGAGTAATTCTTTGAAATTGTAAAGTTTTATTTTAACTTTTGCTTTTAATTTATTGTTCACACAGACTACACCACTGGGATGGAGAAAGTTATCTACAAAAACAAATCTAAACAAGTAATCTCCTTGAATAAATGTAAATAAATCAAATTATTATTATTATTATTATTATTATTATTATTATTATGTAACTTCATAAAGGAACTGCTTTCTTTTTTAAAACAAACAAAAGAACTGAAAGTGGTCAACGCAAAATACAAAAGGGTCAAAGGCGGCCAACAGAAGATGGCTTTGCTGTCTCTACCTCTCTTACCAAGTTGCAGACTGACTTGCCTCTGATGAGTTTGAGGGGCAAGAAAATGGGTGGCAGTTCTTTTTCTTTCAATTCAGTAATGTCAGAGAGAATAAAAATAGGAGGAAAAAAATTACCTTCATGTTCTCTGCCACTGAAGTAACATTCTGATGGTGTTTCAGAGAGATGCAATACAAACTTCTCAATTAATTCTGCCAAATCTGCAAAAATAAATAAATAAAAAATTTAAAATATCTATATCTATATCTATATCTATCTCTCCCCAAAATTAAAGCAGTGGCACCATAATTCAAAATGCAGAACCATAGTACCAAACAAAATTAATTCTAACAGGCAGCTAAAGCAATTTGAATTGCTACATATTTATTCAAACTTGCATAGAAAACAAGTTGTTCTGGGAAGATCTAATCTGCCTATTTTCCTTTTATTTTTATTTGATAATTACCATCCTCATGAGTTAGCCCACTTCAGCCTTAAATGTTTACATGCCCACCATTTTGAATTGGGGTAATTACCTCATAAACTACACCGCTGAGGTGTCCCTACATGTCACTCACGAAAATTGTACCAAATTTGGTTCAAATTGGTTAGGCAGTCCACAGGTTAGCCCACTTGTGCCTCAACCATTCACACATCTGCCATTTTGAATCAGGGTGGATGACATCACCACAAACTATGTCATTGAGGTATCCCTTTGTGTCCCTCCACCTGCAGCTAATTTGGTTCAAATCAGTTAGGCAGTTCACAAGTTAGCCTACTTGCACTTCAAACATTCATGCGTCCTCCATCTTGAACTGGGATGGATGCGATCATTACAAACTATGCCACTGAGGTATCCTGATGTGTCACTCACTACTACTGTAGCAAATTTGGTTCAAATCAGTTATGCAGTTCACAAGTTAGCCAACATGCTTCAAATGTTCACACGTCCACCATCTTGAATCAGGATATATGACATCATCACAAACTACACTGTTGATGAGTCCCTATGTATTCCTATAACTGTACCCAATTTGGTTCATACTGGTCCAGGCATTGCCAAGTTGATACACACACGCACACACACACGCACACAGCCAAGTGATCTCATAAGCTTAATTTACTTAAGCAAAGTAGGCTAAAAATTCTAAACATGCTTTCTGTTTTTGTATTCATAACAGCACTCTTGATTTAAATTAAAACTGTAATGGCTTCTCTGACAATCTATTCAGTGTGAACTGAAAACGGAATATTCTGTTATTCTAAGATCCTCCAAGGACAACTCCAGAATGTGCCAGACAGTTTCAACATAAAGACAAGTTGTTCTGGTAAGAACTAATCTGCCTACTTTCCTTTCACTATCCTTACAACTGGACTAAATTTGGTCCAAATCAGTTAGGCAGTTCACAAGTTAGCCTATTTGCACCTCAAACGTTTATGCATCCACTATCTTGAATTGGGGTGGATGACATCACCACAAACTATGCTGTTAAGGTGTCCCTATAGCTATAGCAAATTTGGTTCAAATTGGTTAGGTGGTTCACAAGTTAACCCTCTTGTGCCACAAACATTCAAGTGTTCACCATCTTGAATTGGGGTTAGTGACATCACCACAAACTAAGCCACTGAGGTGTCCCTTTGTGACATTAAGTACAACTGCATCAAATTTGGTCCAAATCTGTTAGATGATCCAAAATTAGCCCACTTGCACCTCAAATGATCATGTGCCCACCATCTTGAATTGGGGTGGATGATATCATACAAACTATGTCGTAGAGATGTCCCTAGATGTCCCTACAACTACACCCAAATTGGTTCATATTGGTCCAAGCATTGCAAAATTGATAGCGGGGGACACACAGATGGCCACACACACAATGTCGGGTGATCTCATAAGCTTACTTTCCTTGAGGAAAGTAGGCTAAAAATTAGCTGTAATTACACTGTGCAGTTTCCATTCGTCTATCCAGAAGAACTGAGGGGAAAGGTTTGGCCTTTGTCTTGAAGTAAAGGTCACTGCACGTTAGAATTGCTATCCTCCTTTTACAGTAGATAAAAGCGCCAGGACAGCTTTCTGCATCCTTTCACAGAAGCAGCAACAAAGCTTCTAAACCCTATAGAATAATCCTGATCCAGTTGTGTATGTTCTCCGTGATAGTCTTTCATGTGCAGGCAGGTTCATTTAAATCAACAGGTCACCCTAAATGGATGAGGAGTTCCATATGCACTCTGGAGATACAGTCTGAATCAGTGCATTGCAAGGCCAAAAGATGTTCAAAAGCATATTTAGGCAAGGTGGTGGTAGTATCCTCATAGTATTGCAGTCAGCAGTCTGCTTGGTGTGACAGAACACTTTTAATGTCAAAACGTATTGGACTACAGGAAAACATCAGCATTCACGGGTGTTCTCTTCCTGGTTCATGCTGCAGATACCGAAACTGTAAATACCAGGTCACTGGGACTATGGAACCACGGGGGTAGTTTCCTAATGGGGCGGGGGGATGAGGTATTTTTTAAAAAAGAAATTGGCCAAAAAAATGCCAAAAATCTAAAAATTGCTGCTGATAGCGGCGGAATTGTGGCGGAAGCAGCACATTTTACCTTTCAAAAATCTCAAAAGACACAGCGGCAACAGCAGGGACATCAGGCGCATTTTGGACATCAGGCGCATTTTGTCTTGTTACATCACCACGGAGGTGGCCAAGCAACAGGGATCCCGGCGGAGGCAGCAACAGGGACTACTTCTCTCTCCAAGCCACTCTTCAAACTGACTGTGGGTGCCAGTCTTGAGCCCATTTCAAGCCTCTGAGCACGCAGAAAAACATTCTCTGCTGTCGTGAACAAGTCCACTTGTGGAGGTCCCCACATGCAAAAAATGGGGTGTAGGTAGGACATGAGTATACTCCATTCATGAGCACTGAAGTGGTGAATCACGCAACTGAGGGAGTTGGCTTCCACATTGTCAACACCTTTGATGTGGATGGTGACTGGATGAATGCCATGCACTAGGCACCAAACCCAGAGTTGTAGCGATGTTGCGAGCAGGCTGCAATGCCCTCCCTGCAAGGGAGAGAGGGAGCACACAGCCCCTCTCAACTTAGCCAAAAGAGGCTACTCCTGGTTCAGCTCTGAGGTCATGGAGCAATCAGGAGTGAGGAGGGGAAGAGACGTCACACACAACTGCAGTTTCATAAATTTTACTAAGGCAAATGGTTACATCTAAGCAATTAAGCACAAAAGCAAAATCAATCAATTGGTTTTCTTGCCCAACGTAGTGTAGTGTTTTCAGTAGCAGTTAACATCATTTTCTCTCACTAGCAATGAACTCTGTGTGTGTGTTAACTCGCAGCTGTTCTTTTGTTAAGACATAACATTTACAGTTTCGGTTTTAAGCAGAGAGGAGGAGGAGGAAAAAAAGAGCAAAGATCCAGGCGTGAGAAAAAAGGAGGGGGGAAATGGGTGAAGAGGAAAGAGCAGAGAAGGGAGGAGGTGCCCATTCTGGCCTTGGGCCGACAGTCCAGAGTGAATGAGATGAGAACAGAGAAAGGGGAAGAGGGACGGGCGAGAGCAGGCTGAAGTGAGTAAGCTGATTCACCGAAAGCTGACAGGCACAGGCTAAGGAAGAGACAGAGAATTTTCTGGGAAGCAGGAGTGGGAGGACGGGGGCGGGGGAGTTGGGCAGAGATGTTAGTTTAGAAGATGCTGGGCTGGAGACAATGTCTGCAAATATATTTACTGGATCCTGCAGGACTCAGGAATGGAGATCTTGAGTGTGCAAAGAGACTTCCACCTGTCCAGGTGGCTTGGTAGAGTAATCGAATATGCAGAAATGGAAGTCTCGCTGATCTTAGAGACTGAAGCAACTTCAGCAATCTGTTAAGCATGAGTTGCCTTCACAGGATAGGGGCTACATGCTACTCCTCCCATGGCGTGAGAGCATGCCTTCCCCTGTTCTCCCTTACTGGATACTGGCAGGAGGATTGAGTGGAGAGAACCCCCCTACTTCATCTCTTCCTCCCTGTCTGACCAGTGTGTGTGTGTGTGTGGGGGGGGGGTATAAAATAAATGTTTTTTATACCTTTTCCCAGGCCTCTTATCGATATTTCATATCAAAACTACAGGTTGCTTACCTGTAACTTTAGTTCTTCTAGTGGTCATCTGTCCTTTTACACATATGGGCTATGCACCTGTGCAAAGACTTGAAACCTAACAAGCTCAATTCTCCTGATTTAGGTGGGGACCCCGTCCCCAGCTGCTATATGCGAATGCACCACTCCACATCCCGTCAGTCACAGAATCCACTTTCAATAGACCCTGTGGGGAGAATGGGAGGGCATTTAAAAGGAACAATAGAGGGCACACTGCTCATTGTCCCAAGATGCAAAGTCATCCAGATCCGGAGCACCCCACATTTCAAATAGGTCCCGGAGGACACCCTGGTCCAAGGTCCACTCATGAGAAACTGTCTTTAGTCTGTTCAGCGTCTAAAGGGGGTCACTGCATGCTCCACACACCAATGCCACAGGTTGACTTAAAGAAACAGGAGGCTCCTTGAGATCATGCCTCCCTGCCAATTGATGTAGGCTTTTGACATCGTATTGTCGGTTTGAATGGTCACTGAACAACCCACAGTTATGAGTAAGAAGCCCTTTAGGGCATAGAATATAGCCAACAGCTCCAAGTAGTTGATGTGTCGACCTCTTTCTGTCGACATCCAGTGGTCGCTCAGACAATAGTCACCCAAATGAGCACCCCAACCTAGCTCTGAAGCATTGGTTGTAATCACCCAGCATGGAGGAGAGACCTGGAAGGGAGAGCTGAGTTCCAAATGACAAGGTTCGACCCACCAAGCTGCGGCTTCGCGCACTGACCCGGGAGGCGTCTGCTCCAACTGAGTGGGGTCCCGAAGGGGGTTGAACACATCCATGAACCACCTCTGAATGATGTGCATCCAAAGGCGGCATGTGGTACCACGTAGGTGGTGGCAGCCATATGGCCCAACAGGCACTGCACCGAATGAATGGTCTGCAGCCCTCCGGCCAGGAAAGTGGAGGCCAGCCATACCAGTGTCTCTATGCGGGCCTCCTGGAGGAAGACTTTCTCCACACCAGTGTCGAAGATCAGCCCTATAAATTGTATCCTGCAGACAGGCTCCAGCTGGGACTTCTCGAAGTTGATCTGGAAGCCCAGGTTCTTCAGAGTATATCTATTACTGAGCCGAGAGAGCTCAAAGCAGCCTGCTTCAAACCCGCCAGGATGAGCCAATCATCCAGACATGGGAGAATTTGTATCCCACGCTCTTGTAGAAACGTCACCACAGGGGACAGACATTTTGTAAAGCCTCTCTAGGCCTCTGAGGTCCAATATAAGGTGTTAACCACTGTCTGGTTTTGGACAAACAAAATAATGGGAATAGAAACCAGGGCTCATCACAATGGCAACCCTCTCGATCGCATCTTTCAAGAGGAGAGCAGAGACCTCCTGATCCAAAGCTGGAGTCGATGGAGTGGTCACGACCCCGGACAACAATGGTATCTGGTGAAACTTAAGGGCATAACCCATGCGTATGACTGTGAGGACCCACTGATTCACAGTCACCTTGTCCCAATTCACCGCAAAGGGAGCCAGGTGGGACCGAAAGCCCCAATAGTCATTGTTTTTTTTGAAAGGCATTCGGATGCTGCTTCTGAAAGGCAGGCTTAGTAGGCTGGAACCTGGATTTGTACAGGGTTTGGAACTTGTTAATCCGAAAGGAATGCTCCAAAGAGGAGTGTTGCTGCGAAGGGGCTTTAAGCTGTTGATGGGAAGAGCACCTGGGTTGCCACTGTGGCTTAGGAGCAAAGAAAGCGTAGGACATTGATTTTGCCGTACTCCTCAGCTTCTGCACCTTCTGCAAGGTGTCATAGTCTGTTCAACCAAGAGGCTAGAGTCTTTGAAAGGGAGATCCTCAATCCTAGCACAGGCCTCGTAGGTCAACCCAGAGGAACACAGCCAGGCATGCATCTGAGAGCCATGAACCTGGCCATCACCTTCACTGTACACTTCACAGAGTGTCTGGCCAAGTAAAGCTCCTGCTTAGCCACCTGTACAGTTTCGCGCAGGAAGGCCTTTGCCGAATCACACTTACCCTGGGGAAAGAGGTTCAAAAAGGGGGCCACCTTTCCCCACAAAACATGGTTATACCTGGCGTTATATGCCTGGTAGTTGGCAACCCGCAAATGTAGAGCTGATGCCGAGTAAAGTCTCCTCCCAAAGGAGTCCAGTTTCCTGCCCTCCTTATCACCTGGCACAGAGTGACTGCGACCCTTAGACTTCTGCAGGGATGCCTCCACTACAATGGAATTAGAGGTAGGATGATTCTTCAAGAAGGTTGTATCCTCCTGCATCTGCATTCTATGGAAGTTTTCCAAACACCTGTTGGGTTGCAAAACAGTTGCTGGCTTTTCCCAGTGTCCACGCATGACTCCCAAAAGGGCAGTGTTAAGTTGCAGAGAGGCTGCTACCTTAGCCTCTGCGTCCATGAGACTGAAAAATGGGTCCAATTCCCCTTTCTGTTGCGTATCAAGGCTCACACAGAGGGTCGAGGCCATGCGGCCCACACAGGCCGAGTATTGCTTCAGATCCTCCGATGGAGTCTTAGAGCCCAACTGATTGTCCAAAGAGGACGACCCCAGGGAGACTCTGTCCAAGTACGGAGAGCCAGGTTCACTTTCACTTTCCATCTCAGGAGGCGCTCCTGAGTCCTGGGCCAAAGCCAGAGGGACAAGCTGGGGGCTCCGTCTGGCTTTTCAATGGTTCTGGTATCAACTCATCTGCCGCCGAAGATGGTACTGAGGCAGACTGCAGCACCGAAGATCGAACTGTAACTTCCGAAGATGATTCGTGTCCCTTAGCGTGGTCTCAAAGGTCTCTCCGAGGAGAGCGAAAGCGAGGCCTCCCTTCCAAATGTGAAGGGGCCCTATGCCAATCATGAATTCTCCATAAGCGGAGTCCTCTCAGTACCGAGATCTGTACCGGGGCTTCCTGTAGTCCAAACAGTCCGAACGGTAATCAGATGAATACTGTCTATAAATGACAGTGTCTCAGCACCAATCTCCATAAGAGGATTCATCCTCTACATACGCGGAACTTCGTGCAGAGACATGGTATAGATCCATGTATGAAGGCCCATGTAGATCCCAGTCTCTTCCGTATATGTATTCGGAAGAGCGCTCTTCCGAGTCGCAATGCGCTCTCTGATCCCCAAGGGGCGGGGTCTGCAGTACATGGGAGATGAATGGCATCGAGGCAGCCACAATGCATCCACAGCAGGCTTGTCCGGCGAATAGGGTTCGTAGTCTGACGTAGCATAGTCCCGTTTATCGGCCACTACTGATAGTTCCTGTCCAACGAAGATACAGTCAGGCATCTGACTGGGAGACATCGAGGCAACCGGAGAATTAGGAGGAAGGCGAGGGACAGTAGAGCTCGGAACTAGAGGAGCTGGTACCATGGCCAGGCGACCTTCTGATGCTTGGTCCATGATTGTCACGCCATGCCCCAAAGGTGCTGATTTCGGCTTCTTAACCAGCAGGGCCTCTGAAGAAGAGACTGGCAGGGGCTTCTTCTTCTTGGGGATAGGAGGAAGGTGTTGCCCCACTCGGAGATGAGGGACCAGCTTCAGATTCTTCTTTTTCTTCAGTAACAGTACCAAAGGGACGGAGGGGTGGGGGACGGTACTGTAGGCACAATTCGCTTAGGTGAGTCCTCCAGCAGCACAGAAGGGGCTGAAAACACCAATAAGTCTGAGACAGGCGTTGACCACACTGGTAACGAGGCTGGGAGTTCTGGCGCCAGAGGAGTGGAGTCCGGGCACTCTGATTGCATCGAAAAAGCCATTTTAAAGAATTGCTTCAACGACAAGGCCTCTGAAGAACGGAGGGCCAAGTCCCACACGGCGGCACGCAAACAAGAAGCCTTATTCTTTCAAGCCTGCTTCATAAATCTCTGTCAATGAATCAGGTCTTGACAATGTGGGATTCCCCCAGGCAGAGAAGACACTCAGTATGAGTATTGGGGGAAGGGATCTTAGATCCACAACAAACACATTTCTTGAAGTTCTTTGTCCCTGGCATAGAAAACTTTCAACCAGCTGGCCACAAAGCCCCGTCCCGGCAGGGATCAGAGCCACGGAGATGAGGGGTGGGGACCATAAAAACAAAAATGGCAAGAAAAAAATGCTACTGCGTGAAATAACGCAATAAATAGGCATGAAAACAGGGCAACAGGAGAAAAAACAAGATTCAAGAGTAGTCCTACTTGTTCCTGAGCTTAAGATTCCACAATGTCTACTGAAGTGCGGACAACGAAGACTGAGGGGATGTAGAGTGGCGCAGCTGCATATAGCGGCTGGGGGCAGGGTTCCCACCTAAATCAGGAGAATTGAGCTTGTTAGGTTCCGACAAGGTCTCTGCGCAGGCGCGTAGCCCATTGGTGTAAAAGACAGAGATCACGTCAAAGAACAGTCATATCATTTCTCTCTGTGTGTCCAGTCTGATATCAGCAACTCCAGTTTCCCCCCGGAATGCTCTTATCATATTGGTCAAGGAGTCTGGCTTACACCAGGTTTGTGGTCAGCCTGAAGCAGATGGCACCTTTTGGTCCCAAGAACAGTGTTAACAGATAACATGCAAAGAGTTTCAGCAATTAATTGTGTGTATACACAATGTACCCCCCAAATATGTAGGTACTGATATCTATGGGTTGCTTCCTAAGACATTCTAAATATGATTACTCTCAACATTTGCAAATTTCAAGCTGGGCCCCATGTTTACCCTTGGCATACCACAACGCATAAACAAGTTTCAGAGCAGGGAGGGGTGAGTCTTTCCCCCTCTTGTCAGGCCTTGAATATAGAACAAACAATCCCATTCAGTTACTTTTGCTCAGCAGAGCCAAAGTTTACACTCCAGTTTCTTGCAAAATGACAATCCCAGATACAGGCCTAAGCTTAGCCCTTTGGGCCCTCAGTGCTGGTCCCAATTCAACCAGGGTGTTCACCACAGCACAGGGGGTGGGAGACCATGCCCCCTTTATTGTTCACGTACACCAGTGTTTCTCAACCACCGCTCCGTGGACCAGTGCCGGTACGTGAAGTGTTGGGTACTGGTCCATGAGGCATCACTAATAAACATCACCCCCAAACCCCCCCCCCCAATTTTGGGCTGGCAGGGGCCACCAGGAGCTCATTTCCAGGCAACCCTCACTGCTTGATAATGTTCATTTCACTTCCTCAAAATGAACATTATCCAGCAGCGAGGGCTGCCTAGAAATGAGCTCCGGAGAGCTGCCCAAAATTGTTTTTTGGGGGGTGCCTGTGGGTGGGGTTGGTGGTGAGGGGGGCGATCCCTTACTAACTGCTGGTCCAGGAAACTGTGCATGAATAATGTACCGGTCCATGACTCCAAAAATGTTGAGAAGCACTGATGTACACGATGGCTGCCGTGTTGTCCATGACGAGTTGGACTATTTTGCCCTGCAGGAGCAGGTAAGCAACCTGTTTATCCTTGATGTGAACCTTCTGAGGCAGCCATACTGGTCGGCTGTCGGAAAAGAACTAAGGAGAGCTGCGCTCCAACTGCCTATGTGGACGGACACATGCACTGTGGGCAGAGTCGGGAGCACTATGAGAAGCTTGTAGAATCTTCCTGAATGGTCTCCTGCGCAGGCGTGTATCCCAGTTGTGTCAAGGATCAAGTAGAGATTGATCCAAACACAGCTGTCATCATCAACACAAACCTGATTTAAGGAGCTGTGTCCCCCACCCCCCAAAGTCACAATCCTTCAGGGAATAACAATGAAAACTACTAAAAGAATCTTGGACAGTTCCCCTAACCACTGTTTAATTTTATTTATGCTCAATGTATTACTCATAGTGTGTTCCCAAAAATTACAAACATTGTACTTGGACCTTTGGTCCATCTCAGAACAAGTCACTTTCATGTGTTCACTAGTAAATTGTAGAAACCAGAAAAGCACAGATCAAAGTGGAAAGATTCCTCTCCTCCAGTAAAAGACAAGGCCTAAATGTTTATTTTTTAAATATAATAGGCTGCTTTTAATTTTTTTAAAAAGCCACTGAAGTTGATAAGAGGTGCTCCTAGCCAATCCTGCTGCCACCGCTGCTGCCGCCGCCACCACCACCTATCTATCCAGGAATAAAGTGGGCCAGTAGGTGCCCAACCAGGACAAGGGAATTAGCATCCCATCTACCTCAGAATGGGCCACCCCTTCCAGAGCTTCTAGTCAAGAAGCTTGAACTAAGGGGACAAAGTGAATATGTTCCCGTTCCTTGAATAAGACGTTAGTAACTTCAGTGGTTGAACAGTCTACCTTGCAAATTTTAGAGCGAGCGTGTTACCCAGGACTGAGTGGTCTACCTTTACAAAAAAGGAGAACTGAAAATTTTATAATTTTCAATATTTATCAAGATCTGTGACACAGACAAAATTCATTAAAGTTGGTTACAAATGTAAGGCATGCAAATCTAGAATCCCAATGCTGTTCCCAAAATTGGGTGGTGGTTTACAGACATTTTACCTGCTGACTTGTGATACTTTCTAGTAAGAGCATTGGACCCCCTTCCCCCCTTGCAGAAGCACTCTAAGCTGGTAGTCAGTTGGAAAAAATTATGCACGGAGTAGAGAGAGTGGGCAGAGATGATTTCTTCTCCCTCTCTCACAGCACCAGAATCAGGGGTCATCCCATGAAAATGAAGGCAGGAGAATTTAGGACCAACAAAAGGAAGTACTTTTTCACACAGCACATAATTAACCTATGGAATTTCTGTCATGGGATGTGGTGATGGCCACTAGCTTGGATGGCTTTAAAAGGGGCTTAGACAAATTCATGGAGAACAGGTCTATGAATGGCTACTAGTCTGAGGCCACCTCCAGCCTCAGAGGCGCAATGCCTATCAATACCAGTTGCAGGGGAGCAAGAGGAAGAGAGAGGGCATGCCCTCACCTCTTGCCTGTAGGCTTTTCAGCAGCATCTGGTGGGCCACTGTGAGAAACAGGATACTGGACTAGTTGGCCTTGGGCCTGAACCAGCAGGGCTGTTCTTATGTTGTTAACTTTATTTCAGGATCACCTTTCTTACCAATTTAACAATCCCCAGACTCATAAGAACAAATGAACAGTCCTGCTGGATCAGAAAGTTGAATTTATCAACTTTCTGACTTCAGTGTTAACAAAATGTAGTATCACGTAATTGTTTTCATTTCTGTTTCAAATAATATGCACTTGCTTTTGGATAATTGCCTGGACCTATTTAATAGCACAGTACATTTAGTTTTTCCCTTTGCATGTTCATTGTTTTTGACATCCAGACTTGCAGCTTTAATATTTATATTTAAGCAAGTATTTTCTTTACAAGTGCTTGAGCACATGATTTACATTATCTATGCTGAAAAAGCAGTCTGGCAGCTATACTATACTCAAATAAATTGATGGTGTGAACACTAAGCTATAACATATTTTGAACACTATCCTAAATACACTGTGAAAATTGCAAGACATACAACAGGCATAAAAATACGATTGTACACAAAATGGAATAAAATCTAATTTAAAAGCAGAAGCAACATCTGAAGTCTGGGGGAAAAGCATTTTCCATCAATCCTCTCCAATCCCCAGCAGAACCTTCATATCCTAGCCCTGTCAACATTAAAATCCAGGAACTTCAAGGCTGTTCAGCTGCAGCCCAGGAGATGCCATATCCCCCAGGAACTAACTAGGGTGCTATTTGCTCCTCCAGGGGTAGGGGAGCTATTTTTTCTCCTATGGTCAACTCAGAACATCTGAAGAGAAGCACATGAACAGTAGCAACAGTAACAACATCTTGGGCCTGGGGAATGGATATGTTCCATCCATATCCCCCAGAGACCTTTATCAGTCACCAGTTCCTTTAAAAAACAAAACAAAAAACCCTTACAATTAGTATACTAGATCTATGGTCTTAGAATCTGTTGTCATGCAGAAAAGGAGGAAATAATACATTTCAAATTACTTTGATCCTTAGGCCATGAACAGTAAAGTGGGGTGAGAGGGGATTTGTAGGGGAGAATTGCATAACTTTTCCCCATCCATTAACTTCCTCTCATAAATGCCTTCCTAGTTTGTAAATAATCCCTCCTCTCCACACCAGACTCCAAAATGAAAGCAAGTCTGGCTGTAAGAGAAAGGTGATCTTGAAAGATGGGGCATTCAGAGGGAGGCGTATGTGTTAAACAACCCTCCCACTCACCTGTTCATCTCACATGTACCTCCCTGTCTTGATATTCATGCTAACTTGGCCAGCACAAATTTGGAAGCACACATCTGACAAGAAAATAGTATTGTTTCAGCTTAGACCTCCTCAAAATGAATTGTTTCAGGGAATTTTAGGACATATCAACATTGGTTTAGATGCAAAATGGCTTCCATACCAAAATCCTTCAGTCTTATATTTCCTGATGGCTACAGAGAATGATCACTATAATGTAATGGTAAAGCAAAATTTCCCTTGAAAAACAAATATATACTCACTTGTTCCACTCATAACATTAGGCTTGTTTTCCATGATTTCACAAAACTGTCTTTGAATATTTTCAATCCATCCCAATTGTTTATCTGGATTCTTTAAAGCAGATAAAAGCTTGCTAACATCACTATCTAAAAAGAAGATGAAAGATTATTGTGAAAGCCATAACTTTATTTTTTTCTTTTAAAAATGCTATTGGTAAAGTGCTTCCCACTATGTTTGTTGCAGTCTCATAATGCCCCGAGGAGTTTTGAACCAGTTAACTTTACATAGGAAGCTGCCTTATACAGAGTCAGACCATTGGTATTGGTATTGTCCACCCAGACTGGCAGCGGCTTCTCCAAGGTTGCAGGCAGGAGTCTCTCTCTGCCCTATCTTAGAGATGCCAGGCAGGGAACTTGGAACCTTCTGCATGCAAGCATGCAGGCACTCTCCCCAGAGGGGCTCTATCCCCCAAGGGAAATATCTTACAGTGTTCACACATGTAGTCTCCCATTCAAATGCAAACCAGGGTGGACCCTGCTTAGCAAAGGGGACAAGTCATGCTTGCTATCATAAGCCCAGCTCTTCTTCCTCTCTGCCATATAACCATCTCCAACTTGTGACTGGGAAATCACATGTACGAAGTGTGAACTACTGTAGGTGGTATTTACCCTACTTTGACGTTTGCATTCTTCCCTAAGTGATCAACACAACTACCTACAATTTTTGTGAGCTATAACCACAGTAATTCCTGGAACTACAGCAGCTAAAAAAAGGGCTGTCATAAATGCTCATTTCCAACTACATCTATGTACAGTCTTGTCCATTTTTCTCTTTCACCAATGTTATCCTGGCATTTGTGTTATCAAGGAGGACTCAGCACTTCTTGAGTGACAAGAAAAAGATAACAGGCTCTTAGAATAACTAATGTCCTACAAAAGGCAGCAAAGGCAATGTTCTCAACTGGGAAGAAAAAGAGCTCCAACCCACTATCCCCATCATGTCCATCAGGCAAGAACTAAATACAAAACTATCAGTGTGATTCAAGAGGGATGATTCTTCATAAATGGTTTCCTCCAAGTTTAATAGGGTTTAATAGTGTGTTTGCTTAGGATTTCAGTCTATGGATGCTATATCTGGGTTAGTGTCATTTCTGCACTAAACACAAAAGTGGCATTGGGTTTTTTTGTTTTGCTTTTAAATTTGTCTAGAAAGGCCTATAGATATTAGGCCTGTGCAAATTTGGATTCAGAAATTCGGATATAAAAATTCAATGCTTTTAGCTTGTGTTTCTTTAAATCTAAAGAGAGAGGTCTGATGTGAGTGGTTTTGGAGGTAGAGGACTCTTGAGTGACAAAGGGCAGTGGCTAACCAAGGAGCATTTCATCAAATGGCCTCCTGTTTCTCCTCCAATCATTGTGCTGTGGAGGAAGGACGCAGATCCCTTTGTTATCCTTGTGCAACAGATCTTTATGCCTTTTGATAGCTTCTGACTCCTTGTGAGCAGTTGTGTGTAAAGGATTGCAGTTGGTGGTAGTGCTAGTTTTTGGCTTATTGTCTTTTGCTTGTTTGTTGCTTGTTTGCTTTCCTTCTTGTCCTGTCTGGTTATTCTGTAGGGTCCTTGATTTCAGATTTTCTGTGCTGTGTGTGTCAGTGTGCTTTATTTTATTACTGTAGATTTACTGCAATTTTCCTTTCCCCTCTAGCTTGTTTGTTGCAGTCTCCTCTCAATCCCTCCCCACTTCTTATCCCCTCCAAATTCTTAAAGAAAAAAATATTTTTAAAAACCCTTCAGAACTTTTCCTTGTTTTGCTCGTGTCTGTGCTGAGTGTTCTGTGTTGTATGCTGCCACAATTTTTTATTTTTATTCTCCCTAATCACTGATGATGATGATGATGATGATGATGATGATGATGATAATGATGATTTTTACATTTCTTCCTCCAAGGAGCCCAGAGCAGTGTACATAGTTAAGTTTCTCCTCACAACAACCCAATGAAGTAGGTTAGTCTGAGAGAGAAGTGACTGGCCCAGAGTCACCCAGCTAGTATTATGGCTGAATGGGGATTTGAACTCGGGTCTCCCCGGTCCTAGTCCAGCACTCTAACCCTCTTCCCTTCACTTTTTTGTGAAGCAAAGCAGCACACACACCCTCCCTGATTATTATCCATATTTTTGCCTGTTCCTGCGTTACCATTGTTTCAATGCTACAATTTTATATTTGAGTTTTATATTTTATCATTTGAATGTTTATCAGTTACTTAGTGCAGTGCTCATTGTGCTTTGTGCAGCCCAGCCAGCAAAACAGTTTCTTGCTATCATGCGGAAGGCAGTGTCAGGCAGAGGCAGAGCTTGTGGCAGAGGATGGGGCAGCACTGCAGATGTGGCTTCTATGTCCCATCCCCCTCGCCGCACCTAAACTCAGGCGCACCCTGTTCCCTCCCTCTGGCAGGGGAGCAGAGGGATTGGGTGAAGTAGGAGATGTGGCAGGCCCCTCTGGATCTCAAGCCCAGGAAATGCTGCCACCAGTGCCAGTTGAAAAGGCATTTGTCAGCCTATCTCCCCCTAGCAGTTCTGCAGGGGCAGGTGTGGAAGTTGTTGGGGTGGAATTGGGTGACAATGCCTCTTCACCAGCCACCTTGAGTCAGAATAGCCCTTCTAGCCAGTACGGTGATTCTTTCTCCTCAGAGGTGGAGGAGGCACCACACCCGCTGCTCCTTCTGTCCCGCAGGAGTGGCAGGGTCTCCTTGTGGGCAGAAGAGAGACAGCATGGTGTGGGACACTTCTCAGTTATGCCTGAGAGCCCACATTTGCAGGCCAATGGTCAGTCGCAGCAGGCTGGTGGGTCACCTCAACACCATGTCGGGAGAGGGTTGAGTCAAGTCTGTGAGAGGCAGGCCTGCAGATTACAATGCACCTCACTTCCGAAATCTGGATGAGCCAAGGTGGAAAGCATGCGTACCTCTCCCTGATGGCCCACTGGTGGCAATGTGAGGGCACTGGTCCCCCTGCTGCTTCTGGTGCTGACACTGCTGCTGTTGACATATGTCAGGGGGATCGGTAAAGATGGGCCCTCCTTCATGCCAAGGTGTTTGACATCGTCCACACAGCAGCTCTGATTTAGGGAACTTTGAGCCACATGATTAGTAAGTGGTGAGCAGGGACACCATCTAGTCCACAGCTTCATTGTCACCAATCAAGGGGCCAACATGGTGAGGCCTGTGCATGACATCTGATGGTAATTCAGGCCACCGGGTTCAGATCCTCATCTGGCTATGTCATCACTACCCGCAATCTGATCTAGAGCTGCTGAAAGATCATGGGAAATTTCCTTCAGAGTATAAAAGAGGGCTGGCTTCTGTAAGAAAAGCAGCACGAGTTGGGGGTGGAGGAGTCCAATCTGGTCCAAGATGCTGGTACCAGGTAGAACTCCACCTACCTGATGCTCTTGCAGCTCTTTGAGAAGGAACAAGCTGTACATGGAGGCTAGGGTCTCAGAGATTGGGGTTGGCCGACCACTCAGCAGGTAGGAGTGGAATACCATCTTCCAGTTGATGGTGGTCCTCAAACCCTTCTATGAGGCCACCAAGATCCTTAGCCACCAAAAAGCCCTCCTCCGGTTGTTCCTCTCTTCTGTCGTGTCAGATGATAGTGTTTTTGGAAGAGGAAAGTTTTCTCTTAGAACATAAGAACAGCCCTGCTCACTCAGGCCCAAGGCCTATCTAGTCCAGCAACCTGTTTCACACAGTGGCCCACCAGATGCCTCTGAGAAACCCACAGGCAAGAGCATGTACTCTCTCTTGCTGTTGTTGCCCTGCAACTGGTATTTAGAGGCATCTTACCTCTGAGGCTGGAGGTGGCCAGTTAAAGTTTTCAAAGGGTCTTTAAGGGCAACCTCCGCTGCTGCCCCAAGGCTTTGGAATGCGCTCCTTTGTGAAATAAGAGCCCCCCCATCTCTGACAATTTTTTTTAAAAGTCTTTAAAGATGTGTCTGTTCACCCAGGATTTTAACTGATAGTGTTTTGATTGTTTTTAATGTTGTTTTAGAATACTGTTTTAAGAATTCGAAACTGTTGTGTTTTAAATTTCTTGTTTTTGTTTTTAACTAATGTTTTAATGTTGTTTTTATCTTGTTGTAAACCGCCCAGAGATGTATGTTTTGGGCGGTATAAAAATATGTTGAATAAATAAATAAATAAATAACCTCACAAAGCATGTTACAGTAATCCAGTTGATGTAACAACAAGTCATGGTCATATCTAACTGAGACAGAAATTGGTGTAACTGGTGCATCAGCTGAAAATGAGCAAAGGTTGCCCTTCACTGGGTCGTGACAAACTCCTGAGCATCCAGATGTACAGCCTGGTCCAGAAAAACTCCTAGGCTGTAAAGCTGCCCCTTCAAGGATGTGCAACCCTATTGAGAACTGGTTGACAGACCATCATCAAATCAGCACTGGTTCTGAGCAGGAGAGCCTTAATCTTGCCTGGATTTGATTTTAGTTTGACAACCAACACCACCGTTCACCCCCTCCAAACACCGCTTTAGAATGTCAGGCATTTAGACAATTGAGGAATTATACAATGTGAACCACTTCTCCAGTTGGGAATTGCACAGATATATAAAGCTGAGTGTATCTGCAGATTGGTGACACCCAACAAGATGCAAGCAGGTGACTAAATTGGGTAGGTTTGGGCTTAACTTGTAATCACAGTTAGTTTTATTGTCTGAACCTGTGTCACTTCACTAAACACAATTTATTTTCAGGCACTCTAATAAAGATCTATACCCAAGGTTTGTAGTTGGCTTGTCAACATACTTTAAGCATTACTTTATTTTAAGGATTTTTTGAAGTGTTTAGATTATTTGGTGACTTCATTACACACTTTCATTTCTTCTGTTCATTTGTCCCCAATTCTTTGCAGGTGGGGAATTAGTGGCACCCCATGTGCCAACTACCCCACAAGCCACTGGGTACTCAGTTTATATTTTAGGCATTTTTGAGGCGTTTAGACTCTTTGGTGTGTAATTAATCCTCATAGGGATTCATTATGAGGAAAGGTTATTAGACACCGAAAGTCTAAACACTTGAAAAAAGTCCTAGAACATAAAATGAGTAGTACCCCACTGCTTCGCGGGTGGGAGGGAGGTGTAGTTGGCACATGACAGTTGACACTGTCCAAAGACAGTCAAAATGAACAGAAGAAATTAAGGTGTATAATGAATCCTCATAGGGATTCATTGAAGGAAAGTTATTTTATATACCAAAGAATCCAAACATTTGAAAAATAGTGACCACACACTTTGCTCCATAACTCCACTTCTAGAAGGGCTAGAGCTTAGCCTCCCCACCACCACCGCTTTTAAATTGAAAGCTGGGAATTTGGGGAACTTAATAGGAGGAATCTGAATCTCAAATAAATTCAAATTGAATCTGGAATGATTCGATTTGGACCTGGATCTAACCAATGGACCACAGGGGAGATTTATTTTGTCTCCAAATCACCCGAATCGATTCACACATCCCTACTATAGACGGATGTGGTGATGGATAAAACACAAACTGCACCTTTTGCTTGTGAACTGTGCTGAGAGAACTACCATAGCAAGTAGAACTCGTGGTGAGCTTATGCACCCTTACAAAAGCAGGGCCAATAGTTAGGGAGTAGCTGTCTGATGAAGCCTTGCCAGCCATAGGGAAGAGCAAAGCAGCCTGGGACTGCATCCAGGGACTGGAGGCAAAGAAAAGGGGCAGGACACAAAGAACTATGATATAGTGAATCAAAATTAGATAAGGTGGTTGTCCCTGGCACCATTATAGATTTGTTTCATAAAACACAGTTACAATTATTTTTTGTTTTACAAAACGCCTTAATTGACCCTATATAAGCCTCCATGAGGCTTTCAACCAATTTTTTCCTTAATTATAAACACTGGAGTGATAAACTGATTCTTCTTCCCTCATATGGAATACTCTCTTCACTTTTTCTTGTTATACCTTATTAGTTTCCAGTTTTTCACCATATTTGATAAAAGTTGAAAAATTTAAAATGTTATTTAAAAGGTCTGTGTCTTTGCTTCTTAAATGTGGTCCCTTCAAGATACTTGTTATTCTTGTTTCATATCAGCATTTTAACACCCCATTTAATATTCAACTTTCTAAATGAAATCATCACTTGCAAATGCCGTAAGCCCTTTTTATTAAACAGAAAATATGTGGTTCTGTTTGTTTCAGTGCATAAAATGCATTTTAAAATAGTGTTAGGACCTTAATAATTTATACTTAAATTGTTTTCTTATCACTGGAATTCATTTGACCAATCCAGGGTATTTCAAAGCTATACTGCTAGTACAGTTCTTTTAATCTATTCAATACATAAATTCCAAAGCCAAGTAATTACACCAAAAGGCTTCATTCCCCAAAGGTCCTGCCGGCATAAACCCAATTCTGTTCTTTGTCTTATGTTTATTTCATCTATCCAAGCTCAGGGAAAAGCTTTTTATGCTAGTTAGATCATTTGTAGCGGCAGAGAGGATGCTCCAGCACTGGATTTCCTGCATCAAGCAAAGGACTGGACTATATGACCTACAAGCACCTTTCCAATTCTATCATTTTAATACTGATCCAGTCCCACAGTTGCTGTCCTCTCTGGGCACTTGCAGATTAAGTAATTATTCTGGGATGTAGGGAGGTTGGGCTGTTTGGTAAAAGTGGGTACCGTTTACCTCTGTGGCCCAAACTACCCCAAGTCTAGTGAAACAAATCTCACTATGAAGTAAAACAAGATAATTCCAGCCTCATATTCTATCCCATCAAGCTCTAGTAGAAGACCATGATCATTCCACCAATGACAGAGCTAGTCTAGGAGTAGAAGGAATTAACATTTATTAATTGATTACATTTTCACTTGCCATTTCTTCAAGGGGATCAGAGCAGCATCTCCTCTTCCCCCAATTTTATCCTTGCAATAACCATATGAAGTACAGGCCTGAAACAATGGCTGACTTAATGTCACTCAGAGAGTTTAGTGTGAGTGAGATTTGAATCCAGATCTCCCAGATATAAATTTAAATCACATCACCAGGCTGGTTATTAATGTATTCTATGAGGAAAAAATAACCTAGGCATTAAGACAAAGAATAACAATTGTTTCCTGCTATATCTCCTTTTAGCTTATAAATTAGCAGCTATAAGGTATTCTACACTCTGAGTATTCTACTTCCATTTTATGCCTCACTTTCTCAAAAATAAAAGGTGTTGCATTTTGGAAAAACAAAAATAGAAAAATAAATACTTGATTCTCAGAAATGGCAAAAAAGCAATATCAGTTTCACAGTGTACTCAAGAACTGATCAAACACACAGATTCAGCTACAAGCAGGAATTACATATGTGAGAAAGTTTTCTCTAAAATTAGTCTAAATTCAGTTTTATGTTTACCATTAAAAAAATTGTACAAGGCATACCTTGTTATTCACGAGGGTTCTGTTCCTCGCCTAAGACCACGAATAACGAAACCGTGAATAACGAGTAATTGCACCAATGGGAATTGGGGGGGTTAGGTTCAACAAATATATTTAAGCGTGGGGAAAATGGCCCAAAAATGTTTTAAAAGGGCAAAATAAATTATCCTACCGTGCTCTGTGGGCCTCCAGCTATCCAGCAATGCCCCCCAGAAGTTCAAATTCTTCCATTTTTCTGCGATTTTTGGCGGGGAAAAAAGTTTTTTTAAACTAAATGAGCCACGAAATGGCTCCCTTGTACAAAATGATGGTCAGAAATGACCTCCAAGGTAATTTCTGGCCGTCTCCAAACCGTGCATATGTGAAATTAATCCCTTTTTGTTGGGGTTTTTTTTCCACGTATGCCAAGGTCGGGTGTCAATTACCTGACCTCAGATATAGGAAACCATGGATAGCGAATCCACATATAGAGAGGTCTGCCTGTAATTTGCTTCCAGACTTTTCTGCAAGTTCATTTTTCATGTATAAGAGCATTTGGGAAATATTAGATTGCTCTTATTATAATTATTTTAAAATACCCTGGTATCTCTCTGTATATTTCTCTTCGGCATACCTGTCGCTAATCCCATGTGTGGCAGATTCCGTGAGAGTTCACGGGCAGCTGCCAGACAGCTACAGGGCGGGTGGGAGGGAAGAAAATGGCAGCAGCGAGATAGCTGGCTTGCCAGCCGGTGGGCAAAAAACCCGGCAGCTAACAGCGATGGCGGTGGCCAGCCGGCTGGTGAGCAGGGGAAGAAGGTGGGCAGGAAGCAAATGGTGGAGGCAGTGAGCGGGGGTGGTGGTGAACTGCGGTGGCAGGCTGGTGGGGAGGCAGTGGTGGAGAACTAGAGGTGCCGATGTTCTGCGCCTGGCCCAGCTAGTTGTATTAAATTCTTGGAATAATAGGAAGGTCATTCTATGATCAAATTAACTCTTGATAGTGTACATAGTTAGTAACCAAATATTAAGCCCAAATGAGTAATGTGTGCACCTTATACACAGAAAGAAAAACATAATAGGTGCCACTATTTATTGTCTGAAGTAGTAACTGAATCCCGATGAGTTTCAATCATATAAGACACTTCATTAGGGAATAAATATAACCTATGAAACTTAGGCTATATTCAGGAAACTTGATTTGTGCACTTAAGCTCCCCCTAAACGCTTGAAATTTGTGCAATGATTATATTGGTTATCTCAGCAATAAATATCTGCAACTGCTGTGCTCTCTTTAAACTTGGGAAACAAAAATTCAAGAGATGAAAAGAATAAAAGAAATCTTATAGTAAGCCAATACAGCCAACTGCAGCTACCAGAGAGATGATCTGTTTATCGCTCACATTTTCCATCACCAGAGTCTTTCAAAAACAATCTTCAGTATGCATGTATGCATGCATAAGAAACAGACTGTTATGCAGAGTCATAAGATCAAGAAAAACATAAAGCCATTCTATTAACAGACACATTAAATCTCAAATGACTGACAATTACCCATTTTGTATTTTTCTTCAATACATCCCCTCCAGTAAAATAATATTTTATACCTTGCCTTGCATCAGTTTTCCTAGGAAATTCAGCAAGGTAACATGTTGGTAAAGGGTGAGATGAAAACATAGGCCAAGGATATGGATCATCACCCTGGGTGAGGAGAAACACAGAGTGATACGTATAACCACTGATTAAAAAAAAGAGCACTAGAAAAAGAAAATGCTATGATATACAACACACATTTTAATGAAGCAATAACACAAATGTTAGATATAAACTAAGCTCAAGAGTAGCAGTATCACACTTTATAACACTAATGCAATTCAAAAAGGGAGAGATTGTAGCTATACAGGAAATGGCAGCTGATAAAGGATTGTGGACTCTAAATACATTCTAAAACATTTTGAATTACTTCTCAAATTGCAGCATCTATTCCCAGAGGCCAGACACAAAGAAAGAAGTCAAATGTATATTTACAACCTTATGAAGAATTCTTGGAGGCAAGATCCGTTCTGTTGGTCCTCCAACAAGATTTATCCTAACAAGAATATGGTTTCTCTCTACTGATAGGCCATCAATTATAAATTCTCTGCAAGAAAACAAAACTGAGTATTTCCTATGGGGTAGTTCAAAGCAACTGTTAGCATGCAACCTGAATTTCATTTTTGAGCAAGTTATCCAACTCCAGGAACTTCATTCATGGGGACAAGGAGTTGGGACAAGTAGCAGAATATACAATTCTTTGCTATACATAATCTGCCCATAATTTTGTTAAGAAGAAATCACATTAGTGAGCTTGCCAGTCATGTGGTTTCTGAGCTAGCAGAGAAACCTACAAAGTAGATATCAAAAGTGGGTACTAGTTGACTAACAACATCTCCAGAAATGTGCCAATGTTAAAAATGTGCTCCCATCACTTTGGACCCACAGGCTCTTTGTTGACCAGCATGGAAATGCAGCAGGGGTATCTCACTTTCCATCATATTATCAGTCCCTTCTTAAATGTTTAAAGTTGCGCATGGCAAAGAAATATAAAAAGGGGCTCTGTTGTTCATAAATGGCAACTGGGGTGTCTCCTCTTTTTTGTAATCTCAAGAAGAAGAAAGCTCTCATGTCAATTTACTTAATTCACTGACAATAATACATTGAACATTAAAGCTCCATGTGTGCAAAAGGGATGCATATGCAGAACGTTCCCTTCTACTGCACAGAATGGGACACATGCAAAAGCTTGGAGACACAGAAGTATAATTAGGGGTGATGGTAATTTTAAGAATCATCACTTCTTACCGAGAACTTCCAGAAGTATCAAGGGTATTCTCTTTTTGAGCATCCAAAAGTACTTTTGATATCTTGTACTGAGATTCTAAAAGTAGGAGTGTATCTAGATCACAGCACAGTACATTTAATAACCTGTAAGATATAGGAGATTGAAATAGCAGAGTATTAGTTCTTGGTGATGCAGAAACTGTTACACAGCAACGAATTTATTTTACAAATGCACTTTACAAAGAATGTGAGGGTAAGTCCCTATCTGAGAGGTTTACAATCAGAAACAGACACAGGGGATGGGGTTGCGGACGGAGGGGGGGGGGAGAAACAGAGGCAGGGATAAACTGAGAAAGAACATGTGATTATTTCAGGTACAATAGAGTATATGATTAGGTTATTGTCCCAACAGCTTCACAGAAAAGGCAGGCTTTGAGGAGATATTTAAGAAGGTGGCATCATAGAAACATTCTAGGAGGTAGTTACATGCACGAGGAGGAAAAAGGGCAGAGATATTTAAAAGGAACAGAAGACTTTCAGGTGGCTGGTGGTGATGGAGCTAGATAGAAAAGATTACAGGCAGGGATGTGTCCTGATATAAGAGTGGAGAGAAAAGCGGGGGCAAGATTATATAGGGTTTTGAAGATCAGGGTCTGAAGGATCTGAGAGTGGGAAATACATAGCTTAAATGTCTCCATGGTTTTTCCAAATATGGTGACAACCAGTCTATTTGCACAGAAAATAAATTAAATGATGATGATGGATGATAGGAATACATAACTGATACCAGGTTTTCCCTGGCAGTAGTTCCTCCCTCGTGCTGCACAAGGGATGTTATGAAGTCTCCCCAAGTTTTAGAGATGATGAGTGGCAGAAGGCAGCCGGCCATCCTGCAAGTATGGAGCTTACCATGCAGCCCAATTAGGTCAGGGTCTCTATCACAAACTAGCATCTTAAATTATTATTATTTTTACTTCATTATGATTTAATTAAAGGCACCTTTTTTGAGCGAACATCTCTAAAATGGCTGTTTTAAGTGATGTTTAACCAGAGGCAAAATATTAGTTACTCTAATTTGCTTTTGAATAAGTGTGTGAAAATCAATCAATAAATTTTTATTGGGACAGAAGCTGCATAAGCAATGCAGGGAAAAGAAAACCACAAAACATTCTCCTACTCCTTTACCTTGGCAGCTTAACTAACCCTACTTAATCCCCAGTTGGTAACTGTTGCAAAAGGGAGATCTATATTCAGAGGACACTACTAAATGGAGCCAATTTTTATTACCAAGTACATTTTGAAGGAAGTGGGTTAAAAAAGATCTGTTGCTAAAATTGTGTACTATAGCTACTAAATTACTGAGTCGTGGTTGTGTATCAGGTTGTATCCATTCTAATAGCCAAAATAACTTGGAAAGGTAAAAACAGATTGCTTACCTGTAACAGATGATATTTGTGGTGATCCATGTTCACTCACAAAATGGGTTCTGTACCGGCACAGTAATCCCTGCGGAAGAATTAGACACTCTTCAGTTCTGCTGAATTGTGTGCATGGCACAAGCGTTCTTTTAGGTGGAGAACACCTTTCTCCTCAGTTTCTGATCGGCTGCTGCAATGAGTGAAGACTGTGGATTGACAGAGTCAGGTAAGTCTCTATTGCTGTGGAAGTATCCTAGCAGCAGAGTAGGCTGAGGTGGGTATTTTGAATGAACATGGATCATCAGAAAGATCACCTGCTTTAGGTAAGCAGCCTGTTTCTCTTTGAGGTGATCCATATTCCCTCACAAAGGGAGCTTACCTGAATGATGGTCGGTGCCAAGATATAATTAGAGCACCTTTAAAGAACCACCCGACCAAAGTTGGCCTCCACTGCTGAGCAGATGTCTACAGCATAATGCTCGATGAAGGGCAGATCTGATGACCATGGAGCAGCTTTGCAGATGTAAAGCATCTGTATGCTGCCTGACATGTGGGCTGATGATATGGCCATAGCCCTAGTTGAGTGAGCTTTAACCTTTGAGGGGAGCTTAAGCCCTTGTTGGTTGTAGCACATGAAGATTAGCTCCACGAGCCAGTGTGACAGTCTTTTGGCTTGATACAAGGTTCTCCTTTTTTCTCTCATAGGAGTGAAAGAGTTTTTTTGGTCTTTCTGAATGGTTCCTCTAGTATAGGAGAGACTCCCGATGTCCAAGGAATGAATGGATTTCTCCAGAGGAGTTGAAGGGTTCAGGAAGAAAATTGGCAACACAATGTCTTGGTTCAGAAGGAAATCCAAGACTATTTTTGGTCAGAAGGATGGATCTGTCTTTAGAATGACTCTGTCTGGATGGAATTTGGTATACTGTAAGGGGAGTCAGCTCAAAGAGCTCTCAGTTCACTGACTCTCCTTGCCAATGTAATGGCAATCAAGATGGCAGTCTTTAGAGATAGAGATTACTTCTCATTCATTCATTCCCTATTCCTGCCCTGGAGAAATAAAGTTTGCACCTCCTGTTTTCCCAAGTTGCAAACAGATCCATTAGTGGGGTTCCCCAGTTCTGGAAAATGTTCCCAAGGACTTGTGGATTCACTTCCCAATCATGTTGCCAGGAAAATATTAAGTCCTGCTTCAAGGGCTATCCACAGCCTTGATGGGAAGGGCAACTGGGTGCATTTGATGGTTTATGCTCCACCTCCACAACTGTAGCGCCAGGTTGCAGAGAGACCAGGAGATTGTCTCCCCTTGGCGGTTGATGTATGCTATCGCAGTCATAGCCAAACCTGTTTGTCTAGCCAAACCTGTACTACTCAATCTTTTATTAGAGGCAGAAATGATTTTCAGGGCATGCAGTACCCGCTCTGAGCTCCTCGGAGGAACAGCGGGATATAAATGTAAGAAATAAATAAATAAACAAATACTGCCAAGAACTCCAGAAAGTTTATGTGGACTGTTTGTTGTGGTGGTGTCAATTTGCCTTGGGCATGAAAACCCATGCAAACCCGTGCCCCAGCCTTCCAGGGAGTCATCTGTTGTCACTGTCAATGATGGGGATGGCTCAAGAGAGGGATTCTATCCCGGTCCACCATTGTATAGCTCATAGCACAGGTTGTGGAAGAGTTAGCCACATGTACTGGCTGTCTAGATTCAGTCTGTAAGCCGACAGAAACCACTTTTGGAGCCGGCATCTTGAGGCTCGTGTGAGACACAGTGGATAAGCAACCAAGATGATCAGAGGCCTAGAGCACCTTTCTTAAGAGGCAAGACTACAACATCAAGGGCTTTTTAGCTTAGAAAAAAGACGACTGCGGGGAGACCTGATAGAGGTCTATAAAATTATGCATGGTTTGGAGAATTTGGAGAGAGAGAAATTCTTTTCCCTCTCACACAACACTTTCCCCCCTCACACAACAGGGGTCACTCCATGAAATTGATTGCCAGGAGGTCTAGGTCCAACAAACGGAAGTACTTTTTCACACAACGCATGATCCACTTGTGGAACTCTCTGCTACGGGATGTGGTGACAGCCAACAGCCTGGATGGCTTTAGGAGGGGTTTGGATAACTTCATGGAGGAGAGATCCATCAATGGCTACTAGTCGGAGGGCTGTGGGCCACCTCCAGTCTCAAAAGGCAGGATGGCTCTGAGAACCAGTTGCAGGGGAGTAATGGCAGGAGAGAGGGCACGCCCTCAACTCCTGCCTGTGGCTTCCAGCAGCATCTGGTGGGCCACTGTGAGAAACAGGATGCTGGACTAGATGGGCCTTGGGCCTGATCCAGCAGGGCTGTTCTTATATTCTATCAGACCTATCAGCCTTTGTTAACTGTTTTAGCCTTTGCACAGTATGAGCTGTTTGCTTTGTGTTTAGCGTAAGGGTGGAGATGAGTTGCACTACTGACACCCTCCTGTCCTCTGGGAAGTAAGTTATCTTCTTCTCTGAGTCCAACACTGCGCCTATGAATCTGATTCTGTGGTTCTAGGATAGGTTTCTTCTAGTTCACCCCAATTCCTAGTTGTGCTAGGAGGTCCAGAATGTATTGAACTGAGAGATTATCTCATATGTGTTCTATGATGTACTGTAACTAACCAGTCATCCAGGAAAGGAAAAATTGATATGCCCTGTGTTCTCAGATGTGCTATGATGGCACTTACAGACTTCCACAACATGGGGCGCTGTTGAGAGTCTGGATGGTACTGGAAGATTCTTAGACCCAGAGTGAATCTTAAATACTTTCTTTGTTCTGGCCATATTCCCATGTGGAAATAGACATCCTTCAAGTCTAAAGTCACATACCATTTTTACTTTTCCAGAAGGGGAAACATTTCTTGTAAGGAAGTCATTCTGAATTTTCTGACTTTTACATATTTGTTCAGGTTGCATAAGTCCATAATGGGACGGAGGCCTCCATCCTGTTTGGGTATCTTGAGTAAAAGCCATCTTTCCAGTTCTTTAAGGGAACAGGTTCTATTGCCCCGTCCTCTAGTAAATAATGCACTTCTTCCACTAAGGTAGGAGTTGAGTGGGTGTACAGAATCCCCGTGATTACAGGGAGGCTTGTAAACTTGATGGCATAGCCTGTCGTTATTATAGACAAACAGGCATCTGATATGATGAGATGCCAAGCGGTGGAAAAGGAGCGAGTTGGATGGGAGAAAGGAGTTGTGCTTGAGATATTTCCTGGCCCCAAGCCTCATTCTGCTTCAACTGGTCTTGGGACTTGGCCCTTTGTTATTGTCTTTGTCTTGGGATATACTGTATTTTGGGGTTATACCTGAAAGACCCTTTAGAGTCTTTCCTCTCTGACTACTTAAATTGGTACTTTTGCCTGCCATAGGACCTATACTTTTGTGAACAGGTTGGTTGCTGTGGGTTTGAAGTGAAAGTCCTCACTGTATAATGGGACTTCATCATCTTCTTCATTTTTTCATCCATTTGCATGCTGAACAGACCATCCCCTTAAAAAGGCATATTTTTGGTTTTATCTTTCATGTCATTTTGAAGGGACAGAGTGTGCAGCCAAGCATGTCTCCAGAGGGATACAGCATCTGAGATGGATCAAAACCAGTCTCTGCTAGGTGTTTCACCAATCTTAAACACTACCTGGTGATATTGGCAGATTTAGTCAGTGCAGTTTTGAACTTTTCATGGAACTCCTCTGGGCCATCTTTTAGGTCTTCTTTCAGATCATCCCATACGGAGTAATGATATTTTGCCATGCAGGCTATGTAGTTAGATATTTTAATGGCTAAGCATCCTGTTGAGTAGAATCTGCAACTAACTTCCCCCCTTCCTTATCCACTGGGGCTGAGTGTGTTTTGCCTGATTACTGCTAACAGCACAATACCACCAGCAAATTTGGTGGAGAGTGCTTCAAGAGGAAGCGGCAGGACTCCTCTTGTATTCTATACAAACTGTCCAGTCTTTTGTAGGTTGATGTAGAGACTCATGGTGGGTCCTAGCACACATCTGCAGAATTGGCAAGGACAGGTAGCATTGCCAGAGATACTTGTTGGGATGCTGAGGAACTGGCTATTTATTAAGTCATACATGGGGTCCTTGACTTCAGGCGTTGGTGCTTTTAATTCCAAGCCTAAAGTTTTTGCCATGTCTGCAATCTGAAGTCTGTACGACATAGTCTCTTTGGTATGCAAGTTAAATGGAGGATATGTTACAGTCTCATCGGGGAAAGGATCAGAAGGGTTCTTCATTTGAATGAAAGTCCCCATTGGAGGTGGAACTGGAGTCGCATTCCCCTTCAGAGTGCTCTTTCTCTCTTTCAGTGATTTTTCTGTGACTAGAGAATAGTGGATTACCTCCAGATCTGTTTAACTCCAGTGAGTGTGAGCTGGAAACATTACTTTCTCCTTTTCAGTGGCAGTGCTTGGAGCCCTTGGTCTCTTGAGAGGAGATTCAGCCAACTGAGTTTTTGGAACTAGTACAGATTCTGAATCCTTATCCCTAATCCAGTCTATGCAGGGAAAAACCTTTGAAGCCAGACGGGGCACTAGCAGTGGAGCTCATTAAAGACTCCAGGTTTCTTGAAAATGTCTTGTGGTATCAGTGAAGCCTCTCTCAATGAAAGGTACCCCTTTTTACTAGCCAGCGAAGAGTCCGGAGAAAAGTCGATTACAATAGGTGACATACCTTGCGGCACACTTGTAATAGAGGTGTCCAGCTTCCTTACCACCAGTGTTGTCAATAATGGTAGTGTAGTCACAATGAATCTTGGGCTGACAGCCATTGATGTCAGGCAGGCAGCTATCAACATAGATGTCAAAGTCAATCATTGTATCAGAAGATATGCAGACGTGATCAGTGTCAGCACTGGCGTAGAAACAATTATCGGTGTTGCCATCAGCGGCGCACCTGATGTTGAGGGTTTAGCACTTTGATGTTCCCCCTGTGCAATCGAAGGTGAGGGAGTATGTGAGGGAGCTTGGTTGTCAACATCGACATCTGTTTCAATGCAGTCAATGTCGATGTTAATGACACGGTTGATGGTTTAGATGTCAACATCGACAGGTAGTGATGTTTGGAATTTGATGAGCCTGGCTGCTTATGCTTGCAAATCTTTATGGTGTTGACATTGACCATCCTTATTCACTGTTTCCAGCTTTTAAAAAGTCAAGTCTCCTTGTTCTCTGTTAGAAAGAGCTCAAGATACCAGGGGCAATGGAATCTGCCAAAGTTGCCCTAGATCCCAATGGTTGTCAACATTGATGCCATCAACGTCGACAGGAGCAGCGATTTTGGCATTGGAATTGGAGAGCAGTTTTGTAGAATTCAAAGACTGCCCAGAGACTTAAGTTTTGGGCGGATAAAAATATGTAAATAAATAAATAAAATAAAAATAAAAGATGGATTTCCCTGCTTTGAGTTTGCTTTGAAAAAGCTAAACAAATCTTGCAGGACTTTATGTTGTGTTGCTCTCTGGGGCAGATCAAGCATACGTTGTGCCTGTCAGAGGAAGGTAAAGTACACCTACAAGAAGCACACTTTTAAAATATTTTCTTTAATGTCCATTAGAGCAACAGAAAGGGGCAAGATGAAGGAGCAACCAGAAAGCAGACCATTGTCGAAGCCAGGAAATCACAATAAGAACAAAGTGTAAACAAAATTCAGAAGATAAACCGTAAAACTGTCCTTAGCCAAAGCCAAAGCACCAAGAAAAATATTTTTCTATCACAGGAACTGGGATGAAACAGAACCAATCCTTCATGATGAAAGCAGCGTGGCATTCAAGAAGGAACTGAGGAGAAAGGTGCTCTCCCGCCAAAAATAATGGACACACCACGCGCGTGATTCAGCAGACCCAAAGAGCTCCTCATGGAACTTGGAATTCTTCCGCAGGGGTTACTGCACATACATGGAACACATTTTGTGAGGGAATGTGGATCACCTCAAAGATCAAATGATCACTAGTGTTCACAGCTGACATTGTGACCAATGGAGCACACATTTGCGGGACTGCAGGGACGTACCAAGAGCCCTCACACAACTCCCTCAGTCCCCCTGTGAACATTCTATTGCACCAGAGCCCTTAGGGTTGAACTCTAAGGGCTCTGGCACAACAATGCAAAAGCATCAGGGAGTTGCACAAGGGCTCCCAGCATGTCCCCACAGTCTCCAAATTTGCCTGCTTCATTAGTCAAGGATGTCAGTCAGTAACAGGAACATTAGTCAAAGATGTCAGTGAGGATGTCAGTCATGTCTCTCACACACACGTCAAAAGATGGTTGCTTACAAAAGATTCATAACATTTCTGTTGAATGCCAATATATATATGTTAGAGAGAGCACACACAAACACAAGGCTGATAACAAAATCTTTCTAGCTTTTGTATGCTAATTTAACACCTGGAATTGAAAACAAAACTTTGCTTTTCCCAACCACTGCCAACCTATTGTGGATTATCATGAATCTAATAAAGTGAGTGCTGGTCCACAAAAACCTTTATTCCAAAATAAATCTGTTAAGTTTTAGAAGTGCCAGAAGGTCCTATCACATAGTTAATAAATTCAACGTGATCTTATCCATACCATGTTTTAAGATTATTGTTTTTATCAGTAAGTGGAAGAAGAATTCAATATAATATGGAAACAGACCCTGCTTTTCTTCTCACCTAAAGTAAATAAGTGTGCCGTCGACTCCTGACGCCCACAGAGCCCTGTGGTTTTCTTTGGTAGAATACAGGATGGGTTTACCACTGCCTCCTCCCTCACAGTATGAGATGATGCCTTTCAGCATCTTCCTATATCGCTGCTACCCGATATAGGTTTTTCCCATAGTCTGGGAAACATACCAGCAGGGATTTGAATCGGCAATCTCTGGCTTGCTAGTCAAGTCATTTCCTGCAGCAACCCTGATAAATAAAACTAATACAGGAAATTCAGTAATCACTATTTTTTAGTCCCTACAGCCTATTCATGAGTATTAATGTTTTATTCAAAAAATAAAAGATTAAAACTCATGAATAGGCTGATCTCCATAATCTTCAGACAAGCTCTCATCTGTTAGTATATTTCAAGGAATGATAGATTAATAAAATCAACACAGACATTTAATGCTTTCATAACGATTTATGAAACAAAAAGTTCTATTTTTATTACTTATGACCATGCCATGCTAAAATATTTCTATCATGAAATGCTTACTATGAATTACTTATAAGTAATCAATCCGGTGGTGGTGGTGGTGGTGGAGATATCACTAAGATGCATTCAGAAATCAGTGGCCTATATCCAGACTTGTGCTGTGTCAAAGTAATGCTTTTGTGCCTGTGCAAGGACACAGTATGAGATTTGAATGAGATTGCACAAAGAATGCAATGTCCATTCTTAACTAGTTCTTCTAAGAGGCTGACATTACACAACATGTTGTGCAAGAGGTTTCACAACCTCATACGGGTCTCAGAGAAGGTCCTCCACCAGCGATTGTGTGACACGGAGGAACACCATGTTGGCAGGATTATTCCCAGCCAGAAAGTAAAAGGTTAATCTCCCCTCTAGAGGTGAGAGGATGGAAGCGGGGTGAGGGGTGGGGAATACGTAAATGGATTCTCTGCATACCTGCTTTTGTGCTAGCTAGGCACAGAGACACAGACTTCACTCTCAATCCAGACATGTAACTCAGCTAAGATTTTTCTTATTTGCAACAACAACAAATATTTATAAAGTTTCTTATAGTTATTAACTATGGTTCTGAGTAGTTTTTTCAGAACCCAACCCTGCAAATAGGTTATGGGCCCCGTCAGGTACTGCTATAATCTAATCCAGTGAATTCTGAAGAAACTGAAGAAAGTGGTTTGCCTGGAGACAGTTGGCAGCCAACATGGATTTTAAGGCAAGCATGGAATAACTGGAACTATCAGCTGTGCAAGTTCAAAATGGAAATTATATTTTCAAGTAACATTTCTTATAGTTATTAACTATGGTTCTGAGCAGTTTCTTCCAAACCCAACCCTGCTAACATACCACAACATGTGCAGCTCCGCAAAGTCTTAAAACGTCTTAAAAGTGTGCACTATTTCTCTAGGTGCATTAGTGCAACAATACTCCAAATGCCAACCAGTGTGATATCAAATTATTTTTCACAAATTTCCTTTTATGCATGGAAGCTGTCTTTGACAGAATATTTGCTGTCAAGGAAGCTGTCTGAAGAATATTTGCAGAAGGCAACCAATGGTACAAAATCTGAATATTTTTAACTCACATTCAATGACCAAATCTCTATCAGAATACTTTTTAAATAAATAAATAGATAAATATTTTGATGGTTATTTCTAACACCAGATCAATTTC
This sequence comes from Hemicordylus capensis, assembly GCF_027244095.1. Taxonomy (NCBI): domain Eukaryota; kingdom Metazoa; phylum Chordata; class Lepidosauria; order Squamata; family Cordylidae; genus Hemicordylus; species Hemicordylus capensis. The sequence goes on from NC_069657.1 coordinate 340,618,537, forward strand.
CTGGTCTGATGTTAGAAATCCTAAATTTTCCTCACATACTTAGTTGCTAGGGCATTGTGCATTTGGTTAATTCACCAAGACTATTGAAAAAGACTGTTTGAAAACATAGTTATAATTTCATAAGGATGGAAAATATGTTCTACTTTGTTTTCTAAACAAAAATCAGACGTACTGCAACATTCAGCACAGATTGCAGTAAATATTCACAGAATTAAAGGTGATAGGCTGAATACATGTTAACTAACATTTGACTGTTAGAACAACCATGAGTAAGTCTCCCAGAAAAAGAATACTAGTGGTGAAGAGGACAAAGTACTTTAACATACCTATTTCTGGTGTTAATTAATATTATTCAGTACATAATTTATTTATTATTTTTATTATTATTATATTATACTATACCAGGCCTTCCCTAGTTTTCTGCAATTTTATGAAGCACCTCTTTTCTTCAACTGCTTTTGTTTACCTCCCCCATCCCGCAAAGCCGCTTCCTCCTTTTTCTTTATGTGCTTGCCTATTTAGATTGTAAGATTGTTCAGGGAGGAATCCTCTCATTGTTAATTTTTATGTATGTACAGTAACTTGCTTCTTAGCTGCTCATTGTCGGGCCATATTTATGAGGGAGTTGGGATTGGGCGGCACTGTTTTACAGTGGTTCTGTTCCTATCTCTCTGGAAGATTCCAGAAGGTGTCACTTGGAGACTGTTGCTCTGCAAAGCAGGAGTTAATGAATGGAGTTCCACTAGGCTACATACTGTGTCCAATGCTTTTCAACATCTACATGAAACTGCTTGGAGAGATCATCAGGAGATTTGGTGCAGGGTGTTAGCAATATGCTAATGACATCCAAATCTATTTCTCCAGATCATTATGCCATCAGGTAATGACATAACTTCCCTAAATGACTGCCTGAGGACAGTAATGGGCTGGATGAGGGATAATAAACTGAGATTGAATCCAAATAAGATGGAGGTACTGTGTGTGTGTGTGTGTGTGTGTGTGTGTGTGTGTGTGTGTGTGAGAGAGAGAGAGAGAGAGAGAGAGAGAGAGAGAGAGCGGGGGGTGGGTGGGTGGGTCAGAATTCGCGAGATGGTTTAGGTCTGCCTGTTCTGGATGGGTTACACTCCCCCTGAAAGAACAAGTACGTAGTTTTCCGGGATCTAAAACTCTCTCTGGTCTCTCAGGCTGAGGCAATGCCCAGGGACACTTTTTATCAGCTTCAGCTGATAAGTCAAATTTCTGGCAGAAAATGACCTTAAATACAGTGGTACATATTCTGGTACCCTCCAGGCTTGACTAGTGTAATGTTCTCTATGTGGAGCTGCCTTTGTATATAATCCAGAAACTACAGCTGGTGCAGAATGCAGCAGCCAAACTGGTGTCCGGGATAACCTGAAGAGACCGTATAACACCAATCTTAAAAGAACCGTACTGGCTGCCGATCTGTTTCCGAGTGAAATACAAAGTACTGGTTATTACCTATAAAGCCTTGAATGGCTTGGGTCCAGGGTATTTAAGAGAGAGCCTGCCCTGTCATGAACCCTCCCGTCTATTAAAAGTATCTGGGGAGATCCAGTTAGGGCTACCCATGGCTCATTTGGTGGCTACTCAGGACCAGGCCTTCTCTGGCTGTCCCGGAGCTCTCAAATGCACTCCCTGTTAATTAGAGTTTCTCCATCCTTAGCTGTTGTTGTTTTTTAAAGACCCTTAAGACACACCTTTCCCACCCGGGATTAATTAATTTTAAAGGGGTTTATATCATAATTGTTTTAATCACTTTCTCCTGTTTTTATATTATATTTTAACTTATGTACACTGCCTATGAATGCACATGTCAGGTGGTATAGAAATATGATAGACAGATATTTTTATCTCATGGGAGGAGGCAGCAAAGGAAAGTGCAGTATGTGTTCATATGTGTTCAGGCATTGTGGTGACCTTAGGTTGCTGTGCAGTGGAGCAAACTTGCCCCATCTCCCACTGGTCCAGGGCACATGGTTATTCAGAAGAAGCCAGTACCCCACTCACTAGAATGAAAATAGTCACAAACCTATCCTTGCCTTCTTGGACAACATGCTCAACTATGGCCAAGGGCGGGGTGGGGGGGGGGAGCAAGCAAGCAAAGAAAGCAAGGAGAGATGAACCAGGCTTGGTGCAAGCCTATTCTTGCTCAGATGCAGAACACGGGCTTTGCATGCATCAGACCCACATTTAAATCTCAGTTAAAAAGGGTTTCAGGCATAAGGGCTGGGAAAGGCATGTACCTGACAATGTGAAGAGGTGCTACCAATAACAGGCAGTACCGATATATCACCCAAATCAGCACAGAGGCAGCTTCATAGATTCAGTATTTATCAGAGATAATGCCAAACTTTAGGCACAGCTGAGAGGAAAAAGAGCAGGGCTAAGTAAGGTGACCCAGGCACAGAGTAAGATGTATGCTCATACTGCAAGCCTTGTGGTATGTTCTTCTGGGCTACATAGCTTAAACATATCCAGATGAGACCCTATGGTTCATAGAAACATATATGCAAGTGTTCAGAAAGTAGTTTGAGATACATTACCAACGATCTGGCTGTTGGTAACATATATCAAAAAGTGCCATTACTTTCCAAAATACTGCTGTAACTGAATATCAGATTGCAATTATGACTGGTGCAACATACAGTCAAACTCGAGTGTGCACAGAACACATGTGGTGGTTTGGCCAGAATTCAGACTGAACCGCTGCTCTGTGAACCGGTTCATCAGACCAACTGGCTGGGTGAACCGATGAACCAGCTCAAACCAGTTCATGATCAAACTGCTTGAACTGCCCAGTTTTCGGTGGACCGGTTCAACTGCGAACTGGTACATGCACGCCCCTTTGGGCTGCCACACAGTTCTCATCAGGGCTTAGCAAGCCTTCTATGCACAGTTAGATACTCTCCCAAGCAGCTGCAACTGTAATTTGTGTGTAGAAATTCCTTTCCTACCTCCACACAGACCAAACAAGAGTGGCCGTACTGGGAATATGACCTCTACCCATCTCTCTTTCTTGATCTGCAAAAGGAAGATGAGCCAGAGCTGCTCCCCAGAGCTTTCTCCCCAGTCAAAGACCATGAAGACCAACTACAAAATACCCAATAAAGCAAATGAACTAAACTAACTGAGGTTTTTTGTTTAAAAAGAGGAGTCTTGGCAGATGCCAAGATTACTGGAAGAGAATAACGGTTTTAATCCAGATAATGTATTTTCAAAGCAGATAATCTAATTTAAATCCCTTATGCACTAAAAGAAAGCCTTGTGGCACTCCAGGTACAAAACAAAAGCTAAAGTTAACTGGAGGCTTGTCATTATTGTTCAGGCAGAAGGACATGCACATAGTCTAATACAAATGACTTTAGCCTATTTTCTCAGGAACATGCTGGGTTGCTTTCTTGGAGGTGGGGAGCAGGGAAAAGCTACACACAATTCATTGTTGTCAGGGAGCTAGGAAGCAGAGTTCTCTAGTTCCTTATAGTTTGCAGCTCAGTTCCATGATCCAGGAGCCAAAGGGAACTCCAATGCTCAGGCTCTGCAGCATTCAGACTTTATAGATGAAACATCTGCCACTGCTGCAAACTCTTCCTACCAGTCCTTTCTACCATTGCAACCCTTGGGGAGAAAAATAGTTTGACAGCAGTTCAACCAGGTGTGATGATGTTATGGACTCTTGCAATAAAATTAATTTTACAAGAGCTGTTTTGATACTCTGGAAGGGAGCCTTCCCTTCACAAGAATCATGTATCAAGAGCCAGCGTGGTATAGTAGTTAGAGTGCTGGACTAGGACCGGGGAGACCTGAATTCGAATCCCCATTCAGCCATGAAACTAGCTGGGTGACTCTGGGCCAGTCACTTCTCTCTCAGCCTAACCTACATCACAGGGTTGTTGTGAAAGAGAAACTTAAGTATGTAGTACACAGCTCTGGGCTCCTTGGAGGAAGAGCAGGATATAAATGTAAAAATAAAATAACAACAACAAAAAAATGTGACAGATATTGGAATAACTTTGATATTCATTCTGATGTCTTAATTGTGGGCCACTGGGATCAAAACAGTAAAGAAACCATATGATATACAAATTCTTTAAATGGTATTGCCTAATACATAAAAAGAAGGCAATGGGAAATAATAGGTTGCTTATAGGAATGTGCAAACTGATTCGTATACAAATTGATTTGTATCTGAATCTAGCTGATTTGGGTGATTTGGAGACAAAAAAATCACACCTGTGGTTCATTGGCTAGATTCGGGTACAATTCGAATCACGCCTGATTTGATTCAAATCGATTCGAGATTCAGATTCCTCCTATTAATTTTTCCAGATTCCCAGCTTTCATTTTAAAAAGTAAGCTAAGCACTAGCCCTTGTAGAAGTGGAGTTATGGAGCAAAATGTGAGGTCACTATTTTTCAAGTGTTTGGGTTCTTTGGTGTATAATAACTTTCCCTCAGTGAATCCCTACGAAGATTAATTACACACCTTCATTTCTTCTATTCATTTTGACTGTCTTTTGGACAGTGGAACATATGAACATAGGAAGCTGCCATATACTGAGTCAGACCATTGGTCTATCTAGCTCAGTACTGTCTTCACAGACTGGCAGCAGCTTCTCCAAGGTTGCAGGCAGGAATCTCTATCTCCCCTATCTTGAAGATGTCAGGGAGGGAACTTGAAACCTACTGATGCTCTTCCCAGAGCGACTCCATCCCCTGAGGGGAATATCTTACAGTGCTCGCACTTCTACTCTCCCATTCATTTGTAACCAGGGTGGATCCTGCTTAGTTAAGGGGACAAGTTATGCTTGCTACCACAAGACCAGCTCTCCTCCCATGATAGTGCCAACTGTCAACTGCCATGTGCCAACTACACCCCTTCTCACCCGCAAGACAGTGGGGTAATACTACTCAGTTTATGTTCTAGGATCTTTTTCCAAGTGTTTCAGCTCTTTAGTGTCTAATAACCTTTCCTCATAATGAATCTCTATGAAGATTCATTACACACCAAAGAGTCTAAACACCTCAAAAATTCCTAAAATATAAACTGAGTACCCAGCAGCTTGTGATTTGGGGGTAGTTGGAACATGGGATGCCACTAATTCTCCATCCCCACCTGCAAAACAGTGGGGTCAAAATGAACAGAAGAAATGAAGGTGTGTAATGAAGACAGCAAAGAATCTAACACTTCAAAAATACCTGAAAAATAAATTGAGCACCCCAGTGTGTGCGTGTGGGGTGGTGGTGGCCGTGTAGTTGACACATGGCCGTTGACAGTTGGCACTGTCCAGTGACAGTCAAAATGAACCGAAGAAATGAAGATGTGCAATGAATCCTCATAGGGATTCATTATGAAGAAAAGTTATTATACACCAAAGAATCTGAACACTTGAAAAATAGTGATCACACTTTTTGCCCTATAACTCCATGACTACAAGGGCTAGAGCTTAGCTTTTTTTTTTTTTTTTGGCGCTTTTTTTAAAAAAGAAAGAAAGCTGGAGATCCATGTTAGGATTAGAATATGGCGACGTCGATACCCCATTATTTCCTATGGCGGAAATGTTCAAAATCAGTAGAAACTAAAATAATTCATTAAAATTCAACCAAGTGTCCCACTGCCTTGAAATCTAGGTGGTAGGTGGGAACCATGGGGACCTACATTACACCCAAATTTGGTGCCCCTAGAACCTTGTTAAGTGGTCCAAATGATCCAAATCCGAATTGAATTAAAGCAAATACAAATCGAATCTGGGATTATTTAGGGGGGTAGATTTGGACACAAAACAAATCAGGGGTGATTTGTTTTGGGCACAAATTGAATTAAAAAATCAATTTGTGCACATACCTAGTTGTTTACCTGTAATTATTGTTCTGTGAGTGATCTGCAGGTATTCATAATAATGGGTTCTGTACCTGTGCAAGACCTAGCAGAGTAGACTTCTTTAGCTCCTCGTGCACTCTAACCACATTGCATGGCAGTGTGACAGTGGAATAGGTGGTTAGAGCGCCTTTACTGTCAGTTCCTGGATGACTGCCGCATGAGACTATCATCCTACAACTTGACATTACAGTGTTTGAAATACAGGCAAGTACTACAGAATAATATATTGCAGTGGGGAGGATGGGAGGGTCGTAAGAATAACTGTGGATTACTCGCAGATCAATAGTTACAGGTAAGCAACCTATTTATCTGTGTAGTGATCTTCATGGTATTCATAATAATGGTGATTACTAAGCTTACCCTGGAAGGGGGGTGCAGTATGCTACTGCAAGATCCTTTTCAAGACATGTCTCCCAAACTGCTGCAGCAGCCATTCACACATCCAAGGCATAATGTTTTACAAATGGCAGATTAGACGGCCAGGTCGCAGCCTGACAAATGTTTTGCATCCTCATCCCTGACATATGCATAAGGATGCATATGCCCTCATTGAATGTGCCTCTACAGTATGTGGTGTTGTCATTCCTTGAACACTATAAGGATTTGCTCCATCAACCAATGCGACATATGTTGACGTAAAATAGCCTGTCCCATTCATTTTCCTTTATAGGCAATGAATAAAAGGTTTGTTTTACGTATCTTCCTTATATATATTTCTCCAAGGTGTACCCGTCGCTAATCCCATGTGTGGGAGCTCTCGCGAGAGTTCGCAAGCCTGGATAGCAATGGGGATGGGGGGGAAAATGGAAGCGGCGGCCAGCTGGCCAGCGGGTGGGAAAGTGCCTGCCAGCGAGTGAAAGCACCACCGTTAGGTGGGGAAGGAAAGCGCTGGCCAGGCTGGCAGGCAAGGGAAAGCAGACTGGGAGGGGGAGAACGGACTGGAACTAGAGTGGGGGGAGGAGAACGGACTCGGGCTGAAGGGAGGGGATGATGAAGATGGAGAGGAGAGATGGGGAGAACTAGGGATGCAAATGCTCTGCGCCGGGTCAGTTAGTATCTTTTATATTCTCTAGACAGTACAGTAATGTCCTGTGTACATCCAGAGAATGCAACACAGTGTCAAAAGCAGAAGTTGGCTTTTGAAAGAACACAGGTAAGACAATATCAGCATTAAAATGAAAATGTGAAACAATCTTTGGTTCAAAAAATTGTATGTCAGTTCTCAATACAAGTGTATTTGGGTAAAATTGTGTATAAGGTACAAAGCTGTCAGCTCATTCATTCTGCTTGCACTTGTTATTGTTATTAGAAAGGCAGTTTTCAGTGTCACTAGCTTCATGAATGCTGTTGCTATTGGCTCAAAGGGGCAGTATAAAAGGTAGACTCCAGTATTATCCAGTAAGGTTATTCAGGCCTACAATCTGGGTGAGAAAATGAGGTTTTACCATCCCAGCCTGGTAGCTTAGAGGACAAAGCAGCTAAATGTACCTTAACTGACACATTGGCCAAACGTGACTGTTTAAGTGTATCAGATATAGAAGTATATCTCTAATTGAAACTCTTTTAGTTGTAAAGTTCTTTGAAGCATAGATTGTGAAACACTTCCATTTGCTTTTATATAAGATTTATATGACAGCAGATCCGGATGTGGAGGTAGTTGCATAGTTTTGCAGGACAGGCAGAGTAAAGTTGTAAACCACTGCTGTTGAGGCCCCCATGGTCAAAGAATATGTACCATGTGCCTTCCTGCAGAACTTTCGCAAACACCATCCCCATCAATGGAAGTGGGGAATAAATGTAGAATAGGTGATTTGTTCAAGGTATTTAGAAAGTATCTCCCCGAGACTGAAGGCCAAGACCTGCCCTTGAGCAATACTCCTTTAATTTATTGTTCTCCCTTGTGGTGAACAGATCTCTCTCTGGATGTTTCTATTTAGGAAATATGCAGTCCACATAGTCCTGGCGTACTTTCCCATGGCGGCTGAGACTGTCCACCAACATATTTAATTCCCCCTTGATGTGTATTGTTATTAGTTGCTCATTGTTCTTTTTGTACCGATTTCATATTTGGATGTGCAGAGAATGAGAAAAAGTGCTTCCTTGCTTGTTCAAATAAGCAATGGCAGTCGTGTTGTCCAACACTATCTTCACCACTTTAAAGATTTTAAAGCTAAAAGCACTGGCGTGAGCTCTAAAATGTATATATGCAAGTACTTCTGATTGGAATTCCACAAACTCCGAGTCCTGTGGCCTGCACAATGTACACTCCATCCTATTAAGGATGCATTGGTTGACAAAGTGGTGGTGGGAAGCAGTTATTGACAGATTGTTCTGGGATGTCCACCATCTCAAAGAGTTTTGTATGTGCATTGGGATTGCTACAACCTTTTGCTGGCTGTCCACATTTGGACGGTATATATTGAGAAGCCACATTTAGAGCGTGGTGTAGTGGTTAGAGTACAGGACTAGGACTGGGGAGACCCGGGTTCAAATCCCCATTCAGCCATGATACTAGCTGGGTGACTCTGGGCCAGTCACTTCTTTCTCAGCCTAACCTACTTCAAAGGGTAGTTGTGAAAGAGAAACTTAAGTATGTAGTACACCGCTCTGGGCTCCTTGGAGGAAGAGCGGGATATAAATGTAATAATAATGATGATAATGATGATGATATTGTTATTATTTAATAATAATAATAATAATAATAATAATAATAATAATAATAAGGCTGATAACATTGCACACACTGAAGTTAAAAGAAAAATGGGAAGTGAATACATTAGGAGAGTTAGAAAAATCCTAAAGTCCAAACTCAATGGCGGGAACACCATACAAGCCATAAACACCTGGGCTATACCTGTTATCAGATACACTGCAGGAATAATAGACTGGACCCAGGCAGAGCTAGAGATGCTAGATCGTAAGACCAGGAAAATCATGACCATCAATCATGCTCTGCACCCCCACAGTGATGTTGATAGGCTATACCTCCCTCGCAGCTCAGGTGGAAGAGGAATGATGCAAGTCCATCAAACAGTAGAGGAGGAGAAAAGAGGCCTTGAAGAATATATCAAGGACAGTGAAGAAGATGCACTCAAAATGGTCAATAACTAGAAACTATTCAACACCAATGAAACAAAGCAGGCCTACAAGAAAGAACAAGTCAAGAACCGAGCAGAAAAATGGAGAAATAAGCCACTGCATGGTCAATATTTGCACAGTATAAGTGGAAAATCAGACATCACCAAGACCTGGCAATGGCTTAAGAATGGCAACTTGAAGAAAGAAACAGAGGGTTTAATACTGGCTGCACAAGAACAGGCACTAAGAACAAATGCAATAAGAGCAAAAATAGAAAAATCAACAACAAACAGCAAGTGCCGCCTTTGTAAAGAAGCAGATGAAACCGTGGACCACCTAATCAGCTGTTGTAAAAAGATTGCACAGACTGACTACAAACAAAGGCATGACAAGGTAGCAGGGATGATATACTGGAACATCTGCAAAAAATACAAGCTACCTGTAGCCAAAAATTGGTGGGACCATAAAATTGAAGAAGTTGAAGAAAAGGAAGATGTAAAAATATTATGGGACTTCCGACTACAAACAGACAAACATCTGCCACACAATGCACCAGATATAACTGTAGTCGAGAAGAAAGAAAAACAAGTCAAAATCATCGACATAGCAATACCAGGCGATAGCAGAATAGAAGAAGAAGAAATAGAAAAAAATCACCAAATACAAAGATCTACAAATTGAAATTGAAAGCCTGTGGCAGAAAAAGACCAAAATAATCCCAGTGGTAACTGGCGCCCTGGGTGCAGTTCCAAAAGACCTTGAAAAGCACCTCAACACCATAGGGGCCACAGAAATCACCATCAGCCAATTACAAAAAGCAGCTTTACTGGGAACAGCCTATATTCTGCGAAGATATCTATAACAGCAGCAACAACATTGACAACAAAATTCTGACATCCCAGGTCCTTGGGAAGGACTCAATGTCTGGATAAAACAAACCAGTCAATATCACCTGTCTGACTGTGTAAACAAGAAATAATAATTAATTATTCTTTTAATTAATTGTTATTGGTATCGTTGTCCACCGCCTAGATTCTTTGGAGGAAGTGGTATAAAAGAAAATCTAAATAAATAAATAAATGTGTGAAAGCAAGCATCTTTTAAATCCAGAGTTGCAAACCACTCCTCCTTGCATAGGAGGGCCAGGATGTTTTGCAATGATGTCATTCTGAACTTTGTATTATTTATTTTTATTATTATTATTATTATTATTATTTCTTGTTTACACAGTCAGACAGGTGTTATTGATTTGTTTGTTTTATCCAGACATCGAGTCCTTCCCAAGGACCTGGGATGGCTGAATGTTATCATCAATACTGTTGGTTATTATAGATATCGTCGCAAAATATAGGCTGTTCCCAGTAAAGCTGCTTTTTGTAATTGGCTGATGGTGATTTCTGTGGCCCCTATGCTGTTGAGGTGCTCTTCAAGGTCTTTTGGGACTGCACCTAGGGCGCCAATTACCACTGGGATTATTTTGGTCTTTTTCTGCCACAGCTTTTCAATTTCAATTTGTAGATCTTTGTATTTGGTGATTTTTTCTATTTCTTTTTCTTCTATTCTGCTATCGCCTGGTATTGCTATGTCGATGATTTTGACTTGTTTTTCTTTCTTCTCGACTACAGTTATATCTGGTGTATTGTGTGGCAGATGTTTGTCTGTTTGTAGTTATTATTATTATTAATATTAATATTATTATTATTATTTCTATATTGCCTTTCCAAAAATGGTTCAGGGTGGTTTACACAGAGAAATAACAAATAAATAAGATGGATCCCTGTCCCCAAAGGCCTCACAATCTAAAAGAAACATGACACCAGCAACAGTCACTGGAGGTACTGTGCTGGGGGTGGATAGGGTCAGTTACTCTCCCCCTGCTAAATAAAGAGAATCACCACGATAAATGGTGCCTCTTTGCCAAGTTAGCAGGGGTAACCTACTATATTTTTTCCACACCTATATATATATTTCACACCTACATACTTGTTGGGAACATGCAAGTCCTTGATGGGTCTTATGCCCCCATCTTTCTTCGGAATTTGGAAGTAATGTGAATAAAATCTATTTCTCTGACTCTTCAATCTCAGAGGAGATTGCCCCTTTCTCCAATAATTCCTTCACCTCCTCGGGCAGCACAGCAGTTGCAGGTGTGTATTTTATGCTTTGGAAACATGGTTTCCATCAAAACTCTATTGCATAGCCCGTGGAAACAAGGCAACACGCCTATGTACTGTATCCCTTGTTATTTTGTGCCATGCCAGTGCATACTGGGCTAATCTTATGGTGCTTGATGGAGGTAATGGAAGTGCAGTTTGTGGTCTGGGTGAAAGCTCAAAGATTCTGTTTGTTAGCATCCTGTGCCTTACCACCGGATGCATGTTGTTTCTCCTTGGGATGCTATGGTCTTTTGGAGGTGTGTTGACACTGTTTATGGAAATCTCTTCTCAGTTGATCTGTATCCCTGGTTATTCTTGCTATAGGTACTGAATCATTGTCCATAGTGGCTGGTGTAGATGTTTTTGCAGTATACTTCCATTTTTTCATCTGCTCCATATTCTCATCTGTTGTGTCAGAGAATAGGCCATTGCCATCAAAAGATAAATGTTCAGTCTTATCTTTAATCTCTATCTGCAGATTAGTGGACCATAACCAGGCATGTCTGCAAATCAAAACACCTGATACCAAAGCTCATGATTCATTTTCTGCAAGATGCTTTGCTGTGTCTAACTGTTGCTTTGTTAAAGTTGCTGAATCTCATCAGGTAAGGTAAGCCACATATATCCTTTATTACATTCTCAAATAGTGTATGGTAGACTTGGCCATACAGGTAAGGTAATGAGTCATCTTTATTAATAAACATGCTGAAGAATACACTCTAGTGTTGCCTCTAACAGGGATTTCCAGATGTTTTTGACTACAACTCCCAGAATCCCCAGCAGCAATAGCTTTTACTTGGGGATTCTGGGAGTTGTAGTCAAAAACATCTAGGAATCCCTGTTAGAGGCAACACTGGTACATTCGACATCAACTAGCATCCAATTTACGACCTTCTTTGTCTGCAGGTGCAGAATGGTGACAAAACAATTTGCTTGACGTTGCGCAGTCAGTGACAAGTGAGTTTGGCAGAGGGTGCTTTATGAGAAAGAAATGGTCACCTTCCTCTATACGATAGAACCCCTCATGAGCTTTAGAAATTGGCGCAGCTGATGTCATCTCCGATGGTGATGTCAATGATGAGATTACTCTCGATCCAAAATCAGCACATTTTTTTTTTAATCAATGTTGGTGTCAGGTGAAAGCACCCCGCCTACTCTATACAAAATGATATACCGAAGGACCTCGAATTTCATGCGGGTTCCATTCCACGCTACACCGCAAATATGGAAACCATGAATATCGAGTCATTGTGGAAATGGGGAATTGGGGGTTAGGCTCCCAGTTGTCGGAAAACATCAAGAAAACATCAAATTTCAAGGGGAGAAATGTGGGGGGATGCTGTCTACCGCACATAGCTGCTCCCCAAGTCATGCTGTGCCCCCATATGCTTCCAAATCGGCTGAAAATTGCCAGGTTTTTTTTCCTTTTTAAAAAAAATGGAGCCATTTTGGAGGCTCCAAAACACAAAATGGGGACCGGAAATGACTTCTGGGGCCATTTCCAGTCACCCCCGACCCACAGATACACAAGGTTGACATGATCCCCCCCCATTTCCCCCCCTCCATATGCCGAGGTTGGGTGTCTATTACTTGACTGCAAAAACACGAATAAAGAAACTGCAGATAACGAGGTCTGCCTGTACACTGATTAATTCATATAAATATTTGAGACAAAGCCTTATTGTGTCATATCATCATTTCAACCAACTATATGTTCTGTTGAATGCCATAATATTTTATTGTAGAGATACTGGAATTAAGACTGGATTCACAGTATCCTTTCGACAGCCATTCTGCATAAAATATTACAAATTAAAAATGTATTTTAGCCATGACACCAGCTTTGGTATGGTTAACCGAAGGCCAGATTCATCAAACAAATGAACCTCACTCTGAGGAATGGCATGTGCAAGACAGATGTCATTGGGATAAAAGACTACCATGTACTGTCAAAGAGTTCTTCTGAAGCAGATTTGACTGGGCAAAAGGGAGTCATCACTGACAGTTCAGAAGCATTCACCTAGTACTATCATCATTTAAATGAGACAGAAGGGTTTTAGGGATCTTAAGACAAAAATCTTAAGATCCCTAGGCAGAACAGGGGCAAGCAGCAATGACTAAACAGCACTGCCAGGACTATGGAATGACAACAACTGGGACTTTCAGGATTCAGCATAGGAGTGTAAAAAATTCACTACAGAAAGCAGAGAAAAATGGAGCAAGAAGAAACCTCCCTATCTCATGCTAGCCACAGCTATTAACTTTGAAGCACTCTTGTGTTAGGTGAAGTATTGCCAGATCAGATAGGAGAAGATATGAAAACCCCAGGCATAATGAGCCCCTGGTGGCGCAGTGGTAAAACTGCCGCCCTGTAACCAGAAGGTTACAAGTTCGATCCTGACCAGGGGCTCAAGGTTGACTCAGCCTTCCATCCTTCCGAGGTCGGTAAAATGAGTACCCAGAATGTTGGGGGCAATATGCTAAATCATTGTAAACCGCTTAGAGAGCTCTGGCTATAAAGCGGTATATAAATGTAAGTGCTATTGCTATTTGTAGGAACAAGGATTCCATATGGCCTAACAGCTGAGAAACATCTACAAAACTTCTGCAACTGCCCAGAGAAGCTACAAGATCTCCTAGCAAGGAGCTGAAAACTTTAGGGATCCTATTCCCTCTCCCCCACCTCCCTCTATAGACCACTAGCACCTAATGAACCAGGATGGATAACGAGACATTGTCTAAGACCACAGCATAGCAGGGGTGAGTGAGCGAGCATATGTGTACCCACATGGTATGCCAGTATAGCAGAATGTGCAGATTGTGCCCCAAATAAATAGGTTTACACTCTGGAAACAACTTGTAGCAGACAGCAGGAAGGGCCACCCAAGGTTCTATGTAGCGTTTTAAGTCTCAAATGTGCTTGACTATAATGAGAGAGAAAGCATAAAACTCATTTCTTGTCTGCATAGTTTGACTGGTTTTAGTGTCTGCTATCCTGACTAATGAAGAGTATGGCTTTGAAGAATGTGGGGACATGATGGGAGCCCTCATGCAATTCCCCCTTTCCCCCTGCAAGCATACTGTTGCACAAGGTTCACTAGATTTCCAATTTTGCAGAGCCCTTCCAGCGAGCAAGTAGCTCAGAAGTCTCATGGCTCTTGCATAACAGTGTATTTGCAGGGGGAGTTGTGCAAGGGTTCCCACCATGCCCCCGCAAAGTGTGCATGTTTAATTAGCACTGCTAACAGGAAAGAGGCATCTTTTAAAAGCGGCGAATCTCTTATATTTAACAGGGGAGAGCAAATTATATGTCAGGTGAATTTGAAAACTGAGCATCTTACCTGAGTCCAAAGATATGTGATTGTTCATAATTGAACAGCGAATGAATTTTAGCATCTGTATTTACAATTACAAGTCTGTCAATGATATCCTGAAAAACAAAAGCCAATGTTTATCATTTTTGACATCTTTTATTGTGATCACCACTTTGAACAGACAACACTGCTACTCATTAACACTGTGTTTTAAGAAGTATATGACATAACTGACCAGAAAGAGAAAGTATGTTTAAGAAAAAGTATAGTTATTAAATTTGTTTGCAGAAAGCTCTTAAGCTGACAAAATAATATTAGTACAGTATTTTTGTGTATAAACTTTTAAAATTTCACTTCAGTCAGCTACTCTAATCCAAAACAATATTAACTATGCAGACTCATAAAAATAGTCATTATCAAGTATTTTGTATTAATACCCACTGCATTTATTTTTAAATCTGAGCATACATCAGGGAAAATACCACAGTGAATAATTGTAGAATAAGCTTCCTATAAAGGAAATCTGTTCCTAATTGGAAGTTTGCTTATTTCCTGAAACAAGACTATGTATACAGCCCTGGTAATGTGGAAACACTAGGGATCTGCAAAGAATGGAGAACTGCCAACTTATTAAAACTGTGTTGAATAAATACCTTTATTATGATCATTGATCAGATGTAAAATTGTGTTTTGATTTGAGCTTAAATCAAAGTACTCTGACACTTTAAATGTTTCACGAAGATCTCTGTCTGCAATGGAGCAAGCCTCACTCTGCGCAGTTGTAATTTGGGGAACTGCCAAAATTTCTACTCTTCTAGGATTCTCCCAAAGACTTATAGAGGGGTTAAGAGGATTCATGTGAGTGGCTAGAACAAAATGGATCCAGAAATTCAGCGTCATCAGTACTCTGACACCCAACTATATCCGTCATTTTCATCTGGTCCAATCAGCAATCTATTCCTTGTGCCACTATCTGAATGCTGCTATGGCTAAATGAGGGGGCCTAAATGGAGACTGAATTAGACAAGACAGAAGAGTTCATGACAGGGGAGTCATGTGACTGGCGAAGTGGGTGTGTCTATTCTAGATCTGGTCACAGTCTCCCAAAAATATCAGATTCACTGTGGGTGCGATCCCAGATGCTACTTTGCTGCTTTTTTCACAAAATGTCACGAGTTTCCAAGTCTGCATGTAACAAAATATTGCGCCGGAAGGGTTAATATATCAAAAATAGTATGCTTAAAACACTTTGAATATGCTAAAGAAATGCTAAGAATTTTTCATTATTATTATTTATCTATCTGGCTGCCATTATGTTTTCAAGGAGTGGCCAGCCAGTAAATCTTTCATTATTTAAAACCATAAACCATAACAAAAATGGTTATTTGTATGGTGGAGCAAGACATCTGCAGGGAAGATATTTAGCCTATTTTATAAGTTAAGAAGGATGTGGGATAGGAAGAGGGATAATTAAATACAGTGATATAACTAGGTCAGAATTACATACGCAATGCATAAAGTAAGCAACCAAGCACAGTATAAATTAGAGAGATAATGAACTGATGTGGTGAGTTGCAGGCTTTGGCAAAATATTCTGGCCCAATTTTTCTTAAAAACTCATATCTGAAAGCAGAACACCTCCACGATTTTCACAAGGCACAAGGTGATCCAACAACTGAACAGGAAGAAAGCAAAAAAATCCACTCTCCCAATGTTTGTGAATGGGAGGATTTGCATTTTGCCCTCAAAAGTATTAATTATTTTTTTCTCTCTCAAATCTGACAGGCACTCAATCACCTCACTTAAGATATGCACAAACTCATGAAAATACAGTGGCCTACATCCTAAGGGTTGCGTGTGTGAAATGCTTCTGTGTTCACACGGGCAGAGCACAGGGGGTGGCTGGGGTCAGATACCCCTTCCTTATTCTGTAGCTGCCTGCATCTCTGAAAATGTGTCCCTGAGGATTGAGGGGGGGTGGGGCATGTCAGAGACATCATTTTGAGAAACACAGGTGGCTGCAGAGCAAAGGTGGGGGTTGTCGAAAATGGAATGGAAGCGTTTCCCGCATACAACACTCCATTCACAGAACAGAAGAGTTTCTTTCCTGCATACTATACGTAATTTGAATGTAGGCCACTGATTTCACATTATATAAAGAAGAACGTTATCAAATCTTTTGCTTACACATGCAATAAAAGATTTGTGATAAGACAAGAGAGAGCAGTATCTGCAAATTATTTCAGTATCACATTTTCCCCTATAACTGTAGCGGGTGTGTGTGTTTGTGTGGATCACATTGGGTACTGTGTGTATATGCTGCCCTCATGCTGCATGCGATAAAAAGGAACTGAAAAATCTATTCAGAATTTAGCAGAAATTTCTACTTTGTAGAAAATCAAACCTAATTAACTTGCGGACAAAATGGCTAAATATTTATTCTACTGAGATTTTTCTTTTTTTTAAAAAGATGATAAAATTTACTTACTATAGTATCTGTAGGGACCTCACGAAGAGAATATTCTGGTTTATTAGGTATCTCTTGATCACCTATCAATTCATAAACCGCAGGGTAGGATAACAAGTTTATCAGAGCCAGAAAAGACTAAAGCAGGAAACAGGGCAAGACATGTTAATTGATATATAGTTTAAAACCTTGTTGCAATCCTTATCATTACAATGGTCTTGAAAAAAATAAGACATAAAATACAAAGTGTCAGCCTTTAATTGGGCCAACTTCTGTCAGTGTGGATGTTTTCAAGCTTTTGAGTTACACAAAATGGAAAAAAAAGATGAAAGACATCTGCAGTACACCTACAGAGGAAGATCCAATGCACACAGTTGGGACAGACAAAGACCTCACCTTACTAAAGGTGAAAAATTATTTACAGACAGTCCCTGATGAACAATTCTTTTGAAACATGTTGGACAGCTGGCAGAGCACAGCCCTTAGTTACTCAATGAGACTGGTACGGAAGACAGTATGTCCACAGCAGTTATATCACCACTGTCCTTATCTGCCTCCTCAAGAACATCTACATCCCTGGCTTTGGGGTAGGAGGTGGCCATTTGGATAACAGCATATTTGCAGAGTGAATAGGTGAAGTTCTATGTATGTCTACCTTTCTCTCGCCCTGAAAAATGTACTTTGCAAAATAATCATACATTTCTATATACTGTTAAACATATAAACTGGCCCAATAAAAATCAGTGAAGAAAGTTATTGCTGTGTCACATAAAGATAGAAAAAATATAAAACATAGAGAGAACTTGATGCTTCACAGAACAACTTTCTATAAAACATCAGGAGCATCCATTTTACTGTTACTTTTCAAAATGCACATTTAAATTACAACAAAGAAAGCGTTAGTTGCTGAGATGGTGATATTTGTAAAAAAACTTGGATCATGACTTTTATTTGGGCACCATTTTATTCTGGATAATTGTTTTTATTTGTAGATGTCAGTAATTGCATTCTATGCAATGGCCTCTGGCTCATACAATAAAACTGATTGACCGAAACATTGTCACTGAAGTTGAAAACATCCTGCGGTGATTACACATAACTCTTCTAGATCCAACTGAAATACACTGTGAGGTCGTTCACGTGTCCAGGCAGGTGGGGTGGCAGGGGAGTGGGAAGGCTGGTTGTGCCCATCTTCTCCCCAGACAGGTGCTTGACTCCTGCTGGGAGTGTGGATCATGCTCCCAGACGATCTGCGCTGCATGCCATAGCGCAGAGCTCTGGAAGCCAAGACGATGCATCCCAGCCTCTGGAGATCCCACAATGCACTGCACTATATGCACGATGCATTCGGGGATTCACCCAGAAAACTGGCACTCTAGGCACCCATCTCTGTGTCCACTGGGGCTGGCACGCAGCTCTGTGTCTATTCCAGCCAACACACAATCCCAGAGCCTGGGTTGAGGGCATATTTGAGCCCTTAGCCCTAGCTAAGAACCAGGTTTCAAAGCGGGGCTAGGAGGCATTGCCCCACTGGGATTGGGCCTGATCCCAGCAGTTCTCACATTCATTCATTCATTCGATTTCTATACCGCCCTTCCAAAATGGCTCAGGGTGGTTTACACAGAGAAACAATGAATGAATGAATGAATGAATGATATGGATCCCTGTCCTCAAAGGGCTCACAATCTAAAAAGAAACATAAGATAGACACCAGCAACAGCCACTGGAACTGTTAAACATGCAGCTTAACCCAGGCTGGGCTTCTCTAACCTGGTTTAGGGTACGTGTGAGAATAGTCTCTCTTCTCTTCAGGCTATATACATATGTGAGAGAGAATACAGTGGGACCTCCTTTTGAGTAAGCATGCACAGAATTCCACTGTAAAAATATGAATGTTAAACCATCACAGTACCTCTTTTTTAATTTAATTTAGAAAGTCAGACTGTATCCTTACTATCATTTTTAACAGGAAAAGTCCTACAATAAGTAGAAATGAATCACAACATGGCAGACTACTCTCATGCTATTTGCTTTTCGAACCCTCAGCTTCACCATAAACACCCAAGTTAGAAATGGGAAAATACAGGCAACCGAATGAAATTCCAAAGAAAAATGTTGATTTAATAATAATCTTCATGCATAAATATACAAAAACAAAATTGCACAAAGTCAAATCACCTTTTGACAGCTTCGGTCAATGGGATCCACTGGTGTCGATCTAGGATGAGTTACTCTGATATCATCTCTTCCACACTCTAGAACACCCCACAGTTCAGTAATAAGTGCTTTTATAAATCCTAAAAAGAGAATCCTTAATTTTATTCACAAAGACTATATCACATTATCTCCAAAGCATCTTTTACCCAAGATATATTTCACAATATAGTAGGAACAGTTGTTGTGGTCACCTTCTCATCTCAGCTGGTGTTTTTGCTCAAGGCTCCATATGCACTTTATTCTGAGATAGTCAGTAACTCACCAAAGAAGTTTTAACTTTCCCCCCAAGTGATCCTCATGGTAACTGGATAGAGTGAAATACTGTGCCAGCCTGACATCTGCAACACTGAGCAACATTGTATGCATGATATAAATATAGAAGATATTTAAGCCCTAATATTTATCCACTTTCCTCTAGATAAAGAGATAGCAACTGGCAACCTGACTACAGAAGAACACATATAAAGAGCAACTATTTATTTATTGTTACATTTATACCCCACCTTTAATTAAAAAAATCCCAAGGTGGCTGGGGATTGTGCAATCCACAACTATGGGGGATGTGACTGGGCTTCATGCCATCCAGTCCCACTACATGTGTACTGTTGCACAAAATGGGCAAAACATTCCCATTTCTGCCTGTGTTCTGGAAGTGATCTGGAAGAGAGGAGACACATCACTGACCCTCAGCAACTTGTTTCCTCTGTTCCAAATTGCTTCTAGAACACGGGCAGAGTGGCGATGTTTCACCCGCTTGCATAACAGTGTACATGTAGAGGGTCATGGCCTAGAACAGAATAAATTACATTTTTTGTTTTGTTTTATGGCAAATAGATCAATATTAGGGACACTCCAAGTGTCAAAAACTATAGAGAGGATGGAGTCATTCAGTTCCCACTCATAGAGGGTTGAAAAAGAGATATCCCTACTGAGTGAGTCAGCTAGAACATTAGCCTCCGCTTTAACATGGATGACAATAGGATGGATCTCAGTAGGCACCATTCCCACAATTGTGGGGCCAGGTTATTCAGGGATCTCAAGACTGTCCCTCCTTGATGGTTCAGGTAGGCAATAACCGTGGTGTTATCAAGAGTAACCTGAACCACCTGCCCTTTTAGTACAGGAAGGAATGCCTTAAAAGTGAGGAAAACCGCCAATAGCTCTAGGAAGTTAATGTAGAGCTCCTGCTGATGGAGGTTCCACAAGCCCTATGTCCACAAGAGACCACAATGTGTGCCCCAGCGCTGTAGAGAGGCATCAGTGGTGACCGATGTTATGGGGGTCAGAACATAGAAAGGGACACCTTGTGACAAGTCAGGCAGAGCCCACCAAGTAAGGTCCCAAAGAACAGCATCAGGTATTACTAACCACTTCATTTGACTGTCCAGGTTTGGTCTAAAGCAGTGATTCTCAAACTTGGGTCCTCAGGTGTTATTGGACTTCAACTCCCATAATCCCCAACCAAAGGCCACTGAGGCTGGTGATTATGGGAGTTGAAGTCCAATAACACCTGAGGACCCAAGTTTGAGAATCCCTGGTCTAAAGACAGAGAGCAGCCACATTTGAAGTCTCCACATTCAAAGGCAGCTGTTGGCCACCATCGTGGTGCACAAGGCCATCGGGCCCAGAAGGCACTATATCAAGTGGGCCCTCTGCCTGGGTGAGGCCTGGAAAGCTGCAACTAGGGCCAAGATGGGTTGGATGCGTTCGACGGGTAAGTAGGCATGCCTTGTGACCACAACCAGGACAGCACCAAGATACTGGATTGTGCACTGAGGGGTCAGGATAGACTTCTTGAGGTTGACACTGAGGCCCAAATCTGCTAGGAGAGAGAGAGTAAGCTGGAGGGTGTACAACAGCGTCCATTTCTCTTTGCCGGTGATGAGCCAGTCATCAAATTATGGAAAAATGGAAATGCCATGCATATGCAGTTGTGCAATCACTGCACCCATACATTTGGTAAAAACTCGGGGGGCAGTACAGATATGAAAGGGGAGCACCTTGTGTTGGTACACCCACATACCTAGCCAGAAGTGCAGAAACTGACGGTGGTGGGGCCTTATGGAAATGTAGAAGTATGCGTCCTTTAAGCCAAGGAAGACAAACCACTCTTCTTCCAGGAGCAGGTTGATGGCCTGCAAGGGTATCATACGGAACTTACTAGTTCGAACCAACTTGCTCAATCCCCTTATGTCCAAAATAGGACGAAGTCCTCCATCATGTTTAGGAACCTGTAAGTATCTGGAGTAAAAACCTGTAAGACTTCATTTCCTCAGGCGGGGAGTTCGAATGAGGATTCGTCACATTGTCGTCTGGAGAAGTACCTAGTGGGACCTCCGAGATGTCCGAATCCAGCACAGAGGAATCTGTAGACTCACTGACTGCCTCTGGCTCCTCGGGGCAGGAACCCCTGGGCTCAGTTCCACCAACAAGGTAGGATCCCTAGGATGGACCGGTTCTGGCGGGGCCATGGGTGGTTCTGGAGTAGGTGGAGGGGCCCTGGGGGGGCAGTGTCACTGGCCTTGAGGGATATCCAGGTGTGGTAGGATGCTTGAACGGGTCGTTGGCATCACAGGTACAGGGAACAGATAGAGTACCCATAAGTTTCATCAATTTCTACAACTTGTACTCCTCAAAATTGTAGGGGAGTCCAGATGATCTATAAAGAGAATGAGACCTGAAAACACCTCCTCACATAGCGGTGGGCAGAGTCAAAAGCGCTAGGAGAACTGTAATAATTCAGGGGATGCGCTGGGAGATGTAGCACAGAATAATGGTATCGTTCTCGCCATGGCATGCAAGGGGAGTACAGAGACATCTCCCTTGCAGGATGCCTGAAAGTGTCCTAGGAACAGGTAGAGGAGATCTAGAATCATCATTGTCCAAGCCCTGATAAAGAATGAAGCCTTTAAATGTAGTATTAGATGGTGTGGAGTTAGCTGATCCCCACATCCTTTCCCAGCTCCTGCCAGAGCAATGGGGATCAAGCAGGTAATTCTTTGGCAGGAGTAATCCCACTCAGCATCTGACGAGGAGACAGTCGAACAACTGATTGAGCTGGCGAGATGACAATAGGTGAAGGAGGTCATGAACGAACTGGTGACAGCCCTATAGAGGAAACTTGGATAACACCTGCTTAAGCTGCAGTCGTCGAAAATGATGTCAGCGGGTCTATCGTCGGCACTGAGGATGTGGCAGGCATCTAAGTCAGCACAGACCTTGTCGTCAATGTTGAGGCCGGAATTCTCAACGCTGAAGAGCTTTTCTCAGAGGACTTCTTATGTCCCAATATTTGGCACTAGGCGTCGAGGTTTTCGACATCGTAGACTTTGAGGTTGATGCCTTGGAGTTCAGGTCCCTGGAGGAGTAAGAAGTCCCCGGCTCTGCAGTGGACAGCGAGGGTCTTGGCTAGCATCAAGACCGACACTGGTCTAAGAGTCAACGTTGATGCTGTCTTGTGGACAGAACTAGGCGTCGACTTTGGTGTCAAGCGCAAAGTTCACAAAGTTCTAGGTGTGCTCTTTGTACTTGAGATCTCCGAATTTGAGAGTTTTTTATGCACAATCCCCGGAGGAGGGAGAGCGGTCTCTGTCACACTTATGCTTGCAATAGGTCTCCCGTCCTCTACCCAAAGGCTTCTTAAAAGTCACTTCCGCATGTTCTCCAGCACTGAGTGAGATGACATCGACGGGATCAAGAAGTCAAAGTTCTCAGTGGCAAAGGCAGGCTCAGTCTCATAGTCCCGGGGTGCAAAATACTTTAATAGAGAGTCAATTCGAAAACACAGTTTAAAATATTTCTCTTACTGTCTTCACAGGAACGAGGGGAAAGGAGCTGATCCTTCACAAATGAGAAGGAACTTAAGAGGGAGGTGCTCTACTACAGTCTGCTTTATAGGCTCTGGTATCCCTACACCTTAAAGGGACAGAGCACGCCTAATTGGAGATACAGATTCCTCTGTGGGACTCCTGCACAGGTACAAAAGACCCCATTGTGACATGGATCCCTACAGAGATCAAATAAGTTAGTTTCAGTATTTGCAGGTCAGTAATGGTTTTTCACGTGACACTATATGGATGCAAAACTGGACTTTGAAGAAGCAAGATAGAAAAAGTATTGACACTTTTGAACTTTGGTGCTGGAGAAGACTTTTGAGGATACCATGAACAACCAGGAAAACAAACAAATGGATCATAGAACAAATCAATCCAGAAATGTTACTCGGGGCACAGATGACCAGGCTCAAGCTTCATACTTCGGACACATTATGCGAAAACCCAGCTCCCTTAAGAAGTCCATAATGCTGAGAAAAGTGGAAGGAAAAAGAAGAAGAGGATGACCAGCAGCAAGGTGGAGGGACTCGATTACGACAGCAGCGAAAGCACCACTGAGAGACCTTAAAGGCTAAGTTGAAGACAGATCATCTTGGATAAAATCTATGTGGTCGCTAAGAGTCAACATCGACTTGACGGCACTTAATCAAACTATATAAGTGATAGAATGGAAGGTAGAAGACTAAACAACACCTTATACATATTCTGTTAGTTTAATAAAATTATTTGCCATATTCACATAATAACACAGAACAGTATCACATAGTAACAGAGTACATTTAACAATCTATTTTCCATATATCACAAGAAAATCCAAAATCAGATCACGTACTGTTAATAAATATAATCTGCCTAAATACGGTGGAACTGTGATTCTACTCTCACAGCCTGCATTAATCTAATCTTATCAGTGATCATTTCTAAGAGTTCAATTGACCACACCTTATTATACCACTGCTCAATTTTTAATTGATCCAAAGATTTCCATTGTTGAACAATTATTGTTTTCACTGCCAAGATTTAAAAAGTTACAAGTTCCTTATTTTTTAATTTGGCATTATTTCCTACAAATATATGTACATATTCCTTTAGTTGAGTTCTTGAGGCAAATAGCACTGTTAAAGGATTATTGTCAAAAATTTACATCTCAAAACTAGATTTAGGAATGTTTAAAAAAGGATGAAGAAGAAAGGGTGAAGGTGTTTCTGGCATTTTGGATAAACCCTATTATACTATCATGAAGGAGAATTTCTATATGAACTTGTATTGCTGAACCTCAACACCTAAAAAGTCTAATAAAAAGATATCTAATTAATACAATTGGATACCATGTGTTGGAGGTATCAGAAGGTGAATGCAGACTGTATATATTTGATGTGGTTTTGTCCCTATGTGCATTGGGTAATGATATGAAGCATTTTTAAAAAATTTAAAATAAACTCAAGGCCTTAGCCTCTAATCTATTTGTTGCTATCAAAATGGTAATAGCTAAAATTGATATTGTGAGATCTTCGAGAAAGATGTGTTTGACAGATATTATTTTGTGATATTATATCAGGCCACGGATATTTGAGATGTGATTTTGTATTTTTCCTATCTTTGTACAAGAGTAATGTAAGATCTGAAAATAAAATAATAATTACAACGGAAAAAAGAAACAGTGGGCACAATCCTGGCTCCTCTTTATGTGGAACAACATGCATGCAGTTGTCCCATGCAAGTATATGACAATCCTCACCTGCCATGCTAACTCTGTGCATGCATGGTAGTGCCATGTAAATTTTGACATAACACTTCTTTCAAGGCCCTACTCATTATTAATGAAATGAGAACCTGGGAAGGAGCAGGCTACTGGATGCAACAAGGTGAGATGGGAGGAGGTCTCTGTTCCTTGAGAATCTTGAGAAACACCTGGCAAATCAGCCACAGACATCCACAGAGCTCGACAGGAAAGGGGAAAGTTCTAATGTACTCCTATGCTTGTCACATTGTTCTCCATGTATGCAGAAGTTGTATCCAATTAAGTACAACCCAATATACAAGTTTCAGTTTCTTTCATCCCCGATTGCAGCACTGTATGTACTGCAAAACATGCATGAATACAACAAGAACAACATAACAAAAAAAACCCATAAAGCAACCTGCAATAGTGGGGTTCTGGTGCAAACACAAGCCAAAGTTTCATTTGATTTCAGATGTGGATAAGTTAAAATAAGATGCATGACAGATCCAATAAAGAAATAAATACCTGAATGTTGCAGAGCTACAGCACCTGAAGCAGTTGCTGCCACCTGTGAAACAATTACTCCATAGCCAAACTTTTCGCAGCCACTGACCTGGCAAAAACAAATTTAGCTAACAAATTTCAAGAACTCAAATACATCAGTGCTATATTACAGTAGGAACATGTTTACAGGAGGCAATATTACTGATGGTCTTTATGTACATATACACATGCTTCCATTCTCTCCCCACCCCTTGTGGTGAGGACCCTAGGATTGGGACCAGCAGCAGAGTTTAACAAAAGGTAAAGCTCAGGCCTGTGTCTAAAATGGCTGGCTTGCAAGAAACTGAAGTGTGAACTTAGGCTCTGTGAGTTAAAGTAACAGAAATTGAATTGTTTATTCTGTAGTCAAGGCTTGAGGAGAACAGAAATTTACCCTGTCCTGCCTTGGAGTTTGTTTATGCATTGTGCTATGTTGATGCCAATCATGAGAATGAGCTTGAAACTTGCTATGTTAATCATATTTAGAAAGAAAACCACATTTATATATCAGTACATGTATGGAGTACATACTTTCACACAGTAACTGCCGAATTGCTTTTACATATAACATATAACTGATAACATTTCTTACATGCTATTTCCTAATAACAATTCTTTGCATGCTATCTCTAAATAACATTTCTGAAAAGGTGCCAATTAGGACCACAGACCGGTCAAAGCTGGGCACAAACAGGATTGTTTCCTTTTTGGATTAAATAAACAATAGGCCTGGACCCCACCATGGGAGACCAGAGATTTTTTTACATTAAGGATGGAGACTTAGAAAGAATTAATGTGGCTGTCTTTGATTTGAGATAGGACAAGGAGGCTCAGGAGAAGTTATAAAAGGGGGTACACCCCTCCCATGGGGCAGAATAAGCAGGGAAGAAAGAACAAGCAAGCCAGGAAGACATGTTCTCCCAGGGAGTGGATGTCTACCCTATCAAAGGGGGACGTCTGCTCTTGCCACTGGGAGTAATATGTGAACCTTAGGCTGTGAAAACAACCTGTGCTCTCTAGACAGCCTTGGCTTCATGGCCATTGCTGGATATTTTACTTGAGCTGCCTGGGCAGCCAAGGCCTTCTCGCAGATCCCAAGGCCTCCAGTGCTGCAGCGATGCAGTCAGCGCTGACCGGTAAATTTGTATCTACAACACGGCCTAAAAGAATGCCTTCCTCCCAGACTAACATACCTTTCTTGTCTCCTCTCCTTTCAATCTCTGTCTTCTCTGTTTCCCAGGAGGGCTACTCTCAGCCCCTGTTAGCTGGCCTAACAGCATTCTGCCTCAGCCTGCGTTCTGCGCCACCATCTTTTCTTCCCCCTCAATTCCTCCGCCTCTCATTCCCTTTGCCTTTGGTTTATATTTTTCTACGTCAGCAATGAGCTTTCTTCTCCCCCTCCTTTCTCTGCCTTGGCTCTCGGCTCAGAGACTATGCATGGCTTTCTGCTTTCTGTTTGAGCAACCATGGGTTATTTGGGAACAAAAATGGAGATAACTGACATTGCTAAGCTTCGTTTTAGCTGTATTAAAGAGAAGAAAAGGTGGTTTTAAAAACTGCTTAAACTGCTTGCAAAAGTAGGAGGGAATGCCTTTTGCTGCTAGAGCTGGGCTGTGAGACTGTTTTGGTTTGTTGCTATGCAGCAAAAGAGATAAGACTGAGTTTTGCCCACTAGCCCAGACTAGACAGGAATGTGTCTCCACTCTATTCAGAGCAGAAATTGTTTTTAGCTGTTAACTGTTTCCAGTGAGGATAAATGATTTTAAAATGTTGTAGAGAACTCTACATTACAATGAATAAGTATTTTGCTTTCAGGCCTGAGTGCTTAATTGCCTGAATGTAATCACAGTTTCAATAAAGCCTTTTAAATTATAGTCTGTGTGGGACACCTCTTATCCGCCTCTTTCCCGAATGTACGTGATCTCAGGATAACTAATCGAAAGTAGTCTGGCTGACTACAGTTGTGTTAGTGACAGCCAAGTTGCTCACAACACCCCTGGCAAAAAACAAGCAAACAATTCCAATCAAGTATATCATTAGGCCCCTAACATACTGATGCTTTTATATAGATCTTGCAGAGCTACATTGTGGCACAGATGATAAAGACTGTTCAGACAAAGCAAATAGTCAAAAGAATTCCATGAGTTTATAGTCTATCTATCTATGACTCAATGAATGAATGAATGAATGAATGAATGAATGAATGATTCTACCTACCTGGAGGTTTTTTGTGAATCTGTTGAACATGAAGGTCACACACTCATTGACCATTCCTGTATTCTGCAGCAGCAAGAGTCCTTTCGGTGTAGCAGCAAAATTTAGCAAGTCATCCAACAATGTTTCTTCCAACACAATACTGAAAAATGCCCCCCCAAATATGAAAAGGAAAATGAAGAGAGAGAGAGAGAAAAAAAAACCACACACAGGCTACCTTTCTCATCCACCATAAAAACAATAAAGTGCACTCGTGTTGTTTTT
Organism: Hemicordylus capensis; assembly: GCF_027244095.1. Taxonomy (NCBI): domain Eukaryota; kingdom Metazoa; phylum Chordata; class Lepidosauria; order Squamata; family Cordylidae; genus Hemicordylus; species Hemicordylus capensis. Next base: position 340,646,244 of record NC_069657.1, read on the forward strand.
TTGCAAAAGATTCCTTCACTGCACAGAAGACATCTGCTGGAGTACTAGCATACAATTTCTGCTATAAAAAATGTTTTCTATTAAATATTGCCTACATTGTCCAGTCTACCATCTGGCTTTAATTAATTCATTTAGAAAAGCATCTGTATGTCTGTGTAGCTCTACCTACGCTGCAGCTGTCTTCCCAGAAGGTCTAAAGCGTCTCTCCTCAGTCTAATATATTTGGATATTAATTTTGCTAGAGACATTTTCCTGAAGCAGAGAGGCTGCAGAACACCCCATATAGTCACAATGAAATGGAGAAAAGGTAACAGACTCTAAAAAGAATACTCTCTCCTACATAGAGAGATTACTAGCAACAATAGAGGAGTTAATTACTTGCTTAATATTCTTCCATCTGACCAAAATAGAGAACAAATTGTTGCTAGGAAGACTGCAAAGCATATTGGTGATAGTTCCAGCCTGGTGAATTCTGCATGTTGTCAAAAAGCATTGCCAGATAAGGGCTTTCATGGGTAAAGAAAGTAAGGATCCACAAGCATCAGCTATTGCATCACTGGCAACAAGGAAAACCCTCACTACACTCACAGTACTGAATCCCTGGATCATATCCACTTATTTGCTCTCAAGTCTCAACACAAATACACCTACAGCCTGATCCTAGGTATCAGAAGTAACCTGCAGGGAATTCAGTGTGATTTACTTCCAAGACTACACGAAGTTTAAGACACATATTTTTAGCCAGGCTTTTAGTAATCTCTGAATGTTTTAAATTTTAATTGCTGTTTAATTGCTTTTATTGCTGTAATTTCTGAATGTTTTAAATTCATTAATTGCTATTTTAATAGTTGGTTTTGTTTGTTTTTGTTGTGTTTGTTTTTGTGAACCGCATGGAGCCTTTGGAATCAGGCAATATATAAATTAGTCAAATAAATAATGAATGAATGAATGAACGAATGAATGAAGAGGGGAGAAGGACACGTGGAAGATGCCATTTGTAGCTTTGCTCTGCTTGGGCAAGTTAAGACCCAACCCATTTCATTTTTTAAAATAAACAAACTGCCATCCTCTGTTTTGATTGCAAAATAATTATCATTCACCTATTTTATGGGGGGCGGGAACCAACCCTCAAGTCCTGCTATGCTGTCTCATTGTGGCAGGGGTGTGTGTGTTCCTGGGAGGGATGAGCGAAGCACTCCAGGAGATATACTATTGGTATACTCCCAGTAGGGTCACCCAAAGTGAGAAGGTCATCCCAGCTGCCCAGCTAAAGCAAACAGGCAGCTATATTGGGCAGCAGCAATATAGGAAGGTGCTGGAGACAGACAATCACTTCAGTGACAACGACAAAAGGCATCATTTCATAATGCGTGGGAGAAGGCAATGGTAAACCACTCCTGTATTTTACCAAGAAAACCATATGAATAGACAAAATGGAATGATTGTCCATGTAGTGCCAGATGATGGGCCCCTCAGGTTGGACGGTACTCAACATGCTACTGAGGAAGAGCTGAGGATCTCTCAGAGTACTGATGGTGTTTATGATGTGGTTAGACTAAAGCCTTTTGGACATCTAGCAGCTGATGTTGCCGTGCAGGAAAAGAAAATCCGAAGCTGCAAAGACAGAATTACAATGGGAATGTGGAACGTAAGAAGCATGAACATGGGAAAGCTCGACACAGTGAAAGATGAAATGAATCGACTACCGACTGACATCTTGGGCATCAGTGAATTAAAATGGACTGGAATGGGACACTTTCAGTCAGAAAATCATACCGTTTACTACTCAGGACACGAGAAACAAAGAAGGAACAGTGTTGCTTTCATAGTCAGGAAGGATATAGCAATGACAGTACTTGGGTACAATGCGGTCAGTGACCAACTAATATCAATTCAATTTTATGGGCAACCCTTTCACATGACAGTTCTTCAAATCTATGCCCCAACGACTGATGCAGAAGAAGAGGAAGTTGATGAGATTTATGCTCAAGTCCAGTCTGAAGCTGACTGAACATGCAAGCAAGAAGTGATGCTGGTGGTTGTAGACTGGAATGCCAAAGTTGGAAAAGGTAAGGAGGAAAACACAGTCAGCCTACATGGCCTAGGAAACAGAAATGAATCAGGAGAACGACTTATTAGTTTCTGCCAAGCCAATGATCTCTTCATTGCTAACAAATTTTTCAAACAACCAAAGTGGTGCCTCTACACATGGATATCACCAGATGGAGTACACAGAAATCAAACTGATTGATTGATTAAAACATTTTTATACTGCCCCAAACTTATGATTACATTATTGGTGCAAGGAGATGGAAGAGCCCAGTTATAACAGCAAAGACATGGCCAGGCGCCAACTGTGGAATAGATCACCAACTGCTCATGTGCAAGTTCCTAGTCAAGCTAAAGCGGAAAAACAAATCTACCCAGCTTCCACGATATGATCTTGAGAATGTACCCACCATTTTCAAGGAGAACATCAGGAAGCGCTTTCAAGTTCTGAACCTCACTGATAGGGAACCAGAGGAACTGTGGAATGAAATCAAAGAACTTGTTGAATGTGAAAAGAGACTGCCAAAGACCAAGAAACAGAAGAAAGCAAAATGGATGTCAGAACGGACAGTGGAAATTGCCAAGAAGAAGAGAGAAGCCAAAGCCAAGAAATATAAAGGCTCAGGAAGGAACTTAATAGGGAATTTCAGAAAGCTGTTAGATGAAACAAGGAGCAGTACTACAATGACATTTGTAAAGACCTTGAGGATGGAAATAGACATGGAAAAAGAAGGCAAGTTTTCCAAAAGACCTCTGAACTCAGAGGGAAGTTCCAGCCTTGAATTGGTATGTTAAGGGATGCCAAAAGACAGATAGTAACTGATTCTGAGAAGATTAAACAGAGATGGTTTCGATCTCCGTGGCATTTTCGACGATGAAGTCAATGTCGAGGGACGAGCCGTGCCTGGAACAGAAGGGCTCAAAACCTCATCATAAATAGCCGCCCGAAGGCGAAGTGCTCAATTCTTCCTTGTCTGCTTCATGAAAGACAGACAAATTTTGCAAGAGGAGACGTATGTTCCTCACCCAAGCACAACAAACAGAGGTCGTGAAGGTCTTTTGAGGGGAGTTTCACCCTGCAGCCTTCACACCACTTAAAGGATTTTTTCTCCTCAGCCATTTTCAAGTACGCAGGTCAAGTCCAGTTCAGAGTCAAAAACCAGGGAATCTCCGTCAGCCAGTCTGCGTCAAGAGCCAGGAATATCCGCAGCCGTTCCGAGTCAAGATAAACAGTCATATTCCGTCAGCCAGTCCGAAGTCAGATAACCAGGAAAACAAACAATTTAAGGATGAACTTGTAGAAGAGAGGAACTTTCTGATGACAAAAAGGCGGCAGACTGATGGTCCAAACGCGATGGTGGTCGGAAAAGAACTGAGGGACTTTGTGCCATGGCCCCGCCTTATATAGCACACTCTGGAGTGGGGTCGTGGCCTTGGCGCTTCGACAAGCTAAGGCATGGCTACCGCGTGGCTCCTGCGCAGGCGCAGAACCCATTCTTATGGACATCGACGGATCTCGCTCCAGATCAAATCAATCCAGAATTTTCACTTAAGGCACAAATGACCAGGCTCACACTATCATATTTTGGACACATTATGCGAAGATTGAGCTCCCTTGAGAAGTCCATAATGCTGGGGAAAGTGGAAGGAAAGAGAAGAAGAGGATGACCAGCAGCAAGGTGGACAGACACAAAAGCAATGAATGTATCACTGAGAGGCCTTAAAGGCCAAGTTGAAGACAGATCATCCTGGAGAGAATCTATCTATGTGGTCGCTAAGAGTAGACACCGACTTGACGGCACTTAATCAATCAATATTATGAACAGTCAGTAAATCCTGTTCTTATAAAAATGGCTTTTAAAATCGTTTTAACATAATGTTTATGGGCATGGGGAGTGAAATCAGCTATAATTAATTAATATATAACTAGAATTCGTAATGCTTTTCAGCACATCTTGTATGTAATATTAATAATAGCACATGTTAATAAACAGAATGTATTGCCTGTTTTGATTTTCATGCTACGATTATAAGACCATTATTCAATAATCTGAAAACTTTCTGTTTAAGATGAGTTAAATAGCTTTCAGTTTTGACTTGTCTTCCAAAAAACAAGGGACTTTGCTGTTAAGATATGCATCTTAACTTCCTTGCCATATAAGCTGTAAAGAATTTTTACATACTCATATATTACACTAGCTTTAATAATAAAGCTCCACACACCCACTCTTTGCTTTGCTCTTCAGCTCGACACTGGGCTACATCTATGTAGAATGCAACTTCCCAAATCACTTGCTAGAGATGCCCCTTATGAATTTCCAACCATGGAAGGAGGGGACTGGGATGTTTAGCTACAGAAGTGCTAGAGCACGACTAGACTCTTCCTATCAAGTTCAGAACCAGGAAGACACTCTGCAGACTTCCCAGGACCTGTCCCTCCCAACCATGGCTTCAGAACTCTCCATGAGCAAAATCACTACTCTGCACCCTAAGTTGATTTCATGCTGTTATTAAAACTCAGGAAATGCTGAATAGATTTTTTTTCCCAAAGAGCAGGATTGTGTTTCAGGACATACTTGCATTTTTAAAAACATTTAAAGAGACTTTTAAAAATATGAGTGCTACCAGATGGCAAAAACACATAGCTAACACTTGTTTTCTAGTGTTTAAGGGTCAGTTTTTAAGCTACTGCATTTCTGCTGTTTTATATAAGATATGATCCAGATTTGAAGGGGTGCCATCACTTTTCAGCTAGTGGATGTTTGCAAATGTTCAGGAAGATTGGACAGATGGTTTAAATTTCACAACCAATAGAATGTTCAGTGCTTATAAAGGGAGAATGTTGAAACAACTTATCATCTTAAGTATACTGACACTACTGGGCCAGTAAAATAACATATGCCTATTTTTAGGGATGCATGCTCAGGAACTAGGGATGTGTACGAACAAGTTCGGTGCTCCTTTACCTGAATGCCAAACCTGTCCATATGCTGACATTCGAGCTGGCTCAATGGGCGGTGAGAAGTGCCTTTAACAAACAGATAAGGAGCTCCTTATCTGCTCGCCCCTTCCCCATCGCTTTCCCCCTCTAACGCTTGTTTTAGAGACAGCTGCACGGGGCTGCAGCATCCCTTCCAGCAGCCCTGATTGGTGTCAGCAAACAAATGACTGGGGTGCATGCACGCTGGTCATTTGAATGCTGATGATCATCGGGGCTGCAGGAAAGAACGCTGCAGCCCCACATGGTTGTCTCTATAACAAGCGCTGGCGGGGCGGGGGGATGTGGCAGAGAGGGAACAAGCAGATAAGGAGCCTCTCACCTGTTCGTTAAAGGCACTCCTCCCCATCCCACAAGGGAGTGCACAAACAGCTCGTGCACATCCCTATCAGGAACCACATGCTAGAAAAATGAAGAGTGTTAATAACTGGATTGGCATATGAAATACTGAAACCATATATAAAGGAATAATCAAACACCTTCATCACTGAAAATTCTCAATTTCACAATGTTATATGTCATACATTTATAGATTTATATAACATAGCTTTTTTAAAAATGGCTTTTCTCTTACATATGTGGACAAGTAATACAAAGCAGTACTTACAAGCTCTGTGATTCTTGACTTACTGATGAAATGCAATCTGCTCCAGCTATAGGAGTAGGAATTCTCTCCGAAAGCAAACTAGTCTGTCAAGATGAAAAACAAATTGAAGACCTTTAGACAATTTGCAATAGTAGAACAATTCTGTTCACTAACAATGCAGCATAACGAAAATATTTCAACAGGTCTTCAGCAATATTTTATAGGCATGGCAAAGTCTATTATTTTGAGAATGTTTCTGAGCTGACTCTTGGGACCAACAGCACTCTGGAACAGTGTACAAGTAATTTAACTTTGGATTTTTAAAAAAATGTGTAATAGTATAAAATCCTGAAATGTTTCAAAATATATTCAGTGAGATCTCACACTTGTATACTCTATTGGAGGTACTTTCCACAGCAATGTCAGTGGATCAAGACTTGACAATAAGCCTTTTCCTTTTTTAACCATCTGTATACATGCTTCAAGGCTAGTCACACTATGTATATATGGAGAGTGCACATGCCAGAAAGAGTTACTGTGACTCTCAAAAGGAAGGCATACCTGGGAGCCAACCAATAATCAGCCTTGTGTTCTTATGGTGTTAAATATACACTAAAGTGTCTACTCTACTATAAAATATATACCACAATACCATTTCAGTACAAAAAAGACCATTCAGGACAAAATATAAACAGACACATATCTGTGTAACTTATATGCATGTGTTTTGTATAATAAGGATCAGGATACCTTTTTCCAAGCTTCAGCTATAGATAGATGCAAATGATAAGGTAGCAGCACCTCTAAGCCTTCACAGGTACTATACATTTGGTGGCACACAAAGATGAAAGCACCTTTGAGGACTGGCAGCATCTCAGACCCAGATAAAACAGTAATGTCTTCACCAAGAAGCTTCTTTGTAAACTGAACGATTATATGTGCACCCCTAAGGCTAAAAAACAATGCAACATTTCAAAAAACAATGTTCTATTGACCTGGCAAAACTGCTATAAAATGAAGATTTTCAGTTAGTTATTGGAACAGTTATTGAAATGTTAATGCATCTTTAACTTATACACTGTGTTTAAAAGATTTGGCCTGGAGAAAGATTTACTGCCCGTAGCATCTTTCCATCGCAGTAGAGAATGAAGTTGGCAATACAAATGTGGAAGAATCTTTTCCTGCTCCTCCTCCCACTATAAACTAATATAAGCTTGCTTTATTTACTCAGTAGGTGAAAACACTGTTATCTTACAAGGCAGACTGCCTTTAGGATGCTATTTTTGAACAAAAGTCACGCCAGGAATTTTAGCTGTTTAAAACTACACCAGTTGACATATACACACAATGGTTTGCATTTCCATTAAATATATTAGATTCAAGCTCCTACAAGGCATGTAGGATTTGAAGTAGCATGTGTTTTAATATCCTTTTGCTCTCTTTTTGAGAAAGAGAGCACATATCTATCATTTATATTAAGGCACAGTACGGATCATTATTACTCTCTGTCACTGGCTACTGAACACTTAGGTCACACAGGCTGTTTTTGTTCATTTCTGAAATGCCTGTGTTACAGCAACCTGCCCATTGTGCAGAGCTTAGGGAAGTGCATTAAGATGCTGACATTGCTCTGAAATCAGCACTGTAGGACACCTGACTTCTCTGAAATTTGATATGTAAGTTATCCTAAGGAGTATCAGCAGGTTTCTCAGTGGCATCATAATGTTCACATCTCCATAATTCCCCTGGTTAATAGGAACGAATTCTTTAAATTGTACAGCGAACGCTATTCCTTCTAATATTACACTTTTAAAGACCTTGCTTTTTAGCATTTATTATTTTTATTATTTATTTAGCATAGTTAAATAAATAATAAACATTAAAACAAAGTATACTACCAACATTAAAACAAAGAAATGTAAAACAATTAAAATAGCTACCCATAAAAACCACTAAAGAGCTAAAAAGCTTGGCTGAAGAGAGATGGTTTCAGTTGTTTCTTAAAGATCACCGTGGATGGAACAGCTCTAATCTCAGCAGGAAGTATGTTCCTCAGCTCTGGGGCAACTACAGAGAAGGCTTGCTGCCGAGTCATCACCAGATGAGCCGGCGACACCCTCAGATGAACTCTCCTGAAGATCTTAATAGGTGGAGGGATTCAAAACGAGGAAGGTGTTCTCTTAAACACCCTGGCCGAGAAGACACAGAGACAGGCACCTAGAGCACCCATCTCCTGGGGGAATCCAGGAGTCGTATGGGGCATTATGGGATATATACATATTTTTACGTGAAATTTGCTCATATTTTTGGTGCCCAGATATGAACTGGTTTAGCTACAGAATGCACAATATATACTCTTAATTAGCTGGATCTGGAAGGACTGAATGGGGCTATTTACATGACCAGGTCAGGGGTGGTGGGGGTGGGAGGCTGGGCCAACTCACCTCCCCCACTCCGACGAGCAGCTGAATGTTGCTGAGAGTATGAACTGTGCTCCCAGACAATCTGTGCTGCACCACACAGCGCAGAGCTCTGGAGACCGGGACATAAGAACAGCCCTGCTGGATCAGGCCCAGTGTCTATCTAGTCCAGCTCCCTGTCTCACTCAGTGGCCCACCAGATGTCTCTGGAAAGCCCACAGGCAAGAGGTAAGGGCATGGCCCCACTCCTGCTGTTGCTCCCCTGCAACTTGTATTCAGAGGCATCTTACCTCTTAGGCTGGAGGTGACCTGTAGCCACCAGACTAGTAGCCATTGATAGACCTGTCCTCCATGTATTTCTCTAAGCCCCATTTAAAGCAATCCAAGCTAATGGCCATCACCACATCCCATAGCAGATAATTCCATAGATCAATTATGCACTGTGTGAAAAATTACTTCCTTTTGTCGGTCCTAAATTTTCCAACCTTCAGTATCATAGGATGAAACTGTTGTGAGAGAGGGAGGAAAAAAAATTTCTATCCACTCTCTACTCCATGCATAATTTTATATACCTTGATCACGTCTCCCCATAGTTGCCTCTTTTCCAGACTAGAGCCCCAGATGCTGTAGCCTTGCCTCAGAAGGAAGGTGCTCTGGGCCCCTGATCATCTTGGTTGCCCTCTTCTGCACCTTTTTCAGTTCTTCAATATCCTTCTTAAGATATGGTGACCAGAGCTGCACACAATACTCCAAATGTGGCCAAACCATAGATTTGTACACTTTCAACAAGCTGTTGACCAAGATCTCTCTCTTGGTCAGTCACTGAGAGCTCAGATCCCATCAGTGTATATGTGAAGTTGGTTTTTTTTGCCCCAATATGCAACACTTACTTACACTGAACAGCATTTGCCATTTTGTCGCCATATATCCCAGCCTCTGGATATCCTACAATGCACCATACGACTCTTGGAATCCCCAAGGAGATGGGCGCTCTACATGCCTGTCTGTGTCCACATGGGCTGAACGCAGCCCAAGAGAACACACGATCCCAGAGCCAGGTTTAAGAGTGCGCTCATGCCTTTAACCCCGGCTTAAAGCTGGGCTAAAAAGCTGGGTTAGATAGCGCTGCCCCAGCAGGATTCGGCCATATCCTGGCCATTCTCAGACTAACCCAGACTGGCCTTCCCTAGTCTGGGTTAGGCTGCGCATGAGAATAGCCTCAATGAATGGCACTATGTCATAATTATCCCCCATTTTCCAAAGCAAAGAACTCATAAAAGTTATCCATTTTCTTCCCTAATCTATTGTCTGCAACAACAATCTTTAAACCAACTATTCAACCTTTACTAGCTCAAGACACATACATGTTACCAATGAGAAACAATTTGAAGACAGCAGTCTAAAACCTACTTCAACTGTTACATGGCAACAGGTTTTTGCAGGTGCAAGAACTGACACCATAACCGCATTCACATTAGCAATATAACATGCAAGCCATTCATTTCTAGATCCCAAACATGGCAGTTTTTGTGATCTCAGACACATACCAAGTTGATTTGTGTTTCTGCAGGTCAACAAATACTTTTCACAGAACTGTTTTAGTTATTTAAAATATAGTTTCTTACCTACTACCTTCTATGGCAGAAGACCTTTCTCCTCCATAAAGAAGCAGTGAAAGACCATCATCCACAGCAGCAATCCTTGCCAAAATATCAGCTATATATATTAGAGTTCTTTCAGGGCAGTTCAGACGTACCTGCACATATATTGTAAAATGTCTGAAATGGTTTTATACACACCCTCTTCACAAGCGTTCTGTAACTAAAGGCAAATCAGTGGCTGACATCATGACTGACAAAGCGCTTGTACAAAGCTGCTGCACTAGCTACTTGGGCTAAATCTGGAGCTTGCATTCCAGATTCATGTTGCACAACAGCTGTGCAAACTATATGCACATCCCATTGGTTTTAAAGGGGACTTTTGCTCAAGAGCACTATAGACCAATTCTGTAAATCCCCATTTTTAAAAATGCAGAAATTTATTTATTTAATATTTCTATACCACCCCATCCAACAGCCCTAGGCAGTTTACAAAACAAAATATAATCATTTAAAAATCAATTTAAAACCACATAAAATCTAAACACTTCAAACAAGGCTTAAAACCGTTACATTTAAACAATCTTAAAACCCGTGAAGGCCAGAACAAAAAAATAAGTTTTAAGGGCTCTCTTAAAGACTAGTAATGTTTCTAAACCACGAATTTCTGTGGGGAATGCATTCCACAACCCAGGAGCAGCTACAGAGAAAGCCCAGTCCTGAGTCACCACCAGACTCACCAGTGGCAGCTGGAGACGGACCTCTCCAGATGACCTCAACATGTAGTGGGGATCATACTCAGGCTTTTACTGCATCAGTGCCAGGTTGCTTAGCTTTCTTGCTTCTGTTTATCTTTTTAATTGCTTTTTTGGTGTGTTTATGGTTTTTAATGTTGATATTAAGGTTTTAAATGTAACTTTGGATGGGGTAGTATAGAAATGTAATAAACAAACGAACAAAATTTTATTGTAGTTTAACTTTTGTAAACTGCCACGAGATACATTATGAAAGGCGGTATAAAAACTGAACAATACATACATATATACATACATACAACTATTTGCACTAGCTCAGCTTCGCTTGTCTTGCAAGTGCTTTGTTAGTCAGAATGTCCATTGGTATAACAAGCCTAAATCAGGGAAACTTCCAATATACATATAATGTCAATAAAGATGTGAAGTTTATATCAAGGCCTTCCTGGACAGCTTCCTGGACAGGTGTATGATGGTTCGCTAGCTGAACTGAATGAAATAGAATGTGTTTATCAAAAATAGTTTTAACAATAACCCTCTTCAGATGTTATGAAATGTAAGTGTGAGTGCTACTTGAGAGGAGAAAAGCAGGGAGGAAGTCCAGCCCCCCTTTCTCAGTCACCCCTCACACCCGATGACCACACTTACAGCACTGTTTAAACGGGGTGGCACCTTAAGTCTGATGTCTGGAGATCCCATGATTGCAGCTCACGGGATCACTGATCATCACTCTTATGGAGCCAACAATTTCAGAAAAACAATGCTGTAAGCATGGTCATTGGATGCAGGGGGTGAGTGACAGCAGGGGATGGGACTTACTTCCTGCTTTCCCCCACAAGCAGTGTTCACGCTTACATTTCATAACATCTGAAGAGGGCTAATTACTACGCATGTTCAGTAAAGAAACAAATATTTAAAAACCTAAAAATCACTTAGAATACAGAAACCTTTATTTCTATATAAATTTCTATATAAAATAAAAAATGAGACTTCAAAGAAAATCTGTACAGACTGGGGAAAAAGTCTAACAAATCATGATCTCCTTGTCTTACTGAAATGCCTCCACTTAATGGAGCACAGCTTTGCTCAGAATCTTTTCTTGAATTCACTACTCCTCTAAAAAAACTGAAATTCTTTTTTAACGCTATCTCTTATAATTTCCTTACAGTGCAGCTCAGCCAATAATATGCCTTATTTTATTGTACAGTGTACAGTTTTCTTTCTTTTAAAAAGTGCTTTATTTATATTAGTGTGACTTATTTAAGACTAACTGCAATTTTTTTAAAGCATTCTTGGCTGTAAATTGTTTATTTATTACAATAGATTGTTAATTTCCAATGTATTGATATGTTTATGTTTCAGAAGACCATTGCATAATTATGAACAAGAAGCCTGAGCACTGAAATAGGCATCCACCTGCAGATTCCTGACTAGATAGGGAACCATATACGTTAATCAGGTAGGCACAAGACATCCAGTGCAATTCCCACTTCGACTGTGAATAGGAATTCATATTCTCATCTGTCTTGCAGGGCAGATAAGAACATGCATCCCCATTCAACTTACTATAGTCATATGCAAGAGCATGCTGCTCTCATTATCACTATAATTTTGTACACTAATTGTTTTTATTGATTTGAAAACATTTGACTGAAATATTACAAACCTCTGCTCCACTCAGTAAATAATGTATTGGTTGAAGAAGTGCCTCTATCACTGTATTGCTATATAGACATTCCATTGCACATTCTTTTCTATCACAAAGAATTCTTAGCACATCAGTAATCAGGCCAGCTGGAGAATAATTGCCTGACAAATAAAATGAGAGTTGTTTTAAAATACTAGTGAATAACAATTTGATCACTGCAACTAGAAAGGAAAACAAAATTTATTCCTGTTCCCTCATAAGTGCCACTTCAAATTCCAACCAGTTGTCAAGAGCCACTCAAGCTTCACATTACAAATTATGGCATCTTGTCTACAGGCACAGTACAGATTAACAAACATGAGACAAAATTGTACTAAGGAATAATAAATATGAAGGGCAACATTACCTGTGTGCACATTAAGAGTCTTTGGGCAATTAGGGGAGCAATAAATAAGGCGGGTAAACATTAGAACAAGGTCCGTTAGAGACATCAAGTCTATGAAAAACAGAATAGAAAAAAGATACTTAAAAATTGCGTGATACTTGTCATTAGTTAGCAACAACTAATGAATATTAACAAATTCAACTTACATTAATGTACCTTCCCTTATAATTCCTACAGCTCACATACCAAAACAATTAATTTAATCATAGTTAGACCATAAGAACATAAGAACAGTCCTGCTGGATCAGGCCCAAGGCCCATCTAGTCCAGCATCCTGTTTCACACAGTGGCCAACCAGATATTTTAGACCTATACCAAAGATGTCAAGAAGTTAATAGGATTCATGTTTTCACACCAGCAAATAATTCAATCAAAAGTTTTTGTATTCACCATCCTTTATTTGGAGGACAGATAAAGAACTTTCAGCTAATTGTGTAAGATCATATTTGTACATCTGCAATTCTGTAAACAAACATATCCCTCAGTTTTGTGCTGTCACAACAGCAAAACCACATAGTCTTGTGAATGACAATGCTGTCTTCCCATTAACAGTAAGTCAAAGAGACATTCTAGACAAAACACAGGACAAGATTCCATGCCCAGTCTCTTCTACACAGAATAGCATCGAAGACAATGCACAGACCCTCCAAGCAGCATTCCCAATTGCACCCCCTTTCTTCTCTTTTCCCTCAGATATCTGTAAACCAGTTAATCTTCACTATTATTCTCAGTCCCTCTCCCATATTGCAACCCACTGCTTTTTTTTTTTTAAAGGAAGATAGTGAGCAACAGAACCAAAATTTGAAAGCTTTGAACACAGCCCAAATACAACACACATTAGGCAGCAACCAGACTACGTTAGTCATTACCAAGCATCTTGAAATCAATTATACAAATTATACTAATGTAAGTCTCATTAATTTCAATGGGATTTAGTCATAAAAACAGGCTGCTAACCTGTAACTGATGATCTGGTAGAGATCCGTCGACATCCATAAGAATGGGCTCTGCGCCTGCGCAGAGACCATGAGGTAGCCATGCCATAGCTTGTCGAGGCATCCAAGCCACGCCCCATGCATGCAGTGTGCTATTTAAGGGAGGCTGGACATTTCATTCCTCAGTTCTTGGATGACCGCCGAAGTGGAAGACCATCCAGTCGAACAGGTGAGTTCGTCCAGGGCAAAAGCGAGCACACAGGCACAGGTATGCACATAGCAGAGCACTACTGCAGAGGGGTGGATCGGGAGGGTCTTATGAATGTCGACGGATCTCTACCAGATCATCAGTTACATCTGTTTATCTGTATCGAGATCTGTGGAGATCCATAAGAACAGGCAATTAGCAAGGTCACTAAGGAGGAGGGTGCAGAAGTGCTATTGCAACACCCTTTTGAGTACACTTCTCCCGAAGCTCACCTCTGCAACAGAACACACATCTATGGCATAGTGCCTAATGAAGGGCATCTCAGAGGACCATGTTGTTACTTTACAAATATCCAGGAAGTTGATCCCCGAGAGGTGTGCTGCCGAGGAAGCGTAGACTCAATTGGAGTGGGCCTTAATGGCTTCTGGTGGAGATTTCTTCTAAAGTTTGTATGTTAGTTTGATAAGTTCAACTAGCCACCTTGATAGACACTGTCTAGATAAACAGGAGACCTTGGAAGCACCCTTGTAGGCGACAAACAGACGAGGTGTTGATCGAAAGTCTTTAGTGCAACTCAAGTAAAACAAGAGTGACCTTCAGATGTCTAGGGAGTACATTGCACGTTCTAAGGCCGATGTTGGCCCTCTGAAAAAGGTTGGAAGGACAATGTCTTGGTTCAAGTGGAACTCTGAGACAACCTTTGATAGAAAGGATGGGTCCAAGCGCATAAGGACCTTATCTGGGTAAAACCTCGTATAAGGGGAGTCAATTCTCAGTGCTGTCAGTTCACTCACCCTCCTTGCTATGGTGATAGCCACCAGGAAGGCCGTTTTGAGGGAGAGTAGCTTCAGGTCAGATGTAGCCATCGGCTCGAAGGGAGTCTGCGTCAATATAGAGAGCACCAGGGACAGGCTCCAGGGTTCTACTGGAGCCTTGAGTGGTAGAAAAAGATTAGTCAGGCCTTTCAAAAAGACTTTGCATTGAGGGTGTGAGAACAGCATTTTGCCCTTGCACCCTGGGTGCTTAGAAGACAGGACTGCCAAATGTACCCTTAGGGAGACATTGGCTAAGCCTTGGGATTTCAATTTTGATAGATAGAGCAGTACGTCCAAGATAGTAACCCGCCTTGGCAGGAAACCTTGAGACCTAGCATTGTCTTTGAACCAGTGCCACTTCTCCAGGTTATTTTGTTTGGTAGAGGGCTTCCATTGGTTCAACAAAATATTGTCTAGGAGTTTATTTGCCAGGTGGTCAAATGAAGCGTGTCAACATCTGGGTGGAGAACCAGACCGCCGTCCTGGGATGGGAGATCGGGAACTCGAGGCAGTAGATGGTACTGGTTCTTCGCTGGTCTGTGTACCTATGGAAACCAAGATTGTCTTGGCCACCATGGCATCACCAGTATGCAGGAGATCGGTTCGGAGAGGAGGAGTGCCACCACTCTGGTGATCAATGGTTGAGGAGGGAACATGTAAGGAGTCTCCCTCAACTAATCCAACTGAAAAGCATCGCCCAAGGATCGACGATTGTGCCCTGCCTTGGAGCAGAAACACTTTGCATTTTTGGAGGTCGTGAACAGGTCTATCATTGCTCACATACAGCAGTGTAACAGGGGAGTCAGATATATTGAGTTGAGCTCCCATTTGTGCTGAAGCTCCTGAAGAAAAACACAACTCAGATTGTCTGCTAGGACATTTTCCAGACCTTTGATGTGAACTACTAGTGGTGACATCTGGTGTTGCAGGCACCAGTGACACAGCTGAATACTGAGGGTGCATAACGTGTGAGACACTGCCCCTCCCTGGTGGTTAATGTACGCCTAGGCTGTGGTATTGTCGAGATGGATCTGGACAGTCTTGTCCTGGACAAGCAGTAGAAACACGTGAAGAGCTTGGAAGACAGCAAACAGTTCCAGAAAGCCGATATGTAGGCTGCTTTGCAGCAGGGAATACTTCTCCTGTATTTGTTGGCATCCGCAAAGAGCTCCCCAGCCCAGAAGGGAGGCATCGGTCGTGACCCAGACAGATGGTAACAGACTCTGGAAAGGAACTCCCTCCAGCAGATTCCTCCAGTCTGACCACCATTATAGTGATCTTAGGACTTGTGGTGGAAGAAGTAGATGCTTCTGCTCGCTGTCCCTGATTGGGCTGAACAGCAAAAGAAACCACAGTTGGAGTTTTCGCATCTTTAGACGAGCATGTCGGATGATCATTTTGCACGATGCCATCAGCCCTAGAAGTCGCTGGATGGACTGCGTTGGCTGTAGCGGTTGGATCTGAAAGTGATGAAAGAGGGCTTGGATGCAAAGGTAACGGTCTTCCAACAAGAATTCCTTTTGGGTAGTGGTGTCCAGTATGGCCCTGATATAACTGATGACTGGAACTGGATCCAAGTGGGACTTCTTCCAGTTGACCTGGATACCGAAGTCCTGAAGCAGGTCCAATACATATTGGATCTGCAAAAGTAACTCATTTTTGTCGATCCAAAAGTACCTCATTTTTCTCAAGCCAATCGTCGAGACATGGGTAAATTGAGATGCCTTGTGTTCACTGATGTGTGATCACCACAGCCATACATTTGGTGAAAACCCTTGGGGCAGTGGACAGGCTGAAGGGTAATACATTGTACTGGTACACTTGGTGGCCTAAGGTAAAACGTAGGTACTTCCTGTGTTCTGGTCGGATGCTGACATGGAAGTAGGCATCTTTCAGATCCAGCGTTGCAAGCCACCTCTCCCTGTGTAGAAGCAATAATATTTGCTGCAACGCCATCATTCAAAATTTTCTGATTTGCACGAATTTGTTCAGGCGACAAAGGTCCATAATGGGCACAAACCCCCATCCCACTTTGGAATCTGAAAATAGCAGGAGCAGAATACATCCCGCCTGGCCGGCCATGGCACCAGAGTGATCGCGCTGTTCTCCAACAGTTCCTTCACCTCCGCCTGCAACGTGTCTGAGGACTGAATCTCATTCCCATCAACCATGGTGTCTCCCAAAACTCTATGGAATATCTAAAAGAAATAATCTTCAAGACCCAGCCGTCTGAAGTTATGCTGTGCCATGTGGGGGCATGGCTTGTCAATCTGATGTAAGGAAATGGCAGACACAGAGTGATGATTCTGTCCATCAGCAAAGGTGACAGCGCCCCCGCAGGCGGAGATAGGAAGAAGAATGGTGCCAGTGGATGGACATAAT
The DNA here is from genome assembly GCF_027244095.1 of Hemicordylus capensis. Taxonomy (NCBI): domain Eukaryota; kingdom Metazoa; phylum Chordata; class Lepidosauria; order Squamata; family Cordylidae; genus Hemicordylus; species Hemicordylus capensis. The sequence goes on from NC_069657.1 coordinate 340,663,080, forward strand.
CCTCAAAGACGCTTCTGGGTGTCTAAGAACTTGGTTGTGCATGACTGTGCAGGCTTAGCCTTGTTGGGCCAATTGCACTTTTAGAAGGGGTTGTATCACCTTCTATAATCACAGCAATCTTGTTGGCGATAATTAGGCCTTTGTCTCGCAAAAGTGGGACGGTATCTTTGCGTATAGGATGACGTTGAAGGCTGAATAGTGAACGTCTTGGCCGTGAACTTTGACTTTTTAATCTGTTCCATTGTGCTCTCAGTGGACTCACTGAAAAGGCCGGAACCGTCAAAAGGGAGCCCCTCGATCTTGTCCTTCGTGTGGGCTTGGAGGTGTGTAGACCTAAGCCACGTGTGTCTTCGGAGAGTTATTGTTGAAGTCAGAGATCTTGACTCTGACTCCGCCAAATGCTTGGCTATGCGCAGCTGTTGTCTAGTTAGTTCTGCAGAGCAATCTAACGTTTTCTGGAATTTTGTCATGAATTCCTCTGGTGTTAGGGAGTCCAAGTCTGCCTGTAAGTTCTCCCACACACTGTGAGTGTATTTAGCCGTGCAAGCAGCATAGTTCGCTACCTTGATAGAAAGACAGGAAGTAGAGTACATCTTGAGGCCTAGCAAATCCAACTTCCTTCCCTCTTGTTCTGGTGGGACCACATGCTGTTTCCCAGACATGGAGGAGGAAGCGCAGCCTGTCACCAAAGAGTTTGACACCAGGTATTTCAAAAAATGTGTGTTGTCCTTCTCCTGGATTGGGTATAAACTTTCCAGGCACTTAGATGTGGGAGTCGAGGTGTGAAGAACATCCCATGTGCATTTTGCAGCTCTGGTGATGACCGCGAGCATTGGCAATGCCACCGGTGCAGTGCTCTGAGTCTTGATCATAAAATTATATACAGGATCATCGATGGCCTGTAGTGCAGAGCACAAATCCACACCCAGAGCTTCCACCATAGCACAGACATGCATGTGATAAGACTTCAGTTCTTCATTAGGTGATACATAAGTGGCAGGGAGCACATCAGTAGGAGGCTCCACAACAGTCTCCCCTTCCTTGGGGTCAGACTTGAAATCCATAGAGCCATAGTGTTCTGACACTAAGGAGCCGGGCGAGGCTGGTAAAACCATCTAGGTTTCTATCAACAGCAATTAAGTCGAAGTTGGAGCAGTTTGTGTGGCAATGGTTTGGGTGGATGGACTCACCATCTGCACGCAATGCTGTGATGTAGGCAGCAGTTCTGTCTGTGCCGCTGATGAGGCATAAGTCAGGCAAGGAGTATGTGGCTTCCAGGCTTGTGTACATTCTGAAAAATCATAGGGTGCACCAGGTGAGGTGACCCCCAAAGGCACGGCTGGGGTTGTCACTGGGGCAGGAACATTCGTGAACCCACAGGTGTGCCATGGTAGAGGCACCCGAAGATGTTCCTCCAACAAAAAGTGTGGCTATGTAGGTAGAGCAGCAGGAGTATCAGTTTCAGAGGGCAGAAAACCCTTAAAAGTCAATGTCGAGGGCATACTCGAAGTCGAGTCCAAGACTGATAGAATGGTGCATGTCGTGGAGGGATCTAGGCCAGCAGTCCCAGTGACAGAGGGATCATCATCCCCCTCGGTGTTGAAGACTGGTAATGGTGCCTGGAGGCTTGGTGTTACTTGTTTCGACGTCGACACTATCGAGGTGTGCAGTGCCGATGTAGAGGGAGCCTTCGGCCTCGTTGTCAAGGGAACCAAAGAAGAGAGTGATGTAGTCACTGGTGACAGGGAGCACGCCCTGATTATCAACGAACTCGTGGCCAACAGCTGATCCGGAGCATGTCAAGGAGTTGGCATCGACTGAGTGGCAATTCGATTCCGGGTTGAAGTTGTATCGGAGGGACGGCAGGAGACGGAGGCTCTTGGAGGTCCGCTGGGGATGGCACTAGTCAGGCGGCGATTCCAAACAGATGAGGTTGATGCATTTCAGAGAGTGCAGAGCACTCGGTGTTGAGTTGGCATCGCAGGCACATTGAGACCGTGTGGAGTCAAAGAACCACGTTGAAGAAGTTGAGGTTGACATCGAGGAGTCCCAACGAGCTGTCAATGTTGATGTACTGTGCTTTGACATCGACACTGAGGACGTTCGGTGGGTTGACAGTGTTGATGTCTAATCTGAAGACTTTTTGTGAACCGGTGTTGAGGTAAACAGTGATGTCGACACTGAAGTCTTTTTATGACAAGGCATTGACGCTGAAGTCGGGGGCATTTGATGGCCCGACGTCGGGCCCTGCATCCAAGATTTCTTTTGGGCTGGCGTGAAGAACCCTTTTGACGCTGAAGGCATCAACGATGAAGGCCTCAATGGTGTTGAGGCAGATTCCAGCGGTGCTTTATGAGGTATGCCCGGTGTCAGGGGGGCTCAGTACCTCGTCATAAATCGTGGCATACAACCGCAGAGCCCGATTTTTACGGATCTGTTTGGAAAAAGAGAGGCAAATCTTGCATGCCGCCACGTTATGCTCCTCTCCCAAGCACATTAGACAAAGATTGTGAAAGTCCTTCGAGGGGAGTTTGGCATTACAGCCCTCACACTTCTTTCTCTCATCCGCCATTTCACTAAGAGTATCCAAGTCCATTCCGGGATCTAAAACCGAGCAAAAGCCGTCAGCCAGTCCAGGTCATACACTGAAACAATCATGTCAGCCAGTCCAAGTCAAACACGAAGAAATCCAAAGAAGTAACAAGTCTCTCTCACAAATCGAACTCACAAGGAACCTTCTGACAACGAATGGCAGACCGAGGTCCAAAAGCTGAGGCGGTCGGAAAAGAACTGAGGAACGCGACGTCCAGCCACCCTTAAATAGCACGCTGCACGCATGGGGGCGAGGCTTGGACACCTCAACAAGCTACGACATGGCTACCGCATTGTCTCCGCACAAGCGCAGAGCCCATTCTTATGGATCTCGACGGATCTCGATCCAGATCTAGTACAGATGTTGCCTGTTTTTCTCTTTTTCTACATGACCTTACCTTTTTTGTTTTTCAGCTGAATAGGAAATAGTCTTCTGCCTTGTTTGTATATTAGCAATCTGCCTAATAGGCTCAGGGAATGAACAAAATATATATACTGCAACTCTCTTCCTGTGTAGAAATGCTTCTGTTTATTGCCTTAAAAGAAGACAGCTTATGTCAACAAAATTATGTTATCTCTTGCTTTGTCCTTTTGTATATCAGAACCAAACAATCACTACTATGACGATTGCAACATATTTGTAAAGCAAACTGTAGAGACAGTGTAAAATACAACCACGAATAAAACCTGGTTTTGCCATTTCAGGATGAGAAACCCGCACCCAAACATGAAAAGCATGTAAGAGATTTTTTGAGACAAACTTATTGTCTTGACCTCAAAGAACCTTATATGGAAGGAGAAAATGCATTAGTGCTATTTCATGAACTCTTAAGCAAGTTCCATTGGAAGGCTTCTTGCAGCACATTACTACAATGCTTGGGGTTGCATTATAACATGTGAAACATGATGCATAAGAAAGATACAGGCTGTTGCATATAAATTCTAGCAGTCTGTAAAAAGGTCTTGAAAAGTGCTAGTGCAAAGTCTAGTTCAGGAGTGTCAAACTGTGGCCCTTCAGTTGTTGTTGGCCTACAGCTCCCATTATCCCCAGTCACAGTGCCCAGTAGCCAAGGATGATAGGAGTTGTAGGACAACAGCTGGAGGGCTGCAGTTTGATACCCCTGGTCTAGTGCAACAGCTTGAATAAATGGAAGAGCTTCTCTGGATATAGGGCTATTTCTATTGCAATATTCTCCCACTAGGTCAGAAACAGCCTTTTGATAAGTGGGTTTTCTGTTAGCTGAAGGGCGCTTTGGATCCCAGCCATACTGATCTCTTGCCAAAAGCCACACAGACATTGCTCAGCTATACATTTTTTTTAAAAAAATTACGACCAAGGCTTCTTAATTAGATATATACTAATTGAAGTTTCGCATCAGAAATAACGAGCAAGAAGTAATTCTCAGACAGTCTTCTTGATGGGTATACTCTGCAGTAGGAGTCTTTGAGGGAAAGTGCCCCTACCATTCCTAGCCTGGTTTTGTCCCATTTCTCTTTTTTGTTGTGCATCAGAGCCTTGCCTCCATCTCACTGCCTGCTGCACATGGTGAAGGCATGAAGGGATCTGCTGCCTCAAAGTGGCTGCACATCTCTCAACTCCTTGGCTTGCTTGTACACTCCCGCAGCAGCTTAAGTTCATGGATGATGGTGTCTGCAGCTACTCAGGCAATTACTACTGCTCAGGCTGTGATGTGATCAACATGGATCAAAGTTGCTGTAGATGCTGTTGCCCAGGCCTGACACTCACTCTAACACCATGGACCCTTTGATTGGGTAGCCTTCAATGCTACCATCATTCAACTAGAACTCCAACATGTTGATGTGCAGCTGATTGGCAACCTACCTGACTTGCCTACTGATGTATTCCTGCAGCAACACTTGTTCCTCTGGCTTGCAGAAGATGGAGTGGCAACACCAATCATCGGAATATCAGTATGCGAAAGTCGGAGACGGGACCAGAGCAACAGGGTGAAGTCTGGAGGAGCCATTCCTCCACTTAGAACAATGTCACTTAAGGTAATCAAAACTAATTAAGCATAGGGGTGTGCACGGAACCGCCACACTGCGGTCCGGCACTGGGGTGGGGGGTCGCTTTAAGAGCGGCGGGAGGGTTTACTTACCGCTCCCGCCGCTTTCTGCTGTGGCGCCGTAATTAGTCGTGTAATTGGGGCGGCAGGATAGCTCCCTGCCGCCCCTTCCCCGCTGCGGCTCGGCAAAGCTCCCAATAATGCTTTGCGCACGCGCATGTTGTGCGCGCGCTTCATGTCACTGACGTGCGCGCGCGCAAAGCATTACTGGGAGCTTTGCCGAGCTGCAGCGGGGAAGGGGCGGCAGGGAGCTATCCTGCCGCCCCAATTACACTACTAATTACGGCGCCACAGCAGAAAGCGGCGGGAGGGGTAAGTAAACCCTCCCGCCACTCTTAAAGCAACCCCCCACCCCCAATCCAGACCACCCAGGTCCGGACCTATCCCTAATTAAGCATCTAAGGTGCTCATTTGATGTACAGGTTCATGGAAGGCACATACAGATCAAGTTACTCTTACTTCACGGAGAAGTTCTCTGGCTATCCGGATATTTTTCTATTCTAAAGGAGGTGAGATCATTTCGGCCGCCTTGAAATTATTTGCGGCCAAAGTTAGGAGCCAGCTATTATATGGGGCGCAACTTGGTCCTTTTCCTTCATACAAGTCTATGGATGTGGTTCAAAATGACTTTCTAAGGGCTCTACTTAGAGTACCTAGATGTGTCCCCAATGCATTAAGGTTCGAGTTGGGTGTTCTGAAGATCAAGGTCTGGGCCTGGTTGTCTATTTTGACCTATTGGCTCAAAGTCAGATTTTCCCCCCTGAGGATGGATTTCTCTTATCTTGGCTGATGTATTCCAGCCCACTTGGGACCAGGCTATCCAGGACAAAATTGTGTCCTTGGGTCTGTCTATGGACTCCCTGGTCCTGTTAAGTCACAACCAGGCCAGGCAGATCCTGAAACAAAGACTCTTGGACTTCGAAATCCAACAAGAACTTTCCCAAATCCCTGATTGTACTAAAAGGAGGCTGGGTTTGAGCAGTTCTAGCTGGGGTCCTGCTGCTTATTTGAATGCCCTGAGCTTGACATGCTATCAGAGGGCCTTTTTGGAGCAAGGCTTGATATGTTAATTTCAGCGGTGCTCTCAGGGAGGTTTCTGGGGATTCCTAGAGAGGATAGATTATGCCCATGTGGTATGGGGGAAGTCGAATCCATCCAACATGTTTTGTTGCACTGTCCATTATATAGAAATTTAAGATGTTCCTTACTTACTCCTCTTTTGACACCCTTCCCAGGTTGCTCTGGAGATTTTTATGTTTCCTATCTTCTTGCGGATAGAACTTTAGATGTCACCTTTAAGGTGGCTAAATTCTGTTCTATTGAAGTACTGTTGTGGCAGCGAGCTTTTCCTTGATTAATTTTAAAATTGTATTGATCATTTGTTTGTGGATATTCATCTATATATTTAAATATTTCACTTCCTTATTGTATTTTTCTATGCTATGAGATGTTTTGTTATGTTATGTTATGCTATGCTATGCTGACCTTGGGTCGCAAATAAAGAACTTTGACTTTGACAGCTAGATAATGATTATTTAGCATATGGGTACACTACTCACTATTATGAGATTTGGACAAAGAATTCGACCAACAAGTTCCAACAGCTGCTGATTCACAAGCTTCCAAGTAGGAGACACATTGCTCAACAGATGCAATAATCTATGGATTAAAGTGACAAGCTATATCAAAATTTACAGCAAATATCTCATATTGTAGAAGAACCAGGAATTAAGAATCACTTTGCTCAGATCATTAGCAAACTTGCACATAAGCAGGCTTTGCTTCATTCAAGCACGACTGATATAAGTGTAACATAAAACCCTCTGCAGAACATGATATTTAGAATGTAAATGTTAACCCCTGAATGGCACACTGATGCTCAAAAATCCAATGTGATACAGGTTGATCTCGCTATACGTGGCCCTGGTATCCGTGATTCCACACATCTGCAGTTGGGCAATTGACACACAACCTTGGTATATGTGGGAGGGGGAGTTAATTTCCACATATCTGTGCTTTGGGGGTAGCTGGATTTCTGGACACCATTTTGAGGAAAGGAGCCATTTTGTGGATCTTGTTTTTTAAAAAAATAAATAAAAATACCACGATTTTTCAAGGGAAAGTGCCACAGTCTGGACCTTAGGGCGGGCACTGCTGGACCACTGGAGACCTGCAAAGCATGGTAGGACACTCCCTTCTCCAATATTTAGGGCCATTTTTTGAGCCTCCAGGAACTTAACCCCAAGTCCCATTGCTTCAATGCCTCATTATCCACAGTTGTAGTGGAGAACGGAACCCCCACAGATAACGGGGTTCACCCGTATATAAATCCCTGAAATGTGTCTTACTTCATTTGTGATTGATATATACTTTGTTTCTGAAAATAGCAAAGAAGTTACCTTTAAGCTCTGAAACTTATGAGCCCCTGTGCTAATACATTCTCAAAGCATACATTTCTCCCAAGACAAATTTTTGACCGAATGAAATACAAACCCTAAAACACATTTTGGTATTTTGGAAATCACCTAACACTTGAAAGACACAGACTTACCAAAGGCTTGTATTTCTTTTCAAGAAGGCTTAAGACCACTGTTCTGCTGTAATAGGCATGCTAAAAGTACAAACAGAAATTTTGTAATTAGAGCACACCATTAAAACATTTGCTTTTATGTTTGAGCAACAATTAAAAAAACCAATTCTTTCTTTCAGTGATTACAACAGATATTCAAAGAGCACAATACAAACTGATGTCAGAACATAATGTACTAGTATATACCCTATTTTCTCTTAAAAGGCAAGAACAGCAATAGTCTACTTTTTACAATCCATAATATTTTTTAGAAGAAAGCCAGATGAAAAAGCAGACTGTCAAATTCCCATAGGCACCAGATAAGGAAACCATAGCTAACAGCTTGGGTTCCAGAAACACCGGGCGGGGGTGCGAGGGGATGCTATTTTCCCCAATGCAATATACAGGACTTAAACGTGCTTAATTCTGGCCGGAACCCAACCACAGTTCACTAGCTGAAAAACAAATAGGCCCTTCATATTCACTGAAAACATTGTTTCCCAGAGAAAGGTCTATTTTCTCATTTTTACCTACTTCTTGTTGCCACCAAGAACACCTACACTGTACAATTTTCTGAAAAACATTTATGTCAAGTATTTTAGTCTCAATTAAAAAAAACTTGAATAGCAGAGCTGTTACAGTAATACAGAAAATATGAAGTGAACATTTTCACTTGCCTAATGGATATGCCACTTGAGCATATTTAGCACAATAAATGCAGTTACCCAACTGTGAAATAAAAGGCAGTTACCCAGTTTTAGGTAGAGTTCATAAATCTCGTCTCCAGGTTGCATTTCTGCTGCAGAGATCATTTGCTTCTTATGTCTGTCATAGCTGTGTGCTCCATCACATACTGCTGCAGTATTACAGCACTCATGCAGTGCTGGTTTTACAATCATTCCAAAAAGCACAAAGCTACCCTTCCATCTGCCTTGCCATTTCAGAATCCTTTAAGTTATTTGGTTTTTTTAATGGTGTTACAGGCTAGATGGTGTTCTAATATGCAAAGCCAGCACTAACACATTAATCCAGCCTCATTCACAAAAGAAAAATAAGTTGCTAACAAAAGAGCTACCTGCTATCAATTCCACAAAAGTTTCCTTCTGGAGCAGAAAAATGTTCCAAGATGGCCTGGATAGAATGCTAAATCATACCTAAGTACAGCACTAAGCATAAAACCTTAGGTTTGTATTTAATTATCTCCACACCTCTACCTTAAAATGCACTACGAAAGCGTGGGATCCCAGCAAGTGAGGTTTCCTATAACATTCCTACCATACTCAGGATATAGAAGTTACCTGCAAACTTTCCTAGAAGTGTTCACAAATCACAGCTGTTATTACAATTCTAGATCACATTAACATATTCAGCATGAATATGTTGGAGAGAGAAACTTTTAAAAAGTTAATTCAAGGCGTTACCAGTAAGCTAATAGTCTTCCTAATGGCACAGCAGGGGAATGACTTGATTAGCAAGCCAGAGGTTGCTAGTTCATTTCTCCGCAGGTATGTTTCCCAGACTATGAGAAACACCTATATAGGGCAACAGTGATATAGGATGATGCTGAAAGGCATAATCTCATACTGCGCGGGAGATGACAATGGTAAACCCCTCCTGTATTCTACCAAAGACACTGACTCGATGGCACACTTTAATTTAATAGCCTTAAGGGCTCACAGAACCAGCTGCAATTAACATAGAAATTTCCTTACCATCCATTTCTTAAACCACACAGCTTTGAAATCAACCAGAGCCAAGAAGTACACTGGATCCAAACATTTAGGAGGGACAGTGTGGCTTGATTCACGTTTTACTGACAGCAGTGAGAGAGTACTCTCCATTATTTCCTCCATATACCTAAATGTTATACATAAACATTATCAAACAAAACCTCAGAATATGTACTGATGATGTCCATCTTTTATTTATTTAACATATTTTTATACCACCCAAAACTCACATCTCTGGGCAGTTTACAACAAAAACAAATAACAGAAAAGTTAAAACATTAGTTAAAACAATGACAACAGAAAAAAAATTAAAAATTAGTTAATATAAATGACAGCAAAAAAGTTAATACATTACAATTTAAAATTTTAAAACCATGTTTTAAAACAATGTTAAAATTATTAAAACAGTATTTAATTAAAAGCCTGAGTGAACCAGCACCTTTAAATTTTTTATTTTTTTTTTAATTGTCAGAGATGAGGAGGCTCTTATTTCAGTAAGGAGCACATTCCAAAGCTTTGGAGCAGTAGCAGAGAAGGCCTGTCCCTGAGTAGCCACCAGACGAGCAGGTGGCAACTGCAGACAGACCTCTCTTGATGATATCAATGGGCCGTGGGGTTCATGACAAAGAAGATGTTCTCTGAAATACCCAGGGCCGAAGCTGTTTAGGGCTTTATAGGTTATAACCAGAACCTTGTATTTTGCCCGGAAACTTATCGGCAGCCAGTGTAGCTCTTTCAATTGAGTAATATGGTCTTTCTGAGATGACCCAGAGACCAACCTGGCTGCCGCATTCTGAACCAGCTGTAGTTTCCGGACTACATACAAAGGCAGCCCCACATAGAGCGCATTGCAGTAATCCAGTCTGGAGGTTACCAGCATATGTATCACTGTTCTGAGGTAGTTTATCTCAAGAAACAGACGCAGCTGGCATATCAGCCGAAGCTTTAAAAACTTTGTCATTCCAAAAAAGATATTGTAAAAGGAAACTCTTATGAATTTAAAATTAATGCTTTGTACTTTACTATGAATGTGGCTTTTTAAAAGTCCAGAAATTGCATGTACTATGTTTTCCTCTACACCAATAAAATGAAGTCACCTTCAAAAAGGATTAAGAAATTAACAATGTGCAGAGAAGCAATATCATTATTTTCTTGAGAAAAGAGTGAATTATTTGTGCAGTTAAACTGCAAAAAGAATCTAGATTCGGCTTAAATATAACCAAAACCAAGTCAAACAGGAAAGTGATTGCGATCCCAAATCATCAATTATAAAGCAGCAGTAAGAAATGTTGCTTTTCAAGTTTAACCTTTAGACCCATGGGTGCTGGAATCAGTTTCACCACAAGAAGAGGACAGTTAGTTTGAAGAATTTTGAGGTAAGGGATCTTGTTGTTTTCATCAATTACCTAAGTTTTGTGCAGACTGGTTTATAAACAGCCTGCTCTAGAACTAGCAGAAAGAACTCACTAAGAGCAGCAGATGTAGGTTACTACTTAGTACATCACCAGTATTAGTAGTTTAGCACAAGCAAGCAGCAAGAGACAAATTAAAACAATTGCATTACTATGACATACTTTTCTGGATGACGAATCCAAAAAGATGGGACTTCCCTCTGGTACTCATTTAGCAAACGTATCTGTGAATTAAAACAGTAGTGGTTGTCTTGCTTTGTAAAACAGAATTACCGGTATTGAAAAACATTTGTCAGAAAAAGACATACAGGAATACTCAACTGTACCTTTTTAAGCAAACGAATTACATCTGGGTTACTTATGTCAACACCCATTGATAAGGTAGGAACATAATTGTCTTCAGAAAGGAAGTACAGCTCTAAGTACTTTGCTGTAAAGAAAAAACAACAGTTGCCATTTAAAGACAATTTTACATAATGGTTTCAGAAAGGAAAATGAAAATGTGTGTGATCTTAATGAACTTACCTAAACTCGTAAAAAGCTCCCTTGTCATATTTAGTGGAGACGAAGAAAATGTCTTGGCATAGAATTTCAGAACTTTGTCCTATCAAAGTAAAATTAAAGCAAAATTTGCTTGAGTTCATGTAACTAAGTGAATTATTCATTTCACGAAGTTATTCCAAAAGGAGGACGATTTAGTCTTCCATTTAACAGACATTTCGGCCCCATCATCAGACTGGCCTCCGGTGTCATGCAGTGAAATCAATGCTCTTATTACCCAGTTGAAATCAGGCAAAGCCCCAGGTATTGACCATATTACCGCAGAGATACTTAAGAGTAACATGGCTTGGTGGTCTCCTGTTTTAGCTTCCCTATTCACTTTTATAGACCGAACCACTCAGATTCCGAGTGATTGGGGCATAGCAATCATTATTCCTATCTACAAAAAGGGAGATAGGAGACTCCCAGAGAACTATCGCCCAATTAGTTTACTTAGTACTATTGCTAAACTCTATGCTAGGCATCTGTATGGCAAATTGGTGGATTGGTGCGATAGAGAAAACATTCTATCGGATGAGCAATTTGGATTTAGAGCGGATCGATCAGTTTTGGATCCGGCTTTAATCCTTCAACATCTTGTTGGGAAATATGTGCTTGCTCATAAGGCTGCTCTTTTTGCCGCCTTTATCGATTTTAGGGCTGCATTTGACCTGATCCCGCGTGATAAATTATGGTCTAAGCTGTCTGAATCCACAATTGATCGTCATCTTCTATGCCTCATTCGCAAGCTTCATAATAATTCTCGGATCAGAGTTCGTTGTTCTAGAGTTGGGCATCTTACTAAGGAAGTACTGGTATCTAGAGGAGTTAGACAGGGATGCATTTTGGCTCCCTTGCTGTTTAACCTATATATTAATTCATTGATCGCTCACTTGAATCAACTGCATCACCATCCACCTAAGTTAGGCACAAGACATTTGTCCATTTTGCTTTATGCTGATGATGCGGTAATTTTATCTAGAACTCAAGTGGGTTTAAGGAGAGCTATGCGTGCCCTTGATGATTATTGTAAGTTGAATCTGCTGGAAGTTAATTGTTCCAAAATTAAAATTGTGGTATTTGCAAGACGCCCTATTTTACATCGCTGGTTTTTTAATGGAGTCCAACTTGAACAAGTGAAACAATTCAAATATCTCGGGATTGTTTTTTCTGCTACTGGATCACGACTACTGCACAGAGATTATGTTATCCAGAGTGGAAGAAGAAGTGCTAATTTGATCCAGTCCTTTTTCCGCTCTAGAGGTGCTCAGTATGTCCCAGCAGCCATCAAACTATTTAATGCAAAGGTAAGGGCTCAACTACTGTATGGTGTTCAGTTGGGGCTATACTCCAATTTCGAGAAAGTTGAGGCAATACAATCAACCTTTCTGAAAAACATCTTTCAAGTACCTGGCTGTGTGCCCAGAGTAGTGCTGCGCCTTGAGGCAGGATTGATTAAAGTTGAAGCCTGGGCATGGCTTTTCATTTTGAGCTATTGGCTCAAATTGATGTTTAGGCCTATTGGTATTGTCTCATAGATTTTTCAAGATTCTTATCGCTCAGCCTGGTTGGAAGCTATTGAAGCGAGATTGCAGTACTATGGATTTTCACCTGCAGCCATTCTTAGTTTGCCTTATGAGGAGGCTAGGGGCAGACTTAAGGAAAGGATTCTCGATATGGAATCTCAGATTGACAGGAGTTTAATTCCTAGGGGTGTTTTCCTGAATGTCGAAACTGTAAGCTATTCCCCAGCCAGATATGTATCTCTTCTTACAGTACCTAAATTTCGTAGGGCTTTAACTTTGGCCCGTTGTAACGCCTTGAATACAGCTGTGCTGCAGGGGAGATTCCAAAATATTCCTTATCATTGCCGTGTTTGTCCGTGTGGATCGGGAGAAGTTGAGACGACGGCTCATGTTCTTTTGTATTGCCAATTTTACAGTGATATTAGGAAGAAATACATTTCACCTCAACTTATCCTGTTTCCAGGATTAACTGAAACTGATTATTTAAATTTAATTTTAAAGGATTGTAAAGAGGAGAACTTACTCAATGTTGCTAAATTCTGTTATATTTGCGGTGTTATTCGGAATGAAGTTGTTAATTCTAAATGATTTTATTTTTGTAATTCTGGCCATTGGCTGTATTAATAAAGACTGACTGTAACTAAGTGAATTATGCTAACCAAAATCTGTACAAAAGGAAATATTCTATCTGAGCCAGTATTCTACATATGTTAGTGTTTATGTTACACTAGATAAAATGTTCATTATACAAAACCTCTACATTTCTAGTTCTAAACAGAACATTGCCCAATTCCTGAAAACAATTATACCAGCATAAACACCATGGATTCACAAGTAGCAGGCTGCAAAAGGACAAAAGCAAAATGTGATTCAGTGACTTATTTTAAGTCTGATTGCCTTGAAGGAAGAGAAAGATCCCCCAATGCCAGTGAAGAGGTTCTTTCTTTTAAATAACTTTCTAAAGCTCCCTGCTAGATCAGGCCCAAGGCCCATCTAGTCCAGCATCCTGTTTCACACAGTGGCCCACCAGGAGCACACAGGCAAGAGATGAAGGAATTCCCCCTCTTTTGCTGTCGCTCCCCTGCAACTGGTATTTAGAGACGTCCTGCCTCTGAACCTAGAGGTAGCCTATAGCCTTCAAACTAGCAATCACTGACAGACCTGTCCGCCATGAATTTGTCTAAGCCCCTTTTAAAGGCTTCCAAATTGGTGGCCATCACCACATCCCGTGGTAGAGAATTCCATAGGTTAATTAAGTATTTTGTGAAAAAGTACTTTCTTTTGCCAGTCCTAAGTTTCTTGGCAATCAGTGTCTGTCTATTCACTTTCTCCATACCATGCATAATTTATAGGCCTCTACCATGTCTCCCCTTAGTCATCTTTTTTTTCTAAACTAAAAAGCCCCAGATGTAGACTTGCCTCATAAAGAAGATGCTGTAGACCCCTGATCATGTTGGTTGCCCTCTTCTACACTTTTTCCAATTCTATAATGTCCCTTTTGAGATATGGAGACCTGAATTGTACACAGTACTCCACATGTGGCCACACCATAGATTTTTATAATGGCATTATAATACCAGCAATTTTATTTTCAATCCCCTTCCTAATGATCCCTAGCATGGAATTTGCCTTTTTCACAGCTGCCGCACAATAAATTGACACTTTCAATGAGCTATCCACCACAATCCCATGATCCCTCTCATGGTCAGTCACTGACAGCTCAGATCCCATCAGTGAATATGAGAAGTTGCATCTTTTTGCCCCAATATGCATCACTTTACCCCTGCTTATACTGAACTGCATTTGCCCTTTTGTTGCCTGCCCACTTGGAGTTTGGAGATATCCTTTTGGAGCTCCTCACAATGTGTTTTGGATTTCACTACCCTAAATTGTTTAGTGTCATCTGCAAATATGGCCACCTCGCTGCTAACCTCAACTTCTAGATAATTTATGAATAAATTAAACATCACTGGTCCCAATACAGATCCCTTTTATCCACATGCCTGCTGACACCCTCAAAGATTTATTAAAAGTTCTGTATATTTAATGTTATGAATGCTGTTTTTAAAATACAAAATTTCAATAATACACAGGCGTGCTTCTTTTAAAATCACCCAGAGGACACCTTTAAACTAATTATAAATATGATGAATGTGAGATAAATATGAGAAATCTTTGCAAAACGGACACTTTCAAGTGTTTATAATTTATACAGCGTGCAAATTCAAATCAAATGAAACATTAGGTATGGTTAGAAAACACACACACACACACACACACATATCCTTACACTGAAACTGGAGTCAGGATCTGAGAGTGCTGCTGCAAGATGCTTATGTAGATTAGTCCAACTCTCACAATTTAGTATATCCGATGGTGGTGCAGAACATAATGTCTGCATTGCTTCCTGGCGTACCTACAACCCCCAGGGAAAGATGGGGATAAAGGAACAAATTTCACAATAAAATAGAGTAGAAAGCTGTTGCCGAAATTCTGGCTGATAAATACCCGGGCACACACTACCACCATTCCAACATTCCAATCAAGAGACTATTGGAGAATCTCCTTTCATGTACCATTTTGCCTTCATCCCGCTCTCCTCTCTCTCCCCACTGCCCATTCCTAAACGTCACCCCCGTTCCTCTTCCCACCCAGCCAAAATACCACATTCACCTTTCCAAGATACCAGTCTACTTACCACCATTCCTACAACTTTGCATGAGTTTACAGTATTCTCACTTACTGCTACAGAAAGACAGAAATGGGTTGAGCAACTGTAGCACAGAGCTGGCCACGTCCATTCCCTAGGCAGTGGTGCTTTCAGTCTCTTCCCTCGCCTTTGATAGATGTACTACATTTCTTTTCTTCCTTCCCTCCCTGACGCAAGTCCTGTTCATGGCAAGGCTGTACCACCACAGTCACAATACAAGATTGCATCCCAGCCAAAGAGAATACCACACACTTTTCATGCCCTCCCTACATTTTGCTACGACTATCTCTTGCGCTCTCTGAAAAAGCTGCTGCTGGAGATTAGCAGACACTCTGCAATTAGGTCTGGCATGAAGGGTTATGGTTCGAATGGAAAATTAGTAACTTTCACACAGATACAGGGCTCTTTGGATACCAGTCAATTACATAAACAAAATAATAAAGATAATGAATTGAAAAACCAAAAGATAGTCTGCCAAGTGTAAAGGTTAAAGGAGATGTGCACTTCAGTGGGTGAAGACTATCAACATATTTAGACCAGCCAGGTCACTCTAGAAAAAACTTTACCACTTCCAATTCAAATGTAACCATTCCTGTTCAAGATAGAGCTCTGGGAAATATATTTTTGCAAGTTTCAACTAACTTGCAAGGTGCTAATTGGTTCCTTGGGATGTTATAAGAAAGCAGCCCAGAAAAGTCTCCTTTTAAATTTTTTTTAAGTAAGGCTATGAATGAATGGACAGACATATGAATGTTCATGCAGGAATTTTAGAAGATTTTTTAAAAGCAGAACACACCTGTAGTTTGGGGAAAACAGTAAAATGATGGCAATATATTTCTATTCACATGTGAATGTTTGCTTTTCCAATATTAAAAACACATTCCATGCAACAGATTGCAACCACCACTCTACTGAAAAAAAATCCTGAATTAAAAAAACAGGTTGCTTACCTGTAACAGATGATCTGGTAGTGATTCCACGACATTCATAACGAGTGGGGTTCTGCACCTGCACAGAACAGCTTCAGATAGGATTCTTTAGCTCCTCATGATGCTTGCAACTGCCATCTGCACGTGCCTGCAGTATCCTATAGCTGCAGTTAGGCGTCCCTCAGTTCAGTTTCTTGATGGCCAACCATCGCAAATCTAGCCGGACTGGCACTTGGTACGGTTGAAGTGGTTATCCTTGCATCCACTGATGTAGCTTGCCCCTCATGCAGTGGGGACGGACGGGCAGGTTTTATGAATGTCATGGAATCACTATCAGAACATTTGTTACAGGTAAGCAACCTGTTTATCTGAATAGTTCCCAACATTCATAATGATTGGGTGAATTACAGTGAATTACAGGGGGGTGCCGCAAGCTACAGTAACACTCTCTTTAGGACCACTCACCCAAATTCAGCAGCAGCTGCTGTATGAAGGTCCAAGGCACAGTGTTTGATGAAATACTAATGCGATGCCCACGTGGCAGCTGTACAGATGTCTTGGAATTTGATGCCCGCAAGGTGTGCGGCTGAAGTGGCATATGCCCTAGTGGTATGGGCACATATCGAAGTTGGTGGGGTGACCTTTTGTAGGTCACCCATACACCATTTTAATGAGCTCGACTAAACAAAAGGACAGTTTTTGGCGTGTCGGTGTCAGTCCCTTGTGTTTGCCCTTCTCACATACAAAAAGACATTTCGTTCTTCGTATGTGCAGGGTCGCTTTAAGATAGTGCAGTAAAGCTCTCCGGACGTCCAGAGAATGCATTGCTTGGTCCAGCGGTGGCAGCAGATTCCCAAAAAAAGGTAGATAGTACAATGTCGGCATTCAAATGGAAATCCGATATAATCTTTGGCCTGAAGTCTGGGTCCAAGCGCATGACAACCCGATCAGGATAGAATTTAGTGTAGGGCTCATCAATGTGCAATGCTTGCAACTCACTAACCTGCTTAGCCATGGTCATCGCTACCAGGAACAGTGTTTTTAGAGTCACCAGCTTTAATGATGATGTCGCCATAGGTTCAAATGGCTTTTCCGTAGAAGCTGTGAGCACCACAGACAGGCTCCATTTCTCTACTTGTGGTCCAATTGGAAAATATAAATTAATGCCCTTCAGGAAGTCCTTACACCTTGGGTGGGTGAAGACTGATTTGCCATCTGACCTACTATGGCATGATGATATAGCAGTCCTATGTACCTCTATGGACACATTAGCCAGGCCGTTCTTTTACAAGGTCGTGAGGTACAGGAGCACATCCTTCAGGCTCGCCTCCTTGGGCTTGAACCAATGTGTAGTTACATACACACAGAACCTTTGCCATTTGGCTCTGTAGTTTTGTCTGGTCGATGCCTTCTGAGTGTTGAGTAGGATCTTTTCCAACATCCTATCCTCCACACAGCTGGATTCAGCACCGACAAGTTTGGGTGCAGTACTCAGCCCTGATCCTGAGATATCTTGTCCACCCAGCAGGGGAGTCTCCCGAATTGTTCCCCGGACAGTCTGAGTAGCTGCGTGTACCATGGTTGTCT
The DNA here is from genome assembly GCF_027244095.1 of Hemicordylus capensis. Lineage (NCBI taxonomy): Eukaryota > Metazoa > Chordata > Lepidosauria > Squamata > Cordylidae > Hemicordylus > Hemicordylus capensis. Next base: position 340,680,762 of record NC_069657.1, read on the forward strand.
TGGTCACCATGGAGCAATTACAAAAGCTCGTGTCTGAACTTGTAGCAGCTTGGCCACTACTATGGCAAGTAGAGGTATCGGTGGATATATGTAGAATATACTTCTAGTCATTGAAAGTGAAAGGCATCGCCCTTGGATAGCGTTCCCAGTCCCATCCTGGAGGAACATTGGGCACATTTCTTATTTTGTGCTGTTGCGATCTATCTTTCTGGTGATCCATGTTCACTTACAACTTGGGTTCTACGCCTGTGCAATAACTCCCATAAAAGAATTCCAAGCTCCATGAGGTGCTCTTCAGCTCTGCCGAATCGCACACATGGAGCGACCGTTATTTTTGGTGGAAGAGCACCTTTCTCCTCAGTTCCTGATTGGCCACTGTTATGAGCAAAGACTGTGGATTGATGGAGTCAGGTAAATTTTTATTACTATGGAAGTATCCTAGCAGCAGGGTAGGCCAGGCAGGTGAGGGATGTGCATGGAACCAGCCAGCCCAGTTCAACTTGAATCCAGATCGGGTTTGAGCCGCCCCCAGGTGGCTTGGTTCTGGCTCAGACGAGGCCAGGCCTAGTCCAGTCCGACTGTTGAGGTGGTTCAAGGACTTGATGGCCATACTTGTAAAGAAGAATTTGGCAAGGATTCCCCTTTACAAGTAAAGGACTGCTGGAGGAGGCTGCAAAGAGAAAGATCCCATTTTTACTTTTAAGATAGCGCTGCTGAGTAGCAGGATGCGGCCAGTGGCTGCCGCAGTGGCTGCCGCAGTAGCTGCAGGGAGGGCGGTGGGGGCTCCTACCTCCCCCACCTGCCTCACAAATGATAGTGCGGGCCAATCTACATCCCATTTCAGGCCTTTCTGTAGATCAGCCCATGCTATCATTTAGGAGGCAGGCAGGGAGGTAGAAGGAGCCCGCTGCCCTCCCCACGGCCACCACCACCCTCATCCCACCACAAGTGGCGTGATTTTAAAAAGGTAAAAATGGGAACTCCCTCCGCCCCACCCCAGCACACACTGCCCTTTCATTCATTCATACGATTTTTATATACCGCCCTTCCAAAAATGTCTCAGAGAAAAAACAAACAAATAAGATGGATCACTGTCCCCAAAGGGCTCACAATCTAAAAAGAAACATAAGATAAGACACCAGCAACAGTCAGTGGAGATACTGTGCTTGGGGTAGATAGGGCCAGTTGCTCTCACCCTGCTCAATAAAGAGAATCACCACATTAAAATGTGCCTCTTTGCCCAGTTAGCAGGGGTTAGTTACTTGTAAAGTAAAGGGGAATCCTTACCAGATTCCCCTTTTCAAGTATGCCCGCAAGCAGGGAGCTTGGCTTGGTTCACCACTGCACCAAGCCCTCCTACCCCAGTTCAACTCGAGGGTGAACCACTGAGCCAAGCTGACTCAAGTGCAAACTAGCTCGAGAGTCAGCCAGTTGCACGTACCTAGTTGTCACCAGAAAGATGACCTGTTACAGGTTTGTAACCTGTTTACCTTTGAGGTGATCCATGTTCCCTCACAACCTGGGTGATTAGTGAGTTAACCTAGAAGGTGTGTGGGGTGCTAGGATGCATTTAGAGCACCTTTAAAAAGAACTGCCCGACCAGAGTTGGACTCTGCCATAGAGCGAATGTCCACAGAATAGTGTCCGACAAAGGGCAGGTCTGTAGACCACAGGGTCACTTTACAGATGTCTTTCAAGCTGGTGTCAGACATGTGGGCCACTGATGTGGCCATGGCTCTAGTAGAATGTGCCTTGATCCTTGAGGGAGGCTTTATGCCTTGCTGGTTTATAGCACATGAAGATGAGCTCTACGAGCCAATGGGACAGTCTTTGTCTTTAAATAGGTTGCCCTTTGCAGGAGACAGTTTGTTATTTGTCTAAACAATTTTGTCCGATCCATGTAGTATAAGAGAGACCTCCCAGCATCCAACAAATGCATGGATTTCTCCATTCAGGAGTGGATGGGTTCAAGAAGAAGATAGACAGTACAATGTCCTGATTTTGGAAGCCATTTTTTGTCTAAAGGACGGCTCTGTCCTCAGAATGACTTTGTCCTGATAGAATTTGATGTAATGGGAGTCAGCACAAAGAGCTGTTAGCTTGCTGACTCTCCTTGCCAATGTTATGGCAACCAGGAAGGTAACTTTTAAAGATTAAAAAATTGAGGGGAGCAGAGACAAGAGGTTTGAACAGAGCTTCAGTAAGTGAAGATAAGACCAATGAGAGGCTCCATGGTTCAATGGGCTCTCTGACAGTTGGGAAAATATTTATTCCTTTGAGGAATCTCTTAGAGTTAAGATGAGAGAACACTGTGCATCTGCCCCAGCCTGGGTGTCTTGCGAAGAGTGATGCTAAGTGAATGTTGAGAGAAGGCTTTGAAAATCCAGATTCTTTTAGACTAGTTAGGTATAGAAGGATCTGATACATCATAAGGGTCAAAGCCCTTGGATGCAGCATGTAACGTAAACATTTCCATTCGCACATGTAATTCCTCCGTGTTGACTCCTTTTATTCAGGAGAATAGTATCTAGCAATGGAGCTTCCAGGCCATCAGGTTCATTACCTGGAGACTGGGATGGAAGACATGGCCTGCTCCCTGTGAAAGGTGTTTTTTGGTGAAGCAGGAAACATTGATGATGAACCTGAGACAGATGCAGAAAGATGGGGAACTAGGGCTGTAGGGGCCATCACGGGGTGAGTAGGAGGCACTGAGTCCTTTCCTGCAGGATTTTGCTCATGGTCTTGGAGAGCGGGGAAAGGGTGTAAAGATAGTAAAAGTTTTTTGTCCAAGGCATCTGGAAGGCATCTCCCACGGAGGTCTTTTTTATGCCCACCCTGGAGCAGTATAGTTTTCATTCTTTTGGTTGTATTACATCACAAAGAGATCCATCAGTGGGGTTTCCCAGATCTGAAAGATATTCTGGAGAAGTTATAGGTTTATCTCCTACTCGTGTTGTTGGAAGGGGTTGAAATCTTTACTTAGTGCTGTTGCCAGACGGCCTGATTTCAGGGAAGCCCAGAGAGCACCCCTTTATCTATATTACTTTGAATGGCTATGCAGCCTGAGACTGAGAGATCATGATCCTTCATTAACTTTTTACCCTGCCCAGTCAAGAGGACTTGGCTTAAAACAGGCTGTTAGCACAGGCTATGCTGGTATTGTGCCCCCAGGATCAGCTCTGAGACAGACCAAAACAGGATGTGCCTGTACCTCACTAAAAAGGTATGGCTAAAGCTATGCAGACCCATTGAAAGAAGTAATCCAATGAAGGGAGGAATCTCCCTTCTTAAGAAATAACGTGAACAGCTCTCAAACAAGAGCAAGATATGTGGCACACTTCCCAAACGTTCTATGTTAATAAATTGCCTAACGAAGACAAGGAAAGGTCCTAGGAAACTATAGGGGCATATCTTTGCACCTGGAAGGTAAACAAATACTAGTCTACCTCACATCTACATTTACATATCTACTCTTGCCTTTGTATGGCAAAATACTCTTAGAGTGATTGCATCTCACTGGCAATACACTTTTGTTATGCACAGGAACGCCTTGCCCTCCACATTGGGAGTCAATACTCGCCTCAGGACACTTCTTTTAGTACAAGTACTCCAGCCAAATAGCCACCTAATGGCGCAGCGGGGAAATGCTCGAATAACAAGCAGAAGGTTGCAAGTTCGAATCCCTGCTGGTACTATATCGGGCAGCAGCGATATAGGAAGATGTTGAAAGGCATCATCTCATACTGCGTGGGAGGAGACAATGGTAAACCCCTCCTGTATTCTACCAAAAGAAAACAACAGGGCTCTGTGGGCTCCAGGAGTCAAAATCAACTTGATGGCACACTTTACCTTTATTGCAGTCAAGCCACAACAGGAGACTTGGCTAGGAGACTTGGGATTTTAAGAGAGAGGAAAGAAGAGAAAGGACTGCTGGATGCTGGAAGATGATACTGTAACTTTACCTGGACTCTACTGAGTCCCACAAGTGAAATGTGGTTGCTGCTGCCCACCTCACTTCCCCCCCGCCGTTTCTACCCCACGCTTCACCCCAGAAAGAGGCATGTTTACCCGGCCATTGTACATTGAAATGTGCTTAGGAAGGATTGGTAATAACTAACTCCTTGCCTCCCTCTACGCTCTCCCTTCGGTTCTTTCCCACCACTCTTAAGACACGTTTGCATTGCAATGTTCTAAGCAGGCTCTGATTTGGAACTCAAGTCAAATCGCTACAAGCCTGTACTAAGACTCTCATTTAGAACTTTAGCCAAACTGTTCATATTGCCTTACCTAACCAAACTCTCTTTTTTCCTTCTGTATTTCCAATTTACCTTTAATAAAACTTTGAAAGTGTAACTATGTCTCCTCATTCTTGCTTAAATGCCAAACTTGCATAAATTGATACTGAAGCCAAACTGTTCCCCAAACCAAGCTAATTTCCCCCACTTTCAGCAGAAAGTATAATCGAGGTGTCTAGCCAGCACCTCAGAGCAGTTCTAGTAACAGTGCACCAGGGCATTGTCTATATCCTTGATGTATAGGGTGAGTGGATGGACGTGATGGCTTGTGCTCCTTTCTCACAACTGCAGCACTAGGTTGCAGAGGCATTGGGAAACTGTCCCCCTCCCCCACCTTGGCGACTGATGCAGGCAATAGCTGCTATGTTGTCTAACAGAACCTGGACTACTCAATTCTTTAGAAGGGGTAGGATGGATTTTAGGGCATGGCATACAAAATTCCAGGAAATTTATGTGAAGGGACTCTTGTCGTAGTGTCAAATTGCCTTGGGCGCAGACCACCACATAGTGGGTTCCCCAACCTTTCAGGGAGTCATCTGACGTCACTGTGAGAGATCGAGTTGGAAGCTTGAAAGGCACACCCACTGAGAGGGAATCCGTCCTGGTCCTCTATTGCAGTGATTTTAGTACAGGAGATGGAAGTGTCAACCACATGTTCTGACTGTCAGAATTCAGTTTGAACACTGAAAGAAACAAATTTTGGAGGCTGCACAATCGAAGTCTTGCATGAGGCATGGCAAATGCGCATGAAATGAAATGATCTCATGAGGCCATAAACAGCCTTTGCACTCCCTGAGTTATTTGCTGTGGATTGAGGTAGAATGTGGAGAACACGTCTATGATTAACTGTCTTCTGAAAAGAATGTTATCTTCGTTTGACAGTCCAGAACCACTCCAATAAACTGGATTCGTTTTTGTGGTGTTAGGACTGATTTTTTTCAGATTCACTGTTATTCCTCATTCTGCTAACAGGTCTAGTGTGTACTGGACCCAATTTTGCCCAGCTTCTTGGTTGTGAGAAGCTTTTTTTCTTATCTTTAGGCAGAACAACTACAGACTGTGGTTTATAAAAAGACAAAGCTAACGGAAAAAGTTATTATTGTCCCAGCTGGGACAATTTTTTTTTCTTTGTAAACATTTAAGTTTGAATCAAATGAGTTATTTCTTTTTGTCTGGGATTGTTCTTATTGGTAACTACTAGATTTTAATGGTTGTGTCTGGACTTTTATTTTTCCCGTAATGGACAATTTGATGTTATCTTTACTTTTGGGTATATCATTCATATTAATCCGAAGAACATTTTAAGGGGTAGTTCCCTGAAGGCCATACATGAGCCTAACTTTTTATTCCCTGTGATAAAAAATTTAGTCAAACAAAGTAGGGAATAAGGACTGGCCATTTTAACTTTTGCCTCTCTTGCAGACAGTTATTCAAAGACGAACCTTTTATAAAAGACTATTTTTGGTTAGGGATTATTAAGCTTGTAAAACAATGTCTTAGAATCATTTTTTTCAAACAGATGTGGAGGAGCTTAACAAGATTTCTTTGCAAATAGATAAGTTGAGTGCAAAGATATCTTTAGATATCTTTAGATCAGGAGGTGTCTCAGACTGATTAAAGGACCTATACCCAGATGGTTCTGTCTAAGGAAATACAATCTGAACAATGAAACACCTTTCCGCAGGTTAACTGTATTGACAATCAAGTTTATGTACCAGATTTTGGAAATGAGCACATGGTTGGTTTATAAGTGGCAAAGAATATGTGTTCAATACTGTTTACAGCTGAATTTCTTTCTAACAGAATCAAACAGAGATGGGCACCGACCTTTTGGCACCCACCCTTTTGTGTATTTAGAAGAAGGTGGTTATTTTTGTTTTTAGATTCAAAATAAGTTCTGGCCGTATGGTTTTTCTTTTCTCAAATTTATAGAAGGCACTCACTATTGGACTGGCTGATTGACTAAGATTCTTTTTTATTTTTTTGGTCTACAATGTAATTGATTTCTGAGTGTTTCTGGCAGTCTCTTGGTTATGCACCTTTTAATGATACATAATTTTATCTTTTTATGTTAATCTTTTCTAGGATAATAATTTTTAATATTCTCTCTTTTTCTTTTTTTCTTTCTCCCTGCCTCCTTTTTAGAATGTACTAACTAAAGAAAAGCTGCATTGAAGTAATTATTTAATGCCTGTTGGTTGAAAATCGGTTTGATATCTGAAAGAACACATAAACCAGTCCTAAATCTGATTGCTATCACATGATTAATTTTTATAGTATAGACAGTAAATCTGTATTTTATCAATTGTACTATACCACAGTTTATAGAAGTGTAGAGATGTCTTATCTTTTTGATTCTATTTTTTTCCTTGCCTTTTGTATTCTATGTATTAGCAATTAATAAAAATCTTAATTTAAAAAAATAGTGTCTACTGGACCCAAGAGACTAGGGGGTCCTTGCATTCTGACATCAGCAACCAGTTATACAGAAAGTGTAACTTAAGATGCCTCATGTCCTAGGTGTGCTACGATGGCGCTGACATACTTCATAAAGACATGGGGTACTATTGAGAGTCCAATCGGCAGAACCACATACTGGTAAATTCATGGACCCAGTGTGAATCTTAAGTACTTCCTGTGTTCTGCCCATATTCCCACATGGAAATAGGCATCCTTCAGCTCTAGCGTCACTTTATCCCCGTAAGTAAGGGGCAGTTTGTAAACTTGATAGCTTAGCCTGTTATTATGGACAACACCCAGGCATCTGATGTGATGAGACATTGGGGACCTTCTTGGTCCAAAGCACCAAATACTCTGCTTGGACTGATCTTGGGGCTTGGTCCTTTGCTGTTGTCTTTATCTTGGGTTGCATTGTTGTTTACAAATGTATATAAAAGACAACTTATAGTCTTTCCACTCCGACTGCTTCAACTGGTATTTTTATCTGTGAAATGACCTATACTTTTGGGAATAGGCTGGTTTCTGTGGATTTTGAGTGGAAATCCTCACCACATAATGGGACTTCATCTTCTCCATAGTTTCATCTGTTTGTGTACTGAACAGACCATTCCCTTCAAATGGCAGATTCTCAGTTTTACCCTTCATGTCATATTGAAGGGACACAGAGCGCAGCCAAACGTTTCTCTGCAGAAACATAGCACCTGCGATGGATCGTGACTCAGGTTTCTGCAAGATGCTTTGCCATGCTTAAATGTTGCCTAGTGATATCAGCAGATTTAGCTAGTGCTGATCTGAATTTCTCGTGGACCTCTTCTGGGATGTCCTTTAAGTCCTCCTCCAGAGTGTCCCAGACTAATGGTAATTTCCTCCCTTCCTTATACACTGGGGCTGAGTGTGTTCTGCCTGATTTACTGCTAACAGCACACTCAACCACCAGCAAATTTGGTGGAGGATCCTTCAAGAGGAAGGAAGGCACAGAACTCCTCTTGTTTCCTATACAAACTTTATAGCCTCTCTGATGTTGTTTTAGAGGCTGGTGGAGCATTCCAGTCTGATGGAGTGTTACAGCACACTTTGGTGGAATTGGCGAGGACAGGCAGCACTAGCAGAGATGCTGCATGTGCAGCTGAGGAACTGGCCATGAAGTCATACATGGGGTCCTTAACCTCATGAGTTGGTGCCTTCAATTCCAAGCCTAATGCTTTTGTCATGTCCACCACTTGAATTTGGTCCCCTGCAGGCAAGTTAGATGGAGGATGTGCCACAGTTTCATTGTGGGAATGATCCAAATTGAATTGAGTCCCCCTCAGAAGAGAAGCTAGAGTCATATTGCCCTTCAGAGTGCTCTTTTTCTCTTTCAGGCGATTTGTGTGGAGCCGGTGAGTGGTGGATGATCTCAAGATCTGGTTTAGTTGGACTAGTATAAGCTGCAGAAGATACTTTCTCCTTTTCAGTGGGGATGCTAGGCCTCTTTTGACCTCTTGAAAGGAAATGCTGCCATAGGTCTCAGGGTAAGTTCATGCTCTTGTACAGGGGCTTTTGCAAGATCACCTTTGAGTTTCATAGATGTCCATAGCCTGTATTCCTCTAAGTCACAAGGTAACACAGGCGAAGGCAAGTAGTATGGCTCTCTATAACACCCGAGACCAGTTTCATAGAGCACTGCACTAAAAACAGGTTGCTCACCTGTAACTGACGATCTGGAAGGGATCTGTTGTATTCATAAGATTGGGTTCTGCGCCTGCGCAGTGACCTCATGGACCGATTAGCTAGCTCCTCGCTCCACCCCTAACTGCCATGCATGAGGCCGTGCCACTCTTATCAGTAGCAGTTGGGGCGTGTCTTTCAGTTTCTGGAGGACCGATCGTTGACCATTTGAAGTCCTTACATGATCTTGTCCTGCTCATTCACCGTGGGGAGGTCCAGGCGGGTCTTATGAATACAACAGATCCCTTCCAGATCATCAGTTACAGGTGAGCAACCTGTTCATCTGGATAGTGATCTGTTGCATTCATAACATTGGGTGATTAGCCAGCTGTAACCCTGGTGGTGGGTATCAGTCACGGCAGGACCCTTTTCAACACACTTCGCCCAAACTCTCCTTCCTTCAATTGGCGAATGTCCAGGGCATAATGCCGTATGAATGGTTGGCTGGATGCCCAAGTTGCTGTTCTACAGATGTCATGCATCGGCACCCCTGCCAAATCTGCTGCCGAGGATACGTAGGCCCTAGTTGAATGCGCAGTAATGGAGCCTGGCGGAAGCTTCCCCTGAACAGTATAAGCCAACCTTACTGCTTGTACAATCCACTGGGCCAATCTTTGCCTTGAGACTAGTTTTCCCCTAGAGCGTCCTTTATAGAGGACAAACAGCTTCTTAGTTCGTCGCATATAGCTTGTTGCTTCCATGTAGTACAAAAGTGCTCTACGCACATCCAGAGTATGTATATCTCGTTCTATACTGGACTCTGGGTTCTGGGGAAAAAGTTGGAAGTATCACGTCTGCATTGATGTGGAAATCCATCGTCACCTTGGGGCGGAATCTCGGATCCAAGTGTAACGTGACCTTATGTGGATAAAATTGCATGAACGGCCGATCCATCCGGAGGGCAGCCAGTTCACTCACTCTCCGAGCCGTGGTAACCGCAATCAAGAAAGCAGTCTTTAGAGTCCGCAAAAGTAAAGAAGCCGCAGACATGGGCTCAAACGGCTCCCGAGTCATTGCCTGTAAGACCAGTGTTAAATCCCATTGCTGCTGCGGGCGCCGTATTGGCGGGAATAAGTTATTCAAGCCTTTGAGGAACTTCTTGCATTCGGGATGGGAAAACACTGTAGTTTCGTCCCAACCCCTATGCTCTGCCGATATTGCCGCCAAATGAACCCTCAGCGACGTGTTCGCTAAGCCCGTCAACTTGAGCGTTGTCATGTACAACAACACCTGAGTCACACTTGCCCTCCTTGGGAAGAAACCTTGTTCCTTGGCATATTGTTTAAAACACCTCCATTTACTATCGTAATTCTGGCGCGTTGACTTTTTCCTATTATTCAGTAGTATTCTACTTAGTAGCCTATACGCCACGCTGTCAGTCTTAGAACTTCCACCTGAGGATGTCGCAACGCCCCCTCGCTCTGAGTCAACAAGTCCGGCACGTTGGGAAACTTGTGGTAGACCCCTTTCGACATACGTAGTACCGCGGAAAACCACTGTTGTCTGGGCCACCACGACGTTATCAAGATACCCTTTGTCACGTCCCTGAGCATCTGCACAACAGCCTTCGATATCAACGGCTGCGGGGGGGGAAAGGTAGAATAGACTCCTGGTCCACTTGTATTGGAAAGCGTCCCCTTGTGATCCCGTGCCTACACTCGCACGTGAGCAATACATCGGACACTTTGCGTTTGCAGCTGTCGCAAACAGATCCACAGTTGGCCATCCCCACTTGTTGAAGAGGGGCCTTAGGTAGTCCATACTTATCTCCCACTCGTGGTTGTGACTGCACAGCAGTGACCTGCTGAGACCATCTGCCTGTACATTGTCGACTCCCTTGATGTGTATTGCCATCAACACTACGTCTCGAGCTATGCACCAGTCCCAAATGTCCTGACTCAGCACGCAAAGCGACCGTGAGACTGTACCCCCTTGTTTGTTCAGGTACGCCATCGCTGTGGTGTTGTCCAGATGGACCTGCACAACCTTTCCTTGCAACAGGGGCTCTAAATGCCTTTAGAGCCAAAAATACCGCTAGGAGTTCCAGGTAGTTTATATGTCTGCTCGCTTGCTGACTCGACCAGTGTCCTTGTATCTGATGTTGCAGACAATGCGCTCCCCAACCCTGTAGGGAGGCATCCGTTGTCATACTGCACGCCGGGGTAAGCGGCTGATAAGGTGTCCCTGACAGCAAGTTGGTCTGGATCGTCCACCAACTCAGAGAATCCAACACCACGCCCGGGAGTGTCAGTCGCATGTGCTGACTGTCATGGTTTGGTCGGAAATGCTTCAGATACCAGTTCTGCAGCGTGCGCATACATAGCCGAGTGTTTCGGACCGTCTTATTGCACGATGCCATCAGTCCCAGGAGCCTCTGTATTGACACCGCCCTTTGTTCTGGGTGTTGTTGAAACAGGTGAATAAGCTCCTTGATCTGTAGGAACCTGGATTCCGGTAGGTACGCCTTCTTCTCCTGCATGTCCAATACTGCGCCTATGTAATCGACCCTCCGTCTGGGTTCCAACCTGGATTTTTTCAGATTCACCGTTATCCCCAGGTCCCTTAGAAGATTTAACACACACTGGACTTGCGAAAGTAACTTTTCTCTGTCGTCGCTGACCATCAACCAATCGTCCAAATACGGATATATTACTATACCCATAGTTCTCAGATGCGCCACCACCGCCGCCATCACTTTGGTGAATACCCGTGGCGCCGTGGATAACCCGAACGGCAAAACCACATATTGGTATGCTGTACTTCCGACGGTGAAACGCAGGTATCTCCGATGGTCTTCCCAAATGCCTATGTGAAAGTAGGCGTCCTTCAGGTCTAGAGTGACTGCCCATTCCTCCTGTACTAGAAGGTGTAAGATACTCTGTAAGGTTATCATTCTGAATTTTCTTGTATCTACATACATATTCAGTTCTCTCAAGTCCATAATGGCCCTTATGCCCCCATCCTTCTTGGGGATTTGAAAATAGCGGGAGTAGAAGCCCCGCATCCTGTCCACCCACCTCACTGGCACAATTGCCTGTTTTTTTATCAACTCCTGTACCTCTTCCAACAACACTTGGGTAGGTCTGGTATACACTATCCCCTGAAAGGGTGGCAAAGTCTTGAACTCTATTGCGTAGCCAGACTCTACGATCTTCAAAACCCACTGATCTGATGTTATATGGTGCCACGCTTGAGCGTGGCTGGCCAGCTTGATGGTGTTGCTGATCCACACAAGACCGATGTTGCGGGTCTTGGGCTCTATTTGCTCTGGTGTTGTTGGTCTCATAGGTGATGGAGGAGTCAGAGGTGGATGGACCGTCCCATCAAAGAGACTGTTTTTATTGATCCTTGCCCTGTTTTTGACCTCTTTGGCGTTGGGCAAAAGGCTTATTACGTTGGTAATTCTTGTATTCTCTCTTATCTTGCCTATAGGCCATCCGGCCTTGCTGCCGTCCGAACGTGCGGTTCCTAGACGCCTGGCCTCCCATGGCCGCCATGAATGTCTTTGCAGTAAACTTTGACTGTTTCCACGATTGCATCGTTGAATCAGTAACCTCTGCAAAAAGTCCCTTGCCGTCGAATGGCAGATATTCCACCTTTTCACGCATGTCTTGTTGTAGAGTTGTTGAACGCAGCCATGCATGACGCCGTAATGTTATGGCCGTAGTCATTGCCCGAGACTCCGTCTCTGCTGCATGCTTGAATGTGCTCAGTAGGTGTCTTGTCACTACTGTAGATTTTTCATAAGTCTTTCTAAAATTGTCCTGAAATTCTTCCAGCGCCATCGTTGCAGAATCTTGGAATAATGTATCCCAAATATCGTGTCCATAGCGTGCTAGACACGCTGAGTAATTTGCGATTTTTATCGCCAGACTTGATGTCGCATAAACTTTGCGGCCCAGTACATCAAGCTTTCTGCCCTCCTTGTCACTGGGCATCGAATGACGCTGTCCACCTCTGGAAGAGGCACTCTACCACTAGTGAGTTGGGAACTGGGTGTTTCATGAGGTAGTCATTGTCCTCATCCTGCACTCAATAGAGCCCCTCTAGTTTATGGGAAGTAGCTGTCGACGTCTGTAATACATCCCAAGCCGTTTTTACGGCCTTTGTTATTGCTGGCAGCATGGGTAAAGACACCGGGTGTGTCACCTTGGCACGCGCCATCATATTGGCTGGGTTGTGCTGCTCCCCCAGGCACAGCAAGCAGGAATCATGCGTGTCCGTGGAGGGCAACTTTGCCTTACATTCCAAGCAGTGTTTAAAAGTTGTTTTGGGCCTCTCCCTGGAAGCCATGGCCTCAGCCATAACAAGCTCGGAAACGATCGTTTTTATGCTTATTTTCCTTAGGTTAATCCGTATCCAGTCCAATAAACAGTCCAATAATCATAATCCTTTCCATGTTCCAATTCCAAACCTAGTTTTTTTCCAAATTCACTATCTGAGGAGCTAACAGTCCGAGGTACTCGCGCAATGGCGGTCAAACAGAAACTGAAAGAGACACGCCCCAACTGCTACTGATAAGAGCGGCACGGCCTCGTGCATGGCAGTTAGAGGCGGAGCGAGGAGCTAGCTAATCGGTCCGTGAAGTCACTGCGCAGGCGCAGAACCCAATGTTACGAATGCAACGGATCACTATCCAGATTATGAAGTTTTCTGCTTTTTGTTGTTGTTGGCCTTGAAAAGGCTGTACAAGTTTTGCAAGCTTTCACGTTATGTCTCTCCTAGGCAAATTAAGCACTTGTTATGCCTGTCAGAGGATGGCAGAGTACACCTACAAGAAGCACACTTTTAAAAGGTTTTTCTAATGTCCATTAGACCAATAGAGAGGGGTGAAACAAAGGTAGAAACCCCAAAACAGACTGTTTTCTATGCCAGAAAATCACCAAGAGGAATAAAGCCAAAATGAAATCCAGAGAAGAAGCAGTAAAACTGTCCGTAGTCAAGCCAAAAAATCAAGAGGAAAAGTTTTAATCACAGAGCGTCTCATGGAGTTTGGAATTCTCCTGCAGAGGTTATTGAGCAGGAGCAAACCAAAGTTGTGAGAAACATGGATCACCTCAAAGATCTGTTTTTTAACAGATTAACTTCCGTCCCTGATTTTCCCAACAATCTCCCATTACAAAGTTAATTCCTGCCTAATTCATTTCCATCCAGAATAATTCCTTCAAGTTCATTTCCTCTGCCCCCAGGTAATTTTCCCATCTTCTTCTCCTGCCCCCACTCCACCCCCAGCACAAAGAAAGAAACAAGCCCCTTTTCTTAATCATTTATTACAGCATTTGCTGCCCTTCAGTCTAAACTATAAATGCAACACATAGCACATTGTTAAATGCTTCTGTTCTCGCAGCTCCATATCCAGCTTAAAGAGGTTGGAGAACAAAGGAATGAAATAATAAGTGTCTAATCAACAGCCAGTCATAAGTCATCATGAAGAACCATTTTGTTTCAACTACCTACCTGTACTACAAAACTGAACACCAAGCAGGCATAGGTGAGGTGCTCAGGTTAGGGGCACACTGGGAGCAAACCAAGTAAACATCTTTTGCATACCTTTGCTGTTACCATGGGAGAGGTCTAGGAGTAGTCCCCCCGCAAAAGGTAGCATCTGTGTTTATTTAAAACCCACATGCATGATAATGAAAAAGCATGATTTATTTTAGTTGCATGCATGCTTGTTCATTTTTAACATTGTTTTGCATATAACATTATGTGCATATACAACTGCATACCATGCAGTAATGTCACTCATCAAGGAGAAAAATCTGGCATAACCATCTCCTTGATGTGCTATACGATGAAGCTTTCCCCCGCAAGTATATCAGTCTACTGTATCATTCTGTGTAATGTGTAGAACATTCTTAACCTTTATGTCCAGAAATCACCTTGTATTAGAAGATACTTGGATACAAAGGGCCCATAACATTTAGAGAATATCTAAATGGGAAAAATTGCCAAAGTAAAAAGCACTCTAAACAATAAAGAACAAAAAGGACAATTCCATTTTTTAAAGCAACACCATCTGGCTCATGACACTGTTTTGTTTGGTTACATGGTGGCCCATGAACCTGCTATGAAATGAGCTTTTAAAAAAAATTCAAATTGTAATACTAAATATTGGCCCATATGATGCACATGGCAATGCTAGCCCTGAAGCCAGCAGTGGAGGTGCTGCACAAGAGTGCAGTTGCGCAACTACTTAAGGCAGAACACCTGCACTTGTACTGCAGAACTTAAATGGTTTCCAATGAAAACAGTGCTGCACAAGCACAGATATGCTGATTTAAGTAACTGTGCAACTGGGTTCTTGCGCAACACCAATATTACTTGAACATAATGCAAGCGATTATTTCTAAAAATATTTTTCCATTCCAGAGCTAATCCACATAGCTCTATAACACTGTTTTACTACTTTCAACATATACAGATTAGCATTTCAGCATGAGAATAGCTTTGTATACTGGAGCAAAGGGTAGCTACTTCAAAACACACTAGGTCACAAAGTTTGCCAAAAGAAAAAGAAAAAAGAGAAGATTGCATCTTAAGTAGCAGTAATATAATACAGTAATGCATACAAGCAATCTTCTCTGCCTTATCCTTCCTAGGACAGTTCCTTGAGCCCTCCAATAAGCAACTCCTGGAAGTTGGGGGACCCTGAGTAATGGCATGATTTGCAGCACAGGGGGCTGCTGCAAATTGAGCAATTTCAGGTAATCCCACCCCCACATTGCAATCCAAAGACATGGAATCCCCTAAAAACTCCTGATTCCTTAGGAGTGGTGGGGAAGGAGGGAAGATCACAGATGAGTGCCACTGAGGTCATGCTGATACAATCTATTTTTTGTGGTGTGTGGGCACGCACATGCACCTCAATTATTCTCCCAAATTCGCTCCTGTTAGACTCACCTCCTTAGGCTGTGCTGGATCAAGCCGTTCTACAAGTTGCTGTAATTGTTCTTGATTCATGAATGTATAACTCTGCAACACATTGTAAAATGCTCATTAAGTAAATCCTGTTAAAACAAAAATTTAATAGCTATGATAACTAGCTATTAGTGATATAAGATTTACTTTAAGAGATTTGCATTATCTTACTGGATTATTAAAAGCAATATTTTTAATTAGCAAATTGAGAGACAACCCCCCCCAACCTCTCATTTAATTAGATAAAGTGGACTGCCACAACATTTATTTATTTTTGTGGGGGAAGTGCATAGCATTTTGGTAACGACAATATTGTATAGTGCTGCTCCCTATAAATATGTGCAAAGGTTTAAATACATATTAAGCCTTTTTAATTATGTATGCAACTAATTTATCAGCATGAGATGTACTAATTAAATAATGTGGTTCCTCTCCAAAGCTCTGCGTACAGCACAAGTAGACCTTCTAATTGGCTTCAATATGAGGGTAGCCTGTATAATGGAGATATGTGAACAGAATTGTTCCCACTGCTGCAGTCAATGGGAAAGCCCTCGGTTGTGTGCTTTGGAATTTCTATATACTTAGGAGTCCTAAGATACAGATATATGTGTATTCTAACTTTCACTAGGGACAATCCAGATCTATAAAAACCAGCAGCCTCTAGGCCTTGATCTAAATTGAATTGATTTTATTCATTGATTTCGCAATAACAATTTCAAGAAAATACAGCCGCCAGTCTGGCAGTATAAGTCAAAGAGAACTATTTCTCACTGGTTTCATCAGCAATGAACAACAGCACGACCCCAAGATGAGCCAGTATAACTTAATGCAGGCAAGACTTAATCCTGGGAGGGGATAGGATAATCCCCTACTACTACTCCTTTGTCTACCTTACGGCACATAATGGCAACAGCATAGTATTTATGCCATTTAAAATTCCATTAGGGTAACTGGGAATGTGCTGTCATAAGACATTGGATAGCAATCCTGTCCTCGTTGAGCCAAGATTTATCATATTTTTACATCGCCCCAAATTTTCATCTCTGGGCGGTTTACAGCAACATAAACAAATTAAAACTGAAACGAAAACCTTATACAATTTAAACCCACCTTAAATGACATTGTAAGACACATGTGTGTTTTGGAAGCAGCATAGAAGGACTCCCTCTTCCAGCCTTAGAAAAACAGGTTGTTCACCTGTAACTTGGGATCTGGTAGTGCTCCATTGACATTCATAAGAATGGGTACTGTGCCTGCACAGGATACTCACGGTGGAATGCTGCAGCTCATCGAGGTGTCCGCACCCAGCCTCCTCCACGTCTCCAGCGTGGTGGTATTGAAGGCAGGTTCTCGGACAACTACAAAGGAGGACAATCATCTTTAGTTGGTGAGTTCACTTTTGAAATCCTATTGCAGGCACACTCATTACGCTCATAGCGGAAACACTACTGCAGTGGGGTGGTTCGGGAGAGTCTTGTTGATGTCAAAGGATCACTACCAGTTCATAAGTTACAGGTGAGCCACCTGTTTATCTGGATTGTAATCGTTGAAAACCAGAATAATGGGTGTTTCGCTAGCTGCCTTTGGAGGAGGGTACAGTCATAACACCCGCTTTAAAACACTTCTCCCGAAGTTAGCCTTGGCCGCAGAGCATAAGTCTATAGCACAGTGTTTGATTAATGGTAACTCTGTGAACCATGCTGCAGCTTTGCAAATGGCCTTAAAAGTTACGCCAGATAAGTGTGCTGTGGACGAAGCATAGGCACAAGTAGAGTAAGCCTTGATAGTTTCTGGAGGATCAACATTCTGTGATCTATAAGTCACAGAATTGCCTGATGGTCTGGGAGCAAGAGAAAGCAGCAAACTGGAATTTCTCTGCTAAGGAAGATATCAAACAAGGAAACACAGCGAAGGAAGGAAGGAAGGAAGGGTTTGTGTCTTTGACAGAAGAGCCTCTGAGATTACAAAAACTGTAGCTAAATTTTTTATATAGCCATTAGGTTAAGGTCTCAATTAAGCGCTTAATTGTGGGAGCTGCTTATTGTTTTTATCATGAATGTTTGTATTTTGTTTTATTGTGTCTTAGCATTTATTATTGATCGTTGTATTGGACTTATTTGCTACCTCTATTCTTGCTGGCCAGTGGCTGTAATAAAATTGATGATGACAGAAGAGCCTGAGAAAGGGATTGATTCCAGGTGAGTGCCTCAGCTTATGGGAGGGGTCATATTCCTGATAAATTCCTCACATTCCTAATAAACTATCTCAAAATACTATAAACAGCCAACAAAACCAGTTATGAAAATAGAAAGCCATCAGGAGAAGGGGCACTTCCTAGTGTATTATACAGAGTGTCACATGTATGACTATTTGTATGTATGACAACCCCTGCTAACTTGGCAAAGTGGCACCTTTTAAGGTGGTGATTCTCTTTATTTAACAGGGGAAGAGTAACTGGCCCTATCCACCCCCAGCACAGTACCTCCAGTGACTGTTGCTGGTGTCTATCTTATGTTTCTTTTTCGATTGTGAGCCCTTTGGGGACATCTTATTTATTTATTTATTTCTCTCTGTAAACTGCTCTGAGCCATTTTTGGAAGGGCGGTATAGAAATCATACAAACAATTAATTAATTAATTAATTAATTAACTAACTAACATATTTGTTCCATGGGCAGAAGTCATGGGTGTGTGCTCAATGCAAGGAGCTCCTGGCTCTCAGGGAACAAGTTCATTCCCTTGAGACCAAGGTGGTGAATATGGAGAAGCTCAGACAGACATTCAGGGATGTGGCTGAAGCATCCTACTCTAGGGCTGATAGCTTCTCTGCTGTCAGGAAGAATAAAGGTCTTGGGCGAAGGACAACATCACTCTGAGGAAGAGGTAAATGCTTCTTTAGAAAGGAATCCTTCCATATCTTCTCGCACAGGGGATACTCCTCCGATGGTTGGGGGCCTCCTTGTAGTGGGCAATTCTATCATTAGAAGTATAGAGACATGTTTGTGACTCACGTGTTGACTGCCTGGTGACTTGCCTGCCTGGTGCGAAGGTTGTGGACATCAAGTGGCGTCTAGACAGGCTATTAGGCAGCGTTGGGGAGGAGACAGATATTGTGATGCATGTCAGCACCAACGATGGGGGGGAAATGTAGTCGGGAGCTCTTGGAAGCCAAATTTAGGCTGATAAGTAGCATATTGAAGTCCAGGACCCACAAGGTAGCATTCTCAGAAATGCTACCTGTTCCACATGCAGGTTCAGCAAGACAGGCAAAGCTGAGGGGTCTCAATGCATGGATGAAAGGTTGGTGCTAGGAGGAATGGTTTAGATTTGTTAGGCACTGGAATACATTTTGGGGCAAGCAAAGCCTGTACAAAATGGGAGGACTACACTTGAACCAAGATGGAACCAGACCGCTAGCATTTAAACTAAAAAAGGCCGCAGAGCAGCTTTTAAAATGGCGCCTGGGGATAGCCGACAGGAGCTGGGGAGTATTTGGTTCGGCAAATACTATCCCTTAAGGTGTGAGGATGTAAAGGACTCAGATAAAACAGAAAGGGACAAAGTAGAACCACATAAAGAGCAGACAGGAGGATGTGCCAGCTGGTCAAAGAGTCAAAAGAAAGATAGACACCAGATAAGAGATTTAGTGTGTAGGTGATAATGTGCCAATGCCAGAAGCCTCCAAGCCAAGATGGACGAGCTGGAGTGCTTGGTTGCTAATTCAGAAATAGATATAGTGGGCATAACAGAAACATGGTGGAACAGTGAGAACCAGTGGGATGACGTTATCCCTGGATATAAGCTCTATAGAAAGGACAGGGAGGGGTGCCTTGGAGGTGGAGTAGCACTGTATTTTAAAGAAGGAATAGAATCTAACAAGCTAGAAAACCTAGGAGGACCAGAGTCCTCCACAGAAACCCTGTGGGTGACAATAAAAGGCCTGAAAAGTAATGTGCTACTGGGGACGTGCTATCGCCTTCTGGATCAAAACGTTGACAGTGACTGGGGGTTGCAGAAGGAAATCAGGGAGGCATCAAGGAGAGGAAGGGCAGTAAAAACGGGTGGCTTCAATTACGCACACTGGGTAAATTCAGTCAGGTAAAGACGAAGAGGTCATATTTCTAGATACGCTGAATGACTGTGCCCTACAACAGTTGGTCTTGGAACCAACCAGAGAGAAGGCGACCTTGGACTTAATCTTGAGTGCCAACAGGACCTGGTGCGTGATGTCATTTTCATCAACCCTTTAGGGAACAGTGACCATAGTGTGATGGTTGCTATGAGTCAGCATACATGCGGGGAGAGAATCACCAAGGAAGTCTATCACAGACATTTTGAATTTCAGAAGAGGAAACTTCTTCAAAATGAGCCCAGTTAGATTGTATACCCAAAAGAAGGAAAGGTACCACTAAGTCCAGGAGGAGACCAGCATGGCTAACAGGTACCATCAAGGAAGCCGTAAGAGGGAAGAAGAATTCCTTCCAAAATTGGAAGGCCTGTCCAAATGAAGAGAACACAAAGGAACACAAACGCTGGCAAAAGAAATGCAAGGTGGCAATAAGGGAGGTGAAAAGAGTTTGAGGAACATTTAGCTAAAAGCATCAAGGGGAATAACAAAAACATTTAAATACATCAGATGCAGGATATCTGCCAGGCAGGCGACTGGACGGTTAGGTAATGAGGGAGTGAAAGGGATTATTAAGGAGGATATGGAGGTTGCAGAGAAGCTCAATGAGTTCTTTCCGTCTGTCTTCACGGCAGAGAATACTGAGCATATACCTGTTCCTGAACCAGGCTTTTCGGGGATGTAGGCTAAAGAACTGAGTCAGATAGAAGTGACAAGAGATGATGTTCTAAACAGTCTGGTAAAACTGAAAACTAACAAATCGCCAAGGCTGGATGGCATCCACCCAAGAGTCCTGAAAGAACTCAAATGTGAAATTGCCGACCTCCTTGCTAAAATACATAACTTCTCCCAAAAATCAGGCTCTGTACCGGACAACTGGAAAGTAGCAAATATAACACTGATTTTCAAAAAGGGATCGAGGGGCGATCCAGGAAATTACAGGCCAGTTAGCTTAATGTCTGTTCTAGGCATATTATATTATATTATATTATATTATATTATATTATATTATATTATATTATATTATATTATATTATATTATATTATATTATATTATATTATATTTCTAATTGATGGAAAGTATCCTCAAAGATAAAATTGTAAAGCGAACAGGCCCTGCTGGGAGAGAACCAATATGCCTTCTGCAAAGATAAATCTTGCCTCACAAAACTTTGGAGTCCTTTGAGAGTGTCAACAAGTGTGTGGAGCAAGGTGATCCAGTTGACACAGTATACCTAGACTTCCAAAAAACTTTCAACAAACTTCCTCATCAAAGATTCTTGAGAAAACTTAGCAGTCATGGGATAAGGGGACAAGTCCATGTGTGGATTGCTAACTGGTTGAAAGACAGGAAACAGAGGGTAGGATAAATGGAGAGTTTTCACAGTGGAGGGAAGCAAGAAGTGGGATCCCCAGGGATCTGTACTGGCACAAGTGCTTTTTAATTTATTCATAAATGATCTGGAAGTAGGAGTAAGCAGCGAGATGGCCAAATTTGCAGATGATACCAAACTCTTTTGGGTAGTGAAATCCAAAATGGATTGTGAGGAGCTCCAAAAGGATCTCTCCAAACCGGGTGAGCAAGTGTCAAAATGGCAAATGTGCTTCAATGTTGGTAAGTTTAAAGTGATGCACATTGGGAGAAAGAACCACAACCTCAAGTATACATTGATGAGATCTGAGCTGTCGGTGACTGACCAGGAGAGGGATCTTGGGGTTGTGGACAGCTTGCTGGAAGTGTTGACTCAATGTGCGGCAGCTGTGAAAAAGGCCAATTCCATGCTAAGGATCATTAGGAAGGGGACTGAAAATAAAACAGCTAATATTATAATGCCCTTATACAAAACTATGGTGCGGCCACATCTGGAGTACTGCATACAGTTCTGGTCACCACATCTAAAAAAAGGACATTGTAAACTGGAAATGGTACAGAAGAGTGCAACCAAGTTGATCAGGGGCCTAGAGCACCTTTCTTATGAGGCAAGGCTACAACATCTCGGGCTTTTTAGTTTAGAAAAAAGACGACTGCGCAGAGACATGATAGAGGTCTATAAAATCATGCATGGTGTGGAGAAAGTGGAGAGAGGAAAATTCTTCTCCCTCTCACATAACACTAGAAATACAGGTTGCTTACCTGTAACTTAAGATCTGGAAGTGATCCATTGTGGTCATAAGGCATGGGTTCTGCGCCTGCGCAAGGACCTCACGGGCTGATTGAATAGCTCCTCGTGGCGCCCCTGTCATGCCCTCGAGCTCCAACAGCGAGGAGGAAGGGGAAGCTGTCAACTTTCCAGCCGATTCAGGAGTGTCTGAGGGGCAGAGCCCGGCTGTCAGCATTCATGAAACGGCTGTGGTAGATCCAACTAATGATTTAGAGCAGGCACGGCAACCTGAGTCAGCAGAAGGCGTGGGGGACCAATGCGGAGAGGAGCTACCTAATGGAACACCAATGACTCCACAACAGCGCAGAATCACGAGACGTAGGATGCAATTAGAGGCTGTTAGGAGGAGCAAATGCCTCTTGCTGAGGGCTGACAAGCCGTGAATTCCTACCAGCTGGGAGCTCTCGGCTTGCCCTATAAATCACAACTCTAACCTCCTATTCATTGCTGAGAATCAACATTCGTCAAACATTCCTTGCCGACAGCGTTCAGCTAAGCCATATCCAATATCAGCAGCTCCGCTTGCTTCGTGGACTTCCCTAGCAGCTGGCCAGACCTTGACAGCCCCTTCCGCCTGCACATGCTGTGCCGAGTCTTTAAAGAGGCAGCTGGGGCGTCCATTTTCCAGTTTCTCGCAGACCACCTAAGTGACGATCCACAGGAAGAAGTTCAAATGCAGCTGTGCTTCATACTGCAGCAGGGACGGTAGGGAGGGGCTTATGACCACAACGGATCACTTCCAGATCTTAAGTTACAGGTAAGCAACCTGTATATCTGGAACGTGATCCATTGTGGTCATAAGGCATGGGTGATTAGCCAGCTTTTCCTCCTGGAGATGGGTGCAGTAGTTCCAGCTATGCTAATACCCCTTTTAGAACACTCCTCCCAAAATCCGCTTCCTTTGCCATTCTTAAGTCCAAAGCATAGTGTTTGATGAAAGGCAATTGTGAGGACCATGTAGCTGCCGTGCAAATATCTGACATACTAATGCCAGACAAGTGGGCAGCTGAAGCTGCGTACGCTCTAGTCGAGTGAGCTCGCACAGTTCTTGGCGGGGCAACACCTTGGCTCTTGTATGATAGGAAAATCGCTTCAACCAACCAATGCGCCAGACGTTGTCTAGAAATAGGAAAACCTTTGCATTTCCCCTTGTATCCCACAAAAAGTTTCCTAGTCTTTCTGAAATTCTGTGATCTTTGGAGATAGAATAGGAGGGCTCTCCGCACATCTAAGGAGTGGAGCGCTATTTCCAACGGAGTTTCCGCATTCTGAAAGAAGGTGGGAAGCACCACTTCCTGATTGATATGGAAGTCCGTGACAATCTTCATGCGAAAACAAGGGTCCAGTCTCATGACTACCTTGTGAGGATAGAATTGAGTATAAGGTTTATTGACACGGAGAGCTGTCAGTTCTCCTACGCGTTTTGCCGTTGTGATTGCTACCAAGAAGGCAGTCTTCAAAGACAGCATTTTGAGGGGCACAGTCACCAGAGGCTCAAAGGGGCTTTCTGTTAGTGCAGATAGTACCAAGGACAGGCTCCATTGTTCCATCAGCCGTCATATGGGCAGATGTAAGTTATTTAGGCCCTTCATGAAACATTTACAATCTGGGTGGGAGAATACAGTCAACCCATCCCATCCCACATGTCTTGCCGAAATAGCTGCCAGATGAATCTTGATAGATGCGTTAGCTAAGCCCTTCAACTTTAGGGAGGTCAGGTAAAGGAGCACTTCCCGAGAAGTGGCCTGCAAAGGTGCCACTCCTTTGCTTGACATATAGATCTTAAAACGTTTCCACTTGCTCGTGTAATTCCTATGCATAGACCGTCTCCTACTGTTGAGGAGGATTGCCCTCAAGGAGCGATCTTCCAAGCTGTCATCTTTAAGGTGTGAACCTCTGGATGCCAAATCTGGCCCTGCTGTTTTTGCAACAGATCTAGTACTTGTGGAAGCCTGACATAGGTCCCTTGGGACAATTGCAGCAGCGGGGCGAACCACGGCTGATGTGGCCACCACCGTGTTAGAAGTATGCAATCTGCTCTGTCCCGAATTATCTGCCCCAAGACTCTTCCTATTATTGGCAGTGGAGGAAAAAGATAGAGAAGGCCCACACTCCATGTGCGGTGAAACGCATCCCATAAATAAATATGTTTTTAGCTTGGTGTTTTTATTGCTTGGTATTTTTATTGCTTTTATTGTATGTTTTAATTTTTGTAAACCGCCTTGGGGTTTTCTTTTAATGAAAGGCGGTATAGAAATGTAAAAATAAATATAAATAAATAAATAAATCCCCCAGGGACCCTTCTCCAATGCCTGCACGCGAGCAATAATTTGCACACTTTGTTGGCAAGCGTTGCAAATAAATCCGTCTTGGTAACCTCCCAAATACTGAAAATCTGTTGGAGGTAAGCAGGCTTTATCTCCCACTCGTGCCTCTGATTGAAATCCATCACCCTGCTGAGGTTGTCGGCTAGGTGATTGTCCACGCCCCGTATGTGGATGCCTATCGGATAGATGACTTGGTGAATGCACCAATTCCAAAGGAAATGGATACGGAGACTGTGCCTCCCTGGCGATTGATGTAGGCAATTGCCGTCGTGTTGTCCAATGCTATTTGGACCACAGAGCCCCGCAGCTGTGGCTGAAACACCTTCAGAGCGAGGAACACCGCCATCAGTTCTAGGTAGTTGATGTGCTGCTTGGCCTGGAAAGGGGTCCATCATCCTTGAATGCAAAGGCCATCGCAATGGGTACTCCATCTGGTTAGCTACGCGTCCGTGGTTACCCACCGGGTTGGGGTAAGTGGCGTAAATGGAATCCCCTGTGTCAGGTTCCCAGGGTCCAACCACCAAAGCAGCTCTTTCAGAACCATCTGTGGTATTTCTAAGTGCATGTTCCGGCTGTCCACATTGGGACGGAAGCTGCGAAGATACCAAAGCTGCATCATACCCATCCGCAAGCGTGTGTATAGCACTGTCGTGGCACAGGAGGCCATAAGGCCGAGAAGCCTTTGAAACTGTATCGCCGGTTGGCATGGGTTTTGTACAAGTCTCTGGATGAGTGCATGTATCTGCAGGATGAGCTCTTGGGGCAGAAAAGCTCTCTTGCATTCGAAATCTAACACCACTCCTATGAAATTTATCCACTGTACGGGAGTCAGGTTCGATTTCTTCCAGTTGATTTTGATTCCAAGAGTTTCGAGCAGACGGACCATGTCTCGAATTTGCATGGACAGCAGGTGTTTGTTGTGGCTCACCAGGAGCCAATCGTCCAGGTAGGGGTAAATCATCATGCCCCGTGTCCTGAGATAGGCCACCACAACTGCCATCACCTTTGTGAACACCTGTGGTGCTGTTGAGAGACCAAAGGGTAGGACTTGGTATTGGTAAAGTTGATCTCCCACTGAGAAACGAAGGTATTTGCGGTGACTGGCCTGGATACCTACATGAAAGTAAGCATCCTCCAGGTCCAAGGTCACTGCCCAAGTCCCCTGGTCTAAGAAGCGAAGAATAGTTTGTAGAGTTGTCATTCTGAATTTCGAGGTCGAGATGTACTCGTTGAGACCTCATAGGTCCATTATAGCTCTGATGCCGCCATCCCTCTTTGGGATTTGAAAGTAACGGGAATAGTATCCCGACAGCCTGTCCGGCCACTGCACTTGAACAATCGCTTCTTTCTCCAATAACAGCTTTACCTCTTCCTGTAGCACCCTCGTGGCTGCTGTGAAGATCACCCCGGAGAACGGCGGTCGGATCCTGAATTCCAACGCATAACCGGTCTGGACTATACAGAGCACCCAACGATCTGATGTTATATTGTGCCATGCGTGGGCATGGCTCGCCAGTTTGATGGTATTGCTGGCGGCTGCGGGACCAATGGAAAGGGTCCTGGCATGGCTGGGCTCCCCGGGTGGAAGGGGACCCCGGTTGGGGCTGGGAGATGTTGTTAGAGTGTGCAGTGGTCGGACAGTCCCATCAAAATCCTTGCTTGGTATTGTCTTTAGTAGGGCAGGGGGTGAGGCCCTTTGACTTCTGGTGGAAGCCTTTAGCTTGTTGGGTAGGGCGGTATTGACGCTTGTAATCTCTCCTGTCCTGGTATTTGTAGGGCCTCTGGTGTTGGAAAGTACAGCCCTTAGAAAAATTGTTCGATGCGCTGGAAGACACCATAAAGGTGCGTGCCGTGAACTTCGACTTCTTCAGGGACTCCATGGTAGAATCCGTCTCATCATCGAAAAGACCCTTTCCATCAAAAGCGAGGCCTTCCACTTTCTTCTTCATGTCCTGTTGTAAAGACGTAGAGCGTAGCCAGGCATGGCGGTGCATGCTAACAGCGGTCACCATCGTACGGGACTCTGTCTCTGCCAGGTGTTTAAAGGTGCTCAACTGTTGTCTCGTAACTGCTGTTGTTTTCTCATAGGTCTCGTTAAACTTCCACTGAAATTCCTCCGGAGACATAGACGTGGAGTCCAGTAACAGGGAGTCCCATAGAAGGTGATTATAACATGCCATACAAGCGGCATAGTTGGCTATGCAGATAGCGAGACTAGCAGTAGAGTAAATTTTTCTGCCCATATCATCAATCTTGAGTCCCTCTTTGTCAGCAGGGGTTGTATGACGGCGGGCGCCTTGAGATGTTGTCGCACAATCAATTACCAGTGAATTCGGAGTCGGGTGACGCAAAAGGTAAGAATTGTCCTCCTCAGTAATTCTGTATAAATTTTCTAAGCACTTAGAGGTGGGAGCTGATACATGCAACGTCTCCCACGCTGCCTTGGCCGCCTTACTAATAGCTGGTATCATTGTAAGGGCCACTGGATGAGACGTCTTGGATTTGTGCATCATGTTGTACACTGGGTCCACAGTGTCCACGTCAGGAGATTTCAGTTCCATCCCCAATGCTTCAGCAATGTCTCTGATAAGGGCATGGTATGCTTTAAGTTCCTCTGTGGGGGAAGTAGAGAGCCTTGGTGGAACATCAGAGGGCAGGTCCGATCTTCTGCTAATATTGTCAGAGTCGGATTCTGGGGAAGTGTCCCCATCTTCGTTACCCGGTGAGGATGGGGGTGAGGGTGGAGGGGTGGACTTCCTCTTTTGCTTGCCTCCTGGATTTTCAGAGGGCTGAGAAGGAACCTGCGGCTGCTGGATTGCCGGGATCTGATGCGTTTGTGGTTGCGCCTGCGGGAGTTGCAGCGGCGGCTGCTGTAGCAGGTGAGGCAATTGCAGGGAAGCTACCAGTGATAGTCGGGACGGAAGTCCTAACGAATCCTGAAGAGGCTGCTCCATTGTTTGGCGAGGTTGAGGCACACAGGTGGGTGTCTGCCCAGGCGGTTGCCTGGGTTTCCAATGTAAGAAGTCAGCATAGTAAGTCAGCATAGTCTTGTAATAAGGTATGTCGAAAGCCACAGACGTGTTCTGGTTGTCTGGGAGATATGTAACTTGGCTGTTGGTGAGTAGCTGATAAGGCTTTCAGAAGTTGAGCTGTTGTAGAGACTTCCAGTTGATTAGAGGTTGAAGGCTGAATCATCGTCGACGGGTGGAGTGAAGCAGAAGACTGGACCAATGTCGTAGTCGACGTCGACGTCGAGCGCTGCAATGGCATCGGAGTCGGTATCGATGTTGTAGGTAGCAGCGGGATCGACGTCATAGGAAGCCTCGATACCGAGGGAGCTGTCAATGTCGACAATTGAAGTAACGGCGAACACGATGGCGATTTCGGCAGCCCAGGCTCTAGTACCTCTCCCTCAATATCGAAACCTGCCGTCAAGAAGCCTCGGAAAGTAGAGCCCGAAGGCGTTCCAGAGGTCGATCCCATCAGGTCTCTTAGGTCAGGATACCGCTCATCCTCCAGCAACTGCATACGAGGTGTACAAGGAGTTGCAGAAGACTGAATCGGTGTTTTAGCCGGGGAGAGCAAATGTACGAACCTCCCAGTCGACATTGGTGTTCTCGACATTGAGGCGGCAGGTTCGGCTGGTGGTGTCGACATCGATACCGGAGTCTGCAACAACGGCGAGAGAGTCATCGACACCGAAGTTGTGGCAGGCAGCGCAGGCGACCTAGAGGCATAGACGGAGTCGTCTGAGTCACCATCAAAGGTCTGGGCCGCTGCAGGTGAGGGGGTGCGGTGCTTTTTTACAGGAGGAACATTAGGAACTTCAGTGCCAGAGTGCCCTTTTTCCTGGTGTTCGTGGTGTTTGCGCTTGTGTTCCCTCTTGGAAACATCTTTGGGCTTCTTAAAACCTTTCTCGCCAATCTTCGACGCGGTTTTAGACTGCTGTGTTGCAGTTCCGCGGTCATCATGAGCTGTGTCACGCGCCGGAGAGGTCGGCGCCGATGGTACTTTCGATGTTGACGCAGACCTAGGTGAGGCACCAGGGCACGGTGTCAGAGAGCGAAGCGTTTCATCGTACAGCGCAGCCCGAAGGCGCAAAGCTCTATTTTGCCTGGTTTGTTTAGAAAAGGAGCAGCAAATCTTACAAGTTGCAGTGTTGTGCTCCTCCCCCAGGCACATTAGACAGGCATCCTGGTGGTCCGTCGAAGGCAGTTTTGCACAGCATTTCACACAGTGTTTAAAAGATTTGGTAACCTCCATTTGAATTGTAAAATAGAAGGTTAGCCGCGCACAAGAAATAGTCCAAAATCCTAGGCAGTCCAAATACGGTCCGGGTCAAGCCAAATAAGACAAAACGATCTGTCGTCAAAGCCAGTCCACGGAGCGAAAGAAACAGGTAGTTTGGCAATCCGAGTCAAAGTTCCAAATATCAGCAAAAATCCAATCTGTAAGGCAAAAGCGAAGTCCGTTAAGCAAGTCCGAGGTCAAGAACAAAATAATTATAGCAAATAGCAGTAGCAAGGAGCTTCAGCTCTGAGGTGTGAATGCTAAGGCGGTCAAAGAGAAACCGGAAAATGGACGCCCCAGCTGCCTCTTTAAAGACTCGGCACAGCACGTGCAGGAGGAAGGGGCGCCATGAGGAGCTACTCAATCAGCCCGTGAGGTCCTTGCGCAGGCGCAGAACCCATGCCTTATGATCACAATGGATCACGTTCCAGATCCAGAGGTCATCCCATGAAATTGATTGCCTGGAAGTTTAGGACCAGCAAACAGAAGTATTTTTTCACGTAACGCATAATCAACTTGTGGAATTCTCTGCCACGAGATGTGGTGACAGCCAACAACCTGGATGGCTTTAAGAGGGGTTTGGATAACTTCATGGTCTATCAACAGCAACTAGTTGGAGGGCTATAAGACACCTCCAGCCTCAAAGGCAGGAGGCCTCTGAATACCAGTTGCGAGGGAGTAACAGCAGGAGAGAGGGCATACCCTCACCTCCAGCCTGTGGGCTTCAAGCAGCATCGGGTGGGCCACTGTGTGAAACAGGATGCTGGACTGAATGGGCCTTGGGCCTGATCCAGCAGGGTTGTTCTTAAGTTGAACAGGTCTATGCTGAGAAATCAAGACATTGCCGCTGGCTAGTGTGTGAACTGGCTGAACCTGTGCCAGAGACGAGGTTAGAAGGTAATACAATTTTTATTGGGTTGTTTTCTATGTTCCATTGTCCTGTAAATCATAGGGGAACCCTGGGGAAGAGAGCCCCATGCCAGCAGAAGCCAAGGTTGCACCAGCAGCAGAACAGTGAGAGAAACCACACGAATGCCAAGATGTACTTGCCAAGTGGGCTGCAGCTAGCACATAGCATACTGATGCCTGAGGTGCAGTAGGTTGTTCCGCAGCAGGAGTAGGTACCCTAGTGACCTCTGGGTCTTCCAGTGGACTATCAGCACTCTGTGGCAGAAAACCTTTGAAAGTCGCAGTAAATAATCTGCTTGCACTCAAATCCAAAATGGAGAGCAGAGTTCGGACCATAGTTGGGTCCAAACTGGTGTCACTGTCATCATCACTATATTCGATATTTAAGGTCAGCACTGGTGGTCATTATAGAGGCATGATCTGCTTCGACGTTGAAAGTACAGGGCTGTTCAACGTTGAAGTGGGAGCTTGGTTTGCACCAGGCAATGTCAAAACAGGATTCTTCAGTGTCAAAGGAACATCTCAACATCGATCTGTCAGCATCGAGGGTGCAGAAGACTGGACTGGAATAGGTGCCAGTGAAATCGACCTTGCTCTCAATGTCGAAGGTTTTGGTGCCAATGGCTATTCAATGTCGATAGGCACTCATCTTCAGGCACTGTAGACCCAATGCAGAAAGGGTCTGATCTCTTTTCAAGTCAATGGCCTTTGTTTTCCTTGGTCTGAATGCTGAAGTAGAGTCTTCTTTAGACAACTTCTCTTTCCACTTTGACTGCCCAGAAGAAGTGCTCCCTTGTGAAGTACTGGGAGGTTTAGGGCTCTTGAAAGTCTTTGAGGTCGAAGAAGACACTGAAGGTTTCAACTGTTTTGGTGTAACAGTCCTCGGCATCGATGCTGATCTCAGTGTCAACAGGATGAGTTCTCCAAGAGTCAATGGGCTCAAGATTTCATTGTAAATTGTGACATGAAGCCCAAAAGTGCAATTTTTTTTTCTCATTTGCTTCGAGAAAGATAGACCAATCTTGCACACAGAGACATTACGCCCTTCATCCAGACAAATAAGGCACAATTTATGAAGATCCTTAGAGGGGAGTTGTGTGTTGAAGCCCTCACACCTCTTAAATGTTTAATCTCTTCAGCCATAATCCGTTACCTTAGTCAATCCGTTATGTTGTCAATAGCACCGTCGTCGTAGTCAAGCCGTCCCTTCATCAATAAACCCAATAAAACAACCCCCCCCACACACACACCTTTCATTTTAGAAGATCGTGAACTCTCAGGAGATAAACTTAACCGAACGAGGAGCAAAAGCACAAGGTCTGTTCACAACAGCGGTCAAAAAATGCTGAGGAATATGGCTCGCCTTAAGTAGAACCACACTGGATGCAGAGCATGGACACCTCGAGGAGCTGCAGCATTCCACCACAAGGATCCTATGCAGGCGCAGTATCCATTCTTATGGATCTCAACAGATCACGCTCCATATCTATAGGTTCTTCAGAAGAGCAAATTGTCAGGCTCCAAACTCTCATATGATAGTACTGCTTTCACGAGCCTGCACTTTCCCTCTTCCAGTCTTGTAGCCAAAATTCACACTGCACCATCAAAAACAGTAGAGAGCTCATTGAGGGGTTGCTCCTTCCTCTATCATTTGGAGCACAAGCAGCAGGGAAATGAAGCAGCATGACAGCAAGTGAATCAGGAGGTAGTTAGAATCTTCTGAAATATCTTCAAAGCTGATAAATATGAACACTTACACATATACTCCTTAAAGTACAGTTTCATACCTGATTAAATGAAGAATCACTATCAGAACAGTTATCTGTATAGTAACTGCTGTGCTGCTCCGTTTTCACTTTCCTTTGAAGTTCTTTATAATGCATCTGATCTTCTTCAAACTTATTAATCAGAGATTCGACCACAATCATCATGACATTCTTCAAGGAATGCATCATTTCTTTGTACCTTTAGAACAAGGATATGTTAAAAATGAAACAAAAATCCATACATTCTGTTATTCATAGGCTGACATCTACTAGTCTGAAAGCAAATCCCAGTGAAATTAATGGGCACTTACTTCTGGTATAGCAAAATGCTGAAAGGCATCATCTCATACTGCATGTGAGATGGCAATGGTAAACCCCTCCTGTATTCTACCAAAGAAAAACCACAGGGCTCTGTGGTCTCCTGGAATTGACACTGACTCGAAGGCACACTTTACCTTTACTTCTGGTTAGGATTGCCCTGCCTCTAAAAGAAAGTCCCCCTAAACTTAAACTTACACTGCTGAGAAAAAAGCATGTGAACCCCAAGTAGAATGAGAACCACACTGCAAGGTATAACATGATACCCTTGCGTAACTGAAGCCAGTTTTTCCTAAAGCAATAAAAGGGCATGAATTCAAGAATGCTGTGTTTCTTAAAACTCAATGATATACAAAATAGGGAATAAGACTAATTCAGGATCACTGTGTGAGATAGTAAGTGAACCCCTAGTGTCCTTAGCACAACTAATGGGCTAATTACAATGAGGTGCCTAACTAACTGGGTAACAAGTAAACCACTCTGAAGAGGAAAGCTGCATGACAGAGTTTGAACATCCTGTCATATATAAAGGTCCTGAGTTAAGACTGCATTGTGACAGTCAGTAGGACCACATCATGCCACAGTGATAAAAGAAATTCTAGAGGACCTACAAAAAAGAGCGGTTGATGCTCATCTGTCTGGACAGGGTTACAAGGCCATTTCTAAGCACTGTGGCTCCATCCATACACTGTCAACAGCTAGTTTACAAATGGGAAAAGCTGAAGACTACGGTAACTCTATCCAGGAGTGGTCATCCTGCCAAGATTACCCCAAGAGCAACCTGGAAAGTCATCCACAAACTCACAAAGAACCCCAGAATAAATCTACCATATTTACCCAAATAGAAGATTACTCTGAATTTAACACGGCCCTCTTAAAAAAATAGAGGCTAAATGCAGGATATAGCTGCATTTATATGCCTAAAGGATATAAAGGAAAAGGACCTTGAGTTTAAGATGGCCTCCTGATTTCTAACATCAAATAACTTAGAAAAAACCTAGTTTTGGATTCAGGTAAATACAGTAAAGATCTGCAGGCCTCTCTTGCTGTACCTGATGTGAAGTTTCATGAGTCAATCATCAAGGGGAAAACTGAATTGGAATAGTGTTCATGGGTGGATAGCTAGAAAGAAACCATTGCTCTCGATAAATAACATTGCTGCTCGACTCAAGTTCGCCAAGAAGTTATCTGGACGACCCGCAAAGCTTCTGGAATAATGTTCTTTGGACAGATGAATCAAAAATTAAACTTTTCAGACACAATCACAAACATTTTATTCAGCGAAAACCAAAAGTAAGAACTTCATCCTGACTGTCAAGGATGGTGGTAAAGGCTTTGCTGCATCAGCACCTGAACGGCTTACCATTATTGATGGAACCATGAATTCAGCTGCAGATCAGAAAATTCTAGAGGACAATGGCAGGCCATCTGTCTGTGAGCAGAAGCTGAACCAAAAGTGGGTTATGCAGCAAGACAACGACCCTAAACATTCTGTGGTAGATTTAACCACAGAATGGCTGAAGAAGATATTTCATGTTTTGGAGTGGTCAAGTCAAAGTCCTGACCTACACCCCCTATTGAAGTGTTGTGGCAAGACATAGTGAGCTGTTCATGCAAGGGAGCCCTCAAATGTCACAGAACTGTATGGAAGAATAGGCCAAGATTCCTCCAAGCAAATGTGAGAGACTGATCACCAGTTACAGGATACGATTAATTGAAGTTATTGCTGCTCAAGGAGGTGCCACCAGTTACTGAATCAAGGTAAGTTCTAATCACGTTTTGAATAAGAATTGTGCTAACATAAAGATCGTCCTAGGGGAGTCACAAACCTTTTCTCAGCAGTGTACGTCTCATAAAATAAGTTTAAGATCAGACTGAAAAGGTAATAAATTTAACAGTATTTGCTAAAGGACCCTCAAAGATTTTAGAATAATAAATATATATCCAAATACAACACATTATTTTAAAAAAAATGTTTTGAAATGGGAAATGTAAGGGTTTTTCAAAATTTTGAACTACTCATAAGGATGTTCTTATTTGCCACTTCCCATATACCTGGGCATTTTATTTGTGTTTATTGTTTGTCCCTTCAGATCCTAGTGCCCCACAGAAACAGACATCCACCGCTTGGGATTGTGAGCTGTGTCTGGAATTGTCCTTTTGTTATTACATTAATGCTGTGTGCGCAGTTGTGTTGGGGATATCGAAAATAGGGAAAGAGGGAAGAAAAGGACAATTTCAGATTAGGGTTGTACATGAATCAATGTTTGTGCACGATTTGAAGGGGCAGTCCGGGCACCTTTGAGAGCGAGGAGAGTAAGTCCATATGTGTGTGGCATGGTGGCAGCACATACATGGCCTCTGTACATGCGGCCCCAGCACCCCTCATGCTAACACGGCGCAAGGGGTTCCGGGAACGTGACACTGCAGCAGGAAGCTGAGGTAATTGACCCCCAACTACATCAACAAATGTTTTCAAGCAAATTGCTTCTTCACATCTAGGCAGGTGGCCAAACTTCATGGCATCAAACAATCAAGCACCTTTAGATGGCATTTTTCTGTCCATAGAAAGATATTTGTAAAATGCATTGTTAGGGTTGCCTAAGGTATGTTTGTAACCAACTCTCAGAGAAATACAAAAGCAGATTAAACTAATTAGCAATGAAAATTTATTTTTGACATGTTGGGTCCCATAGAACTTGACATCTTATGTCCTATGCATTTTTTTGTAGAACTAAAAGATGCCCTTGCAAGTCATGTTTTAAAGGATAGTTGCATTGCTGGCTATGTGTGACTGATTATCTCCTATTGCTCCTGAATAGCAAACACAGTCTAGAAAGTTAAGTTATGTTCTTGCGGCTTCTCACCAGGAAGAAAAAGAAGAGAAAAACGGCCAAGTGATATTCCACGGAAAAAAGTGTTATATTCTTATGAACAGTCATCTAAATTTCTCATGTTCTTATCTTATCTTATTTTAATTAATTAAGTAAGTAATTACATTTAAAAACCGCCCCATCCGAAAGCTCGGGGAGGTGTACAACAAGTTTTAAAAGATTGATTGATTGAAATAATAAACCCCAGTACCATTTTGTCGCCATATATCCTGGCCTCCGGATATCCCACAATGCACCATGCAACTCTTGGAATCCCCAAGGAGATGTGCACTCTACATGCCTGTCTGTGTCCATGTGGGCTGAACGCAGCCCAAGAGAACACATGATCCTGGAGCTGGGTTTAAGCATGCCAGCTCATGCCTTTAACCTCTGCTTAAAGCCGGGTTAAGAAGCTGGGTTAGATGGCACTGCCCCAGCAGGATTGGGCCATATCCTGGCCATTCTCATGTGCAGCCTAACCCAGACTGGGCTTCCCTAGTCTGGGTTAGGCTGTGCATGATAACAGCCTCAATGAATGGCACTATGTTATGATTATCCCCCATTTTCCAAAGTAAAGAACTCATAAAAGTTATCCTTTTCCTTCCCTAATCTATTGATAATTTAAAGTCTGCAACAACAATCCTTAAACCAACTATTCAGCCTTCATTAGCTCAAGTCACAAACATTTGTTTATTTATTACATTAATAAACCGCCCCATCCAGAGGATTTTTTTGATTTAAATCGGATTTTTTTTATTTTTATCCACCCTGCTAGTGATTTAAATCGTGATTTAAATCGTGATTTAAATCAGTTTGATTTAAATCAAATCCACCCTGCTAGAACAGTAGACATAATTGCACCTAAGCATTCTCTCCAACCTGCTTTAAAGTCTTCCCCATGGTTTTCAGATGAACTGCAGGAGCTGAAGCGGCGAGGCAGACAACTAGAGCGCAAGTGGAGGCAGTTCTGGCATGAATCTGATAGATTGCAACACAGAGCTCATTTGAGGATCTATGCTCTGGCAGTGCAGACGGCAAAGAAGCGGTTCTTCTCTGCCCACATTGCTTCTGCAAATTCAAGTCCAGCTGAGTTGTCTAGGGTTGTGAGGGAGCTAGTTCATGCCCCCTCTGCCTTGAATTTGAATCTGGAACCATCTGTCACTCACTGTGATATGTTTAAAAACTTTTTTGCAGATAAAATATCTTGTATTCGTGCTGAACTAAACTCCACAGTTACTGCAGAGCCTATCGTAGAGGTGCCCAGCAACTCCTCATGTAGGATTGAACTGGATCATTTTCAGTTTGTTACTTCTGATGATGTGGACAAACTACTTCGAACTGTACGCCCCACCAACTGTTCTCTTGAACCTCGCCCAACTTGGCTTATTTCATCTGATAGTCATATTATCAGAGAGGGTCTGGTAAATATCATAAATGCTTCTATGAAGGAGGGCAGGATGCCTCCCTGTCTCAAGAAGGCTATTATTAGACCATATAACACCAATTCTAAAAGAACTGCACTGGCTGCCAATAGGTTTCCAAACGAAATACAAAGTGCTAGTTATTATCTAAAAGGCCCTTAACGGCTTAGGTCCAGGGTATTTAAGAGAACACCTTCTCTGTCGTGAACCCTGTCGCCTATTAAGATCATCTGGAGAGGTCCGACTACGGGTGCTGCAATCTCATTTGGTGGCAACTCGGAACCGGGCCTTTTCTGTGGCTTCCCCAGGGCTTTGGAACGCGCTCCCTGCTGAAATAAGAGCATCTCCTTCTCTGTTTCCTTTTAGGAGGACCCTGAAGATGCACCTGTTTTCCCAGGCCTTCAACTGAGATTGTATTTTTTTTTAAAAAAAATAACATGTTTTTAACGTGTTTTTATCTATAATTTTTATCTTTTTATGAATTTTAAATGTGTTATATTGTATGTTTAAATTTTGTAAACAACCTAGAGATTTTTATACTAGGCGGTAAATAAATAAATAAATACAAACAATTCAAAAACAAAACCATTTAAAACCAATTAAAATACTTTTTTTAAAAAAACCACTTTACAAGCCTTGGAAGGCCAGGCCAAACAAATAAGTTTTTAAGGCTCTCTTAAAGGCTGACAGAAAGCCTACACTGCGGATATCTGCCAGGAATGCATTCCATAGGCCAGGAGCAGCTAGAGAAGAGGCCCAGTTCCGAGTCACCACCAGAAGTACTAGTGGTAACTGGAGATGGACCTCTCCAGATGACATCAATGTGCGATGGGGAACATACAGAAAAGGCGCTCTCTAAGATAGCCCAGACCCAAGTCATTCAGGGCTTTAAAGATAATAACCAGCACTTTGTATCTCACCCAGAACATATCAGTAGTCAGTGCAACTGTTTTAAAACAGGCATAATATGGTCTCTCCGGGTTACCCTCAGAGACCAGTCTGGCTGCCACATTTTGAACTAACTTAAGTTTCCAAACTACATACAAAGGCAGCCCCATGTAGAGCACACTGCAATAGTCGAGCCTGGAGGTTACCAGCTGATGCACCAATGTTTTAAGATCATTGCCTTCAAGGTATGGGCACAGCTGTCAAATCAGTTGAAGCTGATGGAAAATGCTCCTGGCTATAGCCTCCACCTGAGATGCCAAGGTGAAGCCTGGATCTAAAAGCACTCCCAAGCTGTGTACCTGTTCCTTCTGGGGGAGTGTAAAACCATCCAGAACAGGAAGATCTAACACATCTCTCCAATTCTAGATCCACCACAATGAGCACCTCCATCTTGCTTGAATTTAGCTTAGGGATGAGGGATTTGTTGTCCCTCATCCAGCCAATTATTGCCTGTAGGTAGGCATTTAGGGAGTGAATGCCATTTCCTGATGATGGTGTTAAGGAGAAAAAGATTTGGGTGTCATCAGCATACTGATAACACCCTGCACCAAATCTCCTGATGACCTCACCCAGCAGTTTCATGTAGATGTTAAACATGACAGAATGGAACTCTGAGAAACTCCCAGAATAGCTCCCATTTTGAAGAGCAAACTTCATCAAGTTCCACCATCTGGAATATGCCTGAGAGATAGGAGAGGAACCACTGCAAAGCAGTGCCTCCTATCCCCAATTCCCTCAGGCAATCCAGAAGGATACCATGGTCGATGGTATCAAACGCTGCCAAGAGATCCAAAAGAGCCAACGGAGTCACGTTCCCTCTGTTGATTCCTTGGTAAAGATCACCCATCAGGCCAACTAAGGCAGATTCAACACCACAGCCCGCTCTGAAGCCAGTTTGAAATGGATCTAGATAATCAGTTTCTTCCAAAAGTGCCTAGAGCTGGTTAGCCACCACTCTCTCAATCATCTTGCCCAACCATGCGAAATTGGAGACTAGCTTATAACTATCCATCACTGAAAGCTTCTTAAGAAATGGTCTAATCATTGCCTCCTTCAGACAAGGAGGCATCCTACCCTCCCTCAGCGATGAGTTAATTATATTGACTGGGCCATCTCCAACAATTTCCCTGCTAGATAGAAGCAGCCAAGTTGGTCAAGGATCCAGAGAACAAGTGGTAGGCCACACTGCCCCAAGCAGCTTGTCCACATCATCAGGCATCACAGATTGAAACTGATCCAACCTAATACTGCAAGAGCGATTGCTGTACACCACCTTAATAGACTCTGCAGAAATAGTGGAGTCCCAGTCAGTCCGAATATAGATTTTGTCCACAAGGAACCCATTAAAAGCATCACAGCAGAACAAGGTCTCCGGGGACTGGTTTGAAATGGAAGGAGCCTGAATCAAGTTCTCACAACTCCTCATAGACACCAATGAAGAATTTGAAGACATCAGTGATGAGGACTATTCTTGGAGACCAGAACTAGTGCATAAGTTGTTTAAGTAGCATGTGTTATGATTGCAAGTTCTCTAAAATTTGTTGATTTTCTTACAGATAACTCACGACTCATGATTACAGCACTCTTACACATTAGGGATGTGCAAACAGGTTCAAACTCGAACCAAGCAGGACACTGAACTGGCAATGCCGGCCCAAGTTCAAAACTAAACAGAGCCTGGTTCTATTCAAACTGGTTCAAAGGTTCGAATCTCCAAAACTGTGTTGGGGTGATAGGCACCCATGGATGCCAACAATCATCCAAACCCCAAAGCAATTGGATACTTCTGCGATTTTTAATATTTTTTGAAGCTTTTTCAATTTTTTGCACTTTCCCCATAGGGTATACTGGGGGACTTGAACCAGCCCATTATTCCCTATGCAGAGTATCTAGGGGCACAAAACTGGGGTGGGTGGTAGGTGCAATCATACACTCATGCAATTTTTAATGATTTTTTAAAGATTCTTACATTTGCATGTGTATGATTGCTTTGGTGTTCGGTGGATAGTAGGCACACACCCCGGTTTTGTGCCCCAGGTGCTCTGCACAGGGAATAATGGGCCAGTTCAAGTCCCCATTATTTCCTATTGGAAAAATTCAAGAAGTGTTAAAAAATCTTCAAAAAAATCATTAAAAATCAAAAGGAGTGTCTGGTTGCTTTGGGGTTCAGTGGGTAGTAGGCAGGTGCCTCAGTGCCTATCACCTCAGTGTCTACCATCCACCCCAGATTTGTGCCCCTAGGTGCTCTGCATATGGAATAACAGGCCGATTCGAGTCCCCGTTATACCCTATGTGGGACCTCTTAGAACCAGTTCAAGTTGGGTTCAAATTCGAACTGAACCCAGGCAGGGGGTTCGAGCAAAACCAAAACCGAACCTACCCACCCTGGTTAAAATTCGAACCAAACAGGCCAAGCTGGTTTGGTGCACACCCCTATTACACATATGGAACTCTTATAGATAGGTTATATATGTTAATGGCACAATTAACATCCATAGTTTGAGTTTACTGCTGGCTTTCAAGAGAGCCTTTAAAACCTATCTGTTTGTCCTGGAGTTCAAGGGTTTTAAAATTGTATTAAATTTTCAATTGTTAATGGTTTTATGCTATTTTAAAATTGTTCTGTAATGATTGTTTTTAAAAGGATTTATTTGTGGGTTTTATTTTTATTGTTGTGCACTGCCCAGAGCCGTTGGGGGGGGGGTATATAAACATAATAAGTAAAATAAATAATATATGCTTTATATTTTAAGAACTATGGGTTCAAGTAGACCCACATTATTCTTGTGAGTGTGATGCACTTTACACTGCAAGGTATTATTGACCCTAGTGATCTTGTAGCAACTGTACTGTCTTAATGAAATGTAGGGTTGTAAAAAAGGTTTAACTTTTTTTTACTCGCAAGTGATGTCGTGCTTAATAGCATCAATGTAGATATAGATATTGTTTTATTGGCTTTCTTGGAGTACATTGGTCCCAAACTGATACAATAAATCTTGCTACTGACCAGGGGCAAAAACAGGATCAATCTTTTTGGGGAAGACCAGCATAGGAAGGCTTTGCTTTCTAGGCCTTTGACAGTTCCGATACTATGTATCTTAGAACTTTCATCCATGACCACAAGGCTATACATGCTTTTAAAAAAAGAAATAAAAGCTCACAATCCTCAGAGAGTAAATTTTACACCGATTTCCAGAATCCTGCTTTGAGGGCAAGAACATATAGAATATTTATACATACAGTTAAAACCTACCCTTCCAATTGCTCAAGGTGCAGACTGAGCTCTCTCTAATAATAATAATTTTTAAAAAAATAAAGCACCTTTTATGAAGTTTGAATTCTCAGCAAGATTATATTACTTTAGATGTGTTTTATAAACAAAGACCACCCTTGGGCCTGAATGATACATAACTGGAAGATAAGATTTATCTATGAGTTCTAACAAACAAGTACTTTCATGGGAATAAAGGAATGGCTGGCTCAAAACTGACACGCAGTACCTAAATATAAATAAATGGCTTATTAAAAATACAGCAGCCCACACATTAATTTATAAAAGCAATTAAGCACTGATTTAGTAACAAAGTTTTTCACAATGACACTTCTAATTTCCTCCTGCAGAACAAGGCTATCCACATATCACTGGAATTACTACCGAAATGTTTCGAAGATTGATCTCATTATTAGAGGTTCACTGAAAATTCCTACAAGGGGGGTCTCTTCTGCCCTTGGTATGTCTGCATTCATCTGGTATGCCCCCACTGCTGAAGGTTATCTGATTGATACTTTCCAATAATATTTGGCTTTGTTATAAATTCATAGTACTCTGATCTGGCAGAAACCTTTCCATTAAGTGCTATTTATTGAAAATTGGTTTCTCTGGGTTAGTAAGAGTTTATATTGGAGATCTAGTTTTGCTATTATTGTGTTGATAATCATCAAGCATAAGCCCTGCTCCAAAGACGACCCATGTGCACAGAAGCGTATGTACAGAGCTGCTGTATTCACAATGGTCTCTCATTTAATGCAACATCAAGATAGATTCCCACAACCTCACACCAGATAAAAAGCTGCCACTGCTGTTGCATTCAGTAAGGAAAATCCCACTCAGTAAAAGTCCTGTTTTATATTGGACTCCAGTAGAGCTCCAGATGAGGCCTGCAATCTATTCTTGACTCACAATAAACAGATGTATATAAATACTAAACTTTCAAAGATCAAACCCAAACTCGATACAATAAAGTGCTCTGAAGAACTTCATTTGATGCTTGGACAACTGAAGTAAGACACCAGCTGTGCTATTCCCTGCTATGGGCACTCCGGCCTGTACTTCACCACATCTGTTGAATTAAGTCTTAGAAAGCCCCACTTAGCGATGCACTAGATCTAAGGATGGGGATGCAGGACAAAGTATTGCCTTTCCTTTCTATTAAGACTGACAAGGCACAGGAATTTGAGCTCAGTGTTCAACTCTATTAGTGACCTTCCAAGTTTTTGTCAAGTTTCCAGTATGGAAGAAGATGAAAAGGAGGCACCTTTTAGAAGTTGCTCATATTAGGGGCCAGTAACTTGCAACTTCTGGGCCAAATCTGCCATATTAGTTGTCAATTAGAATCAAAGGGATGCAAGCTGGCAAAGGACTTAGTCTTAGCCAACAACTCCCAGTCTTTTTCAAAACTAATTGCCAATGAGAAAAGGAGATGGTTTTATATTTGTTTTTAAGAACAATATATGTTTAAAGGATCCTTGAGTCATCTACAAATAAATTATCATCTGCAGTTCATTCTATAAAAGAGAAATTCTCATACAGAATTGCAACAGGGTAATTCAAACCTTAACTCAACTCAGCTGGTAAAGTCTGGCATAGTAGCAGCTGTGACAAAATGTGTTGTTTCAAAAAATCAGTTTCAGAAGTTTCAAAGAGAATTAATTTGATCACTTCAATTAAAAACTTTTAGTACTCCAGACAAAGATACCATTCCTTTCTCAGTGTGTCTGCTTCACTTCAATAATGCTCCAGACAAAGATACCATTCCTTTTTCAATGTGTTTTCTTCACTTCAGAATAAAAGCATCTAGTATTAAAGTACTTAAACCATACTGTTGCAAGCACTGCCATTCTGAAGGCTCCCAGAAGCCTCTCTGCTTATGTTTGAGACTACAGGCTTGTAGTTCCCACTCTTAACATGTCCAGGAGCCTCATGGGATCCTCACATGTCACTTAGCAGGCAGTGGGATGATCACTTCCAGATTAAACAGCTAACAAACAAACTGAAAGAAGATTAGCCTTGCACCTTTCCCTATATTAGTGAATGTCAAAGCAGACCAGTTAGCTTGCAAGTTAACCTCACTTTCAAGGTCCTTCTGTCCAAAGACTAACCCTTTACTTCCCCTCCTCTGCAGTTGTCTCAAACAAGCTAACACTACTCACCTAAGCAGGTAAAGACACATAAAGCACTGTGAACGCAACTCCCTTCCCCATCAAAAAAGAGCTAATCATAATCATCTCTTCCCCCATCATAAGATGGCAACAGGAACTCAGGGGGTGTGCTCATTAAAATTACTGATTGATTTACTGGGTCCTTCTGACCTGACAGATACCAGCCTTGCACGTCCATCTACATACAGGTTGTTCTTGACCACTCATGCCATTGTGTTTTACTTAAGCACAGCAAACAAAGACAATGGATCCTTCTGAGATCCACCAGAATTCCCCTCATCAGGAAGGAGTGGCCGGTATTTTCCCTCAGGGCCCATTTGGGCCTATAACGGGTCCTGGTTTCTTGAACCAGTGTGCTTCATTTGGTCTCTATACCATGGAGTCACCCACTGTATCGACAACAGACTTGACATCTGCCATAACACCAGGCCGTGTCTTGCTCTTCCTGCCATTCATGCTCTCAGACTCCAGATCAGTTTTCCTCGCTGGCCTGATCTACCCAGCTCGCCTCACTGCTATGAGAAGCTGGCTGCACGAAAACAGACATCTTTTGGATTTACCCTTGCCACCTAATCCCTGAGCTGCTTTAGGCTCTCTGCTGCTGCCTGGTTCCATTTCTGAGGAAAGAGGACCTTCGGTTGTGCCTGAGCCACAAGGGTCCAGTCACCACTAAAGGAAGGACAAGGTTGTATCATCATCACTGTGCCCCTCTGGGCTCTCCCTATCTCTGCTCCTTCTTAAATCCCAAAACCTGTTTCTCTACAGCCTCCTTTCTCTAGCCAGCCTGGAAGTAATTTAAGTCAGACACTAAGCTAAATTGTCTCTCTGGCTAATCTTTGAAACATATTTTTAGTAGTAATATTACTTTAATTGACCTTCTTTCTTATTCCGCTGCACCCCTGAATCCCAAATAAAACCTTACTTTATTTTGAACTTCAACCTCTCTTTCAGTTCATTTCCTCAAGAGCAGAACTTTACACAAAAATTATTCTGACGTGAGACTGCTCCACCTCAGCTTGCTAATTACCCACACAAAGCCCAAACTCATTTAGAGGTGTTCTCCAGTCACCCTGGAGCAGTTCCATTAACAATACTAAACTACAGTATACTAGAGCTTTTTGGAATCTATTTCCACTTTTCATTAAAAATAGTTCTGGTCAGTATTTTAGGGGGTAAAAATAAAATGATGCTGAGCTGCAAAAATAGGAAAACCCTAACATACCAACATTTGCATTTTAAAATAAATTTGACTGTATCCAGATTAAGAAAAAATAATTTGATTAGATTTGTAACAAACAGTAGAGCTTTTTCCCCCAAGTACCGATTTTAATTTGATAACAAATTGGAAAGGGATAAAATACTGTTCCAAAAACTGTGGCTGTCATGATGAGCAGTCACATGGGTGGTTCGGAACTGCCTGTGCTGTTGCGACACCTGTGCTGTTGTGCAAGAATGCACAAGCACTAATACTTAAAACTGTGCCATGTACACTTGCACAACAATATTTCCATGGAAATCTCATCGCACAAGTGTGCTTCCACAACACTGTGCACATTGCTTTAGATTATTATTATTATCTTGTTTACACAGTCAGACAGGTGTTATTGACTGGTTTATTTTATTCGGACATCGAGTCCTTCCCAAGGACCTGGGATGGCTGAATTTTATTGTCAGTTGTTATAGATATCGTCGCAGAAAATAGGCTGTTCCCAGTAAAGCTGCTTTTTGTAATTGGCTGATGGTGATTTCTGTGGCCCCTATGGTGTTGAGGTGCTCTTCAAGGTCTTTTGGAACTGCACCCAGGGCGCCAATTACCACTGGGATTATTTGGGTCTTTTTCTGCCACAGCCTTTCAATTTCAATTTGTAGATCTTTGTATTTGGTGATTTTTTCTATTTCTTTTTCTTCTATTCTGCTATCCCCTGGTATTGCTATGTCAATTATTTTGACTTGTTTTTCTTTCTTCTCGACTACAGTTATATCTGGTGTATTGTGTGGCAGATGTTTGTCTGTTTGTAGTGGGAAGTCCCATAATATTTTTACATCTTCATTTTCTACCACTTTTTCAATTTTATGGTCCCACCAATGTTTGCCTACAGGTAGCTTGTATTTTTTGCAGATGTTCCAGTGTATCATCCCTGCTAATTTGTCATGCCTTTGTTTGTAGTCAGTCTGTGCGATCTTTTTACAACAGCTGATTAGGTGGTCCACGGTTTCATCTGCTTCTTTACAAAGGCGGCACTTGCTGTTTGTGGTGGATTTTTCGACTTTTGCTCTTATTGTATTTGTTCTTAGTGCCTGTTCTTGTGCAGCCAGTATTAAACCTTCTGTTTCTTTCTTCAAGTTGCCATTCTTAAGCCATTGCCAGGTCTTGGTGATGTCTGATTTTCCACTTATATTGTGCAAATATTGACCATGCAGGGGCTTATTTCTCCATTTTTCTGCTCGGTTCTTGACTTGTTCTTTCTTGTAGGCCTGCTTTCTTTCATTGGTGTTGAATAGTTTCTCGTTCTTGACCATTTTGAGTGCATCTTCTTCACTGTCCTTTATATATTCTTCAAGGCCTCTTTTCTCCTACTCTACTGTTTGATGGACTTGCAGCATTCCTCTTCCACCTGAGCTGCGAGGGAGATAGAGCCTATCTACATCACTGCGGGGGTGCAGAGCATGATT
Organism: Hemicordylus capensis; assembly: GCF_027244095.1. NCBI lineage: Eukaryota > Metazoa > Chordata > Lepidosauria > Squamata > Cordylidae > Hemicordylus > Hemicordylus capensis. The sequence continues at coordinate 340,725,396 of NC_069657.1, forward strand.
GATCGTCATGATTTTCCTGGTCTTACGATCTAGCGTCTCTAGCTCTGCCTGGGTCCAGTCTATTATTCCTGCACTGTATCTGATAACAGGTATAGCCCAGGTGTTTATGGCTTGTATGGTGTTCCCGCCATTGAGTTTGATCTTGAGGATTTTTCTAACTCTCCTGATGTATTCACTTCCAATTTTTCTTTTAACTTCAGTGTGTGAATCACACTGAAGAATGCCCAAGTATTTGTAAGGTTCTTTCTCTTCCAGGTTCTTGATCTTGCTTCCATTGGGCAGTTCTATTCCTTCTGTTTTTGTTATTTTTCCTCTGTTCATTATTAATACAGCACACTTGTCTAGTCCAAACTCCATTGCTATATCGCTACTGAATATACGGACAGTGTTTAGCAGTGATTCGATTTCTGACTGGGACTTTCCATACAACTTCAGATCGTCCATGTACAGCAGATGGTTGATTTTACTTGATGTTTTAGATGTTTGGTATCCGAGGCCTGTTTTGTTTAGTATTTGTGAAAGTGGGGTCATGGCGATTACAAACAACAGAGGGGATAGTGAGTCCCCTTGGAAAATGCCTCTTCTAATGCTAACCTGTCCAAGTGCCTCGCCATTGATTGTTAACTGTGTACTCCACATGCTCATTGCTTTTTAAATAAATATCTGAATGTTTTTGCTGACACCAGTTGTTTCTAAACATTTTAGTATCCATGTGTGAGACAATGATGATGATTATTATTATTTTTACATTTATATCCCGCTCTTCCTCCAAGGAGCCCAGAGCGGTGTACTACATACAGGTGAAACTCGGAAAATTAGAATATCGTGCAAAAGTCCATTAATTTCAGTAATGCAAATTAAAAGGTGAAACTGATATATGAGACAGACGCATTACATGCAAAGTGAGATAAGTCAAGCCTTAATTTGTTATAATTGTGATGATCATGGCATACAGCTCATGAAAACCCCAAATCCACAATCCCAGAAAATTAGAATATTACATGGAACCAATAAGACAAGGATTGTAGAATAGAACAATATCGGACCTCCGAAAAGTATACAGTGTACTGTGCTTGATTGGCCAGCAAACTCACTTGACCTGACCACATAGAGAATCTATGGGGCATTGCCAAGAGAAGGATGAGAGACATGAGACCAAACAATGCAGAAGAGCTGAAGACCGCTAATGAAGCATCCTGGTCTTCCATAATACCTCATCAGTGCCACAGGCTGATAGCATCCATGCCACGTCGCATTGAGGCAGTAATTGCTGCAAAAGGGGCCCAAACCAAGTACTGAATACATATGCATGCTTATACTTTTCAGAGGTCCGATACTGTTCTATTCTACAATCCTTGTCTTCTTGGTTCCATGTAATATTCTAATTTTCTGGGATTGTGGATTTGGGGTTTTCATGAGCTGTACACCATGATCATCACAATTATAACAAATTAAGGCTTGACTTATCTCGCTTTGCATGTAATGCGTCTGTCTCATATATCAGTTTCGCCTTTTAATTTGCATTACTGAAATTAATGGACTTTTGCACGATATTCTAATTTTCTGAGTTTCACCTGTACTTGAGTTTCTCTTTCACAACAACCCTGTGAAGTAGGTTAGGCTGAGAGAGAAGTGACTGGCCCAGAGTCACCCAGCTAGTTTTATGGCTGAATGAGGATTTGAACTCGGGTCTCCCCGGTCCTAGTCCAGGAACACTGATGGTTCAGAACTGCCCGCATAACTCTGCTCATCATGTCAGTCAGTGTCAGAATTTCAACAGAAACATCTAATCATAATATCCTTCAGCTTAGAATGTTGAACATATAATTTATTGCAGAAGTATTCACAATAGCTTGAATCCTCAGCACTGCAAGTAGAGTTCCACTTGCAAAACAAGCCTTGTCCACCCCCTCCACTCCACTGCATACACCTGAATGCCCTGAAAATTCAGTGTCAGGAGAGCCTTTGGAACAACATAAGGGGGGGTGGGGCGGGAAAGGGAAACAATCAAGGAAGTCAGAAGAGGTACCCTGCACAAACAGAAGTATCTTTCTGCTCATGCTAGGCAACAATGAATCCATTCCAATGGCAGCAGTCTGGGACAAACAACATGTTCCACCTAGGAGTTTCTAGAGGCATCCAGGTAACTGTTGTTGAAATAGAATCCTGGAACATATTTCTTAGTCTGATCCAGGAAGAATCAGGACTCGGGCTCCAGAATGTCTTGTCCAAGGAGGTAAGGAAATCATCTTTGCTGTTGGGATTTCTCAAAACATGCAAAACAGCCTTATTTAAACTGGCTTTTAGCAACTTTAGTAGCTAGCTTAACTTATTTTTTTCTTTGCTCTACTTTTTATGTCTTCTGACAGTTTGCTGTTAACCTCAATCCAGAAAATGCTTTAAATAAAATTAAGTGGGTAGCAACAAGGCTAAGAGCATCTTGATTTTTCTCACCCCAAAAAACATTCCCAAGGTTGAAGGGACTCTTGGAAACAGACTGGGATGGGATGTAGCACTGGAGGCCACAGGGAAGTGGGGTAATTATCAGAAAATGAATGGAGACACCTTCCATAAGCGGGCAGTTTTTGGGAACTCCCCTTCTCCGCCTCCTCCTGCAGCCACTTATCCACATCCCACACAGTTGCCAAGGGTCCCTTGACCCTCAGGAACAGCTTTTCAGGAAACTATGGGATTTGCAAGGAGGCAGCAAGTATAGGGGAAATTTCTTCCAAAAACATGTGATGCAGTGGATGCTAGCTCATGTTTCATGTTCTTAGTATATATAAATACAACTAACAGAAATTTAACATCTCAGCAGTATAATATCCTGTATAAACTTAGTAACAACCTCTTGTAATTCAGACAGATCTCTTTTGTACTATTTAAAAAATCTGAGAAGCAAACCATACCACATGGCCATTTTACAGAGCCTTGAAGGCAACACATTGCTTGTATTTGTTGCACAGCTGCTTTTTAGAGACATTTTAGAAAAAGGTTCCCTGAAGTATAATGAAAACATAGAGCTTTTTTGTGCATAAACATGACATGGTAAAGCATGCAGACAATCCAGATAATACTAAATTAGTTTTTTAGCAGGATGCTTTCAATTCCCTTCATTTCTACCCAATCCAGAATTGTACAATCTAGTCGGCACAATTTAGACTGTAAATTTAATGAGCTGGGACCATTTTTTTTTCTACAGCACCAAACACACTTGTTCATACCAAGTATCCAAAGAGCAGTTATTCTGAGATAATAAAACACCAGCTGTACGATAATATACATATGAAATATGAGATGTATGCTTATTTAAGTCTCTGCCAGCAATAGTTATGCATTTTGCTCTTTAAGCAGTTTTCTTCAGATGTTTAAAGATTAAAATGAAAGGCTGAGCAATGAATTATATTATGAACAAGGTCAAATCAGTAGTAAATCTTTCAGCAGAGTTAGGATGACTATAAAATAGCAAGATTTTATGAGGACAGTACCAAGAACTAATACACCCAAAAATAAAGAGTAAAATAACTACTGAGCAAGAAAACGTAGAAAGTAATTCTCTTTGAAGCTTTATATGCATTTTGTTCATGTACTCACTCTTTTGATTCTCGAGTCTTTTTAGTAACATGTTGTACGAGTGTATCATAGCCAGATCCTTCACCCTGATTTTGTGCAGAAGTGCATTTCTCAGTTTCTTCTTCTATCACAGAACCCAGGGTGCTACTTATGTATTGTCTAAGGTATTTCACAAATTCATAGCTGCAGAAAATGTTCAGAAATTAAAATTAACTTATTTTATGCTGTTAACATTTCAATTTTTTAAAAAAGTTTTATAAACTGTATCTCATCAGGCTACATTTAGAATATTCAATGAATCCTGCAGAGGCATCATGAAAGATTAATGAAATATGATTTAATAGGATTTAGGAGTAGATAACATGTTCAGAAGTGAAGAGAAAATGGGTATTTAATGCCCACTGAGCTTTCACAGAAATTGTGGTGAATCCTGCAACTGAAAATTTGCAAGTTCTTTTCACAAATGCTATATGTTTGAATGCATAAAATGTTATGGTTGTATAGCATAAAATTATGAAATACAAAATAAAGCATAAATTGAAGATATATCTGATGATTAAAAATATTTATGACTTGCAATTTTCTGAAGGCCACAAAGAAAACTGCAGGATGCATACATGTTATTACTGGTTTCCTGTATCACAGCAAAATAGCTTGCAGCTAGCCACCTGCCCATGGACCTGGAACAAGCAATAGTGTCTCTCAGATGACCACCTTACCAAAACCATGCTTATGCTACCCTCCAACACACAGGAAAGCGAGGGTAAGTGAATGGGAAGACATTTTTGAGGGCTGAAATCGTATTTTAAAAACCCATCTGCAAGATTGCAACAGTTCAGTTTTTAAACAACTAATTCAAAGAATACCAACAATGTAAAGAATACCAACAATGAGCTGCCAAGGAACAATAATTATTTATTTATGTATATACTGCCTTTCAGGTAAAGGCTTCTCAAAGCAATTTAAATATGGTGTTTTTTTAAAAGTTATATCTCTAGTTGCAGCTACTCATAGTTCTTACAGCTGCAGCAGGCCTGAAATTTAATAAGCTGTAGCCATTTCCCAAAGAAAATGGCCACCAGGAAGCATCTGGCAGCAGAGGACAGTAGCAGGGGCTGGAGCTTTTTTCCTTTGAGCCAAAGATGTATGAAGGTCGGCTCTGAAACAGCTCAAAGTACCAGTAAGGACCTGAGAGACAAGATAGTAGCAACAGTCTTCACCCCAACCCAGATATTTTGGTTGCTGAATACTGAGGGAAGCCCAGAGTAAACAGCTCCAGGAAGACCCTGGCAACAGATGACAGTTGTAGGGGGAGAAGCTTCCTCCTTTGGACTATAGATGTTGACATCTCTTCTCCCTAGAAGTAAGGACCATCCCAGCTGCAGGAAGCCCAAAGCAGATAGGCTGCAGGAAAACAGTCCAGACAAAGAATGCGGTAGCAGATGGCTGCCAGTCTTCAACGTGGATTATTTTTCAATATATATTTTCCAGTAATTATATATCTTTAAAGGCATAAAGCATTATTAGTAGCAAAACCATTAAAATTTAAAAATATGGTGGAGTTTGAATATGAAACTGGAATAAATGAATATTCCTAAAGTAACAGTTTTCTAAAGTTCATCAGAAAAAAGGAAACTACTTCAATATACAAATATTAGTCATATCTGGCAACATTCTACCCCTGCAAGTCAACAGAATGCACTTAAGTGAGAGCTTCAATTCCGACATGAAAGTTAAAAAAATTACTTGTGAAAATTTTCATCTGTTTCCTCCAAATGCAGCAAAATCTCTTCTGCACATTCTACCGATGGAGCTCCTGTGATTTTCTCTTTGACACTTTGCAGCAACTGTCTGAGCATAGACTGTAAGAGAGCTTCATCTTCACTAGAAAAGTGAGACATCTATAAAGAAAGTAATATGATCGACACGTGGGAAAGGGTGGGCCAGGAGTGGTCTTGGGTCGGAGCACCAACCAGCACATTAGCAGGAGAGAAAAGTCGTGAAAGCAGAGCCAGGATCGCAGATTTCCTCCCACCGACCCACCATTCACGCAGCCAGATCATATGCCTGTTTGCCCATTAGCAAGCCTCAATCGGGCTTACTTCCAAGTTAGTGTGCATACACAGGGCCGAGCCTAAAACATTGCACACTTCCCTGGGAAGAGAAAGTCCTCGAGGCGGGCTAAGGCTGTGGTCCTGCGCGCACACCTACTTGGGAATTAGCTCCTATACACCTCCTGAGGTTTAGTAAACCTTATCAGGCTTGCGCTGAGAAGTTGGACTTGCACCCGAGCCAACATGCTTAGGATCGGGCTGTGATCCTAGCGCGAGAGCAACTTGATATCCAGGATGCCTTCCAAAGAGCTTACCTTGGGGCAAAGGAGGGTGCTGGGCTCTTTGTCATGGAAGGGGCCTTTAACGCGGGCGGCAGAGAAAGGGGGTTTGGGCGGACGCACTCGGGCAGAAGCTTTCGAAGCGGCGCCCTCAACTCAGACGAGGAGAGAGGGGAAAGCGAGAGGAAGACTCCCCTCCGTGCAACGAACGGGAGGCGCCACCTTCTGTGAACCTCCCTCGAAATTGACACCTCCGCGCGGCCCTTAGCAACCACCCTGGCCCTGCACAGCTGCGGGAGACGTCCTAGCAACCGCACCGGCGGAGATGCGCCGTGCAAAGCTTGCCGGGAGGAGGGCGGGGCGAAGGGGTGGGGCTGGAACTTGGAAGGAAAGCCCCGAGACCGGGGGAAGCAAGCGCGAAAGTCGAGGGAGACGAGCGAAAGAACGGGAGCTCGGCGGGTCACGTGGAGGTGTGGCCGGCGTGGGGAGGGGGGTGTTAAAGTAGGGGGTGTGTGCCGCGCTATTCTAGATGCGTGTTTACTCGGAAGCAAGTCGTACTGATTTCAAAGGGAATTACAACCAGCCCCTCAGCTGGATTAAGGGGTGGGCTAAGGGGGCCCCGCTTTCTCTCTGGGATTGTCACTCACGATCTCTGCATTGCTCCCCCGACCCCAGTAGAGGATCACGCCAGCACTCGGTTATCAACCAATGTGCAACGCTCCGTCGTGCCTGTTCTTTCCTTCCTTCTCTCTTCTTTCCCTCTGCGTTTCCCTCAAGCCTTGGCTCTGTAGGCTGTTTCATTCATACATACAACAGCCCCGTTGCTGGTTGACAGTGCCTGGCCCTCAGGGTGTGTTTGAAGGTACTGCTGTTGGACAGGGGTTGGGGGAAGACCATTGTGGACAGCATCTGCTTGGGGCTGGGAACTGGGAAGGCCATAGTGGGGAGCAAGGAAGAGAGAGAAGACCATTGTGGGCTGGCTGCAACGTTATAAAAATAATAAGCTGCCAAACATACCTATTCTCATGTGTGAACATGGCTCTAAAATACTAGTTGTGATATATGTCCTTGTAGCCACAGAATGGTGCAGCAGGAAAGTGACTTGACTAGCAAGCCAGAGGTTGCCTGTTTGAATCCCCGCTGCTGGTATGTTTCCCAGACTATGGGAAACACCAATATTGGGCAGCAGCGATACAGGAAGATGCCGAAAGGCATCATCTCATACTGCTTGGGAGGAGGCAGTGGTAAACCTCTCCTGTATTCTACCAAAGTCAACCACAAGGCTTTGTGGTCGTCAGGAGTTGACACCAACTCAACGGCACACTTTACTAATATATGCCCTTGCCTTGCAAATAAGTACAAAATTTTTCCTAGACAACAATGAATGTAAGAGACCTTCCGTACCAGCATGAAGAGGTATTGGAGAATTCACTGAGGAAGGAGCTATGACTGTATCCTCCTTTGGTTTTTTGTCTTTGGGGTTTGTTTTTTTCCTTTTTGGAGGGAAGCAGAAATATCTCTTTAATATATTTTTAAGGTGGGGTTGAGCACTCCAATCTTGATGCTGCAGGATTTCCCTTTCTCTCGGGATCAGGAGCAGCCTTTTTCTGGTGTACTTGGAATTAAGCCCCAGTTGTGATCATTGAGGTTTAATCCAAGGTGAGTGTAGGACTGTAACATCAGCTAACAGGAAAACACTGAAATGAATGAGATTAAACTCACATTGGCAGAGATCATGGTCCTCCAGCTTAAATGGGGATTGTTTCCTTTTTTTCCTGCAATTGGTACCCCATGCAATTGAACACTTGAGAGGCAGTGTGTGTAGTGGTTAGAGTGTTGCAATAAGATTGGGAACACTTGGATTTAATTCTTTCCCTGCTCACTGAAGCTCGCTGAGTGGTCTTTAACATGAAGCTCACTGGGTGGCCTTAAACCAAATACTAAGGCTATGCGCACAAGCAGCCCTACCCAGGTTACCCGAGATCGAGACCAGGATTAGCACAGATCATGTGCACGCATGGCTGTGCACCCAAAGGAGCATCAACTGTCATCTGGGAGGAAAGTAGGTCCATCCCTGCCTTGTCCTCTGCTAACTGAGCAAGGCAGCACCTTTTTTAAGTGATTCTCTTATTTAGCAGGAGGAGAACCACTGGCCCTATCCATCCCCAGCACAGCATCCCTCTAGTGCTGTTGCTGGTATCTATCTTATGTTTCTTTTTAGATTGTGAGCTCTTTGGGGACAGGAACCCATTTTATTTCTTTATGTCTATGTATACCGCTTTGGGAACTTTTGTTGAAAAGCAATATATAAATATTCTTCATGTTCATTTTCCCGCCCGTCCTTTTGCTCATGTGCATAGCCTTACTCTCTCTCAATCTAACCTGTTTTACAGGATTGTTGTCAGAATAAACGTGGGGGTGGGGGGAGAGATAATAATATAACCTGCCCTAAGCTCCTTAGAGGAAGGGCGGAATATGTCATAAACAGTAAAGTACACATGTATTTAAGACTGTTTGTATTCTCTGAGCACTATTCCCTCTAAGGCGTGCGCGTGCTCACAAGTTTTTGGATGTCTGCTCAGTTCATTTTAGATCCCACTCAAATCGAATCAGGAAGGCCCCATTCTGAATGCAGGTGCATGCACACTGCCTTGATACCGCTGCCCAGAAGAAAACTCATTTCGCTCAGAGATGAAAAAAATTAGAGGGACCACTGTCTCTGAGGACTTTTATGTTGACATTTATGTTGTTTTATTTACATTAGAACCTTTATATTCTGTCCTTCCTCCAAGGAGCTCATGATAGGTTATATGATTCTTCCCCACAGCCGACTTTAGTATCACCCCTGGTGCAGACGGGTCACTTTTTTTCAATTCTTGGCATCCATGTGCTGCATATTGTCACCTTAACATAAGAGTATTAATGTAGCATAAGTTTGTTATGATTATTATTTGCATGATTATTTAATATAATATACCATTGTTATCTACTATTTAATAATTTTGAAATGGTTAATAAATATACTTTTTTAAAAAACAACAACCCCTAATTATTCTTGGGAGTCATGGTTTCATTATCAGAATAGGGAGTGGTGGGCCTGAGCCCTAGATCCTTTGAGTACCTAGCAATAGCCAGCCTATTAGCTATGCACAGCTCCTTGGGAGCAGGACCAGATTAAGGCTTTGTGTGGCCCAGAGCATTTAAGGCAGGATTTCTGTCAGTCAACAATTTTCAGTTGTCTCTCCCCTTTGCAATCACTTCTTGGGTGACTTTGCCACAATGTGAAATGTTTAGTTTTACTGCTTATTAATATCTCACTCTTATTCCTCTTCTTTTTTTAGACAGACTATTGGGCAAGTTAACAGTGATTGACAGATTGATTAAGTGACATCAAGTCAGTGTCGACTCTTAGCGACCACAAAGATAGATTCTCTCCAGGATGTATCTTTTCAACTTGGCTGTTTAGGTCTCTCAGTGGTGCATTCATTGCTGTCGTAAACGAGTCCATCCACCTAGCTGCTGGTTGTCCCCTTCTTTTCTTTCCTTCAACTTTTCCCAGCATTATGGACTTCTCAAAGAAGCTGGGTCTTAGCATAATGTGACCAAAGTATGATTGTAGTTAGCAGTACTTTCGTCTTTTAGATACGTAGGAGTTACCAATCTCCTTCTCCTGGGCCACTTCAGTTGTCCCATCTCAGCTGTCTTCCTTCAGAATATAAAAGCCACTCGCTACCCGTTCCATTGAGCCCAGCAGTTGTCTTGTATCAGACCCAAGGTCCACCCACCAGAGCCTCCACTAAGCTTGGCAGCTGTCTTCATACTTACTGGACAAGAGGGATACTTGCCACCACATCCATTTCATTGAATGAAGCAGCTGTGTTGCTGCTGGGGACAAGTGCCGTGTGTGGCCCTTCCACTGAACTCAGCAACTGCCTTGCTGTTGGACACAGGGGCTGCACACCACCCCTTACACTGAGCCCAGCATCCGTCTTGCTGTGGCCATGATGAGGGCCAACCACCACCCCGTGCATTGAGCCCCATTGCTGCTGGGCACAAGGGCTACCCACCACCCTTCCACTGAGCCCAGCCCTTGCTACTGGACAGGTGACCCACTTGCCACATGGTGTATTGAGTCTGGCAGATCAGAACATAAGAACAGCCCTGCTGGATCAGGCCCAAGGTCCATCTAGTCCAGCGTCCTGTTTCACACAGGGGCCCACCAGATGCCTCTGGGGAGCCCACAGGAAAGAGGTATGTGCATGTCCTCTCTCCTGCTGTTAGTCCCCTGCAACTGGTACTCTGAGGCATCCTACTTTTGAGGCTGGAGGTGGCCTATAGCCCTCCGACAAATAGCCGTAGATAGACCTTTACTCCATGAAGTTATCCAAACCCCTCTTAAAGCTATCCAGGTTGTTGGCTGTCACCACATCTTGTGGCAGAGAATTCCACAAGCTGATTATGCGTTGTGTGAAAAAGTACTTCTGTTTGTTGGTCCTAGACCTCCTGGCAATCAATTTCATGGAGTGACTCCTGGTTCTAGTGTTACGTGAGTGGGAGAAGAATTTCACTCTATCCACTTTCTCCACACCATGCATGATTTTATAGATCTCTGTCATGTATTCCTGAAGTCATCTTTTTTCTAAACTAAAAAGCCCCAGGTGTTGTAGCCTTGCCTCGTAAGAAAAGTGCTCTAGGCCCCTGATCATCTTGGTTGCCCTCTTCTGCACCTTTTCCAGTTCTACAATGTCCTTTTTAAGATGTGGTGACCAGAATTGTACACAGTACTCCAAGTGTAGCTGCACCATCTATATATTTAATTCTCCTGGGTGTGCTAGGGAAAAATGCGTCCCGGCAGCCCAGCTGATTGGCTGGGCTGTGGGGCGCCTGATTGGCTGGCGCACCCAGGAGAACAGCGGCGGCCATGGCCGGGGAGCCAGGCGGGCCCGGCCGCGGAGGCGAGGCGGCGGGCCCGGCGGCGGCGGGCCAGCTAGAGGCACAGATGCTCTGTGCCCGGGCCCACTAGTAGTTTTTTATAAGGGCATAATAATATTAGCAGTTTTATTTTTAATCCCTTTCCTAACTATCCCTAGCATGGAATTGGCCTTTTTCACAACTGCCGCTCATTGAGTCAACACTTTCAACGAGCTGTCCACCACAACCCCAAGATCCCTCTCCCAGTCAGTCACCGACAGCTCGGATCCCATCAGCATATACAGGTGAAACTCGGAAAATTAGAATATCGTGCAAAAGTCCATTAATTTCAGTAATGCAAATTAAAAGGTGAAACTGATATATGAGATAGACGCATTACATGCTTGACTTATCTCGCTTTGCCTTAATTTGTTATAATTGTGATTATCATGGTGTACAGCTCATGAAAACCCCAAATCCACAATCCCAGAAAATTAGAATATTACATGGAACCAAGAAGACAAGGATTGTAGAATAGAACAGTATCGGACCTCCAAAAAGTATACAGTGTACTGTGCTTGATTGGCCAGCAAACTCGCCTGACCTGACCACATAGAGAATCTATGGGGCATTGCCAAGAGAAGGATGAGAGACATGAGACCAAACAATGCAGAAGAGCTGAAGACCGCTAATGAAGCATCCTGGTCTTCCATAACACCTCATCAGTGCCACAGGCTGATAGCATCCATGCCATGCCGCATTGAGGCAGTAATTGCTACAAAAGGGGCCCAAACCAAGTACTGAATACATATGCATGCTTATACTTTTCAGAGGTCCGATATTGTTCTATTCTACAATCCTTGTCTTCTTGGTTCCATGTAATATTCTAATTTTCTGGGATTGTGGATTTGGGGTTTTCATGAGCTGTACGCCATGATCATCACAATTATAACAAATTAAGGCTTGACTTATCTCGCTTTGCATGTAATGCGTCTGTCTCATATATCAGTTTCGCCTTTTAATTTGCATTACTGAAATTAATGGACTTTTGCACGATATTCTAATTTTCCGAGTTTCACCTGTACTTGAAGCTGGGAGTTTTCATCCTAAAGTGCATCACTTTACACTTGCCAACACTGAACCGCATTTTCCTTTTTGTCACCCACTCACCCAGTTTGGAGAGATCCTTTTGGAGCTTCTCACAATCCATTTTGGATTTCACTAGCTGAAAGAGTTTGGTATCATCTGCAAATTTGGCCACCTTGCTGCTTACCCCTACTTCTAGATCATTTATGAATAAATTAAAAGGCGCCGGTCCTAGTATAGATCCCTGGAGGACCCCACTTCTTACTTCCCTCCATTGTGAAAACTCTCTATTTATCCCTACCCTCTACATAGAAAAATAGGAAGCAGCCATATACTAAGTCAGACCATTGTTCTATGTAGCTCAGTAGTGTCTTCACAGCAGTTTCTTCAAGGTTGCAGGCAGGAATCTCTCTCAGCCCTATCTTGGAGAAGCCAGGGAGGGAACTTGAAATCTTCTCCTCTTCCCAGAGCGGCTCCATCCCCTGAGGGGAATATCTTACAGTACTCATACATCAAGTCTCCCATTCATATGCAACCAGGGCAGATCCTGCTTAGCTAAGGGAACAAGTCATGATTGCTACCACAAGACCAGCTCTCCTCTCTGTTTCCTGTCTTTCAACCAGTTAGAAATCCACACATGTCTTTATCCCCTTATCCCATGACTGCTAAGTTTCCTCAGGAGTCTTTGATGAGGAACTTTGTCAAAAGCTTTTAGGAAGTCCAGGTAAACTATGTCAACTGGATCACTTTTATCCACACACTTGTTGACACATTCAAAGAACTCGAAAATGTTTGTGAAGCAAGATTTCCCTTTGCAGAAGCCATGCTAGTTCTCTCCCAGCAGGTCCTATTCTTCTATGTGCTTTACAATTTGATCCTTGAGGATGTTTTCTATCAATTTGCCTAGAACGGATGTTAAGCTAACTGGCCTGTAATTTCCCGGATCACACCTGGATCACTTTTTGAAAATCAGTGTTACATTTGCTACTCTCCAGTCCTCTGGTACAGAGCCTGATTGCAGGGATAAGTTATATATTTTAGTAAGGAGGTCGGCAATTTCACATTTGAGTTATTTGAGGACTCTTGGATGGATGTCATCGTGCCCTGGAGATTTGCTAGTTTTCCGTTTTTCAAGACACTTGAGAACACCATCTCTTGTCACTTCTGTCTGACTCAGTTCTTTAGCCTCCATCCCCCAAAAGCCTGGTTCAGGAACAGGTATATGCTCAGTATCCTCTGCCGTGATTACAGACGCAAAGAACTCATTGAGCTTCTCTGCAACCTCCATATCCTCCTTAATCATTTCTTTCACTCCCTCATTACCTAACGGTCCAACCGCCTCCCTGGCAGGTATCCTGCATCTGATGTATTGAAATAGGATTTTGTTACTCCCCTCGATGCTGTTAGCTAAATGTTCCTCAGACTCTCTTTTCGCCTCCCTTATTGTCACCTTGCATTTCTTTTGCCAGAGTTTGTGTTCCTTTCTGTTCTCATTTGGGTAGGCCTTCCAATTTCAGAAGGAAGTCTTCTTCCCTTTTACAGCTTCCTTGATGGTACCTGTTAGCTGTCCTAGCATCCTTCTGGACTTAGTGGTACCTTTCCTCCTTTTGGGTATACAATCTAACTGGGCTTCTAGTATTGTGGTTTTGAGTATACTCCATGCATTCTGGAGCGAAGTGACTCTCCTGATTTTCCCTTTAAGATTTCTTTTCACCATATTCCTCATTTTGAAGACATTTCCTCTTCTGATGTTCAGAGTGTTTGTGTTAGACTACCTTGGTGATTCTCTCCCCGCATGTATGCTGAATTTGATCACACTATGGTCACTGTTCTTTAAAGGGTCGATGACACTGACATCATGCACCAACTCCTGGGTGCCACTCAGGATTAGGTCCAAGGTCACCTTCTCTCTGGTTGGTTCCACGACCAACTGTTGTAGGGCACATTCAGCATATCTAGAAATTTGACCTTGTTGTCTTTACCTGACTGATTTTACCCAGTGTGGGTAATTGAAGCTACCCATTATTACAGCCCTGCCTCTCCTTGACGTCTCCCTGATTTCCTTCTGCAACTCCCATTCACTGTCAGCATTTTGATCCGGAGGGCAATAGCATGTCCCCAGTAGCACATTACTTTTCAGGCCTTGTAATGTTACCCACAGGGTTTCTGTGGAGGACTCCAGTATAACTCCTTTCTATAGAGTTTCTATCCAGGGAGAATAGTGTCCCACTGGTTCTCACTGTTCCACCAGGTTTCTGTTATGCTCACTATATCTATTTCTGTGTTAACAGCCTTGTACTGCAGCTCACCCATCTTGGCTCGAAGGCTTCTGGCATTGGCATATAAGTACTTATACGCTGAATCTCTCACCTGATGTCTGCTGTCTTTCATTTGACTCTTTGACCAGCTAGCACAGCCTTCTGTCTGCTCTTTATGTGGTTCTGCTCTGTCTCCCTCTGTTTTATCTGAATCGTTTGCACCTTCGCACTTTAAAGGATGACATTTGCCGAACTGGATACTTCCCAGTTCCTGTCAGCTATTCCCCAGGTGTCATTTTAAAATCTGCTCTGCAACCTTTTTGATTTTAAGCGCCAGCAGTCTGGTTCAATCTTGGTTCAAGTGCAGCCCTCCCCTTTTGTACAGGCCTTGCTTGCCCCAAAAATGTATCCCAGTGCCTAACAAATCTAACCCCTTCTCCTGGCACCAATATCTCATCCACGCATTGAAACCCCTCAGCTCTGCCTGTCTCACTGTACCTGCGCATAGAACAGGTAGCATTTCTGAGAATGCTACCCTGGGGGTCCTGGACTTATATATACTACCTATCAGCCTAAATTTTACATCCAGGACCTCCTGACTACATTTCCCCACATCGTTGGTACCAATGTGCACCATGACAGCTGTTTCCTCCCCAGCACTGCCTAAGAGCCTATCTAGATGCTGTGTGATATCTGCAACCTTTGCACCAGGCAGGCAAGTCACTGTGCAGTCAACACGCTGGTCACCAACCCATCTCTCTATACCTCTAATGATTGAATCACCCACTACAAGCAGGCCCCCACCCCCCAGAGGAGTATCCCCTGTGCGAGAGGATATGGGCTCATCTTCCACAGGGGATCCCTTCTAAAGGAGCATTTCCCTCTTCCTCAGACGTGTCCTCCTTGCCCGAGACCTTCATTCTCCCTGACAGCAGCGGAGCTATCAGCCCTGGAGTGGGATGCCTCTAGCACTTACCTGAAAGTTTCGTCCACATGCCTCTCTGTCTCTCTGAGCTTCTCCAGTTCCACCACCTTGGTCTCAAGGGAACGAATTTATTCCCTGAAAGTCAGGAGCTCCTTGCACCGAGCAGACACACACCCATGACTTCTGCCCATGGGGCAAATAGTCATACATGTGGCACTCTGCGCAATACACTGAGAAGTGCCCCCTCCTCTCCTGGATTTCTATCTTCATAACTTGTTTTGTTGGCTGTTTACAGTATTTAGAGAGAGTTTATTAGAAAGATAGGTCTCAGCTGTGTTGGTCAGCTATTTAACTGTCCGAACATCCTTTCTCAGGAATATGAGGGAGGGATTTGTACTTACCTTCTCTTCTCCATCAGGCTCCTTGTGATAACAGGGTTCTGTTCCAGACTCCCACACACACTTAGCGAAACTCCTGAAAAACTCCAGTGTCCTGTTTGCTATCCCTGTTCACTATGCTCTGTTCGTTATGCTCTCGAGCCTTCACCTCTTATGTAGAGAGTAGGCTTTACACTGATTCAGAGAATGTGGGTCAAAGGAATGTCAAAGGAATATGGTGCCTCCCACAGCCCTAGTTGACTTCACCTCCTCCAGGCAAGGACAAACAAAAACATGGTGGTTTGCTAGCCCTGGCAAATTCTAGGCCTGGCAAATAACACATACACACAGAGACTAGGACTTATCCCTTAAAGAGAAACCAGCCCCTCAAAATCTCCCTGCTGTTAGTTAGTTTGAAGTGGGGAAAGGCTAGATGTTGTTCTGTTTAGAAAAGCTTCCTCACCTCCTCAACCTGCTTCTGCTCTTCCCAGAATAGGCTTCAAACTGATACACAGGATGTGGGTCAAAGGGTGTCTTGCTGCTGGACTGAAACAATATCATTTGCTCCATTGGAAAGGGGTGCATGTCATGATCTGAAGAATCCTAGCTGCTTTTCTCCCTTGTTCTTCAGAGGTAAATGATCAGTTCTTTCTGTTTATTATTGGTACTTCATCTCGTTCACAGCTCCACTCATTATGAAGGCAGGTGCAGCAAAAGCCTCACATGCTCCTCTCATTTACCCCTTTTCTCTAGGTTTTGGTACATTCCATCACTTCAGCCTGCAGGAGAAGATATACAATTTTCCATCATATCATTATTCTTGTTGAGCAATCCCTTGTTGAGCAATCCCTGATAGGCTGACCAAGGTCTTTCAAGGACATTTTCTGTCATTACTGATCACTACAATATAAGTCTGAACTTCTACTGCTCTTTGGCCTTTTTGGCTCATGTTATTTGTGGTGGTTTTTGAAGAAGCTCTAACCAGGTTTCAAACTGGCTTTCACACACTTAAAATGTCTTTGCTGTGAAAAGTTCTGAATACTTGTAAATACAAAACATGATCTTATTTTTTTTTAAGCCCTCATTGTTAGAAATATGTTAAATTAATCCTAAATGAGTTTCTTTTCTCCTTATAAATGATTACCAGGAATGTGACAAAGTGGTGTTGTATTATAAATATTAATATACAAAACACTTCTCAGCAGATGGCTTCCCTAAATAATACACATATGCATTACAATTAATATATATCATAGAGAATTATGATATTGATCATTAATTATACACAGCTCAGTATTCTGTAAATCCCATATAACTTCTAAGAACTTATTTATGTATATCCGTTTCTTAGTTACCCATATACCCAATATGGGATGGAAGGGATATTCATATTATCTTTGCTTAGTCCTGGGTATGTAACAAGTGGTAGTATACATGTACAGTTTTACTCTAGCTTATCCTAGCAAACTTTCTGACTTTCTACCAAATCATCTTGGGCACCAGTGTGCCCTGAGAGGAAGGCAAGAAAGGAGGCTCAAACCATCAAGCTCTTGTCTTCAGCTCCTGAAAAGACAAACAGCCTGAGACATTTTATTAATCTTATGTAATTGCCTTGTTTTAATATTGTAAACCACTTTGTGTGCTTTTGTCAAGGCAGTAAGGCAGTATAAAAATGCAACAAACAAATAAACAAACTTCTGCACAGAGCCTACTTGGGTGACTCCACAGTAGGAAGCCTATCAACATATTTTACAAATCAGCTGACTCCCATGTTAATTGAATAGCACAGAATATGAAAGAACAAGCTAGATAACTTTAATCATGTCATTGGCCTGGCATACTTGCTTTTACTGTAAAAAGCATGCAACGGGTCAATCCAGCTCAGGATGTCAGAGATGGAGGGCTTTGATCCTAGTTGCTTCCACAGACCTGATCTGTTCACTCAGCATTCTGTTTCCAGTAAAAATTATAAGTATGCCAAGGCTTGATCAAAGTCACATCTCTTTTAGCTCCAACTTGTAAACATTAGAACTCAGCTCTGACTTGACTCTTCCAAACTGTCAATACAAAACAATAAAGAATTCTGCTTTCTGTGGTATTTCATGTTTCTGGGGTGGGGTTAAAGAGAGTGGGGATAATACATACAGGTGTGCTCCTCTGGATGCTGTTTTAAATGTACAACATTCCATAGAAGACCACCTGGACATGGCTTCTGTCTATACTGATCAAGAACCCTGCACAAACAGGGTTCCTGACTGGTTGGAAAACTTATGCTTATATATCTGTATGCATGTAGACTTCCCTTTCCAACATTCTGCTGCATGTTGGTAGGAGGGTTGGTGGACACACAGATATTGTAGATGGTGGGTGCAGTCCTCATCCACCACCATTGTTGTTGTCTGTCCCTCTAATCTCTTTATTTTAATTCCCCAATTCCTCTCTATGCTGGTATGAGAGATCTCTTACATTCATTGTTGTCTAGTTAAAATTTTTGTAGCAAGGGCATATATTACAAGTATTTTAGAGCCGTGTTCACACATGGGAATAGGTATTTTGGCAGCAGCTTATTTTTATCACATTAAACACTGAAATATGTTATTAAAGCAGAGTGCTGTGCCCAGTTCTATGGTTTGATATGCCAGTAGCCAGTGTCTCTGTTCTTTTCTTTCAACCATAAAGAAAACTGAGGGATTTAGATTTTAACCAAAGGATCTCTAAAATGTTTAATTGTGTTACAGTCTGTCCACTTGAGATACTCATATCATTAGATTACTATCCTTGGAGGCAAGTATGGCCATTCTTTTAGTTACGGTTCCATTGAGAAAGGAAATTGCACCCTTTCTGATGATTTAAAATGATAGGCTCTATCAGCTACTCATTTAGTTAAATGTTTCCATATTGTGAAAGAAAAAGATCCTTAGTTATTGAACTTTGTTCTTCAGGTAATGAGCTCAGCAGGACCGTATGCTCCCTTAGAAGCTATAGTGTGAAAAGCAATAATAGATAGAAATCTTATTCTGTATTTGCTTTTGCAGGCGTTTTGCCATTTCTTGTCAGTGTGTGAGTCTATGCTTTCGTTATTTGATGTAAATAAACTGACAGGGGCCGTGTGTCCTCTTTTGTCCTACACAGTCCTCTATTTGAGTTGCTGTCTAGGTTCTGGTCCAGTATTGGCTCCAGAGGCAGCATGAGTTTTTTCATCCTTCCCCCCACCATGTCCATGGCACAGCCACTACCTCAATGTGTGTCTCTCCAGAAGAGGAAGCGTGTGTGTGTGGGCGGGGGGGGGGCGGATACTGAAGACTCTCTAGCTAGAGCATCTGGAGTGCTCATCTTTCACTTGATCTTCCAGAGAATGGAGAGGCATCACCAAGGAAAGTAAGCCGGCCGCTGGGGTAGCAGCCTTTTTTTTTTACCACAAAGGGGTAAGGAAGTGCCAAAATGGAGTGTTTGCATCTGGAGGTAGGAGAGAAAAGAAACACCCCAGAGAGAGTGAAGAAAAAACAAAATTAAAAGGTTAAACATGAAAAGGGCAAATTAACCTGGTTTAATACAAATATTGTGCTGTATATCAATTTAAGTTATACTATTCATTTCTAAATTTGCATCTATGCATGTATATTAGTATATTCATGTGTTGTACAAATTTGTATTTTCTTTTGCCCCATTTTAGTTATATGTTTCCTCTTTGGTGATTGTGATGGCCACCATATTCAGAGGTTAAAGGCTACCTAACTGGACGGGCCATATATAAATGTATTGGGCCTATATACTGGATATGTAACGGGAGTCCTCTTTTGGAATGGTTAATTAGTGTCATTAGTGTTAGAAGTGAGAATTCTAAAGCATTGCTCTTAACATGGCAGTAACTTGGCCACTAGCGGCATGAGTGAGTTATGTCAGTTAAGAGTCAAAACTGTTCAGTTTTTGAAGGCTAGTGCCTGTTTGTGTATGTTGTTCAGTGGCCCTGTCTTAGTATGCAATCTTTAGTTTCTTGTTTATTTGTTTTTGCAACTCAACCTAAAGTCTCCAGATAATCTCTTGGGCTGAACCTCTTTATCACCAGAACATGTTCTGCTGTGTGAGGGTTTTCATATTTCTCCTCACACCTGTCAACATCAGTGTCATTGCTAAGCAGCTTCTTTGGTTACTAGGGGTATTAATAGCTAGAGGCTGTAAGTCTCAGTAAGGTAGAGTGGCCAGAGGAATGGGAAAATCCCTGTAAATGATTAACTATCTATCTAAAATTCTGGACATGTCTAGTGGGTCAGCAGAGGTACAAACCAATAGTAAGTGGAGAAGCAGAATCTTCTCAGGGATTGGATGAAGGTCCTCAACTTTCCACTGGAGGGTTATATAAGAAGTTTACTGGGGTGTTTATCTTACTTCAGGAAGAGAATTATTGTTTGTTGGTGGCCTGGAGGAAGGCTAGTCAGTGAAGAAAGAACTGGAGTGCAGACTGCAGGACTTCAAGCAATCCATCAGAGAACACCAGCTGAACCTGAATGGAACCTTGGAAGCTGAAGATTCCACAACAGTAATACTATACAGCCTTTGAAATGATGCTTTAATTGATAACAGTGATATAAATATTTTCTAAACCCAATGAGTCTCTTGTTTTGTTCTTCCATACCCAATGTTAGAGGCATTAAAATTATTGGACTGATAAACCTCTAGACAGGGGAAGTGAGATGAGGATCTGTTACTAGACTTGATTGCTTTGCTATTTTAGGTGCTTCAATGTACCCCTCAAAATTAGCCACTTGGCCATTTTCTTTCCCTTAGCCTGCTTGGAAGAGAAACTGTGGCTAGCTGCATTCCAGATAAAAGGTCATTCTGATAAGGTGTTTTCCCATGGTGCCTTCAGACCATTGTGAAGGCTGCAGTAGACTAAAGTAATGCCCCTGATTGCATCTGAGCATATACAGAGATTCAGGGCAGACCACATTAGAAGGATAAAAAAAGACAAAAGGAATGCAAGCTCTTTTACTCCCATATACGCCAATAAGAAGTCTCAAGGCTAAGTTGAACTTCTCACCTCATTTTCTCCTGCTGTTATTGAAATCAAGTAATGCCAGAAGGTCCGATGTGCCCTCTCCCATCTCTGTTTAGGTGAGTGCTCTCAGCAATCTCTTTTGTGAAACATTTCTTTAAGGAGCATATAGGGGAGAACACCCTGAACATAATCTAATCAATATTTTATATTCATGTCTTATTTGGAATAAGAATTCCAAAACACTAAAAGTTTCCTTAAAAAACACCTTATCAGTCTCCTCCAATGAAACTCTTCGGTCATGCCTCATGATATCGGTAAATCCGGTATTACCTGGTGTGTGAAATGCCCAATTAATCCACACCAAGAGGAGAATGGTTCAAAAGCTTTATTCCCCTCTGCAGAGTAAAAGAAAGCATGGCTCTGGGAAGTAAGTTTCCAGCAAAAACAATGCAGCCCAAAATGGAGTCTGCTCAAAATATATATACAGAATTGGGTACAAACTTCACACCTCTGGTGAATCAAAGGCCAGGAAAAGGTCTGGTGATGCATCACAATACCAAGGAAGTTCAGCAAGTTAATAGTTAAGTATAGGCAATTGGGGCAGTCCTTACAACCAATAAACAAATCATCCACAAATTGAAACAATTCATAGTGGCAAGTCAGTCCCTCCTCTTCTGGTCTCCACCTCCTCAAGTCCTGCCCAAGGGTGGAGCTAAACAAAATGGGGCTGTTACAAAAACCCTGAGGAAGGCGTTCCCAGCAACATTCGAAATGCCCACCAGTGTCTGGATCTTCCCTTTCAAATGCAAACAGCTCTTGACTCTTTCTAGCGACAGGTATACAGAAAAATGTATCTTTCAAGTCCAATACAGAGAAATAAGCAGAGTCCCCTGAAATGGTGGCCATGAGCGTATAAGCGTTTGGGATGGCAGGATGTATGATTTTGACTACTTGGTTTACTGCCCTGAGATCTTGTACAAGCCGGTATTCCCATTTTGCCTTCGTTACTAGCAGGATAGGCATGTTAAACAGGGACTGGCACTGTCACAGAATGCCATATTTCAGGAATCTCTGAATGATGGGCTGGAGCCGTCTCCAAGCCTCTAAACAAATTGGGTATTGGGGAATACAAGGAGGAACAATATTTTATTTCAGTTCAATGTGTACAGGCGCAATAAAATGAGCCCTTCCCAGCACTTCTCCAGCCCACACCAGCAGAAAAACAGCATTCCAAATCTTTTCAGGAATGGGGGAAAGGGTCTTTTCTATTTCTAGCAAGTAAGTTTGAAACCTTCATCCTTGCTCCTTCAGAAGGGACAGGGTGATTTCCCCTGGAGAAAACCTTAACTCTGCCCTCATTTTATAAAGCATGTCTCTGCCACAAAGTGGAAGCAGGCATTCAGGCATGGTGGGAGAGCAGATGGTCCCCCACCTTGCAGTCCATTGGTTGCAGGAAAGGTTTATGTAGCCTCTGACCAGTCACTCCCACAATAGGCACCTTTCTTTTCCCTAACTTCCCTTCATACTTTTCAGTCATTACCGAATGCATGGCACCGGTATCAATTAAAAAGTCCACAAGTCTCCCACCTACTCTCATTTTATCCAGGGGTCCATCAGGGGAGACATGAATAAGTTTAGCACCCGGTCCTCTTCAATCCTTTCCATCTTCTAAGGACATTTCTAGGGCAGGGGGGTTTCTACGTAGCAAACCTTCCCGGGGGACCCTTCCACAGCCTCGTGATCTGCCACAGTCCGGACACTCTCATTGCCAATGACCAGTGCGATGGCAGTTCGCACACTGATCAGGAGCCAGAGGTGGTCATCCTTCTCGGGACCCCCGATAACCTTCCTTGGAATCCTCTTCCCAACCCCTGTCCCTGTGTGTCTCCATCCTTTCTCATCTTATAGCCACAGCCAATAGGCCAGCTTCCTTCCTCATCTTCTGACCTTCCTTTTTCACCTGCACCACATCCCTATTCACATACGTTTTATAAGCAACTTCCATCAAAGTCGATATTGGCAGACCAGCACCACCATCCAATTTCTGCAATATTTTTCTGATGTCTGGAGCCTATTGACCAATAAACAAAACATTCAATAATTTCTGATTTTCCTCCGCTTCTGGGTCAAGGGTAGAGAATTTACAAAGTGCTACCAAGAGACCCCTGGGGACTCATTAGAATCTTGGTGTACTTCATAGATTTTAGACAAATTAATTTGGTGGGGGACCCCCTCTTCTAGCCCTGCCAAAATGCATTTTCTAAAGCATTTGAGACTCGCCATGTGAGCTGCGTTATTCAGATCCTTTCCTGCTACTCACAATGCATGAGGAAAACCACTATCAATCCAGTTTTCTCAGGATTCCATCTCAGCTCTTCCACATTTTTAGTCCAGGAATGTTATGGCATCTCATTCAAAAGCTGGTGGTCCATGTAGTTCCAACTGAGAATATATCAGCTAACCATGTTTGACTGGCCTGACTGCTGACCTTTAGGTGTGAGTCTGAAAAGACTTTTGTCCATACCACTAATATTAGAGACAGACTTCATCTGGAGTTATTAATGGAGCTCTGTCATTCCATGCTTTCATTTGGGAAACTAAAGCTGATAAGGTCTCTTTCTTGTTAGCAAGAAGAATGTACCACTTGTAAAAGCACTTTTAATTTGTGACGTTTTTGTACCTTAGCTATGTATGTCATGGTGGAAGAGGCTAAGAACAAATTTAGCATGCTGAGAAATGATATTTCTTCTTTAAGCATCGTCCTACCTCGCATGCCCTTCCAAAATTTTAATATTTTTATTTTTATTATATTCTGATTAACAGATAGGCAATCATATGCAAAATATTTGCAAAGGATTTCTGTTTACAACTTTATATTTTCTGACATCACATGTCTACCATGACATTCATCATAAGGTTAAGACTGTAAATCGTAACTGTAAAAGTTAAAAGCAGTACTTTCAACTGAGCCCAGAAACAAATCGGTACCTTGCAATGAGTCATCCTGTTTCCTTTTCCTTCCTCAAGAAAAGTAACCATAGCTTTTTGGAGAACGTGTTCAGGTGCCCCCATAATTTTCTCAATGAGTTTGTGTCCTTCTAGTTGTGCCTAGGGATGTGCATGAGCCATTCATAGACCCACCAGCAGGGCAGGGAGCGGTTTCCTTTAAAAGCAGGTAAGGAGCTCCTTACCTGTTTGTCCCTGCTCCTCCGCTTTTCTGCCTGCAGTGTCCGCTCTCCATATGACCACACAGGGCTGCAGTGCTGTTCTCTGCAGTTTCTTCATGGCCTGTGCATGGTGGCAGCAGCGGCAGCATGCAGCCTCCATGCAGCATCAATGCACATACGCCAGACATTTGTGTGGTCCAGCATGGGGTCAGCACCTCAGCTGAATCATGTCCTGCTCTCTATAGTAAAATTTTATTTCTGTGAGGTACTGATTTTAGTATTAAATAATCTGGATGTGAAGTGTCACTCAGGAGATGACCTGGGATTTAATATAGATTCACACATTATGTTCAACACATGCACGATCTGTGTGCAGTGTATGCATGTACAGATCTGTAGGCACATATGCCCCCATTTGCATGTTATGTTAAACAGATGTACAGCAGTACGCATTTTATCTGCAGCAGCATCTGAAGAGGCCAGTACCCAGATTCACTTTTAAAATAAAGGCATGTACAGTCATTCACACACACAAAAATTGTATATAGACACTGGATTTGCACGTAAAACATAATGTCTTATGAAACAAACTGCTGAACTGAACTAGATCGAAATGTCAGGTATTGAAAGAAAATATATTTGATAACAGTAATAACTAGTAACTTTGAGTAGAATGAAAGTTGACTCCTTGAATTAATGTGTTTAGATTTTGAAACTATTTAATGTCTTTATAGTTAAAGTATGACAGGCATCCACCAGGTGCAGGGCCTTTATGGTGGAGGTGCTGGTTCTTTGGAGCACCCTGCTAGCTGAAGCAAGATAGCCTCAGACTGTATGTGCATTTGCACATAAAATTAAGACATTTTTAAAAGGATTTACTGTTTATCTGTTACCTGCTGATTTACCAGGATGTGAGCTCAATGATAATCCTTAATTGACTGATGTGTTTTGTTCAATGAATTTTTTGTAGTGATTCTGGGTTTTGTAAGCTACTTTGGGTCTATTCTACTAGGTTAGAAGTGGTTTTTTAAAAAAGAAAATAATGTTTTAAAAAAAAAAAAAAAACAGGCCCCAAGAGCATGGATGCACTATTCTGTGCTGGTCAGATCTCATTTGGAATACCAATTCCAGGCACTACATTTCAGGGACTGCAATGATAAACTGCAATAAGTTCAGAGGAGGACAACAAAGATGGTATATGTGGTGGTGGTGGTGGTGGGCAGTCTGGAAACCAAATCCTATAAGGAATGGTTAAAGGAACTAGATATGAGCCCCTGGTGGCGCAGTGGTAAAACTGCCGCCCTGTAACCAGAAGGTTGCAAGTTCGATCCTGACCAGGGGCTCAAGGTTGACTCAGCCTTCCATCCTTCCGAGGTTGGTAAAATGAGTACCCAGAATGTTGGGGGGGCAATATGCTAAGTCATTGTAAACCACTGAGAGAGCTTCCAGCTATAGAGCGGTATATAAATGTAAGTGCTATTGCTATTGCTATTGCTATATGCTTAGCCAGGAGAAGAAAAGACTAAGGGTGATATGATCGCCACCTTCAGACATCTGAAAAGCTGCCACATAGAACGAGGAAAGGACTTGTTCTCTTTTGTACCTGATTAGAACCAATTAGAAATTACAAGGAAACAGATTCAGGCTAGACATCAGGAGGGATTTCCTGATTTGTAAGAGGTATTTGTGCAACTGCCTGCCTGAAGGGTTCTCCCTTACTACTGTTTTTCAGTCAGATTTTGCCCTGAGCAGATGCTTGAACTAGATGACCTCCAAGCACCCCTAACACTCTAAAATTCTATGATACATAAGTCCCCTTTTCCATTATTGGAGGAAAATCCTAATCTTAAAAGGAGAGCAAAAAAAGAACGTATATACTTTTTGTGAGAGATTCACCTTTTGTGACAGATTAACCTTTTAGACTGAATACTATTTTAGAAATCTGAATATCCAAGTCAATGGATGTCTTTCTAATGGTTCCATCTGAAAATGCACCACAGCCACTAAAATCCACATAGAGTTTTAGTTCAGGTGTAAAATAGTGTATAGTGAGATAAATCCCATTGAATCATATGCAGTTTTTTTGAGGCTTTTAAAACAGAAAAATAAATGTCATCACTCTCAAAATGTAACTGCTGTGTCTTTTGGCCTTTTTACTTAATGGAATAAACAGAGAAAGAGGCTATTAAATCATTTCAGAGGAAGACATAAAAATGATTATAAGCAAAGGGAAATCAAAAGAAGTATATAAGTTTAAATGTGATGATCTAGTTAGTGGCACAAATGTACACAGCATAGAGACAAATTCTTTTAATCAAATGCACGTTTTTGCAACATGTGATGGTAATCACAAAACAAAGGAACTTGCAACTCTACCATACTATATACCATACTCTTGTCATACAAGGTGGCTAAGTAAAATCACTAAAATTTAATTATTTTGAGTACATAGTCTAGGAATTAATGCCAAGCAACTGTTTTAAATGTTTTGTTAATGGTTTTATGTTGTTTTTATAGTTTCTGATTTTAACTGTTAATTTATTTTAGTTGCTTTTATTTTAATATAAACCACCCTGAGCCACTTTTGGAAGGGCGGGATAGAAATGAAATCAATCAATCAAATAAATAAACAGAAAGTTTTACGCATATTTTTAATTGATTGATTGTGACTTTATCCTAAGTCCCAAGACTGTTGTTTCATTCCAACCACCAAGATCTGTGTGTACAGAGTCTAGGAATATATTTGTGGTAACTGCTTAAATTCCCTGAGTGCACAATTTGAAAATTTGGAATGGTTCCATTTGTGCTAGAGAGCAGGGGCGTATCTATAGGGAGGCAGGGGGGCATGTGCCCCGGGCGCCACTTGAAAGGGGGGCACAATTTCTTAAAATTAAATAATTTTTTAAAAATGGCCACCAAAACAAAATGGCCACTGGGCATGCTCAAATGGCCTCTGTGAGGCCCTAGGGCATGCCACGCCTCGCAGAGGCCATTTGAGCATGCACAGTGGCCATTTTGTTTTCAGCGGCCATTTTTTAAAAAAAATATTTTTAAAAATGACCACCGCACATGCTCAAATGGTGCCTGTGAGGCCCTAGAGGCCAGTGGGAGGAGGGGGAAACTTTGAAGACCCCCCACAGCCTTTAAGATGTCCCCCGAAGGGGCTACAGGTAATTTTTTAAAAAAATTAATATAATATGTCACTGTACACATATTCAGATTGGCACTATGTACAGAGAATAAGGGCTTGTGAATACTGAGCTGAAGTTTATGAGCTAAGATTGTATCCATTTGCTCTTACTTTGCTTCTTGTGATAAGTGAGCTAAATGTGATGTCTTAATAATATGGCTATTAATGGTCAGTTTGTCTTTGAATCAATGTGAAATCCTTAGTATTAAGGCCCACTGGGAGTTTCTTGCTCTTTCTCTCATTTTTAACTGTCTTTCTGAAATACTAGAATATATTCCAAGCAGTGACACAGTTTACTCTGCATATCATTTAATTATTTTCAGAGTATCTGGGAAAAGTCAAATTCTCCATTTATTTTTAAAACTTATGTAATGGTGATGCTACAATGCATAGCAGAGAATTAGACAGGCACTTCTTTTAGTTTTTCCAAGTACAACTCCGCATAATATTTGGGGATTTCATGAGCCCCAACATACTGAAATTTGTCGTTTTCCAGCATTTTAACCTGAGCTATCCAAACAAATTAATGATAGCCCCACAATTTGGATAGTTTTAAAAAATAAATCTGAAGTGGTAGATAGGAGCTTGACCACATGTATGATATTGGTAATTTTTGTAATTTTTTAAATTTTTAAAATAAAAGTTTTCTGAAACATGTGTGTCAGTCAGATGTATGTTGGGGGGGGCGGGGGGCGCAATTTCAGTGCTTGCCCTGGGCGCCATTTTCCCTAGTTACGCCACTGCTAGAGAGAGTCTCAGCCTAAGTATACAGTTTCACAGCAGACCCAATCTATTCAACTCAGTCCCTTTACATTACTGAGCTATGCTTATTTCAAAGGAATAAAGAAAACTGAATTTGGTAGATGTTTATTTCCTATTACATTGGGAAGAATGTGTGCTTGTGATACTCTGAAATAATCTCATTTTAAGTGGAAAATCAGACTGTTTACTAATCAAATACTGCAAGTGCTTTTATATATATGCAGCAGCAATATATAGCTGTTATAAATATGCAGGCAGCAAGAATGAAGAGTCACTGAAATCTGTTTTGAAATTACTGAGAGCCCAGAGTCCCACACTCTGCATTAGATGCACAGTTACCATTGACTGGGAGGAGAGTTTAACCATCACTGAATGCATTTCCCTTTAAACAAACAACAACAACAACAAAACACAAACAACCTTTTCAAACACCAAACTGGACTACATGAAAGGGACACACACACACACAGCAATGTGTGCATAAAAACAATGGACTTCATTTGGGATTGCATCAGCAAAGTAAATTTTAAAAAATGTTTTATATTCCCTCCACATTTTTCATGCAAACTAAGACTTGAGTTACAAAGAGGATGAGCTCCTTCCCTTACTGTTACCTTTTGTTTTAGGATGGAAATACTGTATTGTTGCTCAACCACTAGACTAAAATCCTGGATTTCCTCAAGTTGTTGTTCTTAATGAGCAGTATGGCCCAGGACAAGAAGGAGACACCCCGGACAAGTGGCTCTAGATGTTAGAACAGTGATGGGAGTGGGTAAAGCACTCTGACAGTAGCCAGCCCCCAGGGGCTTCAGAGCGAGGAGTTAAAACTGGGTCTAATCCCAGACAGGTAAGGCATCTGCCATGGAACACTCCACCATCAGAAGAGATGGAGGACCACTTAAAAGAGGAAGAAGTGAGGAGGAGGAGGAGGAGGAGGAGGAGGAGGAGGAGGAGGAGGAGGAGGAGGAAATTCACTTCATCCTAGAAGCTACCATAAGCCTGAGTCTCTGCTCTAACTGGTGTTTGGGTCCCAGAGGGAGCTCCCACAGATGACAAGTGCCATGGAAGGATCTAGGGTCTTCATAAGCAGAGGAGACCCAGAGTTCCAAAGATCCAGCCTTGAGGGAAAGAAGGCACCCCCACTGGAGTTACGCAGGAGTGTCATCTTGGACCCTATAACAAAGGGCTCCCAGGTACCAAGGAGGTGAGCCAAACCTGAAATAGAGTACTGAATGAAATAAGAAATGAGCTTGACCTGCTTGCCACTTTGTTGCCATTATTTCTGTTCCTTTCTTCCCTGGTATTGGCAGTCCCTTAAGTCCATTTCACGATGTCCCCTTGAGGGGGTGTGTGATGTCACAATAGTGGATAATGCAGGCACAGCCTGACCACCCAACATGTGGGGATAGCTGGAGCAACAACAAATCAAAATGATCTGGAAAGTCCATTCTAAAGACAATACATATGTCACACTCAAGGCCACCCCTAGCTTTTACAGTGTTCAGGATAAGCATTGTTTGCAGGGGTCCCTATGATGAACCACTATTGTAGTCTTCTTTTTTAAGCTTATGCCAGTCGCAGTCAGTCTTGACAATGTTTAGCCATCCTATCAGGGCTGTCTCTAGCTTGGGTGAGGCCCTCCATAATGAATCAGTATTGTTCCAAAGAATTTCTGTTGTTTTGTTTCATTGTGGGAACCCTATAAGAGCAGAACCCTGTGTGACCACCCCTCTAGTCCCACCCCCTTCAGACAGTCCTGATCACATTAACCAACCCATCAGTCTCTTTCTTTCTTTCTGTGGATTTCACTGTTGCCCTAAATGTCTGTCATAGTCGTAACTTCCTTCACTGGTTTACAATGGAAAATGGGAGCAGGTTAATTTCTCATCAAACAATTGGGCAGAATACTGCTTGAACATTTTACCTCATATCTCTGCTTCTAAAAGGACTAAAGATTTGTTGTTTTTTAAGTGAAAGTGGATAAACCAGGCTAGTGAGTGGTCCAAGTCAATAGCAGGTGGCATGGCCAGAACCAAACCAAAGCTGGCTATTCTAGGCCATATGGCAATTCTACATTCTCTTTTCTTACTCCTTTTCTTGTTTGACATATATCAGTCTAGTTTCACCTGCACCTGTTCAGTTTTTAAAATATATTCATATTAGGAACAAGATTACTAAAAAAAATGTAGGTCACTCTACATACATGATCCACCCTCAGTCTAGACTTACACAGTTGCTATAGATAGAGTTACCTTTTAAATTTAAAATAAATATCATGGACTACATCAAAGAGCACTTCTCTCTGTTTTCCCTTAGGGCAGTTCATGTGCAATAAAATGTCACATGCTGATTTATTGCCACTTCCATCATAATCTCATTGTGAATTTCGATCATCAGTCAGCCAACCATTTGTGTATCTGCACTTTCAAATTAGTTGGATTAATTGCTTGGTTAAAGTTGCAAAGTGAAATTATGTAAGATCTGGCTTCCAAATTCAATTAGATTAGATTGCCTATAAAAGAAGTATACCGTTGCCGTTCAGTATCTGTCTCTATATGAGCAGCAGGGTGAATTCATGGACTGGGCCGCAATGCAGCAGAAGCAATCTTTGTAGTGTTGTGCATCAGTTAGTATGCATTGCTTTAGTGCAGGTGTTCCCAACCTGTGGTACTCCAGATCTTGCTGAACAACTCCCATCCATCAGTATGCAGGAACGAACAATGAACCGAGTCACAACCAACTGGGCTGGTTCAATGGTTTGATCATGAACCAAACAGACCTCCGGGAGAGGTGGTTTGGTCTACAGTTGAACTGGACCACGCCCAGTCCATTGCAGACCAGTTCAACCCAGTTCAGGGGACTGTGCTTGTAAAGGGGAATCCAGTGAGGATTCCCCTTTACAAGCAAAGGGGAATCCTGCCTTTAAAAGACTTCTAAGGGTGGCCAAGGTGGCAGAAATAGGGAAACTTTAAAAGTTGGTGCTTATTGATCCTCTGGCGGCAGGGGCATGATTCTGGCCTCCGTGGATGGTGGCGAATTTTTGAATAAAAAAATTTTAAATGACTAAAAATGGTGAAATTAATTCTTCTCTTCCCCATTTCAGGAACAAGCAGATCTTTTAAAAGAGATAAAAAGGACTTCCCACCTTTTAAACCCTTAACCACAAAACAGAAACATTCCAAGTGTATTCATTTTTACTGACTGTGTGCTAATGCAATGAGGAAGAAAAAAATTAATATAAAATCAAAGGAATGTCTTTTTTCTTCAACATTGGAGTGGAATGATGGTCCTAAGGGGACTTCATATCCAGAACATTTTGTAAAGTTCTGGCTTGAAGCAAGCCAGATTCCCCCCTTTTTAGCCATTTTATTGTTGTTGCTGCTGTTTTTTGTTAATAATAATAATTCGATTTCTATACCTCCCTTCCAAATATGGCTCAGGGTGGTTTACACAGAGAAATAATACATAAATAAGATGGATCCCTGTCCCCAAAGGCCTCACAATCTAAAAAGAAACACAAGATAGACACCAGCAACAGTCACTGGAGATACTGTGCTGGGGGTGAATAGGGACAGTTACTCTCCCCCTGCTAAATAAAGAGAATCACCAGGTTAAAAGGTGCCTCTTCGCCAAGTTAGCAGGGGTCTAAAGAAACATTTTAAAGAAACATTTTCCCCAAATCACTAAAAATCAGAGGATCGACCCATACCTTGGGGGTGGGGGTGGACAGAGTCCTTCCAATCTGGATTTCACGTGTGCCAGATTTCATAACTGAATGCCCATCCATTCTGGAAATATAAAGGCAGGGGACAAAGGGGGCATGTTGTTACCCTTTTTCATCAAGGCAAATGGCAGATTCCTCCACATGCTGGTAGAATGATAGTCCCAGGAGGTTCTTCCGTTTCAGAAGTTTTTGTAAAGTTCTGGTGATGTATCGGGGTACACTTGACCCTAATAGGGGAGGTTCGTTCCTGGGTGGATGGAGCCCAATAATCAGCCCAGACGAGAGGACTTAAGATCAAAGCTTTATTTGCCATTAAGTAGCAAAGGTGCTGCTTGGCTCGCGCTCAAAGCAGGACAAAGACTTGATACAGAAGCACCACATTTTATACACCAAAGCGTTCTTAAGAAAACGGTTACAGAAAGTTACAGAAACGGTTACAGAACGTTACAGAAAAAGAAACAGTTATATGTCATAGGTTCATAACACTTGACTCGCCTGACTTTGGAGCTTAGTTGGAGCTGGGTTAGAGCCTTGCCTTTGGCTCTATATTGTGCACGTCTGACCCCACGGGGAAAGACCAAATTTGCCCCTTTTGAAGTGTTGTATGGGCGGGCAGTTCCTATTTCAAATATCATGAATGACATTGACTTGAATGTGAGGGGGGATGATGCACAGCAGGCGTATGTACAAGAACTGGCGCAGGTTTTTTTTCTTCTCTATCCCCCTACTTGCAGGAAATCGAATGGCTGCAACCTAAGGCGCAGGCGCATTCCTTCCAGCCTGGAGACCAAGTCCTGGTCCTGAAGTGGAAGAAGGAGCCCCTCCAAGCCAACTGGGAAGGCACATATACAGTCCTTCTAACCACCAGAACAGCTGTCCGCCTCGACGGAGTAAAGACGTGGGTCCACCACACCAGGGTGAAGCACGCACCGATCGACCCCCCGGAAGACTTGCTGCCAGATTCGCCACCAGATCCTGTTGGGACAGTGTCCCCAACACCTGCTGCTGACCAGCCCCTACGCGTGAAGTTCCAGAGACAATTTGCAACCAACCAGGGCGGGGTGCCTTGATGTCCATAGCTGTGGGGTTGGGAATAGCTCTTTCAGCACTCTTGTTCATCAACTATATATTTGCCATACACCACCGGTTTGAAACAAGCCAGATTTTACCACTTTTAGCCAATTTTATAAAATTACAAAAAATCACCAAAAATCAGGAAATTGACCAGTGCTCTATAGACCCACAACCTCAATCCCCACATGTGTGACAAGGTTCAAGGCTCTAGGACTACCAGTGAGTTTTGGTTATCCCGCCCCCCCCCCAATTTCCCATTACCCTCTATGCGGGGAAATGGCACTGTCAGGAACCCACCCTGATGCTCCTCTCAAGTCCAGGGTGGTGATTTGTTTTTATATTGTTTTATAACAATGTAGTCTCCAGGTTCTGGGAATTTATTCAGTTTTTATTTTCTTTTGCTGCCACCATATGATTACTTATTACTCTGCTCTCAGTACTCAACACCTTGGTTACGTAGCCTTGCGAGCGCTGGATAGGCATATATGTTCAGTGTACAAATGAAACAAAACTGGAAATGTAGAACAAAAACAAGAATAAGTTTATTGTTTGGAATAAAGATCTCTGCAAGGCAGGGCACATAAACTTCTCTACAAAATTAAGTACATCAGCTGTTTAACTTTCTCAGAGTGATTTTTTCTTCTTGATAACATGTAACATTTGGGAAGGTGAGATAACTGGGACAGAAGTAAATAAAATTTGTTTTGAAGACTTAGTGAATTTTCCCAGACCTTCTTGTCTGTTCCTAGGAGGTTTCACCTCTGGGCACTTTTTACATTCAAGGTTTCCTTCCCAGCCTTAACACTTCCCCACTTTCAGAGCACTGCCCAGTATACTGCTGGTTCCATGGTCTCCACACATTCACCATTCAAGTCCCACACAACCCCCTGAACAATCTCTCCTGTTCAGGTCAATCTCTGTGCTATTTTCTGTCCAACCTCTCACTCCGAACAATCAGCTCCAACACACCTACTCCAATACCAACTGTCTTCTCCTAACCAACTGTCCATATTTATTTATTTATTTATTTATTTAAACTTTTATACCGCCCTTCCAAAAGGCTCAGGGCAGTTTACATTAAAACACCATTAAAATCAGTTAATAATTAAAACAAAAATTATAAAGCATAAAACAACGATTAACAACTAAAAACATCATAAAACAACAATTAAATAATCAGAACAATTTAAAAACAAGTTTAAATTTTAAACAAGTTTATTTAAATCCCTCCCCTTGAACATTCTGTGCCTGGTTACTACATACACTCACACACTCACTCTCCAGCTCCAACATGTACAATCCATCACATGCACCATTTTGCAAATTCCCAAATTCTCAAGTATTTCCAAAATTAATTTTAATGTTTAGGAATTAATTCTGTCTTTACCAATCCATTTTTTAAAAATCAGATTTGGATTTTACTGATTTTTACTGATTTGGAACAATTTTGGATAAAATCCAAATTTTGAATCTGAATTTGCACAGACCTAGTATATTGTTGTATTGTTTTGTTATATTTATTCCTAAAAGCATATACAGCCTTTCATAAGATATATCCTTGATTTAATTTAATTTAATTTAATTTTAAACAAGGCTTTACATGTTTTACTGTAATATACATTGATTGTAAAATGTATTTTGGAAGTAAATTTAAACTTATAAAATGGAGAATGTACCGCTTTCAGAATAGCTTCCTTTCTCTTTTTATCAGATTTTAAAGCAGGGGGCGGATTCTTTTCTCTTTTCTCCTCCCAAGGTAAAATATATTCATCTTTGTGTTGATGTGTACAATTTGCTCACTACTATAACAATAATTTCAATTTAAATCATGATACCAAATATCTGCAACCTTTAAAGATTCCATTCAAAAGCATTCCCCACTACTTATCATTTAGATACATTTTTAAAGAATAAATTAATGGTATGCTTTGATTTGAAAACAAGCATCCAGAGAAATGAAGACAAAGGCTTTCTTAATCACCTTATCTATCACTTTCCCCCAATATGCAGTACTGAATATGTTTATTTTTCAATATGTTTATTTATAGGGTATGGTTTCAACATAATTTTTTTTAAAATGAAGAAGTGCCTCATGTGAACCTATCTTTATTAGAGACATGCAGAACATTCAATGTTGAAACGTTTCAACTCAAAATGGACCATTTTGAGTGTTTCAAGCCGAAAAAGAACACCCTTTAAATAAAGTGCCTGTTTCTAACTCAGAATAGAACAACCCCATTTTGATCAAAATGTTTCAGCGTTACAGGTGCCATTTTGGAGGCCTGTTTTTCTCTTGCTGGTTGGTTTTCTGGCACTGGCTTCCAATTGGTTTGCAATTTCCTTGTCTCTTGGTTGGCTTCTTATACAAATCAAGTGTTGTCATGGCCAACTGTGCCCCTATTGGCTGGGGGGAGGGGGGAGGGCCACAAAAGAGAAGGAGGGGGGGAAACGAGGGAATTTCAAAATGTATTCAAAGTGATTGGGAGACAGAGAGAAATCCTGGCTGGCTGTTCACAATTCTATTACTTGCCAGATGGGTAATCTGGATGTTTTTCTTGAGTAACTGTTGTGTTTATTTTGAACTCCTCAGCATCACCATAGCTCATTTTATCATTTAGCACATTTATATACTGCCAAACACAAGCATCTCATGGCAGTTTATAATTGGCTGGGGAAAAAGATGATTAAAATGAAAATCAAATTTAAAATTCAATGAAAAGCCTGACTGAACAGGTGTGCATTCAGTAATCTTCTGAAGGCCATCAGAGATCATCTGAGGGCCATCAGTTGTTACTTCTAAAGACCATCAGCTGTTGCTTCCACAGGGAGCGCATCCCACAGCCCCAGGGCATTTACAGAAAAGGCTCATTGCAGAGTCATCACCGGATGAGTATTCACAGATGAACATCCTCTGACAATATTAATTGGTGAAAGGGTTCATGACAAAGAAAATATTAAAAATGTTTTAGAGCTTTAATGTTCTTTTCTTCAATGCTTCTAATATTTTATTTCTGCTTTTGTGATTAAATGGAACCATTTTCAATCACTCATTTTGTACTAGCATAGAAACCCTATTTGCTTTTCAGCTGCTACTTTGCAATCTTTCTCAAGGATCTAATGACCCATATGTATGACTGGAGCCATTTTTGCTGTTGCTGCTATACCTGTTTCTATGGAAGCCATGTAAAGGTGAACTATCTAAGAATCAGAAAAATTAAAACTCACAATATTGTACAGTGATATCGAGCAAAATCTCTTTATGTTGCATCTCCCCCTAGTGGGGTATAATTTGTAATGTGAATATGTATTTTAAAACTTTAAACAAAACCCTGAGTTTCCCTTTTAATAGAAGCCCTGACATACATTGATCACTACGGCCTTACATATACTTGGTAATTGCTGCTACAGACAACCTTCTGATTGATATATTGTTGAAAGCAGGTTATGTAAATTTTGTAGTTATGACTTGTTCCTGTCTGTTAAGGATAATTAAAATAAATTTAAAATAGTTTTTGAAGATGGACAATGAATTATAATTTGTTTTTTTAAATACCAGAGCATGCAGGATATAAAACTACCCTGCATGTTTTGCATTAAATACAACATCTAGGCTACTTTCATAAGAGATATAAATGAATTTAGTTTATTTCATGCCTCTATCTTCACTATTTCTCAAACAGGAGCCACTGGCAAAAAATCTTCAATGTGAGAGCCATTTCCAACTATGTTGACCCCCACAGTGCTGCACGTTCCCCAACATTGGGTGTATGTGCTCCTTTAAAGGAAATTGAGTCCTCTTGAGCCTCAGTACCATTTTTGCAGGCACACATGGAACCCTGGGAAGTATAATCCTTCCCAGCACCTCCCCTGTAGGGTTCTATAGCAGTGTTCCTTCACACCTTGCAAGATGGCATTGGGGCTAGATAGGACTCCGTTTCTTTTAAAGCCCTGGGCAAAGCACATCATGGTGGGAACGGAGGCCTCCATGTGGTGCCATTAGGGCTGTGCAGCATATTTAGCATCAGCCAAAGCTTTACACAGGCTTAATAAACTATTACTCAGAGAGCTGCACAGCAAGTCAATGTGAGCTGCAGATGGTTCCCGGGCCTTGCAGTGAAGAACACCACTCTATGTGATGACACCCTGCTGTGTTCTATCTAGCAATCTTCTATATTCTGTTAATTAGAAGTGTGTCCCAGTGGGGATCCTGTAGAGAGTGTGGGAAATAGAGTCAGAGAGGAAAGGGAGGAAAAGAAGGAGAAAAAATGGAGTTGTTTCTGAGTAAAGTTTAGTTAAACAAACAGAAGATTGCTTTGTATCTACAAGTGATGCAGAAATAAAATATGTAGGCTCCATTCAGACGTACGAGTTAACTGGAGTCAAGCATGGCCGAGGTTTCAGTTTGTAACTCCAAATTTTGCCACAGACGTTCACCAAACTGTGGCCTGCAAAACTCCTGTTCCAGGACATCCCAGCAAACTCCACAGCCCGACTGTGTGCAAAGTGTCACCGCATCAGCCAAGTGGCCACAATTGGCCACACTCTCAAAGGGGGCATGTCCTTCATGCTCCACTAGCTTCCTCGGGCAGATGACAGTTTAACCCTTTTCTCACTCTGCTCCTAGCTATGTTATCCTAATTAATTTTCTGCAAAGCAGTGGATTGCGGGACTAATACTTGGTAGCAGAGGGGCACATCCTCCAGCTGTACTGTCCCTAGGGGAGTGTGGTGCTTGGGACAAATCGCACATGAGTCCAGAGCTGCTGCTGTGCTCTGCTCCATGAAGTGCAGAAAGGAGGAGGGGGGGGTGAACTCAGCATGCAAGGCCCCCTCCTGATTCTCTGCAAAGACCCCTGCTAATTGACCCCTGTGTGTGGGGAGTAGTGGGCTTAAACACTGCACGAAGGCAGGAAGCACACATGGTGCCTTCTCTCATCCTCCAGGTGGTAGCAGTAGCAGCAGCAAGAGCAAGCAAGCAGGCAGTAGAGCAGTCCAGGGCAGGTAGAGAGAGCCCAGCTGGTCGCACTCCCTGTTTCCCCCCCTTCCACTGCCCAGGTGAGAGAGGGGGAGCTCTTCAATTCTAATTAAAAGAAACACAACAGATACAGAAAGACTGGTTTCACTTTACTGGGAAACAATACAGCACCTTGCAGCAGGAATTACTAGGAGGTTTATGACTCTTTAAATTTCACAGCACACATCATTGTTGCTAGATCAAGGAAGAGAGGGAAGGATGTGGGGGGCAGGGCTGAATCTCTGAGAGGCGGCCAGTGAAAACTGCAGTGATGCCATCTCTATGACTGCTGTTTGGAATAGGCACAAAATCGTTATGGGAAGTCAGCAGTCGGGCATAACACTTCAGTGGCAAAACCTCAGTTGTCAGCGGTGAACCTTTGGTGTATCGGAAGGTTACAATTGGAGTTTGGAGAGGCAAACTGGAGGTAGCTTTTTATGCTTAACTGTAGTTTCATGTGTTTGTAAGTAATGGAGTTCCAAACTCTTCCCCAATTAACTGCAGTTATCCTGTATGTCTGAATGGCCCAGCTATGTGAGCCTGCAAAGCTTGTGAAGTTTCTAGGGATGTGCATGGAACCACGGAAGCGTGGGCCGGCACTGGGGGGAGTGTGGCTTTAAGGGCAGGGGGCGGTACTTACCCCTCCCACCGCTTTTCCCCCTCCGGCGCTCAACTTCTTAGCAAAGTTTTTGGGGCGGCAGAGTTCCTCCCTGCTGCCCCTGCCCCCATTGTTGTCCAGAATAAGGAGAAGTTGCCGGCGGTTCCATGCAACTTGCCACCACACATGCGCCCGTTGTGGTGCACGCATGCCCATCGCCGCCTGCGCACGCCGCACATGTCACACGTTGCGTGTTAAATGTACGTTGTGCACACGGCGGCAACGGGTGCATGCGTGGCGGCAAGTTGCACGGAAACGCCAGCAACTTCTCCTTATTCCAGACAACGATGGGGGCAGGGGCGGCAGGGGCAGCAAAGAGGAACTCTGCCGCCCCCAAAACTTTGCTAAGAAGTCAAGTGCCGGAGGGAGAAAAGCAGCAAGAGGGGTAAGTACTGCCCCCCTGCCCTTAAAGCCACACTGCCCCCCACCAGACCACCCGAATTCCGAACCGGTCCAGAGGCCTCTTACATGGCCCTGGACCAGTTCCATGCACACTACTAGAAGTTTCCTGCATCTTCATTTCGTTGCATTAATGGACCTATATTCTTGAACTGCTGCATTCTACTATCACTGCTACTTATTGTTTCCTGAAGCTTCCTGACCTGCACAACCCCTGACAGTCCTTTTCCCTTCTCATTCTGGGACTCTATTGTTCACTGGATGTCCATTGCAGCATGGCTCGTATCCCACAGCCACCCAGGAGAACCTGCTCTCCCCTGGAAACAATGGAGGTCTTAATTCTGCAATTACCTCCTCACTATACAGACCCTTGATTTTATTCCAGCAAAGCCCAGGCTATATTGCTTCACTGCCTGGGCCCTGAACACCAAATAATATATACACATTTCCTTTCCTGCCACCTTGGAAGGGGATGCCAACACAGCTTCTCTTCAAGACTTAGATGAAGGCTGCTCAACTTCAGGCCTCCTGCAGATGTTGGGCTACAGTTCCCATAATTCCTGGCTATTGGCCACTGTGGCTGAGGATTATGGGAGCTGTAATTCAAAAACAGCTGGGGGCCTAAATTGAGCAGGCCTGACTTAGATTATCGCTTCAACCCTACTTTGGATGTGTTTGCTGAATGTTACAAGTTCTATTCTAGACTCAACTGCCTGATGAATCTATCAATCAGTATGTCACAGCAGTGTGTGCCTTAAGTGTAACCAATTTTGCCAATTTTACTGATGAAATGATCAGCAATCAGATTGTCATGAAAACAAACAGTTCCGAACTGTGTGAAAAACTGCTATTGGAGCAGAAAATTATTTTGGATAAAATTATAGAGATGGCTAGGATGGTGGGAAAACGCTCTTCTCAGTGCCAAATCACGCTCTTTGGTACCCCAAAACCAACCTCCTGAAACCCAGGTTGTTCACTCTAAATCCTTCCAAACCAAACGTTCCCATATGGCACTGCCCCAGAAAGTGGCAGAACAATAAAGGAAAGAGCTACCAATGCTACCAATGTGGATCCTCTGCCCCAAAGCTAATCTTCCTCACTGTCCTGCATGGAAGGTCACTTGCAACAGGTGCAAGAAAAGGGGACATTTTGCTAAGGTTTGCAAGTCTTCTGCCCACTACATTACTGATTCACTATATGATAATGATGAGGCAGATGAACCACTTCCTGACAGTGGTTTAAGTGTGACAGACTCAGAGCCCTGCTTCTCCACATTGTCAAGTAAAACTTAATGGCCATGAAGTGTGTATGATGGCTGATTTTGGTTCTCCATACACTCATTTCCCATTCACTGTGCATCAGATCTGTACCTGCAGCCTTGACACATTCACCCATGGAGGTATGGAGGTTACCCTATTGCAGGACTGTTCAGCTTCAGCCCTCCTGCAAATGTTGGCCTACAACTCCCATATTCTGTGGCTATTGGCCACTGTGGCTGGGGATTATGGGAGTTGTAGTCCAAAAACAGCTGAGAGGCCACAGTTGAGCAGGCCTGCCCTATTGCCATAAATGGATACACCCCTGCTGTCCTAGAATACAACGGAAATACTCTTTCCTTGTACCATCCTCGAGGGAATGGCTTAGTGGAATGCATGAACAGATGAGTGAAAGAAAGTTTACAACTGGCTACTATGCAACAACACCACTGGAGGGAGGCAATCTGTGAAACTCTATTTGCTTATCACACTACTACTCATTCTACTACAGGAAAATCACCTTTTGAACTGCTGAGAGGATGCAAAGCTACCACCAAAATTACCCAATGGCAACAACTGATAGGGCTTTCCATGCCATCTCACCCAGAGGATACAGAGATTTGTGATCGGGTAAGGGAGAAACAACAAAAATACAAATTGTATGTGGATCAGAAATGGGGGTGTGAAACAGCCAACATTCCAGGTGGGGAACTGAATACAGCTACCTTAGAAACTGAGAACAGGATGTTCCTGATATTCTGGACCAAAACAAATAATCGAAACCCAAGGAGATTCTGTGATATTGGGTGATGGAAAGAAATGAAACAGCTTAAGACTTCCAAGCATGCATGCCCTGAGAAAAGATGGAAGAGAGTGGAACTGGAGAGGAATTTGATCTTGCCTCCAATTTTGGCCTCACAGATGAGGCTGATGAACATGATAGACAATTATCTGTACCAGAAAACAAATCACTAACACCTCCTAAGCCAGAGACCCCAAGAATTAGGAGAAGTGCGCATGACTGGAGACCACCTAAAAGACTTCAAGACACGTTCATCAAATTTTAAATGTATTAAATTCTGTTTGTTATAAAGGGAGAGGGATGTGTTGTGTTCTATCTAGCAATCTTTTATGTCTTGTTAATTAGACGTTTGTCCCAGTGGTATCCTGTAAGGGGGGCGGGGTCAGAAAGGAAAGGGAGGAAAAGGAGAAGGAGAAAAAATGGAGTTGTTTCTGAATAAAGTTTAGTTAAACAAAAATAAGATTGCTTTATGTCTATAAGGGGAGCAGCAATGAAACACATCCATATTATGCAAGTTAAAAGAGTAATATTTCTACTAGGTTTCAAATACTATCCTCAGCATTTTCTATTACAAAGAGGATGCACTTGCAGAATAACAGCACTTTGAATTGATATAACACCTCAACCTTTCCAAAGTACTCAAAGCATGTGTCAGCAACTCTCACAACAACCTTATAAGGTAGACTGATAGTATTATCCTCAAATCTGATGTGTGGTGGGAGCTGAAGTTAAGAGACAGAGGACAACCAAGGAGTTCATGACCCAGGTGAGATTTGAACCATTCCAGCTTTTAGCGATTTCAGCCAGTCTAGCTCATAGTGTATGCGTTTAGCCATGCTGCTGGCACTACCTTATTAGAAGAGATCAGATTCTATTCATCTATGACAAATACAGTCAATAAGAACAATAATAACTGTTTACAGGAGCAAACAAATGCATGGATCATTCTGATTAAACAACCAAGTGTGTAGGTATGCACATTTTATTGAATGAATGAACATTTTAACTGATTAAAAATCTGCTTCTGATTAAACAAGTAGATTTAAAAAAAAAAAACACATAGAAAAACTTCAGAGGGTACACATCATCTTAAAAGAGGCAAACATCCAGAAAAGGAACACTTTTTCTATTATGGTGCCTTCTGCGTCTTGTGTACATGTACCTAAGTACAAAATATGTTTATTCTGTACAACTATTATTGTACTATTATTGGTCATTTTTGTAACTATTATTTTTGTAACTATTATTATATGTTATTATATAACTATTATAATATTATATTATTATATAACTATTATTATATATTATATGTAACTATTGTAACTATTATTTTTGTAACTATTATTGTACATTTATATGCAAATGTATGCAGATTTAATAAACCAGAATGCATATATTAATCAATGATGTGCTATTTAATTGGGCAACAAACATCCCTACTAAGGGCTATCTTTCAAATTAAAATGTCTGTTTATTAATTAATGCTTTGTTTCAACAACATTTACAAAAAGCCATTTTAGAAACACAGATATTTATAATCATTGTGAAAAAATCTCTACATAAGAACGTAGGAACAGCCTTGTTGGATCAGGCCCAAAGCCTATCTCGCTCAGCCAGAGGCTCTCTTATCCCTGGACTTAGGCCCTGAAGTCCAAGGCCTTCACAACTCCTGAGGCCCCCCAAATCCTCTTTAGTCTGTCATGAGTGGTGTGGTCGCCTGGTTGAGCATGATAATGCTTAATTTGCAGGGGAGGGGGCCCTCCAAAGGACTTTTGGTTCAGGTTCCAAAATTACCTAGGTGCACCTTTGAGTCCAGCATCCTGTTTCAGATAGTGCCCTACCAGATGCCTCTGAGAAGCCCCCAGGTAAGAGGTGAGGGCATGCACTCTAAAAGTCAAATTGTAATTAATTCAGTGTCAAAATTTCTCCTTGTATTCATTGGTTTAAGATCTAAATACAGCAACTGTAGAACTCTGTACAGTTTATACCATGGTTGTATCCTAAGGTGCAGGGGCGTCTCTAGGGTGAGGCCAGCAAGGCACATGCTCCGGGCACCTCTTGAAGGGGGACACCATTTTTAAAAATGAAAAATAAAATAAAATGGCTGCCAAAAACAAAATGGCCACCACACATGCTCAAATGGCCTCTGTGAGGCCCTAGGCCATGCCAGGCCTCACAGAGGCCATTTGAGCATGCGTGCTGGCCATTTTTTTCAGCAGCCATTTAAAAAAAAAACAATTTTTTTAAATGGCCACCGCACATGCTCAAATGGTCCCTGTGAGGCCCTCAGCCTGGGATGGACTGCAGCAGTGAATTAAGAGGCCAGCGGGGGGAGGGGGGATCTTTGCAGACACCCCCCCACGGCCTTTAGGAAGCCCCCCGAAGGGGCTACAGATTAAAAAATAATAATATAAGTCACTGTACACATATTCAATTTGGCGCTATGTACAGAGAATCAGGGCTTGTGAATACTGAGCTGAAGCTTATGAGCTAGGATTGTATTCATTTGCTCTTACTTTGCTTCTTGTGATAAGTGAGTTAAATGTGATGTCTTAATAATATGGCTATTAATGGTGAGTTTGTCTTTGAATCAGTGTGAAATCCTTAGTATTAAGGCCAACTGGGAGTTTCTTTCTTTCTTTCTCTCATTTTTAACTGTCTTTCTGAAATACTAGAATATATTCCAAGCAGTGACACAGTTTACTCTGCATATCCTTTAATTATTTTCAGAGTATCTGGAAAAAGTCAAATTCTCTATTTATTTTTATAACGTATGTCATAGTGATGCTACAATGCATAGTAGAGAATCAGACAGGCACTTCCGTTTAGTTTTCCAAGTACACCTCCACATAGTATTTGGGTATTTCATGAGCCCTAGCATACTGAAACTTGCAGTTTTCCATCATTTTTTGGTCTGGCTACGTTCACTGCTAAATAGTTTTTGAAATATTAAAAATTTAATGAGATTGACTTGTATTTTTCAGCTGATATTGTGGTAAAGTTATCTGAAAGATGGGTGTCAGATGTTTGGACAGGGGGCGCAATTTCAGTGCTTCTCCTAGGTGCTATTTTCCCTAGATATGCCTCTGCTAAGGTGTTTTTACTTCTGCTGTCCCCTTTAGCCCTTCCAAATCTGTTCCTGACGATTAGTTAGGAGACTCTCTGGAACAAGATGGCATGGGGCCCAGGAGAGATTGCATTAGAAATTCCTCCCCCCACTTGCATGAATATTAGCGCCTTCCTATTTGTGATAGAACAATTTAGGATACAATCCATTTTTTATATCACAGAAACACAATCCTAGAAGAGATATTTGACAAGTAAACAGTTTGAAGACTGAGACCCAAGTCTTAGGTCTCACAAATGTAACTTTTTAAAAGAGCACTCATTACACATTATATCAATACATATTTATACATTATATGTGCACACTTGCAATCATACATATTATCATAGGTACTCTAATCAAGGAGGTGGGATTAGCTGTGGATCCCTGATGTGTGTACTCCTATTAGCAAGCAATGGCTGTCTGTTCCATAATATATGAAACAAACATTAAGGAGATTTTTCTAAGGACATATATCTTTTAGGTATAACACTAGGGGGCAGAATAAGTATAGAAATGTGCATTTAATGACTGCAACCACTGACAAATTGAATATGATAAGAGTTCTTTTAATCACAGTACTCAAGTACAAGTTCTTCCTTGTTTGCCAATTTTGGCAAACAGTATTCCTGTATATAAAAGATATAACTCGAAGAATGTTGTTGCTAAAACTGGAACCAGTTCTATTAAAAGAAAAGTGAAATTAATTTTTCATTTTTAGGAAAAGAACTAAGTAATAATGTTATTGTTCACATCAGCAAAACCAAATATTGCAACTCACTTTGGGGGGAAAGCAACTGCCAAAGAAAGCAACTGCCAACTTCAAAACCCCTGCTAACTTCGCAAAGAGGCACCTTTTAACGTGGTGATTCTCTTTATTTTGCAGGGGAGAGTAACTGGCCCTACCCACCCCCCGCACAGTACCTCCAGTGACTGTTGCT
Organism: Hemicordylus capensis; assembly: GCF_027244095.1. NCBI lineage: Eukaryota > Metazoa > Chordata > Lepidosauria > Squamata > Cordylidae > Hemicordylus > Hemicordylus capensis. The sequence goes on from NC_069657.1 coordinate 340,769,946, forward strand.
GGTGTCTATCTGATGTTTCTTTTTAGATTGTTAGCCCTTTGGGGACAGGGTTCCATCTTATTTGTTTGTTATTTTTCTGTGTAAACCACCCTGAGCCATTTTTGGAAGGGCAGTATAGAAATCGAATTAATAATAATAATAATAATAATAATAATAATAATAATATCCAATAGATTATAATAAAAAAGCAGGCTGGGTGGAAGAGGTCGAAAAATGTAACCAACAAATGCAAGATCTAATAATAACACCAGAATTAATAAGTGAAAGAGCAAAGAAAATTAAAAATTGGACTGCTCCAGGCAACGATGAACTGCATGGCTTTTGGCTTAAACACCTAACAAGCCTTCATAAACAACTATCAAAACAGTTCAATCACATTTTGCAAGGAGGTGATATTGAACAATGGCTAACAACTGGGAAAACTCATCTCATCATGAAAGACCCAGCAAAAGGTGCAGTTCCAAGTAATTATAGACCAATAACCTGCCTGCCAACCATGTTCAAATTATTAACTGGAATAATAGCAGATGAAGTGATGCAACACTTATTAACTAACAAACAGCTTCCAGTTGAACAGAAAGGAAACTGCCCAAACACCAGAGGCACAAAAGACCAGCTGCTGATTGATAAAATGATTTTAGAAAATTGCAAGAGAAGAAAAACCAATCTAAGTGTTGCATGGATTGACTACAAGAAAGCCTTTGACTCATTGCCTCATACATGGATACTAAAATGTTTAGAAACAACTGTTGTCAGCAAAAACATTCAGATATTTATTTAAAAAGCAATGAGCATGTGGAGTACACAGTTAACAATCAATGGCGAGACAATTGGACAGGTTAGCATTAGAAGAGGTATTTTCCAAGAGGATTCACTATCCCCTTTGTTGTTTGTAATCGCCATGACTCCACTTTCACCAATACTAAACAAAACAGGCCTCGGATACCAAACATCTAAAACATCAAGTAAAATCAACCATCTGCTGTACATGGACGATCTGAAGTTGTATGGAAAGTCCCAGTCAGATATCGAATCACTGCTAAACACTGTCCGTATATTCAGTAGCGATATAGCAATGGAGTTTGGACTAGACAAGTGTGCTGCATTAATAATGAACAGAGGAAAAATAACCAAAAAAAGAAGGAATAGAACTGTCCAATGGAAGCAACATCAAGAACCTGGAAGAGAAAGAACCTTACAAATACTTGGGCATTCTCCAGGCTGATAACATCACACACACTGAAGTTAAAAGAAAAATTGGAAGTGAATGCATCAGGAGAGTTAGAAAAATCCTAAAGTCCAAACTCAATGGCGGGAACACCATACAAGCCATAAACACCTGGGCTATACCTGTTATCAGATACACTGCAGGAATAATAGACTGGACCCAGGCAGAGCTAGAGACGCTAGATCATAAGACCAGGAAAATAATGACCATCAATTATGCTCTGTACCCCTGCAGTAATGTAGATAGGCTATACCTCCCTCGAAGCTCAGGTGGAAGAGGAATGCTGCAAGTCCATCAAACAGTAGAGAAGAAGAAAAGAGGCCTTGCAGAATATATCAAGGATAGTAAAGAAGATGCACTTAAAATAGTCAATAATGAGAAACTATTCAACACCAATGAAAGAAAGCAGGCCTACAAGAAAGAACAAGTCAAGAACCGAGCAGAAAAATGGAAAAAGAAGCCACTTCATGGTCAATATTTGCACAATATAAGTGGAAAATCAGACATCACATCACCCCTATTCTGAAAGAGTTGCACTGGCTGCCAGTTTGTTTCCAGGTCCAATTCAAGGTGCTGGTTTTGACCTTTAAAGCCCTTAATGGTTTGGGCCCGGGGTATTTGAGGGACCGCCTGCTCCCAAGGGTTGCTGCCCGCTTGACGAGGACATCTGAGGGGGCCCTGCTCCAGGTGCCGACAATGAGAGAGGCCCGGCTGTCGTCCACTCGGGACAGGGCCTACTCTGTTGCTGCTCCCACACTTTGGAATGCTCTCTCAGTGGCCATTCGCTCCTCGGACTCCATCACGGATTTTAGAAAGCTTGTTAAAACTTGGCCTTTTACCCAGGCTTTTACATAATCGTTTTTACTGCTGCTTCTGTGTGTTTTTACCTGTTGTATTGTTTTTATGCCTGTTTTTAATATGTTTTTATATTTTTTTACCTTGATGTTTTTATTGCCTTTTTTATTGTATGTTTTAACTTTTGTAAACCGCCTTGGGGTTGTCTTTTAACGAAAGGCGGTATATAAATGAAACAATAAAAATAAATAAATAAATAAATCACCAAGACCTGGCAATGGCTTAAGAATAGCAACTTGAAGAAAGAAACAGAGGGTTTAATACTGGCTGCACAAGAACAGGCACTAAGAACAAGTGCAATAAGAGCCAAAGGTGAAAAATCAACAACAAACAGCAAGTGCTGCCTTTGTAAAGAAGCAGATGAAACAGTGGACCACCTAATCAGCTGTTATAAAAAGATCGCACAGACTGACTACAAACAAAGGCATGACAAGGTAGCAGGGATGATACACTGGAACATCTGCCAAAAAAAAAAAAAAAAATCAAGCTACCTGTAGCCAAAAATGGGTGGGACCATAAAATTGAAAAAGTTGTCAAAAATGAAGATGCAAAAATGTTATGGGACTTCAGACTACAAACAGACAAACATCTGCCACACAATACAATGTAGTCGAGAAGAAAGAAAAACAAGTTAAAATAATCAACATAGCAATACCAGGGGTAGCAGAATAGAAGAAAAAGAAACAGAAAAAATCACCAAATACAAAGATCTACAAATTGAAATTGAAAGGCTGTGGCAGAAAAAGACCAAAATAATCCCATTGATAATTGGCACCCTAGGTGCAATTCCAAAACAACTTGAAGAGCACCTCAACACCATAGGGGCCACAGAAATCACCATCAGCCAATTACAAAAAGCAACTTTACTGGGAACAGCCTATATTTTGCGACGATATCTATAATAACTACCGGTATTGATGATAAAATTCAGCCATCCCAGGTCCTTGGGAAGGACTCGATGTCTGAATAAAACAAACCAGTCAATAACACCTGTCTGATTGTGTAAACAAGAAATAATAATAATAATAATAATAATAATAATAATAATAATAATAATAATAATAATCAGGCCTCGGATACCAAACATCTAAAACATCAAATAAACCATCTGCTGTACATGGACGATCTGAAGTTGTATGGCAAGTCCCAGTCAGAAATCGAATCACTGCTAAACACTGTCCATATATTCAGTAGCGATATAGCAATGGAGTTCGGACTAGACAAGTGTGCTGTATTAATAACGAACAAAGGAAAAAAAACAAAAACAGAAGGAACAGAACTGCCCATTTTGTGGCCGATTAAGTCCTTCTTCCTCCTCCATTTTGAGTTCTGACGTCTATCTGAATTTCCCACCCTTTTGCCTCCCATTGACTTCAATTCAAAAAGGTCTAATCTGACGTCTACTTGATTTACGGGTCCCAGGGCCAAAAGAGTGGGGTAGGGTGGTAGTGCCTAATGGGTGGAGGCTACCACCCAAATTGCAGAGGGATTGGGCAAAGGGCTGATTTTTGGTGAATTGTTAAGTTTACGCATCTTTAAGGTTTTTCCCCATAAGGTATAATGGAGGTTTCAGCAGCTCCCTAATTGCACTTGGGAGTGCTGGGGTGGCCCAGATTGAGTGGTGGTGTAGTGCACATAGGGTGCCAACCACTCCCATGGTTTTCTAACCCATGGAGTACAGGGTTCTGTTCAGGGGCGTAGCAAGGTTGGAGTGGGCCCAGAGACAAGATTTTAAAATGGGCCCCCCCCCAAAGTCCAGGGCCTCCGCACACCCCAGGCCCCCAAGGATTTAAGTCTGATATTCCAAAATAAGTATGCTGCCTGCAAATACATTTCACTGAATACACACACACACGTCACAATATATAGTGATATACATTGAGTACTATACATTTGTATTACTTTTAATGCCTAGAACACACTAGAAAGATGAATTATTAAAATGGGCCCCTCGCTGCAGATTAGCAAAGGAGACTTTCAACCATGCAGGGTGAACCTATGTTTGTTTTCTCAGAATTCTGAACAAATTCAGTCAAGTTTGATTGCAGGAGGTTTTTCACAGGAGGCTTTTAAAGCCCTTTAAGACACATCTCCTCTGGAATGGAGGTGCTGCATTCACATGTTGGCCAGATTGACCCTGAAGTCCCTGCAAGTTATTGGGGAGCAGTTCACACACAAGAAAAATAAAATAAAAGCACCACACATGCTTCACAGTTCTCACTCAGACCTTCTGGGTTGCAAAACAACTTGAACATAAGTGCATTTATAAATGAATGAATAAATAAATAAAATTAATAAAATACTGTTCCAGAAGTTTTTGCAATTTTCTGCCATGAAACAAGCCACTTATAGGACTTTTTAGATAGTTTTTTTAAGTCAGCAAATTTTCCAAGCTGTTTCAAAATAAATATTCAGAGACTTCTCGGTCCCTCCTCCCCCACCCCCATATCCAAGCCCTATGGCAAGCAGATCCCTATATATGGGGGGGGGGGGGGGCGGGAAAGGTAACCACAAAAGGGAGTTCACACTCTACCTGGCAAATGCTGGTCTGGGTTAAGCAGGGCAGCAAGGGGTCTTCTGCTGCAGAGAACACTCTGGCTGCCTCCTCCTTCCTGGCTTCCTTGGGCCCTACTCGAGTTCAGGCTTCACTGCGGCCTACACAGAGGCCTCCGTGGAAGCCCCGCCCACCCGCCGATCAGCTGAGAGGCGGGAGAAAAGGAGCTCTTTGCAGCTTGCCTGCTGCTTCCATTGCGGCCAGCAGAACAAGCAGGAGAGACGGCGAAGAGGGCAAGTGGCTGAGGGGCCTTGGGGCTGGGCAGGGGGCAATGGGGAGTCACATGAGGTGCCTCTGGGGTGCTCCTCCAGGCAGTGGGGCCCCCAGACAACTGTCTCCCCTTGCCCTATCATTGTTACGCGCCTGGTTCTGTTGTTTCTGTTGTTCTGAATGTGGATTCTTTGGAAGCAAATGAGAGTGGATTTATGGTTTGTATTGAAAATCTCATTTGCTACCAAAGAATCTACTCCAACTTAGTGTAGTGCTCACTCCAACTCAGTTAAATAAATATATGAACAAACTGGTTGATCAAAACTCCACACTATTTATTGTTTTGTTTATTTAACATAATGTGTATACCACCCAAAACGCAAGTCTCTGGGCAGTCTAAAACAAAGTTTACATTTCTACAACACTAGAAATGGCCTCCACACTAGAAATGCTGCATCAACGTTCCTAATCTTGAAGAGATAGAAATAAACTGGGCAATCCAATTAGAACATGTTCTTTAGCCAAGGAAAAAATAATAAACCTCAAAGCAGTAAATGGCTGTCTCTGCAGTTGTTCCTTCTAATTTACAACTTGGACTGGAAGAAGAAATTTATTTGCAACATCAGGAATTCGGTAGCAGGCAAATATACATGTTTATTTAGCTTTCATATTCTTGGTGCTAGATAAGCGGAAGCCCACAAACACTTAAAGCACAAGTTACTGGAAGGGTCACACAGCACAGGGAGGGACCAGGCCATAGTGCCTCTAAAACAGGCAAAAATCCTGGGCCGTTTCAGTGCAGGTTTGTTCTTGTAGGAAATTCATTCATCGGGTTGTGTAGGAACTTGCTTAATGGGGTCTGATAATAGTAGCCTGCAGAACACAGTGCTGTAGAATTGTCTCTCAACTTCCTTTACAGAGTCCAACTTCTTAATGCTGACACACCCCAGGATCCTTGACCAGGGATCTTCTACATGCATGCAAAGTACACATGCTAGGCACCCTGGGGTGCCCCATTGTTTCAGGCACTGACATAGTCACAGTAAGATATACATCTTCATGGCTTCCCTTTCTCTGGACTTATGCTACTGATGTTTTCAGCTACTTGTGGGGCACCACTGACTTCCTGAGAAAACTACAATCCATTGACAACCTCTCAGAGAATACCATCCTGGCAATCATGACATTGCCTCTTTTCCTGGGTTCCCAGGGGCAATGGGATTCCAAGGATAGAATAGGGGTACAGATGCAGGAGATCCCCAATGTTTCTGGATTCCTCTGATGGGATTATGCAGGAGGGCCAATCTCTAGCTGCTGCTCAGGTGCGGTGGTCTCTGTGGGACTCCCAGCTGATGCTTGCTCCACTTGTTCTACTGAGGAGACTTCATTACACTCTGAGTCTGGGTGAATCCTGGCAGAAAGACACTGAGAGTTAAACCCTGCAATTAACCCTTCTGAATTCCAGCCAACTGAAATTCCAGCCAACTTCAGTACCCCGGCCATAATAGCCTTCTGGATCAGCACATGAAGATGGGATCTGGTGACATTGTGCAGAGATGCACCTAGGTAATTTTGGAATCTGGACCTAAAGGCCTTTGAAGGCCCCCCTCCCCTGCAAATGAAACATCATCATGCTTGACTGTGCAACCACACCACCTGGGACAGACTAAAGAGGCTGTGGAGGCCCTAGACTTCAGTCTGGAAATCCAGGGGTAAGAGCACCTCTGGCATTGCAGTCTAGTGGTTCCACTATTATTTGGTGCACTAGTTCCAGAAAGTGGTATTTAGGGAATCATTGCTCTGCACAGTGGCAGTTATGCTATGGGTGCTACACAGCTCTTCTCTGTCCCTATTCTTTTTAACATCTACATAAAGTAATGAGTGGAGTCATCTGGAAATACAGAGTGTGGTGTCATTTGTCCTTTCATTGCCAAGGGAAAGATGTTTACACATTTTAATTCAGTATTCTAACATTGTGGGTTTTAAAAAAATAAATAATAATTGCTGATGCTTTGAATTGTTTGCTTATATTAGGTTCAATCTGGACTTTTTATTGACTGCTGTGATGTTTTATATGTAATGCAGCCAAGCATGAGCTTGGCTGCCCATGAGTAGGGACATGCACAAACCTGTCCGGGGACCATTATAGAGGCCTCTGAACCGGTTCAAACATGGCCTGGTCTGGCGGTCCCGTGCCGGGGGTGGTGGTTCTTTAAGGGGGGGGTTGCACTTACCCCTCCCACGGCTTTCCCCCCGCTGGTGCTCCATTTTTTTGCAATGTTTTTGGGGCGGCAGCATTCCTCCCTGCCGCCCCTGCCCCCATTGTTGGCCGGAAATACCAGGAGTAGCGATCGTGCGTGCGTGCGCCTGCCACCGCGCGCGCACCCACTGTGCATGTTGTAGGCACACGTTGCATTGCGTGCATGATGTGCACACACAATGTGCAATGTGCAATGTGCGTGGCATACATGCGCATGGTGGTGGCGGGTGCACATGCAATCGCTACTTCCAGTAACATAAGAACAGCCCTGCTGGATCAGGCCCAAGGCCCATCTAGTCCAGCATCCTGTTTCTCACAGTGGCCCACCAGATGCCGCTGGAAGCCACAGACAGGAGTTGAGGGCGTGCCCTCTCTCTTGCCATTACTCCCCTGCAACTGTATTTCTGGCCAACAAACATTTGTTGTTTCTGGCCAACAAACATTTAAAAAAACCAGAGTGCCGGTGGGGGGAAAGTGGCAAGAGGGGTAAGTGCAACCCCCCGCCCTTAAAGGGAGACCCCTGCCAGCGTGGGACCATGCCTCTATGGTTCCATGCACATCCTTAACCATAAGAACTGCTGGGATCTACATGGTTCCTGGAGGTGCCTTGGTGCGAAACAGGCCCTCAACCCAGCTGCCAGGATTGTGTGTCATCTGATAGAGCGATGGGCACCTCGAGCACCTGTCGCCAGGGGGGAATCCCTTAGTGTACTGAACTCAGTGCAAAGTGCACTGTGGGATAACCAGAGGCTGAGACAATGAGTTCCGGCCTCAGAATAATCCATGCTGCTCCAGAGCAGTGGAGATTGTGTGGGAATGATAGCACTCTGTACTCTCACCAGGCAGGCAATGATCATCTGGGGGAAGGCAAGGTTTGGGAAGCCTTTCCCCTGCCTGCTCAGTAGGTCATGTGAATGTCCCCAACATCTTATCTACAGAGCATTAGAGAAAATTTTAATACACAAAGGAACAGCTAAATATGCCATCTTGGGCAATTTTTGAAGGGGCAGGATAAAAATATATTTATAAAAATGTTGCTTTTATGTATATTAAAAATGTAAGTTTCAAAAAAGCGTCCAAAGAATCCCAAAACCCTGCTTCTATATGAGCACATCGCAAATAATTTTTCAAAGTAGTAACTATATTAAAAAAACATTCAGAGCATGTATTCATTCCCCCGGTTTGTTTCCATTGTGTACAGAAGAGGGAGCCAAATGCAAAAAAATCTTAGCAATGTTATTTGTTTATTGGCAGTGTTGTACATGTATCCTATTTTCATATTTACAGAAGTACTTTAAAAACATTACTTTCTAGGAAGTATACTAAGCTTGAACAAATCAATTGTAGTGGTACGTCAAGGGATTTTCTGATAAAGTAACGTTATGGGATAGAGGCGACCGAAGGGAGTATCTACAGTATCACTTTCCTCCTTATTACTAATCAGCAGTCAGGCAACTAAAACAGGGTGAATCAGTTTCTTTTGAAACGTACAGTACAGTAGTAAGCAAAACAAATGGACAACACAGAGCATGTCATCACAGTCAAGTCACTGCGGTGAAGAGTTGTGACATGTCCATCATAATCTTTGGCATTTGCAACAAACTGTTGAAAGTCAGAATTTGTTAACATCTCATATCTAATCACTCTGCAACTGATAAAATAGAGTTAATAATTAAAGCTGAAGCTGAATCCAGATAAGACAGAAGTGTTGAAAGCTGGAGATGTAGGTGATTTGGAGATAATGGCTGACATCCTGACTAAATTACTCAATTGAAGTCTTGTTGAAGTTAATTAGTCCTTTAGGGCAACTCCTGAGTAGTACTGAGTAGTTACTACTAAGTAACTTAATCTGAATGTCAGGCAGTGAAGTTACCATTAATGGATCATGTGATCTCCCTGAAAGAGCAGATAAGGAGCTGGGCAGTTCTCCTGGATGCTGCTCTGTTCTTAGACCCCCAAGTGGCAGTGGGGGCCAGGAATGCCTTTCACTAGCTTTGCCTTTTGAGCCTTCTCTGTATTTCCAACAAGAACCTGCAACTAGCATCCATTAGCTGGTAACCTCCCAGTTAGACTACTGCAGTGTGTGTAATGGATGCCCCCTTGAAGACAGTTAGAAAGCTTCAATAAGTGTAGTTGGGGAATGCTTCACGAACAGGTGTATAACTCAAGAAGTATGCTAGGTTCCATTCTTATATTCTTTTTGTTAGCAGAATAATACTTTCTGAAAATTGTTGGATGACAAATTGAGTTTGGTTTTAAATGGTCATTTTGTTGTTGTTGGTGTTAAACTACCAATAGATTTGTGTTTGATAGACATGCTGTCTTTGTTGTTTTATGGGGCATCATTTTTTTTTAACAGTTACAGGTAGTTTTTATGGGGCATCATTTCAGGTACATTTCAGAAAAGCAACTGCAAGTTTTATAAAAACGATGAAGACTTTTGGCATGTTTCCTTGCCCTTAAGGAATGACACTTTGCATTTTCCTCACATTGAAGATCCATGTGAATATGAGTGACTTCATTGTGTGGTTCTCCACCCAACAAATAAGTAGAGCAGGGTAAAAATAATAATATCTGATGAACTCAGCATTGTTTTTTAAAGTATACCAATAAAACATTTAAGGCATATAAAACTCATGATTGGCAGTTAGTTACAATTAAATTCTTGCCATTATTTCATAAAATAGGCATTCCACTTTCCACTGAAATCAATGGCAAAAAAAATCATGGACTGAGTCAAAGATACACCCCAAAACAAACTATCTTGCTTTGACTCAAATAATCACTGGAAGTTTCATAAGGCTTAGTTCCCCTCTCACCAGACCATGGCTACACAGATCTTTTAATCACACCAAAGCTGGGAAGGTATCTTAAAGACACAACAAAGTGCAATGCAACAGCGCTAAAGACTTAACATTAGCCAGCATATAATAGGCTATCCAAGGTCACTGAGAGATGCAGTCCTCCTGTGTTAGATGCCTAATCCTCCTAAGTGTAGTTAAGAAAGCCTGAGCTTTGTGCTCCATTCAGTTGGCATTCTTGTTAACTACACCACTTCCTCAGCTGATTTATAATAGGCTGCATTGTTGGTTTGGCTGCCAGACATTCAGCCTGGAAATGGAAGGGTGCCCGAGTGTCTTCAGAGCTTTGATTTCAGGCCACACTGGGCCAAAGTAGACATGCCAGCAGCAGATTTTTTTTTTCCTTTTTAACCATGTGTTTGCCTCAATCACATATGGAGTGTGGTGGGAAGTGATGAGGACCTGAGCTAAATAGCAAATGGTAAATATGTAATGTAATAGGCTCTGAGCTGTAAGCAGAAAAAGATTGTCTTCTCCTGAGTGCCCCAAAAAGTTCCAAAGAAATTTACAACAGTGAGAGTCAAAGGCTCTTAAGAACACAACAGAAGTCCTGCTAGATCAGACCAAATGGTCCATCCAGTTCAGCATCCGGCTTCCAACATCAGGCAGTCAGAAGCCTCTGGGAAGTTTGCAGAAAGGACGAAAATGCAGCAGCCCTGCTCTTTTGTTCATCTCCGTCTACATACTGCCTCGGTATACAAAGGCCCCATTTAACTATCATGTTACACTAGAGTAGCAACAACAGCCCTTATCTAGATTTTTTGGCAGCCTGCCATTTTCATTGCTCACCTGCCACAGCCCCACTCCCCCAATGGCCTCCATGGTAGTCCCCTCTTCACCACCACCAGCTTCCACAGCAGCCCCCCACTCACCACCACCATTGCCTGACCCCACCACTCACCTCTATAGTGGCCCTTCACTCACTGCCACTTCTAGTTGCCTCCTATTATATTGCTGCAATGCAGTATAATGATGTAACTGCCCTGTTGCCTATTATCCCTCGAATGGGCTCACACTGGGTGGTGATATTTTACCATGTCATAGTGATATAATGGCAGCTGCCGTGAGTGGGGCGTCCACTGTGGAGGCGAAAGGTGGTTGAGCCCTACGGCTCTCCCCCGGAGACCTATGCACAGAGCACATGATTGCTCAACTGTAGATACACCCTGGATGCCTAATAGCCTTAACAGACCTTGTCGATTAAAGAACACAACTTTTATTCACGTTGATGGTCCAGGCTGAGCCAGCTTGGCATAAGTGGAATCCATCTTAAAAGTATCTGAGAGGGTACTACTATGGCTACTAGTCGGAGGGTTATAGGCCACCTCCAGCCTCAAGGCAGGATGCCTCTGAGTACCAGTTGCAGGGGAGCAACAGCAGGAGAGAGGGCATGCCCTCAACTCCTGCCTGTAGGCTTCCAGCGGCATCTGGTGGGCCACTGTGTGAAACAGGATGCTGGACTAGATGGGTCTTGGGCCTGATCCAGCAGGGCTGTTCTTGTTTGTTTGTTTGTTTGTTTGTTTGTTTAATTTATTACTTTCTATACCACCCAAAACTGGGCGGTTTACAGTTAAAATAATTTAAAACATCAAAGCACTTAACAATTAAAAACATTCTGTTCTTATGGCTGAGCCTTGGGTAGCAGTGCAAGGCTAGAAGCTGGGACCAGGAAAGCCAGTCAACCAGTCTGCGCTCAGGGATCAAAACTGGTAGCTAAAAGTCAGAAACATGCCAGAGGTCAAACTGAGCAGACAATCAGGAACTGGGGAAAAACCTTTCTTTACCAAAGGTCAAGCTGACCAGACTAAACAAGGAGATCTTAACTCTGCTTCGTACAGAAAGCCCCTTATACTCTTCTTATCTGTACAGAAGCAAATACTTGAGCCAGCCTAGGGCCTGGAGACTCAAATGCTGCTGCATTTTGTCATTCACCTAAGTCTTTTGCATCTTTTAGAGCTGCCGCGCACTGTCAGATCCAACATGCCCTGTGTTGGAACTTGGAAATGGACAGAACTTTGTCAAAACTGACTGCAGGGAGCTTCCCAGAGGGAAGGGCTGGGAGGCTGTCTGCTGTTGTGACAACCTCCAGCAGAGATCCTACAGCTGCAGCAGAGATCCTACACCACTGCCTCCTTTACCTGTGACTAGGTAGAGGCAGAGGAAAGGCTGTGTTGCTCCAACTTTGCTTCAGAGGGATTACTGCCCAGAGCCTTTGGATGGGGCGGTATAAAAATGTAATAAATAAATGAATACATAAATAATTAGATGCATACTGGGATCTGCCTGCCATGGCTTAGGATTTAAAAGGGATTCCCCCCTTTCTTTAATATTGTTTCTTGGTCCTATGAGTGGCACAAGTGCTTCTGGGAAATAGAGTTTTTTTCTGAGGTTGAAGCCATGCCTTCAGCATAAGGGGGGGGGGGACCCCCACCAGTCTCAGAAGCACCTGTGCCACTTACAAGATTAAAAAGGGGAAATGCCCCTTTTAAATCACAAGCGGCAAAAGGCAATTCTTCATATGTGTACACTTCTTCTGGAGGAAAGATGAAGCAACACAGCCTTTCCTCTGCCCCCAAATATAAAGGAGAAGGAGGATGAGGTGTTGAGGAGGGATGGTCTGACAGTGCTGACAAATTTCCAACCCAACATGACCCAGCAAGTGTGTGGCTCTGGAAAACAGAGAGAATCTGTGTTTAGTTTTAAAATAATGAAGCCATTCTTTCAGCTCAGATTTGAATTTTTCACCTACTTAACATATTTTACTTGGGCAAATATGTGTTTTCCTGCTGATTGCAAAAGAGAGGGTGCAAGAACCTATGAGAATTATTCATCCAACCTCAAAATGAAGTTTTATTTCATTACTCAAAAGTAATTTGGTACAGAATTTAGAAACAATATAGACTGCAGCTTGCAGGTGCCGGAGGTATCACTGGTAAGGACTTTTAAAGGTACCTCTCATCGCTGCCCCTCTACCACCCTTACTGGCTGCCACTGCCATCACTCTGTGAAATAGCTGGATTTTTACTAGTACTGATGATACTTTTGCTGATTTAAGACGCAAAAGGGCTTTTTTGCAATTAGTTGTGTGAAACATGTACAAATCAGAAAACATAGGAGAAAATATAGCATAGGTAAAACTTTGGCACAAGGTGCTGTCTTGAGTAAGAAAAGTACATTAAAAATAACAGTACATTGAGTAAGCAACAGTACATGTCTTACATTGAGTAGGAAATGTACATTAACACACTAGCAATAGCAATAGCACTTACATTTATATACCGCTCTATAGCTGGAAGCTCTCTAAGCGGTTTACAATGATTTAGCATATTGCCCCCAACATTCTGGGTACTCATTTTACTGACCTCGGAAGGATGGAAGGCTGAGTCAACCTTGAGCCCCTGGTCAGGATTGAACTTGCAACCTTCTGGTTACAGGGCAGCAGTTTTACCACTGTGCCACCAGGGGCTCAAACTAGACAAAGGAAGTCATGATTGAGGAGACTATGATATGATACCTATGGCTCAAAATATAGGAAAAAGTTCTAAATGCAGCCATAATGATACCATTACCCTACACATCATTCAAAACAACCATACTACCTAACTAGGTGAATGCAACTCTTAATGAGTGCAACTCTTAATTATACAATACTAAATGAGTCCCAGATCCATATCAGAATAATGGAGCAATTCCAGACTCCAATTTTAATTTACACAGTGCTTTTCTACATTGATCAAGCATGATAAAAGAACCTTCAGGATGCTGGTGGTTAACTGTAATTTATGCCAAGTTTTAATCATTTTTGCAGTGCCAGACTGTAATATTAGTATAATATTACATTTAAGGAGCTGGCTGGGGCTAGTGTTCCTAGTCATAGCTAATTAAGACAGGCCAGCTAGGTCACATTTAGCATAGACACCCGACTTAGCCCAATTGTATCGGGCCCTTTCAAAAGAGGAAACAGCATAATAGGTGGGATACAGAATTGGAAGAAGGTTCTCAGTACCTACTTTCTGCCACTGACCTACTATGTGAACAAAGATATATTTCTTCATCTTAGTTTTCCCATCCATGTAATGATATTGCCTTCAATGTTAAACAAACATTGAGACTCATAATTTTTTAGAAAATGAGTCTTGATAAGAAAACTATTTTGACATTGGATAACATACTGTGCCTGGACAACAATAATATGGGGGTAAACTCTTGAGAGATAACTGGACGTATGTCTGCCTGTTACTGTACATAAACTTCTGCAAATAATAAAGAATGTGCTATGTTTTCAAGAGACTTTTAGCCTAGAATGAACACTATCAGGGTTATGGCCTTTAAAGAACCTTCTAAGACCCAGCAGTGGAGCAAGAATTCTCAGCTGTCAAAATATAGAAACATCATGGAACAATAGTCATGGGGAGCTGTCCAAACACTATGAGCGGCTGGAATATCTGTTACGCCTTACAGTGACTTGAGGGGACTTGAGGGTATGAGCAAGCTCAAAATAGCAGAAATGAGTACAAAGGCCACATTATAAGGACCAAATGACATGTGCTGGTCATCAACAACCCAACATTTTTAATGTTACTTTAAAACAGCTGCAGAAGAGCCCAATTAGGATTGAAGCAGCGACCTTAGAAGAAGGCATATCTAATGCTTCCCATTTCATCATTTTCCTGAGCTAAATCATGCCCCCACTGCAAAGTATTAGTTCTGCAACAGACAAAACAGCAGTTTGGGGAAGCTATTTAGTGTCAGGGCCTGGGAGAAAGGGCCACACTACATGTTACACTTCAGCTGCATGTAACATTGGCCCCTTCATCATAACAAAGGAAGCTCAGGAGGGGGTACTTTGCAAACAAGAATGGTAATATAATTCTCCTCCTGCCATCCATTTCCCCCTGAATTATTGTCCCCAACTGCTTCTCTTTCTCCCATATTCTGAACCCATGTTTACCTCACAAACATGAGTTCAGAACTGCATGCAAAAGGGGAGCACAGCATGAGCATCCGCAGGACTTTTTTCCGGCGAGCAAACCCCCCTCCCTCGAAGTCTGCTCCATTGAATTAAATGGGAACTGGCTCAAGCCATGGGGGCCAACTGCCTCCTCTTGCTCCTCCTTCTGGATGCCTATGGAGCACAGCTTTGTGGGATTTCAGGGAAAACATGGCTGGCAGAAGTAGGGTTGAGCACTAGCCTCTACTACTAAATTCCTATCCAAGTGTACATTACAGTGGAGAATGGTCCATCTAGCTTTGTTATACAAATTTCTAGTGTAATGTATTATTTGGCCCTAAGATGTTCCATGATCGTAAGTTTGTTTTGAATTGTTTTCTAAGTAGGGAATTTAACCATTTTATACAAGATTGGTTAAAGTCTAAAGGTCCATTCTGTATCAAAACCAAACAGAATGCTTGGTTTTTCTACCCTATCTAAAGAAACACAGATGCCTTGGTTTGTGTTTTGTCCTGCTGATTCTTTGTGGAATGCTACATTACTCTTCCCTCAGACCTTTTCTCCCTCCCTCCCCTTCCTCTAAAAACAAACAACCAAAAAAAACACAACCCCAAACTGCTGAAATTAGAGCAGAAAGGAATTTGCTTCCAAAAATCTCCTCTGAGTTCTTATCTACAAACTTTGGTTGGATATTCACTGAATATTCAAATATTTGGCAAATACATTTGTATTTGATATCTGATTAAATTTGATTTCAGTATTTTATATTTGACAGTATGATAGTTGATGTGTAACAATATTTCATATTTGATAGTTGGCATTCAGAGGTGTTCTGTGTTTGTGTTTGATAGTTAGCCTGTAATGTTACTGTATTTAGCATCTTAGGGTACATGATAAAAATGTAAAGTTGTGCCGTCGAGTTGGTATTGACTCCTGGCGACCACAGAGCCATGTGATTGTCTTTGGTAGAATACAGGAGAGGTTACCATTGCCATCTCCCACACAGTATGGATGATGCCTTTCAGCATCTTCCTATATTGCTGCTGCCCGATATAGGAATTTCTCATAGTCTGGGAAACACACCAGGGGGGATTCAAACTGGCAACCTCTGGCTTGCTAGTCAAGTTACTTCCCTGCTGCACCATTAGGTGGCTTGAGAGCATGTGATACATTAGAAGGAGTAGCACTCAATATGTGACACCATGTGACGTGTCAGTTTGATGTTTGTCAAAATTTAAATGATTAAGGAAGCACTCACATTTCAAATGTTGGGATAAACTATTAAATGCTGAAATGCAAATTCCAAAAACTCGTAATGTTGAATAAACTGTAAATTTTGCCAAATTTTGAACAGTTGTAGGCATTTGTTTCAGCTGCTATAAGAACTCCTCTTACACATATTGTGTGAATGGGCATCTCCTCATTCATGCTAACAATGGCAGCACACAACTGCTTTTCTGATTAGTACCTTGACAGATTATTATCAAGGAGTGAACAATGAAGAGAGATTAAAGGGGATTAGGTCAATTGGGCCATCTGGGAATAAAAGAATCTGACTCACTTTAAACCTGGCTAAACAGACATTTTTCTAAACATAGAATTTAGTTATAATCTGCTCTTAAAATTTAATACTGAACTTGGACTGAAGGCTAAATCTACATTATAGTTTTTTTTAACTAACTATCCCTTTGTACTGTGGTCCTTCTCAAATTAGAACTGTGTATTTAATGCTTTCAATATTAATTTTGGATTAGGATTCTAAGTGATGCTTAACTGCAACCAATTATAGCTTCTGTGGAAAAGAAAGATTCAATGCTAGAGATTAATAGGAAAGAGATTGAAAATGGAAATGTCAGTGGTGTGATAGAAAATGGAAATGTCAGGGGTGTAATGCCCTCATACAAATCTATGACAAGGCCACCTATGTATACAGTTCTGCTTGTCCCATATAAAAAAGGATATCACAGAGCTGGAAAGGGAACAGAAAGAAACAACCAAAATGATCAGGGGCCTGAGCACCATACAAGGAAGGGCTAAAGTGTTTTAATTTGTTTTTAAAAGGTGATTAAGAAGGGGATGCGATATAGATTTATACAGTTATGCACAGTGTACAGAAAGTGGACAGAAATAAGTTTATCTCCCTTTCTCTTAATATTAGGGTTATCTAATGAAATTGATTGGTAATAGATTCAGGCAAGACCAAAAAGAAAAAAGGAAAGTTGTTCTTCACAGAAGGCATTCTTAATTCATACAACTGGCTTTCACCCCTGCTAACTTGGCAAAGAGGCACCTTTTAATGTGGTGATTCTCTTTATTTAGCAGGGGGAGAGTAACTGGCCCTATTCATCACAGTATTATTTTATTAGTAGTAGTAGTAGTAGTACATTTTATATATATATATGTATCTTCCTCCAAGGAGCCCAGAGCGGTGTACTACATACTTATGCTTCCCCTCACAACAACCCTGTGAAGTAGGTTAGGCTGAGAGAGAAGTGACTGGCCCAGAGTCACCCAGCAAGTATCATGGCTGAATGGGGATTCAAATTCAGGTCTCCCCGGTCCTAGTCCAGCACTCTAACCACTCCACCACCCTGGCTCTCCAATATACCTCCAATGACTGTTGCTGGTGTCTATCTTATGTTTCTTTTAGATTGTGAGCCCTTTGGGGACAGGGATCCATCTTATTTATTTGTCATTTCTCTGCGTAAACCGCCCTGAGCCATTTTTGGAAGGGTGGTATAGAAATCGAATAGATGATGATGACGACGACGACCAGTAGCTTAGATGGCTTCAAAATGGGATTAGACAAATGCATGGAGGAGTTAATTATAATGGATATATGAAGCCTCCAGAGGCTATATGGCACTAAATACAAGTTGCTACTTGGAAGCAACCAGAGGAGAAGGCTCTTGCATTTAACCTTGCTTGTGGAATCCTGGACTTGATGGACCCTTTGTCTGATCTGGCAGGGCTTTTGTTATTAAGCATTTTATTTTGCACAGTATGCTTTATAGCATTCACAGCAATCTTCAAGGTAAACAAGAAGATACAGAAGCCATATATAAAAGGAACTAAACTGCTACTCAACACTCAAAGTCAAGCAAATACATTGCATGTATACACTGGTGAATTTCTTCTTTGAGCTTGCCCACCTTTTCTCTGCTTCTTCAAATAGTAAACTTACCCATTTGTAGTTCATAGGGTTTTGCAGCACTTCTGAGCCCACCTACATTTAAAATTGCTGTTGAATTATATGAGCAATCTGTATGTTTACACAGAAGTAGCTGTTCCAAGACTTTGCTGGTGTTCCTTTCCTCGCTGTACAATATTGGTAACAGGTTTGTTTGTTTGCCACCCTCATGGATTTTGTTTTTAATTGCATGGAGAATTGTGCAATTGTATAAAGTTCACTGGGAAATTCAGAAGAAGAAGGCACGAAAACCATGAGCCCAGCCAACACATGGTAGCCGCATGAGGGAATAACTCAGATGTCCACAGATGTTTGTACCTTGTTAAATTTTACAGAGAGCATTTGTGCCTCTGTGTTATGCACCTTAAACCACACCAAGATTGCTTCTGGTGGCACTACTGGTGCTAAGGTGGCTCTTGGGTAAAGCTCCTGTTACATAGGAGCATAGGAAGATGCCATATACTGCATCAGACCATAGGTCCATCTAACTCACTATTGTCTACAGAGACTGACAGTCGCTCCTCCAAAGTTTCAGGCAGGAATCTCTCTCAGCACTATCTTGGAGATGCCAAGGAGGGAACTTGAAACCTTCTCCTCTTCCCAGAGCGGCTTCATCCCCTGAGGGGAATATCTTACAGTACTCATACATCAAGTCTCCCATTCATATGCAACCAGGGTGGATCCTGCTTAGCTAAGGGGACAAGTCGTGCTTGCTACTACAAGACCAGCTCTCCTCTCCTGTTGGCCAGCTGCTGATTAAATCCACTTCATCGCATCACCAACCCACAGTAAAGTCATTATGTAGACAACCACATTCTTTCAGAGAGTTGTATTTCATACAGTAAATTAAACTATGTCATTTCCCTACAGCAAGTCATTTCTGGATACATTCCCATTCAGGTCTCTTTCATGTAACCCCCAGATCCCCCCCCCCGCTTACTCAGCTACTTTGATGCTCACTGCTCTCTCTCCCTCTCTCTCCTTTTTTTCCACACAAGCTGTAGCTTCTGTGTCTTCTCTGACTTTTCTCCTCCCCATTCCTTGGCAGCCCCTCCTCTCATACACTCACCCCTCCTATTCCCCTCCTCCCTCTCAGTAAGTGGCTTGAAAACTTTTAAAAAGCTGTTTCAGTGCTTCAAGTTAGGGGGGAGTTTTTTGTTTTGTTTTTTTAAAAACAAGGTCTCAGCACTTTTCTTTCAGGAAAGGGGGAGGAAGGACAACCAGACAAAAGAGCAGGAGGCTTTTAAAGTTTAAATAGGCAGGTTTGGGTGCCTGAAGTAGTGTCCTTTAACCCTCTGAGGAACTGAAGCACTTGTTTTACCTTCTTCACTGCTAACTCACAAGGTAAGGATGGAACTTTCTTACCCTTTGAGTGAGTTTCAAGGAAATCTTCTGAAACTATTACTTGAACACTTTGACTTGAACACTAAATGTATGTATAGAATTTTTTGGCGTGTTTTATTTAACTTGTCCTGAGGGTTGTTTTTTTTCTTCCTCTCTAAAAGTTCAGTTACTGCTACAGTTACTATGGATGTCTTGCTTGTTTCTGATGTATTTCAAATATGCCAGAAATATTTACTGCAGGAGTTTTCATTTTTCAGTTTCTTTAGGTGCTGAGTTTTTATGCCAATTACAACTTCATTTCATCCTCTTTATCAAGGGATGTTTCATTCCTGAACTCCTTTCTGTCTAACAAAAGGACTTTCTCTCTATAGGGAACAAAGGTACAACTTTGGGGAAAGTTAAGCAAGCCACAGGCAACAGTGTGTTGGAATCTCTCAATTACTTTGAAAGGTCGCAGAAGTTAAAAACAGATAGACCCTACCGCGAGTATTTCATCCCTCCCCCCCCACCAATTTTGCTTTCATATGGAAATTTTGACTGGTGTTTAATAGTTTGTACAAAGCAAGGTCCTTAATTAGGAGCTTTGTTCGAATGCTGCTTCTGTTGCTGTTACAACTAATCGGATGACTTTCACGTGGTCTTTCTGAACACCACCAGCCCCCCCCCCCCCTTGATAATAGATCCAGGCTTTTGATACAGATTTGTAAACCAGCCTTCATATACAGTATTTAGTTAGCCTTTATTCACAACCCCAGATGTCGCTTGTGCGGCGTGAAAGAATCTTCTTATTCTGGCAGCTCATGTGAAACTTGGGGTTGTTGTAGACTGAAGTTGTGCACGAAAACTTTTGGAGACTGAAGTTGTGCACGAAAACTTTTGGAGAACAGTGTCTGACTGCGTCAGGCTACGTTTGCTATAATCGGATTAGAAAACCTTAAGTGAATGAAGGGGAAAGGAAAGGCAACATCTACTCTGAAGCGGGTTTTCTTTTGAAATGAGTGTGGGGAGGTCCTCTCTCATAGCTCAGGCTTCTGCATGTTTACTTAGAAGTAAAGTCCCTGTGTTCAACGGGGCTTACTCCTCTATAAGTGTGCACAGGCTTACAACCGTCCACCGCAATCCTATGCATGCTTACTCAGAAGCAAAGCCCCTTTGTCTTTGATGGGGCTTACTCCTGGGTAATTGTGCATAGGAGAGCTATGCAGACTCAAAAGTCCCTTAATGTGGATTCCTTGGCTTAGGGGTAGTGCGAGCTAAGCTTCTTGTGGTAATCAAAGAACAAAAAAGCAAGACAACGAAGGAGACTTCTGTCGGTGGTTTGTGTGTGTGTGTGGTTTTTTGTTTGTTTGAAAACACCACTTTTGCTTTGTGTTAATGAAATTCGGCATCGAGATTCAGGGCATAAAACTGTAAGTCCACATCCATCACCTCGGCGCGTCCTTCCCTGAGAGAAAGAGCCGCTGCCGCCTACCGGCTCCCCGTCGAGAGCAGGAGCTCGGGGAAGCGCATCTTGCCCCGAGCCTCCTGCGCAGCCGCAATCTGCACACACGCCGACGCAGGCGGCTCCCCGTGCTTGGCCCCACGGCCAACAGCGAGACGAAAGCGCGCCTCGCTCGCGCGCTGCTTGTCTGCGGAGGCAGGATCCCTAAGACGCTGGTGTATCGTCTCCTCCTCCGCTCAGCAGCACTGGTTGCTCCCAGCGCCCCCGGTGGGCGCAACCCAAAGCCACTTTCTTGTTCTGGGAGTACCTTCCCACATTATAACCGATTTCACCTTTCCCCTTCTCTCGGGTATATTTAGCGAGTCCTGCGCTCTGGTGGTGCACAGAAGAATGTTCAGAGGCAGTGTCCTGGAAAACAGCGAGGTCAAGCAACGGGAGAGCAAGAATGTGTAGCCCCTGGGGCCGGGGGGCGGGCGACTGACTCGCCTGAACTTCCATTCAGCCAAATTAACATCTGGATTTCTGAAGCCGCCAGGTTTTTAAAACGCTGTCTGCAAGATGTGCCAGCGTGTGGGGGGAAGTCGAGGAGACCTTCCAAGGGAAAGGGCATTGTGACCCATGGCAGCCAGCTAGAATCCAAATGGGGGGAAAGTGAACGGGGAAGGCTTCAAGAGGGGAAAGCAAAGGATTCGATGGATCTGCCCACGAAGAAATGGATACAGTACCAACACTCAGAGAAGCTAGATTGTGCACATGGGACAGGGCCTTCTCTGTTGTTGCCCCCAGGCTCTGGAATGCTCTCCCATGGAGTGTCAGCTCTTTGACATCTGTGGCTGCTTTTAAAAAGCAGTGAAAGGTCTTTTTAAAAAATTCAGGTTTTTTACCCCTTTGGGGCTTCCAGGTGTCTTATCTCTCCTGTTACTGTTGTATTTTTGTATGGTGGTGGCTTTTTAAAAAAAATGTTTTCTGAGTTTTACTGTGTAACTGATTTTAAGGTTTTATATGTGATTTTTTAATTATGAAAGGTGATATAAAACTGAACAATCAATAACATAAACCCCAGGGGTGGTAATCAGGATTAATACTCGTTTGCATTTCTAGTGTGTAAAAGCACTTTTGCAATTCATTTTGTATTCATCCTTCTTGCGAGGGTGTGTGTGTGTGTGTGTGTGTGTGTGTGTGTGTGGACTCCATGAAGTGGAAATAAAAGCTACATAATCTTATGGCACCTTAAAGACTCTGATGTGGGTTGCTGTTATTCTCATTTTAATAGATGGGCAAGTGAGCGATAAGAATCAGTGGTTTCACAGGATTTGTGACTGAGCAAATAAGCAAGGATGAGAACCTAATGCAACCCAGCAGTCCTACACATGTTTATTCCAAGCATGGCTCCAGGAGGAGGGTAGCAAGGGTGGGCAAGCACCCTCTCAGACAAGTAGTCCCCTGCCCAGCACCTCCCCCCATTTTTGCTTCAGAAATCTAACATGTGGAATACAGCTCACCCACCCCAAAATGCATTTTGCCCCTTCTGTGCCACCACTCTGTGTTTGGTCCCCACCCCGTGTGCCACTGGCTTACTCAGAAATATTTTCAGGTGGTTGACATCCTTGACTGAATTACTTGACAGAAGTCCCATTGAAATTCATAGAACACGTTAAGTCATGTCCTATGAATTTCAGTAGGACTTCAGGTTATTCAGTCAGGAGATCAACCATTGTTTGAGGGGACTTGACTTTGCCATGAATGAGCTCGGCATCGCAGGGTGCAGTCCTGTGTGTATCAGAAGTCCATTCCATGCAGTCAACTCGGAATTGCTTCGGAATTCCGAGCTGACACGGAATTGTTTCTGAATGAACATGCATAAGATCAAGTCACACAAGTAAGCCCAGTCCTACATCCCGTGGGCAATGTAGTGTCTGGTACTACAAGTGAATGCATCTTTGAGGAGGGTGGAATGGCATTGCATGGATAACATCTGTTACTGTGGAATAACATTAATGATTAAACAAAAAATATTCTCCCTCTGAGACATGCTGGGACTAAGCATCTGGTATATTTGCAGGCATTTTTATAAATTGCCATTTTACTTCCATCAGAAGTGTAGACTGCTTTCCCCCTTACTTCTGAGGATTCTTGAACTTGACAAATGGGGTTCTGTGCTGACGCCTTAATATTTTAGGTGCCACAATACTCTTTGATCTTTCTCTTCTGCATGTAGATTAAAACTGGCCTTGAACATAAGAAGCAGCCATAGGTCCATCTTGCTCATTATTGTCTACACAGACTGGCAGCGGATTCTCCAAGGTTGCGGGCAGGAGTCTCTCAGCCCTATCTTGGAGATGCCAGGAAGTGAGCTTGAAACCTGCTTGCAAGCATGCAGCAGGTGCTCTTCCCAGAGCAGATGCACCCCCAAGGGCAATATCTAACAGTGCTCATATGTAAGTAAAGGTAGAGTGTGCCGTCAAGTCGATTTTGACTCCTGGCACCCACAGAGCCCTGTGGTTTTCTTTTGGTAGTCTGGGAAACATACCAGCAGGGATTTGAACCGGCAACCTTCTGCTTGTTAGTCAAGCATTTTCCCGCTGCGCTACTTAAGGTTGTGCTCACATGTAGGCTCTCATTCAAATGCAAACCAGGGTAGATCCTGATTAGCAAAGGCAACAATCCATGCTTGCTACCACAAGATCAGCTCTTCTCTTTTGAGGGCTGTGTATGGAAGACAGACTTAAGGACCAGGGATTCAGGTCTGGCTTCAGATTGCTAGCCCATTTCCCTGCATTCTGATCCTGGCAGTGGCGCTCTTACCCCTGGACTTCATAGCCAAAGTCCAGGGCCTCCACACCACCTGAGCCCCCCAAATCCTCTTTAGTCTGTCCTGGGTGGTGTGGTTGCTGCTGGCCTGCATTGCACCAGGTGACTGTGTGTGAGTATGACCTGTGCTGGGTGCTTTAGAGACAGAGTGGGGACACATTCGTGTCATGGTGTATGTGTGTGTAAGGGGATGATGCTTAACTTGCAGTGGTGGAGGGGGGCCTCCAAAGGCTTTTAGGTCCAAGCTCCAAAATTACCTAGGTGCACCTCTGGATCCTGGATTCAATTTTGGTCCTTTTAGTAATGCACACCTTTCCATCTGTTTCGGTCTCAACGAAAGATTGGGTTTACACTCTTAAACTGTAGTAAAGGTTTTTGGAAGAACTTAGTTGACTGGCATTTCAAAGCAAGAAACCAAATAACAGTGTAGTTAATATGCCCTTTTCAGTTTACATGTGGAAATTCTTTGTTCCTTTCTCAAGGGATAGTAAACCTGCTTATGAGATCTGTTGTTTCACACCCAGATTTGTCGTCTTCAAAACCCTAAGCCCATGTTGTTTACTATTTCTCATGTTTCCCTGGTTTCTCCCATGGACTTTTATGCAAACCAAAGAGCTAGGCATATGCTCTCATCCAGCTACACCACACTGCAGCCACACAGAACTATGACACACACTTCCCCATGACTTTCTGACATAGTGCTCCGTCATCATTATAGGTACTTAAAATAGTGAAGCTGCATTATATGTCCTGGAAAACATGAGCTATAGGACATGACACATGGCATCACTTTCCTTTTAATAGAGAGAGACAGAGAGAGTGTCCCAATTGTGGTTTTCAAATCCACAATTTTTCCTGCATATCTTGTAAAATGATATATCTGGTCATCTAAAAATGCTAACAAAGTTATGCTGTCATTATTTCCCCCCTGTAACATGCACTTTGCTTAGAACATACTGCCACTATGCATATTTATATACTGCTCTTCAACCAAAGTTCTCAATGTGATTTACACAGAAAAATAAACTAATACATAAATAAGATGGTCCCCTGTCCCCAAAAGGCTCACAATCTAAAAAGAAACATAAGGCAGATACCAGCATCAGCCACTGGAGGGATGCTGTGCTGGGGCTGGATAGGGCCAGTTGCTCTCCCCTTGCTAAATATAAGAGAATCACAGCTTGAAAAGGTGTCTCTCTGCTCAGTTAGCAGGCGTTACTAGAGATAGGACCATCCTTGGAGCAGGTCCATTGTTCCAGCATATCTGATCCATTCAGGTCATTTGTACAGACTACCTACAAGCAAGTCAGCCATAATGATCTCAGAAGCCATCTGAATGTGCAGTCATTTCTGTGCTTAGCTGTCAGTGCGGTATTGCCTCTGAGGGAACGGCATCACATCGGTGATGCGCTCAGCATTGAGCCTGCGTAACTTCCCTTTGCAAGTCCCCAGCTAAATGTGATAATTCTGAATCACCAGTCAAGTATAGCTTGAGTGGGATCACCCTATCCAAAAGTGGTCTGAGCTAGAGTCTCTAACTGCGTGATAAGGAGGGGACAGTGCAGGGCAAGTGCTTTCTGTGTGGTACTCGCAAAGTGAGAGCAAGGGAAAGGCACCTTGCATTTGCCACAGATACGTCCCACATTCCTGGCTCTAAACCAGAGCACTAAACTGAAAGCACAGGAAACTTCTGTTTTGGATAAGCAGTCAGGGCTGGTTTAAGCATACTGCAAGTTCTGCAATTGCAGGGGGCCTCATGCTGGGCTAGGGTCTGTGCAGAAAAACAGCAACAGGAGTACAAAGGGAGAGTGAGAGAGAGTCTCAGAAGCTGTGCTCTTGCCAGACGGGATTTCAGACAGGCTGGTCCTCCGCTGATACTGAGAGAGAAGGAGAGGCAGGAGCCACAGGGCTGCCAAGGATGTCACCAGCTGTGGAGAGCTGAAGGACCTGGCACTTTCTGAGTGAAAAGCAAGGGCTCTGTCCCATAAGTTTTCTCTGGACATAGGAAGCTGCCTTGCACTGAGTCAGGACTTTGGTCCACCTAGTGCAGTACTCTCTACCCTGACTTGCAGCAGTTCTCAAAGCTCCTCCCCAGCTCTGCTACCTTGCAGCAGGAAATTGAACTTAGGACCTTCTGAATGCAAAGTGTATGTTCTGCACACTGAATTCCTTAGATTAATGATACACAGTGTGAATAAATCCTTCCTCTTCTCCATCCTTTTGTTCTAGATTCTTGCCAACTTAGCTGAGGCAGAGGAGTGGCTAAGGAATCAAAGTGCCATGAACCTCCACACTCTTTAGCCCAGGGTTGCACAACTTCAGCCCTCTTGCAGATGGTGGGCTACAACTCCCATAATCCCTGACTATTGGCTTCTGTGGCTGGGGTGATGGGACTTGTAGTCCAAAAACAGCTGGAAGGCTAAAGTTGTGCAGCCCTGCTTTAGCTCTGTGTGTGTGTGTGTGTGTGTGTGTGAGAGAGAGAGAGAGAGAGAGAGAGAGAGAGAGAGAGAGAGAGAGAGAGAGAGAGAGAGAGATGATTGTGCCATTGAGTCGGTGTCTCCTCCTGGCATGTGGTTTCTTTGGTAGAATACAGGAGTGGTATTCAACAGCCTCTTTCAACAGCCTCCAACAGTCTCTTGCTCCTGGGCAAGCTGCTTCCCTGCTGCACCACTGGGACCCCCAACCTAATTTTGCAGTAGCCCCAAACATTTCTACAACCAGCCCTGCAAACAGAATGCATCAGAAATCCATGTGAGATCTTCTATTTGCCACAGGACACAGTATTGCAAACCATTAAAGGCAGGATTCTTCCACCTCTCTACATTAGACTGTCTCGAAACATTAGTTATGTTTGAAAGATGATTGGTGCCTGTATTGGAAACACATTTATAGCTAAGTTCTATTGACTGTTGGGGAAGTTGTTTTCAAACAGCAGTTTATCATCTTGGGAGCATTTTTAAACATGAGGATTAGGTCAGGTTTAGGGATGTGCACGGAATGGGTTTTGCGTTCCATTCCGAGCTCGGCCTGAATGTTCCAACCAGATCACTGGGGCAACCTGGTGTTTGCATGGAACATGCGCATTCCATTCAGAATGTTCCAAGTGTTCCAGCATTTTTTTTAAAAAAAAATTAAGATAGGGATGGTGGTGCTGGGGGGTGGTGAGAGGCACTTACAAGTACTTTAACATTAAAGTAATTGAGGCTCTTACAGGTACCTTGGCTTTAATATGAAAGTAATCAAAGCTCTTCTCTAAACCGATCGTAATGCACTGGGCCGGCACCGCTCTCGCAGTGCTCTGGCCAGCATTCCATGTGGTGGCGTGGCAGCGCTTCTCCAGAACTCACCTGGCCTCCATGCCTGTGCAGAGGCCAGGTGAACTCCAGAGATGCACGGCTGCGTGGGATGCCAGCCGGAGCCCTGTGCCGGAGCCCTGCTTTGATTACTTTAATGTTAAAGGTACCGGTAAGTAGGGGTGTGCACAAAAATGATATGCCTGGTTTGGTTTGAATCTGGTTTGGACTCGAACAAAACTAGGCATGTTCAGTCCCCCCACCCAACAGACCCCCTGGCTTAGCTGGAATTCAAGGTGGTACAAGGGGGTCTAATGTTTATACAACAATTTTTTTTAACTCACCACCTCGGGGTGGGGGGAACCACCATGGTCATGGGAGGGTCTCCAGTGGGTGTCTCTCCTCCTTCCAGCCTCCCCCTAGTCTCAAAATGGCCAAGTTTGGGCAGTTTTTGGTCCGTTCTCGGCCTCTTCACGCTAGCAGTGGCCCTTCTGGAGGCTGCAGAGCATGCACACTGGGGTCATGCAGATGGCCACTGCACATGGATGGTGGCCTCCAAAATAGCTGACACCAGCATGAAGAGGCCCAGAACAGGTCAAAAACTGCCCGACCTGGGGCATTTTGAGACTGGGGAAGAGGCCGGCAGGGGGAGGGGGAATCACCAGAGACCTCCCCTGTGGCCATGACAGCACCACCCTCTCCAGAGGGTTCTTAATTTGTTCTTAATTTGTATTTATTGATTAGAATCCCTGGACTGGGGTGGGGGGTTGTAGGGCGAGCCAGGGGCCGGCCCTCAAGCTGGCCAAGTTCCATATTGAACTGGCTCAACATTGATACTCCCTTTTGAGCAGTGTTCTTTTCTGAGCTCAGAACACTCGAAACAGCCCATTCCAAGTCAGAACGTTTTGCACATCGCAAGTCGGGTTTCACATTTCCCATGTCTGTGACCCAAATGTAAAAACTTATCTACATTGGCAATAGTATTGTCTCTCTTCCATTTTCTGCCCTGCATTAACAACGTTAACACAGCTAATGCAAGTAGAATGTCACATATGAAAATAGTCCAAGACTTGCTGTGATTAGGTTAGGATACACCAATAGCAAAACCAGTGTAGCATTGCAAAACTTGAAGTTGTGCCAGCACTGCACCAATGGTGTGTCAACATAATAGGTATGCCAGCCTAAGTGTTTAGGATCAGATTATTATATTTACATTCAACTCTGTATGTGAATTAGAAATATTTCCTGTAATTTTTAAAAGCAAGTTCCCAAATTAGTGCACTCCACTAACATTAGTGTTTTCAGTAGCTCAGATGCTAGACAGCATGCTGAATCAGGATTTAGATTTCAAGCGGGGAAGTAACTTGCCTAGGGAGCAAGAGGTTGCTGGTTCAAATCCCTGCTGGTATGTTTCCCAGACTATGGTAAACACCTATATTGGGCAGCAGCGATATAGGAAGATGCTGAAAGGCATCATCTCATACTAGGTGGGAGATGGCGATGTTAAACCCCTCCTGTACTCTTCCAAAGAAAACCACATGGCTCTGTGGTCGCCAGGAGTCAACACTGACTCGACGGCGCAACTTTACCTTTACTTTGCTCTGCAGTTTGACTATATGCTGTACCTATAAAATGACAGCAATTATTCAAAGTGAAAAGGAATCTAAATGACAGAAGTGGCTCAGACTCATTTAATGCATGATCTTTGTTCGGATATCCTGGGTTATGTGAGTCTGGGTTATGTCCAGACTCTGGACCTTAACCATTTGTCTCTCTGTACACAATGGATAGCATCCAATTTAGTCATGACTAAGCACTACTGAAAAGTCAGTTATGACTGACTTCAGCTCATTTAATTTCAATGGGACTTAGTAATGAGTAAGTTAGTTTGCCCAGTTATTTGGCATTAATAACATATGCATTTTCTTCTCTCCATAACCACCTCAAGGGATGACTTGCACATATGAAACAGGTGTTGAAGATCAAATGCCACAGACAGAACTTTCAAATCACTTGATGTTACCTCAGACGATAGAATATTTTTCATTGGAGATAATTCAGCAACAAGTCATTCAGTGATGTATGTGTATTTGAGGATCATTCCAAAACCACACTGATTTCCATTACATGTATGTTTGAATAAGTACACTTAGGTCCACAGCCTTACACTCAATCTTTTAAGCATTTGGATATCCCTGAAAATGGAAAGGAATTACTTCCAAGTGGCCATGTTTAGGAATGAAAAATGAGAATAGGCTCTAATGTGATATATGTAGAATCCAAGGGAAAGAATTGTAGTGTGGAAGGACAAGGCAGTGGAGTGGAATCAGGGATATTAATAGTTTAATGAAATAGATATTATGTGCAGACTCAGGGGCATAGCTATAACTGAGCAAATGGGCTCAAAGAACCCAGCCCCCAAGTGCCTGAGGGCCCCCCAGCCCCCCCTCCCTATTTTCTTCATTATTCCCCTTACTTGGAGGGGCCATCGGGAAGAGGGGTGAACATGGGCCCCCTCTCCCCTAGCTATGCCCCTATGCAGACTGCCTTTCCATGTTCTTGCTGCTGGCTCTTTGTTAGCCCCGCCTCTACTCCAGGACTGAAATACAAGTAACTAAAGCCCCATTGAAAAGCTGGCCTGGATCAAGGAATGGATTAACCAAAAACACCATAATGTATTGGTATATATGTTGACGAGGGCATAATACATTAGATTCTGGACATCTGGGGAAATTAGATACTGGACTTGAACATTTAAACTGTATAAGGAAGAGTAATTCATAGAAACCTTTGTAATATCTAGCAGAAAGGAGATAAAATCACTTCATTCAAATGTTCCCTTAATTCAAGAAGAAGTGCATGCAGCCTGATCATATGCATGTTTTCTCAGAAGTAAGTACAGCTGAGTTCATTAGGATTTGCTCCTAGGAAAGTGTGCATAGGTTGCAACTTTACAGCCAAATTGCTATGCATGTGTCATCAGTCCCCTGAGGCTGCAATCCAGCTTTCCACACTTTCCTGAAATCATATCTGGATTAAATGGAACATGTATTCATTGGTCTGCAACCTTAATTTATTCGCTGATAATAAATAAGTCAAAATATTGCCATTCAAAAATCAAGCATCGTATCCCTGGTCTTCTTGTAACAGGATCTCGTTTACAGCTTTCTGCTAGGCACCAACTGAACTTTAAGAATGTTTGAAGCTGATGACCTGATTGAAAAATATTTGTTTCTTAGAACTGCCAGAGTAGTTCAAGCAAGAAATGCTTCCTTGAAGTAAATATAGCCTGGGGAGATAATGAATCCTAATTTTGCCTGCTAAAACAAATTCTAAAACTGACGATGAATTGAAAAGAAATATTACTGGTGTGGAATTAAACAGATAGGACTTGGAGTATATCTTCTCATATCAATGGACCGGAGAGGAATGTAATTAAAAACATATAATCTAAAATTCCCTAGGAATAACACTTCTTTTGTTTTCGACCATACTTTAAATCTGATATAACATTATACTGTAAAGAAATCCACTGGGCCTGGAGGGAAATTTGATAATGGCATATTTTAAAATCATCAGCAAACTAGCTAATGAAATCAAGAAGCTATTACTTATTATTCCTTGAAATGGTGTTTTCTCAGATAGGAAACCGAGAAAGGCAACTTTACAAAGGCAACTTTCATAAATCCTATGGCTTGAAAATCTACATGGTATTCACATGTGCCCTGGGCCAGCAGTAACAAGCTGCACATGAAATCTTTGATGCAGGAGCATAGCAAGGTTGGAGTGGGCCCTGAGATAAGAAGTGAAGACGGGCCCCTGCTCCCGCTCCCTACAGGTACTTTCTTCAGACAGTTGGGGAAAGAGCTAAAAGCAAGCTGTCACTTAGCTGGCAGGCACCCCCGGGGGCCTAAGGACATTTGTCCCCCACCTTTGTTCAGTTATAGCTATGCTCCTGCTTCCATGCATGCACCATCCCCTTTGAATGTTCAAAATGATGCTGTGCAGGAGGAAATAATCTAACACTGGGCACCTGACCAAGTATCACTATTCACTTGTTTGGGGAGTGGAGGTTTCTGGTACCAGGCACCTTCTTTTTCTCCTTTCCCCATGTGTGATCAGCGCCAACCATCTGTTTGGCAGGGAGACCCTTGATGTGCAAAAATATGTACAGAGCCATCTACTGCATGGGAGGATCTCTAGATTTGGGCCATAGTCATCACCAGATGTCAGGATCTAAAGATATTTTGCAATGCTTACAAGTTGGTCTTTGGGACTAGAACTAAATGTCATGGAAAGCCCTCTGCCTGTGAGTTTGCAGTAGAGAAAGCTGAACTAGGTGGAGCAGTAGAGAATGCTGAACTAGGTGGAACAGCCAAGAACACTGAGCTAGGTGGAATGCTGAACTAAGTGAAGCAGTAGTCTGAGAATAAACCTTCTTCAAGAATAAGTGAGCATTTTGTTTGCCATTATGAGCACTGATATGGCTTAGTGCCGCAGATGTTGTTCTGGGAGAACTGAGTTTAAATGTCCTCTTTGCCTTGGATGAGGAACCCTGCCCGATCCTCAGTTCCCCTTTGAGAATAATGATTCCTTTCTTGTGGTTGACCTGGACTTGTTTTCTAGAAATAGCTATCTGAGATTTATCTTCACAGCAATTTTACTGTACAAAACCTAGCTCAAAATGCTCATACTTGGCATTTCACATGCTTTTTTTAAATCTGTGAAGCTTTTAAATGTAAATCCAAAAATGAATACATCTAGCAATGTCTCTTACAAATTTGATTCCTTGCCTTTATAATTGAAATTACAAAGATCTTCCTCCCCATAGTAGCTCTTTTATGTTTTGGATGTTTGATGTGGGACTGAGCCCAATTTCTAGTAAAATTTCAAGATTGGCTTTTAGTGGTATTGAAACACTTCCAGTAAGATTTTATGTGAAAAGTCGTCCAGAATTTCCAGAAATGCGTAGGTGTGTGTGGCGGGGAGAGGAGTTCTTCTCTTTTTTATTTTATTCTGGTTGATTAAACACATTTTCATTCAGATATGTACCCATTAACACTGAATGTTCTGCAGTTTGAAGTTTGGCAAATTCAGTTTACTAAAAGTTCCTCAGTCTGAGGGGCCGGGCTTCAAATTGGGCTTTAACTAGAGCTAGATGGTCTAAAGCAATTGGATTTTGAGGCTACCCTGTTTTGGAAGCTGCAACCTTTTGGTGGCCATGGAGTCCACTGTATTTGTGGATCTGTATCCCCTCAGGCCACCTGACTTCACAGGGATTTCACTATGTAACAACTGTGGCAGTCACCACATACTTTCCCACCGTCTCACCCCACCCCAGAAGGAAAACCTACTTGTCTAAATCCACCATGACAATTATGTGGACTGTAAATTCATACTGAAATGTGAAACTGCCAAGCAACAAGTTGCTTAGTCTCTCATACCCGTACTGGCAACAAGCCCCAAGTATGTACACTTAGGATTGAAGTCATATTTGTGAGTATGGAGAAATTGTTTTATCTGATATGTATTACTTTTAGATGCCATAATCTCTTTGCAATTTGTTTCATGTATGATCATGCACATATCTCCTTTTAAGAACACAGTCTTCCAGTTTTGCAGGCTGGCACCAGTGCTTCAGCTATTTGTGTTGTTCCTTTTTAGGTAGCAGCCAGTGAAGATGGGTGATTGGAGTGCTCTGGGAAGGCTCCTTGACAAAGTCCAAGCCTATTCGACTGCAGGAGGGAAGGTGTGGCTGTCTGTCCTGTTCATCTTCCGAATTTTGTTGCTCGGGACAGCGGTGGAGTCTGCCTGGGGAGATGAGCAATCAGCGTTCCGGTGCAATACCCAACAGCCTGGTTGCGAAAATGTCTGCTATGACAAATCCTTCCCAATCTCCCACGTGCGCTTCTGGGTTCTGCAGTTCATTTTTGTGTCAGTGCCAACACTCCTGTACTTAGCACATGTGTTCTACGTGATGCGGAAAGAAGAGAAGCTAAACAGGAAAGAAGAAGAGCTGAAGCTTGTCCAAAGTGAGGGTGTGAATGTAGACATGCACCTCAAACAAATAGAAATTAAGAAATTCAAGTACGGGATTGAAGAGCACGGCAAGGTCAAAATGCGCGGGGGACTGCTCCGCACCTACATTATCAGCATCATTTTCAAATCTGTCTTTGAGGTGGCTTTCTTAGTCATACAGTGGTACATCTATGGGTTCACTCTGCAAGCCATTTACACTTGTGAACGGGTGCCTTGCCCACACAAGGTGGATTGCTTCCTCTCCCGTCCCACAGAGAAAACTATCTTCATTATCTTCATGCTAGTGGTATCTTTAGTTTCTCTCAGCTTGAACATTATTGAAATCTTTTATGTCACCTTCAAGAGCGTTAAGGATCGCATGAAGACAAAAAATGATCCTTTCTCTCCCAACAGTGGCTTGAGTCCCTCCAAGGAATGTGGATCCCCAAAATACGCCTACTTCAATGGTTGCTCCTCTCCAACTGCTCCCTTGTCACCCATGTCTCCACCAGGATACAAGCTTGTCACCGGAGACAGGAACAATTCCTCCTCCTGTCGTAACTACAATAAGCAAGCCAGTGAACAAAACTGGGCAAATTACAGTGCAGAGCAGAATAGGATTGGACAGGCTGGGAGCACCATCTCCAACTCACATGCCCAGCCCTTTGAATTTGCTGATGAGCCCCAGAACACTAAAAAGATGGGCTCTGGGCATGAGCTGCAGCCTCTCACTGTTGTGGACCAAAGGCCCCCGAGCAGAGCCAGCAGTCGGGCCAGCAGCAGACCTCGACCTGATGATCTGGAGATCTAACCCTTCCTAGTGACATTACTTAACACAACTATGATATGAAATGCATTAGAAGATGCACATGTGGCACTCATGCGGTTTCATTGGAGGTGGTACTTTAGCAATCTCAGCCAGGAGATTTTAGCAAACATTAAACAAAAAAAGAAAAAACTTGGGGTGTTTTTTTTTAAGTGAGAAGCTGGGGTGGTGTGGGGAAGTACAGCACATGTTGGTATTTAAAGTAGCTGATTTTAAAACTTAAATGCTAATTTTTTAAAACATAAACACTACAGTAGGTTTTTTTTTGTTTTTTAGAAAGATCATAAATGTCTGGATATGTGTGTGTATAATATGCTGATTTTTCTAAAGAGTTTTGTTTTTGTTATACTAAAAAAAAGTTAATTGAAATGGATGAAATGGAGATGGTATTCTTTTATTGAACAGCTGACAGACTTAGGTCAGATTTTGATCATTTTCCTGTTATGAACATTCCATTGTTAAAATTTGCACTTTGAAGGAACACTCCCTGTTATGAATTTGTCAGTCTATACACTCAAGCAAGTATAATCTGTTTCCTTGAAATCAGTCAACTACATTTCAAACATGGTCCACCCATATATTTTGGCCATGTGCTTCCTGTACTTCAGGCAGACAGATCTAATTGAGGGTGTAGGTTGGAGGACCTGAACTCTGCACCATTATTGCTCACTAGAAGATTCTGATGACTACAAAGAGTTTTCACCAGTTACTAGGAAACAGTTGGTCAGGTGTAATGTGTGAAGCTAGACAATCAAGTCATTTTTGTTTAATGATATCATCTACTGGCTGCAAACAGAAGTCCCACTGAAATTGATGGAATTTGAATAGTTTGGATGGAAGTGCAGTTACTGAGTGCAATGTAGCATGACTGAATTGATGGGAACTTTTTTTTGACTTCAGTGATACATGGATGACAACCAGAGGGAGTTCCTGTCTTGATGGACCAACACATTCACTTCAATAAAGGGGACAGGTTTACACCCATTAAAACATTGAAGTGAATGGAATGGTCATTTGTACAGGAAGTTTTGTGCATACATAAGGTTCCCCACATCTACTGCACAGAGTTGAGACAAGTGTGCTTATTTGTGTGTTATTTCTAAAGACCTATTTAGAAGGCATGAAAACATCCAAGTGCACAAGGATGATACACTCTCACACTAATATGCACACAAAATGTTTAAACATTTGGGGGTTTTATAAGTAATGATGGTGTTTACATTAAATGATTCCAGCAGTGCAAACCAATCTGATAGAAACTGTAATAATATTTTCCTATATTTGACTATAGCCGTTTTATAAATTTTATGGAATACGAATACCATCTTAAGAATCAAAGCCCACTAACCTTTGAAAAACTCCCCTATGAATTCCAAAAGGAAGTAGTGAGTAAAGCTTCCAAAGTCACATACTTTCCATATAAATGATTTCCTTATGTCAGTGTTGAGAAGGAAGAAACCTGCTGGGTTACTCAGCCCATTTCTCTGACTAGTAATGACTTATGCTTGAATAACAGAGAAGGTAGTACTGTGGAGACGGAGTGGAAAGTGCTAGCCTGTCCATAATGTGAGAGACTTTGGGGCAATTTACACATCCATGTTTGTTCTGTTGTAACAGCAGATATCACATGATCGTTTGAAGGCGTGAAATGGCCATTGCAGATCACCTATCATGGAAAGAGCAAAGGAATCACTTGATAACTGCAACCTCAGTGGATTGTGTGAATGGACCCTTAGCAAACTGCTCTGAGCTGTATTAATAATACGTTGTTTTTACAGTAAGAAGTACCTTTTACTTCTTGTTCACTTATCAGCTCAACTGTAGCGTTATGGTTCAATTCAGTCTTGATAGTTCACTCTCTCTCAGTTTTGATATTTGCACATAAAATTTTGCCTGGGGTGCAAGTGAGGCTGAAAGAGTACAATTCTAATTTATTTGAAATATATGCTAAGGAAATGTACCAGTTTTGATTTTCTTTTTCAACTGCAGTGCCTTTTAGTTCAACACAGTTCAACCAGGAACATAGCTTGGTTTCATTCTGCAGCAACACAGATTTGTGGGTTTATATAATAGATTATACTAAGTTTGACATTCCATGTTAAAACCATTGTTGAGTTCATTGATTGCATGTATGCTGCCATAGTCCATCAGATCACATTTTCTGGAGAACAAATGTTAGCCAATAAAGTTTTAATTTAGTATAATTCAGCTTGCCAATGGTCATTT
The DNA here is from genome assembly GCF_027244095.1 of Hemicordylus capensis. NCBI lineage: Eukaryota > Metazoa > Chordata > Lepidosauria > Squamata > Cordylidae > Hemicordylus > Hemicordylus capensis. Next base: position 340,806,014 of record NC_069657.1, read on the forward strand.
TGTGTGTCTGCAACTTTGTATTAAGTATTTAAAAGGCAAACTAAGCTGCAGGTTTCATCACTGGTGTTTTCCATGCGGTAGAGGCATGAAAAGTTACTTATGCTGCTCAACCAATGCCTATAGAAAAGGGAAGAACTCCTTGGCCTTGCTTTGTTGGGGTGGCCAACTTCAGGCTCACCAGCTGTTGGACTCCCATCATCCCCAGCTGCAAAAAACTCAGATGGGGATTATGGGAGTTGTAGCCTGACCATAGCCCGAGAGCCTCAGGTTGGACACTCCTGTTCTATGTTCTTCACTCCTATCAGAATCAGCCAGGGAAGCTTTTTGTCAAGCTTTGTGGTGTTGGGAACATAGGAAGCTGTTGCTCTAGACATCTCTCAGACCATTGCTCTATCTAAATCAGTATTGTCTACACAGACTGGCAGCGGCTTCTCCAAGGTTGCAGGCAGGAATCTCTCTCAGATCTCTCTTGGAGGTGCCACCAGGGAGGGAATTTGAAACCTAGATGCTCTCCCAGAGCAGCTCCACCCCCTAAAGAGAATATCCTACAGTGCTCACAGTTCTAGTCTCCCTTTCATGTGCAACCAGGGCGGACCCTGTTTAGCTAAGGGGACAAGTCATGCTTGCTACCACAAGACCAGTTCTCCTCTCTACCCATTCCTTTCTTCGCACAGAGCAGCACAATGGCCACTACCTAGCACAGGGGCACTTGTTTGGTTTGGGCAGAAGCCTTCCGTGCTGTTAAGCAAGAATTCGAACCAAGATCTAATCCAGAGATGGGTAGCATACCTTCAAGCTGATGCTAAGCCTCTTATGCCTGATCCGATGCACTCTAGAAGAAAGAATTGCCTCATGGGATCAGACAGTAAGTCAAGGGGTGTGTGCATGTTAAAACGAGCCTGTACAACAGCACTTTGTTGGTATCTATCTTTGGATGTACTGTATTAATATATATTATATATATAGTATTATATTTAATATTATCTGGTATTTCGAGCTGAAAAGGAATTTCCCCTCAGGTTAAATTAACTAACTAAATATTGCCTTTTCCTTTAGTGTGTGGCTTGGCTCACTTGCTCTTTCTGGAGAGTTTTCCTAAACTGATTACACAACACCATGTTCATTTCTGCCATCAGTCTGTGGCACATAATAATCCATCTTTGAGCAGCAAGAGATCTACAGAACCACTTCTTTTTACTCTAGAAAAGGTTTGGCAGACCTGCCTTTTACATTCAGCTATCCACTGAACCTTCTGTCCATGAAATTTTGATTTTTGGAAGGGCTGGTCCCCTTATCAAAATTTTATGTTTTTATTTATTTCGCTCACATGCGTACACACACACACACACTCTTAAAAACATACTTAAATTTCTTAAAGGGGAGTTCTGGTGACACCAGAGGCTTTTTCAATGCATTTATACAGATGCTTTCCTGATCACAGTGATGTGATCAGATGATCACACGACAGCAAGGCAGGAAGACTCTGTAAATGCCTGGTGAGTCTTACTGTGTTGAAGAAGCTTCTAGAACTGGAACAGCCTTGTGTTTGTAAGATTCCAGTAAGTTCCCAGCCTGTTCTATCATGGTTCTCCATTGCCGGCACACAGAGGCGGTCAGTGAGGGCAGCACTGGGGGGGCGGTGGCTTTAAAAAGTGGTTACTTGTAGTACCGCTGGTACCTACAAGCCAGAGCAATGGTGCCATGCCCAGAATCCTGTGTGGCTGCCTCTTCAGCACCCACCTGGCCTCTGCAGATGTGTGGAGGCCATTTTGCATGGTCAGCATGGTGTTGCTGACCATGCAAATGGCCTTCGTGCATGCGCAGAGGCCAGGTGAGTGCTGGAGCTGCCACAGTTGCCTTGTGGGATGCCATGCAGGGTGCTGCTGCTCACAGCAGCTTGCAGGTGCTGGCGGTACTGCTGGTAACCACTTTTTAAAGATATCTTTTGCCATCACCACCCCCGTGCCGCCTTCACCAGCTGCCTCTGGCCTGTGGCGAAGTTCGGCAGAATTTCTTATGTAGGTTCTTACCTAGAACAACCTTCATCTTAAAGTACTGTAAAGGTTAAATGACATTTAGGTTCCTTCAGATTAAATGATCCTCAGGTTCCTTTGACCATTGTGATTTTGTCATTCTGATCCCAAGCCCAGCAGAAGTTGGTGAGTTGGCACATTGGAAAAGAGTGTTGCTGCAGAGCAGTAACTAACAGAGAGAGCAGGGCAAACCCCTTTACGGGTGGAGATTGCAAAGCAGCATTGGATGCATATAGTATAGGCTAATACCATATAGATGCAGGACTGCTGACTAGAGAGCAGGGGGCACAAGTCATGAGACATAAGCTGCTTTTCAGCAAAGCTATATGCATGTGCAAGGGAGAGCTGCATATGTCCCTGGAAATTTCTTCCATCTGCACTTCTCACACTACTGAAGAGAGGTAAGCTTTTTCAAAGCAGTCAAAGAGAAAAAAGTATAAGATGATTCCTTGACGCCAATCAGCTCCCAATCTAAAAAACCCACACATGATAGCCACCTGTACTACATTATACCTCAGGCTCACCAGTATCAAAGATAATCCTTGGTCCTGTTTCGGGTCTTGTTTTTCCCATTAAGGGGAAGCAGTCTTCCAGTCTGATGCAGCATTTTGATGGATGTCTGTGCCAAAAGGTTCACTTTTAGAACACCCCTTCAGCCCTTTATTTCATTAATTTGTATTCATAACTCCTAAGTTCCTTCTGCCACTCCTGCTTGAAGTACAACACGATAAACCTCACCATCACTGGAGTCATCCTCCTGAGATATTGTGAAATGTTCTACCTGAAGGGGCAGGTGTGATCTTTGGCTCCACAGAACACCTTGGAGTTGGAAAAAAATATTTACTTTGTAATGCTAGAATAATTTGCAGTCCATGGTGTATTTGCACCATATCTTAACTCAGTCTTAACCCACCCACCAAGTGAGATTTAAAATTCCAGTGTTGGGAAGTGTATTATTTCAAGACACTGGAGCTCATCTGCAGTATGCTCCTGTGTTTATAATCATATGCAGATATTATTTGGATACAATGCACCCTTCAAACGTGGGAGAAGGCAGAAGTGCAGGTGGGAAGAGGGGCATTCAAATAGGGTGGGAGGAGTTGCAGGCATTATTGGAGCTTTTGTACTTACTACTTTCAAGGCCATGTGGGATGCCTTGAGAGAGAGCAGAAATGAGATTAGAACAGTGTTCACTGCTCATCCTAGCTGCAGCAACTACTGTGATTGAGGAAGAACAGGAGATCACCCTGCTGCCACTTTACATGAGTACCCAGGTATGGTTTATGCTCACTGACTGATTACAAATGCATGCAAGGAAAAGCTTGGGAATGGCAAGACTCTAGAAATGGTTCTGTGGCTCACAGGTCTTGTTTGACATAAGTACATTAGAACAGTCCTGCTGGATCAGGCCCAAGACCTATCTAGTCCAGTATCCTCTTTCACACAGTGGCCCACCAGATTCCTCTGAGAAGTCTCCAGGTGAGAAGTGAAGGGATGCCCTCTCTCTTGCTGTTGCTTACCTGCAACTGGTATTCAGAGGCATCTTGCATCTGAGGCTGGAGTGGCCTATGACCACCAGATTAGTAGCTATTGATAGACGTGTCCTCCATGAATTTGTCCAAGCCCCTTCCCTTTTAAAGATATCCAAGCTGGTGGCCATCACCACATGCTGTGGCAGAGAATTCAATGGATTAATTATGTGCTGTGTGAGAAAGCACTTCCTTTTGTTAGTCCTAAACTTCCTGGCCTTCAGTTTCATGGGATGACTCCTGGTATTTAGGTTTGAGTTCTAGTATTGTGAGAGAGGAAGAAAAATTTCTCTCTGACCACTTTCTCTACTCCATGTATAATTTTATACACCTCTATCATATCTCCCCATAGGTACCTCTTTTTCAAACTAAAAAAGCCCAAGATGCTGTACCCTAGTCTCATAAGGAAGGTGCTCCAGGCCCCTGATCATCTTGGTTGCCCAATTCTGCCCGCTTTCCAGTTCTACAATATCCTCCTTATAATACAGTGACCACAACTGTACGCAGTATTCCAGATGTGGCTGCACAATTGATGTGGCGGTACCCTCTCTCACAATACTATGCACATCATAATATTAGCATTTTTATTTGCAATCCACTTCCTAATGTTCCCTAGTGTGGAATTTCCTTTTTTACATCTGTTGCAAACTGAGTCAACGCTTTCAATGAGCTGTCCACCACAACCCCAAGTTCTCTCTCCTGATCAGTCACTTGACAGCTCAGAACCCATCAGTGTATATGTGAAGCTGGAGTTTTTTGCCCCAATGTGCATCACTTTACACTTGCTTACATTGAACTGCATTTGCCGTTTTGTCTCCCACTCACCCAGTTTAGAGAGAACCTTTTGGAGCTCTTCACAATCCGTTTTGGATTTCACTACCCTTAATAATTTAGTGTCATCTGCAAATCTGGTTACTTTCCTGCTTACCCCAACTTCTAGATCATTTATGAACAGGCTACAGAGCACTGGTCTCAGTACAGATCCCTGGGGGACCCCACTTCTTACTTCTCTCCATTGTGAAAACTTTCCATTTATTCCTAGCCTCTGTTTCCTGTCCTTCAACCAGTTACCAATCCATAGATGAACCTGTCTCCTTATCCCATGACTGCTGTTTACTCAAGAGCCTTTGGTAAGCAACTTTGTCAAAAGTATTTTGGAAGTCCAAATGTACTATGTCAACTGGATCACCTTGATCCATACACTTGTTGACACTCAAAGAACTCCAAAAGGTTAGTGAGGCAAGACTTGCCCTTGCAGAAGCCATGCTGGTTCTCCTTCAGCAAGGCCTGTTCTTCTACATGTTTAACAATTTTGTTCTTAAGTATGTTTTCCATCAATTTACCTGGCACAGAAGCTAAGCTAACTGGCCTGTAGTTTCCCAGATCTCCCTGGATCCTTTTTTGAAAATAGGGGTTACATTAGCTGCTTTCCAGTCCTCTGGTACAGAGCCTGATTGTAGAGACAAGTTACATATTTTTGCTAGAAGATCAGCAATTTCATATTTGAGTTCCTTCAGAACTCTTGGGTGGGTGCCATCTGGCCCTGGTGATTGGTTAATTTCTAGTTTTTCAAGACAGGTTAGAACAGGGATTCTCAACCTTGGGTCCCCAGAGGTTATTGGACTTCAACTCCCATAATCCCCAACCAAAGGCAACTGGGGCTGGGGATTATGGGAGTTGAAGTCCAACAACATCTGGGGACCCAAGGTTGAGAATCCCTGGTTTAGAACATCCTCTTTTGTCACCTCAAATTGGCCCAGTTCTTCAGCCTCCAATCCTGAGAAGCTAATTTCCGGAGTGGGCATGTGTGGAAGACAGAACCGAGCTGCTTCCAAGCTGGCAGCTTGGGAAACGGGGAGAGAATGTACTTGGGGCCACGCTAAGAGGGCAAGCAGTGGTGAGTGGCAGTGCTGGCAGCCGTGCCACCCAGGTAAGCACCTTTTTCCATCTCTCACTGCCCCCACTCAGCTGCCCCTTTGCCCAAACTGGACCTGGTTTGGTTCGATCATGGACTGGTTTGGTTCATGATCAAACCCCCGAACCAGCCCCTGTTCAAGGCACACTGATTCAGCACAAATCGTTTGTGCACACCCCTAATTGTCTTCTTGCATTTCTTTTGCCAGAATTTATGTTCCTTTCTGTTCTCTTCATTTTGGCAGGACTTCCATTTTCTGAAGGAATTCTTCTTCACTTTTATAGCTTCCTTGACTACTTTCTAGCTATATTGGCGTCCTCTTGAACTTGGTGGTACCTTTTCTCCTTCTTGGTATACATTCCAACTAGGGATGTGAACTAATCACAATCAAATAAATAATAATAATTTGAAGAGCAATTTGCTGCACAGTCCTGGAACCTTTAAAAGGAGGAAGAGCCATTCCTGCTCTTCCTCCACTCAACACAGCTTCCTGTATGCTTTACATCATGCTTTATGTCCCTAATCATAAATGTCTCCCACTCACCTCGGCGCTCCTCCCAACTACCCTCACGTGACAGCAGCACACACATGGCCTTCTCATGCAAGGAGGCCTTATGTGTGCTGCCATTGCATGAAGGCAGCTGCAGGGAGCATTGCTGGTGTGCGATGGTAGCTGGGTAGAGTGTCGCTAGTACAAGAAGTTGCAGTGAGTGGAGGAGGAGCAGGTATGGACCTCATCTCCACCCTTTCAAAGGTGCTGAGGCTGTACTGTGAATTGCTCTTTGAATTGTGATTTGTACACATCCCTAATTCCCACTGAGCTTCTATTATTGTGGTTTTAAATAAGTTCCATGCTTTCTGGAGTGATTTGATCCTCCTGACTTTCCCTTTCAGCTTCCTTTTTACCAGTCTCCTCATTTTTGAGAAGTTTCTTCTTCAGAAGTCCAATGCATCTGTATTGGACTTCCTTGGCAATGCTCCACTTGCATATAAGCTGAATTGGCTCACTCTATGGTCACTGTTCCTCAATGGTTCTACTGCTCTAACCTCTCACACCAGTTCCTGGGCACCACTCAGGATTAAGTCTAAGGTTGCCTTCTCTCTGGTTGGCTCCACACCCAAGGCACAGTCATTTAGCATGTCTAGAAATTTGGCCTCTCTGTCAATACGCACACATTAATTTTCCCCAGTCTATATGAGGGTGATTGACCCTCATATAGTCACCCGTTATTAAAACTCTCTTTGATCCTTCTCTAATTTGCTTCTCCAAGTCCAGGTCACTCTCAGTATTTTGAACTGGAGAGCGACAGCATGTTCCTAGTAACACATTTCCTTTCAGTCCCTGTAATGATTCTGTGGAGGACTCTGGTCCTCCAAGGTTTTCTAGCTTGTATTCTATCCCTTCTTTAATATACAGTGCTCCTCCACCCCCATACCACCACCCACAACCTTTCTGTAGAGTTTGTATCCAGGAATAACTGTCACACTGATTCTCACCACTCCACCAGGTTTCCATAATGCCCACTATATCTATGTTTTCATTAGTGACCAAGCACTCACCCACCTTGGCTCAGAGGCTTCCAGCATTGGTATATAAACACCTCTACACTGAGTTTCTTACCAGAAGCATTCACAGATGGGGCTTTAAGCTCACATCTTCACCGGAATGGAGGGTTCTGTGACCTTTTTTATTTCAAGCACCAGCAATCTGGTTCCATCTTAATTCAAGTGGAGCCCATGCATTTTGTACAGATTGTGTTTGCCCCAAAATGTATCCCAGTGCCTAACAAATATAAACCCCTCCTCTCGGCACCACCATTGAGACCCCTCAAATTTATCTATGTCACTGGCCCTGTGCATGGAACAGATAGCACTTCAGAGGATGTTACCCTGAGGGTCCTGGACTTCAATATGCTAGCTAGCAGCCTAAATTTGGCTTCCAAGACCTCCCAACTGCATTTCCCAACATCATTGGTGCTGACATGCACCACAACAGCTGACTCCTTCCCAGCACTGCCTAACAGCTTGTCTAGATGCTGCATGATGTCTAGATGTATGGCATTCTGTAATGTATGAAATACTGGCATGCATTGCATCCAGGCTGCAAACTACAGTGTTGGTCCAGTGTTGATCCAGAATTCAGTTTCTTGTGGATTTTTCCCTCTACGTCATTACATACACAAAGAGATGTCTCATTGAAGTCAATGGGGAAGTCTATTCATACAAGAGCTTCATTTTAGCAGCTTTTGGCACCACACACAGAACACTGGATCAAGCTGTTTATGTATCCACTTTAAAAGTGAGCAGAAATATACATGCCTTATTCAGAAACAGAAACAATTATCTTGTCTTGAAAACATGCAGCAAAGGTCTGATTCTCCGTATAATTTCTACTCAGGTACAAATATCCTGGGTACAACAAACACAAAATATTGATCCCTGAGAGTACAAAATACTTAAGCCTCATTATTATTATTATTCATTCGATTTCTATACCGCCCTTCCAAAAATGGCTCAGGGCGGTTTACAAAGAGAAATAAACAAATAAGTGACTGAAGAGTGTGCATTTTAATGTCCCTTAAAATGTTCGAAAGTGGGATTCCAAACATTTCCTGATTGTGCTTCTGGGTATATTTAAAGAGGAATGCACTAAATTATATTTGCACGAGTCCTTTCTTCATAGTTAAAGAGGCATTTGTGCATTCTGTGCCTTGCTTTCAGTGCCTGAGTGCAAAGGGTACATTGACCTAGAGTATTTGTTGGGAAAGAAAATCTGCTTTTTACCTAAGTGTACAAGCAAGTACATTATTGCCTTCCTTGGTGCTGGCAAGACCAGAGGAAAGGAAATCCTTACGCTTGGAGTAGTGCCACCACAGCCTACAAACTGCCCTAACTTGCCTGCGGATTAGAGTGCCGCACCACCGTGGTCTCCAGCTCAGGGGACTAGAAGGTTAAGTTTTGAACAACGATTGTATAGCTCTCGTGATCCTTTTTTCTGCTTCATAGCCAAAGCAATGCCTCACTGTGTTATTTGTCATGCCTAGATTCCGGCTCCTTTGACAGCTAGGTGCAAATTCCTTTGGTGAAAGACTGAGAGGAACTCACTGCATTTTGTACCTCATGACATGCATTAAACATGTTTCCACTATTGACAGAAGTAGCAGGAACATCAGGTCTTAAGTCCTTACAGCTTAAAACCTTGTTATTTGCCTTCAAGTGGTTCAAGCAGAAATTCTGAAGACAGGCATATAAACAAAGACAGGTAGTAGCAGGGATTACAGGGACAGGAATGGACAAGTGTGGAGTCATAGCAAAACATTTAACCCACATTCACCAGTTGGCTTATATTATTATCAGTTCCAGGGGAAAAATAACCCACTTTCATTAATAACATAGATATGATCGTGGTCAAAATATCATCACATAACAGTCATACTTAATTATACTCCCAGGAATGTTTAGATGAGGTATCTGTCCAGTGTCTCCTGAAATGGGCAATTAAGAAGCGTCTATGTAGAGATTCAGTATAAAATATTTTGCATTATTCAATAGATCATTGTAAGTTTCATTGTCAAAAATGTCTTAGAAGGTTCATATTGAGTGTAGTGGAATGGCTAGAATGTTGGACTAGGAGTGGGGAAGCCTCCCTGCTCAGCCTTGGTCCAGTTTCTCTCTCTCTCTCTCTCTCTCTCTCTCTCTCTCTCTCTCTCTCTCTCAGCCTGATCTACATCACAGGATTGTTTTGAGTGGAGAGAGAACCTTGGATGGAAAATACAACCTCAAGGGACAAGACTAGTCTGTCTAGCCCATTACCCAGCCCATGGTAGCCTTCAATCTCAGATGCATATTATCTCCACAAGGAACATAGATTTCTCTTCTTTAATTCCACTGTGCAGAACTCTGTTACTTAGAAATCCCTCAACAAAAAAATATGTATCTTTGCTAGCTTAAGATTTCATTAATTTGTCTAGCGCTGCTACATGATATGGATCCTTATCCATATGTTATCCTCCCTGTTCTTTCCTGTTCTGACATAAGGCAAAAGAACAAATAAATTGTCAGTGGTTATAAAAAGCACTAGGAGATTTCAGCCTCCTAAAATCATCAGCCCTTCCTGAAAGAAGCACTTTCAGTTTTTGCTTCAGCCTGAGCCAGTGTTTGATCTGTTTTGAAAGACTTCAGTTCAATTCTCAAATCTGACATAAGAAATGGCAAAACTCAGAAACCAGAGGGAGAACATTTTAACTTTCCTGGACACTCTACTGCAGAGTGCAGACCTGAAAGCAACACATTGCAAAGACAGACTAGAATGAGAATCAGTTGAATTAGAATTTATAATGAGGCTGGACACTATCTCCGTAAGTCTTAATTGAGACAAGGTTTTTTTAAAAAAATACTTTATAGAGATAATTTACTTAGCATTACCAGGAGGGTGTTGTCATCTGTTCCTGCTGCTTTGAACTGTCATCACGTTTATCTTGTATATTTTGAAGCTAGTTCCAACAGGCCCCTTGCATATCCTGCCACCTGACACCCCTGTTTTTATGTTTTCTTCTCTTACACTTCATGTATTTGATTAGTGGACTATAGTCCACAAATATTTATGCTACAATACATTCGTTAGTTTTTAAGGTGCCAGGCAATTTGTTGTTTTTAAGAGTCAGCTCTGTTAATGAAACCAAGTCTGTCTTTAAACACATTTCTCTGGTTTTAGCTTGGGCACCATAAACTCAGCCCTATTGTAACATTCATGGTTGCCCTTAGAAACTTGCACACACTCCAACTGTACAAAAGTGCTGTGTGTTTTGAAGAATCTTTTTACAGCTGTCTGAATCTCAGCTATGGCTATTATTAATTTGCTTGATATATGTGAGTAAAAATGCATTCCTTCAGCTTATATAAATCGTAGGGTGCATTTCCAATGTAATCAGTTTCCAGCTTCCCTCTCCCAGATGCTTCACTTTGGACATAGCTCCCATAATCCTTTGCAGGAAGCAAGCTATTATAAATTATGTGTTTTATAAAGATACTCTAGCCAACTATTGTTCCATGGGAGGACAGCAGTAATTATTTCAAGTCCCAGAAAGGCTTGTACCCTTTAATCTTCTCTTGGGTACTTATCTTCTTGTATGTATCTTCTTGTAGCTAAATATTCCAATGGTAAGGGGGGAAATGTGATTTAACATTGAATGACCACTGGATAAATGTGTCTGGCAAACTTCAAAGAGTTTCTCTTTGAGTAAAGTGCTAGTATAAAGAGAACCATAAAATTGTAGAGATTGCAAATATCACCCTTTTCTGAGGTTTAGAATCCAGAACCATATTTTGCTGCTTTAGTCACTCTTGTATTCTCTTCCTCACATAACGATTGGAACATGTTGATTGGGAATTCATGGATATCATAAACTCCAGTAACCTCCACAATCTGCAAGCTATGTTTTTGAGCATTTGGAGATAAAGCTGCTGGGACTTATATACATGAGGCTGTTTATGCAAGTTTATTCAATGCTGCTTATACAAGTTCCCATGTGTAAAGATAGCAGTTGAAAGTAACATGGGAACTAGCCTTTAAAGTGAAGTTCTTAAAGTCAAAGCTAAACAATTTCATGGAACCTCTTCAAGAAGCATTTTGTTTTGCCCTCCAGTACCTAAGCCCAGCCCAGTATATTAGAAGCCACTAGTAACCCTTAGATTTTTTTAAAAAATCTGAATATGTATCATAGCACATATCTCAAACCATCTGGTGCAATTTCCATGTCATCTCAGTTGCTGTTCCTGATTTGGGGTTCCATTTCTTGATTTTGTTGTAGTAGGCAAGTTAGTGCCTGATTAAACAGTGTTAACTTCCCTGTATTGGCTCTCATGATGTTTGGATAGACATAATGAGAAACATTATCCTTTATCCTCCAAACAAAGCACTTCACTACCAATGAATCAATGTACTCAAGTGGAGGTGTAGTACCATTAATTTGGTTTGTTTGTCCCTTGTTTCTCCACCCTTTGTCTTGGGCTGATCATTGAGCATATGTTTCAAATGTGTACTGGCTGCATTCACACATAACATGGAACCACAGGTCAAATGGACCCGCGGTTCCATTACCCCCTCCATCCACTCTCCCGTCTTAATTCAGACATAACAGAAAGCATCCTCTCTGCAGTCAGCAAGACTTCAGAGATTCGTCCAACCTCAGGTTGTGGTGACGAAACTCACTACAACCCCAAGGTTCAGATAGGAGTTCCAAATCTGAAACCTCAGGTTTGTCGCCGTGCCAAACTTCAATTGCTCACATTCACACATAACACTCATGGAACTGCAGGCCCCTTCAACTGCAGTTCAGCATTATGTGCAAATGCAGCCACTGAGTAGCACAGGGGCAAGAAGAGATAATGGGGGGGACCCCATAGACTTAAGATAGCAACTGCCTGAACTTCTATTACTAATCTGAAAGTTGATTTTGATTATGATGTTTTGTGGGCAATGATTGTAGTATCGCTCTATGTATACATTATCTGCAGTGTGAGTCCTATATGTCTGGCATTGACAATTAGAGTTGTGACCAAGTCCAGGGTGATGCTGGAAGTTTCAATCAAGATTGTATTGGAACTGGGTTCCATTTAGAAAATTAAAAAGAAAAAGAACTGTATCAGAATAGCCAGGTTAGTTTGTTGCCCAACAAACAGTCAACACTGAATGCAAACATGAAAAAGCACACCTGTAGATTTGGTCTGGTTTGGGCATTTAAAAAACTAACAAACACCCATCCCTAACCACCACACCCTGGGCAACTTGACCTGGCCCAAGCAAGCTAAGTCAGGTGTGATGCCTGCAGGCATCAACAAGGCAGTCCATTCTTGTTAAGAGTACCAAAAGTGGAGATAAAAGGAAGAAAGGGAAGGGAAGGGAAGGAAGAAAGGGAGGAAGGGGAAGATGAGTCAACCAAACTTAACAAGCTATGAATTCACCACTTTGGGCCTTGTCAAAGAAGAAAAACCACATCATAGGAACAATAGATATCTACACTTCCTCTGAGCTTTGTTTGAAGTACAAGGAAAAGTTGGCAGAGTAATACAGAGATTTTGTGGGAGTGATGTCCACTCCTCTCCCCACAGAGGGAGTTCCACATCATAGGGTCCATTCCTGTACCTTGCTCAGTCCAACTATAAATGAGTGAGAGCACCTGGGTGGCTTTGTAGCTGTAGTGTGGGAAAGACAAGGTGACAAGAAGCTCCTTTGTAAGGGTCTTGTTGGGAATAATGCCAGCAACAAGGTCCTTACCAGGGAGTTTCTTGTCCCCTTGCCTTTCCCATGCTCAGATTCATTAATGTCACAGACCAATCATTAGTCACCCCTGCAAACTGAGTAAACTGACTAAAAAGGCACCATTTTAATGTTGTGATTCTCTTTATTTAGCAGGGGGAGAGCAACTGGCCCTATTAGGGGTGTGCATGGAACCAGTTGGCTGGTTCAAACCCAAACTGGATTCAAACCAACCCAGCCTGGTCTGGTTCTGGGTCTGGCTGAACTAGGTGCTGGTCCGGTTCGGCCACTGAACTGGGCTGAATTGGTTCGGGAGATATACCTGTAAAGGGGGAATCTGGTGAGGACTCCCCTATACAAGTACCAGGAGGAAGGGGGCCCATTGGGACATAAGGGGCAGCCAGTCAAGGGTGGCAAGAGATGTAAACTGCTGCATACCTTCCTGGTGCAGCAGCTGGCACCACTGCTCACCCTCCTGGTGGACTCAAGTAAGCTCCCCTCTCCTTTTACCAAGCCACCACCGAAGGCTTGTTAAAAGGAGAGGGGAGCACACTTGGGGCTGCTGGGAGGGTGAGCGGCAGTAGTGGTAGCTGCGACAGCAGGCTAAGCAGTGCTTTACAACTCTTGCTGCCTTTGCCCATCCATCCCTATTCATACAGAACCAGTTCACCCAAACCGGGCCTGGTTTCATTTGGTCCGTGATCGAACCTACAAACCAGTCCAGTTTGAAATGGACTGGTTCTGCATGAACCATTTGTGCACACCCCTAGGCCCTATCCATCATCAGCACACAGTCCCTCCAGTGGCTGTTGCTAGTGAAAATCTTATGAGGCCCTAGGCCATGCCAGGCCTTGTAGAGGCCATTTGAACATGTGCAGTGGCCATTTTGTTTTTGGTGGCCATTTTTTTTTAAAAAAAAAATTAAAATGGCCATTGCACATGCTCAAATGCTCCCTGCGAGGCCCTAGAGGCCAGTGGGGGAGGGGGAACCTTTGCAGACCCTACCCCACAGTCTTTAGGAAGCCCCCCTAAGGGGCTACAGGTAATTTTTTAAAAAAATTAATATAAAATAAGTCACTCTACACATATTCAGTTTGGCAATATGTACAGAGAATCAGGGCTTGTGAATACTAAGCTGAAGCTTATGAGCTAGGATTGTATTCATTTGCTCTTACTTTGCTTCTTATGATAAGTGAGTTAAATGTGATGTCTTAATAATATGGCTATTGATGGTGAGTTTGTCTTTGAATCAATGTGAAATCAATAGTATTAAAGCCCACTGGGAGTTTCTTGCTCAATTTCTCTTATTTTAACTGTCTTTCTGAAATACTAGAATATATTCCAAGCAGTGACACAGTTTACTCTGCATATCCATTAATTATTTTCAGAGTATCTGGAAAAAGTCAAATTCTCCATTTATTTTTAAAACCTATGTAATAGTGATGCTACAATGCATAGTAGAGAATTAGACAGGCACTTCTGTTGAGTTTTCCAAGTACACCTCCACATAGTATTTGGGTATTTCATGAGCCCCAGCATACTGAAATTTGTTGTTTTCTGGCATTTTTTGGTCTGGCTACGTCCACTGCTAAATAATTTTTGAAATCTTAAAAGATTAATGAGCTTGACTTGTATTTTTCAGCTGCTATTATGGTAAAGTTATCTGAAAGATAGGTGAAAGATAGGTGTTTGGACAGGGGGCGCAATTTCAGTGCTTGCCCTAGGCGCTATTTTCCCTAGATACACCTCTGATTAATACCATGCAGAGAGTAGCCGCCAGAAATATGAGAGATGGCAGAAGAAATTCCGCTTCTGTTTATTTGATTATCATGAAGCCAAAACAATGTGAAAGTGCAGAGAGAACTAGGGGATATAGTCTCCCTAACCAAGGTGATCAATTTTATAGGAAGCCTCTCTAAATTAAGAGAACAAACTGTTTGGGCTACTTGAATGTAATGAGACAAAATAAGGATGGTTCTCAACAGTGTGTATTTTTATACTCAGTCAAGGCCAGCAGAATCAAAGAAAAGACACTGGATCACACAAATGCCTTGTGCATTTCCAGGTGCCTACAGAATAATGCCAAGCAATCACAGAGCCTGTGAAAACAACCTTGTCCTCACCCAGTATGGCCATTCAGGGATATCTCCAAGGAGTAGCAGATGTTCCCTGCAAAACATTTCTTGCTCCCCTTTTCGCTCCCCCATGTGCCAGACTGGAACTTTACAGCAAAGTGTCAGACAATACAGTCATCGTATATTATGGTCCCATCATTTGAATTAAAGCTTTTAAAAGGCCTCCCTTGTTTAAAGAAGCCTCATTAATTCACTTCTCTACCCCAGAACAAGCAGCAGAAGCAACCAGTTAGGAGGAGACTCATTAATTACCTTAATTACATTAATTATGCCACCTCTATAAGAATTTACATAAGAACAGCCCTGCTGGATCAGGCCCAAGGCCTATCGAGTCAGCATCCTGTTCCCCAAGGTGGCCCACCAGATGCCTCGGAGAAGCCCACAGGCAAGAGCTGAGGCTACGCCCTGTCTCCTGCTGTTGCTCCCCTGGTACTGGTATTCAGAGGCATTGTGCCTCTGAGGCTGGAGGTGGCCAAAGCCACCAAACCAGTAGGCATTGATAGGCCTGTTCTCCATGAATTTGTCCAAGCTCCTTTTAAAGCCATCTAAGCTTGTGGCCATCACCACATCCCGTGGCAGATAATTCCATAGATTAATTGTGCACTGTGTGAAAAAGTACTTCCTTTTATTGGTCCTAAACTTTCTGGCCTTCAGTTTCTTCATAAGGAAGGTGCTCCAGGTCTGTGATCATCTTGGTTGCCCTATTATGCCCCCTTTCCAGTTCTACAATGTCGTTCCTAAGAAATGGTGACCAGAACTGTACACAGTACTCCAGATGTGACCGCACCGTAGATTTGTACAAGGGCATTATAATGTTAACAGTTTTGTTTTCAATCTCCTTCCTAATGACCCCTAGCATGGAAGTTACCCTTTTCACAGCTGCCATGCAATCCTCTCTCTTCACCTCAAATCGGCCCAGTTCTTCAACTTCAAGCCTAAGAAGCTCAGCTTCGGAGTAGGTATATTTAGTTAGATAGTTAGTTAGTTAACACATTTATATACTGCCCTATATAAAATTTCAGGACTGTTTACAATTTAAGCAAACAGCAAATAAAACCTAAGAATCATAGAAAATAAATTAAAATTACCACAAATAAAATTAAAAAGTAAAGCATCATAAACTATAAGTATCCTCTGCTGTGAAGAGAGATTCAAGGAACTCCTTCAGCTTCCCTGCAATCTCCTTATCATCCACAATAAGCCCTTTTATGCCTTCATCGTCTAAGGGTCCAACTGCCTCCCTGACAGGTTTTTTGCTTCTTATATATTTAAAGAAGTTTTTGGTATTCTCCTTGACACTTTGAGCAATAGGCTATATTTAATATATAGAAAAATCCTCACTCCCCAAGGGTGACTGGGGGGGGAGCACCCCACAGGACAGGTAGCCCCCCTGACCCTCCATTTCTGTTTCAGAAATCTAATATATGGGACACAGGTTGTCCACTCATAAATGCACTTTGCCCTTTCTGTGCCCCCTTTTTCTGCCGCCGCCACTGTTGCTCCTTTATTGATTGATTGATTGATTGATTGATTTGATTTATATACTGCCCTTCCAAAATGGCTCAGGGCGGTTAACAGTTAAAACAAACCACTAAAACAGTAAAGAGCTAAAACAAATTAAAAACAATATAACAAACAATTTAAAAACATTTTACAACAACAATTAAACCATTACAGTAATTAAAAACCCCGAAATCTGGTTTTAAAATTTAACACCCCCCCAAATTTAGGATGCTGAGTAAGCTTGGTTGAAGAGATGGGTTTTAAGGTGTTTTTTGAAAATTGCCAGAGATGGGGAGGATCGTATCTCAGCAGGGAGTGCATTCCACAATCTCGGGGCAGCGACCGAGAAGGCCCATCTCTGTGTAGCCACCAAACGAGTCGGCGGTAACTGGAGACGGATCTCCTCAGATGACCTCAATGGGCGGTGGAGCTTGTAATGAAGAAGACGCTCTTCTAGATACCCAGGGCCTAAGCCATTTAGGGCTTTTTAAGTTATAACTAGCACTTTGTATTTCGTCCGGAAACCTATTGGTAGCCAGTGTAACTCTCTCAGTAAAGGAGTAACATGGTCTCTCCGAGATGACCCAGAGACCGACCTGGCTGCAGCATTAAACCAGCTGAAGTTCCCGGACTACATACAAAGGCAGCCCCACATAAAGCGCATTACAAAAGTCCAGTCTAGAGGTTACCAACAGATTTACCACAGTTTTGAGGTCATTAATCTCGAGAAACGGGCGCAGCTGGCGTATCAGCTGGAGCTGATAAAAAGCACCCCTGGCCACCACCTCAACCTGAGAAACCAGGGAGAGCTGTGAATCCAGTAGTACTCCCAGACCGCAAACCTGTTCCTTTTGGGGAAGTGTGACCCCATCTAGAACAGGTAGATCAAAATTGTCTCTGGAGTTCTGACCCCACACAATAAGTATCTCCGTCTTATCTGGATTCAGATTCAGCTTATTCTCCCTCATCCAGCCCATTACTGCTTCCAGGCAGGCATTTAGAGAGGATATGCCAGCTCCTGAAGAAGTTGGCATGGAGAAGTAGATCTGGGTGTCATCAGTGTACTGGTAACACCCAGCTCCAAATCCCCTGATGATCTCTCCCAGCGGTTTCATGTAGATGTTAAAAAGCATTGGAGAAAGTACGGAGCCTTGAGGGATGCCATACTTAAGCTCAGATCTTGAAGAGCAACAGTCTCCAATCAACACCATCTGGAATCTATCCGAGAGGTAGGAGCGGAACCACTGTAAAACAGTGCCTCCCACCCCCAACACTCTCAGACGTTCAAGAAGGATACTATAGTCAATAGTATCTAAAGCCGCTGAGAGATCCAAAAGGACCAACAGAGCCACAC
Organism: Hemicordylus capensis; assembly: GCF_027244095.1. NCBI lineage: Eukaryota > Metazoa > Chordata > Lepidosauria > Squamata > Cordylidae > Hemicordylus > Hemicordylus capensis. The sequence continues at coordinate 340,823,741 of NC_069657.1, forward strand.
TTCCTCTGTCAATTGCCAATTGGAGATCATCCATCAGGCCGACCAAGGCAGTCTCCACCCCGAAAACCAGTTTGAAATGCGTCTAGCTAATCGCTTTCCTCCAAGACCTCCTGGAGCTGAGAGGCCACCACCCTCTCAATTACCTTGCCCAGCCATGGGAGGTTGGAAACAGGCCTATAATTGCTCAACTCTGAGGGATCTAATGCAGGCTTCTTAAGAAGAGGTCTAATGATTGCCTCCTTAAGACAAGGAGGCATCCTGCCCTCCCTCAGAGAAGCATTTATGATTTCTACTAGGCTGTCTACAACAGCCTCCCTGCTAGATCAAACAAGCCATGTTGGACAAGGGTCAAGAGAACAAGTGGTAGGGCTCACCGCCCCAAGCAGCTTGTCCACATCATCAAGAGTCACAAACTGAAACTGATCCAGTCAAATCACATAAGAGGAGTTGCTGGACACCTCCAGTTCAGGCATCAAATTAACTGTGGAGTCTCCATCTAGATCGGCCCAAATCCAAAAGATTTTATCTGCAAAAAACTCTTTAAACACATCACAGCGGGTAACTGATGACTCCAAATTCTGGTTCAAGGGAGGGGGAGCAGATACTAGTCCCCTCACAACCCTGAACAACTCTGCTGGACGTGAACTCACAGAGTCAATACAGGCAGAAAAGAAGCACTTCTTTGCAGTATGTATCGCCTGAACATAGATCTTTAAATGTGCTCTATGTCGTAGTCTGTCGGATCCGAGTCGAGTCTTACTCCACTTGCGCTCCAGTCACGTACCTTGCCGCTTCAGCCCCCAAAGATCTTCCATATACCAAGGAGCCAGTTTTGAAGCGGGTTGGAGGGGACGCTTGGGGGCAATCGTGTCTACTGCCATGGTGAGCAAGTTGTTCCAGTTCTCAACCAGAGCATCAACAGGATCAGCAGCAAAGCCAACATTGAATCCCTCCAAGGCTTCTTGGAATCTTAGTGGCTCCAATAAACTCTTTGGGCGGACCATTCTAATGGCTCCTCGCCCCTGCAGAGGTGGGAAGTTGTTGTTTGTCCCACCTTAACCAGATGGTGGTCCGTCCATGACAATGGGGAGATCAAAGGAGTCCCCACCCACAGAACACCACCCTGATCAGAGTAGAAGACCAAATCAAGTGTGTGACCTGCAATATGTGTCGGTCCAGAGACCACTTGGGATAGGCCCATAGTTGTCATGGCCGCTATGAACTCCTGAGCTGCCCCGGACAAATTGGTCCCAAATTGAACTTTGAAGTCCCCCATCACCAAAAGTCTGGGAGACTCCAACGCAAGTTCCATGACCAAGTCCGTGAATAATGTTCTTTGCCACCCCCTTGCTCCCCCAAATTAATTTTTCTAGAGTGGCTCCTGCTGCCATTTGACACAAATGAGGTCTGGCAGGCCCACAAATCACTGCTTGGGAGTGGATATAGGCACTGTAGAATGTATAATGCTTCTGTGCCTAGTTGGGATGTCAAGGGGAGAAATGCTATGACTAAGATTTGCTATAGGATGCATAGTTTCCTTTTCTTATTGTGAAGTTTAAAGTGACAAGATTATGGAGGGGAACCAACAGGCCCTGCTTTGTTAATGTGTGTCACTCTGTGAAGAAAAAAGCATATAGGCTCACGAGGGAATATATCCAGCTCTGCATGTTATCAGCAGGAATCCACACAAGATTATAATGATTATTTAATGTCCCACATTCCCTTTTCCCCTCAATGAAACCCTGTCCTTGTCCCTGCACATGAAGATAGATGCACACAGGGATGTACTTCACCCAGATTCACACAAGGCTGGCCTCCAAAGTTCAGGAAGCCATGTGCTAAATGAAGGCCAGCTATATCTTACTGAGCAGGTGACCGGATGCACAAATCACTGATTCTCTGTCTTTCCTTGATGATGGGCTCAGCGTTGATTTTTGCTTGCTGTGAAAGAAGTGCTCTATGTCTGCACTGTATTGCCAGAGCAGTATTTTGATATTTCAAAACATCCTGTTTTATGGAATGCCTTTTTCAAATTCAAACTGTACTTACAGCTTTTTTCCAGCTGCGTAGCTTGGGATGAAGCCTGCAGGTGCTACCCATTTGTAATTAAATCGTTTGGGGCCAAATAGCTGAAAATCCTATTTTATCTCTCCCTTGACAGCTGTACAAACTTGTCTGAGCTTTTACATTTTTGTGGTACATTATAATTAAAGCAGACAGAAGTAGGACTCTAGGTGCTAGTTATCTAAACTTCCCAGCTCCTCAGTTGCAGTGAAAACAAGGGGACAGGATTGCAGTGAAAATGCTGAATTTATCCAAATCCTCCTCTTAACCTGTACCCAACAGGGCTTATTAACAAGGCCTGTACCAATGACTCCTTATTTGGTATATAAGTAGAAACCTACATTGACCATAGTGCTTCAATAAGGTCTTTTTAATCTTCAAAGAGCATAGCAGCCATTACATAATTAGTGTGCTGCGGAGTCATCATCATGTATGGTAATTCTAGACTGGCATGATGATCTGTTGTGAGAACAAAGATGGGATTCTTCAGCCACATGAAACACAAAGGATAACCATGAGCCTCCATCATTTTAATGAGAACGAACTGGAACAGCTGAACAGGAGCCTTTCAGCTCTTAATAGACTTAATATATGGTGTATAAGTGGCAAAAAACCAGGCATATGAGCAATGAGAAAGTGGGGAGAAGCTCTTTGATAGACCATCCAACATCTGAAACCATCATTCTGCTGGGAACAGGTTGCTAGACTCATCATATGGATTCTCCTTTTTCCTTTGGATTTCTAAGTAAGAATGTTTATTTTCCAATTTAAAAGCAGTGCAAAGAGGAAGTCTTCTTTACTCAGGACCTCCTCCTGTGCATTACCATACACATCCAGTTTAATGCTAAAGCACAAATTAATAGTGGGTGGGAATTGCTCTGCTCTTAGGAACAACTAAGACAACATATTGAAGACACATTAAGCTTGTTCACATGACTGCTGGAAGGGTCAGAGAAAGGCCCAGCCTGAGTATCCCAGTTTCCAGTCGTTGCAAACATTAAGGTAGGAGATGGGGAGAATGCCCATGCCCTTCTACCTCAGTAAGATGCTGGGGATGGAAAAGGGGTGAGGGGAGGAAGCCTCAAAATGCTTACGTCCCTTGCAGACTATCTCCCTGCAGTTGCAGGGTTGCCTACCCAGATGATTGCTGGCTGCTCCTGGCAGCATGGAGTTTTGGGGTTCAGGAGGCCCCCAGAACTCCCACAATGCACCATGTGAATGTACGGTGCAGAGCCTCCCGACACAGGCTGGAGTGGCTACTCGTGTGCAGGTGCTGCACAGAGCCACGTGGCACCCACACACTATCAACTGGCCAGGGGTAAGAGCAGGTTCACGCCCTTCACCCTGGCTAACAACTAGGGCTCCCTTCAGGGTTTGCTGCTGCGCCACCAACAGGAGCTGTGTGGCTCCCGGCAGTTTACACGCACAGCAAAGATTTGGCTTAGGCAGGCAAGCCTGGTCTTTGCTACGTTTGTGAACAACCTCCCTGACCAACAAAGGTGTTTTGGGGGTCTGTGGGCACACAGTGGGAGCCTCAAACAACTCCCCCAATCCTCTAGAATCGCAACAGAGGGCTAAGACTCGCAAGTAGTGCCCACATTCTGGAAGTGCCCTGTAAGATCAGAAACACATTGCTGACCCTCAGTGATGTTGTGTTTCCAGTCTTACAGAGCAAGGGCAGCACTCAGAAATCTTAGTCTTCTGGTACAACAGCAGGGGCGTAACTACTATTAGGCAAGGGGAGGCGGCTGCCTGGGGCCCCCCACGCCTCGAGGGGCCCCCCAGAGGCAAGTCACATGTGAAGTGTGTGTGTGTGTGTGTGTGTGTGTGTGTGTGTGTGTGTGTGTGTGTGTATCAGCGAGGGGCCCATTTTAGAATTTTGTCTCTGGGCCCACTCCAGCCTTGTTACGCCCCTGTACAACAGCACATGTACTAGAGGACAGGGGGTTTTGTGCGAGGGCTCTAGTTGGTTGTCTGCAGACTCGCAAAACACACACACCTCATTCATCAGGAAGTCAGTCGCTGTGTTTTTCACACAGGAATTACCCCTTCTTCTATCTATCTATCTATCTATCTATCTATCTATCTATCTATCTATCTATCTATCTATCTATCTAGCTATCTAGCTATCTATCTATCTATCTATCTATTTTTTTATTTATTTAACCTATTTTTAGACCTCCCAAAACCAATGTGTCTGGGCGGTTTACAACAAAAACTCCCAAAATAGCTGGCGGGTAAAATAGCTTTTACCCTTCCCCCTGGCCATATCCACAGCCAATCCATGTGATGGGTCTCTAGGTCAGCTGCTGCATCACCAGATATGCCTGTAGGTAATCTGCTCACATGAATGCATTACAAGGGGGAAATGTGGCTTGAAAATATATACTGATTTGTCATCACCAGCAGTACTATATCTGGCTCAAAGGAAAGAGCGAAAGAGCAAAAGAGCAGTTGCAATGAATGTAATGTCTATTCAACAGAATATCAACATCTAATAATACAAGAAGTGATATTTGCTTAGCCCACCTAACTCCTCTAGCCTTCCTATGCAACTGGTTCTGGTCATGTGTGAGCAGCTGGGTAGGATGAGCCCCACCCAATCTGATTCACTGATCAGATTTTCCCAATCTGATTCGCCAATCTCATAAGAACAGCCCTGCTGGATCAGGCCGAAGGCCCATCCAGTCCAGCATCCTGTTTCACACAGTGGCCCACCAGATGTCCCTGAGAAGCCCATAGGCAAGAGATATGTGCATGCCCTCTCTCTTGCTGTTGCTCCCCTGAAACTGGTATTGAGAAACACCGTGCCTCTGAAGCTGGAGATGGCCCACAGCCACCAGACTAGTAGCCACTGATAGACCTGTCCTCCATGAATCTGTCTAAGCTCCTTTTAAAGCCATCCAAGCTGGTGGTCATCACCACATCCCATGGCAAGGAATTCCATAGATTAATTATGCACTGTGTGAAAAAGTACTTCCTCTTGTTGGTCCTAAATTTCCCAGCCTTCAGTTTCATGGGGTGACCCCTGGTTCTAGTTTGGTGAGAGAGGAAGAAAAATTTCTCTCTGTCTACACACTCCACTCCATGCATAATTTTACACACTTCGATCATGTCTCCCATTAGTCGCCTCTTTTCCAAGGTAAAGAGCCCCAGATGCTGTAGCCTAGACTCATAAGGAAGGTGTTCCAGACCCCTGATCATTTTGGTTGCCCTCTTCTGCACCTTTTCCAGTTCTACAATATCCTTCTTAAGATTCAGTGACCAAAGCGGTACACAGTACTCCAGATGTGGCCTCACCATAGATTTGTATAAGGACATTATAATATTAGCATTTTTATTTTCAATCCCCTTCCTAATGATTCCTAGCATCTCCTACCACATGCCTGCTCAACTTTGGTCCCCTAGCTATTTTTGGACTACAGCTCCCATAATCCCCAACCCATGGTGGCCAATAGCCAGTGATTATGGGAGTTGTAGGCTAACATCTGCACGAGGGCTGAAGTTGAGCAGGCCTGTCTACTGTCTCATCCAGTTGCATCCTCAATGCAATACTAATTTAGGCAGTATCGAAGCTGCTCCTGTTGTGGTCAGGAAGCCCCAAGAAAGAGTGTTGGATAGTTGGGGGAAGGTAGGCTTTCTCTGCTGCTTTATTACTGTGTTGCCCAAGTCTGGGATGGTTTGCTGTGCAAATGAGAACTCCAGTTGTATATCCTTTCTTCTGTAATGGCAACATCTGTAACAACAAAATGTGCAGGCAAGAGCCTTTCCCCCACTTTGTCTAGCTGGATTGCAGCCTGCTTCTCTTGCCTGGCAGTGTCCCAGGAGAAGAGGAGCAAGAAAGCAGAAGTCAGTGAGGAGAGAGCAAAGAATTCTGTGCCTCTGTAAAGTAGGTTAGGTCTAGGAGGGGGCAGTTGATATTCCTGGGATTGCTTCCTGCTGCCTGAGGTGAGAACTGCAGGGGCAGATCAGGCACTGTCCTGAGATTAAATAGCTGCTAGTGTTGCTGTGAAAGAGAGAGGAGAGGTGCAGCAGGAGGGTATCAGTGACAGTGATGGCATTTCCCCATACAAGACTTCTCAGCACAATGAAAACTGAAATGAAAACACAATGTAAACTGGAAAGTTCCAAACTGCAGGGGCAATCAGAGACATTTTGCAGCTGAGGCAAAGGACAATATGACCTGCTCCTGCCATCACATGTAGGTGCTAGGGGCATGCACAGACTGTGTGGCACAGTTTGTTCTGAATTAGGTTCAACTTCAGACGGAACCATGCCAAAGTGAACCAGTTTGGTCAAAATGATAGGCTAGGCTGGTCAGTTCAACAAACCGGCTCAAAGCGGTTTGCAATCGAACTGCTCAAACAGGCCCAATTTGCAGCAGTCTGGTCCAGAGAACTGGTTCTGCACATCCCTAGCAGGTTCTCAGCATTCTCAGGCCATACTGTTGAGACAGCAGTGATAGCCGAAAGCAGACTGTACCAAGCATTGGTGGCAGGGGCATTCCTCCAGTCAACCTAGGAGGGAGATAACGGACATATACAGTGTCCTTTGCTGATCACTGGTCCATGATGAAACCAGTACTGTCTATGCTGATTGGTAGTGGCTCTCCAGGTGCAGGTCTTTCCTGGTCTTGCTACCTCAGATCCTTAAAGTGGTGGAGATGCCAGGACTGAGATTGGAATGTGCTTGGTTGTGGCTCTCCAGGCGTCCCACCCTTCAGGAATTCCACGATGCACTGTGTGACATGCACAGTGCATCGGGGGATTCCCCCAAGAGACAGGCTCACTAGGTGCCCATCTCTGTGTTCAGCCAGGCTGCAGCCCATGCTCACACACTCCCTTGACCTCATCTAACAGCCATGCTAAGAAGCTGGGCTAGGCGGTGCTGCCTCGCTGGAATTGGTCCCAGTCCCGGTGGCCACGCTCAGCCTAACCCAGGATGGGCTTCCCTAGCCCACGTTTAGCTGTGCACGAGAATAGCCACACTGTTTTAATCTGTTTGTGAGAAGTTATTTATCAATACCTCTCTTGTCTTTGTATTTGAGGTCTATCTTATTTCCTTTTAAAAAGAAGGTTATATTCATGACTTGCTTTTATCTATTTTTAAAAATTGTCTGTAGTTTCATATAATTCTTTTTATAACCATTTCTCATCATCCTCATTGGTATATTTCATATGTTGTAATCCCCTGAAGAAGAGTCTTTACTTGAAACACATCAGGATCTACTCTTTTATAAGCAGATAAAGCCACCCAATGGCACAGCGGGGAAGTAACTTGTCTAGGGAGCAAGAGGTTGCTGGTTCAAATCCCCACTGCGATGTTTCGCAGACTATGGGAAACACCTGAATCGGGCAGCAGCAATGTAGGAAGATGCTCAAAGGCATCATCTCATACTGTGCGGGAGATGGCAATGGTAAGCCCCTCCTGTATTCTACTAAAGACAACCACAGGGCTCTGTGGGTGCCAGGAGTCAACACTGGCGCAATGGCACAACTTTACTGCTCCGTTCCCATTTCTTCCAGGTTCTATCCCTATACATGATGAAGCAAATAATAATGATAATTTTTTTAAAAAGTCTTTTGATTTTGTGCAAATCAAGCAATTGATTTGCACAGAAATAATTCAAAGAAATAATTCATAGGAAGATTTCAGAGTAAGATTGCAGGCTAAATATATCCAAATCCACCAATCTTCTTAGACTGGAAGAAGTCGGATTATTTTAAGATTTTCATTTGATCAGTCTTTCCAGAGCTTCTAATGTAATAAATGCGTCTTCACCAAGAATGTTTCTCTTAGGAAAGATTTTCCCCAATGAAACTGAATGCATGGCGTGATTCAAAAACAGTGTTTCTTAATATATGCTGACATCACTAAAGTCTGTTGGCAACTGTATCATTTCAAAAAGTGTTAAAAAGGACCAATTGCACAAAAGTAACTATTACTACTAATATGGTAAATGGAATCATGTCTCACACTCTGTTGTAAGAATCAGTCATTTCTGAAACTTTATGCTCTTTTCCTGTTACTGTGAAGTATTTCACAAAACCATAAACACAGCAATATATCAGAGTACAGTTCTGCCACTGAGAGATGGTTTGCACACAGCTCTCTTGATTCAGTTTCATCACAGACTTTCCATTTCAATACAACTGTCTCCTATTGCTGGGAGAAGGTTTCCAACCTTAGGTCTCCAAATGTTGTTGGACTATAGCCCAACTCCCATCATCCCTAGCCACAATGCAGTCCAACAACATCTGGGGATCGAAGGCTGGAAACCTCCCTGCAATAGGAGAAGGGTTTTCTGTGTCATCTTACTCAGCATTGCATTCACTGCAGCAAAGAGACGGTGGGTGGGTGAGTGTAAAATCAACAGATGATCTCACATGTTGCATAGTTGCAAAAGACAACTATTTTTTCTTTTCCCTACCTAATAGACTTCATTTTTATACACTGTTACGAGAAGAATCAACCCTGTCATCCAATCTAGGATATTTTTTTCCTCCATGCATGGGGGTTGGAAAGTGTGAGGCAGAGTGACTGGGTGTGCAGCTTTTCTCAGATAGATAGAGCATCAAGCTGATCTTGAACTATTGAATGGCATCCATGTTGTAGCCAGAATTTCTCAAGCCTTACTCACATGTAAAACTGAGGATCTGTTCACACTTAAATGTCCTATACTCTGAGTGGCAAGGAGCACATTAACCCAAGGCCAAACACACACACAGTGGTGGATTGATGGAGAGGCAGAGTAGGCATTTGCCTACGGTGGCAAAATTTGAGGAGCAGCAAATTTTGTCCCTCCTCAGATTTTGCCACCCCTCTCTGTGGGCAGCAGCGGCTGCAGCAAGGGTGGAGTGGGTGAGGAGAAAGTCCCCCCTTTTACCTTAAAAAAAAACACTAGGCAAAACTTTAAGGTAAAAGGGCGGCAAAAGCCTTTTTGCCTATGGGTGGCAAAGAGCTTAATCCGCCCCTGCGCATGTACACACACACACACAGAGAAATGCTGACAAAACAAGTGAAGTGGCCCTGGATGCACAACAACCCATACTTATCCTGTTATTAAATGCTCCACACTTCCCTAAGCAGTGCAAATTCTAGAGACAGAACTACAGTTATGCCATTTGCGGGGGGCGGGGGGGGGGATGAAGGAACAATGGAGATGCATGGTATCCATAGAGGAAAAACCTATGGGAATTGAGCACAATCCTAAAAAGGCAGCAAAATTGCTGGTCCTGCATCAAAGCCATACCATCTGTCTCTGCAAACCATCAGGCACCATTGCTTCTGGTCCAGCTAAATAGTCCATAATGGCCTATCAGTCTCCTTCTCATACCTTTGAAATGTGTCACCATCAGAGTAAAGAGGGAGGGGGATCAGAACAAGAGCTAGAAGTAGTGGCAGCTTCAATCTGGACTCAGGCAGAGGCGAAAGAGGGGTTCCCAACTTGTGGTCCTCCAGATATTGCTGACCTACAGCTCTCATCATCCCCCACCACAATAAATTGTGCCAGGGGGTATTGGGAGTTGTAATTCAAGCAACATCTGGAGGACCACAGGTTGGGAACCCCTGGTTTAGAACTATCAAACATGTCAAAGGCATGGCAGAGATTTCCAGACCATTTAAAAAACATTTGTCCCATTCATGGTCACCCAGGTACAGAAATCAAGAGAGCTTTTCCACTGAATCAAGGGGAGCTGTGTGCAAACCATCTCTCAGTGGCAGAACTGTATTCTGATATATTGTTTATGGTTTTGTGAAACACTTTTAAAGTAACAGGAAAAGAGGCTAAAGTTTCAGAAAGTTTCATACCAGGTGCAACCATAATAACAAGAGGTTCATTCAATTTAATTGACAGCCCAAACCCCCAAGACCAGGAATGCTAGAGTGTGGGGGCCAATTTCAAATTTATAGGCAATCCCTTGTTTTATAAATGATATTAGCAATGGCCAGATATAACTTAAGCATCAGCTACCTTCTCCTGGCTGTTTCACAGATGACATTTTCCTGTACAGCAGGGCTCTCTCAACTTTGGTCCTCCTGCAGAGGTTGGCCTACAACTCTCATAATCCCTGGCTATTGGCCACTGTGGCTGGGAATGATTGGAATTGTAGTCCAAAAACTGCTGGGGGGGGGGCAAGGTTGAACAGGCCTGCCCTACAGGGAGACAAACTCTGCACAGGGAAAGTATATGGGAAGTTGGTATAAGAACCCAAACACCTGGGCTAGGAAACATACAACCAGCAAGCCAGCAAACATTTTGAAAGCAAAACTAGGATGGAGATTGAGTGTTGAGAGGAATTTGGACAGGAAACAATGCACCATGAAATAAAATAAAATCAAAGCAGTTCACTTTGTGAAAAGCCAGTGCACTGCCAGAGGAGCAGGTGAACTATTTTGGATTAAGCCAGTCTGTGGGATTAAGCCAGTCTTGGGGTAGCGAGCATGAATTGTCCCCTTTAGTAAGCAGGGCTTGCTTTGGTTTACATTTGGATTAGTGACTACATGAGAGTGCTTTCTGTTATAAGATATTCCCCTTAGGGGAGCGGGCCATAGCTTAGTGTTAGAAGAACATCTGCTTATATGCTTACAGAAGGTCCCAGGTTCAATGCTTGGGATCTCCAGGTAGGGTTGGACAAGACTCCTGCCTGAAACCTTGGATAGGCACTGCCAGTCAGTGTAGACAAGACTGATCTAGATGGACCAATGATCTAGATGGACCAATTTGGTATTAGGCAGCTTCCTATGTTCCTTTGTACTCTGAAGATGAAAATCCTGCTAAAGTGCAAATACAGCTGCAAGACAAAGACTATTTGTATGGGCTGTACATTAATACACAGAACTGTTCTGCTTATACAGTTATTCCCTCCTTGGTTGGTATGCATGTTGCTGTTGTTGCTGTTGCTGTTGTTGATTTATACCTCACTTTACCTCATAGCTCAATGGGCTTACAGATATTACATCATAAGAACAAAAGAACAGCCCTGCCAGATCAGGCCCAATGCCCATCTAGTCCAGCATCCTGTTTCACACAGTGACTCACCAGATGCTGCTGGGAGCCATCAGGCAGGAGTTCAGGGCATGCCCTTTCTCCAGCTGTTACTCCCCTGCAACTGCTGTTCAGGTTCCCTATAGCCATCAGACTAGTAGCAGTTGATAGACCTCTCCTCCATGAAGTTATCCAAACCTCTCTTAAACCCATCCAGGTTGTTGGCTGTCATCACATCTTGTGGCAGAGAATTCCACAAGTCGATTATGTGTTGTGTGAAAAAGTACCTCCATTTGCTGGTCCTACCTTTTGTGACAATCAGTGTTATGTGAGAGGGAGAAAAATTTCCCTCTATCCACTTTCTCCACACCATTCATGATCTTATAAACCTCTACCATGTCTCCCCGCAGTCATCTTTTTTCTAAACTAAAAAGCCCCAGGTGTTGTAGTCTTGCCTTATAAGGAAGGTGCCCTAGGCTCCTGATCATCTTGGTTGCCCTCTTCTGCACCCTTTCCACTTCTACAATGGCCTTCTTTAGATGTGGTGACCAGAATTGTATGCAGTACTCCAAGTGTGGTTGCACCATAGTTTTGTATAAGGGTATGATAATATGAGCAGTTTTATTTTCATAAAACTTCCTAATGATCCCTAGCATGGAATTGGCCTTTTTCACAGCTGGCACACATTGAGTCAACACTTCCAGTGAGCTGTCCACCACGACCCCAAGTTCCCTCTCCTGGTCAGTCACCGACAGCTCAGATCCCATCAACGTATATGTGAATTTGGGGTTCTTTGTCCCAACGTGCATCATTTTACACTTGCCAACATTGAAGCGCATTTGCCATTTTATCACCCACTCACCCAGTTTGGAGAGATCCTTTTGGAGCTCCTCACAATCAGTTTTGGATTTTACTACCCTAAATAGTTTGGTATCATCTGCAAGTTTGGCCACCTCACTGCTTACCCCTACTTCTGTATCATTTACGAATAAATTAAGAAGCACCGGTCCGAGCACAGATTCCTGGGGGACCCAACTTCTTACTTCCCTCCAATGTGAAAACTCTCTACTCTCTGTTTCCCATTCTTCAACCAGTTAGCAATCCGTACATGTACTTGTCCCCTTATTCCATGACTGCTAAGTTTTCTCAGGAATCTTTGATGAGGAACTTTGTCCAAAGCTGTTTGGAAGTCCAGGTATACGATGTCAACTGGATCACCTTGATCCACACACGTGTCAACACTCTCAAAGAACTCCAAAAGTTTTGTGGGGCAAGATTTACTCTTGCAGAAGCCATGATGGTTCTCTCTCAGCAGGGCCTGTTTTCACAATTTTATCCTTGAGGATGCTTTCCATCAATTTGCCTGGAACAGACGTTAAGCTAACCAGCCTGTAATTTCCCAGATCACCCCTGGATCCCTTTTTGAAGATCGATGTTACATTTATGACTTTCCAATCCTCCAGAAAGCCACTTTTAAAAAATCATGAAATAATACCAAGCCAGTTAAATGACAATCTAAACTAACTCAGAATACTTTAATAACTCAATGGATTCATTTGAAAGGATAAACACACACACACACACACACACACACACACACACACACACAGACAAGATGACGTGTTTAATATAAGAAGGTGACTAGATGATTGTGCTAAATGAATAAGGAAAAGTGTAACACAGTCAGGGTGTTCTTGGTTATGTTTATAAGCACAAGAAGATTATGTAGCTTTACGTTCGGCTGAATCATGGGAATTATTTCATTCTATTACACTTTTAATAAATATTTATATCATATGCATTCTTCAAATATAATTCCTATGAAGAAATGTTATCAGTTCTTCCTGAGTTTGCATTTGAGAGAGAGAGACTTTATCATAAAAGGTATAAACAAAGCTGGAGAACAACCCATATGACGGTGTCCCATCTCTTAAGGAACGTCTCTTATGCTGGCCCTGCTGGAATGAATGTGGGTTATGTATGAGCTCAGCTTCTTCGGAATTGACCAGAGCTCAAATAAATAAGGCTTGTGCAAGAGCACAGCTGTGTTCTTCCTGCTTACCTCCCTTCCATATCAGTTTTCATGGTGCTGGCATAGGAGATGTTCCCAATGGACTGCATGCGCACTGCATCTTATGTCCTAACCTGTTGTGCTGAGTCTTGCTGTTGAATGGCTTCCAATTTCCTTGTCTGTCAATACATTTTTGGAGCTCTGTTTTCTTACTAAGCAGGCATCAGTGAGTTTACATGAAGGTATTTTACACAGACTGCCAGTCTCTGGGTAGTAATCTGTTTTCACACAGACCATTTCAAGTGATTTCAGACTTGCTCACCCTTGCCAAAGAGCAAAACATAGTTCTACTAATACTGCTTATGAACACAGTCATTTCTTTCAAGGCAGAGACAACTCTTGCTGCAAATTATCTGCCTGAGTCTTTCTCTGTCCAAACCCTAGAGAATCAACTGCAGATGGTGGTTGGTTGCAGCAGCAGCCTTTTTCAATGAGATTTTTGGACAGTATTTACCGAGAATAGCATGCTTGACTTGTACTGTACGTGCTTTCTGGATAGTTGTGTATATGGCACAGACATTCATTCACATATAGCTGGCAATTGCTTGCAAAACAATCATGTGAAAATTGACAAACCAGTGCAATATGTGTGATTAGCTGGCATGCTGTATGAACACACTTAGCACCTTGTACAAGTGCAGTTCCAGTCATTCTCACATCTTGTGTTCCATCAGACACACTCTAGCACATCTAGAATTTATACACATGTTTCTATTAACTTAGCAGTATTCCTCTCCTTTATCAGACTGCTATTCATTGCCCTAAGCCAGGGATGGGGAACCTTGGCACTCCTGCAGATGTTGGCCTACAATTCCCATAATCCTTAGCTATTGGCCTCTGTGGCTGGGGATTATGGGAGTTGTAGTCCAAAAACAGCTGGAGTGCCAAGGTTCCCCACCCCTGCCCTAAGCCCTAGTGCTCAGGCAAAAACAGAGATATATATGTATAATGTATTGTTGATTATCATGACAGATATTATAGATATGGTCAAGATGTTTTGGCTTCTGCCTTCTTCAGCTGCTCTGATGTTATGAGAAAAATACAGTAATGGCAGTGACAATTATGGAATGTCTGTAATGCCACTGATGCAGTGAATTGACAATTTTTTAAAAATTAACTGCATACTTCCAGGATCCAGATAATACTAGTATTTAGTGATGTTTGAAGCTTTAAAAATCCCCCCCTGCCATTCTCTATGGAGGTAAAATTATGTCCAACCCACGCATTTTACGTCTATCTCTGTCTGTTGTCCATCTCCTTTTCAATTCTAAACATATAGTTTAGTGATTGACTTCATCCCTTGTTGATCCAGAGGCACACATTTGATCTGCTGGGTTTTTTTAAAAAACAACAAGATAGATATGTAAAGAAAGACACCAGCTGCTCCTGCTTCTGTAGGGGTCAGGAAAGATGTATATGATGAAATTTCATCTTTCAGACCACTGTTATGGCACAGCTGAGTTCTTCCCTTGTATTTCGGCTGGCCATGCAAATAATGGTAATGAAGCAACAGACGTATGCATCAGTAAAAAGAACCTCTGGGCAGGTATTACTACCAAGATGTGGCCTGGACAGTCTGCATATTATTCTGCTTTCCTAAAGCACACTGCTGTGATTATCAGATGAACATTTTGCACTTTAGTCTCCCAAATCGGAGCCTAATTGGGAGATGTATGAGTATTGTACTGTGTTAAGTAGGGGAGATGTGTTTAATTTAGCATAAAAAATTTTGGTGGTGTTTTTTTTTTAAAGATTCCTGACACCCTTTATGCAATGAATACCATGTTAAATGTGATATGACATATCCTTTGGATAAAAGGTGTCAGTATGTCCCGCCAATTGAGCAATCTGATTAGCTCCAGGTGCTTTATAAAAGAAGTGGCACGCATATCTCTGCAAGAACTGAGGAAAAACTCACAAAGTGTAACTAAGCCACTTTGACCATAATCTCAGTGTTCCCAGTGGATATCCCCATGATGAGGAAACAATCAAGGCTCTGTCATAAAACAGGCCAGTGCATTTGATAGCAGCATGGTCTTCTTGGGACAGAGAAGGAGTGAAGGCTTTTGGCAGTACTACATGATGTTATCGACTAGGGAGCATGCTACTTCAGTTAACCTCCATTAACCATTTTAGAGTATGAAAAACACATGCTTAATAATGAGTCTGTGCGGTTTTTTAAAGGTCCGTTTCCAAGGGTGTAGCTGTAATTGAAGTGTGGGGTGGAGAGGGATGTCCTGGTCCCTGAGGGAAGAGTGGCCTCCAGCTGGCTGACAGCTTGCTCTTAGCTCTCCCCCTTCTGCCTCTCTGAAGTGGGGGGGGGGCAGCAGCCCATTTTCACATTTTGTCCCAGAGACCACTCTTACCTGGGGAAAGCATTCTTACCTATAATATCTCTTACTCTATTTCTGTATTCATTGTAATATATAGAAAAAGGAGGATTTGGGTTTTTTTAAAGCACAGTTCCTTCCTTCCTTCCTTCCTTCCTTCCTGCCTGCCTGCCTGCCTTCTGCCTTCCTACGATTTAAAGGTATGATGTATCCCTCTGTGGGTACAGCTGCAACAGCTACAAAACCAGGAGGGGCCTTGCACAGGGATCCTCACATACAAGTCAACGAGCAAAGTCTGTTTCTGGTCACTCTCACAGAGGGATCCCCTGAATGCTGAGCTCTTTCTCATGATCAGTGGGGAGGAAGCCTTTAAAAGCTTACCTCCATGCAGACAATGCGCTTCCATTTGTTGGGTGGACGGATCATCCGCCCAGACAATTACTGGCTGCTCCTGGCAGCTCAGAGGGTCAAGGTGCCAGGATACATCACCCTGCATCACCCCATCCTCTGAAACTCCCACAATGCACTGCACAAGTATGTGATGTATTATTCTGCCCAGCTCCCAGAAGCCTCCCTGTTTACAGCTGCATCTCCAGGCTTGGAGATTGCACTTTTGCTATGCTCAGGAGCTGCACCACAATTCGAGCTCCCAGTTTATGTTATACATGGGAACAAGCCACTTAGTTGCCAGTGGACTGGTCTAGATTTGGGCTGCAAGTAACGCAAGTAACACAATTTGCAAAGGGGATTAGCTTCACACCCTCTCTTCCTGTGTAGAAGCCCCGGCTAAGCAGACTCCAGAACTAGCTATTGTGAGTTATCTGGCATCCAAGGTCATTTTGGTTAAAGACTTGAGTTTTGGGAAGTATAGAAATATGTTAAATAAATAAATAATAAATAAATTCTAGATGTAGGATGAACTCTAAAAATCCCCTCATACTCTTGCAAGAGAGATAACACCTGATGCTAACAAAGCAATTAGGCCAGGAAGGGAAGACAGCAGCAGACTCCCTCACAAAAGGGATGAGTCAGTGACGTAACTTTGAAAAGGTGCCCATCGAAACTTTTGACAGAATTATTGGGTAAGTCCCAGCACACGATATTCTTTTGACGCACTTGCATACTTTAGTTTTCATTAAATCAGCCTTGCATACAATAGGCAATTCACACACCTTCCTACTCAGAAAGGACGATCAGATCTGAAAAAGCCTTTCTGGACTCCCGTATTCAGCAGAGCATGACAACAGCAAAGTGCCTCCAAGGCATGTTTTGGGGTATAAGTATCCATAACCCCATGACTCAGTGTGTTCTTCCATGTCTATCACAGGAGACTCCAACTGCAGAACATCATCATCATTATTATTATTATTATTATTATTATTATTATTATTATTATTATTAATTATAGTCGATTTCTATACCGCCCTTCAAAAAATGGCTCAGGGCGGTTTACAAAGAATTAATAAATAAATAAGATGGATCCCTGTCCCCAAAGTGTGTTCCCCTCTCTACCTTCCTGGGGACTCCAAGTTTGTGCTCTCTCAGATCTTCCATTGAAGGCTTCACTGCAACAAGAACTTCAGCAGACCACCTTGGTGTGCCCCTCTCCATGGAGGCCACCTGAGCTGAAATCACTACCTGCCTGGTCAATTTGCTGCCCTCACACCAAGCCTCAGCTCATTGTGCCAGGTTTTTGATCAGTCCCCCTGCTGATCTACCCAGCTGGCCTCACGCTGGAACTCTCCTGGCAAGGAACCACACTAACTCCTTCAACTCTCCTACTCCCCACTTTGCCTCCCTGGATGGATGCTAAGGATCTTCATGAGTACAGGTGATATATCCTCTTGTCCAGCTCTTTTAGGGCTGAATCTATCCCTTTCTCTTGAATAGCTTTATTATGATCCGTGATCAGTTTTATAGACACACAGATACTACATTCAGATAAGAAGTAAATCATAGAGAATACACCCCAGCTACCACTTCCAAAGAGAAATTGAGTTTATCCTTAGAATGGGATGTCCTGGCTGGCAGGTTCGTCCTTAGAATCAAAGGGAGATGGTTGCTATCAGTCCCATAATGATCATACAAGCCCAACTTCTCCCCTTATTACCGCATCACGAAGTCCCATCATATCATCTGAGTTTAGCCAAATGTCCATAACTTGAGCCCATCTCACATCCCATTTAATCAGTACTTCGCCAGCCACCACTTCCAAAGAGAAATTGAGTTTATCCTTAGATTGGGATATCCTGGCTGGCCGGTTCATCCTTAGAATCAAAGGGAGATGGTCGCTATCAGGGTGAGAGTCAACCTCCATTTGAACACCACTAACCAAGTTACAGGATGTAAGCCAGTAATCCATAGTTGACATCCTGTTCCCAAACCAGTAAGTAAATTCTGCTGGGCGGTCTCCATTCACTGTTCCGTTTAGAATACACAAATCAAATCGATTGGCCAACTAGACCAAACACAGGCATGCAAAATTGTATTTCTGATCCTTGGCCAGCTGGGGGGGGGGGGGAGAAGAGAATCTCCCATATCTTCTGGTGGAACAGCATGGTAGTAGGTATATAAAGCTGTGTCATCCTGCCCCATCTTTGCATTGAAGTCACCACCCACTAGTATGTAAGCTAGGGGGTTGGCTTCAATGCATTTCGCTAGATATTTACCTAGGCTTTGCCATTGCTGCCCTACCTGGGAATGCTTAGATAGAGGGGTTAAGTATATATTAATTGGAACCAACTGAACATGATTACATTGCAGTAAAACTGCAGTCACCCACTGGGCATGAAAAGGCATGGGGGTAATCTTCACATGAAGTCCTGTTGCTATTAATAAGGCAGGTCCTCCTTTGGGTCTACTCCCCTTTTCACTCGGCAGGGCATTGACATATTGTACATAGAAACCATCCACCCCAATCTTATCCATGGCCCAAGTCTCCTGCAGGAAAAGAATATCAAATTTAGACAGGGATTCTGTTAAAGAGACATCTCCAGATTTACAAGCCCAACCAGCTACATTCCACGTGCAGAGGAAGAGTCTGCGTTGATCTGATAATTGTCACTTGGGTAGATCAGCAGTGGCTGGGAGAGAGGCCTGCTCTTCAAATGGATTTAACTGAGTTCGGGGCCTTATCAAACTCCATTGGGCAGACATCCAGGGGAGATTGTTCTGTTATTGCTTTGTTTTTTGGAGGTCTGATGGAGGGGACATCTTGGGACTGGGTTGAGCCTTTTTCAAAGATTCTGAAAGTTCAGGCAAAGATGGAAGGGGCCCCAGAAGGTCCCTCAGCTTTTCCAGTGATGAAATAGGCTCAGAGGGGAATTGCTGATTTCCTCTGGTTCCATAGAATCTGCATTGGAGTGCCTCTGAGTGCTCTCCAGAGCTATTCCTGTCAGATAGTTTTGATTTGCAAGCAGTGTCTCAGAAATATCTATTGAATCAGAAGCCAAGAGTCTTACTATGGGCTTCCCATCCTGGGTCTTGGGATGCTTCATTTGTTGTCGGGCTGTGAACTTCTGCATCAATCCCATCCACATCTTTATCTCCTGGCTCAGTTTATCTCACATTCACCAATTGTAGCTTCATCAGGGAGTCTGTTTCATGCATAGAGCTCCTCTCCACAAACTCAGCAGGTTCCAGAAAGCCCTCCCCACATTTAACTGTTCATTAGCAGACATAACTTCATATCTAACAGAACATTAAGTGAGGGGGTCCATCTGTATAAATTCAGAGTTCAAAAACTCACTATTAAGTCCTTGTCTAGGGAGACATTGTTTAAAGAAAATTGATCATATTTCCCTACATCCTCCATTTCGCCAGGAGTTGAAATTCCAGAGTTATCAAATAGCTTACACTCAACGTGCCATGGACCAACTTTTGCAAGACGACTCACAACTGTTTGAACTGAGGACAGAGCCCATTTGAGATTAAGCAGATTTTTATTGATTTCATTTATTCTTTGCTGCATCTCCTTTGCCCAATCATTTGAGGAGAAAGTTAAGCTATCCTCCCAAAGGCTGTCCAGAGTTTCAGCTGTAAGGCCTTGTTTATGAGAAACTATCTCAGAAGCTGGCTGTGGGTGCACATTTTCCATGGTGGCTTATCAATGTTATGCAAATTCAGACTGGCTGTCGAAGATCTTGCAGTTTTAACCCTTGTGAAAATGAGAAAATGAAGATGTTTTGACAAACACGGACAGGAAAGGTTTGATAGTCAGCCTGAGAAGCTCTCATTTTGAAAAACATCAAATTTGACTGAAAGTAGATTGACTGAAAGTTAACATAATTTTTTTGCTCTTCGGGAAGGAGGGCAACCATTCAATTTCTAAGATATCAACACTTTGAGGGTGACAATGAAGTAGTTGACCTAAAGAGAATTTAATAGCCTTCCGGATGGACCAGCACTTTCCCATATTGTATTTATTGATAATTATCTGAAGTGAAACCTGTTTGGTCTGAAAAATTCTGGTATCAGACATCTTGCCAGTGTCACTTCCTGTGCTCACCACATTTCTATTCACAGAAGTCTTTGTGATAAAGCTAGCTGTACTAAATCAGTGCTTTTGCATTAGGGCGTCAACTGAAGTCATAACACAATCAACCTTCTGGCTAATCAAGTTTAATTTTTCAAATATTGCAAGGACAGTCTGAGCTGTCAGTAAATATTGTTCTATGATAAAATCTATTGATAATCTGGGCACTCTTCTGGATCCAGTCCTCCAGCTAATGCAAGAGTTTGGTTCCTTAAAAGCTTTTTATCATTCACCAAGGTATTATCACCCTGCAACTGTCTTTCTTTGATAACTGTTGCTGCTTCAATTAACTCAGTTTCCTGTTGCTCCAAGAGTGAAATCTATTCAATGTGGGAACAGAGTGGTTTGAACTTACAGGCTCTTTTGATGACTTGCTGTCCTTCATTGCCATAAATGACATGTCTCCTTTGAAGTTTTCACCTGTCCTTGCACTTCTGGGCTAATACATTGCGCTTTCCCCCCCTTCTTTTGGACCATTGTTTAGGTTAGCTCAAAAGTTGACAACAGGAAATAATCTGTTGTCCTTTATTAAAAACCAAATAATCCAAAGTGGGGAGGGGGAAAAAACCAAACACCTAAGCAACTGAGCGGCTGGCCAGTTGATCAACAGTGCTCTGGCTGGTTGGGTGCATAACTCCTCCTAAAGGCAAACTGCAAGCAGAGGAGCAGAGTTTTAAAAGGAGTGGGGGACTAAAACTAATTAAATCCTCTTCTAGGAGAGTCTATATATAAAACAGCATTAAAAAGGTTTTTAAAAGTCCAGATATAGGCCAAAAGAAAAGAAAAGAAAAGAAAAGAGGTGGGTGGGAGAATTTCCACTAATTGGAGCTAACAAGGCCAGCTGCTTTCATATCACCATCGTGGTCACCAGCTTCCTGGTGAGGTGGGGAGGATCTGAGGCCCCAGGCTGCTCACCCCAAGGCTGAGAGCCACAAGGACGAGAGCCCTTGTGCTCTTGCCCTTTGGCTCATGCCAAGAGGCTTGCGCACCCAGCCCAGCCTTCTCCTTGCAGCAGCAGCAGCAGCAGCAGCAGCAGCAGTAGCAGCAGCAGCAGCCGCCGCCCTAATGATGGTACACACCTGGAGGAGGTAGGGCAGAGTGAAACACACTCCATCCCTTTCTCTTATTTCTGAAATATTACCTCCCTATCTTAAAGTAGCTCTCTAGCCCATCTGGGAATGTACACATAATTTGGAACTTTAAGATAAATGTGCCTTATAATAGCCTATTTTTGAACATATTTGTATTGCCTTTATGTTAGGGCTTCCTAGTAACTTAGTCTTACTACTTTTATTATTTTTCTTTCAATAAACTCCTTTTGTTAATTAAAGCCTCTCTCTCAAGCCAATTTTCTTGAGCTCAGACGCTTGCACAAATTAAAACTGCTTGGACTTGTCTCCCCTTTTGAGCTAAATTCCCCACATTCACCTGAACTGAGGGTGTCGACCAATCATCCCAGAGGCAATTCCACCAACCATCATTTTCCGTAGTCTGGGATGCAATACTGTTGCATTCAGGGCTGTCCTTAGGGCACAACAAGCAGGGTGACTGGCCCTGGGCCCCGCTCTCTTAATGCCCATTAGAATTAACTGGAAGGTGCCCCCACACTGGCTGATTTGCCCCAGGCCCCACACCCTACCATGGCTCTTTATGGTCAGCCGTGGTTGCATTAGTGTTGCATTAGCATGTGACAATACATCTAAAACTGGCAAAGTTTTGTCTGTAATAATAGTGTTGCATTAGCATGTGACAATACATCTAAAACTGGCAAAGTTTTGTCTGTAATAATATTATTTGGGAGTGCATGGATTGTGGACAGCAGTTAATGAATGGCTACAAAAACCAGACAGGTGGAGCCCAAGAAAACAATGAGAAATATTGGTCAGCAAATTGGGCACTGGCCTCTTTAGTTAAATCATCCAGCTTTATGCATGTACGAGCTGTAGTGAAGCTACTAAAAATCTTTAAACTGTGCATCATGGTTTTGGAATGCTCGGAAATGAACTCTAGAAATCTTAAGGCTGTCTTTGTTCACAAAGACATCCATTTTTCAGCTACAACATGTTCTTCTAAAGAAGAGGCCCTTCTCCAACCTCTGATGACTCTATGACAATTTCTTTTCAATGGCTACTTTTATCCAAACCAGTGATTGAATAACAGAGGAAAAGGTAGGAGTGCCCTTATAGAAACCCATAAGCCTCATCCCCCAACTTTCCTCAGTTTCAGTTAAATCATAGCCTTCTTGTAGCTTTCTAAAAGTGTATGGAAGGCACACACAAGGTAAGGGCCCAGCCCCACTCTGGCCCTCTTGTAATTCTGGTGCTGATTATTCTAAATGTCACTCTGTGCTCTCAAATAGACTGGTCTCATTAGGCTGCACAAAAGCAAATCTAGGCTGAATTTTATGCTTCTTTCCTATACATGCCCAAAAAGTTAGAGGTGGGGGTGGGAATTTGTTTGATAGAAGTCAATAGGGATTTTCCTTGTCCCCCACCCCTGCTCTCTAAAATATTTATATTATTAATTTAAATGGATGCAGATGCATTTGGGTCTGACAGAGAACAAATTGTGGAAATGGAGTGCCCAATTTAGCCTTTGTTGGTGCATATATTCCTGCCTGACTTTAACCATGTGACTTTCATCTGTATTCATGTTTGAAAGTTTCATGATGCAAATTATTCAAGCTAAGTGGGGCTGGTCAGTGTCTGGATGGGAGGCTGCCCTGGAATCCTCTGTAGAGCTAGTTAAGAGGACAAGTTGGACAAGGATTGAGGAGGCTTGCTTGCAAATCTCTGACCCTGGGCCAGGATTCTCAGGATTGTTATGAGGATAAAATTGTGGGGAAGAGAAAGGGAACAATGTATAGTATACCACCCTGAACTCCTATGAAGAAAGACAGAATAATGTTGTATATGGGACTATTCACACAACCACACGTGCATTCAACTTGCACCCAGATGACCACACTTAGCTTCTGCTCCGTGCCAGCTGTGCACCTACATGACCCAAGCTGCCAAGAGCAGCACAGAGTGACAGAGGTGCAAGTATCCCACAGTGCACTGCGCACTGAGCGCAGTACATTGGGTGATTCCCCCAGGGGACAGGCACTCTAGGCACCCATCTCTGTGTCAGTGTGAGCTGCAAGCAACCTGCACTGACACACGATCCTGGAAACAAGGTTAAGGGCACATTTACGCCCTTAACAGTTGCTAAGAGTTGAGCGTTGGTGCTGGGTTTGGCACTGTGGGGTCACCCGGGCTTGGCTGCTTGTGAGAACAGCCTCAGTAAACGTTTGCCACCTTGCATTCCATCATGGAAGAATGTGGGGGATATACATTAATAATTCTTACAAGGAAATATGTACTGAAGATGTCAATGCAATATGTACTTTTTATGTGGATAAGTGAAATGTGAAGTCCTGGCTCTGCTCTTATATCTATCCAAGATTAAATTGCAAGACTACTTCTTAGTTAGTTATTTATTTAATCAAATTTAGAATAAATAAATAAATAAATAAATTTGTACACCGCCCAAATTTTCATCTCTGGGCGGTTAACAATAACATAAAACCAGTTAAAAACATATACAAAAGACTTAAAAACAATTTAACAATTTAAAAATAAACCAGAGATTAAAACCCCAAATTTTTTTAGGAACCTGAGAAAGCTTGGGTGAAAAGATGGGTTTTAAGGTGTTTTTTTGAAAGCTGAGATGGGGAGGATCGTATCTCAGCAGGGAGTGCATTCCACAATCTCTTGGCAGCAATCGAGAAGGCCCGTCTCTTTGTAGCTACCAAACGAGTTGGCGGTAACTGGAGACGGACTTCCTCAGATGACCTCAGTGGGCAGTGGGGCTCGTAGTGAAGAAGACACTCTCTTAGATACCCAGGGCCTAAGCCATTTAGGGCTTTATCAGTTATAACTAGCACTTTGTATTTTGTCCAGAAACCTATTGGCAGCCAGTGTAACTCCATCCGTAAAGGAGTAACATGGTCTCTCAGAGATGTCCCAGAGACCAACTGGGCTGCCGCATTCTGAACCAACTGAAGTTTCCGGACTACATACAAAGGCAGCCCCATGTAGAGCACATTACAGAAGTCAAGTCTAGAGGTTACCAACAGATGTACCACAGTTTTGAGGTCATTAATCTTGAGAAATGGGAGCAGCTGGAGCTGATAAAAAGCACCCCTGGCCACCGCCTCAACCTGAGAAACCAGGGAGAGGTGTGAATCCAGAAGTACTCCCAGACTACAAACCTGTTCCTTTTGAGGAAGTGTGACCCCTTCTAGAACAGGTAAGTCAAAATAATCTCTAGAGTTCTGACCCCGCACAATAATTATCTCCGTCTTATCTGGATTCAGATTCAGTTTATTCTCCCTCATCCAGCCCATTACTGCTTTCAGGCAGGCATTTGGGGAGGATATACCAGCTCCTGAAGAAGTTGGCATGGAGAAGTAGATCTGGGTGTCATCAGCATACTGGTAACACCCAGCTCCAAATCCCCTGATGAACTCTCCCAGCAGCTTCATGTAGATGTTAAAAAGCATTGGAGAGAGTATGGAGCCTTGAGGGACACCATACTTAAGCTCAGATTTTGAAGAGCAACAGTCTCCAATCGACTCCATCTGGAATCTATCCAAGAGGTAGGAGGGTAAA
Organism: Hemicordylus capensis; assembly: GCF_027244095.1. Lineage (NCBI taxonomy): Eukaryota > Metazoa > Chordata > Lepidosauria > Squamata > Cordylidae > Hemicordylus > Hemicordylus capensis. The sequence continues at coordinate 340,848,384 of NC_069657.1, forward strand.
ACAGTGCCTCCCACCCCCAACACCCTCAGATGTTCCAGAAGGATACTATGGTCAATAGTATCGAAAGCCGCCGAGAGATCCAAAAGGACCCACAGAGTCACACTCCCTCTGTAAATTACCAACTGGAGATCATCCATCAGGCCAACCAAGGAAGTTTCCACCCCATATTCCGCCCGAAAACCAGTTTGAAATGGGTCTAGATAATCAGTTTCCTCCAAGACCGCCTGGAGCTGAGAGGCCACCACCCTCTCAATTAACTTGCCCAGTTACCTCAGAGTAACTATATTAATGTTATCAGTGTGAATCAAATGGCCACTTCTTTTTAAGCATAGGGATTTGTACATTATCATGCATATGCCCCTGTACATAGTTTTAAACAATAACCTCAATAGGTAGAACCAGTCAGAGGGCCAGAAACAGAGGTGTTTATGTTTATATAATAACCATGGGAATGGGGAGGGCAATAATGTCCCCACCATCTCCAAATGGTGCCCTTTTGCCTTCATCAGCTTTACAGGCTTCAGCAGAATCACAGGTCTTGACAATTCACAGAAAACTATTCCTCTTGGATGTTTTCTTAAAGCAAGTCTGTTTGTTAGGAGAACAGTGGAGCATATAGTTTTCCAGCCCCTGCTGATTTGGTACGTGTATTCACAATATCAATTGGGAAAGAAGATTCTTGCTGAGACATGCTCATATGTTCCTTTAGTCAGTTTCTGAAAATGCTCACAGCTGTTCCAGGATGCACCCTGGGGATCCATGCAGACTAAACTAGATATATGGGGGCAACCATGTTTATTAAGTACACACTTGCCCTATGTGCCTATAAATGGGGATGGCAGGGTCTCCTTTTTATCCCAGAAGGCATTCAGGGGAGAGAGGAACAAACCCACCCCCTCCTCCACAGTACCTCACCATTCTCCACTGCTTCTTAAACCTGGCTCTTAGAAGACAGCCAGGCAGGGAAGCAACTGCTTAAAGCAACCAAGTGTGGCAAGGCAAGACAGGGAAGGGGACAACCTTTATTCCTCTCCCTTGCTTGCACCTTCGGGCATAAAAATTGCCCCACTCCTCTCCACTACACTGAATCTTGCTTTATAGGAGAATGGGGTAAGCTAACAAAAATGTCCTTTCCCCTAGTGCCTAGTAAGCTCTTGTGTCTACAACAATAAAAGTGAATGACTTTTCCCCGCCAGAGTGGCAGTGCCTAAGCAACTTTGGAGTTCAGCAACAAATCCAAATTTCTGGATAATTTTTTTGAACTGACAAAATTAAACCTTGGCAGGGGGCGGGGAACACTGTCTTTAGAGATTCCTAGGCCTCTTTGCATGTGAGTCTGGAGGCATAAATCACGCAGGGAAAGAAATAATTTTCTTGGAATTTTGCACTGACAACATGCTAAAACTTTAACATAAAAGAAAAGTACTCAATCCTGACCCACTTATTCATCTATAAATTGCACTGATATCAAGGGAACTTGTACATGCATTGCAGCAGGCAGGACTGCTGCCCTAACAATTAAACAGGATTCACAACTCCTAATTCTTTAATAACATGGTTCAGAACTCCTAACTCTTAGAGGCTTTTAAAATTTTGCACAGTCAGTGCAAGAGAAGCTGCACTCAATGACTTCATGCACTCAGCCACAAAGCTATTAAAGGTACAGGAGTGCCCTTCATGGTTAGGTGTTGGCATCTGTATTTAATAAGATCCTTTGATGCCAAGCAGGGGAGGTAGACAAATGATCTCAGTGGTGACTGCACATTATTTGCAGATTTGGCCCTCATATGACTTTTGTTGCTGCTGCAGTTTTAGCACGTTAAAATGAAGTCAGAAATTCTACTGCAGGAGTCTGAGGGAAGAGAAAACTCATTGGTTTTTCTGGCGATTTTCAAGATTATTTCTTCCCATATCTATTTTATATCTGCATTTAAAAATAAGAAAGGACTCATTGTGCAGGACTGCCATTGGGGTGGAGAGCCTGTACACATATATCTGTACATGTGCAAACACCCTATTACCGATTGTCCCATTTGAGACATGGGCCTTTAAAAACTTTTATTACATATGTTCAGCACCTGATGTTCAGGCATGCAAATCGTGTTTATCTTGATTCAGATATCAGAAACAGGGTGATAATGAATGTTATATTATGAATGTTACACCTCTCAAAAGTTGGCTCCTAGTGGACATTTTACTTTCCCCCATTTTATCCTTCTTTCTTCACAAGGGAAGAAGACTTGTGAGATCACCAGGTCTATGTGTGCATCCCTGAGTGTGTGTCTGTGCCTCTCTCTCTAATTGATTGATTGAGGGTAGTGGCCTCTCAGCTCCAGGCAGTCTTGGAGGAAACTGATTATCTAGACCCATTTCTAACTGCCTTTCAGGTGGGCTATAGAGCTGAGACTGCCTTGGCCGGCCTCATGGATGATCTCCAATTGGGCATTGACAGAGGGAGTGTTGACTCTGTTGATCCTTTTGGATCTCTCGGCAGCTTTTGAAACCATCAACCATGGAATCCTTCTGGGTCTCCTAAGGGAGCTGGAAGTTGGTGGCACTGTTTTACAATGGTTCTGTTCCTAACTCTCTGGCAGATTTCAGATGGTATCACTTGAAGACTATTGCTCTGTAAAGCAGGAGTTAGTGTACAGAGTTCCACAAGGGTCCATACCATCTCCATTGCTTTTTAACATCTACATGAAACCGCTGGAAGAGATCATCAGGAGGTTTTGTACAGAGTGTTATCAATATGCTGATGATACCCAAATCTATTTCTCCCTAGCATCTTCGTAAGGAAATGGTATAACTCCCCTAAATGCTTGCCTAGAGGCAGTAATGGGCTGGATGAGGGATAACAAGCTGAAGTTGAATCCAAATAAGTTGGAGGAACTGACAGTGGTGGCAGAACTTGAGAGAGGGTTTAGATCTGCCTGTTCTGGATGGGATTGCACTCTCCCTGAAAGATCAGGTATGTAGCTTGGGAGTGCTCCTGCATCCAAAACTGTCTCTGGTCTCTCAGGTTGAGGCAATGGCCAGGGATACTTTTTATCAGCTTTGGCTGATACGTCAGCTATGCCCATTTCTGGCGGAAAATGGCCTTAAAACAGTGATACATATGCTGGTAACCTCCAGGCTTGACTACTATAATGCACTCTATTTGGGGCTGCCTTTGTCTGGAAACTACAGTTGGTTGGTAGCCAGACCGGTCTCAGGGATAACCCGAGGAGACTATATATAACACAAACCTTAAAATAACTACACTGGTTGCCAATATGTTTCTGAGAGAAATATAAAGTATGGGTTATTACCTATGGCTTGGCTCCAGTCTGAATCTCATCAGCTACCTCACTCCTCCATGGCCTTTTCTAGAAAGGAAGTGCAGCAGCGGAGGGACACACTCATAGCATGGGAGAGAACTCCTGGCCTCACCCAGCTTTCTGCTGCTTCCATCTTCATCAGTGCTGTATTATAATATTAGAGTCTTTTTCAAAAAGCAGTTAGTCTTTGTGGGGGATATGATTGAGTTTAATTAACAAAGTGGGGGCTGTGAGACCAGGGCCAGTGTATTTATTTATTTATACATTTATATCCCGCTCTTCCTCCAAGGAGTGCATGGTTATATTTATCCTCACAACAACCTTTGTGAGGTAGGTTAGGCTGAGAGAGGTACATGACTGGCCCAAAGTCACCCAGTGAGTTTAATGGCTGAATGGGGATTCCCCAGTCCTGGTCCAACCTTTTAAGCACTATATCACACTGGCCCTGCATATGCTGACAGTCAGATACAAACCAAGTTATCCAGAGGGTCTTAGGTACAAGTCACCGTGTTAAAAGAAAGCAGAAACCTCATCATATCCCTGCCAGCAACTAATATGATAATTGCATGAAGTACTTTCTCTGGGTTCAGGCAACTGATTCATGGCTTCATAAGAAACTCTAGGCCCAGGGATCTGCTGAAAAGTAGGTTAGGGGTAAAAAAATGGTTGTAATTGTAAGATTACAACAGTTTGGAATCCTGGTCTCAAAACCAGAATGCATTGTTCAGAATTCTCACAACGCTTTTGCTCTACTACGTGAGAAAAAGTCTCGAATGTTTCCAATGAGATAATGAGAAAGAAACCGAACATACTGAGTTTTGGGAACATGATTGGACTGCATGTGATGATAATATAATTCTTTGGATGATATTTCATAGGTCTTTTTCAGGATATAACTTTATCCACTCCAACTGCTATGCATATCAGTCTTATTGTCATACATTTTTACTTGCTCTCTAACTTTCCTCTGCAAATTAGATACTGTATGGTGTTCAGGGCCAATGGCAGCTGTTTTGTGTGGTATCAGGAGAACATGACACACTAGAAAAATTTCAATAGCTGAAAGTCAGCCATTACATGTTTTGGTCCAAGAATTCTTGACTGTTAAGCAGACCTGCTCAACGTAGCCCCTGCCCCAGCTGTTTTTGGACTACAGTTCCCATAATCACCAGCCACAGTGGCCAATAGCCAGGGATTATGGGATTTGTAGGCCAACATCTGCAGGATGGCCAAAGCTGCATTGAAATATTTAGTCTATTGGTTTCAGTTAGCATGACTAACTTCTCTACAATGTACCCATCATATATGAAATACTATATTATGTTGCAGCTTGTCAGCACTAACTTTCAGTTATCTCCTTCTTGTCATAGATGCTTTTAGACCACAGATGTTTAGAGAGGTAACTTTCTTTTCCTACCTGTCCACCCATTCACTTGTGCAGAAATGAACACCTGGAGAGGGAATAAGGTTGTACCTGCTGGACTCTCTGGCCACCTTCAGTCATAACACAGAACCGTGGGTCCAATAGATGTGGATCCACGCCCCACTCCCCCTGTTCTCTCATCCACTTCCGTAAGTTCAGGCAAGCTACCTCTCGGCAGTCAGTGAAACTGCAGAGAGGCAGGGGAGCTGGCTGTGCAGGCTTCCTTCTTGATAGAAGGACAGCCTGCACAGCCAATCCAGCCGGAGTGAGGGAGGTGCTTCTTCCCTCAACTCCAGGTCCGTGGAGCTGAAACTGCTTGCCAGCATCCAGATGTAATGCTGGCACCGCAGAGCTGGAGGTAAGGACGGCGAAATTCCACTCTGACTGAAAGTTCAGAGAGGAGTTTGGGAAGCGAAACCACAGGTCCCTTCTCACCCTTAACTCTGGTTTCATCAAGTCGGACATGTGGCTTGGGAAACCAGAGGTGAAGGGACCTCCGGTTTCCTAGTATGTCTAAATTCGGCAACTGTCTAACATCCACATGTTTATCCAAACTTGTGTGTAGGCTCTGATTACACAGTTGAATGCATGGAGGAGGGGACCAGTGGGTACGATCCTGCTTTCTCTCTCCATGCAGTCATCTCTACATGGGTAAATACATGAGCAGTTGTTATGACTGTCCCTTTGTTATAACCTAAGAATATTCCTTAAACAGGTCATTCTTAAACAAGTGCATACAGTAAAATCTCCCTGTCAGGTTTAGGTGATAAAGCATTATGAATACTGTTATCTCACTGGGAATGTTAGGTTGCAATCATATTGTTATGCACTCTCTCTGCTCTCCTCCATGTGGTGAGAATTTCATGGGATGCAGCACTACTCAGATTCTGGCTTTCTTTGGAGGAGATATCACTAGAGATTCCTGGTGTCTTTGTAAGAGTTGGTTTATTTACGCATCTATGAGTTGGGCACTAGAAATAGCAGAGCTTTCCTACCAGTCAGTAAATTAGAGCAAACCCTGCACCCCAAGGTGCTTCAGCCCTCCCCAGCTTTTACATTCCAGGAGAGCAAAACACAGCCTCTCTCACATCTAGCTTATATCTGCTGTTCCTTCACACTGGCCATTCAGACATCCCTGGCTGGGGGAGAGAAGGAAGAAGGATGAATCTTTTCATACCATCCCACCCCCTCCCACCAGGTGAAGAATTCTTACCATCTTGCAAGATGTTTAATGGCTTCCTCTTTCAGGCAGATAATTCAGCCACTTACTAGTGATCTGCCTAACAAACCAGTAAGCTAGCTAGCATTCATAACTGAAAATTCATTATTGTATTTTGGAAGGTGTTTTATTTCTTTGCCTTGCAGGTTAATGTCCAGGTAATTCAGGAAATAGTCTTGCTAATCGCCTCTTGTATGCAAGGGTGTGCCTTTGAAAACTTGGCCACCCTCCTTCTCATTGTCATTGTTCAACTTCACAATTTTCCTTTGTATCACCTCATCAAGGCACTAATTTCAAACTGTCCGACAAACAGAACAGGCTGCTTCCTGAGTCACCAGCACTGTTTATTAGAGCACCTGAGCTTTCATTTGAGGCTTCTCCATCCAAATATTTCACGGAACAGGCCTAGCCTTGTTTCCTTTATGAGGTCTGGCATGATCGCAGTCAAAGGTAGGATGGCTTCTAGCCAAGGGTACAAAAAGCCTTGCATCTTGAGCATATGTAGGTTCTCATTCTGTGCGCACACACCCACCGACACACACCTGAAACATGTTTGTTCTCCTGTGGCTAACCAAATCTCATATGCCAATCTTTAGAAAGAGCACTTACCAATTAAATGGAGACCTGATTTGCAAATGTCTGTTTAATTTTAATATACCTTTTGTGAGGGTGCAGACTGAACAAGAAAGGTGTTTTATAGCTGCTTCCCTAATACACACAAAGAAAACTAGAGAGAGTTAACTAAAGGCCACAACTCTATTTTCTCTTTCTACTTTCCCTCTCTTTTCCTTTTTGACCCCACCCCCCACACTTTCTACAGGATCCCCACCAGGACAAACATCCAAACAACACAAGAGATAACTAGATAGAATACAATAAAAGGCTTGTGAAATGGAAGACCTGTGCATCAAAGCAGAATTTGATGTCATACTTATCATGTAACTCAGTGGCTGCCGGTGAGGGCAGAGCAGGGGCGGCGATGAGATGTAGGTGGGGCAGCTGCTGCACAGGATGCTGGGTGATGTTCCGCTGCTCCATAGGGACCTCTCCATGCCCCACCTGCGCCACCCTCACTGGCTGCCACTGGTGTAACAAAACAGTTAAGCGTACTTATAGACGGAGCTCGTGTATTTGGCTGCATGGCAAGCAGGTTTCTTTTAAAAAATAGTTACTGGTATAATTCCATGAGGCTCAGGCAAGAGACATTCCCAGTGGATCTGGGCCCATATTTCCAAATGACCTGTGGGTACTCTTCACAGAAGCCAGGCTGAGACTATATCATGATTTAAGCAGAACAGTAAGAAGTAGGGATGTGCAAACAGGTTCAATGTCAAACAGGTCCAATGGTCTGATATCGAACCACAAACCCCTGGTTCAGTTCATTATCATACCCAACCCCGCTGGCTGTTTGGGGGGGAGGGGGTTTGCAAGTTTTTAAAAAAAAATTCGGGGCCCAGGCCATGCAGAGGCCCATTGGGCATGAGTGGCAGCCTCCAAAATGGCTGCTGCAATGGAGGGTAGGCCAGAATGGGCCAAACCCCCCTCAAACTGGGCAATTTGTACATAAATGGAGTCCAGCAGAGGGGAGTGGGAGACTTCTGGAGACCCCTCCCCGTGGCTGAATGTAAGCCCCTGGACCGGGTGGCAGTAAGTAAAAAAAAATTTTTTTAAAAATTATTTTTAAAATATTCATGGACGCCCCTCCCCCCCAAAATGGGGGGGGGGTTGGGGTGCAAAACCAAACATGCCCAGTCTGTTTTGGGTCTGGTCCTGACTCGAACTGAATTGGGCAATCCGGTTTTGTGCACATCCCTGGTAAGAAGTCAAGGAAAGAACAAGGCATGATTTGAACACTATACAAGTGGCATTAACATATAGTGTTCAGTAAGTAAGTTATGTGTGAGGGAACAGATAAGTGAAAATATTGTGCACTGGGGGAAAAAGTCTATCCCAGAACACTTCAAACACAGTTCAAGAAGAGCACTAGTAGGCTTTTGTGCAAGCAACTGATATACATCTTAGTCCACTATTTGGATCTATATCATGATGCTCATTAGGTCCCATTGAACCTGTTGGCTATATCTTTTGATATGGTGCACTGTCTACACATTCTCAACAAGCACACTGAGTTGTTGCATACATATAGGCTATTTTTTGGCAGTATCTCTCATAAGCCATTTTCACATGTTCACTGAACGCGTGAAATGGGATGCTGCTGCCCAGTCCTGATCACGAATGAAGCCCATGGGGTTGTACGTCTGGCACTGCAGGATCTCAGACAGCTCTGAGTGTGTAACTTGCTGCTCTGCAGTTCAAGTGTCCTTCTCAGCTCAGACTATCCTTCGCAGATTTCCCCCCCTCCCTGGCGAATCGTGAACCTTAAAGAGGCAGCCTTTTGGCCTGGAGCCAAACACACCTCTTCATCAATCAATCCCACCTGGTTCATTACTTGTGCTGGTGTCTAGGCTCTGAGGAGTGTGAGATCCTTCCTGCAGGCCAGTTCCTGGGAAGACTCAAAAGTGCCGCATGTACATTATCTTATCAACCATCCTTCAACATACTTAATTATTAGCTACTGGACTAGAAAGGATATAGGAGTTTATGAGCCAGACCAGGGAATCTGAAGAAGTCTGGATTGCCTGGTGTTCACTCTAGTTCTTTATTTTAAATCTGCCACTATACTCTTTCTGTTTTCACAACATTTTCAGATCTGACAAAAACATTATAGGTCACTGGAACTGGTCTTTTACTAGCCTCCCTTCGAAAGGAGTAACATTTATCTGCTCTTGAACAATTCAATGAGCCGTGCTGTCAAATTATGCAGTGCCTACATTGTTGCACAGCAGACCCAAGAATTGCAGAAAGGCTTTTTTGGTCACTGTTATTATCTTTTATTCTTCTATGTCATCATAATTCTTGGTTTCAGCATAATAGCTGAGATAATGTACGTGAAGGTCTTTAAGCATTCTAAATGGCTTTATAAATGCTGTCATCATTATGTTATTTTCATTCAGTTTGGTTCAAAGAAGCAGTCTCTGTTTCAAAAATCTGCAATGTAATCTCATAGAAGGTGTATTTATAAAGCAAAATTGTACTATATCTCTTAGTTTTAAACACTAACTTCATGTTAAGGTGGTGCTTTTATTGACAGCTATTCCTGACAGTTTTGCATTAATAATCTGAACAGACTGCTGCATAAAAATCTTTCGTCTAGTTTTAGCTTTCCAAGTATAGGCACAGAATTTCCTAGTAACTCCACCTAGTTAGGCATAAGCTGCCCTTCTTTTACACACACAAGCTGGGAAAGAAGGGTTTAAAAACATGCATTGTATCTTGTATCCAAGCAATGCACAGTGATGCTTTGTGAGGCACTGGCAATAAAACATAGAGTGCAAAAGAGAGAGAGAGAGAAAATCTGCACAGAGATACAGTAAGACTCCTGTTGTATTTGTTGTTCCTCAAGACTCAGGTGATGATTAAAAGCAAAGACTTGACTTGAAATGGCAAAGATTTGAATTAATGTGAGATGCAATTTGTTTCTAATGTACTTAGCAGAGGTTGCTGTAACACTCAAGATTTCTCTCTCTCTATCTTTCTCCTGGGAGACAAAAACAAACAACAGTGAGGAAGGGAGACATTTCAGGATAACCAAACATTTTGTTCCTCAAATTTCATTGCTCATAAAACAACCTTTTTCTTGCAACCTTTTCATACAATGGCCTTATTTCAAGATGTCTTTATGAGATTTCCAGATTTATGAGAACATATTTTTTCATATTTTTTTTTAAAAAAACAAGTCTGTATTTTTGAACTGTAAGTTGAACACTTCCCTTGATCAAGTGTTTTTGTTCTGTGTTAAAAAAAAAAAAAAGTCCTGGCAGGGCAGCAATTAGATCACAAATTATAAATATCTCATAAAAGCTTTAGATTGGTTTGGTAACAACAATCCTGGTTGGAGAACACGATTTGTGTAAACCATAGTTTGCCACATTCAGATAAAATGGGAAACTGCAGCTTATTGCAAACCTCAAGCAGAATTTCTTCTAGTGGATGAAGGAGAAGGGAAAGGGGAAAGGAGGAGACAAGGGAAGAGAGTGCATGCAGGCCTGGGGCTCACACATGGCTTGTTGTTATGTCTGAATCTTGCCTTGATTTGGCTCAATTTCCCTAGTATGATGGTGTGAAAGAAAAGACAAGAGGTACCCCTGTGCAGTAGGTTAGGCTGAGATAAAGTCAGTGGCCCAAGATCACCCAGTGAGGTGGCTGAAAGGCAGTAGAACCCAGCTTTCCCTGGTCCTAGCCCAAGACTCCATCCACATGAGGGGAGAAGAAAGCCTCTGACAGACTGCCTCACTTTCTAGAGGAGTCATCTGCCTTAGTAGGCAATGCTGCTGTTCTCACAACCAGCCTAACCCAGCCTGGGGCAGCCCAGCCAGAATCAGGCTGTTCATGAGAAATGGCAGGATCCTCACGGATCCCTATGCTCCCCGCCTGCCTAACCCTCTTAAGAAATCCAGCTGTTAGCCGAGGCTACGGGTGCACTTGCATCCTTACCCTGGCTACTGGGTTATTTATTTATTTATTTATTTATTTATTTGATTTGATTTGATTTGATTTGATTTGATTTGATTTGATTTCTATACCGCCCTTCCAAAATGGCTCAGGGCAGTTTACACAGTGAAATAATAAATAAATAAGATGGATCCCTGTCCCCAAAGGGCTCACAATCTAAAAAGGAACATAAGATAGACACCAGCAACAGTCACTGGAGATACTGTGCTGGGGTAGAAAGGGTCAGTTACTCTCCCCCTGCTAAATACAGAGAATCACC